>NC_134533.1:137207836-138452836 GCF_050624435.1 Tenrec ecaudatus
GGGCCACCAATAAAATGATTTATAAAAAATAAAAGGAGATCAGCCAGTTCTTGTGACTCTCCAGATGAGCTGTGCTATTGTAAAAAGACATCGAGATAGCCCAGAGAGGAGCGGGACGTATTGTCAGATTTTAGTGATCTATTGGATTAGGGAGCTCAGGAAAGTGTCGCAAATACAATCAGGTTCCTGCCTTACACAGCTGTGGGGACAATGTTATCCATTCAATGGGACAGAGAACTGGATGTGGAAGTAGATTCATGAGTTCAGCTATGCTCTTGTTGGGTTTGAGGTCTATGAGATACACAAGTGGAGATGTTGTGCAGGGAATCCAGACCAGAAGAGAAATTTGAGCAAGCGACATAGATGTGAGAGTGAGTAACATACAGATGGTAACTGAAAACATGAGCCACAATATTACCAAAGGATAGATAAAAGGAGGGCTATGATTAAACCTGGAAAAATTTCATCTTCTGAAGGAGGATTTACTGGCAATGAGGAGGAGGGAAGAAAACCAGGATCAGGTGTCATGGAAGCTATGGGAAGAGAATGTTATAAGGGGAGTGGTCAGTAGGGTCAAATGTTGACAAGGCTTCAAGCCTTTCAAGACTCATTTATTGTTGCTTTTATTGCTGAAACCATGTATTTGCAGTAGGGTGAATAGAGTTTTTAATGATATGGAAAACTTTATTGAGTCAAGAGGGATAGTGGAACACATATGTCCCAAGGATTTGTGGTGATGGCCTTTGTGCTATGATGCTCATTTATTCATATTCAGGATGCAGGCATTCACCAGATGGCAGCATGTACAAAACAGAGGGGTGACAGCTTCTCACCAAACTCTAGAAGCATGAAATCTAGGTGGGCTCTTTGTGTCCCATGGGTCATGAAAGAGTAAGTAAGGGAAAGAAGAGCATGCTTCCATTTGACTTAGGAACAGGGAGGCTACTGAAGACCCCACCAAGGGTTGTGCAGGCCAAAGCCAGATAGAGTGGATTATGGTTAAGCAGAGCAAGCTGAAGAAACTTAGATGGTGTCAGCAACTTCTTCCACAAATTTGGCTCTAAAGGAAAAAGAGAGGCTATGAGACTTGACATGCTAATCCTGATGTGAAGTAGCCAGCAAAGAAGAAAGTGAACATGAACTGATGGAGAAGAATTTCTTTAAAAGGTGGAAGGAGGAGCTGGCCTCCCAAGAGCCCACAAGAAACTGACCTTAGGACAGGACTGACGTCAGCCTCCTCCGTCGGAGGAAAGGAGGAGAAAAGCCTAAGTAAAGATACTTTGGAGATTGGGTGGGGTTCTTTAGGAATTTTCTGCTATGTTCTCTATCTCCCTAGAAAATAGAGGAGGTTGCCTGTTGAGAATGAGAATGGAAACACTGGAAGTCAAGAAAATGAGAAAAACTTAAAAAGCAGCTGTGGGAAATTGGAGAGTGAATTGATTCATACAAGAGCCTGTCCCTTTGCTGAGGGTCAGCCTGTCCCTTTGCTGTGTACTCAGGTATTTGGGTGTGGGGACAGAACAAACGGACTTGATTACAGGCTTGAAGTGCAACCAGTCCAGGGCTGCTCAAAGAACAGAGGGGAAGGGAGCTTCAGCCATTGTCAAGAAACAATGGAAACTCAGTAGCATGCCTAAGGGTGTAGAGAGAGGTCTAATTGATTCAGAAAAGTGAAGCGTCAGTGTATTGAGCCCCCAAAGAGAGGAGGAAAAATCGGATGAGAGAGATTAAATTACCCATGTTCAAGGAGAAGAATATTCTGGAAAGCAGAGCGCTTGCATTGTTTGGTGAGGGAAGACAGCGTAAGGACATGTGAGTGTGTGATGGAGCGATGTTGAAAGTCATGGGGGGGGGGGTGGACCCAGGGACCATCCACGAGGCAATGGGGGCACATGGAAAGCTGTGCCCCAGGGGGCTAAGTTGGAGAGGCAGTATTCGTAGGGCGATATTGTAATTATAACTTAGCCCAAAATACAATTTTGTTACAGTTGGTTTATTTAGCTCTTCCTAGGATGCTGCCACATAGAGATGAACAATGTGCACTTTAGTAAGTTTGTAATGATGTTTACTTGGTTGGGTACAGTTGGGTTGAAATTTGACACCAGATGACAGAGTAGAACTACCCCACCGGTGTGTTTGTTTTTTCCAGGAGGGAACCCTGGTGGCGCAGTGGTTAAGTGCTTGGCTGCTAACTGAAAGGTCAAACCCAGCAGCTGCTCTGAGGAAGATATTTGGCTTCCTGCTGTCACAAAGAGTTTTAAAAAGTACAACCAGACTTAGTGCTGTTGAGTAGATGCCAACCTTCTAGTACAGAGTAGAACTGCTACTGTGGGTTTCTGAGCCTAACTCTTTATGGGAGTAGAAAGCCTCCTCTTTCTCCCTTTGAGTGGTTTCAAACTGTTGACCTTGTGATTCACAGCCCGATGTGTAGCCAGTACACCACAGCCTGGAACCCCCTATGGAGCAGCTCTACTCATTCTGTAGGCTCCGTAGGAAGCAGACTTGGCTTGATGATAATGAGTGCTGCGTTCGTTTCATCGTTTTTGGAATCTTCACGGGAGCCGCACACCAGGTCTTTCTCCTGAGACTCCAGCCTCCTGTGAACAGCCAAGCACTTCACTTGCCACTAGGCTCCATCTTGAATGATGATGACAGGCCTTATGTATTTCACTTCATCAACCAGAGCTTCTTCACCTGGAGCCATTCAGTGTGCTGTTGGCCCGTTCCCCTCACAGGGAGGGCTCTGGGGCAATGCGTGGGGTTTCTCGGTTCTTAAAGGTCCTTAAAGACAGCACCGGGGTTAAGAGAAATATTTAGTGATGGGTTGCAGCTAACTACAGATGCAACATATTTTACAGGTGAGCCAAGTTGTTAAAAACCTGCACAACGCCTAGGTGGGCATTGCATCATACTTGTCACACACCAACAAAGCTCCCAGGGTCCCCAAGGGAACACTGGTTCTTTGACCCCTTTTGTCAAAGGAAGAATTAACCTTCTCTTTATGGATTCTGGTTTCTCGTACGGGCTTTGCTAAGCAGGACACACAGGAAGGAAATATCTCTTTTGAGGCACAGGATTAGTTAAACAGAAAGGAAGATGGGAGCAGGGCAAACTTGAGGTTATCTGTCACCCACCAGAGCCCTTCAGAACCTGCAGCAGTAGTTGATAGAGGAGGGGGTTCCTCGGCTCCTCTTGAATGACATAATTGCGGTGACAGATGGGACAGAGACAGACAGGACAATGAAATCAGTGGGTTGGACTGCTCTGGCATGTCTCGTCTTGAATCTTTACTTTTCATTCTTCAAATTCAGGGGTAAAGCCGACGGTGGCCCTGTGTCAGCAGAAATGTAGACGAAGTGGGACGCTGGAGAACAATTATTGCTCCAGTAACTTTGGTAAGAAATAACGCGCCTTTTCTCTTTCATCAGAAGCTGGAGAAGGATGCTTTATCTCAACAGATTGAGGATTCAGGGCAGGTCAACAGCACAGTTCATTTGGTCCAAGAAAGGACTGAAACCACCCAGAAATTGGAACCTGAGAAGATATTACTTAATGATTTTTAATTTCTGTGACTTTTCTGCTTTCTTTTTTTTCTTTAATATGTATTAATTTCCTATTTCATGAATTTTTTTTCTCTTCTCTGTAATTTTCTTCACTTTAAAGGAAAACTTTAAAAGAAACCATTTCAGAGCAGCACAAGCTACTGCATTTAATTATGCTGGCTATTTTAAAAAGCAACTTGCAAGGGGCATTTAAAAGAAAAGTCTCTTCTCAGGGGAAGAACAGAGGGACAGAGTCACCCCTCTTCTGGGTCTGAGAGAGGTGGCCTGGCTGCAGCTAGAGCAGCGTGTCCCTGTGCAGGTGGGACTGAGGGCTGTGCCCAGGCTGTGCTGGAGTGTGCGTGCTGCAGTTCCAATCCCTGCCACGCCAAGGGCAGCAAGTAGGACCTGGCACCGCTGCTACCACAGCTTCCTGTGGGCCATGCTTCAAAGAGCCCCCGGGGAACCACTCCATTCCACTCTGCTGCAGAATGACACTTCCCAGGGAGCACACCTCACCACGAGTCCACGAAACCCTGGTTAGAGTTGGATTGGACGAGCTTGGCGTCCTCCATAAGAAGGGGCCTCCGAGAAGGACAGGCTGTCCCTAGTGCCTGCTGGTGCTCTGCCTGGCTGAGCGATGCCTCCCGGGCCGGTTCAGGTGTTCACAGTAACTGGGATGCATCACTGTCCAGCCCACAGGAATTGTTTCCCCAGTGCTGAAAGCGCCCTTTGAGAAGAACAGCACCTTTCCTTCTGGGGCTCTGGGGGAAGGGGAAGGGGAATTGGGGGTGGGGGGGTGGGGTGTGTGTGTAAAAAACAGCCTCATAAAAAGCAGTGGACTTGGGTTCTTCCTCAAAACAGGAACAGCAACTATATTTTGGTAGGGATTAAAAACAAAAACAAGAAAATGTTTCCAATGATACCTTAATTGACTTGTTAACTGAACTTAACCTTGTGGAGAAGCAATGTTACAGGCTCAGAGGAAGAGATTTACTGATAACCAGAGAGAAATGAGACCTGAGAACTGAGTCCATGATTCCAGGAGAGAGGGGAGCCGAATAGAGAGGGGGACATTTTTGACCAGACAGACAAGTGGACTGCCACCCACCTAGACACCAGTGGGCAGATGTCAGCGCCTCAGCCCCTCCTCACACCCAATCAGAAGCAGTTCAGCCTGGTGTTACTGCCTCTAAGGATTGAGCTGAAGGCTCACAGCAGGAGCCTCATCGGCTGGTCTCTTGCTTGGTAATTGACCTGCAGGTGAACTTAAGCTTTCTGAAAGTCCCTGCTAGCAACAGCTACAATGTGACTGCTATCTAGGCTCCCCCCTGGGTAATTCAAGTCTGACTTTTACTGACAAGGATGCACAATCAGATTTGAGAGGTCTTTTAGAGCCTTGTCTTTAACTTAACATTTTGCCGAGTCTGGAACTTCGAAGGATGTAGAACTGTTTTCAGTTCTGCCGCTGTTTGCCTCCTGCCACGATATCCAAAATGTGTTCTTTGCAGTATTGTCCGGCACTGTTATCACCACTGTCACTCGTGGGGGGAGCCTGCATGCCACCGTCGCCATCATCAACATCTATAGAGAGGGGAGCCTGGCCATTCAGCAGGCAGGCAAGAACATGAGCGCCAAGGTCATCGTGGTCTGCAAGCAATGTCCTCTCCTCCGCAGAGGTGAGTGGCGAGTACACTCAGTCTTCTTCCCCATGAGCTTGGGGACAGAGAAGGACACGTCTCAGAATAGCTCTGGCACCTTCACATGTTCAGTCCACTCTGCTGTTCTCAGGTGGCGTTCCATCCATTCCAACTCCTACTGGCCTTATAAGATAGAGCAGACGGGGCCCACTGTTTCCTCTCTGGGAGAGCGCCAGGGTTTTCCTCTTGTGCAGGGCCCAGGGATGAAAGCCATTTGCTTTCCAGTCAGCAGCTGAATGCTTAACCATTGCACTACCACTGTGCTCTGCTAGACCCCAAACCCCTGCATGGAATTGATTCTGGCTCACAGTGAAACCTATATGGGGGTTTCAAGGCTGAAAATCTTTACGGGAGTAAAAAGCCTCATCTTTCTCTCACAGATGAGTGGGTGGGTTTGAGCTGCTGACATTGAGGCTAGCAATTCAATGCCTAACCCCCAGTGCACCCAAGGGCTTCTTTGAAGTAAATTAGAGAAGTATATCTGGGTAAGATGGAAAGATCTGAGACTCATTTGCCAGAGGGGGCATTAAACCCACCGATGAGAATGAGTTTAAGAGAAATGGTAGAACAAGGAAAGTGTCCAGAACCGTGGACACAGGATTTTTATAAAACTGAGTTTCTTAAGTTAAAAAAGTAATACATGTTCTGCAATGTTACAAAAGTTAAGTAAGTAGAAAAGGGCATAAAATTGAAAATCCCCTTTTCCTGCCCCAGAGGTCCTGTGAAGAATTCATTCCAGAAGGTTTGTATGTGCGGTATGTGCACATGCGTCTGTGAACGCACACTTCAACCATGCACGTTGTCCTGCTGCGTCTCCCTCACAGACTGCTCGACATGCACAGATGGAGCTACAGAACAGTCCGAGGTGGCTGGCCACCTGCTGGTGTCTCTGGGAGGGAAAAGATAGGGCTCTGCAGGCGAGAAACACAGCCTTCCGAAGCGGCTTCAGGACTCCTTGGGTGGTGCAAATTGTCCAGTGCCCAGCCAGCTGAAGGCTGGTGACTTGACAGTGAGAACCCATGCAGGGCTGCCCCGGCAGCCTGGTGGAGCACTGCCCCCTGCACACGGGGTTGCCATGGGTTGGAATCAACTCGGTGCGAACTGGCAACGGCAAAGTGGCTTGGAATAACAAACAATGCAAACTGTGAGAACACATGGCCCCATCATGGTGTCAGCATCCACCTGTCAGGTCTACCAAGCTTTCCTTGGCTCCAGACCACCCTGGTGAGAGTCAGTACCCAGAGGAAGGTTATGCAGGAGAAGAAGGAAATACAGTTACTTGTACAGCACCCCAGTGGGAGATGAGAGCTCAGGAGGTGATAATATGCATGAGAGAATGTGATGTTTTGGGAGACAGTGTTGAACCTAACACAGCACCCACACTGTAGACTTTATTCAAAAACTAACACTGAAGCATTAAAATATAGTGCAACAGAAAGAAATACATTCTAATACTTTTTGTTCAGTTGGTTTTTTGCTCCAAACTTTAAAGAATGAAAACATTATGACTCATCCATGTCCTCAAGAAGTGGACAAAATTTCAGCGCCTGAGACGAGGAGTAAAGCTCCTAACAAACAACAGAGTGGAGATTAGTTGCCAGATATGTGGAAATCATGCAGCGTTATGGGATGCAGACCATCTGCAGATGGCGTGTCTGGGAGTGCGGGGTCTCTGGAGGGAGGAGAGCCTTCCATATAAACACGGTGCATTTTGTTCATTAAGGCCCTAAGTCAACGGTTCTCAACCTGGGGGTCACGACCCCTTTGGGGGAGGTCGAATGACTCTTACAGGGTCCACTTAAGACCATCGGAAAACACATATTTCCCGTGGTCTTAGGAACTGAGACACCACGCCCATCTGTCTCCAGGTGAATCTGCCCACATGTAGATATGCCCACCTATGAGTACCCAGCGTGAAGCTTGTTACCCATACTACACCATGCTTCAAGACAAAATTTCATTTATTTGTAATTAGAAACAAATATTTCACAATATAGAATCCCGTAATGTTTTTGTGATTAATCACTATGATTTAATTATGTTCAATTTGTAACAATGAAAATGCATCCTGCATATCAGATATTTACATTATGATTCATAACAGTAGCAAAATGACAGTAATGGAGTAGCAATGAAAATCATTTTATGGTTGGGGGGTCACCACACCATGAGGAACTGTATTAAAGGGGTGCAGCATTAGGCAGGTTGAGAACCACTGCCCTAAGTAGATGCATCAGACCTACAGTTCTGCAGCATGGACCCAGAACTCAGGTATCACCCTCTCCAGTTCCTTATGTTGAGAAGCTCTGGTGGTGTCATGGTTCTCATGTCGGGTTGAAATCTCCAAGGTCAGCAGTTCTAAACCACCAGCCTCTTTGAGGGAGAAAGACAAGGCTCTCTATTCCCATAAACAGTTACATTCTTGGATACACACGGGCAGTTCTACCGTGCCCTCAAAGGTCACTGACTTGACATCAACTCAATGGCACTGAGTAAGGTGGTGGTTTTTGAAGGTCATTGTGTTGACAGAACTATAATATGTACTTCAGTTAACTTTAACTCTTAGCTAATTAAAGCTAAGTCTAGCTAGAACTAATGTACAGTGATGTCATATATGGACTAGAACAGTTATCCAGAGCTAAGTTATGGTCTTGGGTGTGTCAGACCAATACCCATAGAGAAACGTTAATTTTGTGTTCTCTTTCCTTAGGTCTAAATTACATTATCATGGGCCAAGTGGGTGAAGATGGGCGAGGCAGAATTATGCCAAACAGCTTTATTATGATGTTCAAGACCAAGAATCAAAAACTCCTTAATGCCCTGAAAAACAAGCAATGCTAACAGGGAATTCTGGCAAGCCATGCTGCTTTCTGTCACTGCTTTGAAAGATCAACGTCTCTTAGTAGAAAACACCAACAAGAAGAACCAACAAACTAAAACAGCCCAAACACTGACAATAAATATTGAGAATCCCAATGATCAGACTGACCGACTCTTCCCATGAGGCAGGGTGAAACCTTATCGCAGGTGCAGATTCTGTGCCTGTGCCAAGAGGAGCCGGGTTCTGAGGGCCGACCTGCGGCTTGGTGCAGCGGAAGGAAGCAGAATCCCTGAAGCACAACAGCTTGGAAGCAGTTTATTGTTCATAAAAGGGTGGTCTTGGGAAATGAGTTGTGTGACAATGTCAACACAAGATATTGTAAGTGCAATATTTATAATGCTGTGTGATGGATCTGTATGCATTTGCTCTGAGGTGTTACATTCTTCTCTTGCATTTTTAAAAATCAATGCCTAATAAGATATTTTTGAATGCTTACATAGCAACTATTAACCTTGTTTTTACAGAAATCAGAATGCTGTAGAAAGGATAATAAAAGCTAATAAAGACCGCCGCTGCCATCAGGTCGTTCTGACCCGTGGAGCGCCCGCCGGTTTGGGAAGCACATTGCCAAGCCTTTCTCGCGAGGCTCCTCGGGGAGGCTTTTGTTGCACTGGAGCGAGATCAGACCACACCACTTGTTGAAGTTAAAAGCCTTTATTAGCCAGTGGTGGGGAGGTAGCTACTGACTCAAACACTCTCAACCCTGAGCGAAGGAAATAGGCAGGGTCATAGGCAATAGTTAAATCGGGGGCTAAGGCAGGGTTATAGGCAATAGTTAAATGGGGGGCTAAGGCAGGGTCATAGGCAATAGTTAAATGGGGGGCTAAGAGGGAGGGAACATTCAGGGTTAGATTCTTTGCTTCTCCAACCGGCAGGACACAGGGAGGGGCCAGGGAACATCTGCTGGTGGATCGGCGTCTCCCAGGATAGCAGGAGGGGCCAGAGATAACTGGGTGTCTGAGGTTATACAAAATGGCAGTTTTTAACAAAATGGAGCCTTTGTTTTAAAGATCATTTTGTTGAGGGCTCTTACAGCGCTTATAGTCACACATCAATTATATCAAGTATAGTTATACATCTGCCATCATTTTCTAAATACTTACTTTCTAGTGGAGCCCTTGGTATCAGCTCCTTTTTCCCTCCTCCTTCCTAGTGAACCCTTGAAAAATTATAAATTACTATTATTTTCATAGCTTACCCTAACCACTATCTCCCTTCAACCATGCTTCTGTTGTATAATTCCCTTGTGGAGGGGAGGGGCTATGTGTAGATCATTACGATCAGTTCCCCCTTCCTCCCCTCTCCTCCCACCTTTCCCTTACCCTCCCAGTATTGATACATTTCTGTTCGTTGGCGGGGGTGGGGGGGCGGTTCTGTCCTGGATTCCGTGTATTCATGAGCTCTTATCTGTACCAGTGTACATGCTCTGGTCTAGCCAAAACTGAAAGGTAGGACTGGGGTTATGATAGTGGGGAGTAAGGAAGCCTTAAACAACCAGAAGAAAATTCTGTGTTTCATCTGTGCTATACTGCACTCTGGCTGACTCATCCCTTCCTTGTAATCCTTCTATGAGGGGATGTCCTATAGTCTACAGATGGGTTTTGGGTCTCTGTTCCAACCCCCCTTGTTCTCGACAATATGTTTTTTTTGTTTGTTTGTTTTGGGTCTTCTGATGTCTGTTACCTGTTTCCTGATCCCGTTGACACCTCATGATCACACAGGCTGGTATAATTCTTCTGTGTGGGCTTGTTGCTTCTCCACAAGATGGCTGCTTGTTTAACTTCAAGCCTTTACGATCCCAGACACTTCACCACATTTGTTATCAGTGACCCATTTTGTCTTCAGTAATCCTGTCGGTAGAGTGGGCATCAAAGAATACCAGGTTGTTAGAACAAGAGTGTTCTTGCATTGAGGGAGGGCTTGAGCAAGAGGCCCAAAGTTCATCTATTTCCTCGATGTATTGCCATGGAAATATATGTACATAAGCCAATAGCTCTATTTTCATGAGTTAATATATTTACCTATGCACACTTATGTTTATACCTCTATTCATAGCTTTGCTTCCCACATCTTTCCTCTGTTCCTTTTACCTTCCTCCTGCCCCACCATCACATTCACCCTTCTTTTGCCTCTTAGTAATTCCTGTCAGCTACATTGCTATTGCTCCAACACCACCAGGATCTCTATGTCCTCCTCATTGGTGATTTTAGTTCCCTAGTTGTTCCCCTGTCTAGCTTTGTTTGCTCATCATTTTCCTTCACCCGCCTCTTCCTCCCCTCATGTCCCTTGAGAACTGTCGGTCCCATTGTTTTCTCCTTGGGCTTGCTTCCTTTGCCTATCTTACATCGGTAGACAAAACAACAATAACGGAGACAAAACAAAATTTCAAAGAAAAAGGGGGAAGAAAACAAGGGAAAAGTATCATACATAATTCCGGGTCTGTCCACTTAAGACCATCTGCCCACTGGTTCTGGGGAGGTTCCAGGAACTGCCTCTCCTAGCCTGAAGTCTATTTGGGGGGCTCTTTATGGGCCCTGTGACTTCTCTTTGCTCCCGTTGCTTATCTGTTAGGTACTTTTCTTGGTTCGTCCTACTGTGGGGGGTTTTAGACCAGACTCACTCCCCATCATGTGTCCCCAGTATTGTCCTCTGTCACAGTATGTCTCAAGCTTTTCTCTGCCCTACAGACCTCTCAGTTTCTTAGCTGCTGTGTGCAGAGACATCGTCCTCAGGTGTGCCAGTTTGGGGTCTAATCCCTCACTCTCTTTTTCCTCCTTGGTTTGCTTCTGTTTGGGTGTGGCAGGCCAGCCTCTCTCCCAAACCTGTAGGTTTAATGTTCTCTATAGCACATACTTGTAGGGAGGAGGTCAGTTTGACTCTGGGTCCAACCCTGTAAACTTCTGTGTTCATGAGTTGCTGTCTGTGGTTACGTTGCCCTCAAGGTTTGGCGTTATGTGGTGGGGTCTTCACTCACACTCCCATGGAGTGTTCTGTGGAGACATGAACAATACCCTCCCCCAGGATTAGTGCCCTGCTCCCCCCATGTCAACATCTCCCTCTTCCCTTCCCCTCTGCTTTCTTTCTTCCACCCCTACTGTCCCTTTCTTTGTTTTGGGATGACATGTATACCCTTGGGCTTAGTCTGTCCCCCGCCTGTACCTCAACCTGTATAGTGTGAGATAAGTGGCTTTTCTTCTGTGCCTACTGTGCCGATTATATTTACCTCAGGGGATGCATGCTGTACTTATCCTTTGGTTGATTGGCTAACTTTGCTTAACATAATTTCCTCCATCTCTTCCCATGAGCTGATGTGCTTCATGCAGTCATCAGTGATTTTTAGGGATGCGTACTACTCCATTGTGTATGTGCCGATTTTCTAATCCACTCATCTATCGATGGAAATTTAGTTTCTTTCCAATACTTTGCAATTGTGAATTGCACCACAAGAAACAGGTGACTGGTCATGTCTAGTTCTTTCCACTTCTAGGTATATGCCCAATAGACGGTTTGCTGGGTTGTAAGGTAGCTCAATTTCCATTCCTTTAAATGTCGCCAGATCGCTTTCCACAGTGGCTGTACTTGTCTCCATGACCAGCAGCAGTGGAGGAGTTCCCATCTCGCCATGTCCCCTCCTACACTTATATTGCTCCATGATTTTCTGATCCTCAAGGTTGTTAGGTGGTATCTCAGTTTTAATTTGTGTTTCTCTGGTATTTTCTCATGTTTATTGGCTATTCGGGTCTTCTCCCTGCTGAAACGTATGTTCAGGTCTTTTGCCCACTTCCTCAGGGGGTTATCCCCCTTCCGTAGGGGGTCAACTGTTTCCTCTTATTTTTTGTAGGGTAGGAGGGCATTATGTTAGTCTGAGCTGACTAGAGAAACAAATCCAGAGACCTGCATGTGTGTAATAGAGAACTTTATATCAAAGAGTAATTGTGTATTATGAAAACAGCCCAGTCCAGATCAAGTCCGATATTAGCCCATATGTTCTATACCATTCTATAAATTCTTCAGACTCACACAGCACACACAATGACACCAAATGCAGGAAGATCACAGGTCAGTGGGTGGAAAATCTTGTGGATCCAGTGGTGGTGGAAGCATCTCAGCATTGATGGGTTGCCATGTGGCTCCTCCTGCTCCAGGGCTCTGGTTCCATCATTGTAGCTCCATGTGTCTTGTTTATAGGAAGACAAAGGGTCTAGCCTTATTTCCATAGCACCTCCAAATAAGGTCATCAAGCTCCGACCAGATTGACAGGCTAAACTCCACCCCATTCACTCTTAATATTCTCTAAAGTTGACACCAGATTATGTAACTACCACAGGTATGGTAAATTTTAGCACTAAGTCTTCTGTCTGTGGTGTCATTGCTAAAAATCCTCTTCCAGTCTGTGGGTTCCCTTGTTACTCTCTGGGTGAATTCTTTCGCGGCACACAGCTGCTTTAGTCTTAGTATAGCCCACTTGATTTCAGCTTCATCTGTGTGTATCTTTCCCTAGTTCAGTTAGCTATGTAATACCTGTGCCAAGGTTCTTAGGTTTGTCCTGATTCCTTTCTTGATGGTCCTGATAGTTTGGGGGTTTACTTCTAGGTCTGTGATGCACCTGGAGTTTGTTCTTGTGCAAGGGGTGAGGTAAGGATCTTGTTTCATTTTCCTACAGGTGGATATCCATGGTTTCCAGCACCACTTTTGTTAAAGAGGGCATCTACCTCCCACTTGGTGCTTTTTGGACCCTTATCAAAGATCAGTTGTCTATATGCTGATGATTTTATTTCTGTGGCTTCTGTGCTTTTCCACTGGTCTGAGTAAGTGTCATTCTTCCAGTGCCACGCTGGTTGACCATTGTGGTTGTATGATAAATGTTAAAGTCAGGGAAAGCAAGGCCTCCAACATTGTCCTTCTTGAAGAGTTCTCTGATAATTCCGGGCTTCTTCCCTCTCCATATGAAGTTGGTGGTCAGTTTTTCCAATTCTTTGAAGAAGGTTTTTGGTATTTGAATTGGGATAGGGTTAAACTTCTATAGTTCCTTGGTTAGATTGACATCTTTACTATTTTGGGTCTTTCAATCCACAAGCATGGGATATTCTTCCATTTGTGGAGGTTTCTTTTAGTTTCCTATAGTAGGATTTTGTAGTTTTCCTTGTATAAGTCTTGTGATTTTTTGGTTAGATATGTCCCTAGATATTTCCATCAGTTTTTGGCTATTGTGGAAGGTACTGCCTTCTTGATCTCTTCCATGCTCTTGTTCAATAGACTTCTGTTTGTTGATCTCTTCCATATTCCTCTATTGCTGCCAGTACTCCTGTTGTAGAGCATTTGGGGGTTTCAATGTATAGAATCATGTCGTCTGAAAATAGCAATAGTTTCCCATCCTCTCCCAGACGGATACCGTTAATGTCCCTTCTGCTGTCTTATATTGATAGCTAAGTTCTCCAGTATGATGTTGAATAAAAGTGGGGACAAAAGACATCCTTGTCTGGTCCCCTTTTTCAGGGGGATTGTTTTCATTTTTTCTCGATTGATTATGATGTTAGTTGTTGGCTTCCTGGGTTTCTTGTAAATAGCTTGTATTACCTTGAGAATTTTTCTTCCATTCCTATTCTTTTGAGTGTCTTAATTAGGAATGGGTGTTGGATGTTGTCAAATGCTTTTTCTGCATCCATTGATATTATCATGTGGCTCTTATCCTTTTTCTTATCAATGTGATGGATTATGTTAATGGACTTTCAGATATTGAACCATTGCTGCATCCCAGGAATTAATCCTACTTGATCATGATAGGTGATATGTTTTATATACTTTTACATTCTATTGGACAATATTTTGTTAAGGATTTTTTAATATGTGTTCATTAGAGATATCGATTTATAGTTTTCTATTTTGGTGGGATCCTTGCCCTATTTGTATATCAAAGTTATACTGACTTCATAGAATGAGTGTGGGAGTTTGTTATCTTTTTCTATGCCCTCGAATAATTTGTGGAGGATCGGTTTCAGCTCTTCCCTGAATTCTTTCCAAAACTTTTCCTATGACGCTGTCTGGTCCAGGAGATTTTTCCCTTGAGAGTTTTTGGTAACCATATCTACTTCTTTTGTTATGGGTCTGTTGAAGTTCTTGATCTCTATCTGCGATAATCTATGGAGGGATTATTTTTCCAAATTGTTGAATTTATTAGAATACAGACTTTCATTGTTCTTTGTGATTATCCTTTTACTCTTGTTGGTGTCCATTGTGATTCCCCCAGTTTCATCCTTCATCCTGGCTGTTAATGTTTTCTCCTTCCTTTGCTTGGTTAGGTTTGTGAGTGGTCTGTCAATTCTGTCGATCCTTAAAAAAAACACAGCTTTTTGCTGCATTGATTTTCTGCATTGTTCTCTTGTCTCCCCCACTCTCTGCCCTGATTTTTGTTCTTTTTCTTT
The DNA here is from genome assembly GCF_050624435.1 of Tenrec ecaudatus. Lineage (NCBI taxonomy): Eukaryota > Metazoa > Chordata > Mammalia > Afrosoricida > Tenrecidae > Tenrec > Tenrec ecaudatus. Next base: position 137,222,379 of record NC_134533.1, read on the forward strand.
CCTTTTTTTTTTTTTACTGTTAGAGGGGCTGTTCTGTTGACTCTATTCTAGTTGCTGGAGGTTTTGTGATAATGTATCAGTCATAAGTCTCTTTCATTTTCATACATGCACTGATCACTATCAAACTTCCTCTGAAAACTGCTTTTGCTGTATTTCATAGGTTTTGGTACATTTTATTCTCATTCTCTTTAGTTTCTAGAAACTTCCTAATTTTGGCCAGTACCCATTTATATCACAGGACATCATTATTCATCCTCCAATTGTTTGCCCTTGTTTTTCTGGCCATCCTTTTGTTGATCTCCAGCTATATGGTGTAGTCTGAGAGAGATATCTGAGCAACCTCTATGTGTTTGAATTTTTCAGGATTGACTTGTGTCCAAGCATGTGGTCTATTTTCAAAATGAACCATGTGCACTTGAAAAGAATGTGATTTTTTTCTTGCCTTTGGATAGACAGCTCTATAAATGTCTATCAGGTCTAGTTGCCTATTCTGGTGTTTACCTCTGTATCTTACTTGCTGAGCCTTTTTTCCAGTGATCTATCTTTCTCTGATAGTAGTATATTAAAGTCACCAACTATGATTGTTGAGTCTGAGATTTCTTTTTTCTTTTGAATAGTTTGTTAGACTAATTTCACGGGTTTCTTGTTATGTGTGTGTATATTTATTGTGCTCACTGATTCCTGGTCTACTGATCCTTTTAGCATTATATAGTGCCCATCCTTGTCTTTTGTTATTACTTGCACCTGAAGTCAATTTTTATAGAGATTAGGATTGCAACCCCTGCTTTTCTTAAATTGACTTTTGCCTGGCATATTTTTCACCAGTCTTTTATTCTTAGTCTAATTTTGTCAGTGAGTTTACAATGTGTCTTATACAGAAAACATAACCCATCAATCTGTTGCTTGCAAGAGACACATTGTAAGCTCACAGACAAAAAATAGACTAAGAATAAAAGACTGGTGAAAAATATACCAGGCAAAAGTCAATTTATGAAAAAGTTTAGCAGGCTGGCTCAGAAAACAACCCATCAGTTGAAGGAGATTAGACACAAGGTTGCAATAACAAAAGAGGTTTTATTTGTTCTAGCTTAACTCAGGGCTCAAGTCCTCAGGTACTCAACCACGCGTACAGTCTTGGACAAAAGCCCCAAACAAAGAGAATGCTACCATTTATATACACGGGGTTTACGTAGCCAGGGCTTTCCGCTGATTGGCTTGTTTGTGGTGGGTTAGCAGTGTGGTCCTTTGTGTTGTTCCTGCACTGGCCATGTCGTCTTCTCATTAGCGGTTTGGCCCACTGTGTCGTTCCCAGGTTGGCTAGCCTCCATCTCCAGGATTTTCCAGCTCTGTACTGCTAGGAAAAAAAGGAAACCAAGGCCTACCCGAGGTTGCAGAGCCTGCCATGGAGGCAATTTGGCTTTACATTATGTTTCTTCTTGGTGCGTGAACTTTATCCCCCCTATCGTGGACTTCATCACCCTTATTGTGGACTTCATCTCCTCTATCATTGTGTCCTTATTCTGTGTTGTTTCCCTCATATCCTATATTACTCCAAGCAGCAGCCTGAGGATTCCTTTTTGTGGCAGGTCAACATCTGTTTCTTCCATGAGTGTCATTAGGTCTAGGACTTTTCTCCACTGTTGTGCTGTTTTCCTTGTTTCCTTGTTGACGGTGTTGAGGTATGTTGCTGTCTGTGTCATTTTGGAAGAACTCAGCGCCAGATTCCTCAAGACCAAGGGGCCCTGAGTTCTCTCTCTGTGAGACTGGTATGAGTGGTTTTGGGGACTACTTGCAGTCTACTATGGTGGTGGGTCTGATGACTGTGTAGTTGAGTTGCTGAGGCAACTCAGTGTCTGGCCACTGTGGGAGGCCTTGGGGTAGGCTGAGGCCGGCCACTGTAGGAATGCCAATGGACCTGGTTGGGGCGGACCTGCAGCGTGGGCAGGGGCCTGTCTGGCCACTATTTGCAGTCTTTCAAAGACTCTTTGTGCAACCCAAAACCAATTTTTGGCTTGGACTATGGCTTTGGACTCCTGTTGGCTTTCCCTGTTTTATGTTAAAATCCTAGGCTCTTCACTGGGGATCTGAGTTCTGCCTGTCTTGTTATGTTAATGTTGTTAATGGACCAGATTTCTGGTGCCTTACATTCAAAGTTACACAAAGGAACACATCCTGGGATTGAAAATGTTTTTAAAAATGTTTTAATGTATAATAGGCTTGTGGGGTGCCTTGGTATCAGGACTGTGCCCCACTGTCCCCCATAGAAGGGGGACCAGATTAGCTGAGTGGGTTTGGGGCTGACTGGATCTGAATTCTTCCCGGGTTGTGCTCTTGTGTCACTCCCAGCAATCTCCTGCACAGCTCTGCGGGCTGTACTCCAGGATCTGCATACTGTCATGGGCAAATATCCCAGGGGTTCTTCAATTGCTACAAATGAGTGCCTAATTATCTATCTATCATTACCCATACTGGCATGCGTGGAGCTAGGGAAAGGGGGACATAGGATGGCTGATGTAGTAGCTCTGTTTCTGGCTGAGGAGGGGAGATGCAAAGCCTGTAAATGGAGGAGCAGGGAAGATAGCAGAGAGTGGAGCTCCGGTGTGACATCTTATGACTAGCTCTCCATGAGCCTGGGATTAGGACCACTTTTAGACAGCATCCTGGGGAAATTACTGCACACCAGGTCTTAGGTCTTGGGTGTAGGAAGGGGTGGTGGACACCATCCAGCTGGACCTTATAAAGGATTATTGGAGCCTACAGGCAGACACAGTGAACTTAAGAGTTTAAGTAGGTTCTCGAATCAGTCTGTGGGTGAAAATCAAAGGGGGAGATCTGAACCAGAACCAGCCCCTTGTACACTGAATCTGGTTTTAGCACCCAGCCTCCCAATATTGGCTTCCTTACCTCCTAATTTTCTGATCCTACAATAGGAGCACCAGGCAGGCGATTCTACCTGGACACCATCTTGACTCCTCTTCCCCAAATGGAGTATTATGTTAAGCTGGGTTACTACAGTTTGAACTGGAAATCTTTGGGTTACTAGTCAAACATTTAAGCATCTAAGCTATGTTGGGATTCTGAAAATAAACTTATTGCCATGTAGCAATTCTGACTCATAGAGACCCTATTGAACTGCCCCTGTGGGCTTCCAAGGTTGTAAATATATTTTAAAAATCATTTTTGGGGGGGCTCTTACAGCTCTTATCACAATCCATACATACATCCAGTGTCACACACATTTGTACATATGTTGCCATCATTTTCAAAACATTTTCTACTTGAACCCTTGGCATCGTCTCATTCTTTTTCCTCCCGCCCCCACCCTTCCTCCCTCATGAACACTTGATAATTTTATTATTTTTACTTACTCTGACCACTGTCTCCCTTCACCCACTTTTCTGTTGTGTGTTCACCTGGGGTATGGTGGTTATATGTCAATCATTCTGATCAGTTCCCCCTTTCTCCCCCCACCTTCCCCCTACCCTCTTGGTATTGCTACTCTCATTATTGGTCCTGAAGGGTTTATCTGTCCTGGATTCCCTGTTGCAAGCTCTTATTTGTACCAGTGCACATGCTCCAGTCTAGCCGGATTTGTAAGGTAGCATTGGGGTCATGATGGGGTGGGGGGGGATGGAGGAAGCATTAAAGAACTAGATAAAAGTTGTATGTTTTGTTGGTACTATACTGCACCCTGGCTGGCTTGTCTCTTTCTTGTGATCCTTCTGTGAGGGAATGTCCTATTGTCTACAGATGGGCTTTGAGTCTCCACTCTGCCCTCCCCCTCATTCACATCGATATGAATTTTGTTCTGGGTCTTCAATGCCTGATACCTGATTCCATCGACACTCAATAATCACACAGGCTGGTGTGCTTCTTTTTGTGGCTTCTCAGCTAGATGGCCGCTTTTTTATCTTCAGGCCATTACCATCCAAGACGCTATCTCTTTGATAGCCAGTCACCATTACCTTTCTTCACCACATTTGCTTATGCACCCATTTTGTCTTCAGTGATCGTGTTGGGAAGACGAGCATGACAGAATACCAGGTTATTAGAAGAAAGTGTTCTTGCATTGATGGAGTATTTGAGTAGAGAAAACAACAGGACGGATGATTCTAGAGGGACATGGGAGAAGGGCAGGTTAGGGAAAGGAAGTGGGGGGCCAACAAACCCAGGGACGAGGAAACAAGTTATCTAAAATCGATGGCAAAGAGTATGTAGAATGCCTGGTAGGGTTTGACAACACACAATGTAGCCAAGAAGAATTAATGAGAGCTGAATGAAGGTCGAACACTATAGTGGGACAAAAATAAAGTAAAAGGAAATGGAGGAATGAACTATGAGGCAAAAGATATTTATAGAGGTCTAAATACAGGCATGTACATATGTAAATATATTTGTACATACTGATAGGGAAATAGATCTATGTATATATTTCTATGGTAAGTATTAAGCTAGCAGACAGACATTGAGGCCTCTACTCAAGGCTATAAATCTTAATAGAGTAGGGAGCCTCATCTTTTCCCCATGGAATAACTGGGTTGTGACCAATGCACAACCCACAATGCCACTTGGGCTCTTGTATTTATATTTTAAGTTGTTCTTTGTATCAGATTACACGGTTTTATCTAGGTCTTGAAATTCATCAGGGGCATACTGAAAGGATTAAATGAGCTTTATTGGAGCCAGCAGCCGGGAGTCAGGTAGCACGCAATCCCTCTTTGCCCTGAGCACTACCCCAACTCCACTTTATAAAGCACCAAACTACGAGCAGGGGGATGACACTTTATGTCCAATAACCACCATAAGAATTCATCAAAACTCCCACTGTCATCACATTTCCATCCTTCACATTGGTGGGTTGGATATGCATCCCACTCATTCTCCTCTAAGTTTTACTTCTCAAAGTCCCCCCATAATAATGCCAAATTTAAGGTGCTGTTTGCAAACACAGGGTTGCTTCCTATACGCTTGAAGATCAACTGCTTCAAGGTTATCTTCCTGAAAGTTGTCATCAAAAGCAATCAGATCCTATTGTCTGTCCCACTCCCTTCTGATAAGGATCATAGATTATCCCACTGGAGAAACTCAAAGATGTCAAAGGTCAAGCCAACTCAGGGACTACCAAGGGTAGGCTGCCATCTTGACTCTAGAGCAGTGGTGCCCAACCTTAATACCACGACCCTTTAATACAGTTCCTCATATTGTGGTGACCCCCATCCCAAGCATAAAATTATTTTTGTTGCTACTTCCATCATTTTGTTACTGTTATGAATCAGATGACCCCCGTATGGGTCTCGACCCCCAGGTTAAGAACTGCTGCTCTAGAGCATGCCCATCTTATTTATGTACTTTCCTGTCACATATACGCCTCTTGTACAACTCCTTCTTGTTACACGTGTTTACCATGGTCTGCGTGCCCAGATTATATAAGCTCATGAGTATATATTAAGTTCTCTGTTACAGGACCTGGTTCCTGAAGCAATCATGGAGGTGAGTCCCTGCATGCTTTATCGTGTCTGATGTCTCTTTAATTTACCCCTAAATTACACTCCCGACCCCTTGGGCCCATTCAGATGTGAAAGCTGGCCGCACATATCCTTTACTAGGAGTTGCAGTAGTACATTGGCAGATGCCAGAAATTCAAGCCTGATTCCGAACAAAACATGGAACTAGGTGTTTCATTGCTGATGTCGATGGGTCTTGGCTAAAAGCAGAGGATACCAGAACGATGTCTGCCTTTGTTTCTTTGACTGTGCAAAGGCATCTATGTGGACCATAGTTAACTGTGATAGCATTGCGCCGAATGGAAATTCCAGAGCACTTCATTGTGTTCACACAGAAACGATATCCATGGCTCAAGAAGCAATTGTATGAAAAGAAGGGAACACTGCCTGGTTTAAAATCAAGAAAGGTGTGTGTCAGGGTTGTCTACTCTCACATAATCAGGGAGCTGGCGTTATGAAGACTGCAGCACCAGGACGGGAGGCAGGCTTATTAACCTGCAATGTGCAGACGACACAACCTTGCTCCTGAACGTGAGGGCTTCAAGCACATGCTGATGCAGATCAAGGATTGCGGCTTTCAGTGTGGACTAGAATTCCATGTAGAGGAAACAAAAAAATCCTCACAATTGGGCTAATAGATAACCATCCTGGTAAAGGGAGAAAAGTGTGAGCTTGTCAAAAGTTAATCTTGCTTGCATCTACACTCAATGCTAATGGAAATAGCAGACAAAGATCTAACAGCACATTGCATTAAGTGAATCTGCAATTGGGTTACCTTGAGGACTAAGGTGTGCCTGACCCAAGCCATGGTATTTTCAAATTACCTCATATACATGTGAAATTTGGACATTGAATAAGGAAGACTGAAGAAAAATTAATGCATTTGAACTGTGGTGTTGGTGGCAAAGAATACTGAAAGTATCATAGACTGTCAAAAGAACAAAAGGATCTGTCTTAGAAGTACAGCCAGGATATACCTCCGAGGCAAGGATGGCAAGGCTCATGTACTTTAGACATGTCATGAGGAGAAATCAGTCCCTGGAGAAGTACATCATGTTTGGTAAAAAGGAGGGGCAGTGGAAGAGAGGAAGGCTCTCAGTGAGATGGACTGACCCAGTGGCTGCAACAATGGGCTCAAACGTAAGAACCGTGAGAGGCTGGTGCAGGACCAGGCAGTGTTTCTTTCTATTGTGCACAGCTTCACTATGGGTTGGAACTGACTCAAGTGCACCTAGCAACAATGTAAAATAAATTAAATACTGATGATACATAGGACACTGTGGATGAACCTTGAAACCATTTTAAGTATAACAAATTAGAGCTAGAAGGCCACTCATTGTAAGATACCATTCATTTAAAATGCAGAAAAGAAAATTTCAACACTCACACTCACTCACTCTCACCCACTCACTCACTCACACTCACTCACTCTCAATCACTCTCATTCACCCACTCTCACTCACTCTCACATTCACTCACAAAACATTTTGTTAATAAAAAAAGAAAAGTCATAGAAACACATGTAGATTAGTAGTTGCAAGGGCCTGGAGAAGTCCAGCTGCTAGTTGGCATGTGGTATCTATTTGGAATGATGAAAATATTCTGCAATTAGACAGTGGTCATGGTTAAAATTCTTTTAATATCTAAAAAAAAAATCACTGAATTGTACACTTTAAATTTTCTGCTCCTCCTGTAAGTGGCCTGAGGTAATCGGTCCAAATGGTTCACTATTCACTTGACCGAGAAAATCCCACAAAATCATGCAAATCAAGAGGGACACTCTCCAGAGTCACTTTAAGAACACCCGTGAAACTGCCCAGACCATCAAGGGTGTGCATGTCCAGAAACCAACGATATATTTGAAAGACATCACTTGGAAGAAGCAGTTACAACAGTGGGATTGGTTGGCGTGCCCAGGCCAAACAGTGGGGTTGGACCAGGGTCTGTGGCCCAAAGAGAATGCTGAATGCTGAACTTATGGGTTTAGATGTGGATTCTCTGGTCATTGGGCACATTCAGCTGAACAAAGCCCCCAAGATACACCGCTGGACGTACAGAGCTCATGGCTGGAGCAATCCATACACGACCTCCCCCTGCTACATTGAGATGATCCTGACTGAAAAGGAACACATTGTTCCCAAACCAGAAGAGGGGGTTGCATAGGAGATAAAGATCTCTCAGAAGAAACTGAAGAAGCAAAAACTGATGGCCGAGGGCTAAATTAAGCTTAAAATAATAATTTAAAAATTTTAAGTAAATTTTCTGGTAGGTACAGTATATGAGAATACATTGGACACACTGTCAGTTTATAATCTAATGCCAAGTTTTATTCACCTGTTTCTCATACAATATGCTGCCATTCAAAATATACCTCATAAATAACTCATGCATACAGTAGGCATTCTATAAATATTCTGATATAGTATTTAGGTATGTTTTAGAATGACTAAAAATCCTGATGTAAAATCCCAGTCAAGAAGTGCATAATCCCATCGTAGACAAAATATATAACTTTACATTTTTATAAGAATTTGCCCCAAAGGGGGAACACTTACAATTTGGAAAGTAAAAAGCTAGTGAAGCACAACACTAACTAGCCAACAGTCCTGGATCAGTGGTGCTTGTTGACCAAGGGCTACCTGCACCCTGTGGCCTACGACTCTGACATTCAGTTTTCAAGGGTGTCGAAAATCCAAACCACACTTCTTAAGTGAACACAGAAAAAATAGCAAATACACATTTGATTCTCCAATTTAAAGTCAGTGCATTCTACCTTAAGCAACAAGAGAGCTCTACAAATAAGCATGAAGTCATTCTAAACAATGTATGATCAATTCTGTGGGAAATACATTGGAAGATCAGCTCAAGAACCTTAGTCCGAATATAAAGCAAATCCTTGTATTTAAGGGCCTTCCAGTGTTTAACAATATAAAACAGACTTAACATATATAAGGTTAAAGAAAAATCTTCTAAATCCTTGCGTTGGGGTAGAATGTCTAGTAAACATTCACTCAAACTAAAAAAAAAATTATAGCTCTATTATGAGAGGAAAAATTAAAAGCAACCAATTACCTAACCTTAGAAAAGTAGTTATGCAAACTTATAATCAAATATCCTACAACTACAAATGAAAATGTCTACTTACTATAATTTTCAAAACGATATAATTCTATAAAAATTCAAATACATGGACAAATATATGTTAATATACATGGTAATGTATATATAAAATTCTATTAGATGAAAAAAGCTAAATTAAAAATATACAGTGATTATAATTGTGTAAAAGTGAATATACTACAATGACCAAAACAGAAGTGAATTTTATATACATAAATATTAGAATTTTAAAAATTTGTTGCTTAAGATTATAACAAAATAAAAAAGAAAACTTAGGCCATTATTTTAGATAAAACTATACTTTTACATAATACTGGAATATATGTGAACCCCTAGAACAGAGATTTCAAAAACAATGACCTGTATATCACAAATGTATTCTATAGGAGACCAGCCCATTTGTTGATCTCCATTTTACAATATATTCCGGACAATGTGTGAAGTTTTAACTGTCCCTTTAAAACACAAAGCAAAATTTAAAAGCACTGTCCAAATAAGAAAACCAAGCAGCATGCTAACAAAAATCTATGTACTTCATTTGTTCCTGTATAAAGCCACCAGCAGAGGGTGTTAAAAAAAACAATTCTATATACATATTTTACATACCATATATTAACACTATACATATTTTAAAGAATGGCTTTTACATAATCCTTTTTTCAATATATACCTTCTTAATTATAAATTATGTAAATGCAGTCTTTAAGGTTTATTATTGAAAATGAGTTGCAACATGATTTAGAAAATGGTTAATTTCTTGGATAAAACATAGCATATTTAGAAGTCCGAAAGCCAAGTAAGTCCCTTATTTCATTCCGGAATTTCGACAGGTCCTGGCGTATTTCATTTAAATTCTCCACAGTTGCCTGATCTGTACTTTGCATCTTCTGTCTCATAGAAGTCAAGTAGCGATGCACTAAGCAGCACATCACTTTTTGGTAGTTTTCATCTCTCTTCTGTTTCAAATTTCTCCATTCCTTTAAAACAAACAGTAATATGATAACTAATGAGGATCAGAAGGAGCATTAAATGGAGTGGATTCTTGTAATAATAAATTTCACAGATATAAATATCTTTTTTAATGTATTTTATTAGGCTATATATAATCATTTTGTTGGGAGCTCTAACAGATATTATAACAATAAATAATTAGATAAAGCATAATTGCTGCCACCATCATTTTGAAAATATTTTACTTCTAACTCTTTCTTTGATATCAGTTCCTCTTTATCTCTTCTCTTCCCCCACCCTACTTCACAGGAACCTTATTATATTATATATTATCAATTATTACTGCCACATCTTACACTATCCAATGTATCTATTCACCTACAATTCTGTTATTTATTCCCCTTGAGAAGGGTTATACAGTCATCATTGCTATCAGTTCTTTCCCTACCCCTCACCCCCTGTCCCCACTTCCCATAACCCCAGGGAATTATTACTCCCATTACTATTTCTGAAAGGTTTTTGGATTTCATGCACTGAACAATCTACCATATATACTTGTGTATAAGCCGAGTTTTTTAGCACAAAACTGGGGTTAGGTTTATACATGGGTTAGTGTTACCCCAGCGAGGTGTAACATCTCGCTGGGACCCTCCCGAGGTAGGGATGAGCGCCTGTTATCTCACAGGTGATTGCTGTTTCTCCGCTGTTCATTCAAAGCCCCACTGACACTACAGGGCTTTGAATGTTTGTTTACTCACATCTAACCAATCAGAGCCATCCTATGACGTGGACAGCTCCAATTCGCAGAAGCACCCGTAGTGATTCACTTACGCCGGCAGCTGAACTGGTAAGGATGTGTCTGTGGCTGCGCACTGTCTCTCTCCTCTGGTCTCTGTTAATTCACATCCTGCATTCCCCGCCCATACGAACTCCCCCCTTTCTCCTGGCTAACATGTCAGGGGGGTTGGGGGTGGGGGAGCATTACCATGAAAGCTCTTTTTCAAAGTCTTCTTTTTTTATCCTATTAGAAATGGATACGCTTGAACCAAAACAAAAACACCAGTCACGTGAGGCTGGTTTCAAAATGAAGGTTGTGTCTAGAGCAGAAGAGAGCAATAACAGTATTGCAAGTAGGGAATTCTGTGTTGACAAAAAGCAAGTGAGGGAGTGGCGGAAAATGAAGGCTGACTTGGAACAGATTCCAAAAGCTAAGAAAGCTCGTCATGGTTTGTCTTTGTATGGGGCTCTAGAGAGTGAATTGCATAAATGGGTTATGGAGTGTAGTCTAAATGGTTATTGCATAACTCGCATGGGAATCCACATACGTACTCTACAAATGGCTAAGGATGACAAATATAATGCACCAGGCATTGAAATATTTGCTGTGTCAGCAGGATGGTGTACCCGCTTCATGAATAGGTTTGGCCTATGTTTGAGACAAAGAACAAAGATTTCCCAGAAACTGCCACAAGACCTTGAAAAAAAATTATGTCATTCCAGTCATTTATTATAAAACAAAGAAGGATTTATAATTATGACTTGGCAGATATTGGGAATATGGATTAAACTGCCATGACTTTTGATCTTCCAAGCAACAGAACTGTGGCAAATTTAGGAGAAAAAACCATTTTTTCTCAAAACCACAGGAAATGAAAAAAAAACACTTTATAGTTGTTCTATCATGTTTGGCTAATGGAACTAAGTTGCATCCTGTCATTATTTTTAAGAGAAAGACCTTGCCTAAAAAGATCAATTTCCCACCAAGAATTACTGTGCGTGCACATGTTAAAGGCTGGATGGATGAAGACAGAGCAAAAAAATGGCTGGAAGAAATTTGGAACCGACGACCAGGAGCATCCTTAAAGAAAAAGCCATCGTTACTTGTTTGGGATATTTTCAGAGCCCACCTATCGGATGACATAAAAAAATTTGCAAAAATCAAGTAAAGTTAAGGTACTTTAGCTGTTATTCCAGCTGTACTGCAGCCTCTGGATGTATCTTTGAATAAGTCTTTTAAAGACCACGTGCGAAGGATGTGGCATGAATAGATGTCATTTGGTCAAGCCCGTCTAACAAAAGGAGGAAATCTCATGAAGCCTGACATAGAGTTAATAGCAAAGTGGGTTCGAGATGCATGGGAAGACATTCCAGAAGACATGGTGCGACGTGCCTTCCAGAAATGTAGTATTAGTAATGCTATGGATGGCAGTGAAGACTGCGCTTTGTATGAAAATGACAGCAGTGATGGTGATGACGGCTATCTCAGTGAGGACAGCGTCTACGATGACCTAACACCAGCTGAAGCTCTGCATTGGGATATGGATGATGATGAGGAATCCAGTTTTGAAGGATTTTAACTCTTTACATTTTAGCTTGGTTGCTGATTGAGCTCAGGGAATAGTACTCTTAAGGTATCACTGTTGATACCTTATTGTTTTTGTGGAACCTATTTTCCACTTACTGTGCTGCTTACTAATGTTAAGTGACTTGTCCTTTTATGTATGTTTTTTATTTAAAATAAATATTTAAATACATTACTCCAGTGATGTCTCAATTTTTAGTAATTTTATTTTCATTTGTTTTGATTATTGAATAGCTTCCGTACTTTCCACCCTAGGCTTATACTCGAGTCAATCAGTTTTTCTGGTTTCCCAGGTAATAATTAGGTACCTCGTCTTATATTCGGGTCGGCTTATATTCCAGTATATACGGTAATTATACAAATGAGCATATGCTGATCTAACAAGATCAATGAGGTAAAACTAAGACCATAATAGTAAGGGGAGGAAATATTAAAGAACTACAGGAAGTTATGTGTTTCATCAGTGCTATAGTGCACCCTGGATACATCATCCATGTGGCCCTTGTGTGAGGGACTATCCAATTATCTTACAGGTGGGTTTTGGGTCTCCACTTTGTCTACACTCCTTCACGTCAATTTGATTGCTTGTTTTTGGATTTCTGATACCTATTCCTGTCAACACCTCATGATCACACAGGTTGGTGTGCTTCTTCCATGTGGACTTTGTTGCTTCCCTGATAGATAGCCACTTCGAGCCTTTAAGACCCTAGATATTGGATCGTTTAATAGCCATGCACCATCAGCTTTCTTCATCACATTCATTTATCCACACATTCTGTCTTCAGCAATCGTGTCGGGAAGATGAGTATCCTACATTGCCACATTATTAGAACAAATTGTTCTTGTACTGAGGTAAGATTTAAGTAGAGGCTCAAAGTCTATCTGCTTCCGTATTGTGTGTATATATTTACATATATACATATCTATGTTTATACCTATACATAGTTTTTAACTTTCTTGTTCTTTCCTCTTGCCCCACTATCATGTTTACCTATCATTCCCCTCTCAGTAATTCCTCTCGGTTGCATTTCAATTGATCAAACATGACCAGGAATGCTACACCCTCCTCACCATCAACTTAGATCCTTTGCTATTCCTCTGTTCCTATCATTATTGGCTCATAGCTCCCCTCCCCCTGCTTCCTCCTCTTCCACGCCTCCCCTCACCCCCACAACTGTTGGTCCTGTTGCTGTTTTCTTGGAATTGCTTATCCTGCCTATCTTATACAGATAGACACCAAAAGAAAAAGGGAAAAGAAAAGTATAAATAAATGGACCATACAAATAGTTCCAAGTCTAATTGTTGTCCTGACCCAGAGTAGATGAACATCTCTCTGTTAAATAGCAAGCAGGCCCTGTTGTAATCCACCAGTCCAATCTCCTTTCTCTCAGGGATCCATATCCCAGGACCTGCTTACCTAACAGCACTGATACCCTTTTCGTCCACAGTGTTCGTGTCCCAGGGGCTCGCCTTTTACAAGACCCCAGTGTTCTTTCTACAGTGAAGGATGGAGCAGTCTAGTGCCCCACCCACCCCCTACCTCATTACACCTTTAGACTTTCAGTATAGCCCTCTTGTGAATATCCCTCAACTAGTTCAGATGAGCAGGCTTTATTTTTGCCACAGCATGTTGCAAAAAGGAGCTAACATTAGTTTAAACAAATACAATCAGCCCAAAACTATATGCTTGTCTTAATTTTTAAAGATTAATGTGAAGAAGCTTCAGTTTATACTTGAGATCAGCACACTATGACTCATAGGCCAAATATGGCCTGCATTCTGTTTACATATAGTCTGAGAACTAACAGGGTTTTAACAATGAACATTTACACCTATTTGGTGATCAGGAACATCACCTTTGAACTCCATTTAAGAGAAATGTTATCTGCCCCCGCCCCATTGCGCCCCTCCTCACAACAGCCACCAAAATTAACTGCATTCTTCTCATTAGGAGATCTGCATGATAAAAAGTTATTATGCAGGGGACTTCAGAAAGTTCATGGAAAAATTCTTCCACATATTTTGAAGCCCCCATGTACTCAGTTATTGTTATATTTTGAATTCTGTCAACAATTTTGTGGGAATTTGTTTTCTCATTACATTAATTCATATACAAGAAATTTTATTTTTGTCTCTTGGCCTATAAAGCCTAAAATATTAGTAAATTATCAAGGAGGAACTGATTGCAAAGATCAACACATAACCCAACCCAGAGAGAAGAACAACAGAAACCGTAGGGGGAGACAGCGGTCAGTGTGAGATATGAAAAGAACAATTTATAATCTATCAAGGGGTCATGAGAGTGGGGGAGGATGTAGCGAAAAAAGGAGCTGATATCAAGGGTTCAATAGAAAGTATCTACAAAAGAATAATTATAACATATGTACAAATATGCCTGATACAGTTGATATATGGATTGTAATAAGAGTTGTAAAGCCCCCAATAAAATATTTTAATTAAAAAATAGTAAATGACCAAAATTTAATAAATTATTAAAACATACACACATATCTATATATTTTACTAATTAGTATATATTCATATATATACACATATGAGGTGCCTCCAAACGCTTGTGGAAAGATAGAATTCAAAGATAGTGGTCTTTTCCCATGAACTTTTCGAAGCTCTCTTGTACATATAGCACACATGAAACCAGCAACAAACCCACTGTAATTACTTCATTCCATCTCACTGATCCCCTAGGATGGACTAGACCTGTCCCATTGGGTTTCCACAGCTGTTGATTTTTATTTACATAAGGAGACCTTGTATCTTTTGCCCATCAAGAGACCACTGTGTTTGAACGTCTGACCTTTAGATTAACAGCCCAGCACCTAACCCACTGCACCACCAGAGCTCATATACATATATTAAATAGTAAACTTAGTAAACTGGCCCTCTGTAGGAAAAAAATTGCCAATTCCTTTTTTGGGTAACAATATAGTTGAAATACCAGGGATTAATTTTCCAGAGAAACCAGAAAAATATGAGTTTGTTGTCAGTGGTCATTCTTTATTATACTGTCCAAAGAGGGATTCTAAACATTTCCCACGTTCTGAAACTATGAGAAGAGATTTCATGTGTTAGGAAAGCCTGAAAGATCACAGAGCTTTCTCTCAGCAAACATGTACTGAACCGTCACTCTGTATTAAAGAGTATGGCATGCATGCAGTAGGCACAGAGTAGTGGGGTAAAATATCTCTCAGTTTCAGCCTCTAAGGAGCTTGTATATTTATGGTTTAGGAGTTCCTGAGATTAGGTACTGTTAAAACTCTATTTTTCAATTTAAACTCCCAATTGCTTACCTTTAAGCTGTTTTGCCGTTTGACCCTGCCTTTTGATGTATGAGAGCAAATCCACTTGCTGAGGCTGCTAATCATATAACAGATAGTCTTCGGTGAAGGAACGATGTTGAAGGGCGGGGGTAATGTGCATTTGTCGTCAAAGTAGCTAAGCCACAACTTTGCTCGAGCAAACTTCCATTCTTTGTCTTCATGATTCTAAAAAGGCCCATGAAAAAGTAATTTAGAATAGAAATCAATACAGATATACCTATATTTGTTTACATAAGTATGTAGGCATGTTTTGAGTGTAAAGAGAAAGAAAGAGACCATTTTAAGCTGTTTAAAATTTAAATTCAAAATCTACAATTAATGGAACTACTTGCACTTGAAAGACCTGTATTTAATTTTCAAATAATACCATTTATTAATTCTTGTTATCTTTGGTCACTGTGGCTACGGCATACGGTTGGTCTGCTCTGAAAACCAAACAGTCGAGTTGTGAGAAGGTGGGCTTACCGCTATCAGTTGGAAGCTTTTATGCAGCATTGCCACCAGCAGCTTTGTCAGCACAATCACCACAACTACGTTGTATGTGCCCACAATCACAGCGCCAACAAACGACTGCAGCTCTTCACCATAGCTGAACCGCGTGACAAAGATTGCCACATGTGCCAAGGAGAAAATGTACCAGAACAAAGCAAAGCAAGTGCCGATGAACCTGTGATGACAAGTACATTTACATTCAGGGAGTCAATTTTTAGAAATTAATTATCACTCAGATCAAAATTATTTTTAAAAGAAACTTTGATAATCCAAGAATAACACATTATAACAAGGTTACCACTATAATATAGATAAGTCTTACTTTAAATAAAGAAATTCAAAAGGAAGATATGTTCCTATTTAACCCCTTGCTACCGTTCTGTTTGCTCTTAATGTAGTTGGCTAGTCCGTGTAGGGCCCTATTACAGTCACACTAGACTTTGGCACTCCTCTACTCAGACACTTGAAAATGACTCTCAATCCTAGTGGCCCAGCGTTCTTAGAAGGACTGATAAGGTCCAAGGTCCTACATGATACACACACACACACACACACACACACACACACACACACACACACAATCCCATTACCTCTTAACTCATCTCCCAATCTCTCCATTTTAGTCACTTGGGTCTAGTCACACTGGCTTCAGACTTCAACAAGCTCCAGAACCTCATATGCTTTTGTACATACACACACATGCGCATGCATGTGTGTTTTGAGCGAAGCACTGCTGGCACTGTTAAGGCACTGAAAAGTAGGTGAGTCCAATGCATCAGCTGCTTCCCGTGGGGGAAGGGAATGATAAGGCAGTCTCCTGTAGAGACTTACAAGGTTGAAACTCCTATGAGGGGCTAATGTACTATCTGAGAGTTGTCTATGAGTTGCAAGAGACTCAAGGGCAGTAGATTCGGGTTGGACTTTGTTGTCCAGGCGGCTCCAACTCCTGGCAAACCTATTTATAAAAGAATGGGATGCTGGGGGGCTTGTCTTCCAGCACTGTTACAGACAATATTCTGTTGTGATTCATAGGGCTTTCATTTGGTATTTTTTAAAGCCAGGCCTTTCTTCCTAGTCTGCTTAGTCTGGTGATTCCCCTGTCACCTGCGCACCATGGATGACCCAAATGGCACTATATTCCCAAATTCCAACTTTGTATGCTTAGCCTTTACCACTGTGTAAGGCACTACCTATTTTATCTGTTTTCTTATTTATTGTCTGCCTACCTTCAGTAGAATGTAAGCTCTATGAGGATAGCTTTGTTCACTGATACTGTATTCATCAGCACTTAGAAAAATTCTAGCACGTAATAAAACCAAAAACTAACCCACTGCCAGGCAGTCAACTATGACTCATACTGGCTATATAATAAGTTGTATATATATATATATATACACACCCATTTAGTGAAAATGAATGACCATTTATGTCATATGATTCAAAATGGAACCTAGCAATGACTGTGAGTCACTACTGACATTTAACACCTGGGTGCAGAGAAGCTGAATACCTCTCACTGTACTGGCTTGATGAACAACTGCCCTGTCCAAGATGCTAAGAGCACTCCAAATGCCAAGGATTTGCCTCCCATGAGAAACTGCAGGATGGAGGACAATACAATGACAGAGACCTACTATTTGGGTAAAATTCTGCATATAATGATGACGATTACAAATTAATGAAAAGCAAAGTATTTATTAAAATTCGCAACTACTCAGGAGGAACCTCTTTCCTGAAGGTCCATGACAGAGAGACGGATATTGACTCAACATTTAAAAAGACACTCACGAGTGAAAGGTATCATTGCTTTGCTGTTCACAGAAGATGCCCACACAGTCCTTCTGCTCCTTTGGAGTATAGCCTTTATCATAGAGTTGTGTCAGTCCAATTGTGAAAGAAAACAGAACAAGGAGGAACATCCCAAGGAATTTCCCAAAATCTTGTAACATCTGTCCCATTGATATCTGCAGAGTATATTACATAGGTGTTCATTAAAATGATCATGAAAAACAAAACATTACCAGGCCAGACTAAAAAAGAGGAAGATAACCTACTGCCCATAGGTTATCCTTTTTATTCTAGCTGAAGATAATAGTTCCAACTTTTAAGATACAAAAAAAAAAAATCCAGCTGTCTAAGAAAAAGCCCTTCCAATCATGCCGTCATCATTCTAAGGTGCTTGTGGGTCATTCTACAACTCAAGTACGTTGAGACTCTGGCCTCCATGACCTCCAACATTCTTTTTGTTAAAAAAAAGAGAGAGAAAAAGCCCACTCCCAAGGGCACCCTAAAATTCAAAGCCCCTAAAATCATTCATTAGCTACAGCTATAATAAGCCATTTATGCTACACAGACATTACTTAAATCTGTTATACCCAGTAAAACTAAATGACTCACTAAGAATGACGGATGCGGTCATGTGGCAGGTACTTCATTAACTCTGCATTCTTAAGTTGCCTTGCATTCCTTTCTGGGTCTGCACAATTAACTCTGCTGACTCTAGAGGCACGAGGAAAGGGACTCGGCATTTATTTAAAGCCCTCGGTGCGCTAGGTTTGGGAGAAAGATGACGCCATCTGCTCGTGCAAATATTCCCAGCCTTGGAAAGCCCTATAAAGCAGGGGTCCTCACACTTTGAAAACAGGGTCAGTTCACTGTCCCTCAGACCCGTTGGAGGGCCAGACTATAGTTTTAAAAAAATAACTATGAACAAATTCCTATGCACACTGCATGTTATCTTGTTTTGAAGTAAAGAAACAAACGGGCAAACACACCCCGCAGGTTGGATAAATGTCCTCGGCAGACCGCATGTGGCCCGTGAGCCGTAGTTTGAGGACCCCTGCTAAAGGGTTGCTGTAACTCAGCTACACAACGGATACCAATCCATTCAATCCTCATAACAGCTGATACAGAATGCAAGGTTCAGAGATCAAGTGACATGGTAAGTATTGGAGCAAGAATTTGTACCAGGCTGTGAGAATCCAAAGGGGTATTTACCCAGTTGTAATATTAGTAATTCTAATTATTAGACCAAATGGTAAGGAAGACATTTCGATAAGCATCTTCAATGACAAGGATTTGGGGACATCTAAGATTACAATGGGCAGACACTCATTGACCCCTTCCTTCAACAACACCGTTTCTGAATGAATCTTTGCATGGAACCGTCTGCCTCACAGGTCCTGCTCAGAACACTCGAATCAACTACTGTGCGGCATTTAGTGGGAATGCCTGAAACCTGATGATGTGGCAGATATTCTGTAGATTTTCTAGGCAGGAAACATTCTCTCTATTCTCAATGAAGACTGGAGGAAATGGGGCTATTGAATAAAAAAGGAAATAAATTCTTGAGAAAATTCCCAACTAACTTCTTTCCCTCTTCCCAACTGTTTTTTTTTTTCTCGCTTAGTTTTTCTAGAGATGCAGCCCCAAAGGGTGGGACTAAGGTAATCTAGAAAAGAGGGGTTGCTTCCTGGCTCTTTGGGGGACTGAAGAAGGGGAGCTGATCTTTTGTAGCAGGAAGAGGCCCATCTGCCCTATGCCTGGAGTTCAATCTCCTTACACAGATTTTGGGCTTGGGAGCTCCTTGGGCCACAACAGTGCAATTCCAGGGGGCCTCTCTCTTCCATCCTCTCCTTGGTCTCCTCTCCCGAACATTGGCAAGCTCGGTTAGAGCATTCACACGCCAAGGGACCGCCATGAAGATAATGGTATCAGGAAGGACTAGGGACATTCATCAGAGGGCTGCGCTGCCATCCCTCAAGAACCTCAAGCAGTATTCACAGTTTTCCATTTCCAACGAAGCAGGGAAATCCTAACTTCCTATAGAATGAAATGTTCTCCATTGCTAAGCTATAGGAGATGCTGCTTCTCTCACTTACAGTAATAACAGCAATGCACATTTAGTGTAAGTCACATACTGGCTAAACTATCGTTTCCCAAGTGAGCAATGCTCCCCCTGGGGGTGGGGGAGACTTACATGATCCAGGGAGCTGCAAACCAGATACCTACACTTTATCCTGGATTATGGACTGCACTACTAAAGTGCTTGATGTTAGGGAAGCATGGAGTAATTTTTTTTCTGAAAAGGGGCAGTAGGTCAAGTAAGTTTGGAAATCTATGGTCTAAACAGATGAGGGTTATTTTTTTCCTTTCCTAAAAAAATATGGAAGGAAAGAGAAAACAAAATATAAAGAAAAGAGAAAGAGAGAGAACACCAAGACAACCATAATGATGATGCTCTGATAGCATTCTCACAAATAGAAAGAAGTCTTTGGGTGGGCTAGACCTAGCAAGATGAAAATCCTAGTTTATTTTTTGTATGAGCTCATGCAGTTAGGCCCTCCTTGCCTCTGCTCAAGTCTCAGGAAAAGAAAAAGGTCAAAGGAATATAAAATGTGTCCAGTCTCTTCTGTATAACCACTGTAATACTAGGACTATTCTTGTCTTTTAGATTTTTATTCCCTATTTTTTTCAATTATAAGATTGAATCTTTAATAAGATATTGATAATAATGCAGTTCATTTTTTAAAAATCCTGTACTTTTAATTGGGGTGTGGTTCCATCAACAGTTACAGACTCAAAACCTCCAGGGGCAGCTCTGCCTTGTCCCATAGGGAAGCTACGAGCCTGAATCAATGTGACTTCATGGCAGTGAGGTTTTTCAGTAGATGTGTTTGTGGATATGTATTGAGGTACTTCAAACAGTGTGTGGGAAAATGGAATGGAAAGATAATGACATTTCCCATTAACTTTCTGGAGCACCATCAATATGTATACCCTACATATAAAAACACTATACCAAAATATAATAGTATAGATATTATCTTATTCATATTTCATCTATATGATTTTTAAAACAATAAACAAAACTCGCTGCCCTGTTCATTACCGTCGATGCTGACTCATGTCTGACGGGCAGACCTGCCCTGTGAGTCTCCAGGCTAATAACCATTCACGGTGGAAAGCCCCAGCTGTCTCTGGAGGAGGTGCTAGTAGTTTCAAACTGTGGACCTTGGGGATTGCAGCCTAACACATAACCACAATGCCACTAGCACTCCAATGCATAGGCTATACTACATCTAAATGAACGATTAACTGAAAGTTAGTAAGCTTTCAAGAACTTGGACACAGTGAAGAAGGGTCATCTGTAATTCAAGCGCTGTAACATTCCGACCTACTCTCCATGAAGCAGATCTTTGTTTGGATTTCCTTTGCCACTCTTCTCTTCCTCCCTGATCCCACCACTTTGTTTTCTTCTGCTCACCCTCCCTTTCCCCTGAATGGCCAAAGTATGTAAGTGAAGCATAAACTGCCAAGGCAGGGCTCTTCTGTGCCCTCAACTCAAGTCGGGGCCAGTGGACTGGCCTGGCTGGTGGGAGCAGGCACCATTGTAAATAGTGAATGCCTTTTGCCACTTCCCTCCCCACCCTCGGCTGGGTCTCAGACACCTCACACCTCGGGATTAGTGCTTGGCTGAATGCGCAGAGGCCTGGCCTCTGCTGATCTGGGAGTTCTCTGTGTGCCGCTTTCTCAGCCCAATGTTCTTCCTACAAAGTTGACCCACTTGGGTCTTACCAGTTCTCCCTTTCCTACAAATGGGAATTCTGCCAGGTTCTGGGTTTCTCCTCCCTGTGGAATCACCTGAAAACTCTAATAAGGCAATCTTAACTTTTTGTTTCATACAGATCATTGTTTTTCCACTGTTAGTGTCCAAGTTCTTGAAAACTTACTACTTTTTTACTCACTGCCATTGAGTCAATTCCGACCCCGCAGGGCAGGTAAAACTGCGAGACTGTAAGTGTTCATTGGACTAGAAAGTCTCTTCCTTTGCCCATGAAATGCCTGGTTGTTTCAAAATGCTGACCTGTGGTTAGCAGCCTAATACGTAACCACTACACCAGGGGTATCAAACTGGTGGCCCTTCGGCTACTTGCGGCCCCCAAGTTAATTTTTTGTGGCTCACAATGCTCTGAAATAAAGTATAATGAGGGAATTGTGTGTATGGTATTGCCTTGAGCAATAAGCACTATTTTCTTCGTAACAAGTTTTTCTATTTTCATTTTATTTCAGAATATCGTGGGCCACAAAAAATTACCCCGGGGGCCACCAATTTGACACCCCTAAACTACACTATCAGGGGTTCTTATCTTGAAAACTAGTTTTATATATTTTATCAGTTTTATTTCTTTCTTTCCCCCCAGCCCCCATTTATCCTGTTGGCTGGAAATGGAAGTCAGAAACTGACTCTTTATTCTAAAACAATAATAATACACTTCTTCTTTTTAACGCTTTGTAGAAATCTATAAAGAAAATTCTAGTATAGAAACCTAGCAATGTCATCAGTGTGTGGCTTAAAAAATCAATATGCATGTAAAAACACTTGTTACTCTTGATTAAGATGTACAAGAAAGAAGTTAGTAGCAAAAATAAATCAAACCAACAGATAGTCAACAGCAGTGGGTCACCTGGTATGTTTTGAGAGAAAGCAGGAACCTGAGCATAACTCTTGAAAAATAGGAATGGGATGAAGTGAATTTCAGGAGTGGTGGTTTGAACAAGGTTAACATCTTTTTTCTCACAGGTTGCAATGTGATAATGTGCACTGTGAGTGCTCCCAAGAGGTGTTTATAGCATGCAGTCGCAAATGTACTCACGTCAGAGCATCTCACAGGACTCTGACATAAAAGACTGCTGCAGAATGATAGCATGGTGCTATAGAAAACATTCTCATATCTCTATTTGGAAAAGGCAATTATGTGTATTTTATTTAAAATAATTTCTTTAACAATACAAAAGAGAATTGAAATTAATAAATCTTGATTTAGGCAACTCCGATTTTTAGACTAATAATTTTGACTATGTTGTAGATTTAGTTGCCTAAAAGAGTCCATCTTACCTTTGAAAAACCATCAACTACTATTCTCTCAGGGGTGACTTCACCCTATGTGGGCCACATCTTTGGTATAGAGACTTGAGAATACAGTCCTAGATTCTTACGCTTAATAAACCTGCTACATTATACACATCATAGGCCATCTCAAATGCTTCATTTCCTGAACTATAAAGAAAAGTGCTTGGCTACATGATTTCTATGAATTTTTCAGCTCTAAGTATGTCATATTCTACAATATAACACTTAGCCTTTATTAAACACAAGTAAGAGTACTTTAAAATATATATCTTGCTGTTCCTTAAATGGTGTCAAGTTGGTTCCAACACCTAGTAACTCTGTACACAAATGGAACAAAACCCTGCTAAGTGCTGCAACATCTTCACAACTGCGGAGTTTGAGCCCACTGTTGTAGACAGTGTCACTTTAGCACATTGAGGGGCTTCCTCTTTTTCACTGCTCATTCACTTTCTCAAGCATGATGTCCTTCTCCAAGGACTGGTCTAGCCTAATAATATGTCCGAAGGTAGATGAAATGAAGTCTTACCATTCTTGCTTCTACAGAGCATTCTGGCTGTTCTTCCTCCAAGACAGAGGTTTGTTCTTCTGGCCATTCTCACCATTCTTCACCAACATCATAATTCAAATTCATCAATTCTTCTGTATTCACTATCCAGCTTTAACATGCATATGAAGTGATGGCAAATACCATCCAAAATTAACATCCTTGCTCTTCAATATTTTAAAGAGCTCTTGTAGAGCAGATTTGCCCAATGCAGTATTGTCAGTTGATTTCTTGACTGCTGCTTCCATGAGCAGTGATTTTGAGTCCAAGCAAGACAAAAAACCTTGACAACTTCAATCTTTTTTCTGTTTATCATGATGCTGTCCAACTGTCATCCTTGATCTTCATCAGTTGTTTCCTTCAAGTCCTCCTTGTTTTCAGCAAGAAAGTGTGTACATATTTTAAAAATCATCATGAAAAATGGTTATTTGTTTGCACAGGACCTCTCTCAAATCTATTATCTAAAATACTTAAAATCTTATATGTGAGATTTATTTTGGTTAAAAAGCAAATTTTTCTATCCCTCTATTGTCTGCAGTGAGGATCCTGGTGGCACAGTGGGCTAAGCGATGGACTGCTAACCACAGGCCAGGGCTCAAGCAGTCACATCACTCTGAAAGACAGGTGATGCCATCTGCCTCTGTAAGACTTAGTCTTGCAAACCTCATGGAACAGGTCTACATCGTCCTGCTAGATTTCTTCTAGTTGGAATCAACTCAACATAAGCTGGATTTTGTTTTATTGTCTTAAGTATCACAACTACAAACCTATCGATGGAAAGGGATGAGAAGGCCAAGGAACCATAGATCAAACCAGTTGCCTTTGAGTTGACTCCAACTCATGATGATCCCTTTTGTGTCAAAGTATATCACCAGACCTTTCTTCTCAGGTGCCTCTGAGTAAACTCCAATCTCCCACCTTTAGGTAGCAATGTGACCTGTTTGTATCATTCAGGGATGCCCTTAAGTGGCTGAAAGAAAAGGATTATCATTCAGCCAGAAGCAAGGCATATGGACAGGCTGTGCAACTTTTTTTTTTTCAAAAGCAAAGTTTAGCTGAAACATTGATTGAATAATGTTTCAGTGGATAAGCAGAAAGATATACTGATAGTGTGTTAGTCCGGGTTGACGAGAGAAACAAATTCAGTGAGACTCATATGTGTATAAGAAAGAGCTTTATAAAAAGAGTAATTGGACTTTAAAAAAAACATTCCACCTTAGTCCAGATCAAGTCCACAAGTTCGATATTAGCCCATATGTCCAATACCAATCTATTAAAGTCCTCTTCAGACTCACAAAACACATACAATGACGCCAAATACAGGAAGACCACGGGCCAGTGGGTGGGAAGTCTTGTGGATCCAGAGGCGTTGTAAGCATCTCAGTGCTGGCAGGGCTCTCCACATGGCTCCTTCAGCTTCAGGGCTCTAGCATAATTCCATGTGTCTTGTCTACAGGAATGTCTCACAGGGAATGAGTGTGTGTCCCGCCTCCAGTGAGCTATTTATCTCCAGAGAGCTTCCGAATGAGGTCATCAAGCTCCGATCTGATTGACAGGCTAAACTCCACCCCTTCACTCTTAAATCTCAAAGCGACAACAGATTATGTAACTACCACAGATAGCATCTAACAAGTTTCTTTAAGAAATTTAATTATTTACCTGTAAGGGACCCAAGATAGAGCTGGTTGTGTACATAAAAAAGAGCCGAAGGTAACTCAGAACATTTGCAAATGCAAAAAGCCCTTCTGCCACCAGTGTAGGATGGAATGCATCCCAGTCTTTCCGATCAGCAAAATCATGAAACTAAGATTAGAAAGAAAAAAGATATGGGTAAATAACTCCTTCAATTTAGGACTATAAAATAAATATTGTGGTTGTATGTTTTATCGAATTCTCCTTTTCAATAGAAATAACTGTATCTTAATAAAGGATTTATACACATGTGTATGTGAGCCAATATCATTTAACTCTCCCTGAGGGGACTTCAAAAAGCTCAGGGAAAACAGCATGAAAAAATAATGGATTTTCACAAATTTTTTGAAGCCCCTCATACCAAGAAGTTTTCAGAAAAATTTTTTTCTTAAAATTGTAAATGAAAAAAAATCATAAATGATTTTTTAAAAACTGTCATTAAATTAAAAAAAATCATTTTATTGGGGTCTATTACAAATCTTATGACATCATTCAATTGTATTAAGCACACTTGTACATATGTTGCCATCAACATTTCCCAAACATTTTCTTTCTACTTGAGTCCCTGATATCACCTCCTCTTTTTTCTCCTCCCACCCTCTTGAATCCTTGATCAATTATATATTGTTATTTCATGTCTTACACTTCCGTTGTCTCCCTTCACCCACATTTCTGTTATTTGTCCCCCTGGGGGGTGGGCTGTATGTCCAACCTTGTAATGAGTTCTTTCTCCCCCTTCCCTTCTGCCCACACCCACCATCACCCTACCTTCATGATATCACTACTCCCACTACTGTTCCTAAGGGTTTAACCTGTCCTGAATTCCATGTGTTGAGAGTTCTTATATGTACCAATGTGTGTTCTCTGGTCTAGCCAGATTTGTAAGGTAGAACTGGGCCATGGTAGTGGTGGGGAGGAAGTATTCAAGAACCAGAGGGATTATGTGTGTTTCTTCGGTGCTATACTACACCCTGGTTGAATTGTCCCTTCCTTGTAACCCTTCTGTGGAGGGATGTCCAATTGTCTACATGTCATTAAACTTTTCATGGGTTAAATGTTGGCTCATATGTCTTAAATTATGCTACACAACCTTTTTATTTATGCACTAACAATGAGCTTTCATATTAAAGTGACCTAGTTGTTTACTCAGGATTCTGCAATGAGACATAAAGGTTCTTTCTTTTCCTGTTTAAATTTCAAGAGAGAAAGAGAGAGAGTGCATCATTGTATCTAGAGAGAGCATGGTCATAAGTCCAAGTTGCCTGGGATAGTCTTAGATTGTATAGTAGTTATCTTAACAAAATAATAGTTCATTCTTGAGATCTAGATACAGGCATGTACATATGAAAATATATTTATATGTGATGATGGGGAAATAGATCTATATACATATATTTAAAGGTTTAGTATTAAGGAAGCAGAAGGACATTGGGTCTCTACTCAAGTACTCCCTCAGCACAAGAACACTTTGTTCTAATAATCAGGCACTCTGAGATGCTCACCTTTATGACACAATCGCCAAAGACAAAGTGGGTGCATAAGCAAATGTGGTGCAGAAAGCTGATGGTGCCTGGCTAACAAAAGATATAGCGTCTGGGGTTTTTAAAGGCTTGAAGATAAACAAGCGGCCATCTAGCTGAGAAACAACAAAGCCCACATAGAAGCACACCAGCCTGTGTGATTATGAGGTGTCAATGGGACCAGGTACTAGGCATTAAAGACCCAGAGCAAAAAGTGGAGGCCCAAAATCAATCTGTAAGCAATTGGACATCCCCTTACAGAAGGGTCGTGGGGAGAAGATAGGCCAGTCAGGGTATAGTGTAGCACTGATGAAACATACAGCTTTCCTCTGGTTCTTTAATGCTTCCCCCTGCCCCCCACCCCACTATCATGACCATAATTCTACCTTACAAATCTGGCTAGACCAGAGCATGTACATAAGTACAGATAAGAGCTGGAAATACAGGGAATATAGGACAGATAAACTCCTTGGGACCAATATTGAGAGTGGTCGTACCAGGAGGGGAAGGGGAAGGTGGATGGAGAAAGGAGGAACCGATCACAATGACCTATCTATAACCCCCTCCCAGGGGGATGGAAAACAGACAGGAGGGTGGGGGAAGACATCGGACAGTGCAAGATATGAAAAAAATATTGTAAATTATCAAGGGTTCATGAGGGAAGGAAGAGGAGAGAGGGGGGAAAAATGCAGAGCTGATACCAAGGGCTCAAATAGAAAGAAAATGCTTTGAAAAAAATGATGGCAACATTATGTACAAAAGTGCTTGAGATAATAGAAGTATGTATGGAATGTAATAAGAGTTGTACGAGCCCCCAATAAAATGATTTTAAAAAATAATAATTCATTCTCAAAGTGACCTTGTTTGAATGATATATGAGCACTCTACTTCTAGTGCTGAAATCAGCCTGATAACGTAAGGTCCCTCAACTTCTGTAGCAAACCATTATTCATAGATAATTAATTTCTTAGAAATCTCATTTTCAAACTAGTAAACCTAAACAATTCTGTACTACTCAAAGTACAAAACACAAAGAAAAAGAATTTTGATTACTGTAAAATTATATAAAATAACAGAACTCAAATTCAAAGAAAAAGTTTTGAATACTGTAAAATTATATAAAATAACCAGTTTGAAATGAGGAGCTGATGCCAGGGGCTTAAGTGGAGAGCAAATGTTCTGAGAATGATGAGAGTAATGAATGTACAGATGTGCTTTACACAACTGATGTGTGTTTGCATTGTGATAAGAGTTATATGAGCCCCTAATAAAATGATTAAAAAACAAAATTAACCAGTTTGTTTTTTAAATTATCTCTAAACTGATAAAAACAAAACCCCCAAAACCAGAATACTGTCACTTAGTTCTTTGAATACCACACCCACAAAAACTCCAAACACAGGATTAAACAAAGATATTAAATCTATTACCTTTTCTAGCTAGGAGAATTTCAATCTTGATGTAAATAAATACACACACACACAGGTATATATACATATACTCATGTGTTTGTGTGTATATGTCTATGTATATATATGGTTAAACTTTTATCAGATTCTAAAGTAGGCACCAGAAAAATGATTACCTTGACATGACTTTATAAAGCTGTGTACGATAATAATCATGATTTAGAAAATGAAAATATGTATAATTAATTTCATTCAGACAAACTTTTCCTGGAAGATAAAACAGATATATAGCACTAATTGTTTTAAGTTACCTTTGTGTTCATATTTTAAGTATTTAATGATCAATGAGGCAAATGAACCTGGCTCAGATATAAGGAATCAGGATTTGGTAGAAAGAACATGCCTAGACAGACCTGGATTTAAATCCAGTCTTGGTTTCTTACTGTGTGGTCTTGGATAAGTTACTTAATATCTCTGAGCTTCATTTTCCTTATTTGCAAATTAGGGATAAGGACATCTGTCTCATAGAGTCCCTGTGAGGATAAAATGAGATAAAGTATATCAAGTATCAACCATGGTGCCTGGCATGGAGTGGGTAACTAACACTGAAAGGTAATTGGCATTTTTATACCAGTAGAAAGGGAAGAAAACCGTGTGCACTACTCTCTTCCACACAGATGTGCTTGAAATGAAAACACAGCAAACACAGACGTGGGTCTGTGTAACAAAGCTAAATGTCTCAAGTATTTTCTACATAAACTTGATCTGTACCTCCAATTGACATAGTTAATAGTCACCTTGTTATGAGCAACCATTTTGAGGGCAAAGGTTGCCAAATACAGGGAATTCATGACAAAACTGAGTTGATTACGAGATTCTTCTAAAAAGTCTTCTAACCCTTCGTACCAGAGTCTTTTAATGTCTGACCAAATCATCCCTGAAAAAAGGAAGAAAAAGAAATTAGGTAAAAGTCTCTTAATTCAGTAAGCTAAAGTATACTTAAGGCTCAAAATACTAAGTTAATAACACTTAAGATAACTGGAGGTTCCTTCAAAATAAAGAACAAGAACTTTTAGTAAACACTTTCCACAATCTGAAGGTAAACAAAACTTTAAGTTTCATATGATAGCATCTTTCCCATAAAGCAATAATAAGTCCTATGAAACAAAAATAGGAATACAAATAAAATGATGCTTTGACACACACACACACACACACACACACACACACACACACACACCTCAGCCCATGATCCTTTCTATTCATTATACACATTCACTCCATTAGTGATCTTATCCAGTCTCATGGCATTAATAATGAGACTGTACGGTAAAGACACTCAAATTTGTCTCTGAAATTAACCTAAGGAGCCCTGATGGATTAGTGATTATGCATTGGGCTGCTAACCAAAAGGTCAATGATTCAAAGCCCCCAGCTGTTTTGTGAAGAAAGCCATAACCCATTGTGATTGTAAAGAATTATAGCCATGGCAATTCTACCCTGTCATATAGGGCCACTATGAATTGGAGTCCACTAGATAGCAATGGGTATAGGTAACTGATATTTATATAACTTAAAAACTCCAAACCTCTCTCCTAAAGTTTAGGCATTTTACTACTCTGCATCTCCAATTGGGTATCTAATAGCAATTCTAACATATCCAAACTTAAATTCACAATCACAAATCCACTGCAGTTACAAATTTCTTCATCTCAGTTGATGGCAATTCCACTTTCCTTTGCTCAGTCCAGATGACCTTGAATCATCCTTAATTCCTACATTCAATCCAATAGCCAGTCCTGTTGGCTCTAACTTCAAAAGGTATTTAGACTCTTAACTCTTCTCATGACTAGTTAACTTTATAGTAAGTACCATCATCCTTTCCAGCCTAGATAACTAAGAAAGCACTAACTCTTCTCCCCGCTTCTACTCTTACCCACTTCGAGCTTTCCTCAACATAGCAACTAGTGTGGGTCTGAAAGGCAGATGGTGTTACTTCTTTTCCTGGAACCCTGTAGTAGCTCCCTGAAGAGAAAGAACTAATAGCAGGTCTGAACTCTCTCTCCATGGGAATATAACCTCAGGTTATCATCTACTAAATGGTTTCCTTGGAAACATTCTATGTTAAGAAAAGATGGAAGGCGAACTGTGTTCAACACTGTGAAAAAACAATCACTGATTGGGAAATTGCATCTGGTCTATAAAAGTGTAAGTAGATTCAAAGTTCCTGTAAGAATGCATAACCAAAATTATAAACACATTTCAGAAGCACGCCCTCAGTTGCTCTGTGTGATGTCTCTCTTAATATGTAGTGGGAGTTATATGCTTGGGCTGTTATAAGACACAGTTCCTGCTGGATTTGAGGCCTCCTCAAAAGGGAAGTCCACACCCACCCTCATGGTCTCATCCCTACAAGACAATATGCCCACTACAGGACGGGAAAGCACTCCCTGGAGTTCAATAAGGCTCCACATTAACACATGGTTTCCTATCTTGTATTCTTCTACACAGTTAGGTAAGCCTGGTGACAGGTTCCAGTCCACTGTTTCCTGTGAAGGTGAATGAAAATCCAAGAACCCACTGCTGCAGACTGTGCACAGAGGGCCACTTTCTCTTACCTCACAGGAGTCAAAACTAGTGCTCAAAGTCCTACCTTATCTTTCCTCTTACCTTATCTTCTAATAATCTCTTCCTATACTACTCTAGTCGCTACCCTCCTTGCTTCCATGGCACTTTTTGAACATACAAGACTCCTGCTTCAGGGTCTTTAAGTTGGCTTTCCTCCGGCTTGAAGTTTCTGACCCAGGTATCTATCTATCTGAGTAAGACTCTTACTTCAATTTTCGCTCACCACCTACCTGGACCAGACCACTCTATTCAAAATCGCAAGCCCCATGCTGCCTCTCATTTCCTATCTCCTGAATTCTGCTTTTCTTTCTTTTTTTTTTTCTCATTAAACAGTCTGATTTTCTAACATAAATAATTTATTTAATAAAATAGCTCTATTGGCCTACAATTCATATATTATACAATTCAATCACCTTAAGAAGAATTGTACGATCATCACCGGAATCAATTTTGGAACATTTTTTTCTTTCTCCTTTTTTAAACATTTTATTAGGGGCTCATACAACTCTTATCACAATCCATACATATACATACATCAATTGTATAAAGCACATCTGTACATTCTTTGCCCTAATCATTTTCTTTTTTTTTCTCCTCTTTTCTTTTTTTTACATTTTATTAGGGGCTCATACAAGTCTTATCACAATCCATACATATACATACATCAATTGTATAAAGCACATCCATACATTCCCTGCCCCAATCATTCTCAAAGCATTTGCTCTCCACTTAAGCCCTTTGCATCAGGTCCTCTTTTTTTTTCCCCCTCCCTCCCATTTTTTTCTTTCTTGTACTTCTTGTTCACTCTCTATGTCCCCCCAACCTCTTCTGCTAAGTCCCTAGGAAATAATTAATCTAGTCACCGTCTCTATAGATTTATCTATCCTAAATTACATATATAGAAAACAGAAGGGGAATGATAAAAAGAGGAGGAAACCCCCTCGATGTGATGGGGAATGGGCATTCATACACCCACAGGGAGGGTATTGTTTATGTCTCCACAGGAAAGGGAGAGAGGAAGCAGACCCCATTCCAGAGCACCAGCCTTGAGGGAAATACACTGGCATGGAGCAGTGAACTAACAGAGAGGACACTAAGGCAATATGGAAGACAGCACTGAAGATAGAGCCCAGGGGAGAGAGGTGGGTCTGCTTGGACCATACTTGGGCAAACTAAGAGAGAGAAAAGGAGAGAAAAAGGAAGGGAGGGAGGGGGAGAGGGAGAGAGAGAGAGAGAAAGCGAGAGAGCACCTCATCATGGTCCACCAATCCCCTAGGGCAACATACCTGCTCAGAGCAGCCAATGCACCACAGGGCTGACCCCACCATGAGACACAAGATTCCCTCACTGACCCATAGCGCTACCACGGGCAGCACTGGAAACACTGTTTGGAAAGTATGCCTGGTCTGCCCCACCCACAGCGGGGTGAAACACATAGGAAGTGTAACAGGGCAGCAAAGTAACCAAGTCCCTCAAAAATCCTGAAAATAGACTTCTGCCTTGGGGGACAGGGCTGGGCACCTCATCAGACTTGATTGGAAAACATACATAAGGGTCAGCAGACAGACCTGAAACCATCTATTAGGTTTTTGTTTTGTTTTTATTTTTATTTTGCCCTATATCTATCTATATAAGATAGGGAGGACAAACCATCCTTAGGAGAAAACAAGGGGACTGGAAGTTCCAAAGGGACATGGGAGAAGAGGGGGTGGGAAGGGTGAGTGGGGCGCCAACAAACTCAGGGAAAAAGCAACAAGAGATCGAAAATTGATGGCGAAGAGGGTACATAATGCCTGGTGGGGTTTAATCAAGTGCAATGTATCCAAGAAGAATGACTGAGAGCCAACTGGAGGGTGAGGATGATAGTGGGATAGGAGTAAGGTGAAAAGAAATAGAGGAAAGAAATAGGAGGCAAAAGCTATTTATAGAGGATAGCTACAGGCATGTGTATACCATATATACTCAAGTATAAGTTGACCCTAATATCAGCGAAGGCACCTAATTTTACCACAAAACTGCATTACAAATGTGATGAAAAACTTGGCTTATATACAGTATCTATGGTAGATAAATATACTAATTTATAATTAAAAGGATAGAGACCAATGTACATATATTTATATGTTAAGTTTTAAGATAGCAGACAGACTTTGGACCTCTACTCAAGGTCTCCCTTAACACAAGAATGCTATGTTCCAATAACCTGGCACTCTTTGATATTCACCTTCCCAACACAATCGCTGACTATAAAATGTGTGCATAAACAAATGTGGTGAAGAGAGCAGATGGTGCCCAGCTATCAAAAGATAGACCGTCTGGGGTCTTAAAGGCTTGAAGTTAAACAAGCAGCCACTCAGCAGGGAAGCAAATAAGTCCACATGGAAGAAGCACACCAGTCTGTGTGATCATGAGGTATCAAATGGGATCAGGTATCAGGTATCAAAAGATATAAAAACAAACAACTATATTGATGTAAACAAGGAGGTTTGGAGTGGAGACGCAAAGCCCATCTGTAGACAATTGGATATCCCCCTATAGAAGGGTTATAAAAAAGGTGCAGTATAGTACCCACGAAACACACATCATTCCTCTAGTTCCTGAATGCTTCCTCCTCTCCTTCCTCCCACTACCATGTCCCAGTTCTACCTGACAAATCTGGCTAGAATGGAGAATACACACTGGTACAGATAAGAGCTCTCAACACATGGCATTCAGAACAGATAAACCCCTCAGGGACAGTAGTGGGAATAGCGATGTCATGAAAGTAGGGGATGGTTGGGGAGGGGGAAGGGAGAGAAAGGGGGCCCATCACATGGTTGGATATATAGCTGCCCCCCAAAGGGGACAAATAACAGAAATGTCGGTGAAGGGAGACAATGCACAATGTAAGATATGAAATAATAACAACAATATATAATTGATCAAGGATTCACAAGGGTGAGAGAGTGGAGGAAGGAGGGGGAAAAGAGGAGCTTAAACTAAGGGCTTAAGTAGAAAATATTTTGGAAATGATGATGGCAACATATGTACAAATATGCTGATACATCTGATGTATAGAATGTTATAAGAGCTGTGAAGCCTCCAATAAAATGATTTTAAAAAGAAAAGCATATAAATTTTAAAAATACTTTAAAAAATCCACAATGACAAAATAAAACAGACCAATAAAAACAAAACAAAAAAAAGCCCAACCCCTCAATACAAAATAAAGCAGAAAACAAACTGACTAACTTTCCTTCACAATGGTTAAACTATGTTTTTAATGGGTAAATTCTTCAAGGCTAATAATCTTTTGCCTTATTTACTGACATCCCAAATGTTCTGAGTAGTGTCTGATACATAGTGGGTTCTCAATACAAACATTTAAATGAATAAATACATGAAAAAATCAAACCAAAAGAAAAACTCCACTTTGTGGGGTTAGAAGTTCCTCAGAATAATTTCATGGCACATTCCTTCATTACAGTGTTTTTAAGGAGAAGATAAAGTAACAACAACGGATAGAGGAAACAACACATGGGTGGAAAAGTTAAGCCAAACAGAGTCATTCCCTGGCTTACTGGAAACCAAATAATTCCTCTGGGAAAGATGATGCATTCTTGAAAACCTCTGCTCAATCTTCATTAAACAGTACGCACACTTCATGGAGAAGCACACTAAGAAATGTCAGCACTAATAAAGAACAACATCCACATTGATAAGCTTCTATTAAAATGGATTAAAAACTGAAAATGTTGCAGGAAATAGGAGGTGACATTTTATTCTCAAAATACTGTTGTCTTTCTTTGGAGAAGAGATGGGGATGAGATTTTTCTGAATATTTCTCATGATCAATCTTTATTCAGGACTAGGGGCCCTGGAGAAAAAAAAAAGTAAACAAAGCTTTCTTTTTTCAAGTACTCCAAGTATTATCTAATCCGATATCCTGCTACAAAATGGTATGTAGCTTATCTATATGTTAACTATAAATTACATTTATATTTGAATTTCAGACCCATTCCTCTTAACATTACATCACTAAACCAGGAAATATAGAAATAATTTTTCTTTAAATTATAATATTGTATCTAATTTTCAACAAATGGTTAATAATTGGAAAAGATATTTGACAAAAAAGGGCAGAAATGTGAAAGAATAGTATGGCTCACTCTTAGGTAGATTACTATCTTGTGTGAAACCCAAACCAAACCAAACCAAACTCACTGCCATCATGTCAATTCTGACTCCTAGAGACCCTTTAGGGCAGGGTAGGACTGCCCATGAGTTCCTGAGACTTTAACTCTTTACCGGAATAGAAAGCCTCATCTTTCTCCTGGGGAGTGGCTGGTGGATTCAAACTGCTGACTTTGCAGTTAGCCACCCAACGTGTAACCACTATACCAGCAGCAACAACCCCCACCAGAATAAAGATAATTAGCTTATTTCATAGTTCTGAGCTAAAATGAAAAGAACAAAATAATTATAAATTGCTAGAGGCAAGACAACCACCATCCAATCAAGCACTGTGTTTTATGGGTTTCTTTCGTGTTTTTTTAATTAGTAAATGACATTACTTAATAAAACTCACTGCCATAGAGTCAATTCCAACTCATAGCGATCCTATAGTACATAGCAGACTTGTCTCTGTGGGTTTCTAAGACTGTGTGTAATTCATTACAGGAGTACAAAGCTTCATCGTTTGCCTATGGAGCACCTACTGGTTTCAAACTGCTGACACTGTGTCAGCAGCACAATCTGTAAGCTACCCACCACCAAGGCCCCTCTACTCAACAGCAATCCAGGAACACTGGTATTTACTTCTCAAGGCTTGCTCTAAGGCTCTCTCTTCTCATTTTAAGGTTCTCTTTGAAGTATTGCATTCATACTCATAGTTTCATATTCCACATCAACAACCCCTCATCATCCTCTCCCCTCCACCCCACCCCCCCACACACGAAGAAACCAAACTCACTGCCATCAGGTTGATTCTGACTTATAACAGTTCTATAGAACAGGTAGAAACGTCCCTTTGTGTTTCTGCTATTTAAAATCTTTTTGGAAGAAGACAGCCTTATCTTTCTCTCACAAATATCACTTATATGAAGATTATATACAAATTCTTATTTCCAGCTTAGACTTCCTGAGCTCTAGATTTGAACCTCCCATTGTCTGATTGATAGCTCTCTTGGATACCTCAAAGACTTTTCAAACTAAACATGTGCAAAACTGTATTCGGGCTCTACCCTCCCTCCACAGTATCTATGTTGCTCAGTAAACTCCTTACTTCTTATGTGTTTCCACACTTAGTGCTTAATGGGTTACAAATTGGGTTTCTGGGTCACTAGTTTAAAACTACCAGCTATCCCCAGAAAAATGAGGCTTTCTTCCAATAAAGGAATATATTCCAATTATAGTCCCAGAAACCCACAGGGACAGGAGGACTCTGTCCTATATGGTAGCTATGGGTTGTACTCAACTCGATGGCAGTAGGTATTTGAGAAACTGGCATTACCTCATAATTATCTCGTGAATCTGTCCCCTTCTCTTTTCTACCTCAATCATTCTAAGTCCAAGGTTCCACCATCAGTTCTCACATTGATCACTAAAATATCTCTTTACTGGTCTCCTCCATCTACTCTTGCCACAGCCATATATCCCCTCATTTTCCACACTATAATCAGTATAATATTCTCAAAAGGCAAATCAGATGTCAACTCCCCAATTAAAAAGGAAAACTTCAGTGGTTTTCCATTGTCCTTAGTATATAGTCACAAATAATTTAACATGGTCAACAAGGATCCCTAGAGGGACTGTTGCTAACACTAGACTGTTAACTGCAGCCAGTGGTTGAAACCCACTAGAAGAGAGAAAGATGAGGCTTTCTGCTCCCATCCAGATTGCAGTCTCAGAAACTCCTCTGTCCTACAGTCATTATGAGTTTGAATCAACTTGATGGCAGTGGGGCTAGGCCATGCAAGGTCTGGCACAACGCATGCTTCTACAGCTTCATCTTAAACCACGTTCTCCTTGCTCTACCAACATCAGTCCCTTCTTTGTACCATGGTCCCTCTTGCCATAGGCCCTTTGCATGTGCTCTTATCTCACTCAGCCTAGAATACTTTCTTTCCCAGTTCTACTCATTAGTTCCTATTGATCCTTTACATCTTATCCATCTTTTCCTTAAGATAACCTTTCAATACCCTTATAATTTACATGTTCTTCCAACACCATGTTCCTTTACTAATGTGTGCTAATAAACTAATTTTGTACTGATCTAATTTATGACTTTTCATTTATCTGTGTTATATCTCAAGTTAATGAATTTCTATCTTAATCACACCAGATGCTCCTTGAGGGCAGGGGCCAAGATGTTTCTGCTCACTATTAAATGTTCATTGCCTGCACGTAGATAAAGCACTCAACATCATTAAAAATATATATTTCTCTAATAGCCATTCGATTATCTTCTAACAGCAAAATATAGCATAAA
Organism: Tenrec ecaudatus; assembly: GCF_050624435.1. Taxonomy (NCBI): domain Eukaryota; kingdom Metazoa; phylum Chordata; class Mammalia; order Afrosoricida; family Tenrecidae; genus Tenrec; species Tenrec ecaudatus. The sequence continues at coordinate 137,259,321 of NC_134533.1, forward strand.
AGGATACCACTAATGTTTCATTTTTCTTCCATCTTTTATAAATTAGCTTTATCCACCCCCATCCTCTGGGGGGATTAGAAGAAACAAGAGCGTGAATGCATAAAATTGGACATCCTGAGGCAAGTCTCTGTCCCCGCTGCTTGAAATAATGAATTGAACCAAGTGTGCCTTTATTCTTACACACTCATGGAGGCAGGTTCATATTCATGTATTTAAAGAAATCCAGAGTGACTAGTAAAATACTAGCTGAGAAGGGAGTCTTGGCAAGGTTTATGCAGATCTAATAGTTTAAAGAAGAAGGTGGGCTAAGAAAAACAAACACTTCTCCCAAAATTTATCTGGTTTCACTGGCAGAGAATCTTCTGGGAAAACAGAAACGAGTCAGAGATCAATCGCTGTGCGGCACTTAACAACAACAGCCAAAAGAAAAAAAATATTACCGTCAGCTAAGCAAATGCCATCCAGAGCAATCTGCCAGCACTGCATAGACCTGCTCCTTCAGGTTTCTGAGATGTTAAATCTTTATGGGAATAGACAGCCTCATTTTTCTCCCAGAGTGACTGGTGGGGTTTGAACCACTGAGCTTGTGCTTAGCAGTTCAATGATTAACCCACTACAGGACTAAGGGTCATTTAAAAATCAGTAACACTGAAAATAATACAGCTCAGAAAATGGACAACTGGGAAATGGTGAGGTTAAAAACAAGGCTGATGCTACCCAGGGAAATGAAGATGTCATTCAAAGACCAAAAACAAATCATCTGGTCCTCCTTTCCTTCTTTATGAGGAGTGAAAACTGTAGAAAGTCATTACAGATATTTATTATACAGAATAATGTGTTTTAAAAATTTTTAGAAAGGAAATAATTTATAATTTTGAAAAAACCTGTCATTCATAAAGAGATCTGACTGTCATTATATGATACTGGTATATGGAATGAATTATCAGGTACCCTTTAAATCCAAATTTAAATAATAGTTCTACAGCAGAGATACAGTAGGATGTGACTACTAAAGTTTATAGGTCCTTAAAATGGAAACTTTTTATGATCATGTAATAGAACAGAAAAGTTAACTTTTAAAATGCAGCAGAGTATGTGATGCATAATGTTACAAAATACCTAGGAAAAGAACATCCTTTTTACTGGACAGTATGCATTAGCAAAACCAATTTTCTTGTTTTTAAACATTATGAACAATCAAAGTATCTAAGAACAAAGAATGTTCAACTTCCATGCATTTATATCATATTAAGTGAGATATGCCTCCTTATCATCAAATTCAGGAAAATATATCTCACAAAGTGTTAGTTAAGGTCTTTGATGATTATGGACAAGTACAGATTCTTGCTGTACACAGCAAGAACTATAAATTATAAAATGACAAATTGTATTCAGATGTTCCTAATGCTACCAAACCAAAGGATGATTATTAGGTTAGCTAAAGACAGAGCCTTCAACATAATTTTATACTTACCAATAATCCACAGTATAAGAAGATAGTCTATTCTTTCCAGGGCTGGCCCCATTGTATTTTTCTTATCCTCATTGTAGACAAGAGAGTACAGGTTTAGTAACAGCAGGAATGTGAAGTATGATGCTCCGTGAATAATAAACTTCATAAAAGGTGTGTGAATGATTCTACCAAATTGAGATTTAGGAGCTATCAAGTAACAAAGTGACAAAACGGGCCAAAAGATGCCAACTGTCAAAACAGTCATTATCTTCTTACAGGTGGGCTTACGCCGGTAACCTGACATCTGTCCAAACCAAACAGTGTTCAGGAACTGCTGGCAGTTAGACTGGGAGACAAACTGTAAAGGATGCACACACACACATGTAAAATAAATCTTTAAAGATCAACTGATAAAGTCATTATCTAGCTGACAGTCAAACGTTTTAATAATCACTTCTAGACATTTAAGCTCGCTGTTTTTTCCTCTTACATATAGAAGGGCAGAGGTGGATAGCACAGGCTCTGAAGTCAGTACACCTGAGTTCACACTCGGGCTCTGCATTTACTAAATGACTTTGAGGACGCTCTTAAACCTGAGCCTTAATTTTGTTTCTATAAAATGGGAGTAATCGTACCTACTCTTATTTCATTCTTTATTATTCTACTCAAATTCCATTCTTAATCTGTACCTCAAGGTGCAATACCTGAGAAAGAAACAGTATCTCCTTCCCCCAGTTTAGTGCAATCCTGAATTTAGTTTCTCCCTTCCCATGTGTCTGAAAGCAATCTCAGAGGTGACTGCTGTTGCTGGCATTCCTTTATAGAATGATTTAATTAGGTATGTATTTGGAAGAACATTTTGAGTGGAGATATGTGCTGGAACACTGCTCATGGAGCCCTGGACTGCCATCTAAAATGTCTTACTCCCCTGAAGCCACCAGGCTGTGAGGAAGCCTAAGCTACCTAAGAGAAGTCAATATAAAGAAGCTTCGGAGAGTTTTTGGAAAAAGTTAATGTGATTTTTTTCCCACAAATTTTTGAAGTCCTCTCAATATACGCACTCCAGCCAACAATCTCAACCAAACACAAGAATGAAAATGCTTTTAGCTGTTTAGAGCCCCCCAGCCCCCAGTTACATACTTATCTTCAACTGACACCTCAGACATGGTGGCACAGAGACAAGGAATGCCACTCTGTCTTTTCCAAGTCCAGCCAAGAAGCCATAAGCATAAACAAATGACCATTCTTTAAGCCACTAAACTTTAGGTTAGTTTGCTATTCAGCCATGGACAACCTGAACAAAATCTACCAGCTATTTAGAAAAATAATATTCTCTCACCTTTGGTTATATTTAGAAGTCTAGTTTTAAAATTAATATACATTTTCATCTGTTCTTAAACTGATAGGGTTGAGAGCTATCAAGGTCCATCTCTTTTCATCAACATCAGTACCTTCAACCAAACCATCCTCAGCAGAATACATTATATTGTATTATCATCTTATGTTTTCACCTTAATAAGTCTCCCTTTCAATTAACAAATAGAATATTACTACCTGCTTCTTTTTCTTTCATTTTGGTTATCTATGAGCCTTTTAAGGTTACAGATGTTATTAGGGAATGGTCTCTCTTTTCTTTTCCTTCCTCACTAAGATAGTCCTAGTTATTCCAATCTATCTCTCAGGTTCTTTACCCAGTCATTTAAACTGACTTTATACTTGGTACTCTTTTTATCTAGTACTTATGTCCATTTTGGTTCTAGAATGAAGAAATAAATATATCAAAGACCAAGTCAAAATGTGTAATTACTGGAAGATCACTCCATGGTTTCTATATTTTCTGTTTCTATTTACAGCATTTCTTTTTTATTCCAAAGATATATTGTTGACTTATAATCTTTATCCACAATGATTCAATAGTGCTAGTACTTAATTTTTTTTTTTGGCCTATAAATGTTCTATTTCAAGCAAGAACCTTGGCGTAGTACGGAAAAGTAGAAGATTTGAAGCCAGGGACCTGGGTAAGTGTACACTATCACGGTTATTTTAACTAAACACTTTAAAATTCCTGCATCAACTTCCTAAGTCACAAAACCATTATGAGACTCAAATTTTAAACCAAGATCAGAAACCTCTATCTTGCCATCTTCCATTACCTATCTTACGTCTCATTATTAGTGTTACTCTAAATTTGATAAGCAAGCTTTACTGCAATAGTAATGTCAATAATGGAGCTCAGAAGCAATCATTTATCAATCCGCCATTACTGGCTATCATCTTCCAAGACTCATGTTTAGTAAATGATCTGAACAATTAAATTTGAAGTGCATACCTTCCTTCTTTAAGCTCCTGAATGATGTGCATGTGTGTGAATGGGGAGTAGAAATGGGCACTTCTCTGGCTAGGGAGGGTTGATGCCAGAAGAGCCAGATTCAAATTAGTTATACCATATGCCTCTCTACCTTTGGGTTTTACAATGAATTAACAAAGAAGAATAATCAGGACTATACAATACTGGATACTTTATTTTTAAATAGAAAGGGAATATTACCATAGGAAGGCTATTTAAAACAAGATGAAGAAAACAAACTCAAGATACCAAAAAAAAAAAAGGAAACTCATTATAAAGGTGATTACACAGGTTCTTACCTATGTAGTTACTGTTTAGCAAAAACACCAAAACAAGTTCATGTATGACATATCAGATACACTTGCAACTCAGTGTGTTTTCATTTATATGTAGGATAGATGATTGATGATAAGTATAAGTGTGATTTCATCAATGTCCGGAAATTATATAATTATATATCGCTAAAGAATTGTGTACAGGTGCCAAGTTGGCAAGGGGTGGATTGAGGTAGTTAGTTTATTATGCCAACCTGGCTGATAATTGAAGGGCAGAGAGATAAATGGCTCGGTGAGCCTCGCCTTTCTTGTCTCTTGATCTTTGATCATCGGACCAGTGTGTGGCTGCCTTGCTTGTTCTGTGCCTCAATTTGCAAGCTACACTACCTGTGGGACACCTAACCCATGGACCGTGTCACTGTAATTTGAGGTTCCTTCAAGACCTGCTTCACCACACAATTGGAATTTACATCTCTTGAGCTGTGGTCTGTCAGACCTTGTCATCTGACTGACTTTTGGTGACCTGCCTTGCTGTTTGCTGCCTGTGCCCAGATAGCCTGAATTGCTCTACAGAGGACTACTGGGCGGCACTCAAGACTTGAAGTACTGCCAGTGTCTCACAAGCGTCTCACGGGACTGAGTTGCACTGAACCATTTGTACTGCTTTATAATTTAACTGTTTATTTCTTGTTTTATCTATCTATCTGTATAAATACATATAATTATTAGCAATCTGGTTTTGTCTCTCTAGAGAACCCTAACATATTACAGTATTATTAAAAATAATATTAACTACCATTGTTGACTACCTGCCAAGTGCTAGCATTTACTGTGCCAAAACCTTTAAATATATATTCTTAATTAATTCTTAAAAATGAAAGCCCAGACAGGTTCAATAACTTCCCCAAAGACACAAAAACAAACATTTCTACAGAACTGATGTAGGATTTCAACCCATTTATGTTAGTCCAAAGTCTTTGCTCTGAGCCACTAGAGTACTGTGGAGGAAGAAATTTAAATATATTACAGAAAACCTCATACCTCCTTTTGGTTATATTTTATAGCAAGTTTTAGACGACTTAAATTCATTCTTTCTTCTAATAATCCCCGTTTGTCAAGTGGCTCATCACTAGACGTATGGTTTAGGATCACCTCCAATTCACGTGAATTCCGGGCTTGTGCAAGCAAATCTTTAGCAAACATTTTACATTGTCGAGCTAGTTCTTCATAATCGTTCCTATAAAATGCAATAGTCTATTATTAGAAATATTGCTACCATCTTCTAATTAAACTGTATTCATTGGAACTTTTTACTCATAATATTTTAATGCAGACAATGCTAAATAAAATCTGAAGTCATTTTGAGCTCACATAGTCAAAGAAACCCTCTGGTACAAAACTTCTCTACTGCTTTGGAGACAGCATTAAGATGATTATATTCCTCTTGTCCATAATAATCTTAGATAAGGCCCCATTATATATACTAAATGCCTAGAAATCTTGATAATATTTGCCAGTTCTTAGCTCATCTGCTCTTCTATAAGTCTTGCTAAAATTTTCTTTTATACGGCAAATCTAAATAGGAATATTTTTTAATTTATATTTTTAAATCATTTTACTGGGGGCTCATAGAGCTTTTATCACAATCTATAAATACATCCATTGTGTCAAACACATTTGTACATTTGTTATCATTTTCAAAATATTTTCTATCTACTTGAGCCCTTGGTATCGGCTCATTTTTTCCCTCCCTCCCCCACATTCCTTCTCTCATGAACCCTTGATAATTTACAAATGTTTATTTTTTTCATATCTTACACTGAACAATGTCTCCCTTCACCCACTTTTCTGTTGTCGTCCCCCTGGGAGGGAATTATATGTAGATCATTGTGATTGGTTCTCCCTTTCTCCCCCTATCTTCTCCTTAACCTCCTGGTATCGCTACTCTCATTATTGGTCCTGAGGGGTTTATCTGATCTGTACCTGGATACATGCTCTGGTCTAGACAGATTTGTAAGGTAGAATTGGAGTAATGATAGTGGGGGTGGTGGTGAGGAAGCATTCGAGAACTAGAGTATAGTTTTATGTTTCCTCGGTGCTACACTGCACCCTGATTAGATCGTCTCTTCCTTGTGACCCTTCTGTGAGGGGATGTCCTATTGTCTACAGATGGTTTAGGGTCTCCACTCTGAACTCCCTCTCATTCACATTTATATGATTTTTTGTTCTGAGTCTTTGAGGGCTGACACTTGATCCCACTAATACCTCATGATCACACAGGCTGGTGTGCTTCTTCCATGTGGGCTATGTTGCTTCTCAGCTAGACGGCCGCTTGTCCTTTAAGACCCCAGACACTATATCTTTTGATAGCCAGGTACCATCAGCTTTCTTCACCACATTTGCTTATGCACCCACTTTGTTTTCAGCAATTGTGTTGGAAAGGTGAGCATCATGGAATGCCAGGTTAATAGAACAAAGTATTCTTGCCTTGAGGGAGTACTTGAGTAAAGGCCCAATATAATAGGAATATTTTAATGCTATCCAACTTTTATCAAGGTTTTCTTTTTGTAATAATCTACATGTTTATGATGCTTATGATATTAAACCAGCATTCTGATACATTTTAAAAGTATTTATTTGAATGAAATTCTAGTTTAAAAGAAAGCATGGTAAGAAATCTCTTTCAGAAACTGTACTGTACCAATCGTAAATCTTAATTGCTTAATAAAGGTAGGCCTAAATTCTTAATCCTTTTAGAAAATATCAATTACATTAGCTTATGATTGATTTTAATAACAATTGGAAAAATAAAGTTAGAAATAAATAATTATCAGTTATAGAAATGGGATCAAACTGTACAAAAAGTTATATTAAGTTCTTGTTGTTTTTGTTTCAAGGGAAAGAATAATTCCCCATTAGTATGTTTTTCTATGCCATTAAGACTAAAGATGTCATTTCCTTGGAGGATAATTTTTCCTCATTCAATTTTTTTATCAAGTACTACTTAACCCAAACTATCTGACAGTAAGTAGCTAGATTTCTTTAACAAATTATTACTTACTTTGATGTTATTTTTTAAATGTATATTATTGCAAAAAGAGGTCAGCTGTAAATAAACAATTGATAAAGCACTTGATTTCAAGGTACATTTTATATACATATTTAATCTAATTTACTTAGTCTTCTATATATTATTAAAGGTGACTAAATGATTGTAGTTTTGATGGAAATATAGTAAGCTAAAAGTTTTAAGTTTTGGTTCTGACAGCACTTCCAGATTTAACTTTGTACCTAATTAAATGCTGATATTAGACATGGAAATGTCATGCATTTATTTCTATGTCTATAAAAAAATAGGTTTATCATACTTTCCAACGCTGACATGATTATTTCAATGACTGTGTCTTGTTTGGAAGAGTTTAATGAATCTTAGATCATACGGAAATGCATAACTCAAAGCATAAGATTACAATGATAATTTCTTAATGTTTGAAAAATGATTTGTCAACAGCTTTATGTGCTAGAGAAGTTCAAGCTTGCATTAACTTACATTTTAACCATTTGTATGTGTTTATCAAAGGACATATTTTATATAAAATGTAAATAAATTATAATTTATACAAATTAAACTATAGAATTCACAAATTTCAAAGAGCTATAAACAGGTATCTTAAATCACAAACATGTAGTGCTATGTATATAGTAAGTGAAAGTCTGAACTTATCCGATCTTGTCAAGTCACTGGAGGGGGGGGCTATCATGCAAAGTATCGGGCTCCAATGTGATCCGAACATGTCAGGACAAACAGGAGTGGTCTAATATAGATGCCTGGAAAGTTTGCAGTGGGAGCTGGTGTAAATGGTGATCAATTCCTCCTTCAAAGGATAATCTCTGGTATGGCATTTTCTCCAAGGTTTCCCTTATCAAGTCCACAGGATGAAATTTTCTAAGGATTTAAAATTTATTTTTTAAAAATTTATTTTAAACCAGGATGCTTTTTCTTATGTGCTGCTTCTCTCTCTCCGCCCCTTCCTCTTATCCTTCTTAGGGGAAATTATAACTAAATATTCTTTGGTTATATAGAGCACCTGAATTGTGCTTTACCTTCATTTCAGAGTATTTTAATCAGAGTATTTTATTCTTATGTTTACACGTATGTTTCTCTGACCTGAAAATTCTTAGTTATTTAGCAGTGAAATAGATTACATCTGTGTGTGTGTAATATCCCTGACATACAAAAACCATTTAATTTTCTTTTGAAAGAGCTAAAGATTTAGGTCCCAAGATAATTGTACAATCTAGACACGAGTAAAAGTTGAAAAAGTGGAGCCAGTGGCAAATGAGTTTATTCTCACTTAGGCTACCACTTCCACTCTCCTCCCTGCTGCCTGGGATGCCCCTAACAAAGCTGAAAGCAGAAGGGACTAGGATGATGTTCAAATGAACGAAGGGGCACCATAGTCCGTCTGCTCCTTGAAGAGAAAAGTTCAAAATCAAGGGATGGCAGGAGAGGAAAAAGTTGTGGTCATTTTGGATCAAAGGTAAATTAATATAATTTATGAGTTGGCCTATGAAGAAACTCAAGCTAAAAAAGGTTCTCAAATAAAAGACATTACATAATTTCAAATTTCCATTCATTCCCACCTGAATTCCACCTCCACAAGGCTTAGTTCTTTTAAATCAGCACTAAGTTCAAAGGCTCTCAGAATTGGATCTTCCTCTGTTAGCATTATTAGAGCTGGACTGGCCAAGCATCGATATATATCAAGACGAAACCTGCATAAAATTTGATTTCATATTGTAAAATAAATATACATATGGTCAGTATTTTAACCTATAATTTTCACAGATGCATAATTGAAGTATTAGGAGATTAAGAAAACATTAAAACAACTGTCACATATTACAAGATGATACATGTTTAAAATGAAAAAGACTTAAGGATCAATTATTTTGAGCTTTAAGTATTAAAAAGCTTGTTCCTTAAAAGCTACTTTTAAAACAAATCATTTTATTGGGGGTGCCTACAACTCTTATCACAATCCATAAATCCATCCATTGTGTCAAGCACATTTATACATTTGTTGCCATCATCATTTTCAAACATTTTCTTTGGGCTCTACTTGAGCCCTTGGTATCGGCTCCTCATTTTTTCCCTCTCCCTCCTCCACCCTCCCTCATAAACCCTTGATATTTATAAATTATTATTATTTTCTCATGTCTTACACTAACCAATGTCTCCCTTCACCTTCTTTTCTGTTGTCACTCCCTCAGGGAGGGGGTTATATGGAGATCACTGTGATCAGCTCCCCCTTTCTCCTCCCACCTTTCCCTTACCCTCTTGATATCGCTACTCACAGTACTGGTCCTGAGGGGTTTTATCTGTCCCGATTCCCTTTGTTTCCACCTCATATCATGTATAAACTCTGGTCTAGCTGGATTTGCAAGGTAGAATTGGGATCATGAGAGTGTGGGGGAGGAAGCATTCAACTAGAGGAAAGTTGAATGTTTTATCGATGCTATACTGCACCCTGACTGGCTTGTCTCCTCCCCGTGACCTTTTGTAAGAGGATGTTCAGTTGCCTACAGATGGGCTTTGGGTCTCCACTCTGCACTCCCCCTCATTCACACTGATATGATTTTTGGTTCTTTGATGCCTGATATCTGATCCCTTTATCACATTTGCTTATGCATCCACTTCGTCTTCAGCAATTGTGTTGGAAAGGTGAGCTTCATGGAATGCCAGGTTAATAGAAAAAAGTGTACTTGGGTAGAGGCCCAATGTCTATCTGCTACCTTAATACTAACCTTATAAATATATGTACATAGATCTATTTCCCCGTAGTCATACATAAATATATTTACATATGTACATGCCTGTTTTTAGACCTCTATAATTGCCCTTTTCTCCTAGTTCTTTCCTCTATTTCCTTTCAAGGCTACTTTTTAGGAATTTGTTTAGTGATTCTTTTTACAGATTTGAAACTTCATATTGTTCAGCCCAATTTACTGTACATACTCGAGTATATGCCTAGTTTTTCTTTTCTTTTTAATCATTTTATTAGGGGCTCATACAACTCTTATCACAGTCCATACATACATCACTTATGTCCAGCACATTCGGACATATGTTGCCATCATTGTCAAAATACCTGCTTTCTACTTGAGCCCTTGGTATCAGCTCCTCACTTTTCCCCCTCCCTCCCCGCTCCGCTCTCCTCCCTAAGCTGAGTTTTTCAGCACATTTTAGATGCAGTTTTTGTGGTAAAATTAGGTGCCTCGGATGATAATCAGGTCGGCTTATACTCAAGTATATATAGTAATTAAATTTTTACCTCTTAATCCTGTATCAATAATAATTACTAAGAAATGTTTTTTATTTTATTTTATTATTTTAAAAAATGTTTTATATTATGTGGATGGTTATTAAGTTTTCCTTACCTCAGCGAGTGTGCATTAGCATGCTAGATACACATAACAAAGGGCTCATTCAACCAGGGGCTGTTATTAAAAGGTGTTTCAAATCTTAAAAAAAGACTTCTTAAATCATTGCCTTATACTTAATCTAATAGAAAAGTACCTCCTTCCTGTTATGTAAATTAATGTTCATATTTTAGCATTTAAATAGGGAAAAATGCACAAAGGTTTTGCTAATTTTTTCAATTATAAATACACAAATGTATTTCTTAATTTATTAATTGGCATATTTTTCCTTTAATTATATCTGCAATACATGCTTTTTATTAGGAAAAAAGGAAGCAGTTTGGAAACAAGAGACTTCCTTTCCCTCCTTCCATAAACTACTTCTCAAAGACAGCCTCTAGTGCAGTGCTTCTCAGCCTTCCTCATGACACACCCGTTCATGCAGTTCCTCGTGTTGTGGTGCCCCCCCACCATAACAGCGTTTTCACTGCTATGTCATCACTGTCATGTTGCACTGTTATGAATCGGGTGACCCCTGTCAAAGGGTTGTTCGACTCCCAAAGGGGTTGAGACCCACAGGTTGAGGACTCCCAAAGGGGTTGAGACCCACAGGTTGAGAACTGCTGCTCTACTCAGGGATTTGTGTATACTTGTCAAGATAATTTCTACTGCCACAAAACATAATCAGATACAGTACTTAAAGGAACTTCCTTTTATAATGTAATATACTATGAACCTTTTCCTGTGACAATATATAAAGATTGATCTCATTCTTTACACATGCTTTTCCACTAGTTCATCAGTTTCCATTAATGACATGCAAGTTGTTTCTTTTTTTTTTCAGAATAAACAATAAATTATGTCATTGAGAACATCTTTTAGCTTACATATTTATAGCAGCTGGGAAAGTGTATTTTAAATTTTAATAGGTGTTTCCAAGGCCAAACAATCAGGAAAACTAATTTTTCCCTTACATCTTCATTAAGGCCAAGTATTATCAATATTTAAAAATCTTTGCCATGCCAATAGGTGATTGTTAATCTTTTTCATTTCAATTCATAAAATCAATGCCTATCAGGAAATTAGGTGTCTCTTCAGTAAAGAGTTTCAAATACTCTTCCCTACTTTATTGGTCCATTTTTACTTCAGTACTTATGGATTTGTCTATTATGAATAATTTTAATTTAAACAAATGTATTGATGTATATTACTTATTTGAACTTTCAGAGTTTGTCTTACTGAGTTAAAAGATTAAAACTTGTAAAATGCATTGCTTTACTCCTAAATCTTTTTTGAAATTCTATACCCATTAAGCAATAACTTCATATAATTACCTTTCCAAACCCCTGGTAACCTCTATTCTTTCTGTCTCTGAATTTGTCCATTCTAGATACATCGTAGGAGCCCTGGTGGTGCAGTGGGTTAAGAGTTGGGCAGCAGTTTGAACCACAATGCAGGAAAAAGATGTGACAGTTGTCTTCCCAAGAGGTTTTCAACTTTGAAACCCCTATGGAGTAGTTCCACTCTGTTCAGAGCTTCAAAGTCTCAGTTTAAGCACCACATAAATGATTAAAAAGTTGCTTTGTGTATCCTCAGATCTCCAGTAGCCAGCATGCTGAAATTGCTGTAAACCAAACCCAAAATTTCATACCACCGGTAACTGAGTTATACAACCAATCTTATATGTAGTATCTTTCTGTTTCCAACAACATATCTGTGTTAATTTATTTTATCAGACAGGTTCTATAAGCTATTTTTAATTACTTACATTATCAGTCATGTCAAGAGATCTACTAACAAATAATAAAGAGAATTACTAACAAATAATAAAGTTGTCTTACTTTCTCAAATTTATCACCTTTGGCATTTTACACTTAATCCAAGGTAACAGTAGTAAGACTAGGTCAGGAATATATCTCAATACATACATACAATAACATCCAAGTACACAACTGGACAAAAATCATGTTAAAACATCATTCATTTCATGTTACTGGAAACTGTCTTCAAACACTTATTAGAGCTTTTAGCAAGAGAGCCTGGAGTCAGTGGCCCACTTCCCTGGGCTGTCACCATCATCTGTACCCCCATTCAGTCGGTGAAAACTATAACTGCACCTACTTGAAGCTCATAAACCTGCCCTCTGTAAAGGAGAAGGCAAAAATGATTCGATGAAGGAAGCAGCAACCTACAGCCTGACTGGATGAAACAGCAGCATGGTGGAAGCAAGGAACACAGGAAGCTTCGCTAGACCAACACTGCAGTCTGAGTTGAGGCAGACAGTGAACTAGCCAGAAATCTACCAGTGAAAGGCTGGGAATAAGACATCCATATAAGTGTGCAAATAACTGATCCACAAATCCCTAGCTGACTGGAAAATTACACGTGTGCAGGGTAAATTAGTATCTGGTGAAAGAAAAAAAGAATAAGGAAACATTAAACTGGTGGCAACTCTGTATTGGCCAACCCACACAAAAATGAGAAGACAGTAGGACCTTTATGGACTCAAAGTGTATTTACACAGCTTCTTCTCAAACCACTGGCTGATCCTAAGCTTGTAGGCACAGGCATGACTCTGAGAAAGCAAAGTGAAAGTGTGAAATACAAATAAAAAGCAAATGAAACATAGGCATCAATTACTGTACATTGTGGGGAGGCAGATTCTGCAGCTAAGAGCCAGGTAAGTGACATTAAAAAAACCTTAGAAATCATCAAACAGAACTGAGAGTTGCTATATATAGCCAGTTTTCAAATAAAGAAATACTAGACATGCAAAGAACAGGGGTTTCCTCATTCACACACAGAAAGAAAAAAAAAAGGATATGCCAAAATTCTAAGTGCCTAGATATTACACTTAACAAATATATCAAAATGACTATTAAAATATGTATTTAAATATTAAAGAAAGTATAATGACAATGAGTCAAAAGATAGAACATTTAAATAGAGAAAAAATTTATGAAGGAACCAAATGAAAATTCTCCAATTAAAAGTACAACAAATTTTAAAAGCCCAGAAAGCTCCCTAGATGGACTAAACAGCAGAAATGAGTAGCAGAAGAAAGAATTGGTAAATTTGAAGAAAAGTAAATATAAATTACCCAATAGAATATATAAGAAAAATGAACAGCATCATGGAGGCCTGGAGAAATTTGGCAACTGTACTTACATATGTGTAATGTAACTTTCAAAAGGAAAGGAAGAAGGGGTAGAAAAATAAATAAATAAATAAATAAAGGCCCCCAAATTCCAAGTTTTGATGAAAAATATTAAGCCTATTAGGTTCAGAAACTCAATAAACTTCTAGTAGGATAAACTTAAGGAAAACCACCACATTTAGACAAATTAATAGTCAAACTGATGAAAGACAAAGGCAAAATTTTATAGTAAAGAACAGTGGAATGACCACCTCCCCCCTGAAAAATAGAGGACCATGACTGAAATTAAATTTGCTTATTTGAAAAGATCAATGAACCTCTAGCTAGATCAGGGCTCAGCATACTTTTTCAATAAAGGTGCAGATAACAAAATTTTAGGATGTTCATACCGTTTCTGTGTGACTTCTTGACCTCTCGCTGTTATATTGGTAGCACCAACGGGCATTATGTAAACAAATGGGCATGGCTGTAATTCAATAGAACTTTATTTACTTTTGCCTCCACTAAAAAAATGGGGAGGCCAATTTGACCTGTAAACCATATTTAACCAAATTCTAAAGTAAACTGACCAAGACCAAAGGAAAGAAAACACAAATTACCAAGATCCAAAATGGGAAAAAAAAAAAAAGGACAATACTAGAGACACTAAAGAAAGAGGGGGGAAAAACAAAGGGTGGCTGATTATGAAGATCTTAATGCCAAATTAGACATATTAGAAGAAACAAAAAAATCTCTAGCACAACACAAATTATCCAAATGGGCTCAAGCGGAAGCATATTTGAATAGACCTATTCTGTGGGGGGAGGTCAGATGCTTACAGACATCCTCCCTGAGGGCAGTTAGTCACCAGACTACAGGGTAGGCCTGGGGGGGAGGGGGGACGGCACAATGAACTATTTCTCCCTGAGGCCTGAGACCAAGCGTTCACACCCTACCAATAATGCTCTCTTATCAGTTGAGCCAGGAAACAGGCCAAATTGGCTCTGTGACATCCAAAGTTAAGTTGCCATCCTATATCTAGGATCCGCCCATCTTGTCACATGCACGTCCCTATTGCATGCATGTCCCTAGACCACCCTCTCTCATTACTGTATTACCTATAGCACAACCCCTTTCTGTGACGTTTGTACTCACCTGTAATTAGGGGGCTTGCATGCCCCCAGATAATATAAAAAGCCTGGGCTAGCATTAAAGAGCGCTCTCTCCCTCCACATGGACCACCAAGTGTGGCTGAGGTGAGTATGCTACTATGAATCATGTCTGACTCCATTTATTTCAATATTTCTCTTCTATCTCTCATGCTCTCTATAACTTTACTATGATCTTTATTTACTATCACTATACAATTGCGCCTACTGGACCCGTAATAATGTGTTAGGGGCTGGCTTCCCCTGACACTATTCCAAGAAAGTTAATTCAATATAACCATTAAAAATTATCCTGAAAGAAAAGTCTCAGCCTAGACTGATGTATTCTACCAAACCTTTAAGGGATATAATTCCAATCCTATAGACACTCAGCAAATAGAAAAGAATATTTTAAAACTCATCTTATGAGATTGTTACACTGATAAAAACATTATCCCTCATGAATACTGATGTAAAAGTATTGAACATATTGGCAAAGCAAATTCAGTTAACATATAAAATGGGATTACATATCACAATCAAATTTATCACAGAAATGCAAGGCTAGTTTGCTATCCAGTTAATAGTTAAAATATATAACATATCAATACCATAATGAACACCATAAAATCATCTTAAGAGCATAAATAAAAGCATTTGACAAAATTGAAAAATTATTAATAAAAAAATCAACAAACTAGAAACATAAAGGAATTTCCTCAACCCTATCAAGGACATCTCTGAAAAATTTACACTAGCATCATACTTAATGATAAAAGATTGAATGCTTTCCCACTAAGATTGTAAACAAGGTAAGTATGCCGGCTTTCATTATATTTATGCAACATCATACTGGAAGTTCTATCCAGTGCAATAAGGCAAGAAAAAGAAATTAAGGCTTTAAAATTTTAAGACAGAAAAAGCAAAATTATAGTAGTACAAATGTGGAGGCTGAATATACAGTTTGACCATGTAAATGATCAAACATTTGAAGGACACAAGAGAAAAGGAATTTTTTAAAAGGACATGACACATATAATTTTACAACACAAAATATGTCAAATTACATGTCTGAATGCATATGACTATGTATTTATGTGCATACATGTGTCCATATACAAGTGATTGCATATATGTGTATACACATGTATTATGTATGCTCATGGATATTCAAATATATAAAAGACTACATAGGAAATATAATCACGAAATTTCTTAGATATAACCAGACAACTTTTAGGGTTACTTTTTTTATTTTGAAAGTTTAGGACTATAATCTCATGGGATAACTCCATCACGTGGCAAGATATAATTCATAAAGTTTGTGTATTGCAACCTAGTTCACTGAGTTAATTTGAGGTATTAAAAGATTGCAAAAAAGTCACTGTATACCAACATTCCTAGGGTTACGTCCAAGTAGTATGACATGAGCCAGACCAAATCCAGGGATACATATGGTAGCCAACTAAAAAGGAGGGGAAAAAAACAAAAAAAGAAATGGGGAACAGGGTACTAATCCACCCAAGGGGGGGGGGCTATTGTTTATATCTCCACAGGGAAAGAGGGACCAGACTTCAATCCGGTGCTCCAAGATGTGAATGCAACATGCCAGCATGAAGCAGGGAACCAGTAGAAAGTTTTAAGGGGCCAGCCCCCATCCCAACTACATGGACAGATGCCCCTACCCCCAGAAGAATATACTTCAAAGGACAGCACTGCAGCTACAGCTCAGGAAGAGGGACATGTCTGATCAGAGCACATGAGATCAAATGAAGGGGGAGGAAGAGAGTGTGAAGCATATCCTGGTCCACCAAGCCTTGAGGACAATATCCCTGCTCAGAGCAGTCAAAGCACAGAGAGGACCATAAGACTGACCCCACTATGAGATACGCTATCCCTGACTGCCCTATACCCTACAGGAGACGCAGTGTGGGAATTGTGCCCGACCTGACCCCGCCACACTGAGACAAAATACTAGGAGCCCACTAAAGAACAGCACAAGGAGAAGAGTGTACCAGAAATAGACTTTGGGGCTAGGGTGTGGCGCTCCATCAGAAAACACTCCTATAGGTCAACAAACAAATCTTGAACTATTTACAGGCTTTTCTTTTTTTGTCATTCATTTTTTGTCATTTTATTTTGTTCCTTTGTTTTGCTGTCTTGTTTTTGTGCATAGTATTATCTCTGCAGGTCTATCTAGATAAGATAGGCTGGATAAACAATCTGGAGGAGAAAACAATGGGACCAACCGTTCTGGGGGGACATGGAAAGGGAATGTGGGGGAAAGGAAGTGGTATTAACAAACCCAGGGACAAGAGAACAGTGACCCAAAACCAGTGGTGAGGAGGATGTAAGAGGCCTGGTAGGGCTTGATCAAGAGCAATGTAACTGAGAGGAATTACTGAAACCCAAAGGAAGGCTGAGCATGATAGTGGGATAAGAAGAAAGTAAAAGGAAATAGAGCAAAGAAGTAGGAAGCAAAAGGCATTTATAAAGGTCTACACACAGGCATGTACATATGTAATATATATGATATAGAAATAGATCTATGTGCATATATTTATAGGTTTAGTATTAAGGTCACAGATGGACCTTGGAACTCTACTCAAGTACTCCCTCAATGGAAGAACACGTTCTATTAAACTGGCATTCCATGATGCTCACCTTCCCGACATGATCGCTGAAGACAAAGTGGGTGCATAAGCAAATGTGGTGAAGAAAGCTGATGGTGCCCCGCTATCAAAAGATAATAGCATCTGGGATCTTAAAGGCTTGAAGGTAAACAAGCAGCCAACTAGCTGAGAAGCAACAAATCCCATATGGAAGAAGCACACCAGCCTGTGTAATCACAAGTTGTCAAAGGGTTCAGGTATCAGGCATCAAAGAACAAAAAATCATATCATTCAGAACAAGGGGCAGTGTGGAGTGGGGACCCAAAGACCATCTGTAGACAACTGGTCATCCCGTTACAGAAGGGTTTCAGGGAGAAGATGAGCCAGTCAGGGTACAGTGTAGCAATGATGAAACATCCAACTTTCCTCTAGCTCTTAAATGCTTCCTCTCCCCGCCACTATCATGATTCGAATTCTACCTTACAAATCCGGCTAGACCAGAGGATGTACACTGGTACAGATAGGAACTGGAAACACAGGGAATCCAGGACAGAAGAACCCTTCAGGACCAGTGGTGAGAGTGGTGATACTAGGAAGGTGGAGGGAAGGTGGGGTAAAAGGGGGGAACCAATTACAAGGATCTACATATAACGCCTCCCTGGGGTCTGGACAATAGAAAAGTGGGTGCAGGGAGATGTCAGACAGTGTAAAACATTACAATGAAATAATAATTTATAAATTATCAAGGATTCATGAGGGAGGGGGGGTGGAGAGGGAAGGGAAAAAAATGATGAGTTGATACCAAGGGTTCAAGTAGAAAGAAAATGCTGTGAGAATGATGATGGCAACAAATGTACAAATGTGCTTCACACAATGGCTATACATATGGATTGTGATAAGAGTTGTATGAACCCCCAATAAAATGATGTAAAAAAAAAAAGACTGCAAACAGCCACATAAGGTACAATTACCAGTTGCTTCTCATCTGGAGCAATAGAGAAATAAAAAATGAAAGACTCCGAGAAGAAACTAGTCTATAGCACTTAGAGTGTACAGGAATCACCACCTTACATACCCTGAGACAAGAAGAACAACATGGTGCCTGGCTATAACTAACGACTGTTCTGATCAGGACTACAGTAGATGGATCCTGATGGAATGGAGGAAAATGTAGAACATAAATCAAATTCTTAAAAGGTTCAGACTTAACTGCACTGTTGAGATTAGCACCTGTCCCTGAGACTGCCACCTTGAAATACTCCTTAGACTCTGAACTAAAACTACCTTTTAGCTAAATAACAGATTGGTTTATAAAATAAAAGGTATTACTTTTGAGTACTGCACACCTATATAAGACCAAGTGTTCAAAAATGACTCAAAAACAGATAAATGGTCAGGGAAGACAGAAACCAGATTATTGGAAATTAAAAAACATTCATAATAGAATTAATGAGAATGCTGACATATAGTAAAAAACATAAATGTCACCAATTTGTGACAGTAAATGAGAATCTAATTTTCTGTGTAAACTTTCACTGAAAACACAATGAAATATTCTTAAAAAATAAAACAAAACAAAAAAGAAGCAAACATGTGGATTAGGTCACCAATAAAAATGTGGAGAAGAAACGATATATAAAGTACAGATTGCGTCACTTCTCTATTGCCAGTACATACGCTCTTCCACTTAACGGAACCCATTTTGTGCATTTTGCCAGCTACCTTTTTGTCTTTAGTTGTAATCTAAGAGTCTCTGGAAATCAGGGTCCTTTCCTGTTTGCTGTGCCTTTAACTGTATTCTCACATCAGTAAAAACTCACTCAAATCGTCCACAAGGTACCAACTCAATTTATAGCACCTAACAACACAAACCATAGTCATGTGCTGTGCTTAATGCCTAAAATGCTCTTCACCTTTTAATTCTTATTTATACTTTAAGAGCTAGCCCAGGCTATACTAAAAACATCCAAAGGCACTGCTATAGTTCTAACTCTATAAAATAGGCCCTGCTGGTTTCTGAAACTGTAAATCTTCCTGGGCGCATGATCATCTTTCTTCTGTGTAGGAGCTGGTGCTTAGCAGCTCAACTTGTAACCCATCTGCCACCAAAGATCCTTTTAGCTTATGCTACAGCTCCTCGAAAAGCTTTCAGATTACGTTTTCCCCACTTCCAACCAAGGCAGGAGTGTCTTCTCTAATCTCAATTCCTCTCCCATCCCCATGCCAAGTTGCTTCAAGAACACACTTTTTTTTAAAACTGCTTTTTAACACAGGGACAAGGGAACAGCGAGTGGTTCAAAACCAGAGGAGGGAGGGGAGGGGAGGGGAGGACCGGAAGGGAGTGACCAAGAGCAAGGTAACTGAGAGGAATTACTGTATCCAGAATGAAGGCTAAACATGGTAATGGGTCGGGAGGAAAGCGAAAGGAAATAGAGGAAAGGAGTAGGAGGCAAAGTGCATACAGAGAAGCCTAAATACAGACATGTACATATGTAAATATATTTATGATTATGGGGGCAATAGATTTATATGCATATATTTATAGGTTCAGTAGTAGGGTAGAAGATGGACATTGGGCCTCCTCATGCATAATCCCCCAATACAATAGCACCTCGCCCTGCTAAACAGCCATTGCAGGATACCCATCTTCCCGACATGATCACTGAAGAGAGACGTGTGTGTAAGCAAATGTGGTGAAGAAAGCTGATGGTGCCCGGCTATCAATAAAAGATATAGCATCTGGGGTCTTAAAGGCTTGAAGGCAAATAAGCGGCCATCTAGCTCAGAAGCAACAAAGCCCACAGAGAAGAAGCACACGGCCTAAGGCCTAAGCGAATACAAGGTGTTGAATGGACCATGTAGCAGACACAAAGGAACAAAAACAATCATTGTGTGATCACCTTCCTCACATAATCGCTGAAGACGAAAGTGTGCATAAGCAAGTATGGTGAAGAAGGCTGATGGTGCCCGGCTACTGAGAGATATAGCGTCTGGGGACTTAAAGGCTTGAAAGCAAACAAGCGGCCATCTAGCCCAGAAGCAACCGAGCCCACACGGAAGCAGCACACCAACATAGGTGACGGTGAAGGACAGAGGAGACCAGATCTCCAACAACAAAGGTGGGGTGGTGGTGAGAATAACATCACCGTGAAAGAGGGGGAGTGCATGATGGGGACCCAATGCCCACCTGTAGACAGCTGGACACCCCTTCCAGAGGGGTAGTGAGGAGGAGATGGGCCACTCAGGGTTCAGTATAGCAACAATGAAACTAAAAACCTTCCTCTAGTTCCTGAACGCTTCCTCCCCTCCCAGTCATCATGACCCCAATCCTACCTTGCCTTGCGGACCTGGTTATACCAGAGGATGTACAGCGGTGCAGTGGGGATCTGGAGGCACAGGGAATCTAAGACAGACGAACCCCTCAACACCAGCGGTGGGAGTGGCGACACCAGGAGGGAAGGGCATGTAGAAAGGGAGAACCGATCTCGGAGATCTATGTGTAACCTCCTCTCTGGGAGATGGGCAATGGGGAGGCGGGTGAGGGGAGACGCCGGGGAGTGTAAGGTAAGATATAATAATTATTTATAAACTATCAAGGGACCAGGGGTGGGATCAGGGAGGGAGGGGGATGGGGGGAAAAAAGGGAAACCGAGCTGATTCCAGGAACCCAAGTGGAAGGTGAATTATGAGAATGACGAGTGCAACGAATGTATAAGGGTGCTTTGCTCAATTGATGTATGTACAGATTGTGATAAGAGCCTTATGAGCCCCAATAAAAAGATTAAAAAAAAAACTTGGATGAAATCTTAAATCCTTTTATTTCTGCTTCGTCATTTTACAGTCATTTTAAGAATAAAAAGTGACACACAGTCGTCATGTATCAACGAGAAACAGATCTCTGTAAAATACTTGAAAACAAAAAAAATTTCAAATTCAATCTATGCATATAAACATTAAATGTGTTTGCAAGTGACTGAATCGATAGAGTTGTGACTATGTGTAAATCAACCAGTCTAGTTCAAGAAGGTGAGGGTGAATGACTTGCAGCTTTAAAGTTAATTTCATGTACTAAACAACCTTTATCTTAAAAACAGCCTGTCAATAGTCTGTCTGGGACCTCTAGAACTGGCGTGCCATAGAAAGTGGCAAATGTAAAAAAGAAACAGTATAGTTGATCCTATTTCAACTACATTTAAGTACCATATAATGTAACATATCTGTATACACATGAATATAACTCTATGGTGAACATTTTATCCTCAATGACAGCCCAGAATAATATATTTTATATAGGATGTGCAAATTTGTGACCTTGCTAAATCTAAATAGGACAAGGGACTTTGTTGGTCAATCACGCCTTACTTTTAAACATTGTTAAGCAGGAAGAATAAGGAGGGATGAACGGGGAAGAATATAAAAGACATCACTTTTGTGTGTGAAGGCAAGTAGGGTAACAAGTTAGATAGTTAGACAGAAATAATTTTTTTTCTTTCTAAATAAGGTAGGAAGTACCGCTTCTACCTATTCTACTTAAAAATTCTCTTGCATTAATAAATTCTTCTAAAGAGCAAACAGTCCCATTCCTTATTGTGATAGTTAAGGTTTATTGTGGCAACATGGCCAATGAACACATGTGAGATTAATTGAAGGGCAGAGAGATAAATGGCTCAGTGAGCCTCGCCTTTCTTGTCTCTTGCTCTTTGATGATGGACCAGTGTGTGGCTGCTTTAGCTTGTTCTCTGCCACAATTTGCAAGCTACACTACCTGGGGGACACCTAACCCATGGACTGTGTCCCTGTAGTTTGAGGTTCCTTCAAGACCGGCTTCGCCACGCTACTGGAGTATGCATCACTTGAGCTGGGGACTGTTGGACCCTGTCATCTAGCTGACTGTGAGTTATCTGCCTTGCTGTTTGCTGCCTATAGCCAGATAGCCTGAATTGCTCTACAGCAGATTACCCGGTAGCCCTCAAGACTTGAAGGACAGCCAGTGTATTAGCGCTCTCACGGAAGTGAGTTGCACTGAGCTATTTGTACTGCTCTATAGACTAATTAATTTTAATTTCTTGTGATCTATCTATCTATCTATCTATCTATCTATCTATCTATATCATCAGTGTCCTGGTTTTGTTTCTCTAGAGAACCCTAACAAACCTAGCAAGAATATAAGAGAAACCTCACTTATAATTAGAAAAATTTTCTCAATTATTCAGCTTTTACTATGCATTACTAAAAACCATAGAACTCATGTATTAAGTAAAGAGGCTAGAAATTGGGTTATCATAAGTCACCCTAGGATTAAATTTCTCCAAGGCTACACAGAAAGTATACTAACAAAAACAAACAAACATTGCTGACAGACACCTTACTGCATCAAATAACTAATTAAAATCTTAATTTTTTTACCTGGAATGTCGGAGGCTGTCCTTTTTGTTTTTTGCAGAACACAATGTACACTCACAGCCTACTGCATGGGGCTTGGGTAGCGATACATCTTGCTTTAAAAGCATTGTAAGGATTTCATAGTTGTTACGATGAGCAGCTAAAATGACAGGTGCCACATCCATAGTTGTTGAATACTCGGGATTCTGAATCCGTTCCATTAGCTTCTGAAAAAAAAAAATATATATATATATATGTCCAAAAAGGATTATTTGAGGCTTTACGAAGTCATGTTTATATGAAGAATGAAACAGGGAGAAAAATATAGGACACAAAGAATGTAAGCATTGTTTTAAGGAATAAACATTTGATTGAGAATACAATTTAAAAGAATTCCCCAAATGTTAACTAAAATGCAATATTATCGTGACAGTAGTTTTCCTAACAAAGAGGAAGTAAGGATAGGTAGAGAAATATTTCAGGAAAAAGTGTTTAATTTCCACAAGAGCATGGGAGCATGCTTAATGGCAAGGATAAGGATTAGAATTTTAGAAAAAAGAATATAATGAAAAACAGATGTTAAGAAAAATGGGAAGAGTATAAATATATGGAAAAATTTTCAAACACTGTCTCTATGAAAAACCTTGTCACAGTGAGAGCACTGAAGCTGTGAAAGGTGTAGTGAACAGGAACTAGTCTTCATTCTATAGATTTCTCTGTACATTCCAAGTCATTGCCTGCACTACTTTCCCTGCTTTAGATTCACAAAAGCAATAGCACCCATAGCTACCATTTGATGAGTCTATTTATCATCTCATTTAATCCCCTGAAAATTGAGTGCTATAATCCCTACAAAGAAACTGAGGCTCAGAGAAATTAATGTGCCCAAGCCACATAATACATAATGAAGAGGCTGACTACTGATCAGAACCACACTCTGCATTACTCTGGAGATGGAGCAACTCCCCCTTCACAGACCTACAGCCCAGACAGCATGACGCGAGGAAGAGAGACATCAGGGATGAGAGGCTCAGAGTCAAGTAAAGAGATGGAATATTTTATGACCGCTGCATATTCTTTCCAGTACTTCTCACCTTTTCACTTAGATATCCCTGAGAGCTATTTGATTCCATACTGTAAACACATTAAGTTCACGTTTCTGGTGTGTGGTAATATTTGTTAGCATTGTAAAAGTCATGTACTCCAAGAGTCTGAAAAAATACAAGTATCTATATATTTACTATGCAAAGAATATTAAAAGTACGGTAATTCCTTCTACTCCATTCTTGACACACACACACCCTTTACGGCAACTTTTGTATAAATGGCAATTTTTCCAACAATCTGTGATGAGAAACAACAGATTGTAATATTTTGGGGATCATGAGCCTTTTCAATTATTTCATAAAACTTTAGTCTAGGATGATCGGGAAAATGCAAAGAACTACAAAAAAATGCAAAAAAACTTTAAGTTATCATTTAAGATCCTGTATCCATTATATTTTATTTAGTTAATTTAAATAACACTAAAGCAAACATCACAATAACTGTGAGAGTGGACAGGAATGGGCAGTCTTTCAATTTGTTGTCAAAGCAATCACAGGTTTGTTATGAGTTGGAGCCAACTCAACTAATAAGAACAAAGGTGAGCACTTTATAATACAACTTTTTCCAAATTGGGGATTATTTTATTAACATAGAGCCTAGAGGGAGAATTAGGCCTGAAAAATTCTGAAGCTTTTGATATATATATTGCCAAAGGCTTTTTAATAGTTTATAGCACCAGTATATAGTCATGTACCCATTTTACACAAAAGTATCACCACTGGGCATCATCACTCTCAATTTGATGATGGAAACTTATGATCATTAAATTTTAGCTGGATTTTCTTTGATTACTGGTAGGTTTGAATATTTTCCCAGGTACTGACTAGTTTTTCCCGCTCATTAGTTTTTAAAATATATTGGACTGTTTATTTATTAGGGCTCCCAATCAGTTTATTTTTAAGTTTTAGTAATTAGAGGGTTTCCCCCCTTTTTTTCTTTTTATTGCATTATAGGTTATAAAGAAGAGTATATTAATTCCTTGAAAGAAAAGTGGCCCTAAATTTCCCCATAAGATGCATTTAATTCTATGAAACATTTTTATTATAGATTCATTTAATTAAAGTTCAAAATTTCATAACTCATAATCTATGTACTCCCAAACAAGCTAATTACCCAAAAGACAATTCTGCTAAGCCAAAAATACAAAAAGAATTCACTGAAGTGGTTAAAAAAAGTATATTAAAATGTTTTATCTTGCCTGTCTAGAAAAACACAGAGCTGTACAAAATGTGATCTCCCTGTCATTTTAAATATTCAAGCAAAGACTGGATAGCCTTTATTTGTTATTTATTTCTTCACTCAGTGGTTAAGAAACAAAGGACCAAGACCCACTGCCATTGAGTCAATTCCAACTCACAGAAGATTCCCTGTAAGATACAATTAGTAATGACATTTTCTTCACAAAAGCAGACAACCATATCTTTCTCACACAGTGCCCCAGATGGGTTTGAAACACTGAGATTTCGTTTAGCACCTGAGTACTTTATCAGTTGTACCACTAAGACTCCTCTCAGTAGTGGTGATGAACTAATGCCAGTCAGTGGCTAACAATAACCCACCCAACTCTTCCTCCCACAAAATTAAATGGGTCAAAAGGCTACAACTGGAAAGACATCGTTTGATAAAAGGAAATACATGATATGTAACAGAAATGGAATAGGATTCTATATATTCTGGTTCATTACAAGGAGCTATATTCTTAGCCAATTTTGACAACTTACTTCCAAAACTACCAGTGTTATATGGGACTGTACAACCTCGCTATCTATAATAATAATAATTCTTTTTTAATCTCTACTAATGAGATAAGCAAAAACTAGTATCTTATTAGATTTAATAGGAAGGCTTAATATTTTACACTTTCTTTTCTGAAGTGTTTTTTTAATGTCCTTTTCTATTATGATTTTGGTGTTTCACCAAAAAATTGCCTGGGCATTCTGGTATTTTTCATTCATTTGTATATTCTTAAAATTATTCATTTGTGAGATATGCTATAAATATCTCTTCCCAGTTATCCATCTACTTTAAATTTTGCACGATATTTGGAAAGCAGCTAGGCTCACCACTATACCATCAGTGCTGCACAGCGTGATATCTGAATTCCAGATATATAAGTTCTATAATCAAAGAGACTTATCTTTGCCATTGTTTTATTTAAGTCACTGCTTTTATGATTAGAAAGCTCTTCAATTCTCAATCAGTTAAATATTCACCTACAGCCATAGCTTGATTGTTTCCATTTAATTCTCAAATCCAATGGGAAACTAATCTATATTTTCAACATAAACTACAGACTTCTGGTCGACACTGACAAAACTGTAGAAATATCACTAGCTTAAAAGATTCCCAGAAGGAAGATTAATCATTCTTCCAAATGTTTGCTTGCTTTAAAGAAATATGTTACAAAGCGAACAATTTTTTTGTTCTTTACAACAAAATAAATTTGAGGGCAGAAAAAAAGTGGGGCAAGTTATCGATTTTGGCTTTAAATTTTGAAATAATAGATACTTAAGAGTACTAACTACTATAGTTGGTCTTGATGATCGTTTTGGTCGGTGATTAAGTAGTATATCAACAGCTCCCACTACTTCAGAGTCGATTGCCACCAAAAGTGCATCTGCAGACTTTAAAAAAAAAAAGGTTAAAAATGAAAATGGAAAATAAAGAGCTAAACTATCTATTTCTAATAATCCATAACTAAAACTGTTTTTAATTTGACTTATTACATATGGTAATGCTGAAACTTTTAAAAAATAGACTATACAAATAGTACATTTGCTTGCCTTAGCTGTACTTCTATGAGCTACAAGGTCCTGGTTTCAATGTGAGAGCTGGTTAAGAATCAATGTTTGATAGGGGTTATTAAATGGAACAATGATGATTCATATATTTAAAAATTGATTTTTTAAATTTCCAGATCTTCACTCCTAAACTATGGACTAAAAGTCCTCACATTTTAAATCTACCAAAAAGAAAAATTGCAAGGAATTTCTATTGGTAAAGCTTTAGGGTCAGTCTAACAAAACTGACCATATATGTAATCATGCGCCAGGGAATAATGAAAACTATATAAAGGTAGGCAGGACCTTCTGTGCAAATCTTTACAAGCACACAGGATGGGCCTAAATTGTACCAATTTGACCCCATTATTGGTAATTTCATAAAGGAAAACCTACAAAGATTTATATTTCCAATGCTCCTAGAGACAGGAAGGAAGATGAACTATATGGTTCTAGTTCTATTCCCAACCTATAGTTCATTGTCAACCTTGAACAACCTTGAAGCCGAAGAAATGTGAAACTTGAGATACAGAGCAACAATTATGTCAAAAATTTTAAGAAATGTGGGGATAAATAATTATGTACTCTAAGAAAATACTCCGATTATTATCAATCGGTATATATTCTTCCTGTTATCCTTAACTATTCAAATCAATGTTCTCTTTCAGAAGGAAATGATTTTCAGAGTTTTAATATTCTTTGTAGCTGAAAAGAATAAGGCTTTCATTCACTTTAGATGTCATAAATAGAACAAAAATGGTAGACTTTACTTCAATGTCTAGAAATAGGGCAAAATACCTCAAAGGAATTGGAAGACTCATTCAACTGCCCTCGATTTATGAAATCAAGGAAGAGCCTAAGTTTTCCCATAGGAAAAATTTCTCATCTAAATGGCAAGTTAGGCTTATTGTTTGCTTCTATTAAAATGTTTGGGGTCAAAAAAACCTTTTGGGGTTCACTGGGCTCTAACCTATAATTTAAAGATCTACAATTATTAAAATTCTGCAAGCATTTTTCCTCAGTCTTGCAGTAATTTGGTAGTTGAAGCGAGCAGATGAACAAAGAAAAGGAACATTGTCCTGTTGGTTGCTACTGGGCACTCACTGTTTTGCAATTTAACCTGGGAAGCTAACTATAGTAACACCACATCTCTCAAAATCAAGTATCAGGCAATGCCAACCATCTGCACATAGCCAGGACACCTTACATAGTAGCAACTATGTAAGCCAAGTACACTGAACTGACACAAATTCATTTATTTCACGGACATTATTTCCCAGAAGAAGCAAGGCAAAGCACACAGAATTAAAGCTGTCTATGAATTAGGATATCTGGTTTCCCTCAGTACCTTCAGAAGTTCACACACACACACAAAAAGATTAAAACCAACAAAGTGGGAGAAGTAAAAAACTACTAAAAGTTGACTAATGGAAAGATAAAACACCAGTATAACAAATCACTAACAATGCAGCAGTCCAAAACCACTGAATGCAAAGACAAACATGGAAACAGTTTCCAACCATTATGAAGCAAAGTAAAAGAATTATATTCCACTTAAATTATATTCAGATTATACTATTTAGGTAAATAATAAAAGCCATATTATCTCAATGCTTAAAAGGATAAGCTTCAGTTATAAAAAGTATTTATATATTTTAAAGTCATGTAAGTTAGAATTTACCATGGACTTATTCTGTACAAATTGTTAGGTCATTTCGTAAATCAAGGGCAGTTCTAGAGGGGAAAAAAAACATTTGAAATTATTTTTTAAATGCCTATACAGTATATATGAAAATATCCCTACCAGTTTTAGAGGGGGCAAAAACATTTGAAATTATTTTTAAAAACACATGTGTTCCCATACTCTTTCCTCTAAGCTCAGAGGGAGACGTGACTTAATAGCTTTATATAGCTAAATTCTCCATCTGGGGATTCTATTTCACACCACAAGCCTTCTTTGGAACGTTGATCTTTCAACTGAAGAAATACGAAGCCCAGATCCCACCTCCTAAAACAGCAAACTTGACTTGATTCTGTTTTTCTGTCTCTCAAATTTTCTTCCTTTCATAGTACTTAATTTCTCAAATCAATCTATTTTTCTAATTTTACTGGTGCCATACTTTCAAAATCCAATGGCCTTTTCTACCTCCTCGTTCTCCTTAACCTCACTACAATACACTAATCTTGTTTCTTCAGTTCTCACACTGTACCACTAGCCTAGCTACCTGTAACGCTTTAATATGCAATACAATGTAGCTGCTCATTAAAATAGAATCTGTGTAACTTCCGCCCTGCTCACAGCACTGGTCATCTCCACATTGCGCTCTGCTGACTTTAGAATCTTCATCTTTGCCTGTGGAAGATTTCGTGATGTCTCCCAAATAAACATGGCTAAAACCAGAATTCACATTCCTCTGCCCTAAGCTTGACTTTTCTTCTGAACTCCAACTTTTCTTTAATTCTGCTCCTGTTCTTCTATGTTTAAAATTTCCAAATGATCTTGGAATTCCCCACAATTTCCTTCCCTCTAAATAATCACTCACAATCAAAACAAACCAAACTCACTACCATGGAATGGATTCCAACTCACAGTGACCCTCTAGGGCAGGGTAGAACTCTCTGTGGGCTTCCAAGGCTGTACATGTTCACAGGAGTAGAAAGCCATATCGTTCTCCCATAGAGTAGCTGGGGGATTGGAACTGCTAACCTTGTGGCTAGCAACCGAAAGTTTAACCCACTATACCATCCGGGCTCCTTAAATAATCACTAGGTTCTGTTAATTATTCCTTCTTATCTCAGATGAGAAACATCTTACCTGCTACATTCTTTTCACTTATTACTACTAATCCAGTTCAAACCATAGCCTCCTTTGTCTTACTATAAAAAAATGCTTATCTACAAAGTCACTACATGCATCTTCCTGAAAGATTACCAGTAACATTGCTTACAGGAATCATTTCATGATACCCTGGCTACCTATAATATAAAACAAACAAACGAAAAGCATTGCTAATGCGTTGATTGCACTCACAGTGACAATAGTAGATATTATGTCAACTAGATTCTCTTGGCTTGGGACAGAGTTCAACCTGTCAATCAAGGGTAGCTTGACAGTTCCTTGGTAGTGTGGCCTTTTGTATCAGAGCAAGATTAGACAGAAACAATTTCCTCTCTGCCACGTTGCTTTCCTCCTTGCTGGGATTTCACTGGGACTCTGTTATCAGGGGCAGCCTCATAGCTGTCAATGGTCTTCTGTGTTTCCACTGACCTTGAATTCACCTTGATTCTGGACTCACCAGCCTTTGGGTCACCTTTTCAGCATCATCAGCCTGCAGCCAAGTAAGTCTGAGGAGGACCCAGCTAGCATTGGACCTATGGACCAGAATAGAACTGAGCTGGGACAGCTTCTTAATGTACAGTTGCATCTTGATAAAAGTTCTTCCTTGTACATAGATAAGTGTCACTGGTTTGTTTCTCTAAACCACTGTGACCCTATCATATAGAAAAACCCCAAACCCTTGGACTGACATTCATTATTTTTCCTGATGTTTCCACTACTTTCCAAACCAGATATTCTGTTGTTAAAAACTATGTAGCTTTACCATCCCAAGAATATACCTTGTACATACTTTTGTTTACATCACTCTCCACATGCTCTGTTCTCTCCTCTGAACATTTTAGAAAATAGAGTAGGGTAGTAGAGAAGAGCTTGGACTCCTGAGCCAGAATCTCAGTACAAATTCTAGGTTTACTATTATTGGAATGAGTTTGAATAAGTTATTTAACCTTTCTATACCTTGGTGGCTTCTTTCTCTAAAACAGAGATAACAATAGTATAATATCTTCTGCACTGAACTGCTGTGAGGACTCTTTAAGGGCAGATATGCAAGTTTGTGAAAACAAAGGAAGCCTTCAATGAGATGGGATCACACGAAAGTCATGCAATGGACACAAATGAACAATCCTAAGGACCAATACAATGTTTTGTTCCTTCACATACAAAGTTTCCATGAGTCAGAGTCAACTCAACAGCAACTAACAATAACAACAACTTAAAGCTCCTGGCAAAGTAGTACTATCTAAGTGTTAATTATTAATATCTCAAAGCTAAGCTTAAGCTCTTTCATGAACCCTTTCTGGATAGCTACAATCCATACTGACCTTGCCTTTTTCTACGTTTCCAAAACATTTATTGTGAACCACAATAATTTAAGTATAAAGTGAGGTTTCTTAGTGTGTTTATTCATACTTCAGGGTGGATAATTATATTAGCAAGCTAAACAAGCACTGGAAGCAATCACTTGTCTATTCCAGGAAATTTGGAAGAAAGAGACTCTGCCAACTGACTGAAAAAGATCCGTTTTTGTGCCCATTCCAAAGAAAGGTGACCCAACAGAATGCTCAAATTAAAGAACTATATCATTAACATCGCACTCAAGTAAAATTTTGCTTAGAATCAACCAACAACGGTTGCAGCAGTACATTGACAGGGAGCTGCCAGAAGTTCAGGCCAGATTCAGAAGAGGACGTGGAACAAGGATCATCATTGCTGTGTCAGATGGATCTTGGCTCAAAGCAGAGAACCAGAAAGATGTCTACTTGTGTGTCAGTGACCATGCAAAGGCTTTCATTGAACTGTGTGGACCATAATGTACTGTGTTTAACCTTGAGAAGAATCGGAATTCCAGAACACTTGATTGTGCTCCTGAAGAACTTGAACATGGATGAAGAGGCAGTTGTGCGAACAGAACAAGGGAATACTGCTTGGTTTAAAATCAGGAAAGGTGTGTGTCAGAGTGGTATCCTCTCACCATATTTGTTCAATCTGTATGCTGAGCAATTAATCAGAGAAGAAGAAGAATGCAGTATCAGGACTGGAGGAAGTCTTATTAACCTGTGATATGCAGATAACACAACCTTGTTTGCTGAGAGTGAGGAGAGCATGAAACACTTGCTGATGAAGATCAAGAATTATAACTTTCATTATGGATTACAACTCAATGTAAGGAAGACCAAAATCCTCACAATTGGACCATCATGATCAACTGAGAAAAAGTTGAAGTTGTCAAATATGTTGTCCTGTTGGATCTATAATCAATGCTCATGGAAGCAGCATCAAGAGATCAAATGACATATTGCATTAGGTAAATCTGCTGCACAAGACCTCTTTAAGTATTGAAGAGTGAGAATGTTACTTACCGTGAAGACTACAGGGTTTCTGACCCAACCTATGGCATTCTCTATTACATCATATGCATGTGAAAGTTGGATATAGAATAAAGAAAACTGATTTTTAAAAAATCGATGCATTTGAATTGTGCTAAAGAAGAATGCTGAAAGTACCCCGTGCTCCTAAAAGGACAAACCAATTTGTACTGGAAGAAGGCCAGAGTGCTTCTTAGAGGCACAGATGACAAGATTTGGTCATACATACTTTGGCCATGTTGTCAGGAGAGACCAGTCCCTGGAAAAGGACATAATGTTTGGTCAAGTGGAAGGGCAGCAAAATAGAGAACAGCCCTCAACAAAATATACTAACACCGCGGCTGTGTCAATGGGCTCACGCATAGGAACAAAGGATGGGGCAAGACCATGTAATGTTTCATTCTGTTGTGTATAGGGTCACAATGGGTTGGAGATGACTTGATGGCATCTAACAACAATTCTTTGTTGTGAGAGCCATCCTATGTACTGTAAGATGTTTAACAGCAACATTTATACTCTAGAGGCCCACTTACACCTTCTTTAGCAGACAATGCCAAGCAATCCACTGAGTATCCAAATGCTCAGTTGAATACTACTGGTATAAAACAAGATAAACTATGTTAAACCTCAAAACAATATACAGGCTCAAGAGGTTTAACATAGTTTATCTTGTTTTATACCAGTGATGATGTTTAAATATGATCATGTATAAGAAAGACTACATATATTACAGTTATTATTACATATGCACAGGTCAATAAGTAAAAATACCTTATTTATCCAGAATCAAGGGGCTGAGTTTCTAATTTTCTAAGTAACTGAAGCTTATGCCCTTTAAGTGTCTAACTTTAAAAACTTTAAAAGTTTAACTATTTTGGTGGAAATCTTTTGTACTATATAGTTTTCCTTTCATTCATAATAATAAGTACTGAATATAATTTAACTTTTCCTTACTGACTCTAGATGATTGCTATTGTTGCTTTACACACACATACACACACACAAGTATATCTCCCTCCAATTAATGATTAATGCTAAAGATCACGGTATTAACGTGTCAATGATATCGTAGTCCTTCCATTGATTCTCTAATGGACTATATTAGGATATTAATTAATTGAGTTTGTTGTATATTATTTGCTGGGAATTGGGTAATTAAATGTGCTATGTGTTGAGAAATTAAGTAATTAAGTTGGCCAAAATGAGAAAAAAAATAACCTCAAAGGAAGGCTCCAGAAATACTGTTAAGTAAATAAACTTATGTTGAAGACTTTGTGACAGCTAATCCGTCTGCCCAAAGTTACTTTTTATTTGTTTTCTGGTTCTAGTTCTGGATAGCTGAGGAAGGTAAACAATAAAAATTTTAAAAAGATTGTTTTTAAAGATTAAGTATATATACACTAACATGTGCTATAATACATATATATAAGCTTACATAGAACTCATCTACTACTAATAAAAACCATTGCCACTATATATCTATAGCTGCTGAGTGCAGGGAAGGGTGGTGGCAGGAAGGGCCAGAGTGAGTTTGCTAGGTATCCTCACAAGGAGACCAAAAGAAAAGGAAAACAATATGAACACATTTACTTCAGGATCTCTTGATTCTCTTAACTCTTTCAGTACTCAAGTGTTTTTCTAGCTTAATTGAAAATAGAAAGGATTATCTTTTCCAGTTTAAAAGAACGTACTCACCTTTATTAGAAGCATATATTAATTTTCAGAACAAAAATGTAATAAAATTTATCAGGATTTTCTAACTGAAAATTGATTTCTAAGTCAGGAATATCTTCATCTCATGCCAGCAAATAACACTGAGATGACGAAAAATCTGCTCCCTGGACACTGGAAAGAAAACTGGTACTACCTGCAGGTATAAACTATAAATACTAATAATATAGGCGATATAAGCCAAATCATTTTAATAATTCACCTCTATCAGAAATTGCAAAACAGATAAAGGATGGGAGGGGTGAGAGAAAAAAAGATTAATAAGCGTCTACTGTTTGTTTATAAAACTACTAAAGTGACTCAGAACTAAATAGAAGGTGAAAGGAAGAGGGAAAGTTTTAAACAAAGAGAGAAAGCAGCATAAAAAGAAATCATGGCACATTTAACAATACTTAGAAGCTGATGGACACAATATCTAGCCTTGTACCTGACAACCGTAGTCCAAAAGAAGCTGAAGAATATCCAAGTTTTCGTTTTCTATAGTTATGGTAACAGCATTTCTCCCGAGCACATCTACGCAATTTATGTTCAAGTCACCTGAACAGTTTTCCTCCAAAATCTTTTTAACCATATAATAGTCACCTAAATAACAATATACAAACATAATTTAATATCCATGACATATTAATTACTGTAAAGAACTACGTTGATTTAAAATATTAAAAACTAAGCTTATTTTTGTATATGGAAAATGAGCAAAAAACCCTGAATTTGTCCCTGCTGAAAACTTATATTCTGAAAACCTAAAAAGCAAGTAGAAAGAAAATGAACAGAACAGTTTGAAATCAAAGACATTTCATTTGAAATTCATACCTAGATGATTATAAGGAGAGAAAACTTTAGAAGACATTTTAAGTATTTTTAATAAAGGATCCTAAGGTACATACTGGACACTTTAAAAAAGCATTCAAGAAATTAATTTTTACATCTCAGAAACATATACACATTTGCTCACATATCATAGTGGTTAAAAGTGAGACCTAATAATACATGGAGGATGTTATAGAATGATTTTATGGGGAAAACACATTGGAAAAGTAAAAGTATGTATATGGTTTGGGCTATATGTATTAAGACAGAAGGATATCATCTCCTCTCCACTCTCCCAGGAATCACATACACACATTAAATCGCCAGCACACCTGGCTCATAAATTCTAAAGCAGAACCAGAATGAATGCTAGGAGAGCCAAAGTCAGACTATTTCAAAGCAAGCTCTTGGCTTGTCAGGAACATGAAGATTTTTTTCTAGCCCAGCAGTTTTCAACCTCGACTCCTTTGGGGGTCAAATGACCTTTTTACAGGCATTTCCCGATTCATAACAGTAGCAAAATTAGCTATGAAGTAGCAACAAAATTAATTTTATGGTTGGGAAGCCACTACAACATAAGGAACTGTATTAAAGGGCCGCGGCATTAGGAAGGTTGAGAACCACTGTTCTAGCTCTCATTAAAGCAGTGAGGAAATGAGAACAGCTATGGAAGCAATCATTTTCTCTAAGGCCTCCAATACGTGTCTGGAGTCTACCTGGTGGAGAAATACAAGGGGGGGGGGGGGTGGGAATCACAAAATATGCTAATTAAAAGGAGAAAGAAAGCAAACCATTTGAAGTAATTTGCAAGGCTGAGTATACTCACGTTACTTAAAAGTCTATAAATGAAACAATCAGAACAGAAACCAGAAGACAGAGAAAAATTGAACTAAAAAGATGGGTAATTAGCTTTATTTGTTAAAATTTCAAATAAAATTTGCTATTATTTTAAACGAATAGCTGGTGAAGTCCCCATTCACTATAAACAAAGTCACATGGGAGTTTCCTGGATGTCTTTGCCTCCAAAAGAAAACCTTTGCTTCTAGTCACAAAAGAACAATTTCCTACACAGCACTACTAACTTAAAGACACTGGAACAAGGGAGCCCTAATAATGTAATGGACTGTGCATTGGCCTTGCTAACTACAATTTCAGCAGTTCAAAACCAGCAGCTGGTCAACAGGAGCAGGCTTTCTATTCCATCAAGATTGACAGTCTTGGAAAAACCCACAAGGGCAGCTCCACTCTGATGATCTCTGGGATTGATTTAGTCAGAACTGACTCATTATCAGTGAGCGAGTGAGTGATGATCCATTATAAAAACCGTGTATCTAATTCCTATCAAACACTTGACAAAGCAATACTCTTAGTTACAGGCTCAGTCAATCATGACTAGACATGTACATCAATGTCAATCACTGTTATGGGGCGAGGGGCCGAGGGGGACCTTTAATACCTGATTTCAAGTGAATTCATTTCACTGTCCTAGTGAGAGAATGCTATCATAAAAATTCTCTAATTTTCTTTGGTTTCATGATATGCCTGTGAAGATTTTTCTTTATCTTGTTTAGAAATGATTAGGCTTTATCATATCTGCCTTTTGCTAATTTTCCAGTATTTTTACCCGTTGCCTAATTATTCTCCCTACAATCCTCCTTTTGGTTCCATTGGAGAGTGCCTTCTCATTCCACCATCTGTCTCTCTCAAGCTTTGTTTTTCTTTAATGCTTTTTCCGTGTTCTGCCTAATTTCTTCAGTTATTTCAGCCATTTATTCCTTCTTTAGCTATCTTTGCTAATTAAGCCACTCATTTCCTTATACATTTTCAATGATAATTTTTAATGATAATATTTTAATAAATATTAAAATATACCAGGTTTCTTTTTGTTTCACATTTTCATTTCCTTATTTTTTATTTTTGAGTCATTAAAACAGATTTTATTTAAATACATTTATTAGTATATGTTTATTTATAATTTAACAATAAAATAAATAATTATTCATAATTTAAATTTAATATAAGGTGTTTTAGTGGTATGGTGGTTATACATTGGGCTGCAATCCTACCTAGAAGAGCCTTCCACTCCCATACACAGTTACAGTCTTGGAAACTCACATGGGCAGTCTGACCCTCTTCTACAGGGTCACTATGAGTAGGCATCCACTGGATGGCAGTGAGGGTTTTGTTGCTATAAGGTCTTTAATGATAATGTAATCATCGATATTTCTCAGTAGGAGAAAGAGGAGGCTGTCTGCTCCCATAGATATTCTCAGCCTCGGAAACCCCAGGTAAATTCTGAATCAACTTGATGAAAGGGGTTGTTGGTTGGTTGGGGGTGCTTCTCAGAGACTTTAATACTATTGTTTTGCTTTGTGACTCTTGATAATGAGAGTGTTTCCTGATCTTTTGAACGGAGGTTTGCTACTCATCTTCAGTGGGCATAGCTGTGAGAATCTTGGCAGCCTCGGTTTCAAAGCTTGTCCCACCAAGATGACTTTGTTTGCTTCTGCCAGCTGCCTTAAAGGTTTTGCTAGCACGAGTGCCCTTCTCAGACTAATTTCACAGTTAAAATATTTTCTGGCCAAGTCCAAACCAAGCCAGTTGCCTAGGAGTCATTACTAAGTCATGAGGAAACCACAGGGCGGAGCAGAACTGTCTCTAAAGAAACAGAGTGGTTGCTGAGTTGGAACCACTGGGACTCCTTCAAATCAAGTGAACCAAAAGCCCACTGCCCTCAACTTGACTCTGACTCATAGTTTCCTAGGCTGTGAATCTCTACAGTAGCAGGCCCCCACATCTTTCTCCCGCATGGCAGCTGGTGATTCAAAGTGCTGATCTTCTGGTTAGCAGCTGGGTGCTTATCATTGTGCCACCATGGCTTCTGCTTCAGACCAAGTCTCGCTGCTGCCATTGACTGATGCTAACGCATAGCCACGTACAGGGCAGGGCAGAATTGCCCGTGACTTTCTGAGACTGTAACTATTTAGGCGATAAAAAGCACAGTTTTTCTATCTATACAGTGCCTGATGGTTCCAAAGTGCTGACCTTCATTCACAGCCCAACACATAGGTTACTACCCCACCGGAGTGCCTTCAGACCAAGCAGGTTGTAGTAATTTGAATCCCAAGACCACAAGGGGTAGGATCATGGCTGCAAATTCCCAGCATATTTTTTCTCACACTAAGATAAGCAGTTCTTTTTGCTCCTCTACCCTTTGCTGAATGTATAATCCTTTTAAGAATCCTGGTTTAATGCTTGGGTCTTGGTTCCAACTCTTCAATGTACACAACCTCAAGACTTTGTAATCCATTTATACAAAGACATCAAAACCCCAAACCCTTTAATGCCCTGATCAGCACCTCACCACCCCCCACCACCCCCACTTACGGGGCAGCTAAAGGGTCAGCTTATACTATGTTTTTGTGTTTTAGCCTCTTCTCCACTTTGGACTCTGGGTATTTCACATACTTTCTTGAAAGCTCATCTGTTTATCTATATAATGTTTGTTACATTTTAACTAGCATTTCTAGGTGATTTAAAGTGGAATGTTTTTCATATTATATACTCAGTCATATTGCTTGACAGGTTTAAAGAATGGTAAAAATATCATTCTTTCAAACTTTAAAACTTCAGGCATAACAAAAGGAAAAAATAATCACTGCTTTAAAAAAATCTAGGTTGCTGTTTATAAAGCAACTGTTTCCAGCTACCAGTATTAATTGCTCTGACGGGGATCACATGAGAAGGTACTCAAGAGAATAGGAGGAAAATGTAGAATAAAACTCAAAATCATTAAAAACAGACTGAGCTTACTTACAAACAGACTGTTTGGACCCTTGAGTCTATAGTCCTTCAGGCCTGGAACTGAACTTACCACAAATAATAGACAGGTCTCCCAGGACAAGAACAGTAACAATAAGGAGGTGTTCACTCCAGAGACCAACCAACCATTTGAGATCAAAAGGGCAGCATTCACTCAGGGACAAAGTTCAGAAGGGTTAGGAAGGGAGCTATGGAAACAAAGCACAAGGAGGAAGTAGGATAAGTGATGCTACTACACCCTGGGGTCTGCAATCAACCAATTGCATACAACAAAATGTGGGTGCATGAAAAAACAATTTGCTTTGTTGACTTTCATTTAACCCACAATTAAACAGTTAAAATAAAGGCAGTACTTTGTAAAGTATCAAATACTCCATTTTACAGTTTCAAAGCTTATTTCCCTTTAGTTGACAATGTAGTCACAGAGCTACAAAGGAAAAAACAAACCAGAATGTAGTAACCCACCACAATTAACCCCAATGTAACCATAATGTAGTAAACTTAGATGTAGCCATTTTAACAACACTATACTGTATGAATTGGTCTGAATGTAGCCATTTTGTACTGACCCAAGTGTGGCCACTACCACACTACTAAGTGTAGTAACTACTGTAATTCCTTTGAAAACTTCTGTAACTGCTGACCAATTGCATTTACTTTTGAAATTGCTAATGTTGCTTGTAAACCTGTTTTCTAAAACAGGTTTACAAGCAAGATGCTATTTTTATATACCGCACGAGGCCACCTGCCCTTGTGCTTTGTTTATTCCATAGTATAAAAACTCCCTTCTTTGGATACGACGAGATAGGAACTCTCCTGCACTTCTGGTGATCATGTATATACATACAGCCTCTGTGGAAAGGAATCTGGCCATATTTCAAGCAAACGGAAATTGAGCTGCCTTACAACCCAGCTATCCCTCTACTGGGCAGGTACCCAGAAGAGGTAAGAAATAGACTATGATGAGTCATCAATGCTTCAATCTTTATTATGGCAAAATTCACAATTGCAAAGTACTGGAAACAATCTAAATTTCCATTGACAGAGTAGATTAGAATCTTCTGGCACATACACACAATGGAGTACTATGCATCACTAAAAAACACTGACGATCGCATGAAGCACATCATCTCATGGGAAATTATACTCAGTGAAGTTAGCCAATCACAAAAGGACAATTACAACATGAGTCCACTGAGGAAAGTATAGAAGAAAAAGAGTAAGGGCCTAGACCCCACATCAGCACACCAAGCCACACAGACAATGTCCCTGACCAGAACTGCTAAGACACAGAGAGGGCTATAGGGCCTCTAACAGCTCAAGACATGATGTTCCCTCACTGGAGCACACTGCTACAGGGGGCTGTAAGGTTGATTCGGCGACAGAAAGCAAGCAAGCAAAGGTAGAAAAAAGTTTCAAGGGTTTATTTCAGAGCTCCCAAGAGGGAAGGGAGACCAGAGAAAGGGACGGGCGCATCCTGAGCTCCTGGGTGAGGTTCATGGGTCCCCAGTTGGGGCCCAGCGAAGTGACACTGTCCAGGCGAGAGGTAGAGAGTTTTATAGCCCGGGTCTGGGGGCAAGGAGTAGCTGGGGAATTTTCCACGGCAACTTTGTTGTCTACAGATCTGGAGCTAAGCAATGGCATTCAAAGTTATCTGTAATAGTCTTCTGCACCTGGACTTGAAGGCCACCGAAGGGGAGGAGGGGGTGGGAAGAAGGGGGTCTGGCCTACCTGCCTTGCTAACTCCGGCCTTCTGCCTGACAAGGGCAATTCTGAGGACACACAGTGTAGAGTTAGCCCCGTCTGAACCCCACACAGCAGAGCAAACCAAGAAGGGAACACAACAGATCAGCAATGGGAACAAAGCAAAGCCACAAAGCCCCTGAGGAGCCTCCAAAATAGACTTCCGGCTAGGAGGGGAAGTTCCTGGAATCCCCCAGGACCAGGGGGCAGATAGTCATAAAGGTCAGCAGACAGACCTGGAATTAAGTATGCTTTTTGAGGGTTTTTGCTATTTTTTTTTTTTTTTTGCTTTATAGTCAACCTTTTGTTTTCTTTTTGTCTCTGTTATTGTTGGTTTGCCTACCTATATAAGATAGGCATGGGAAGCAAGCTTGAGGTGAAAGCAATGGACCGACGGTTCTGGAGGGACTTGGTGAGAGGGGGGACGGGAGGGAGAAGATGGGGGAAGGAAGCAATGAGCAAACAATGTCACAGACAGGAGAACTACTAGAGAATTAAAATCAACAAGGAGGACATAGTGATCCTGGTGTTGGAGCAACAGCAATCTAGCTGAGAGGAATTATTAAGAGACAGAAGAAGGGCAAGCATGATGGTGGAAAAGGAGGAAGTTAAAAGGAAAACAGGAAAGATCTAGGAAGCAAAGCTATGGATAGAGGTATAAACATAGGAGTGTATATATGTAAATATATTAGTTCATAAAAATGAGATATTAGTCTATGTACATATATTTATATGGCAATACATTGAGGTAGTGGACAGACTTCAGACCTCTGCTCAAGCCCTCCCTCAATGCAAGAACACTTTGTTCTAACAACCTGTCATTCTGTGATACTCAATCTCCCAGCGCAATCATTGAAGACAAAATGGGTGCACAGTAAATGTGGTAAAGAAAGCTGATGGTACCTGGCTATCAAAAGATATAGCACCAAGGGTGTTACAAGCTTGAAGTTAAACAATTGGCCATCTAGCAGAGAAGCAACAAGCTCACATGGAAGAAGCACACCAAGCTGTGCAATTATGAGGTGTCAATATGATCAGGTAACAGGTATCAGAAGACCCAAAACAAACAAACAAACAAACATATACATATTGTTGAGAATGTGGAGGGTCAGAGCAGAGACCCAAAACCCATCTGTAGACAATGGGACATTCCTTCACAGAAGGGTCACAATGAAGGGATAAGCCAACCAGGGCGCAGTAAAGCACCAATGAAACACACAATACTCCTCTGGTTCCTTGAGGCTTCCTCACTCTCCATTATCATGACCCCAGTCCTGCCTTTCCCTGTGGGCTAGACCGGAGTACGTACACAGGTACAGATAAGAGCTCATGACATACAGAATCCAGGTTATATAAACCACTCAGGCACAGAAATGGGAGTAGCAATACCAGAAGGGTAGGGAGAATGTTGGAGAGGAGGGGAGGAAGGGGGAACTGACCGCAATGATTGATGCATAACCACACACAAACTCAGTGAGACGAATAACAGAAACTGGGGCGGGGGGGGAGGGAGGGAGCAAAACAGCAGTCTGTGTAAAGTATGAAAATAAAAATAACCTATAATTTATCAAGGAGTCACAAAGGGGGAAGGGAAAAAAAGAGGTGTTATACTAAGGGCTCAAATAGAAAATAATGATGGCAACATATGTACAAATATGCTTGATGTAATTGTTTTAAGAGCTGTAAAAAGCCCCAATAACATGATCTTTAAAAAAAGACAAAACTCCCGTCTTAAAGCACTAAGGGTAGAGGGAGAATTAGGCTCTAGCTGCTCCTTGACTGCTGGCTAATAAAGGTTACTTTAATTAAAGTTGCATGTGGGTTAATTGATCTCATATGGGTTCTACAATAAAACTTAGAAACCAAAACCACACAAATAACTTTTCTCCCTAAAGATAATATAAAGTTCCACCTTGTCACAATGGAACTACTCACACAAATGAAAAGCTACACAGAGCTGGAAGGGAACCAAGAGTGGCTGCTAGGCATTCGACAAGAATTTATATTCGCAAACCATTTAAAACAACAGACTGAGTTTAAGATGCCAAAACAGTGTTAATAGAATGAATGCATATGTAAAGAGGAATTAGAAACGTTAAAATAGATTATAAGAAGCTAGGTGAAGAGCAAGAATTACAATTCAAAATGACTGCTTATTTTATAATGAAGTTGCTGTCTTTTGTCTTTTGAAATATAACATGTAGAAGGAAATGTAACCTATGTTAACTTTTGAGGTTAGATGGTTTTCAAACTGTTTTCAAACAATTCCATAAGAAGTAAGTACACCAATTCAACATCAAGTCTTACCAGCCACTCCTGACCTCCCCTTTGTCATCCAGTCTAAGCATCATTTTCAGGGATTCAATTCATGTTTTGTTGAAACCCAATGGCAACATATCTTAACCTAATAGATTCCGAAACTTCCTGAGCTGGAAATCTTTCCTGTGTAAAGTACTTAACCACTATGCCTAATGGCAATTTAGGAAATGGCAATTTTTTTTTAATACCCTCCTACCTCTCACTTCGGCCAAGTTTTTTTCCCTTCCAACAAAGACTTCTTTCAATTCATATGCCAGTG
Source organism: Tenrec ecaudatus (assembly GCF_050624435.1). NCBI lineage: Eukaryota > Metazoa > Chordata > Mammalia > Afrosoricida > Tenrecidae > Tenrec > Tenrec ecaudatus. The sequence continues at coordinate 137,301,873 of NC_134533.1, forward strand.
TCAACATAAAATGTCTCCAGAACAGAGCTTTGCTTTTTTTTGTCCTCCTAGTGCCAATCTCTTTAACGCCATGTACTTCAAAATCTCAGCTCAAGTAGCTAAAAAGAGATCTAATTGAATTTAGTTAGGTTCAATAATAGCACCTTACGTCTCTTTCTCCTAGAAATGTACTTCTTAAATATGCCCTTGGCCCACAGGTAAGCAAAGTTTACTGGGAAATTTAAAGCATCCTTCCTCAGAATACAGCAGAGAATACTACAAAGGTGGCATGTGACTCTGGGACCAGGCCTCCAGTAATACAGGTGAAATTCTGTCCTCCCTTGGCCCACACTGAATTTCCAAAAGGGGCATCAAGACTCAGTAATTGAAAATCCAAGTCCTTGAAAATGCTCTCTCCATGGAGAGTTGGCAGAGACTTTTCCACAACAAACTGATTACTGGTCTTCAGCAAATGAATGGGTGCAGGGTGTTTATCGCCACAAGCATAATCAAAGATCCCACCTACTGAGCATTTACTTTAAAGCTACAGCAAATAAAGCACTGGTGCTGTCAAGTCCATTTCAACCCATACTGACCTAAGAGGCTGCCCTGTAAGGTTTCCAAGGTTGTAATCGCTCCTTAGAAAGATGGCAAAATTATGGACGTGTCATCAGGAAGGACCAGTGCCTGGAGATTGGCAGAGGCAGGTCATTCTTCTGAAGAGTGGACTCACACTACCAACCTTTCAGTGAGCAACCAACTGTACTAACCGTTTGTACTCTCTGAAGACATCACACTTAAGTTACTTAGATGCTCCCTACGTCAACTTACTAACCCTTTCTCCAGCTAGTAGGCGCCAATAAATAAAAACGGCTCAGCACTACACTCTCAATGAGAGGAAAGATGTGAGTGTTAAAGACTTACTTAAGATTTCATAAAAGTACACATTTTTAGTCAGTTCTACACTGCTGAAAAGTCCTATGTCTAAAAACATGGGTATAATTTCTGAGGATTTTACTTGAGGTCCCAGCTCAACTGCGTGTCACCAGTATAGGAACTTTTGAGTCACTTTTCAAACTAAAGCCCACGTCAGGAAAGTATCCAGTGATGCCTTTGGACCCTGACCCATTTTAAAGATCAGAGTAACCACTGCTAAGTAGTCATTATATAAACACTTGCCTAACAATAGAAACAAGCAAATAAAACAGTTTCTCTGCCGGTATTCCGTTTCATGGTTAGCCCATGTTTTTCATAATAGACCTTAGCTCCCTAAGGTTTTCCCTATGGATTTTATCTTGTGCAAGTAGATCACCAAGCATTTCTCTCAAGATGCTTCTCAGTGGATTTAAAATACCTGTTTGCATAATGGTTAAGCACTGCACATTTCAAAACCACCAACCAGAGAGAAAGATGAGGCTTTCTACTTCCATAAAGAGTTACAGTCTTGAAAACCCAACGGGGCACTTTCTCCCTTGTCCTATAGGATGGAAATGAGTGGGAATGGACTCAATCGCAGTGCGAGGCTTGGTGAGTTTTCGATTAGTAGCAGAGTTTTCAATTGTTTGTGCCACCCAGGTACTCTCAGTACTACTGAATCTGGTTACATTAAAAAGCCAATTACTATAAACTATAATTTTTTCTTGTTTTTTTTAAACTTCTAAATCTACACACACTTTTCAAAGGACCATCATTCACTTACACATAACCATTTCTCCCCTTTCAGGAATCCTCTCCCTACATGTGGTACGTCATACTTTTATTTTGTTTACACATGCAGAGAAAGTTATTAAATGAAAAGGATGAGAAAAATAAATAAATAAGAAAAGGATGAAAACCGCAGCTGTTCTAGAGTGGATTTATAAACTCTGGTGCTGCTCAAGTGACAGCAATGCTCACTGGGTAAATTTAATGCCCAGAAATCAAGGTTTATAAGACAATCAAAGAAAGCAGCTTTATTTCAAATGAGTAACTCTAACGTTGTCTTTTTAAAGTGATTTTCATCTACTCTATGACAACCAGATAAATAAAACAGTAGTAGCTGAATGCAGAGTCAAAAGAGATCTGTTTTACTACTTCCTAACCTTCCAAAACCAAACTCACTGCCATCCAATCAATTTTTGCTAAGCCCTTTTTTCACATCTGTACAATGGAGTCATGAATAGATGTGGCTCATATGGTACAGCAAGGGTTCACTGAAATTATCTTTGAAAACACTCACACTCTACCCCAGCTTCTGTTTCAGCATATAATTGCTGTTTGGTTTGATGAGCGTTCCAACACAATAGCGGAACTTTAGAAAACATTCCACTTGAAGATGTGGTTTGGGAAATTCTAAACAAGATCTAACAATAATCAAAATATACAAAATAAACAAAAATATAAAGTCTTCTATAACTCACATTTTTAAAGTGTACACCATAACTATATATAAGAAATGTGCTGTTTTTCTAAATCTCACCCAAGAATTTGTTTCAATATACTGAAACATAGATCTATTTTGATCTCACATATTTTTAAAGGTTTTACTTTTAATTTATAAAGGGAAAACAAAACTATGCATAGTCTACCTCATCCTCCAAAGGGAACCTTAATGATGTGATACAATGGGAAAGTGACAAAGAATACTGACAAGTTATATTTAAACTTTGTGAGATATGATGCAATATTCCTACATACACACACACTGTACAAGTACCTACTCCTACCATGTCCTGTTCTGATACACCTATGCCCTCCGTTTGACAGGGCTCATCAATCCTTTTTTTTTTTTGTCAAGGATTTAATTTTATTTGGAAACAAAATTAAAGTTCATAGCAGCAACAGACAAGAAATTAAATGACATGTTGCATTGGGCAAGTATACTGCAAAAGACCTCTCTAAAGAGTTCATTGCCAAAGATATCACTTGGAGGCCTAAGTTTACCTGGCCTCAACAATGGTATTTTCTTTTTTTTTTTTTAACAATTTATTAGGGGCTCATACAACTCTTATCACAGTTCATACATATACATACATCAATTGTATAAAGCACATCTGTACAGTCTTTGCCCTAATCATTTTTTTCTCCTCTTTTATTTTTTTACATTTTATTAGGGACTCATACAACTCTTATCACAATCCATACTTATACATACATCAATTGTATAAAGCACATCCATACATTCCCTGCCCCAATCATTCTCAAAGCATTTGCTCTCCACTTAAGCCCTTTGCATCAGGTCCTCTTTTTTTTTTTCCCCTCCCTCCCCTTTCCCCCTCCAACCCCCCTTCTTGACATACTTCCTAATTGTTTTAAAGTAACCACAACCTATTCACAATATCAAGAATACAGAAACAACCTAATGCCCTTGTGGAAGAATGAATACACACAGTAGAATGTTACACGTTTAAGAACTGTTTGTTTAATCAAACTGTGAAACACCTCCTGACAAAGATGGATTTGGAGTACTTTATGCTGAGAGAAGTTAATCAAACACAAAAGGACAAATATAGTATGAGACCGGTTACAAAAAAAAATCAAGAAAATGTTTTCATACTCAAAGAAATAAACTTCAATGATTACCAAGGATGGGAGCGGAAGGGTAGAAAGGGAAAACAATGGGCTAGAGGCTAAAAAGGTGTTAACTTGGGTGAAGGGGCACATAATATACTAAAAGAGGGAAGTAAGGTCAAAAGGGCAGGAAGGAAAACAGCAAGACATTGGGAAGTTAGATAAGCTGTTTAAATTGTTGAATGCAAAAATGATGATCTGGTTTATAAACCCTCATCTAATTCACAATAAAAAATGAATAAAGTGCTTATTTTATAATATTGTTCAGCACTACATTACAAAAGAGCACAGAAGTGAACCTTCACAAGGACAGACATAAGTGGACTTCGTTACATTTTAGCTTGCTTTCAAAAAGTTGTGAAACAAAATCCTATTTTAAAAGCAATAAAGTTAAGGGGATTGCCATTTATTCAACACACAGGCACAGACATAACCAAAAATATCCTGTAGTTATTCCTTCTGAGTTGTAAATTGCCCTGGGTTTATGTTTTTGAAATTTGTATTATTCTAAACAAAGTTTTAAGTAAGCATGGTCATGCTACCGCAAGCCACACAGGGGGGAAAATATAACTTTACATGTAGGAAATAAGTCTTGGGGCAATCTTTTCCCATTATTTGTATTATATATATATATGTATATATCACTAGAAAGCAAGCTTAAGTGAAAACTTTAGCACGGCCACAAAAGCCATCAATTTCTAGATTTTAAAAAAAGGATGAAAGTAAAAGAAAACGTACTAAAAGCAATCCACGTATTTTTGCCCTGAAAATACTAAGCACTCTTCACATTCCACAGAAGACTCAGGGCAATAAAACGTAGAGAGCTAGTCTTGGAAACTCACAGGGGCAGTTCCAGCCTGTCCTATGGGGTCGCTATGGCCCCACATATTCGATGGCAATAAGAAGATACATGCCTAATTCCAGTCAACAGTCACTGTACATCTATTGGTTATGGCACTAGGCAGCTGAGCGAAATAACAAAAGCGAAAAATGGAAAGGCTACACAAAACCACGTGAGAGCCCATAAACATGAGACCCTCACGGCAAAGTCGTGGGATCTGGGGACTGGAAGTTCTCAGTGAAAGGGGACATACCCTGTTGGTTCTCAGGTTGCTTCCGTGGCGGGATCAGTGGCAGGGGTGGGGCAAGTGTCCTCATCCCTAGGATGCTACCCAGACATCAGAGGACACTGGAGGGGGTGGGGGAGCTGAGGCGCCGGCCCGCAGGCGCGGGCTCGGCGCTTGGGAAACGACAGCTGCCAGTAAGTAAAGGGAGGGGAGAGGAGGAAGGGTGTGGGGGACAGGGGCGTCCCTAAGGCAAGCGGGGAAAGGGGCTCTCACCCTTGTCGCACGCCAGCAAGAAAAGCTTCTCATTCAGGGTGTTCTCCTCCTTCACCTCCCGCACATCCTTCAGCGCCATCACCTCGTTCGGAGACGAAGAGGAGGATGGGGAGGAAGGCAGGGAGGAGGAGGAGGCGCCCGAGAGGTCCACGCTCGGGTACAGGGCCGCCATCATCGCGGCCCATGACGGGGGCAGGCCAGGAGACGGGGGAGGGGCACCCCCCGGCCCAGACCCCGACTCTAACCCCGCCCCCCGGCTGGAAAAGGGATGAGTCGTTCCCACAGCCGCCTCGGAGCGCGGCCCGTTGGCCCCGAAGGGGGTCGTCTCCCCCTGGAGCCAGCATTCGCCCTCCACTGACAGCCCGAGGCTGGTGGCGGCGCATGCGCGACCCCGGGGCCAGCGGCCCCTTCCCAGACGCCGGCGCCCGGGCCGAGCCGGTCCGCGTCCGTCAGGGGACGACAGAGAGGCGCGCGCCAGGGCGACAGGCGAGCGCGGGGCCGTGCCAGGAGTCGCAGGGGCCGCGCGAGGGGCGGCCCGGCCCAGAGGAGGACGAAGGATAGGCAGAGCAGCTCCGAGGGGCGCTTCTGCGCACGCTGGGCTCGGACGCCGCGCGAGCGCCGGTCGAGCTGCGCCCGGAGGAGGTGTTCGCGATTCCCTCCTCACGTCGCCGTGCGTTCTGCTGTAGCCAGCACACTGGGGCGGGGCCTGCTGCGAATAGACCACTCAGGCCGGCGGCTGGTCTGTGGGCGGGGCCTGCGGCGGGGCGGGCTCGAGAGGAGCGCCGCCCACCACCGCGCGCCCTAGTCTCCTACAGGCTACCTGGTTCAGCGGAGGTGAGAGGCTTTCTCCGCCCTCCACACCGAAGTTGTTAGTTGGAGATGATTGGGGTGGGGGCTGGGGGGCTCTTGCTGGCATACGCTAAAGATGCTCCGGTATGCTAATTGAGATTTTGACGACGTAACCTTTAGTCGGAATGCCTTTGTGCCCTTGCAAAAAGCATTTCCTATTCCATTTTGAACTACGCAAAGCAGAGCCCTAATTTAGAGTCCTAGTGGAAGAACTTACTGCCCGCTTTATGTCTACTTAGCGCTCCCTCACCCACTGCCATTTAGTCGACTCTGTCTCTTGGTGTACCTAAATAGAAGGTATCCGAGGCTGTAAATCTATTCAAGAGTAGATACACTCCTCTTGCTGTCACGGAGGGACCGGCAGCGCTACACTACCTAATTTAACAAAATTCTGTTGTGATCTGAAATTACCATATCATTCCTGATGTCACATTAATTTTACGAATTCAAGTGTTCTGGACATGAAACCAATGTAAAGCTATTTTTTTAGGACCTAGTCTCCGTCACAATCCTCTGGTGATTTCTGTTTATCTTCACTTTCACCAATCTCATTTTACGTGGCTGTTACTACGGCAAAAACGGACTGGAACTAAAGCTAAATGTACTTTCTTAAATGATTTGTAATGAATCCTTTATTTAAAAATATATCAACCAATATAAAATATTGCTGTTGTCTTGCATCTTAAAAAGCTAGGGGGCAGAGGCAGAAACATTTCTTTGAATAATTCCATCTCTTAAAAATTCTTTTTAAGAATTCCTATTCCCACAACTATCACAATCTTAATTGTGATGTTAAAATGAAGTTTAAGGTTTTAAAGTAGTACATACATTTTCTTCAGCATATCTTATATTTGAGGGAATATTTCCAACTCAAGGTACCTTGGTGGCACACATGGTTAAGCACATACAGCCTTGAAAACTTTCTAGAGCATTTCTATTCTGTACACAAAGTCAATATGACTTGAAGAACCACTTGATGGCAAGAACTAACTTCCTGTTTTTTTCTGGTTGACTAGTTCATCCTTGCCAATAATTTTGGCTCCAAATTTCCTAATACCTTATTCAAAGTCTCCATTAGGTCTTCTCTGAAAGGCCTTTTCACGGCCACTGAATGGATGCTGACCCATAATGACCCTATAGGACAGGGAAGACCTGCCCCATGTGAGTTTAGAAGACTGTAACTCGTTACTGGAGTAGTGTGTTAGAGTTCTCTAAAGAGACAAAACCAGATTGCTAGCAAATATATATTTATATTTACATTTATATTTATAAAGATAGATATATAACACAAGAAATGAACTGTTAAATTATATACCGATAGACATATAATAAAAGAAATGAACAGTTAAATTATAAAGCAGTGAGACACTAGCAGTCCTTTAAGTCTTGAGGGCCGCCAGTTCCTCCTCTGTAGAGAGCTGAGCTATCTATACTTGGGCAGCAAACAGCAAGGCAGGTCACCAACTGTCACTAACTGTCGATCTCCAGCGTACATTCCAATCGTGTGGGCTTAAAGGGAACTCAACTTACAGCGACAGTCCACAGGCTAGGCATCCCACAGGTAGTGTACCCTTTAAATTGAGGCACAGAATAAGCAAGGCAGCCGCAAGCTGGTCCGATGATTAAACAGCAAGAGACAAGAAAGACGAAGCTCACTGAGCCATTTATCTCTCCACCCGTCAATTAATCCCACTTGTGTTTATCGGCCAGGATGGCACAATAAACTATCACAATCCACCCCTTGCCAACCTGGCACCTGTACACAATTCTTTAGCCACATATACTTATACAATTTCCAGACACTGATGAAATCACACTTATACTTATCATCAATCATCTATCATACATATAAATGAAAACAGAGTCAAATTGTATCTGATATATCATACCTGAACAAAGGAAAGATATGCAATAAGCACATAAAAAGAAAATACATTGACAATTACAAACCTCGCTTTTGCAATTGATCACATGGTCGTAATTGATAGGTAGAACTACCTTCTACTACTACCACCCATTCTGTACTACCTTTGCCCTCAGCAAGCACCTCAGCTGGCTGTGGTTTTTTGCCTGGTGGGGTGACCCAGACCTTCATTCCTGAGGGGTCTGGGTCATTATAAGTCCTGTCAGGATTGGGTTGCTGCAACTTACCATTTACTTTAATAACAGGGCATGGTAACACTAAGAGTCGGCCTATAGGATCTCCTGGATTCCAGACATATTCTTCTTCACCTCCATTATGTAACACCAGTCCAATTTCTCCTTGATAATCAGGATCAATCACACCACTTAGTACAGTGACACCCTTCCTGACTAGTTGATCCAAAGGCATGAGAAGCCCAAAGTGGCCAGGGGGCATTCTCAGCTGCCAGTTCAGTGGAATCCATGCTGTGTTTCCAGGTGGGAGAGATCCTTTCTTCGGGACCAGGACCTCTAGGCCTGAGGAACACAGGGTTTCTGGGATAGGAAGCAAAAATGCTGCAAGGGGATCACTAGAGTAATAGTGAGTGGTGCCACTCCAGCTTCCACCCCTTGGTTCCTGGACCCATGAATTCTGGCTATTGGAGACACAGCACCATATATTGGCCGCTGGTTTAGAGCGTATACAGCTTCCTGAAGAACATTGCCCCAGCCCCGCAAGTGTTGTTGCCACCTAGTTGGCGCCATAATTGTATCTTTAGAAGCCCATTCCATCGTTATATCAAGCTAGCAGCAGGATGAGGAACATGATACAACCAGTGGATTCCATGGGAATGGGCCCATTGCCGCACTGTATTTGCTGTAAAGTGAGTTCCTTGATCTGAAGCAATGCTATGTGGGATGCCATGCCGGTGGATGCGGCATTCTGTAAGTCCACGAATAGTAGTTTTGGCAGAAGCATCACGTGCAGGGAAGGCAAATCCATATCCAGAGGAGGTGTCTATTCCAGTAAGAACAAAACGCTGTCCCCTCCATGATGGAAGTGGTCCTATGTAATCAACCTGCCACCAAGATGCTGGTTGATCTCCCTGAGGAATAATCCCATATCTTGGACTTAATGTTGGTTTCTGCTGCTGGCAAATGGGGCACTCAGCAGTGGCAGTGGCTAAGTCAGCCTTGGTGAGTGGAAGTCGATGTTGCTGTGCCCATGCATAACCTCCATCCCTGCCACCATGTCCACTTTGTTCATGTGCCCATTGGGCGATAACAGGAGTGGCAGAGGAAAGAGGAGGACCAGTCTCCACAGCGCATGTCATCTTATCCACTTGATTATTAAAGTCCTCCTCTTCAGAGGTAATCCTTTGGTAAGCGTTCACGTGAGATACAATTACCTTTACTTTATTGGCCCATTCAGAGAGGTCTATCCACACACCTCTTTCCCACACCTCCTTGTCACCAATTTTCCAATCACGGTCCTTTCAATTCCCTGACCATCCAGCCAAGCCATTAGTCACAGCCCATGAATCAGTACATAATCTCACATCTGGCCATTGTTCCTTATATGCAAACTGAATGGCTGGGTGCACTGCTCGAAGTTCTGCCCATTGGGAAGATTTCCCTTCACCACTGTCCTTTAGGGAGATCCCAGAAAGGGGTTGTAGTGCTGCTGTTGTGCGTTAACGAGTGGCACCTGCATATCATGCAGAGCCTTCAGTAAACCAAGCATGACTTTTTTGGTTTTCAGTCAAAGTATGGTAAGGAACTCCCCAGGAGGCCATAGGTGCAGACTGGGAGAAAGGAGGCAATGTGACAGAAGTGGAGACTGTGGGCATTTGGGCCACTTCTTCATGCAGCTTACTTGTTCCTTCAGGTCCTGCTTTGGCCCCATCTCGTATATACCACTTCCATTTAACAACGGAGTGTTGCCATGCACGTCCAACTTTATGATTCTGTGGGTCAGACAATACCCAGTTCATGATAGGTAGTTCAGACCTCATGGTGACTTAGTGACCCATAGTGAGGCGTTCAGTCTCCACCAAGGCCCAGTAACAGGTCAACAGTTGTTTTTCAAAGGGGGAGTAGTTGTCTGCAGAGGATGGCAAGACTTTACTCCAAAATCCCTACGGTCTACACTGTGATTCACCAATAGGGATCTGCCAAAGACTCTACACTGCATCTTTATCTACAACTGACACCTCTAGCACCATTGGGTCAGCGGGATCATATGGTCCCAGTGGGAAAGCAGCTTGCACGGCAGCCTGAACCTGTTGAAGAGCCTTTTCTTGTTCTGGGCCCCAGTCAAAACTGGAGGCTTTTCATGTCACTTGATAAATAGGTCGAAGTAGAACACCCAAGTGAGGGATATGTTGCCTCCCAAATCCGAAGAGGCCCACTAGGCGTTGTGCTTCTTTTTTAGTCATTGGGGGTGCTAAATGCAATAGCTTATCCTTCACTCTAGAAGAAATATTTCTACATGGCCCCCACCACTAGACCCCTAGAAATTTTACTGATGTGTACCTGAATATTTGTTGAGTTAATTTCCCAACCTCTTGTACGCAGATATTGTAACAATGAATCTAGAATCTTTGATACACCCTCCTTAGTGGGTCCAATCAGCATAATGTCATCAATATAATGGACCAGTGTGACATTTTGTGGAATAGACAGGTGATCAAGGTCGCTGCAGACTAAATTATGGCACAGGGCAGAAGAGTTGATGTACCTCTGAGGGAGAGTTGTGAAAGCATATTGTTGCCCCTGCCAGGTTAAGGCAAACTGCCTCTGGTGGTCCTTTGAGACTGGTATTGAGAAGGCATTAGCCAGATCAATAGCTGCATACCAAGTACCAGGAGTATTAATTTGTTCAAGCAATGTAATCACACCTGGAATGGCAGCTGCAATTGGAGTCACCACATGGTTAAGTTTACGATAATCCACTGTCATTCTCCAGCATCCATCTGTCTTCTTTACAGGCCAAATAGTTGAGTTAAATGGGGATGTTTCCCATTGATTTCTTGGTGGTTCAAACTGCTGACCTTGCAGCTAGCAGCCCAACTGGTAACTACTATACCACCAAGGCTCCCTAAGAGGTCCAAAAGATAGTAAGATTGGTCACCTTTTCAGACATTGTATGTATACTTCAAATTAGTTGATTTATTATATCATTCAATTACTTGGTCTTATCTGTAGATCATGATTCCCCATTCCAACATTAACAGCCAAAATGTGATCAGGGGCTGACTGTGGAACAGACCATCAGTGTACGTTTGGGTTGAAGCAAATCGTAAAATGTTGACAAGAGCCAAAATATGACTTTGAATATATCTCACCTGAGTTTCAAGAGCATCTCAGGAACAAAATTGACACATTGACCACTGAAGACAGAAGACCTGATCAGCTGTGGGATGACATCATGAAAATCATACATGAAGCAAAAAGTCATTAAAAAGGTGAGAAAAAGAAAAGATCAAAGTGGATGTGAGACGAGACTCTTGTTCTTGATCATTGAGCAGCTAAAACAAAGGGAAGAAATGATAAAGTATAAGGGCTGAATAGAATATGACAAAGTTCAAGAAGACAAAGTAAAACATCACAAATAAAATGTACAAAGATCTGGAATTAAAAAACCAAGAAGGAAGAACATGCTCAGCATATCTTAAATGGAAAGAACTGAAGAAAAATTCAAGCTTTGAGTTGAAAGATTCTGTAGGCAAATATTGAATGATGCAGGAAACATAAAAGAAAAGATAGAAGAAATACTGTACCAAAAAAGAACTGGTCCGCCAGTTCAATCATTTTAAGAGGTAGCAATTAAGAGGTCAAGAACCAATGGTACTGAAACAAGAAGTCCAAGCTGCACTGAAAGCATTAGTGAACAACAAGGCTTAAGGAATTGATGGTATACCAATCCAAATGTTTAAATAAGCTGAAGAAGCATTGGAAGAAATATAGAAGGCAATTGCCTGGCCAACTAACTGGAAGAGATCTACATTGTTATCCATGCTGAAGAAAAGTGACCCAACAGAACAGGGAAATTATGACCAATATCATTACAACAAAGTAAAATTTTATTGGAGATCATTTTAAAATGGTTGAAGCAGTACATTGAAAAATGGATCTTGGCTTAAAGCAGAGAATACCAGAAAATGTTTGTGTTTCATGGACTATTCGAAGAAATTGGTGTGGATTATCAACTATTGATAGTATTGAGAAAAATGGGAATTCCAGGAAATTTCATTGTGCTTATGTGAAACCTCTAGCTAGATCATGAGGTAATTGGGCAGAACAAGGGAACACTGTGTGGTTAAAATTAGGAAAGGTGTGTGTCAGGGTTGTAGCCTCTCACCATACTTATTCAATATGTATGTTGACCAGATAACCCAACAGACTAGCCTATATGAAGAAGGATAGAAGGAAGGTTTATTATACCCTATGATATGCAGATGAGACAACTTTGATGAAAGTCAGGAAGACGTGAAGCAGTTGCTGATAAAAGATCAAGGATTGCTGTTTTCTATATGAATTACAACTCAATATAAAGAAAACCAAATAGATCACCATCTTGATAGAGGAAGCTGCATCCAAGAAATCAAATATTGCATTGGGCAAATTTGCTGCACCTCTTCAAAGTGTTGAAGAGCAAGGGGAATACCAATTTTATGAGGTATTTTTGAGGACTAAGGTGTATTTTCAGTCACCTTATGTTTGTGGAAGTTAGACTGAATATGAAAGACTGAAGAGGCATCTATGCATTTGAATTATGGTGCTGGCAAAGAATATCAAAAGTATCACAGACTGCCAAAATAACAAACAGATCTTAAAGTGGTGGGACTTCGTCTCATGAACTTTCAAATTCTTATCAGGAGAGACCAACTAGTCCCTAGAGAAGGACATCCTGCTTGGTAAAACAAGTCAGCCAAAAGAGGAAGACCCTTGAGATGGATTGATACAGTGCCTGCAACAAAGGGCTCAAACATAACAACTGTGAGGCAGGACCAGGCAGTGTTTTGCACTTTTATATAAATAGGGTCACTGAGGCAGAACCAACTTGAAGACACCTACCACCACCACCACCTTTTCCCTCCTCCTCTTCATTTAAAGCAAACCAGTGTTGCAGTTGCATCCTGTTCAGCTTTGGGAATCTGGTAGTGTTTATCCCGCATTAATTATTGCCATCAAGTTGATTTTGACTCAGTAGTCCCTAAAGGATAGTGTACAGTTGCCTCATAGGGTTTCTATGGCTTTGCGTCTTTCCCCTGTGGAATGGCTAGTAGGGGAAACAGCTAGTATTTCAGATAGCAGGGACTTTAGCCATTCTCTCACCACCATTCCTTATATCCAGTATAAATTGGAATGTGTTTTTTTTTTTTATCTTTCAAGCATTTCTTTTAATTGCAACCATCCGGGTTGACTTTTAGATGTTTTGAAAGCAGCCACGTCGGTAGATTGCACATAGTCTTCAAATGCAGCTATCTGTTCCTTCGGTACATCTGTTCCAACTTTATCATCTTCAATTCTATACTGTATTTGAAATGTTTTAAATTCTGTATCCCACTGGAATGAGCTTAGATGAGTCTCACACCAAGCTGTCTGCTTGAAAACCTCTTAATCATGCTTCCATAAATTGACCGTATGATTTCAAAGTTTCAGAGTGAGTCATCACCCTACATACATTTTGTTTCTGTGATGTGGAGACCAATGGTGGACTTGTGATAAACAATTGCATACAAGATTCAAGAGCAGTACATTATTCAAAGCAACTCATCCAAACTGCATGTACAAGAGAAGTCACAAATTCAACTGCAAAAGAGAAAGATGCATATTGAGATAGCTACTCCTACATGTAAACTGGAAGTCCTCCCTTTCTAGTTTTGAATCACATACTTTTTTCTTTTCTTGAAATATGTCCACAAGACTCTCCTGCCTCATGACCTTTACACGTTTCCCAACTGCTCCCTCTTCATTCAGAGCTCCGTTCATGTATCACATTCTTAGGGAGAACTTCACTCCCACCCACTTCCCATTCTCGATCACGTCCCATTTATTTCTTCCATTGCATTTACTACTACTTGAAATTCTTTTTTTTCTAAGATCATTTTATTGGGGGCTCTTACAGCTCTTATTGTTAATTGTTTGACTCTTAATTGGTTGCTTGTCCTCTATGTCCTTCAACTGTATGTAAGATTCATAAGGTCAGGAGACTATTTTCTCATCGAAATCTCCAGTGTCTAGCGTACTACCTAGCTCAAAACAGAGAGTACATTGTTGTTTGTGAATTCATTCAAATTATCTTACCACACTGAATTTGTGATTCTTCTACAGTTGCTCTTTTTCTACTCAAAATTTGCACATGAAAGAACTACTTTATCCTGAAGAAATGAGTGATTTAATAGAATTGTAGTAATTATTTTAGGAATTATTCTTTTTTCTGCAAACTGCTTGCCTAATTTTCAAGCTGGTATAATTCTCTTTAAGTGAAATAAACACTGACTCATTTCTGCATACACAATATTTTTATTAAATATACTTTGTGAGAAGAACACCCTAAAATGACATATTTCATGTAAATCTGGTGACTAAAATGAAGGTGATGGAAACAAAAATTAAAGGAAGAAACATGATTTAAATAGTCTCATGAAGGAAAAGAACACATCTAAATCTTCATATAATAAATTAATCATCAAAATATTAAAGGAAAGGAAATCTCCTGTAGAAGAATATATTTCAAAATCCAACATGTTAATCATTTCATTAAAAAAACTTCTAAACAAATGAGGAGTCTTACGTTATAACATGGATGTCAAGTATGTTTTCATAGTCAAGGGGCATTCAGACAACTCATTCACACTGACAGCATTTCTGTAGCACAGCAACATGGCTCACTGGCGCCATCAGCAGGAGACAGACAGAGGCATGTCGCTAAAAATTCAGATAGAAACAGGTCCGAAGCTTTAGCTACTCCAAGTCACACAAGCCTTAAGCAAGCACTGCTAGTTTGAAGAAGGCATTGGTTTAAAAAAAATGTGGAAAATCCTCTACACATTGAAGATTAACTTTGTGTTACTAAATTTTGTAGGACTTTGGTATAGACACAAAATAGCAAGTATAATATAAAGTTAGCAGTGCCAACATGCCTTGGGTACTCTGGCTACAAATATTTGAAAGGACTCCACTAAAAATTAAGTACATACATACATATATATGTTCAAAATGAATATTGCTAAGCGAAATCTTCACGTACCAGATATCCACAACCCAAAAAAGTGTTACACGTGTATTGGGGACACGATAAATACTTATAGTTGGCTGATTAACCAATTATACATTCTGTTTAGGAAAACTTGGGTGATTCAACTGGGCAAAACACACACAAATAGTTTTCTACTAACATACACATCATATGTTACAGTTGTACTTTGTTATTAAATTAGCACGTGTAAGGTACTAATACAGTTAAGATTAAATTTTTAGTAAAAAGCTCCTGCTTTTTACTTATACAAGAGAGTAAAATTTGGGGTTTCTCCAATAATTCTCATGTAAAAAAGTTTAATATTATTGAACATACTAGTCACTTCAAAATTTTAGACAACATAGAAATTTTCAAGTAAAGTGAAATTTTTAGACCACTTTTCATATTTGCAGGAGAGAAAGATTGAATTGGAATATGACTTGAATATTTTTAATCAAAATTAAACAATGCACACAAAAAATCAAAATACATTTCACAGCAGGACCTGCAAAATGATTTTTGTATTTATTTTTTAAAACCATATGAAAGAATTAGTTCTTGTTTTAAGGGGAAAAATTAATCATGGAGTATCACTTTCATAATGAATATACTGTTATTTGTATTGATTAGGAAATTAATCATGTTATCCAAAAAAAGTATGACCAGGATACTTAATTTCATTAGTGAATATCTATTTTTGAGCATACAAATAATCTCTGGTTTTGTATCCACTACATTTCATAATTCTGTAAACGGTGAGCCATTCAACCTGTTCAATGTGGCAGAAAATCCAATGAACTATTCATTATTTTATTCGGTTCAGTCCTTTTCCCATTAAGCATGCAAACACTGTCATGACCATCTTTGGTTTCACCTCTACCAGGTCATCAGGTAGTGCATATATCCGGGCACCAATCTTTCGAGCAACCGAAATGGCATATCTTGAAAAAACAAGAAAAACATTTTAATATTAAACATCTACTATGTTTTCACTTTATTATATTTACACAAAAGAATGAAATATTTTGATAAAAAGATCAACTTTATAAGAAAGTTAAGTTTGCAAGTCTTAAGCCATAATTTCCATTTTAAGATTTACTTGAATTGTGACTTTAAAGGACCACTAACTTTTCCTGTGCAGATTTTAAACTCAAAGAGCTACCAACGAGGCCCTCCTATATACCCTCCAAGCTTACTTAGCATTATTCAGCTTGTCCTCATCAGAAAAGTCTTCTCTTTTGATCATTTCTTGACGAACTGCATTTGGTGAAATGGCGTCTATTAAATCTAGGACTGGTAAACTAGTGCTAATAGACTTGTCCTAGGGATAAAAAAGAATATGTAAACAATCACCAACACCCTCATTTTACACCTTATAACTGTCCAATTGTTCTGGTCATTGTCATGTAACTCAGAGCAATTTACACTTTTATTTCTATCAAAAAATCAGCTATTTTGTAACCAGCACACAACATATCACAAACCATTTAAAATGTTCTTTCCATCCAACCTCTGTTTAGATTATATGTAAAGAATTGTAGCTATCCCTGAATGTTCGTGGGCATGACAATTCCTAAAGTATAATAACTATAAGAAAATAAATGACTTAAAAAGAGACTAGGGCATAAATTTAATATTAATTTATAGTAATCTTATAAGTTCTAGAAATTCTTTTAGGCCATTAATTCCTAAGCCGCCAATTAAAATTCTCAAAAAATTAAAATAATAGTGCAAAAGCACTCATATTTGCAAAAACTTGTTCTTGTTGTCACGCCCGTTTCAACTTTAATCCTCATTAGAGCCTGATATAACAGAAATTGTAATCCCCTCTTAGAATGAAGGACTGGAAATTCAGAGAGCTCAAATGACTGTTCACATAATTAGACAGTATTTGAACCCATTGACTCTTAAACTCAAGATTCTGTTTTTGAAGTTACCACCAAAGTAAACTAAAAATGAGTAAGTAGGAAAAGAGCATTGCGCTTGAAGTTAGAAATTCTGGTTTGAGTTGAGTCTCACTTAGCAGTACCTAAACAAATTCTTTGATAGCTCTCTCAGTTTAAACAGTGGCCACTGTGGCCTAGCCAGCACCCATTCACCCCTTCTTTCTCAATGAATCCCCAAACGTACTTTTCACTCTGTACCCATACCTCCCGCAGGCATGGCACATGCTTCAAGGAAAGCTGGTGTCATCTAGAACTCCAGGGATTAATGTGACTTGGTCAGTCTAGGCCATGCAATCTTAATGCAGGTGTTTTCCCGTCTGATAAGCTTCGTCTTTTTTATGGATAAAGCATACCGTGCATGAACAGATACACTGTCTATCCATGACAATAACATTCCATAGGGAGGCAATTAGGAGGGGAGTGTCTTTAAAAGTTTTCTTAGTGGGAAAATAATGGGTGGGGGGGATATGGGTAGGAGCTGAGAAAACACTGTCCTAAACCTCGGTCATATCCGGGGCTGTCCTATGGCCAAGAGGAGAACCAGCTTCAGGGGAGGTTGGCACTTTAGATGTCAAAGTAGAGAGATGGGGTGGGGATGAGTCGGTGGTGTTGAGACCTGAATGATATTCTGAATGAATTAATTGCTAAACTAATCCTGAAATCTACATCACTTCTAAATTTGCGTTATTGAAGTCAGTATCTTTCCTTTTGGTTTGGAGCCATCTGCATTACTTGCTTGAAACACAAAGCACCTTTTCCTTTTCTCTAAAATAGGAATTACCAAGGCTCTTGGGAATATTTATTAAAATAATATAGGTGGAAATACCTGGTACAGTTCCTAACTATATGGTAGTTTTGTGAAATGATAGACCAATTTCATGCAATGTGATGAAGACTTTTTGCCATGATGTAAGCACTACTGTGTTTACTAATTTTAGATACAATTATGTATGTGTACCCTTAAGAAGGTTCCTCTTATGAAGCAGATCTATGGGTGAGGTAGTGGTAAAAGTCATTAGAAGCCTTCACTCTACCTGAAGCTGGTAGTCTGGATATTGTTTTTGGGGGTATTCTTTATTTCGGAAAAATTCTTAACATGTGTTTCTGCAGACCACCTATGAGTCATCTGAGGGTACCTGTTAAAAGTGCCATTTGGCCCTACACAAAGTTAATGAATCAGGCTATTTTAAATTAGCTTTCCAGATGATTCTAATAATAACACCTTATAAAACAAACATGTCAGACTAGAATTCACATATCTCAACTGTTCACATAGCATTTATTTAATAATTCAACAAATACATGTAGTTTGGTTAACTATGCTATATTTTTATTATTTGTTTAATGCTTTAAATATTTTTTTCACTTAGATTTTTTAAAATGGATTTTACTCACTTATTTCCTTAAGATTCACTTTAAGAAAAGCCTTTACTGAATAAACATTGTAAAAACTATATTGGATCCTATTTCTTCCCTTTAAAAAAAAGGACCTATCTTCCCTCGCCTCTGATCTGTGAGAAATATTTTGACTTTAGCAGAGGTGTGGGGAGTGGGGCTTATACTAGAAACCATTAATTATAGTGGAAACGCTTATATAAATGCATGTTCACCATTTTCATTTTCCTCAGGCTAATCATAAATCACTTGAACAGGAAGAATTTCTAGACTCTTAATGAGAATAAGCTTAGAGCTTGGCTTGAGTTTCACGATAATAAACAGCCATCTTTCCCCCTGAATATTAAATCTATTGGAAGCTTCCATTCAATTATGCTTTCTGCCATTTAAGAACATGAAAATGGGAAGACAGTGATGTAGCCATCAGACACCCCCTAAAGGTTCAACATAAACATGACACTCGTTATGGACCGGCAACACCTATAGTTCAGTAGTCCACTGCTGTTGAACCCATTCCAAGGTCCTAAAACCATTCCAAGAGTGTAAATTTACTACAGAAGGAGGCCGCCGCCGCATCTTTCTCACACAGAGCAGCTGGTGGGTCCAAACTGTGGGTCTTTGATTAGCAGCCAACCACTGCACTTCTGGGGTTCAATAATCTATATAATTTATTGGGTCCTTAAAGCGGGGCTTTCTAATACTGTGAAGAGCTACAACCTCAAACTCATGGGGACAGCTGTACCCTGTCCTACAGATAGATCACTATGAGCCGGCACTGACTTGATGACCATGAGTTTCGCTCTTTTAGTTTAACATAAGCCAGGTACTGTTAAGCTTTTCGTATTTGTTTGTTTATTTATTCTGACAACAATCCTAAATGATATGTTCTTTTGAAAAACAGAAGCATAGAGAAATTAAATAATTTGCCCATGGTCACAAAGATATTTAGCTGGTGAGTTTGTTTTATTCACCAAGAGATATAAGCCAGCTGTAACACAGACAGCTCCAGTTTCTGTAAAGAGGGCATTAATAGCACTCACTTCAGCTTGCCTATGGACGGTGACTGTGACTTCATCCCTACAGGTTTCAGCTTAGACTTCATCCCTACAGGATCAGCTTAGACTTCATCCCTACAGGATCAGCTTAGACTTCATCCCTACAGGTCTCAGCTTAGACTTCATCCCTACAGGATCAGCTTAGACTTCATCCCTACAGGTCTCAGCTTAGACTTCATCCCTACAGGTCTCAGCTTAGACTTCATCCCTACAGGATCAGCTTAGACTTCATCCCTACAGGATCAGCTTAGACTTCATCCCTACAGGATCAGCTTAGACTTCATCCCTACAGGAAGTCTTGCTCAGGCCACCAGACCTGACCTAGTTGCTCTGCTCTTAGGCTCATATGAGTTTTAGAGTATCGCTGGCACTCCATATGGTGGTGCCTGTTTTCATGTTTGCTTCTTCCCCTCAACAGTGAGTTCTTCAAGTCTGACACCTGACACACTGTAAGCCTTGAATTTTTATGGAATGAATGAGAAACAAATCACACAGCTAAGAGGCAGCCGAGAGTCAAATTCAGGACCATACAACTTGGCTTTCAGCCTGGACACCGACCTAGATATGAAACCTATCTTTTCTGCTTACTCGCTGTAAGACAGTAGGCAAGTTACTTAATTTCTCTAATGCTCCCCCTCAAAGAGAATGTGTTAAGTACTTGGTACACAGATGACTCCATACTTGGCAACAGTGATTTATTATTTGCTGAGAAGTCACCTCCCTATCTTCTTGGTAAAGGAAAATTACTTTGCACTTAAAAAGGCAAGTTTTTCTTCTCTGACATTACAAAATAGCTTTAATTGTGATCAACTGTTTCTTACTAGTACTACTTAATTGGTTGGAAAAACTCCTCTCTCAATAATTTTTAGCATTCATAGTCACATTTCGTACGTAACCCGTTCCACTCTCTAAACATTTTCCTATCCAGCACCTAATAAATGCCAAGCACATTCACAATCTTGCTCACAGTCAGGCACTTGCTCTGGACCAAGTAGAGCCGTACTCTGTAGTCCCGATTTCCCTGGTGAATGTTCCTTTGGCGCTCACAACTCTTCTGCTTTCCACATCACCAAATCCTGATCGTCTTACTCTCTCCTTTCCTTCAACTTCTCATTTCCTGAAAATCACCTTGAATTCAGCATCTTAAAACAGACTTGATCACCTTTTCAAGAAATCAGCTGTACTTAATGGCATCCCTCCCTATTTCTGATAGTGCTGTATGCCTACCCCGCAAGGCCCCTGCATCACGAATCTTGACTTTTTCTCTTCTGCTTCCCTGAATCAAGAAAACAAGAGATAACTTGTTCTTCTTTTGCAATAGCTCATACCTGACCAGTCTTAAAGGCGTCCTGGTGGCAAAGTGAGTTACCTATTGGGCTGCTAATGGTAAATATAAAACCACTGTTGGCTCCACAGGAGAAAGATAAGGCTTTCTACTCCCATAAAGATTTGCAGTCTCGGAAACTCACAGTCCTGTAGGCTCACCATGAGTTGTGATTGACTTGATGGCAGTGTTTGATCTGACTCAGACACCGTCATATCGCTTCACACTGGGTCTACTCCCGCATTTACCCTGCAACTTAGCCTGCTCAGCACTTTCAGATCAGATCGATTCAAAATCTTGTATTTAGGCCAAATTCTTTTGTAATCTTAGTCCAGCCTGAATCTTGACTACATCCTTTAGAAACTCTCCTCTCTAACCAAATCATTTCCCCCACACCTCTCAGACTGGCTGTCTCAGTGATCTAGTGCTGCTATGAAACAGAAATATCATATATACGGGACTTTAATAAACACACATTTATTTTCTCACAGTTTGGGAGGCTAGAAGTACCAACTCAAAGTGCCAGCTCTAAAAGACGGTTCCCTCTGTCAAGTCTGGAGGGAAGTTTCCATTCCTCGACAATCTTTACATGGCTTGGCATCTCTTTTCCTCAATCTCTTTTCCCTGGGTCCTCTTGCTTAATACCCTTTATATCTCAAACAAGATTGACTCAAGACATCATATGCTAACTCTGTCTCATTAACAAGAAAACCCATTCCCAAATGGGGCTATAATAATGGGCATAGAGTTTAAGATTTATAAAGCTATAATCTTGGCCGGGGTCACATTCAACCTACAATACTTTCCTTTAATCAAAACTGATCCTAGTGCGTTTTCTACCTGCTGAAACCTCTCCTCGAGCTACACTCACCTCATTCTCAACATTCTCCACTCTAACCACTCAGTTGAAAAGCATTAATTAGACTTCTCCATGATAGTATGAGTCATAGTACTTATTTGTATTTTATCATTTGTTCAGTAGTATTCTTTATCTTTTTATTTTACTTTTAAATACTGAGGGCCTGATCAGTTTTTAAATGTTTCTTTACCTAGAAAAGTTACTTATATCATGGGTTCAAGAAATGATTGATTTGTTCCTAATATTTTCTCATTTCATTTAATATTTATTTTGTTTAGTAAATTAATATATAAATACATATAATTTTAGTAATTTTAAAGAGCAATATCCACTTAGAGACTTTCACATTAAGTCCTACTCCTGTATTACAGCTGAAAAACATAGAGATGTTGGTCTTACTTGAATAACACCAACATCTCGATGCTATTAGGTCCTTCCAAGATGGAAAAAGAGAGTATCTGACCTAGGACTCAGGCCACATCTCTACCAGCAACCTAAACCTTAGGTTACCCTAATGTTTCATCTGTTAGCACTTTTCTACTTCACTACATTGACTTATTCTATTGGATTTCCATAAGTTGACTGCTGGTTTTTTCACATATAATAAAACCACACACACCAGGCTCACTTAATGAATGTGTACAAGCAGACATGCTTATTTGTAACTGACATCAGCTTGCATGCAAAAGCAAAACACAATGGAAATGCATGAAAATTAGTGGGTATGTATGTGCACATTAAAATTCAAGTGCCTTATGAATCATCCACAAATGCTCGGAAGTGAGTGTTAAGTGCCATTATGAAGCCAGATGACAAGATTTTTTTCCTACCAGTTTTCTCAATTCCCACTTGAATCAGTTTGGGTCGCTCTGTTTTGCTTTGGAAATGATGTCAATACAATTCTGAGGCTGCTGCTAGGGAGCACAAAACATTATAGGCCTATGTAAGCAATGACTTTATATATTTTTCATCTGCAACTGGGCTTTTTGGCTCAAATCTTTTTTTTTTAAAGATTAGATTGCAATAGTCTGATAGTATTAATGAGTGTTTATACAAAATAGAATAACACATCAAAAATAAGAATTGAAACTGGCTTTTGTTTCATACATGCCAAATAATTCACTTGCCTAAACTCTTAAGTTGTGTATTGCTGAGATACGACATTAACGTAATTCTGAACCTAAGCTAATATAATTCCTGATAAAAATTTTCTTCCAAAAAAATTTAATAAACATTTTATTACCTTGAAGCTGGAAATTGAAGTTTTTTTGTGTGCATTCTTAAGAGTTTGGTTGACCCATTTAATAATAATTTCATCATTTACTTTTTCACCCTCTCCAAGATCTGATAACACATTCAATGTGTACCTGTAACAGGAAAGATGCATATTTTAGATACATATTTGATTTCCAATCACCTATGTCAGTGGTTAGATAAATACTCAAAATATATTTCATATATGATAAATAAATACCTCTTTTTATGTTATTGGGCGCTCATACACTCTTATCACAATCCATACATACATCAATTATATACAGCACATTTGTACATTTGTTACCCTCATCATTCTCAAAACATTTGCTCTCCACTTGAGCCCCTGGAATCAGCTCATTTTTACCCCTCCCTCCTCATTCCCCCTCCCTCATGAAGCCTTGATAATTTATAAATTATTATTATTATGTCATATCTTACACTGTCCGGGGTCTCCCTTCACCCCTTTTCTGTTGTCCATCCCCCAGGGAGGAGGTTATATATAGATCCTTGTCATCGGTTCCCCCTTTCTCCCATACCCTCCCTCTACCCTCCCTGTATCGCCACTCTCAGCACTGGTCCAGAAGGGGTCATCCGTCCTGGATTCCCCGTGTTTCCAATTCCTGTCTGTACCAGTGTACATGCTCTGGTCTAGCCAGATTTGTAAGGGAATACCTCTCTTTTAAGGCAGATATTTACCCTTGGATACAAGGGTACAAAATTGTGATAGTTAGGTTTTGGGTAACTTGGCTGAACCAGGATTCTCAGGGGTTTTGCAGTTAAGACCTAGTACTCCCCCACAATGTGACCCAACTCACAGTCATCACCTCCATAAAGGGTCTGTCGTATGAGCAGTGTAAGATTCAGGTGGGATGCAGCTCCCTTACTCAGGTCACAGCCCCAGGCACTCAAGTGAAAGAACAATATAAATGGATACGGTGAAAATGCTTCTTTTAAAAAAATCATTTTATTGGGGGCTCTCACAGCTTAGAACATTCCATACATCAATTGTATCAAGCATATTTATACATATCTTGCTATCATAATTTCCAAAACATTTTCTACTTGAGCCCATGGTATAAGCTCCTTGTTTTTCCCTCTCCCGTCCCAACCCTCCAAACTTCTTGAATCCTTGATCAATTATATGTTGCAATTTTTATTATTTCATATCTTACACTGTACGTTGTCTCCCTTCACCCACATATCTGTTATTTGTCCCCTTTGATGGGGGTGGAGTGGGGGCTATATCTCCAAACTTGTGATGGGCCCCCTTTCACCCCTTCCCTCTCCCCGACCATTCCTCTGCCCTCATGTTATCGCTACTCCCACTACTGTTCCTGAGGGGTTTATCTGTCCTGAATTCCATGTGTCAAGAGTTCTTTCTGTACCAATGTGTGTTCTTCGGTCTAACCAGATTTGAAAGGTAGAACTGGGTCATGGTAGTGGAGGGGAGGAAGCATACAGGAACTACAGGAACTATGTGTGATTCTTCAGTGCTATACTACACCTTGGTTGAATCATCTCTTCCTTATAACCCTTCTCTGAGGGGATATCCAACTGTCTACAGATGGGCTTTGGATCTCCACTCCAATCCCCCTCATTTGCATCCGAATAGTTGTTTGTTTGGGATCTTTTGATACCAGATACCTGATCCCATCGACACCTTGTGATCACACAGGCTGATGTGCTTCTTCCATGTGGGTTTATTTGCTTCCCTGCTGAGTGGCTGCTGGTTTAACTTCAAGCCCTGAAGACCCCAGATGCTCTAGGTTTTAATAGGCAGTACCATCCACTCTCTTCACCACATTTGCTTATGCACCCACTTTGTGTTCAGTGACCGTATCAGAAAGGTGAATACCAAAGAGTGTCAGGTTATCAAAACATTACGTTAAGGGAAGCCTTGACTAGAGGCCAAAAGTCCATCTGCCATCTTAATAACTGAAGATACAAATATAAGTACATTGGCCGGCCTCTATCCCTTTCATTATAAATTAACATATTTACATATATACAAGCCTAGCGCTATACCTCTATAAATAGCTTTTGCCTCCTATTTCTTTGCTCTATTTCCTTTTACCTTCCTCCTATCTCACTGTCATGCTCACCTGCATTCCAGTAATTCCTCTCGGATATTTTGCACTTGATTAAACCCCACCAGTCATTAGACACCCTCCTCACCATCAGTTTTAGATCTTTTGTTGTTCCCTTATCTGAATTTGTTGGTTCTCCACTCCCCCCTCCCCGCTCCCTTCTTTGCCATGTCCCTGTCCCACCCGACCACCCTGGAACCACGGGATTGTTCATCCTGCCTATCTTATACAGACACAGGGAAAAAGAAAAACAAAACCAAAAACCAAAACAAACAGATAAAACAAGAAAAAAAAACACACAAACCAATAGACAGTTCCAGGTTGGTCTGCTGACCCTTATGTATTTTTTCCGATCTAGTCTGATGAGGTCCCAATCCCTGTTGCCCAAGTCAGAAGTCTATTTTGGGGATCCCTCGGATACTTGGTTACTTTGCTCCTTTTGCTGCCATCCCTTTGCACATCACCCCATTGTGCATGGGGCAGACGGGGCACACTTTCCGCATAGTGTTGGTGGGCTATGATGAGGTTCTCTCTCTCTCTCCCTTCCTCCTTCCCTCACTATTAGTTCACCGCCGTGTGGTCTGGGCAGATCTGCCTTTCTCCCCAGCTTTAACGTTAGTGCCATCCTCTGTAGTGCCGTCTTCAGGGGAGCAGAAAATGCTTGTTTTTTGCTGGGTCTGGCTAGATCTTGCATCTGGCTCATTGACTTCTGGTTCTTTGGACTTGAGCAAAGAGCCTACCATATTGCCTGCCGATCATGGGCACTGTCAGCTGCCTGTCATCTGACCTATCAACCTGGGGTTCATTTGTCTCTGCAGCCACCAGCCTGTAGTCTTCCTGCTGATCTTGGATTCATCGGCTACCTGAGTCAGAAGAACCCTCCAGTCTAACAACTGACCCACAGACTTGGAATTTGCTTACTTCTACAATTGTGAGACACATTTTCTTGATAGAAATTTCTCTTTATATACATATACTGGTGAGGTTTTCTGTTCCTGTAAAGATTTATAGACTTGGAAAGCCCAAGGGGGCAGTTCTGTGTTCTATAGGATCATTATGAGTCAGAATCAACTCAGTGACAGTGAGAAGATTCACTGGTTTTGCTTTTCTAGAGAACTCAGCCTAAGATAAGACACTCGCTAATCATCAGAAACAAAAACTACTAAGTCATATATAAAAATATTAAAACTCTATGAAGCAATTTGCACTGAGCAATAATAAGTGTGTTTCCAGACTAGAGCCCATTTAAAAAATAAAGTACAACTTATAAAAATGGTCAATAGTAAATCATCTTAAATTAATATATTTTGATCAGATATGTCCATCTCCCGGAGCTGCAGAATCAATGTCGTCCTTTGAAACAAATTATTCTCGGGGGAAGGGCAGGAATCCACTTAATTTTTGGTGCTGGGGCCAGCCTCCCATGATGTACTATCGATGAAGAACACAGCTTCCCCAGATCCTGGATGCTTCCTCCCCACAACTACTATGATCTGAATTCTACCTTGCACGACTGGATAGGGCAGAGGCTGTACACTGGTGCATATGGGAGCTGGAGGCACAGGGAATCCAGGGTGGATGATACCTTCAGGACCAAGGGTGTGAGGGGCGATGCTGGGAGAGTGGAGGGTGAGTGGGTTGGAAACGGGGAACTGATTACAAGGATCCACATGTGACCTCCTCCCTGGGAGATGGACGGCAGAGAAGTGGGGGAAGGGAGGCTCCGGATAGGGCAAGATATGACAAAATAACAATCTATAAATTATCAAGGGCTCGTGAGGGAGGGGGAAGCGGGGAGGGAGGGGGAAGAAAGAGGACCTGATGCGAAGGGCTTGGGTGGAGAGAAAATGCTTTGAAAATGATTAGGGCGGAGAATGTGCGGATGTGCTTTATACAATTGATGTATGTATATGTATGGATTGTGATAACAGTTGTATGAGCCCCTAATAAAATGTAAAAAAAATTAATTATTTTTACTTTATACTTTGTATTCATTATTATTCAAAAATAGCTACGGTTTTCATTCAAGTGACTTGAAGAAAAGAGTTGTTAAAAATGTATTCATTGACTCGGCATCAGCCCTAGAGCACACGGACTTCACTCTTCTCGGACCTCTCTCGCTTCCTCCGCAACCATGTCTGACAAACCCGATATGGCCGAGATCGAGAAATTCGATAAGTCGAAATTGAAGAAGACAGAAACGCAAGAGAAAAATCCACAGCCTTCAAAAGAAACGATCGAACAGGAGAAGCAAGCAGGCGAATCGTAATGAGGCGGCGCCGCCAATATGCACTGTACATTCCACAAGCATTGCCTTCTTCTGTTCCTTCTTTTAGCTGTTTAACTTTGTAAGGTGCAAAGAGGTCAGATCAAGTTTAAATGACCCCGCTGCCCCTTTTCACATCAAAGAACTACTGACAACGAAGGCGGCGCGCCTGCCGCTCCTGTGGGCCCGGCTGGCTGGCACGGAAGGAAGAGAGCTTGCATGTTGGTGAAGGAAGAGCTGGGTGGGGCGACAGTGAACAAATATCTAGAATAAAAGCAAAGCTGGCCCAAGGTGTTCTGCAGGCATAAAATGCAGTTTAATCGGAGTGCCATTTTTTTGTTCAAATGATTTTAATTATTGGAATGCATAATTTTTTAAATATGCAAATAAAAAGTTTTAAAAGCTAAAAAAAATGTATTCGTTAGCCTTTACCTTCTCATCAGCTGCCACACCAATGCTAGCGTGAGTGTTGCGTTCCCTTCATTTAGGTCCTGTCCAGCAATGCCGACCAAAGAGAATTTGGCCTTATTCTTCCCAAGCTCCACTGCATAGTTACAGTTTTCAATCTACAAATAAGAAGTAAAAGTTTTAGAATAAAAGCAAATTTTATAAAACATATATACCCTGAATGTGCAAGCTTAGTTCAATCATCTAAAATACAATTTGATTTAAAACATGTAGGCAATAATAAGAGCCTTTCAAAGTAAGAGTAAAAGAAGGAAGGGAGCTTCTCCCACTGTGTAGTTGAAGACCACAAGGCGTTAAGCAACAGCGGAGGCGAGGACACCAGAGGATAAACTGTGAATAGTCGGAGGGTCCACAGGGGGTTGAGTTAGATCATCTTTAGATCTTTTCCTATCCCAAAAGCCTTCATTGTGTGACTTAAGACTGCAGAGCTTACTATTGGCAAATCTGTGCTAAAAACTGACTTCTTTCATCCCACTAATAGAGATAAAATATTGCTTTATCTAAATTAATAGAAGGGAAAAAGGTTTCATTCACTAAGAATCTAACTTTATTCCACTGATTTTAAAATATGGATATTAATCATCCTTTGAAATCATTCTCTGGCCTACTTTTCTTCCCAAAGGCTTGTCCTTACCATGTACCAGCTGATAACAATTTATATTTTCTTTGGATTTCTAGAATAGTTATTTTGTAACACTATACATCATCTTATTATTAACTTTTATTTATAAGAGTGATTCCAAAATATTAATGGAAAAATTCCATTATCTTTAATTCCACTTTTGGAAGCCCCCTTAAAAGTATATAAACACATACACATACATGCAGGTATGTATCACTTAACGTTCCTGATACAGTCTGTAAAATAGGGCATCGTGTGATTTGAACATTGTGCAAACACAATATTGAAACCCTGTGAGAACCCGCTTCTGGGTGTACTTGTTGCCACTGCTGCTGGAGCTGCTTTTAAAGGCTGTGAAGAGATGGGTGGCGGCAAGACCTGAGAGGAAGTGAGCATGGGGAAAATAAGTGGAGCATTCCCACTGCCGCCTGCTGGTCTTCCTACCTGAGCAGTAAGAGCTGCCACCACTACCTACTTACCTGCTATGCGTAGCCCAAGAGCACACACCCAGAGCCATGTTCCCTGCCTCACCTGCCTATGTCCAACCCATAGATAATCCAGTGCTCCAGGAGTCTGGGGTGTAGGGTATTTAAAATCACTAGGGGAACATAATAAACAAAAGAAGTGCTTTTCCTGTTTTTAACAATGAAAAACAAAAAAAACATGCGAAACATAGACATATAAACCTGAATATACCTGTACCTATCAACTCTTACATATTTTGTTTTTTTCCAATGAAATTCTAAGCTCTCATAAACGTGTAATGTCACCAGTATTATAAAGTGCTTAATAAATGTTCTTTGGAATAAACACTTTAAGAAAATTTTTAAAAATGTAACCTGAGACACACAGATATAGTTTCTCCATGAACCAGAGAGTAGTTACCAGGAAAGCTGAAGATGAGACTGCACAACAACAAAAAAATTCAAAAATAAAAGATACTAGTCCTTAAAAAGAGAGAATCCATATTCTCAAGTTTGTTACAAGTAAGAATGCAAGGTGATTCTTTGAACCTGTTGTAACCTCTACTTCCTACTTCTCTCATTTGATAAGTTAAATAATATCTTTGATATATATTCCCCCAAACAAAAATATTAAACAAAGTAATATTCCAAAATTCTGGTACCAGTTACCAGTTGTCATCAGGTGGATGCGTACTCATGGTAACTCTATGTGTGACAGGGTGGAACTGTGCTCATGAGATTTTTCAATGGCTAATGTTTTGGAGGTAGATCCAGGCTTTTCTTCCATAATGACTCTGTAGAACTCCAACCACCAAATAGTAAATAAATAATAATAAAGTGAATGCATAATCTGCAAAGAGTTGGCAAGTTTGGTGACTATAAAATAAGCAAAGGCATATTAAGGATTGCCAACTTGGTAAAGAGGAAAAGTTTTATAGTGTATCTGATTGGAAGAACTACCTTCATTTTCCCAAACACTTACTAAAACAAACATGAACCAACCCCATCAAATTGCACACATTATGGGTTATCAGAGTCAGGGGATAGACCATACATTCTCAAGCCGTATGAAATCCTATCCTCTTATACCAAAATAATAACAAAATATCCATGGTCATTATTTCATTCACCTTCTTCATGTTTCCTCCGAGAGCGGGATAAGGAGGTTTGTTGACATGGCTCCAGTTGACTGGCACACGGATCATTTCATAGAGTTGAAAGATCACTAACGCGTCTGCAAGGTCACTAGAAACAGGAAAGGACAGGAGATGAAGGAGCAGGAAATGCTGGTACCATCTAACTTGACTAATCACATGGGAGATGGGTCACTTAATGCTTAAAGAATTACAAGACCTAGTATTTGATCTGCGCCCTGGTGCCGTACTATGTTACCCATTGAGCTGCTAACCACAAAGGTGGCAGTTCAAAACCACACAGTTACAATCCTGGGAAAACAGAGGGGCACTAGGAGTTAGAACTGACTTGATAGCACTGAAATTTTTTTTTCGAGCACTTGACCTAGAACTTGCAATCTAGAACTCTATACAAAATATGTATTTAAGCATATATATTCCAAAATTACATATCTAGAAATCTGTCTAAAATTATTATTTTTGAAACTCATATAAGTGAGTTTCAAAAAGTTCCTGGAGCATTTCTGTTATCTTTTAATTCCATTTCCTGCAAAATTTTTGTACCCCTTCATACAAAAGACATTTAGTACCTACTGGCACCTTTATACATTTGAACACAGCTCAGATACCTGGCGGAAGGATGAAGAACTCCTGGGCCCACATTAGATAGATAACTAAATCTGCATACACTGACATCAAAGCTTTCCATTGCACATTAAATTAAAGAGAGGACACCTTACTCTATACATGTAATTAGGTTAAAATTGAGCACCATATCACTTGATCTCCCTTTTGACCTATTTTAAATTTTTCTAGTTTTTATTATTTTCTACTTTCTTTTCCATTAAGATTTTCTCTTGGTAATTTTTGTTAGTCTTTTAAAAATTGTTGGTATGTTTTTCTATATATGAAACCTAGGTTAGGTAAATTTATAGAAATAGTTGGATTAATGGTTTCTTGGGGGAAAGGCAGGGAGTTTTGAGGGAAATGTGGAGCTAATAATGAGTCTAATAAAAATGTTCTAAAATCTATTTACCACAATCATTACCACTAATTGTACAACTCTCGATATGATTGAACCAATGAATTTGTATGGAATACAGATTGTGTGTCAAAACTTTAAAAAATCCTAGTGACAAAAGATTGCAAATAATTTGATTTAAAAAAATTAAGTATGTGGTAAGGAATATTAGTATCAATTTTCCCTGAGGAGGACTAACGGAATATAAAAGGGTTGAGAGGATTATCATGTTTGCTTTATTCATCTATTTATATACTTCCTGAAACTTCTTATACAGTAGAAATGGGCTTGTATATTGGGCAATTATTCAGGCTCAATAACAAATATTAAGAGGAAAGAGATGACTTTAACACTACTACTGTTTGGATTTGGAAAAACATGTACTTTGGAACTGCTCAAAATATGTCTGTACAATTAGATATCCTTCCACCGAAGGGTTATAAGGAAGAGATGATTCAACCAAGGAGCTGTTTACAGCACTGAGGAAACACACATCACTCCTCTAGTTCCTGAATGCTCCCCTCTCCCACTACCATGACCCAGTTCTACCTTACAAATCTGGCTAGACCAGAGAACACACACTGGTACAGACAGAACTCTTGAAACATGAAATTCAGGACAGGTAAGCCCCTCAGTAACAGTAGTGGGAGTAGCGATATCATGAGGGTAGGGGCACGGTCAGGAAAGGGGAAGGGGCAGAAAGGGGGAACCCATCAGAAGGTTGGATATATAGCTTCACCCCCACCCCTGAAAGGGACAAAGAGCAGAAATGTGGGTGAAGGGAGAGAATGGACAGTGGAAAATACAAAGTAATAATAACAATATATAATTGATCAAGGAGTCACAAGGGTAGGAGGGTAGGAGAAGGAGGGGCAAAAAGAGGAGCTTATACCAAGGACTCAAGTAGAAAATGTTTTAGAAATGATGATGGCAACATATGTACAAATATGCTTGATACAATTGATGTATGAAATGTTCTAAGAACTGTAAGAGGCCCCAATAAAATGATTTTTTAAAATGTCTGGAGAAGACTTTGTAATCAATTCTGTGTACTGAGGATATGAAGCAATAGCAGGAGATTTAAAAACTGCTAGCTTTGTGAAGCATGTGGAGCTTTCCCCCGACAGACTGGCTGCTGATGTACACTTTGCTAACATGTATGTTGGAGTCACTCTGTAGTCTCTGAGTACATCCCGCGTGGCACTGAGGGAAGTGGCTCCGTGCAGAGGGAGGGCTTAGGGAGTCGAACATGAAAGTCATTAAGAGCTGACTAGGTTATCTCAGGCACCTGGAACATTTTGTATTAAAAAACAACAACAAATGCTGAAGTATGAATGGGCTTCAAAATGTTCATGGAAAATTTCTACTACGTTTTCATTCCATTTCTCTATGAACTTTCTGAAGCCCCCTTACATTTGTCTGAATTTTAAAGTCTCACCTATTTCTTGATTTTCTTTTCCTTTTAAGTGAATTCACTCTTATATTTATGTGATATGGCATTATTATTCATGTTTTATAAACTTAAAGCCCAGAGACTTTGCAAGCTTGTCACAGAAACTCTCGTAAGGCCATACCTGATTTGGACTTTTAGCTCCAGAGAGAAACACATTTCTGTTCTTTAAAACCACCCACTTGTGCATACTTCGTGATTGCAGCTTGGAGACAGACCATATTCCTCCACATTTTTTTAATACTCAGATATAGATATGTACAATTTCAACAGTTTTTTAAAGCAGGAAAGATATCATAGTATACTTACTGTTTTTTCCCCTATCAATTAAAGTTATAGACATTCTCTGCCCAGGTACTGTCATAGGAGCACTCCTAAATGGTATCTTTTCTCATTTAGCTGAACTTACACACTCTGAGAGTTTTTCAAGTATAAGCCCACCCCCTAAAACCAGTTAAGGAGAATTTAAAGACCATTTTGAATGTAAGTGAGTAGAACTTACATTATATGTCCTCTGTCGCTGTCATCAAGTTGACTCTGACTCACGAGAACCCTAACTAGGGTCTCCAAGGCTTTAACTCTCCACAGGAAGGTCAGCCTTCTTGTCCTCCCACAGAGCAGCTAGTGGGCCTGAACTACCAAACTAAATGTAGCAGCCGAATGCCTGCCCAACAGCTCCACCAGGACACCTTAAATTATTACTAGATTTGTTAGACTTTTTCTTAAAAATTGCATTTATTTTTTGAAGTTGAGTTCTTTAGCACTTTTTCGAGGCAGTTGGTAGATTCTATAATGGAAAAGTACGGTTTCCTCCTATGCGCACTTTGGAAGTACTCACTGTATTGTGCTGTCCTTTGAACATGTAGTCAGGAGAGACCTGACATTTATTCAGACAAGGAGCCAACTTACACGGCTACATATTCATCCAGGTCCTAGCCAAGGACTTCATGCTTGGCAAGGTGGCAGGGCAGTGAAAAAAAAGGAAGTTCCTCAATGAGATATGGATAGACACAGTGGTTGCAACCATGAGCTCAAACCAGGAACCACTGTGAAGATAGCTGAGGATCAGGCCATGTTTCATTCTGTTGTACAAAGGGTCACTCTGAGTTGGAACTGATTTGACGGCACTTAACAACTCTGATAAAACGAGGGTTTTTTCACAATTGAGAAAAAATATACACAACAAATTATGAAAAACAGGATTATGAAAATTATGAAAAACAGACGAAGCACAGTAAGAGGTTTTACCTGTACAAATGGTTAATGTACGGGCTCACACCCAAGGAATTCATCCAGTTCCGAAATGTCCTCTCTTCCTTGCTCTCTCCTACAGTAGACACAAGT
Organism: Tenrec ecaudatus; assembly: GCF_050624435.1. Classification (NCBI taxonomy): domain Eukaryota; kingdom Metazoa; phylum Chordata; class Mammalia; order Afrosoricida; family Tenrecidae; genus Tenrec; species Tenrec ecaudatus. Next base: position 137,335,429 of record NC_134533.1, read on the forward strand.
TTACACTGATGACACAAGACAAAAAAGAATCGGGAACTGTATTTGAAAGCTTTCTGGCAAGTACTATCCTTACATACTTTGCCTTGGCTCCCGTATACTATCTTTTCTCTCTGGGAAGCCTCCATTAGTTCTAATTCTCCCCAATCTATCATCCCTTACCTGGTGCACATGAACTATGGAACCAGGGATTTCTCTGTCCAGAAAAGTAACCGACGTGCATGGCTACAGTTACTTATGGTTAGATGGCTAAAAGACGGGCTAAACATGAATAATATCTTTTAGCAGGCGGGTAACATGAACATACAAAATAGGAGCAGCAGTGCTGGGCCCTCCCCAGTGCTGTGCTGAAAGGTCCTGAACACACAAATTTACATTTTAATCACACCAAACAGCAATACAGGAGAGCTGGAACTACAGTCATGTAAAAATTGAGGGATAGCATTCTTTGATGCGCTTCATGGGCTATTTTGCTGGTGTCTATTCAACATATGGTTATTCTGATGTTCACTACCCAACATATGTGATTTTTCCATATACAGCCCCCACAAACACACACAAAGAAAAATTGCTAAGAGAAAGATACATTTCATAATAAATCCCTTGAGGAATCCTTCTGTAAGAAATTAGCCTGGCATAACCTCTTCTCCCTGAGCTCTGCTTCATAGCTATGAATGCAGTGTTCACACCATCTAAAAGGAAAATACGGCTCAAGTGTGACACAAAGTAGGTAGAGATATGGGTTCTACATGCTTCGTCTGTTTCACTGTCATCTCTTTACTGCAAAAAAAAAAAAGGTCTTTTCGCTTCAGCAAAGCTAGGAGCCAGTGGAATGTCTTAGCCCTCATCTGATCACTGGCTCCTGAAAAATTGAAGCATTTACAGTACACCTCTCATCTCCTCCAAGTCAAAGGCAAGTTTGGCTCCCTTTCTAGACTCTGGTCCACATGAGGGTGCCAGGATGGGTGGCACAGGGATTGGTAGCCACCTGAGCTCCGGTGGCCCATTCCTACACAACCATCCTCCAGTTGTATTTTGATCAATTGCCACAGGCGGCACACACCAGCACACCCAGTATAGGATCAAAACCCTCTGCCACTAGAAGGACTCTGTTATTTGTGCCGAATACTAGGAAAATAAACTGCCTACTATATTTTCGTGAGGTTTTCAATATCATTGCCTAACTGCTTTCCCAGAATCTGCTTCAATTCTTCCTCTGTTATGTTGTCATTTAATTTCTTGCTCAATCGACTACTTTGGTCTGCATAAATATGAACTATGTCCAAAGTGATACACATATAAACATATGATGAATAACAGCTTGATGCATGTGACTTTAGATTGACCTTTTCACTGTTTCTCTAATTATATCTATCTGTTATATATATAAAATTTCTTCTAGTAATTAGAGAATTTCTACAGTGTTTCAAGCCAAGAAAATCCAAATTATAGTATATTTAAAAATTCCTAGCATGAATCATGTCACAATAGTTTAATTTTTAGTTAAAAAATATCTAACTTCACCAATAAAATGATTTTTTTAATATATATTTTTTGTTGACCTGATGATGTAATGAATAATATTTTTTAAAAACCCACCAAACTGTTATACTTTGATTGGGTTTTGAAACTATTATAAACTTCAGAAGGTCATATATCTTCCTATTTGCTTAAGCAATTATGTGATTATGTTAATTTGATACCTGTAAAGCAAAACAGATTTTATGGGTAAGCATGTATCTATGCAGTAGCATCTCAAGTTGGCAAATAAATGCTTAAAGCCAGAAGCATTATGCAATGGTACAAGAGCCATGGTCAAGTATTGCAAAAACATATGTATTCCAGACTGGAAACTCTTGTCTGAACTGAAGACCATTCAAGCAATCTTAGGAACAAAATCTGAACTGCTGACATGCAAGACAGAATGAACTATGAAAGATTCCATTAACTTAGAGTCAAAATAACATCTGCAACTTATAAAAGTTTCAGAGAACATAATGGATACATTTTAAAAGTAGGCTCACCAGAGGAAAGGGAGGGGAATAAACCCATTCCCTTAATGAAGGCTCACTGTACGAAGAGATACGTTAGGTGCTGCCCTCCTGCCCTGGCCATGACTGACAACACAGTATGCTAGACTTTTCATTCACGATCGCATGGTCTGAAACTCCTCAAGTACCGGTAGATATTAGTAGTCCTGTTTTATGCTCATCTTTGAGAAAACCAAGGCTCACAGAGGTCATTCAAATATTAAAGAGTAGAATGATGTGAACCAAGTCAATTTAATTCTGTGGCCTACAGACAGACTTTCAGTTACCACAAATGAATTTTGTGATTTTTTTTACAAGTAGTCCACATAGTATGTGACGGAAGGCTAAATATTTAATTTTCTTTATAATTCTTTGCCAAGGAGGACATACAAATATATAAATTAGGAATGTGACAGGGTCAAGCTTCAAATTTTGGAAGGATCTACAAAAACAAATTTAGAGAAATAAAATTCCAATGACAGCCAAAGTCAAATGTATTGGGGGAGATGTATCAGGACATACATATGTTCTAAATAAAGGCGATTGATAAACATTCCCCACAGTATCTTCTTATACAAATATAATAAATACTAAGGGAAATATTAAGCAATCCTATTCACACTGAAAAATTCCAAAACATGCTGAACACTAGCAAAAGAATTCAAACATGACAAACAGGAGATGGAGCAAGTTGGAAAATATATCTAGTAAGAATTCAGTGACTATAAAAAGCAGATAATTTTTAATATGCCACTCTAAACAAAGCCTTCTACTGTAAGACAGAGGGATTTTGATATTTCCCAGACTGATGAACACTTAGCAGTCATCTTTATTGTTTTTAGCTCTAACTCCTAGTCATAGATGTCTCTTCTTTGAAAAAGCTACAATTTGTCTATTTCCCCTCTCCATTACTTATGTGTGTAAAAAAATACCATTTTTATTTTATTTTACCAGACCTCCAGAACAGTAAATGAGTCACAATCCTCAAAGAACATATTTGAACCTTCCCCCTTCCCCTTCACTAATGAAACAACAGTAATCGGCATGAGGTGACAGGATAATGCAATACTGGTGGTGGCATTCAAAAGGGAAAGATCATGAAATGAATCTCCCCTGCCACCAGTGGGGAAGAAGGAGAAGTGTGGGAGCAATGTGAGAGAATGAACAACCAGTCAAATTTCAAATTCTCCTTCCCAAGAAGAATTCCTCCTTGAGGACTGTCTTCTGCAAACCATGACAACCAGAAAGAAAAACTCAAGACTGACCTCTTGCCCAACAACTGCCACCACTGCTGCCGCTGCTCTTCCCTGCATGTGGGTGGGAGTGTGAGAGTGGGGGAAGGAAGAAGAGAGGCTAGGAAACAGAGATAAGGAGAAAAATCTAGATTTGGGAAACGTTTTTGTCATTATGATGATTAATATATTGTAAGCATCAATGACGTTCAGTAAATGTAACATAGCTCATTATAAAACAATATGTTATAGAACCTAAGATGAATCCTTTCAAAGATTATTTGACATAAAAAATAACTGCTTATTCTCAGGAGAGGGATATAAGCTTTATATATTAAATCATGAAATCCTATAGTCAAAATCAGTTTCTAATGTGTTTACAACTATAATATCTCATCAGTATAGAAGGCAAATTAGGTGGTGAGTTTACATAATCAGAGCCTTACTCTGTTAGTCTAATTACACTTCATTTGTGTTTCTTCTTTTAGTCTTTCATTCTATAGGCATATTAAGGCGGAAATACAGAGCATGAACAATGCAAAAGATAAAAATCAATCCAGATGGAAAGAAAAAAATGGTACTAATAAAAGCAGCATTCAGAATGAATAAAGAGTATAGAAAAGTACTAAATACAGTACCTACATTAGGAGGGGTCAAATCTGCATTTCACAAAGCAAAATAGGAAAGTGTTATAAATTAAGAGACCAGTAACGATAGCCCCCCCACAAGACCAGTAATGAATATTGTATTTTTTCATTTACACAGCAACATTAAAAAGAGAAAAATATTAGAGTCAAACTATACCTTCTGAAGAAGAAACACAGCTACAAATATATATATTTTCCAATAACTAATACATTGTTCATAATAGTGGATGGTGGAATTACTGTTATGTTACCACTTAAGAGAAAATTTTCAAAGGCATGATAGTTTTCATGAAGCTCTTATAGAGAAACAATAGGTAAGATTTAACCTAGTGTTCTTTTGTAAGCAACACCAATATCCACATTCTGCAATTTGAGCTTTGTAATGGATGCATGTGAACACACACATTTAACTTCTTCTCCCACCACAGACCCCACCCTGGCAGTGAGGAAGGGCAGTGCCATAGGAGATAGAGAAGGTGAGCCAGTGTAGAGCAGCAAGGACTTACCTTCCAATAAATTCAAGTCGATGTCATTATTGTCAGGTTTGTGTAAGCTTGGGTATGTGTTAAACAGATTAGCTACAAAGGCTAAATTAAGTTTAGGATTGCCTGAAACCACATCTGCAGGGGTGACAAACTGTCTGCAGCCCAGTCTATCTGCTTCATGAAGCATAAATTCAGCACGCTTCAGGTCATTTTTCTCCTAAACAATTAAATGAAACAGAAAGAGTAAAAATCAAACTTTTGATTGATTTTTAAAATTGATTAACTTGTTTCTAAATAACTACTTTTCTGTAACTATATAAATGGTAGCTCAAAATAGCATCAAAATGAGCAGGAACTCACTGTGGGTGAAAGGATATATTGGATTTGTAAAATATGAAAAGATATATAATTTATTAAGGGTACATGAGGGTGGTAGAGTGGGGAAGGAAGGGAATAAAGAGGAGCTGATATCAAGGGGCTCAATTAGAAAGAAAATAGTTTTTAAATGATGATGACAGCATCTGTACAAGTTCGCTTGATATAATTAATTTATAGATTATTATAATATCTTTAAGAGCCCCCAACAAAAAGATCAATTTTTAAAAAATGAGCAGGAATTCCAGAGAAACTTCCTATTTCTTTTGTAAATCAAAGATCTGTCATCTTGCTGGGATCACAGTCATATTTCCCCCACATTCCTGAAATACTCAGTGACACCATCCAATATTATCTCAGGAAGTTCCCACTGGTCAGCACTGTAGGTAATTTGTCCAAGGTCTCTTATTAGAATACTTTACGTGGATAAAAGGTTTAATTGTCTCATCCACCTTACCATGAGTGACATTTTCAGTAGCATTTTTCAATAAAAACAAGATGGGATACAGATAAAATATATCAATGTAAGAAAGAACACTTCTCACAATTGTAAAACCCAAGAAACAAACTAAATTCCTGTCAACCGAAGACCAAGTGAATAAACAATGATGTGCAAAAACACTAGTGAGTCAGCAATGTAATAACGCTCTCAAAAATAAGTACTATAAATTTAAATACAACAATGACTTAATATTGAATTAAAAAGTAAGTTGAATTTAAAAATACACTTAGATAAAAGAAAACTATAAAAAGAGCAGAACAATGAACACAAGACAAGATGGCGGTTACCCTGGGGTAAGGGAGAAAGATGAGGCGGGGAACTGTGGAGATCAACGTAAAGTAATATCACAATCTTAGGGGTTTCGTTGAATTAAGGGTTCAGGAGCACTCATTACAATTTTAATAAAATAAGCACCAAAAACAACCACCCATCAAAATCATAAAAACAGATAAAAAGAGAGACATACAAGGATTCATGATGACAGTATATCATAACTTGAGATTATGACTTATTTAATTCTGTGTATTAGTCTTGCAACGAGCCCAGGTGGCATAGTGGTTCCCTACTAGGCTGCTAACCGCAAGGTCAGCAGTTCAAAACCACCAGCCAGTCTGTGGCAGAAAGATGGGACTTTCTCCTCCTGGAAAGACTGGCAGTCTCATAAGCTCACAGGGACAGTTCTACCCTGTCCTACAGGGTCACTATGAGTCAGCATTGACTTGATGGCAGGGAGTTTGGTTTTTTAGTACTTTTACCCACCTTACCCCCCCCCAAAAATTAAATCAGAGGAAACAATAGGAAAATTCTCAAAGTAAACGTCAACATATTACAATAGACCAGTTAGATTTTAAGTCAAATTATTAAAAACTTCCTTTATGTATTTTAGATAGTGGGGAATGTTACGTGTCTGCTAGATATTACAGATTATTGTTAAAATTTAAAGCTACAATAAGGTGTTATGATTATATTTTTAAGTTTTTATCTTTTAGAAACATTTAATTCATATTTTAATATTTGTATATGTGATTAAAATATATTTGCAATTTGCTTAAAATAATGGTAAAGGGGGACTTCTAGCAAGATGGTACTCAGGTAAACAGATCATATTGGAATCTCCATGGTGATTGGTGACTTTGGGGATCAGGAAGCCAAGTGGGGGATTTGGATCAAATAATTAATACCCACAGCAACCTGGAGCTCGTTCCCACACTCACCTACCCTGCCCCATTTATACTTGCTCCAGAGCCCCCAGAGACCTGCAGCCTGGTCTGGTTGCAGGGCTACTCCAGACTGTGCTGCTAGATTCTGCTGCAGGCCCTGCTGCAACCAAAACCCGCCATTTGTCCCCGCACGAGCCAACTGCCACATCCAGAGCCCGCCAGCTGACCTGCTGTGGCTCTTGCAGTCGTGGCTGGACCCCCACACTGCTGCTGACCAATGGTGCCTGGAACCCTCCCACCAACCACACACAGCTTTCCATCCTGAGACCAGTAACTTCCCACCATCTGCTTGGGGCTATGGAGCCCGACCACTATTGGTCTGTGGCTTTCTCCACAATGCAGCCATGTCCAGAGTCCACCAAAGGTACTACCCACTGCAACCGGTCCCCTTCTTCCTGCCCAGCTGTGGCGTCCTCTGCCATGCCCAATATCCTCCCACCGTCAAAGTGTGGCTCTAGTAGCCAGAGCTAGCCCCTGCTCACCATACACCCGTATCAATGCCCACCCCAATGACTACCTGCCCACGGCCTTACCTGCCAAGGCTGAAACACCACCACCACCTGCCTCCCACCAGGCAGCCTTGCCCGGTGGACTGACCCCAAAAGTGCTACCTCAACCCCACAGACCTTACACCGCCTAGCTCTGGCACTGCAGCTCCCTAGTGCCCCGATTCAGACTTGTGACACGCCCCCCCACCCCCCAATCCCAGTTCCACAGCTCCTCTGCTGCATGACCTGTACTTGCAGCTCCCCTGGCCTTCCTCAGTCCAGTGGTCTTCATACAAATGCTGGAATCAGCCCACCCTTCAAGGCCTCCTGCTACCACTGGCCACCAAGTCACTGTGGCACACAGCCTGATTGTTCTGCACAGTATCACTTTGCTGCCCACATTCACCCAACCCATGTTGCCCAACAGGACCATCCAACTTGCCCTCCAAAAAAATAAAGTTGGCTGATTAGGTAGAGAGTGAAACCCCAGGGAGATACAGAGGTAGCCTGAAGGCCTCAGCACAGTTGACCACAGGTATTCCTCAGAATCATTCTTACCAGATACACAGAAAGCAAGCTCAGGGCTCTTTGACTTCTGTGAAAATGGCACTGAGGTCCTCCAAAACGACACGCAGACAGCAACCTGCCTCAACACCATCAACAAGAAAATGAGAGAAACAAAATGCAGTGTCGGAAGAAGTTCTGAACCTAACGACATTCAGAGAAAAAGCAGGTGTTGATCTGTCACAAAAAGAAATCTTCAGAATGCTGCTTGGAGTCATGCAGGATATGAGGGAAGTAATACAGAAAAAGGATGAAACAACAGAGGAGTTAAGGTCCACATGACAGAAGGTATTACAAGAATTAAGGGATGAAGTAACAGAAGCAAAGAACAAGATAACATACCTCACCAACAGACTAGAAGAAACAGAACTATACCAGTGATCTCAAGGACAACCAGGCAGACTTCAACATATGGGAAAGACAGTCACAAAAGATAATCAAAGAAATGGAAGAAAACTTGAAAACAATGACCATTGCTATGGAGAGGTACAATATTCGAATCATTGGAATGCCCAAACAAGACACAATGAAGAAGTCAACAGGAAATGTAGCAAGGGAAATTTTGGAAGAAAACTTCCCCAACTTGAATGGAAATGAAAGATAATCAGATAATCATACAGGAAGCAGAGAGGACTTAGACTAAACCCCAGGAAGAACTCACCAAGGCACATAATAGTTAAATTATCTAACTTTGAGGAAAAGGAGAAAATTATAAGAGCAGCTAGAGAAAAAAAGGCCGTCACATATAAAGGTACTCAGATAAGAATATTCTCAGACCTAACAGCAGATATCATGAAGAAGAGGAGAGTGGAGTAACATCTTCCAAAAGTTGAAAGAGAACAATGCCAATCTAAAAATTCTCTCTCCAAGCAAACTATCTATCAAGATAGATGGAGAGTAAGAGTCTTTGAAGACAAGCTAAAACTCTAAGAATATGTCAAAAGTAAGCCACCTCGGCAAAAAACTTTGCCAACTCACTGTGGGCATTACATCAACATTCACTGAGAATAAATAGGAGACCACCACATAGCGAAACTCCACCCAGAAGTCACCACACTGAAAACAACTCCCAAGATAACACTCTCCAAATGGTGCAAAGAAGGCAAGAATGAAGCCCCCGCTCGTGCCCCCCCACACACATACACAGCACACTGACATGTTAGGAGGTACGATAACATCAAACACAAATGGTATAAGATGACAACAAAGAATCTACAGATGGATGTAATAACTCTGAATGTAAATGGTCTCAATTCACCCATTAGAAGACACAGGCTAGCAGACTGACTTGGAAAATATAACCAAGAGAAACCTCATAAGCTCGCAAACAAAAACAGGCTGAGAATTAAAGGCTAGTGAAAAATATACCAAGCAATCAGCAACTTAAAAAAAGCAGGTTTACAATCTTAATCTCTGACAAAATTGATCTCAAGGTGCAAACCATAACAAGAGATGGGCACTATAAAAAGCTCAAAGTATCAGTAGACCAATAATCAGTGAGCATAATGAATACACATGTGTCCAATGAAAGACCCGTGAAATTTGTCAATCATATTATTCAAAAGATGAAAAAAGACATCACAAACTCAACAATCATAGTAGGAGACTTTAATGCACTGCTCCCTGAAAAAGATCACAGGGAAAGAAGCTCAACAAGACTACAAAATTAAATTCTACATTTAGGCGATTCAACCTAATAGACATTTTTAGAGCTCTCCACCCAAATGCAAACAAATTCACATTCTTTTCAAGAGCACATGGCACATGTCCCACATACTGGGGCAATGGGTCAGTCTAGCCCGAGTAAATTCAAACACATAGAAGTCATTAAGCCTTCCCTCTTAAACTACTATGCCATAAATCTGGAAATTAACAAAGGGATGACCCAAAGAACAAAGGCAAACAACCGAAGGATGAATAAGTCTCTTCTGCAAAATAAGTGGGTACTGGCACAGATTAGAGACAAAATTAGGATATTTTTAGAAACCAATGACAATGAGACCACTACATACCAAACATTTGGGACACAGCAAAAGCTGTTATAAGAGGAAGTTTGATAGTGATAAATGCATACATGAAAAATGATGAGAGATTTATGATTGATAGACTGTCACAAAACCTCCAGCAATTGGAACAGAGTCAACAGAATGCTCCCACTAATAGCAAAAGACTAGAAATTATAAAACCAGGGTAAAGTAGGAAAATAAGGAAAAAATTAAAAAGAAAGGATCGACAGAATCAACAGACTGTTTGCAAACCTAACAAAAGTAAAAGAAGGAACAAATATCTATAGCTAGGATGAGGGGTGAAACGAGAAATTACAAGGGACCCTAATGAAATTAAAAGGCTAATTATATAGTACTATGAAGGTTTGTACTCCAATGAATTCAACAACTTGGAAGACAAGGAGAAGTACTTAAAAAAAATAATCCCTCCCTGTAATATCCCAGATAGTTGTCAAGAAACTCAACAGATCCATAGCAATCGAAGAAACAGATAAAGTTATCAAGAGACTACCAACTAAAACAAATCTAGGAGAATTTTACCAAGCATTCAGGGAAAAGTTGACACCTATCCTACACAAACTCTTCCAGAGCATAGAAAAAGATGGCAAACTCTTTCTATGAAGCAAGTAAAACACTGAAGCCTAAGGCAGGCAAGGATCCCATAAGAACAGAGAACTACAGACTGATATCTATAATATACATGGATGCAAAATTCCTTTAAAAAAATTGGAAAAGTCTGAGATGCTCACCTTCCTGGCACGATCACTGCAGACAATAGGTGCACAAGCAAATGTGGTAAAGAAAGCTGATGGTGCTCAGCCACAAAAAGATATAGCATCTGAAGTCTTAAAGGCCTGAATATAAACAAGCAGCCATCTAGCTGAGAAGCAACAAAACCCACATGGAAGACGCAGACCAGCCTGTGCCAACTTGATCACTGAGGACAATGCGGGTGCATAAACAAAAGTGGTGAAGAAAGATGATGGTGCCCGCCTATCAAAAGATATGGCATCTGGGGTCTTAAAGGCTTGAAGATAAACAGGCAGCCATTTGCTAAGAAACAACAAAGCCATTATGGAAGAAGCACATCAGCCCACCCCGACATGATCGCTGAAGACAAAGCGTGTACATAAGAAAATACAGTGAAGGAAGCTGATGGTGCCAGGCTGTCAAAAGATATAGAATCTGGGGTCCTATAGGCTGGAGGATAAACAAGGGGCCATCTAACTGAGAAACAACAAAGCCTACATGGAAGAAGCACAGCAGCCTGTGAGATCACAAGGCTTCGAAGGGATCAGGCATCAAAGACAAAACAAATCATAGCATGGTGAATGATGGCGAGTGCAGAATGGGGACTCAGGGCCCATGTGGGAAATTGGACATCCCCTCGCATAAGGGCTGCAGGGAGGAGACGATCCAGTCAGGTTGAAGTGTAGCAATGATGAAATATGCAATTTTCCTCTAGTTCCTGACTGCTTCCTCCAGACCACTATCATGATTCCAATTCTACCTCACAACTCCAGCTGGATCAGAGGATGTACACTGGCACAGATAGGAACTGGAAACACAGGGAATCCAGGACAGATGAACCCCTCAGGACAAGTGGTGAGAATGATGATACCAGGAGAGTGGAGGAAAGGTAAGGGAGAAAGGGGGAACAGTTTACAAGGTCTACATATAATCTCCTCCTTAGGGGACGGAAAGCGGAGAAGTGGGAGAAGGGAGACGTCATATGGTGTAATATATGACAAAATAATAATAATTTATAAATTATCAAGAGTTCATGGAGTAGGGGGGACCAGAGAAGGAGGGGGAAAATGAGGAGCTGATACCAAGGGCTCAAGTAGAAAGCAAATGATTTGAGAATGATGGCAACACATATACAAATGTGCTTGACCCAATGGATGGATGGATGCATTGTGATAAGAGTTGTAAGAACCCCCAATAAAATGATTTTAAAAATGTTGGCCAACATGTTGGCATGGAGTAGGGAACCAGTGGAGAGGTCTGAGGGGCTGGCCCCAATCCCAACTACATGGAAACCTGCCCGTCCCTGTAGAAGAATTTATTTCAAAGGACAGCACTGAAGCTGCAACTCATGGAGAGGGACATGTCTGATCAGAGCATACGGGAGCAAATAAAGGTGGAGGAAGAGAGAGTGGAGCACCTCCTGGCGCACCAAGGCTTGAGGACAATATTCCCACTCAGAGCAGCCAATCCACAGAGAAGATCATATGGCTGGCCCCACTATCAGACACGACATCCATCACCGACCCATAACCCTACAGGGATAACACTAGAGACACAGTGTGGGAGTTGGGCTCGATCTGATCCCACCACACCAAGGCAAAACACTAAGGGTGTGCAACAGAACAGCAAGGGAACAGAGCAACCAAGTCCCCAGGGAATACCAAAAATAGACTTTGGGGCCAGGGCTTAGCACCCCATCAGACTCGACTGGAAAACACTCCTAAAGGCAAACAAACAGTCCTTGAATTAACTACAGGCTTTTCTTTTTTGTTGGTTTTTGGGTTTTTTTGGTCATTGGCTTTTTGTTATTATTGTTGTTTTGTTGATTTGTTTTGCTCTGTCTTGTTTTTGTGCATGTTATTATCTCAGCAGGTCTGTCTAAATAAAATAGGCTGGATGAACAATCTGGAGGAGAAAACCAGATTGACTTTTCCAAGGGGACATGGGAGAAGGGGAGGTGGGGGAAAGGAAGTGGTGATAACAAACCCAGGGACCAGGAAACAAGTGATCCAAATCGGTGATGAGGAGGGTATAGGAGGCCTCATAGGGCATGATCAAGGGTAATGTAACCAAGAGGAATGACTGAAATCCAAATGAAGACTGAGCATGATAGTAGGACAAGAGGAAAGTAAAAGGAAATAGAGGACAGGACTAGGATGCAAAGGACATTTATGAGGTCTAAATAAAGGCATGTACATATGTAAATATATTTATATATGAAGATGGGGAAATAGAAGAACTATGTGCATATATGTATAGGTTTAGTATTAAGGTAGCAGATGGGCATTCCATGATGCTCACCTTCCCTACATGATCGCTGAAGACAAAGTGGGTGCACAAGCAAATGTGGTGAAAAAAGCTAATGGAGTATAGTTATCAACAGATACAGTGTCTAGGGTCTTAAAGACTTGAAGGTAAACAAGAGTGGCCATCTAGCTCAGAAGCAACAAAGCCCACATGGAAGAAGCACACCAGCCTGTGCGGTCACGAGGTGCTGAAGGGATCCGTTAACAGGCATCGAGGAACAAAAAAAAAATCACATCATTGTGAATGAGGGGTAGTGCAGAGTGGGGCCCAAAGCCCATCTGTAGTCAACTTCCCCCTTATGGAAGTGTAGTGGGGAGGACACGAGCCAGTTAAGGTGCAGTGTAGCAATGATGAAACATACAACTTTCCTCTAATGCATAAATGCTTCCCCTCCCCCCCACTATCATGATCCCAATTCTACCTTACAAATCTGGCTAGACCAGAGGATGTGCACTGGAACAGATAGGAACTGGAAACACAGGAAATCCAGGACAGATGATTCTTTCAGGACCATGATGAGAATGGTGATACCAGGAAGATGGGGTGGAAAGGGGGAACCAATTACAAGGATCTACATATAACCTCCTCTCTGGGGGATGGACAACAGAAAAGTGGGTGAAGGGAGATGTCAGACAGTGTAAGATATTACAAAATATAATTTATAAATTATCATGGGTTCATGAGGGGGGAGGAAGGGGGAAGGAGAGAGCAGGGAGGGAGGGGGGAAAATGAGCTGATGCCAAGGGCTTAAGTGGAGAGCAAATATTTTGAGAATGATCAGAGCAACAAATGTACAAATGTGCTTCATACAATTGATGTATGTATAGATTGTGATAAGAGTTGTATGAGTCACCAATAAAACGATTAAATATATATATATATATATATATATTGGCCCATAGAATACAAAAGCATCTAAAATTAATAATTCACCATCACCAAGTGGGATTCATTCCAGGGATGTTGGGGCATTGTAACATTCAAAAGTTGATCAACATTCTCAATCACATTGACTAGGACAAGATACACATGGTAATATTGATAGATGCAGAACAATCATTGACAAAACCCAGCACCCATTCCTAATTAAGACACTCAAGAATCTAGGAATGGAAGGGAAATTCCTCAATATAATATAAGCTATATATGAAAAACCAATAGCCAGTGTTATAGTCAACAGAGAAAAGATAAAAACAATCGCACTGAAAAATGGGAGCAGACAAGTATGCCCCTGTCCCCACTTTTATTCAGCATTGTACTGGATGTGCTAGCTAACAATATAAGGCAAAGAACAGCCATCAAAGGCATTTATGATTTAGGGAAAGAAGAAGTAAACCGATTGTTGTCTGCAGATCACATGAATCTAGATATTGAAAACCTCCAAAGCGCCATAATAAAAGTGCTGGAAGCAATAGAGGAATATGGTAGAGGGTCAGGATACAAGATTAACAAACGCTTTTTATGAAGATGGCACTGAAGGTAAAGAAGGAAGTTCCTGCCCCTTCTAAAATGGAAGCCAAAGCAAAGTCTTTAAAAGCCAAGAAGACCATGCTGCATCACCCTGTGTGATCACAAGGTGCCGAAGGGGTCAGTTATCAGGCATCAAAGAACAAACAAATCATATCTCTGTGTGCTGACCTTCCTGATACGATTGCTGAAGACAAATGGGTGCATAAGCAAATGTGAAGAGAGCTGATGGTGACCGGCTATCAAAAGATATAGCATCTGGGGTCTTAAAGGTTTGAAGGTGGACAGGCGGCCATCTAGCTCAGAAGCAACAAAGCCCACATGGAAGAAGCAAACCAGCCTGTGTGATCATGAGGTGTCGAAGGGATCAGGTATCAGACATTATCAGAACAAAAAATCTTACCAGAGTGAATGAGCGGGGGAGTGCGGAGTGGAGACCCAAAGCCCATTTGTAGGCCACTGGACATCCCCTTACAGAAGGGTCTTGGGGAGGAGATGAGCCAGTCAGGGTACGATGTATGTAGCAACGATGAAATATACAACTTTCCTCTAGTTCCTAAATGTTTCCTCCCCACTCTGTCCCCTACTATCATGATCCAAATTCTACCTTACACATATGGCTAGACGAGAGGATGTACACTGTTACAGATAGGAACTGGAAACACAGGGAATCCAGGGTGGATGATCCCTTCAGGACCAGTGGTGTGAGTGGTGATACTGGAGGCTAGAGGGAGGGTGGGGTGAAAAGGGGGAACCTATGACAAGGATCTACATGTAACCTCCTCCCTGTGGGAGAGAAACAGAAAAATGGGTCAAGGGAGATGTCGGACAGGCCAAGATATGACAAAATACTAATTTATAAATTATCAAGAGTTCATGAGGGAGGGGAAAAACTGAAGAGCTGATGATGCCAGGGGCTTCGATGGAGAGCAAATGTTGTGAGAATGATGAGGGCAATGAATGTACAAATGTTGCTCCCTTTCCTGGTGCACAGTGACAGTACACTGGTGGATCAAAGTTAGGTTGCACCAAAGAAATGTGAAGGTTGGATTGAGTCCATATAGACTCAAGGCCAGAATTCTGCAAGTTCTTTGTGTAGCCATGGAAGCCTGGTGACTCCGTATGTAAACTTGAAGCCCAGGGTATGGAAAACCTTTTTGACAACCCAATGGTACATTTTAATGAAGGGCTGAGGTCGCTACAAGGGCATGCTGCCTATCGAGAATTGCACTCTAAAACGTACTCACATTAAAGCCTGAAAGGTTAATGGCAATGGCTAAGCCATCTTCCCGGTCACCTTTAGGAGCAATCTGATCAAGCAGGTGAAAATAGGCTCTTGAATCCTGTAAGGAAAGAAATGGAATTTTTAAAATAAAGGAAATCACTGAATTTAGGAAATAATAGAGGAAACAATCCCCATCTCTAAGAATCTTTAAAAACGAAGAATTGCTTGAAGAATCCTAAACATGCCATGCTGCCGCACAACTCTGAGATTCTAGAAATTATTTCCCTGCAGCTGGAATTCCCTTCCTCACCTTTTGCACATGATTGACTCCCCTAAGCATCACTGAAGACTCAAGTCGGGTGTTAACTGGTGGAAGCCTTGCCTGGTTCTCTCATACTGCACAGCACCCTCTCGTGCTATTAAAAGAGGAAGTGATGTGTTCTCTCCAGCAGCCTGTGCACTGCAAAGAGGCGCTACTCACACTCCCATCATCCCAAAGTGGCTGTCATAGTGCTTCACAGTAAATCTGATAAGTCCAAAGGTACCGCTATTCCTGTTTATGTATGCATGCGTTTATCACATACAACATGTTTGAGCATGTCTCTATGATCAGTGGGTGGCTGAAAACAAATTCTCACACTAACGCACTTATCTTAGTTTCATTAAGGCCCCTCTCAAAAAATAGGGTCCATTGAAACCACTGACCTCCATGGGACTCTGCTAGACTAATTTAAGTTAAGGCCAAGAGAGCACATCAGAAGGTTATGGCAAAGGTGTTTTGGGGACTCCAAATGGGGAATCTTGATAGATCTTCTCAAAGGACAAAGGAAAATCACAGGGGCTTATTATGAAAAACTTTTCAGAAACTTGATAACTGTATTGGTGAGAAAAAGGCCAGGTACGTTGCATTGAGGAACCCCCCCCCCCAAGACCCATTACAACAAAGCATCTGGTTCATTCTTCAAGGGTAGTGAGAGTAGCCACGAGGACTTATATGAGCAACCCATGCCATCCAACCTTGTCACGCTTTTTGTTCTACAAATTCAAAGAAAATCTAAAAGGAACACAATTTGAATTCCTTGGGGATATCTACACTGTTGTTTTGATATGTAAAATCAAGAATGCAAAATTCTCTGGGGAAGGCTAGAGAGATGTAACTCCATCTTTATAAGCATAGAGACTTAGATGAAGGATATGCCAAAAATAATTTCACATTGATATTTTAAATGAAATTTTCTGTAGTAATACTTGTTGACTTACCCTTGTACACGCAGTTCCTCCTAACAAAAAGCAGAGTTGGCTCTCCAGCCCCCATTTTAGCTAGCTTAATGACTTGCTTTGACCAATAGAATTTAGTAAAATGGCAGCTTAAGATTTCTATGTCATCAAAGAACAAAATCCTATCATTTTGACTGAGGGGGAGGCAGAGTGGAGACCCAAAGCCAATCTGTAGGCAACTGGACCCTCCCTTACAGAAGGGCCGCAGGGAGGAGACGAGCCAAACAGGGTGCAGTAGAGCACCAATGAAACATACAACTTTCCTCTAGTTTTTAAATGCTTCTTCTCCCCACTATCATGATCCCAATTCTACCTCACAAATCAGGCTAGACCAGAAGATGTACACTGGTACAGATCAGAGCTGGAAACACAGGGAATCCAGGACAAATAAACCCCTCAGGACCAATAATGAGGGTAAAGATACCAGGAGGGGAAGGGGAAGGTTGGGAAGAAAGGGGGAATTGATCACAATGATCTACATATAATCCCCTCCCTGGAGGACGGACAACAGAAAAGTGGGTGAAGGGAGACATTGGACAGTGTAAGACATGGAAAAATAATAATAATTCATAAATTATCAAGGGTTAGTGAGGGAGGGAGGGGAAAAATGAGGAGCTAATACCAAGGGCTCAAGTAGAAAACAAATGTTTGGAGAATGATGAAGACAACAAATGTACAAATGTGCTTGACACAATGGATGGATATATGGATTATGATAAGAGTTGTAAGAGCCCGCAATAAAAAGATTTCTATGCCAAAGTTTTAGGAGCTTCTGCTTCCTTCCTCTTGAAGTTAGCCTCTATAAATCACACCCTCTAAGGATGCTCACTGTGAATCAGAATCAACTCAATGGCAATGAGTTTGACTTTGAAGGATACTCAAGCTAGCCATGTAGAGAGACTTTGTGGAGGAGCACTGAGGCACCAGACAGGAGGTCTTTGTGGACCTTCCAGCTTAGTCCAACTGCAGCTGAGTTAGTGATTCCAGCAAACCCATATGAAGTAAAAGACTCACCCAAGGAAATTGTGTAAACCCAAAGAATCATGAGAAATAACTAATTGCTGCTCTTTTAAACGATCGACTTTGAGTAGCTTGGTAGCAGCAATAGATAGCTGCCTATGTACTCATTGTTTCCCCCAAGCCATGTCCGTGTCTTACTGGCCTTTGCATCCTTAGCCTTCCTTTCACAGCTGCCACTTATACTTCTTATGAAAACCAATATATCTGCTTCTATTTTTTTTTTAGAGTTTGCATGACTAAAGTGGGGACTAGGATGACTCTAGGCATTTGATCAGCAGAATTAAAAGATGTTTGTAACACTTGCCAGAGTGAGGCAGAGATCAAAGGACGATGGGCCCTGGCTGTGCCTGATCAGTGAACTGTATCCCGAGAGCTTCTGATACTGAAGTGTAACTTGTTAAATTACCAATAAACCCCTAAGTGTGAGAGTGGGCTATGAATTTTGTGTGCCCACTACAACAAAATATCAAACCCAGCAAAGAAGCAAAGCATGCCGTGGGAGAGACAGCTGTTCAAAATTGCTAAGAAGGTTAGAGGGTGGAAGCAGGCCTGGCCTCTACCTTATAGGAGTTGTGGCAATTACATAATCTCATGTCAACTCTTGGATTTTAAGAGTGAAGGATCAAGTCGCAGCCTTGTGGGTGTGGCCTTCTCACGAGGATTCTAGGAACTTCTCTTCCTCCCTGGAAGGGAGTGGGGCACACTCTGCTACACATCCTGATAACAGCCATAGCCCTAGAGATGCTTCCACCGCCACTGGATCCACAAGCCTTTTTACCCACCAGCCTGTGATCCTACTGCATTTGGCATCATTGTATGGGCTGCATGAGTCTAAAGCGGAATTAATGGACTAATATCTGACTTATGGACTGGACTGGGGTGTTTTCTCAATATTCAACAGTTCTTTCATATGAAGCTGTCTCTCACACACACGAATGCCTCTGGATTTGTTTCTCTCAACAACCCAGGATAACACAGGAGTCAACCTGGGACTGATGGTGACGATTCGCTCTCCCTTTCCCATGTTAGAGGAGGGCAGGCACCACTCCAGTGCCATTTTTATACGAAACTACCCCTCAGAGGGAAATATAAAATTTCATTTTCGATTGTTGGCGTCCTTTTGACTTAAATTTAATTCAAATGTAAATCTTAAGCCTTTAATGTTTTACATTCCATTCTTATTTCATTTCACAAATTTGAGGATTAAAACATAAACCTTAATGTCTTGGCTGAAGTTATTGATGGTGCGCCATCCTGCATTGGTCAGATGATAATTCACCCATCGTAGCAGTAATTCCTCAGGAGAAAGCTTCATTAGCTCCTCTAGTTCCTCATCGTCATTTAGCAGCGCAATCAGAGCTGCAAGAAAAACAATGAAATGTAAAGACTTTCTATAATGAGTAATGCCAATAAAAAAGTAAACCATTTTGGTGGTCTTACCTTCATTCCTGGAAATCTCAATATCAGCAAAGAGACCAACTTTGATGATCTGCCACAGAAGTCCCAAGACCAAGTGGGGTTTGCCTTCTTTGAGGTCTTGTGCACCAATGTTGACAACAGTGCAGCCAATGGCAGAGGCAGAATTCAGGGCAAGGTTTAAATTTTCCTAGATTGCAACCAAGAACAAAATGCATCTGAAACCTAGCTGCAAGTTGTGAAGATAAGCGAGAAACAGTACAGTGGAGGAATCTTAGATTATATTAAAATAGTGTTTTATGCAACCAAGGTCTCACTGTTGTAACTCTCACCTCCATGTGCTTATGTGCTCCAAATCCTTTCTCTAACCCATATTGTCCCAAGTGCTATTTTTACCTAGGTTGTGTCAACCTGGATGCGCCATAAATACTTTAATTTAAAAAAATACCTTGAATTCAACTTGTCCAAAATGGATGCAATTTTTCCAAAGTTTCCCTGATCTCCTACCATCCCTAGTTTTAAAAAGGCTCCTAATTTATTTATGTCTTTGTTGACTGGATCAACTTTCATTCACTTTTTTTTTTCACTAGGTCAAAAACCTGTGCAGAATCCTTGTCTCCCACATCTAGTCACCCAATTTCTGCTGATTTCACCTTCTAAATATCTTTGGGAATGGTCAGACTCTTTCATCAATAGTTTTCAAAGTTCCATCCTAATGTTCCCTCACCTTACGCCACACTCTCTCCATTCCATCTTCCACAGTGTACCACTGACAATTATCTCAGATGTTCCCTGTCATTCCAACAGCCTCCCCCTCACTCACTGTTTCAAGTGCATGTTGTCATTAGAGTAGTTGTTACTTCTACCTTGAATATTCTTCCCCCAAATAGTCACAATTCCTTAAGCCTGGTCAAATAAGTCTTAACTGTGGAGCCTTTTCTGAGAATGCTATCCATGGCCACAATCCCTGATGCCATTCCTTTGCTTTCTTACTCCATGTCACTCTGATAAATGTGTACTTGTCAATTTTCCTGTCTCTCCCAGTTAGAAGGTATACTCTCGGATCACAAGGGCTTCTGTCTTCTGGGGTTTCCCAATGTCTAAACACGAATGAGTAAATGGTAGGAGTGAATGGAAGCATAGAAGGAGCAGGGAGAGTCATGTCTACATCCTTTCCTCCCTCTTGCAGGGAAAGATTCACTTACACTAAACCTTCAGTCTTCCCTTCCCACCCCCCAGGTGCAGTCAAAGTGTAGTGAGGTGATATCCTGCAGCAAGCAAAAACTCAGCTTCGTCTTATGAACAGGTTGTGTTGGAGACATTTGGAGAAACAGCTTTGGATATTAGTTTTATACAAAAATGGTGACTTTACAAGGATATCATACAGTAAGTTTTTTATTTAAAATGATTGAAAACAAAGAGCTGCAATGTGCTTCTTCACGTAAATGATAGGTCCTGCTATGGAAATGCAACATTATTGTCCTTCTGAGAAGTAGGAGGCAGTAGGTCACAATTACCCAAATGCAACCCTGAAACATCTTATCAACAAGAACAGGAGAGCCTGAGAGAGGCGGTCTCCAGCTCTAAACATGATACCTGTCCTGAGTACCAAGCCTCACTTCCTGGAGACGTGAGTCTGTGGGGAAAGGCAAAAACAGCAGGGAACCACAGACACCTGAGACACGACAGAATGTTTTGTTCCTCCCTGTGTTTCAGTGTCCTAGTCGGTAAAACAGGCACATTAACAAAAGACACATGCAAACACGACAGCTTATCCTGGATTGTTCTTCTGACTCACAGCAACCATCTATAACGGAGGGAAACTACCTGGATCTGCACCATCCTCACCTTTGCTCTTGTTTTTGAGTCCTTTGCCGCAGTCACTGCATCGATACATCTTGTCTAAGAGCTTTCCCTTTCTCACTGCCCCTCTACTTTACCATGTATGGTGTCTCCTAGTAGCATGTTCAAAGTACAAGAGACAAAGTTTTATCATCCTTGCCTCCAAGGAGCTTTCTGGCTGCACTTCTTCCAAGCCAGATTTGTTTCTTCTTTTGGCAGTCCATAGAACTTTCAATATTCTTTGCCAGCACCCTAATTCAAATTCATCAATTCTTTTTCATCTTCCTTATTCAATGTCCAGCTTAAATATGCATAGGAGGTAACTGAAAATATCTTGGCTTGGGTCAGGCACACTATAGTCTCAAAGTAACATCCTTGTTTCTCAATACTTTAAAGAGATCTTTTGCACATTTACCAATGCAAATAATGGATTTGTCATGCATTATTTTCCATTTTATTTCTGTATCAAGTATCTAATTATTCTTAAGATATTTTCATCAGGGAGAAAAGTTTATGCTGTTGCTATAGATGGCTTCATAGGTTCCTTTAAATTTGATTAACAATCTTAAATCTTTACTAACGGTCTCAAATATAAACTGCAAACCTTCTTCCCTTTAATTCCTATCACCTTACAAACTTTCATTTGCCATAAAAGTTCAATTCCAGATGAATTCCTTTTGTGTTAATATTCATTGGATCAGGAAGAATAAAGGCAGGATTTTCTATTTGGATTTCATTCTTATTTTATACTTTGTCACTTTATTCCATTTTGGAATGTACAAATGAGATTTCAAATGTCCATATTTGAACTGTGATTGTATGTAAAGTAAACTTAAAAATAGTTGTGTTTGAATATACATGTAAATGTAGAGTATATCCAAACATACTTCTGTGTATGAGGATATGTTATCACCCTGAACTTTCACACTACAGTGACTAGACTACATTTCCTACAGTCGCTCCTCTGTTAGTTTCCTGAATCACTGCCCGCAATCACTGTTTACTTCCATAACGAGCAGCCAAGGCACAGGAATGCAGCTCAGTCAGTAGTACCCTGGGCAGAGGGAGCCAAGACCAACTCCAAGATCAGATGAACTCCATTGCCCTGCTTCTGTTACTCTTACACAGGCTTCAGATTCAGCCTTTCGTCTTTCTCTTCTTGCCTGTGTCAGGACACCACAAAACCCTGCCAGGGATGATAAACATTTTCATCGCTACTTTTACAATCTTCCACAAAAGAATGAGGCTTCTCTGGAATAGAGTTTCATGTGAAGCTGACAGCTCCCATAGCGCTAACATTACTGCATAAACGAGACAGAATTACAGCCACAGTAAGACTCTGCTGCCTTTCAGATGCCTCAGTCTCTCCTCGGCACACGCTGGCATTCTCTCAAGCACCTTAGACACCCAAACTATTCCCCCTAATAATACTGAAAAGCCAAGTTACATACTAGCCTTTTGCACCCATTCTGTGGCTATTACAAAACCATTAGAGTTCTCTGCTTTCTTTAATGTGTTGTAAACATATTAAAAGTGAAACCAAACAGTACATTTATAAAATTAAAATTTTCTGTATTTCATAATGAGAGCTTTAAAATTTTATGGCATGTACATTTATTCTACAAATATATGAACGATTCTTTTCTACAGCCATGGGTATTAGACAAATCATCCTGATGCAAGATATAAAAGGATCATTGTAGTAAGAAATAATCCATTTTCAAATGACAGTCTCTGCTAGGAATATGCATTACAACATGATTGGCTTACCCTCTTGGCAAGCGGGGAACAAGAAGCCATGAAATCAACCTTAAGCCTACACTTTTCAAGGATGACAGAAAATGGGAGAACTCCTTGAATCGTCTTCCAGACCAGTCATGTGCCTACTGTAAAGGACTACCTGTCTTTCTTGCGGACACTAACAGAATCCAGGAGAGCACTTGGTGGTGGACAAGGAGGCAGCATCAGTAGCTTCTGTTAACACTGGCATGCTGACTCATCACTACTCCTGCTACCACATGGAAGAGGCAATAGAGCAAAGTGACTGGACTAAGTGGGCCGCATCACGGGGGAGCAGGTCCTAGCTCTGACACTGTAACTGCTCAGTGCCTGAGTTTCCTCCTCTGCAAAAATCGTCTCCCTACTTTATAAGGCTGATGGAGGAGTCAGGTAATTCCCATAATGTGCTTGGAAGAGTGACTACTTTCCTAGTAAGTGTACAGTAAATACACTCAGTCTAGAAATTTTGAGGGAGGAAATCCTAACTATAAACTTCTGGACTTTTAAAAAAGGTATGAATGAAGAAACTGACTACAGGAAAAGTGTAAATAGTTAAAAAATTTATGGAAATGGTTAATTATTGTGTAGTCAGTTTTCATCTTTTAACCAATCAAGAACAACTCTGGCATCAAACAGCTATTCATTAGTGGAAAACTGAATAATATAATTGAATAAGATAACCTGATATTACAGTAATAATAACAGGAATATAATCTTAAGTAACATTCAAAGTACTATGGATCTTAATTTCATTCATTACAAAATATAACTGAATTTTTATTGAATAAAAATCCAGCTTTTATAGGAAAACAAAATAATATTAAGTCAAAGGTTCCATCTGAGTCTATGTAACCATTAATAAAGGCTTTACATTTCACACTATAGATACATAATTACTAGCAACGGGAAAATACTTACAGAAACAGTGAAAGGGGTGAGCTTTTTCTTATTAATAGCTCTTTCATCAATTGTATCTGGTTCAGATAAGTTGATCATTTTGCTAAAGTGAAAATGGTAATCATTTAGTTTAAGACTCCAGAAATGCTTTCAGTTCATTTTTGCAAGCACTCAAATTAGTTAAATTTTGAAAACATGCACTATATTGTAACACATCATTAATTCAGTAAAGCAATTTAAGAAGTATTCCTATTCGAAGTCTGTCACTGAAATAGTAATCCTAGCATTTTCTTCCTACTTATATTTAACAATTCTGCATTTTCTTTATATGAGTCTTATTTCTATTTCATTTAGTGATTACATTCAGCAGCCTGAAATGCAAACAAAGACATTCTTAAGGCAGGTTTTACAAGGTGGCATAAACACTTGGTTAAAATTACTGTCCCTGCAAAACGATGGTCTTTCCGACATCTCAATAACTGAAATAGTTTCAGAGAAGTAAATATAAATTTAACTATTTTACAATAGACCTTATCTTTTAAATTAAAGAGAGAAAATGCCCATTCCATCCATAACTATGATTTTCTCTGAAAGTCAAAGAATGATTAGAATTGGAAGTGAGGTCCAGGTATACATTAGATGTAATATCTTAAAAATTGATAGTTGATATTCACATAGAGCAGTGGTTCTCAACCTTCCTAATGCATGGCCCTTTAATATAGTTCCTCATGTTGTGGTGACTCCCCAACCATAAAATTTTTTTCCATAAAATTATTTTTGTCACTACTTCATCACTGTAATTTTGCTACTATTATGAATCAGGCAACCCCTGTGAAAAAGTCGTTTGACACCCCCCCAAAGGGGTCACGACCCACAGGTTGAGAACCATTGACATAGAGGATATCATAAGTAAGGTAAGGTTTCCGTTGTTTTGTTTTTCAGGAAAAAACAACATAGAAAAGTCTAGAAGGAAACATGCCAGAATATAATAATCAATTATGGGTGGTAGCAGTATTGCTGATTGGACATCCCCTTACAGAAGGGTCACGGGGAGGAGACGAGCCAGTCAGGATGCAGGGTAGCAACGATGAAACATACAACTTTCCTCTAGTTCCTAAATGCTTCCTCGCACCCACCCACCCCCACTATCATGATCCCAATTCTACCTTACAAATCTGGCTAGACCAGAGGATGTACATTGGTACAGATAGGAACTGGAAACACAGGGAATATAGGACAGATGACCCCTTCAGGACCATTGGTGTGAGTGGTGATACCAGGAAGTTGGAGGGAGGGTGGGTTGGAAAGGGGGAACAGATTATAAGGATCTACATATAACCTCCTCCCTGAGGGACAGACAACAGAAAAGTGGGTTAAGGGAGATGTCAGACAATGTAAGATATGACAGAATAATAATTTATAAATTAGCAAGGGTTCATGAGGGAGGAGGGAGAGGAAAATGAGGAGCTGATGCTAGGGGCTTAAGTGGAGAACAAATGTTTTGAGAATGATGAGGGCAACGGATGTACTAGAAGTCGATTGCCACTTCTGTTCGGCTGCTAATCAAAATTCTTGGTGGGTTCAAACCACCAACCTTTCTATTAGCAGCTCAGTCCTTAGCCCACTGTGCCACCAGGGATCCTTAGAAACAAACATCATTGTCATCTAGTCAATTCAGACTGAAATGGACCCTGTAGGACAAGGCAGAAATGTCTCTGCAAGTTTCCAAGACTGTAAGTCTCCACAGGAGTAAGCAACCTCATCTTTCGCCCTTAGAGCAGCTGGTGGGGTTTGAACTGCAAACCTTGCCCAATGTGTAATCTTCAACACCACAGGGTTCCTTAGGGGTCAAGAGCAGACTGAAAAGAGGCAATACAAGGTTGAATTAAAACATTATTTTCAATTAAGCACAAATGCAGTGTGCGCTTCTTTTACATTTCATGATCCTGTTGTCCAGTCAACAATCAACAATCCCTTACTGGAAAGTGCAAAAAGAAAGCCTGTGGACATTTTAAATGCATCATATGAATACATTAATAGATTTTTGGCATTAACATGAATATAGATGAAAAGGGCATCCAAAAGTAAAGGACCACCTTTCAAGGAAAATTGTGGCAAACACATAATGAGCTCTTGATTTCCTGCATGACATAAATTCTTCAAAACCTAATTATTTGCTTGTTAACTTGTTCCAAAATTACAATGGATTTGCCAGCTTATAGCTTTCATGGACTGCTTACTCATCACTAGAGGCAATCATAACAGACCTCTTTAACCCAATGCTCAACTCACCAAAGAAGGATGCCATCTGCAAGTGATTTGAAAAGACTGCCATCATCGGGGTTCATGGGAATGAGATGCTTACAGTCAGGGTCGTTCTCCAGAGCTTTGTTCACCCAATTAACAAAAGCCACCTTTTCTTCCTCTGCAAGTGAAGAACTTAGGTAAGCAAACCGCCTATCACAAAACTCACCTCACTGTAGAAATGCATTTTACCTTCTGCTCTAAAGCTAGTCGATGGATATTACTACAGGAGCAGAGTGTTCAAGAAGAGGAGGACGGGGTAGTAACACCATCTTTTAAAATGTTACTCGGGGAGAGTGAAAGCATGGCCTAAATCAGTGTTGAATTCTTTAGGGAAGAGTAAGAGAGATGGAAACACTGCCTTTAGAAGTATATAGGCCTAATTGGAGGAGATGTCAAGAAACAACTGCTTCCATGTTGGTATTTTAGCTTAATAAATGTTTCCATGATTTTGTAGCAATTCTATTGACTTACCTTTTTTGTATTTGTGTGTGTAAACCCACAGAAAAGGGGATTCAAAAAGTTGTGTAAATGCAGAATTAAATGATGAAATTTTTACATGAACTTTTTTATGTCCCCTCATATATATACATTACGTATTTTAATAAGAAAAAAACCCAAAGTAGTAAATACCAGCAATAAATTCTGCTCTAAAAAGATGCAGGGGGCTCTGCTTGAGGCCTTACAGCAATTTTTAAGAAGTTACTCAAATGATAATTTCGTTCTATTTCTGTGGAATTTCGACTATAAGAAACATGACATCCGGATAGGGCAAGATATGACAAAATAACAATGTATAAATTACCAAGGGCACATGAGGGAGGGGAGAGCGGGGAGGGAGGGGCAAAAAAAAAAGAGGACCTGATGCAAAGGGCTTAAGTGGAGAGCAAATGCTTTGAGAATGATTGGGGCAGGGAATGTGCAGATGTGCTTTATACAATTGATGTATGTATATGTATGGATTGTGATAAGAGTTGTATGAGCCCCTAATAAAATGTTAAAAAGAAACATGACATAACTATAGTCACCAGCGCTGTGCCAGCTGCCTTCATCATTAGCTTCTCAACACTGGCTTTTAGGGTGGGTATCCTGGTCTTCATACCAGTTTCCTCTGAGCTGACCTTTCTGCCTTGCATTTCAATGGCCCAGCAGATACACTCAGAAGCACTCTTCTGATTGGACAGGTTTTTATGAAGGTACCCTACTGAGTCTAAGACAAGTGTTCCATGGAGAGGCCTTGTCTACAGACACTCTCTGCTAGCAGGGGCGGGTTCAAACACATTCTATTTGGAATAAAGAGTACATCTGAATGGGAACCCTAACAGCAAAACTTGATGGCTTTACATTTTATAACCAACCTTGTCTTCTTGTTGCATCATACCTCCTCTAGGACTCGGAGTCCAGGGAGATAAAGATCATTACAGTACTATATCTGCCACCACATACATTGTAAGAGTAATGATAAGAGGAAACAGATATTTAAGTAAATACAACATAAGGGAAATACATACACTATACTGTTTTAAAGGATTTAAAGAATCACTTCTGGTTATAGGAGGTACTATACGGAAGACAGGTTTTCAATGTGTACAGACGGGGAGGGAAAGGGACTTACAACTTTTGGGGGGGGAGGGGCAGACCCAAGATTTTATTTACAAAGTTTCTTTGTTGTACAGAAGTAAAAACGTGGTTACAATCTCAGTGTAACTTGCAGCCATGAATGGTTCAGACTCACCGAACACAGCTACCCAGGCTACTTTGGAATCTTACATGGAAACCTAACGTGCACAGTTTTGTTGGGCTAAGTCCCCATGATTGGTGGAGGATTTCCAAGAGGGACTAAAGCAGCGCTTCTCAAACTGTGGGTCACGACCCCTTTGAGGATCCAACAACCCTTTCACATGGGGTCACCAGATTCATAACAGTAGCAAAATTACAGTGATGAAGTAGCAACGAAAATAATTTTATGGTTAGGGGGTTACCACAACATAAGGAACTGTATTAACGGGTCACGACATTAGGAAGGTTGAGGACCACTGGACTAAAGAGAGGTAGGTGGAATGTCTTAGAAACTATTCTTTGGCTCTTTGGGTGGTGGGTGTCCTGGAGTTCTGAATTCCAGCTTTTTTTTTTTAATCTTAAACAGCTCCCAAATCCATAAGAGCAGTCCAACTAACACTGAACAGTTCTTTCCCCCATCTCTTTCTCTCTTCCGCTCTTCACTCTTACTGCTTGCCTCCTCATCTTCATCCTCATCAACTTCTCCATCTAGGCCAAATGCTTCTTCCTCCCCACTGACTTCATCTTCCCCCTCTACATCTTCAGCCTCTTCATCAAAATACTCCTCACCATCTTTATCACCCTCATCTTCTTCCTCTTCCTCCTCTTCATCTACACGGTCCACCTCAGCATCTGAGTTAGGGGCTCCCTTCCCGGTCCTCAAGGCCATAGCCCTTCAAATAGGTCAGCTGGGACAGAAAGCGTGAAGTCCCTCTCTCAGTAATCATCCAGTTGGTGACCTCACAGTCAAACAGATCTCAACTTTTCAGACATTCCACTTTTTTCAACAGCTTGAAGGTGCTGATGTCTTTCAGCTTCTTCCCACTTAAGTTTAGCTGCGTGAAGTTTGGATGTTTCTTAGCTGAAGATTCTATTGTCACTGACCTCAAAAACTTTTTCAATCTTGGTAGTTTGGGGATATTTTAAACTGAAATCAAACCTACATTTATTAAACGGAGGAACTCTAAGTTCACAAATTCGGCTGTTAAGCCCTCAACGTTTCCATCATTTGATTTGCAGTTGTCCAGGGCAGGTTCTTGAACCCGAGGTCCACCAGAAGTCCCAGCATGCCAGGCCTGGGGTTGGGACTTAGAATTTTTATATACAGACTCTTCATGGGATTATAAAATGGTACAGTCAATTTGGGAAAAGTTTGGCAGTTACTCAAAATAATAAATAGAGTCACCATTTAGTGTGACAATTCCACTTTTAGAAGAATTCAAAATGTGTATACACATAAGGTTTACACAAAATAGTCATATCAGCATAATTCATAATAACCAAAAAGTTGAAAAAATCCAAATGTTCACCATTTGATGAATGGATATGTATAAATGTTTATCCATATTGTTTGGTAATAGAAAGTAATGAAATACTGATGCATGCTCCCATATGCATGAGTATTGAAAATATTATGTGACTGAGAGGAAACACTCAGTTTAGGAAAAAAATATTCTAGGATAGGCAAATTCCGAGAAGTAGGAAGTATATTAGTGGATGCCAGAGGTAGGGGTAGTAGCGTATGGAAAGTGATTGTTGGTGAATACAAAGCTTTCCTTTAGGATGATGAAAATATTCTTTAATAGTCATCCTGGTGTACACTCTGTGAATATACTGAAAACCATGGAACTGTACATGTTTAAAGGATGAATTTTATGGTATGCAAATTATATCTCACTAGAGCTTTTTTTTCTTAAAGCCATTTAAGGCACTAGGAAATATTCTATGCTATTCACATGGTTTCCACTGGTCAATTTCTTAAAGCATCAGATCATCAGGTCATTCTTCCTAGTCTGTCCTAGTCTAGAAGCTCCATTGAGGCAGGTGCACCCAGGGTAACCACGCTGGCATTTGAAATACTGCTGGCATCTCTTCCAGCATCACAGTTACATGAAAGCCAACAAAGTATGGCAAATTACAGACAAGTAATGCTGTTGGCTTTTGTCAAAACTATGAACTATGCCATGGACTGCCAGAGAAATAAACAAATCTGTCTTTGAAGAAGTACAGCCCGAATACTCCTTAGAAGCAAACATGGCAAGACTTCATCTCACATATGTTGGCCATGTTAGCAGGAGAGACCAGTCTCCGGAGAAGGGCATAAGGGTAAAGTTACAGGGAGTTTTGACAAAAATTTAAAACACACAGTGCTCTTTAAGTTTATAAGAACTTGTCAACAGACCCTGAGAACTAGACTTAACATGAGGTAAGCCCCCTCCTCCTCAGAAGACGTGCAATGCTGGATTATTCTATCAGATCAAGCAAATCAAGTACTGTGCTGTCTAGTCACTTTGTTACTTGATGAAAAATGAGCCAGGTATCTAGGGTTCCCCAAAACGGGAGTCCTTACACTAAGCCTCTCTGCCATTCCAGATCAGGTCTAAAAGTAAAGTCATTTTATGACGCAGGATAAAAGTTCATTCAATGTTCACTATTAAGCACACTTACTACTGAAATATAACCAACTACCACAGTGCTGTCTCTATTTTCTGAAAAGCATTGCACTTCATATATATTGGAAATGCACTGAATTCAATGGTTGTAGAATTTTCATTTTACTTTCCTTGAAATTTAGATATATTTCAAATTTGTCAAGATGTTATAATTTGGCTTGCAGTACTTTTTGTCCTCAGTGGTTCATAAACTAATGGTACAGTTATAATGAATTGCATCTTAGATTTGATGAAATACAGCACAAGTTGAACAAATCCATGACCAAAAGATCAAATGTAAAGAAATAGGTTACCTGAATAAGAGTGCTGGGTCCCCTCGCTGGAAATGGATGAAGTTCCTCCAATAGCAGTAATGCCTTCTCTCTTGTTAATTATTTTCCGGAATGTTTTACTGATGTCTTTGCTTTTTAACTCCTGCATTAGCTGGAATGGGATATGTGTAAAATTGAGCCTAGATCAGATAAGTATGCTTTATATGGAAAGGCATCCCAAAAAAGCAAATCAATTTTTCTTAAGGAACTTACCATAGCTACTTTCTTACACACACAAATCTTGTGTCATTTTACCAATAAACAACACAAATGCGTGTGCCTCCCAAACCATTAAAACAATTTTTGTTATAACTGCACTTAAATTGAACACACTGAAATTATTCTAAACTTATCATGACCTTTTATACAACTCTAAATGAGCTATGTGATAAAAGGATGTGTTAGTGAAAAGTTTCTAGTCTATCCCAAAAGGGTTCTCGTTAAAATAAGTAGTTCTTATGGTGATAACATGGGCTTTCAGAAACTCTCTCTCCCATGTATTCTTTTTTTTTTTAAATCATTTTACTGGGGACTCGTACAACTCTTATCACAATCCATACATACATCCATTGTCTCAAGCACATTTGTACAGATGTTGCCATCATCGTTTTCTTTTTTAAAAAATCATTTTATTGGGCTCACACAACACATCACAATCCATACATACATCATTGTGTAAAGCACACTTATAAATGTATTGCCCTCGTCATTCTCAAAATTCGCTTTCTGCTTGGGTTCCTGGAATCAGCTCCTCATTTTCCTTTTTTCCCTCCCCCTCCCTCCCTGCTGCCCCTCCCTCATGAACCCTAAATAATTGATAAACTATTATTTTATCTATCTTACACTGCCTGGCATCTCCCTTCACCTACTTTTCTGTCGCCCATCCCCCAGAGAGGAGGTTACATGTAGATTCCTGAGATCAGTTCCCCCTTTCTACATTCCCTTCCCTCCCGGTATCGCCACTCCCACCGCTGGCCCTGAGGGGTTCATCTGTCCTGGATTCCCTGTGCTTCCAGTTCCCATCTGTACTGCTGTGCATCCTCTGGTCTAACCAGGCTTACAAGGTAGAATTGGGACCATGATAGTTGGGGGGAGGAAGCGTTTAAGAACTAGAGGAAGGTTTAGAGTTTCATTATTGCTACACTGAACCCTAAGTGACTCATCTCCTCCCCACTACCCCTCTGCAAGGGATGTCCAATTGTCTACAGATGGACATTGGGTCCCCATCATAAGCTCCCCTCATTCACGATGATATAATTTCTGTTCCCCTTGCCCCTGTTGCTTGAAACCTGGTCCCCTCAGCCCTTCATGATCACACAAGTTGGTGTGCTGCTTCCATGTGGGCTTTGTTGTTTCTGGGCTAGATGGCCGCTTGTTTACTTTCAAGCCTTTAAGACCCCAGACACTATATCTCTCGATAGCGGGGCACCATCAACCTTCTTCATCACACTTACTTTTGCACACATTCGTCTTTGGCGTTTATGTGGGGAAGGTGATCACACAATGACGGTTTTTGTCCTTTGGTGTTTGCTACCTGATCCCTTCAACACCTCGTGTTCACACAGGCTTGGGTCCTTCTTCTCTGTAGGCTTTGTTGCTTCTGAGCTAGATGGCCGCTTATTTGCCTTCAAGCTTTTAAGATCCCAGACGCTAAATCTTTTCATAGCCGGGCACCATCAGCTTTCTTCACCACATTTGCTTATGCACACGTCTGTCTTCAGTGATCATGTTGGGAAGGTGGGTATCATGAAATGACCGTTTAGCTGAGCAAGGTGCTCTTGTATTTAGGGAATGCACGCGAGGAGGCCCAATATCCACCTGCTACCCTACTACTAAACTTATAAATATATGCACATAGGTCTATTTCCCCCTAATCATAAATATATTTACATATGTACATGTCTGTGTTTAGGCTTCTATGTATGCCCTTTGCCTCCTACTCCTTTCCTCTATTTCCTTATGTTTTCCTCCTGTCCCACTACCATGTTCAGCCTTCATTCTGGTTTCAGTAATTCCTCTCAGTTACCTTGCCCTTGGTCACTCCCTACCGGTCCTCCCATCCCCTCCCTCCACTGGTTTTGAACCACTCATTGTTCCCTAATCCCTGGGTTGGCCAACATCTCCTCCCTTCCCCTACCTCCCATGCTCTCATGTCCCTCCGAGACCGTTGGTCCCGTTATTTTCTTCTCACATTGTTTGTCTAACCTATCTAGTCTAGATGGACCTGCAGAGATATTATATGTGCATAAAATTGGGGATAGCTTCGACAGCAACAAAGTGGCACATAAAAACATGGTGACGATGGCAGCAACACTGACAAGCTACCAAACAAAATAGTCACTGACATACAAAATTTAAAAGGAGAGAAAAAAAAAGATGGGGGGGGGGAGCCTGTTAGTAGTTCAAGGTCTGTTTGTTGACCTTTAGGAGTGTTTTCCAGATGAGTCTGATGGGGTGTTATGTCCTGACCCCAGAGTCCATCCTTTATACTCCCTCAGGACCTCCTAGCTGTGCTTCCCCCGCTGCTGTATTACATGCCCCCAGTGTTTTGTCTCAATGTGGTGGGGTCAGCTCAGTCACATATCCCCCACTGTGTCTCGGGTGCTGCCCTGTGTAGGGCCATGGGTCAGTGCAGGATGTCGCATCTTGCCATGGGGCCAGCTATATGGTCCTCTCTGTACATTGGGCCCTTCGAGCCAGGCTATCGTCCTCTGAGTTTGGTGGGTCCAGGTGTGCTCTGCTCCGTTCTTCCTCCTTCCTTTGCTTCAGCTTCATTCTGGGTGTGGTGTGGTAGGTCAGTTCCTTTCCACACCAGACGAGCTATTTTCATTTTCTGTGGTACTCCCTTCCATGGTGGGGGTTGGACTAATCCTGGTTAGGGCCGGCATCTGGTCCGGTCTCTTTGTGAATTCCTCTGTGCTCCTGATTTGGTGTGGCATGGTGGGGTCTGTATGTACGCTCCAGTTCTGTGAGGACACAACCAATACTCTCCCCCTGGGTGGGTTAGTGTCCTGTTCCTCTCCCATGTGTTCTTATTGAATTCTCTAGAAACAGTAAGACTGAATTCAATGAGTCCTCCACGTTGCAGCCAGAGTGATATATATATTCTTTAATGCAAATATGATCATGTGGCTTTACACTCTAGTCCTCCTCTCTTGCTGGTTTGCCATTGCTATTAGTATAGCAGCAATATGCAGTATTGATTGCTATTAGCATAATAGTGATATGCAGATGGCTATTAGAATAATAGTGATGTGCCAATGATGTAGCCTTGCTTTGAAAGAATAGAGGACTTACTGGAAGTGCTTGCTAGCACTTGAAGATCAAAGACAGCAGCTTTCAGTGTAGAATAAAACGAATTGTAAAGACAACTAAAAATCTCACAACTGGACCAGTTAACAACATCATGACTAACAAAGGTGAAGTTGTCAAGGATTTCATCTTGCTTGGATCCACAGTCAATGCTGAGGGAAGCTCTGGGCAAGAAATCAAATGATATCAAGAACTCAAACAGAAAGATATGTTTAGGAAATAATGATGGTAACATGTACAAACATGCTTGATACCATTGATGTAGGGATTGTCATAAGAACTGTAAGTCCTCCCAATAAAATCTTTTTAACAAATCAAATGACGTATTGCATTGGGTCAATCTACTGTACAAGATCTTTAAAAAGTGTTGAAGAGCAAATCACTTTGAGGACTAAGCCATGTCTGACCCAAGCCATGGTATTTTCAATCACTTCATATGCATATGAAAGTTATACAACAAATAAGGAAGACAAGAGGAGAATTGATGCATTTGAATTATAGCTTTGGTGAAGAATATTCTAAGTAACATGGACTGCCAGAAGAACAAATTTGTCTTGGAAGAAGTACAGCTGGAGTACTCCTAGGAAGTAAAGATGACAAAATATGTCATATACTTTGGACATGTTATCATGAGAGATTAGTTCCTAGAAAAGGACATTATTCTTCATAAAGTAGAGAGTCACTGAAAAGTAACAGCCCTTCAATGAAATTGATTGACACAGTGACTGCAACATTAGGCTCAACTATGATGTTACAGTGGCGCAGGGCTGGATGTTGTTTCTTTGTTCTATGATACAGAGAGTCATAAATCACTACACAGACTTGATGACACCTAACAACACTTGTTTATCAATGAAAAGACCCTGCATGACCTGGCCTTGATAGATTTCTCACAGATATTTCTTATTCTACCATCTCAACTCCAACTACAGCCACTGGGCCTTTGAATATGCTATCTCCTGTCTCCCTAATGACATTACTCATTCTCCTACTGCACCCCACCTCTAACTCTTTAAAATTTGTCTTCCGTTTTTAGTTAACCTTTGCAGAGGCAGTGAATTATTTAATGTGGCTCTCGAGCCAAACCCTCTAACTCCTACCAAGCTACTTTTCCCTGCATAGGTTTAGTAAGAAGGTAGAGGAGATACTGATAAGATTTACCTGGGAGTAATTATGAACAGGATTCCCTGGAATGCATCCTGTTGCATATAAAATGAGTCCTCTAAGAAGGGAGTATGGAAGATCTCACAACCAGCAAGAGTCAAGAGTAGAGAGCATCCTCTGGACCCAAGATCCCTGTGCAGTGAACCTCCTGGATCCAGAAGACAGCTATGACATCAAATAAAGGTGAGTGCATTGGGGCAGGAGCCTGGCATATGGAGTATGGTGCCTTTAGGCTTGCGGTTCTCAACCTGTGGGTTGCGACCCCTTTCACAGGGGTCGCCCAATTCATAACAGCAGTAAAATTACTGTTATAAAGTACCAACAAAAATAATTTTATGGTTGGGCATCACCAAAAGAAGGAATTGTATTAAAGGGTCGCGGCATTAGGAAGGTGGAGAACCACTGTTCTACGTACTTCATTGGGGAAGCTGGGCCTGTTGACCTTTGGACCTTGAGCGGAATGTGTTAAAGTTGAAGTTTACAGCAGGGTGGTAGGTCACTATGGGCATTTATTAGCAGACCTGAAAGAACTTTGTTAACCTGTCCTGATGAACAATGGTGTCCTGAGCATTTCTCACGGGTTTTACAATTTGTTAACTTTCTTAGTAAACCCTTTAATCATGAATCTTCTCTGTGAGTTCTATGTGGCCATCGCAAGGGATATTAGAACCTAGCAATGTAAGTAGAGACCACTAGTGAATGCCACAAAACCTCTCCACCTTCCCGTGTCTCAGCCTCCCTCAAACTTCAATCGCTTGTACCTCATACTCATGAACGGACACAATAATTATCTTTGTTACAGCGTTATCTTTCCTTTTCTAATAGTAAGACCTACCTGTTTATCACAAATACAAACTTTCAACAACATTTCAGTGTTGTCTTTTATACATTTGTGTTACTCTGTCTTGCCTACCAGATGTAAATTCCATGAAATCAGGGACTATACATCGCTTTTCATGCATATTACTGGCAGTGCCTCTCAGACTTCCTGGCAAGAGAGATACTCTTTATTTAATGAATGAAGAATCATTTATTTCCATAATTATTGCATTATATTAATGTCTATGTTTTCATAAGAAAAACAATAGTCCTGGTAGTATTAATGGAAGAAAGCAGCATCCCTTGTTCAACTGCACACAGGCTCTGGCAACTTATCCAAGTCGTCTCTCATCTCTCTTGGCCTGGGAGGCTTGAAGTGTACAACAGTTCTAGAATCCATTTTTCTTTTGTTTGATTGAGTTCTGTTATTTTTCACCTCGAGCAGCTAGAGAGGTTAACAATGAAACACAACGACCATACGTAGCATCAAAATCCACATGGGGCCAGCAGGTGAAGCTGCAGTTATTCCTTATGGAAGGAAATAACTAGTTTCCAGAAGGGGCATCATACATATTGCGTAGCTACTTCAATTATAGAATAAATAGAACAGTACTATTCCATTTTCCAAGGCCAACTAATATGACTTCCAGGTTATTTTAACCTTATTGGGGTGGGGGGTGTTCCTAAAACAATCTGTACACAGAGATAGTCAACATGAATTGTATTTAACTGCAATCACAAGCAATTGGAGAATTTTTCCTCTGGGTTTTATTCATTGTTCATGGAAATTATTAGTGACTTTTACTACTATATTTCTTACTATGTTTTTTGCAGCTTGGTTTAACCACGGCAGACGAGGACATCACTGAAATTCTGCTTGAACTGACCAGTGGCCACTAGAAGATTAGATTACTTACTGACACAAACTCTTCGAAGCTGATTTTGCCATCCTTGTTGTTGTCAGCCACTGCGAGAATTTTTTCCACGATCTCTCGCACCTTATAGCCAGGCAGCGGAAGGCTTGCTTCTTTGAAGAGGTCCTGAAGTTCATAATCGCTGACATACCCACTGTTGTCAATGTCTATAAAGACAGAAGAAGAGCCATCGGTTATCATGTGTGCTCTTGAGTGAAGATCAGACTCGGAAAGTGGTTTGAGACACGCACAGTAATACAGAACCTCTCACGGTTGCTTCAGAGGGAGCAGGAATCTCCTCTGCACTTAAACTTTACAGGGCATGCCATACACTTCAGCAAAACAAAAGACCTCTTCTTCTATTTACATGGGGCTCCTCCTACTACAGGGCGACCACATATACTGTAAGTGTAAAGCATGAGCACTGCTCTGACAAATGGAAAAGCCAGGTTTCACATGACTAAGTCTGAAAGACCTACGACTAGAAGGTCTCATATATCTAAAAGAAACAGATCAACAATAGTCCAGAGGAAACACCCATATAGACTTTATTTTTCTACGTGTGTGTGTGTGTGTGTGTGTGTGTGAGAAAGAGAGAGAGAGAGAGAGAGAGAGAGAGAGAGAGAGAGAGAGAGAGAGAGAGAGAGAGAGAGATGGATAGATAGATCTCGGTGAAAGTTCACAGAGAACGTTAGTTTTCCACTAAACAATTCACACATATTTTGTTTCGTGGCATTGAATCACTCAATCACTGCCACCGAGTCAATTTCAACACACAGCAGCCCTATAGGGCAGGGTAGAACTGGCCCCTGTGAGTTTCCGAGACTAACTCTACCAGAGAAGAAAATCCCATCTATCTCCCATGGAGCTGCTGGTAGCTTTGGATTGCTGACCTTTCGGTTAGAAGTCCAATGCAGAATCACCACGCCACCACTGATTACAATCTCTGTAATATAACAGTACTCTTCCCACTTTTTCCGCGTTCAGCATTTCTTTTCATTCATTCGTCTTTCCTATCCCTTCCTGCTTCCTGAGTCTCACTCCTGAGTGAATTGCTGCCCTTTCTGTCCTAGATGGTTGATGGTTCTTTTCTTCTTTTTCTATAGCTTAACATTATCGGTTTTTTCTAAAACAGTTTAATTGATATATAATTCACATACCACACAAGTGAATGGTTCAAATAAATAATTGTGCAATCACCACCACAATCAATTTTAGAATATTTTCTTCTTTCCTTGATAAATTATAAATTATTGTTGTTCGTCCCCCTTGAGGGGATGGCAGGATGCTAAATGCTGATACTTGCATTTGGTTCCCCCTTTCTCCCCACACCTTCCCGCTACACTCATGGTATCGCTTCTCCCATCGCTGTTCCTGGGGGGGGTTATCTGTACTGAGTTCCATGTGTACATACTCCGGTCTAGCTAGGTTTTAAGGCAGCATTGAGGTTATGATAGTGGGGGGGGGCGCGTGGGGGAAGGAAGCATTAAAGAACTAGAGCAGCAGTTCTCTACCTGGGGGTCATGACCCCTCTGAGGGTCAAACAACCCTTTCACAGGGGTCGTCCGATTCATAACAGTAGCAAAATTACAGTTATGAAGTAGCAATGAAAATCATTTTATGGTTGGAGGCTCACCACAACATGAGAAACTGTATTAAAGGGCCATGGCATTAGGAAGGTTGAGAACTACTGAACTAGAGGAATGTTGTGTGTTTCATCAGTGCTACACTGCACTCTGTGACTCACCCTTCCTTGTAACCCTTCTGTGAGAGGATGTCCAATTGTGTACAGATGGGCTTTGGATCTCAACTCTTACCCCACTCATTCACATCGGTATGATTGTTTTGGGTCTTCTGATGCCTAATACCTGATCCTGCCGACACCTTGTGATCACACAGGCTGGTGTGCTTCTTCCATGTGATCTTAGTTGCTTCCCTGCTATATGGTCACTTGTTTAACTTCAAGCCCTTAAGACCAGACAGTACACCTTTTAATAGCCAGGCACCATCAGCTTTCTTTACCACATTTGCTTATGTGTTCATTGTGTCTTCAGTGATCATGTCAGGAAGGTGAGTGTCACAGAATGCCAGTATTAGAACAACATGTTCTTGCATTGAAGGAGGACTTGAGTAGACACCTAATGGATTTCTGGTTCTGTCATATATTTTTCTCCTACTCTATCAAGGACCTCCTATTGTGCTCCCTTACTGAGCAGTGGGCAATGACCGCTGGGCAGCACCTGGTTCTTCCTCTGGTTTCAGGCCATTGAGACTGGAGTTCACGTGGTCTTATTTCCATGGGTTTTTTATTACCTTTGTTCTTCTTTGCTCCAGACACAGAGCAACCAATAGTTGTACCTTGGATGGCCACTCATTAGCTTTCCACACTCCAGTTGTTACCAAAATAAGCCCACCCAGAACCTAACTGTTGACAAGTTACAAAATGGAACATGTCTGCCCTCATGTTCCACATAAAATAAGTGCGGATATAAAAACCACATCAGGCATTTCTGTACTAGATTGCATTTAATGGCAGATCTGTTTCATTCATCAATAATTCACTGCTTCTTCATTACGTATTTAAGACATCATTATGAGGGTTGAATCATGTTTGGTGTCATTTTGAGATAGGATGTTCAAGAAATAATTTCACACTGTATTTGGACTTTGAGAAACAAGTTTCCAGGCATTTCCGCATCATTGCAGAGAGGCTCTTCCCTAGAGACGGAACATCATTCTTAACAAAGAACAAAGAGGGGCAAACACTTGTTCCCAGAGTCAGCAGAGAGAGGTGGATTGTTCCCGCAGTTCCCTGGATCCACCGTGTGTGTGCTCTCTGCTCCTCTGATAGGAGTCCCTTTGTTTCCTGTATTTTCTCTCTCAAGAACAGAGCAGTCATCACCACAACTAAATTATTAATAAAAAATCCACAAATTTTCCTTTGGAGCTCTAATTTTTAAATTTTAGAGTGAATTCTTCCCTGAGCTACAAAACATTTCATAAGTCGGCTAGAAAGCAAGGTGCTTGATATTGCAGCCATAATACTGATTGCTTTGAATTGAAAGAAAAATCTCATCATTGGTACACTACCAATTTAGAATCTTTTCTCACAGTTCTGAAATACAGCACCATGGTGGGGAACGTTCAAAAACCAGCAAGACTGAGGGCAAACATATTTCCCTGTTAACCATCGTACTGAAATGGTAAGAAGGCAGAACTCTGAGCAGAGCTACCCAGGTCCTTAAGTACAAGCTCTGTCCCTCTGATTTGGTAGGAAATGACAAGCTATAACAGACATAAATTTAATAAGCACATACTCTGTGCCAACTACTCTGAGGCAGTTAGTCATGCTTTCATTTTAAAGATAGAAAATCAAGGTGGAAGTTAAATAATCATCCCAAGGTTTACCGTTTACAAACAAACAGAACCGAGAAATATTTTAAATCCCAGTTCTTCCTTCCCAGTGACCCTGAAGTATCTTATCTAATAAAGCCACATGGGTGTGTTCACTGCCTCTGAGAAAAATGATTCTGTACAAATTAGCAGAAGGCTTGTTGAGCTAGTGAGCAGCAGTTTATCTTCTAAAAATGACTGGGTGTTAGTACTTTCCTAACACAGAGAAAATTATCTTGCTGTCAGAATTGTTTCACCAATGAATTATTTATTCAAAAGATCATTAAATAAATATTGTAAGATTATATTCCCCTGAGTCATAGATTAAAGTTAGTGTACTCAACAAAGAAAATATATTACTAATTCACTGGGTACCATTTTTATTCAGTCTCTCACATTGCATCTACGAAACAAAAGAATACCGAACAAGGAGAGGCACTCTTATTATTTCCTCTGTTTCAATGCTCCAAAGGGGCAGGTTCCCCAATTTTTGTCTGGAAAACACTGCATAAAGTCCCTGGTACCATTATGAAGAATAATTTTATAAAAATCATATCAGATTCTTGCTCAAATGGCAGTTATGTGCACAAGCCTCAAAGAAAGGAAAGGCCAGCTTCAGGCACTGCCAGCGAGGGGAGTCCGCCACCATCCCACGCAGCTGGTACTTTGCGGAAGCCTGTGCAGGGAGAGATGGAAAGATCCACAGGGTGTACAATTCATTTGATTTCACAGCCATGGTGTGCATGAGTCATGTTCCCTGAGAGCGTTCGTTTTTTTTTCAAGGGGAGTGGGGTGGGTGGGAAGCTTTACTTAGTGAAACAGCTTTTCTTTGCATTAGTCTTAAACTCATTCTGCATGGTGTCTCGTCTCCATCAGTGGTGCAGTGAGGTGGTGACCAGCATCCTCTGACTCATCAAGGCGGAGGGACAACCATCATTAGCATCAGTCCAATGCCAAGTCTGATGAGGTGGAAGGCAAACATGCCTCCACCCTCCTAACTTTTTACCAACTCTGACACTAGCTGCCCCTCCCACACTACTCTCTCTGACTCTGATAAGTTTGCTAGTTCGCTGCAATGGCCAAACAGAACTCAGACTATACTCACACACATGGCGTTTATCAGGGCTGTTGGTAAAGGGTTACAGTCCAGCATCAGAAACAACTCCAGGCCGTTTTTCAATCAGAACAGCCCCTGAAGGGACACCCAGGTCCCAC
Organism: Tenrec ecaudatus; assembly: GCF_050624435.1. Classification (NCBI taxonomy): domain Eukaryota; kingdom Metazoa; phylum Chordata; class Mammalia; order Afrosoricida; family Tenrecidae; genus Tenrec; species Tenrec ecaudatus. The sequence goes on from NC_134533.1 coordinate 137,376,620, forward strand.
AACCCTGTGGCCCCACAGCCTCTGTTCTGTTCAAGGCTGTTACAAAGCTCTTTTAGATCTGTCAGTATATGGCCAAAGACACCCCTTCAATCAGTAAGCCTAAACCAGAGACACTTAGCTTGAGCTCCATGGGCCAGCAAATATAGCTACCCGAAAGTGCCAGGCATGTCAGTCTGCCAGCACGCCTCGTGCCCCAAACACTTAGCTCTCTTGTTCCGAGGGCTATGACACCACTGGTATGCCTTGTGCTGGTGTCCTGGCTCTGCACCTTGGGACTCCAATGTCACAGCTCTGTCTCCTGGATCAAGGTCCAAAGGACACTCCATTCCTAAGAACAATTTCTTTCGCACCGCCGGGATGGCTCGTTTGAAGCCTAGTAGAATGGCAGAATCACTCGGCATGGCAGTTCCCTACACCGAGTCCCTACAGTTTCACCCCACTAAAGTGTAATGGGCCTTATTCATAGGATCAGCAGGCTAAGCTATCCAATCCCCTCAGTGAGCCACAAGCACCTCCAATCTGCACAATCCTCCCCAGTCATTTGGTGGGAGTCACAAAGACTACAGCTAGAAGAATCATATCAAGTAATTCACCAAACAGAAATGAGTTTTATCCATTATTCACTAGGCTTATGATAAACCTGAGCCTAAGAACACTGTGGCGATTATAGCCCGGAGTGTGATGGTTACGGGTAGGTGTCAATGTGGCGAGGCCAGGCATGAGTGCAATGGCTTGGCAGATATTATGTACCCATCCTCCACCTTGTAATCTGATATGAGGTGAAGGGGCTGTTTCCCGGAAGGTAGGTCTGCATCCAATATATAGAGATGTTTGGCAGTCTCCACCACCCCGAGACCAAAGAACTGGATGGCACCCAGCTACCACCACCATCTGCTCTGAAAAGGATCACAATAGAAGGTCCAGGAGAGAAGTGTGGAACAAAGCTCAAAATCATAAAAAAGCTGAGGCTAACTGGTCAAACAGAGCCTTGTGCAACCCCAAGATTATGAGCCTCCGTTACCGTCAGATCAGGAATGGAACTATCCCTGTCATAGAACATTCAACCATTTAAGATCAGAGGGATAGAATCTACCCAAGGACAAAATTCAGGGAGACAGGCATGAAGGAGGAAAGGAAATGGGAAACACAGGAGAACTGGAATGGAGGATGGTACATTGAGGGAATTGCAATGGATGACTTGAAACAAAGTATTTATGAAGTGTTAAATGTAAAACTAATTAGCTACGCTATAAACAACCTAATTCACAATAAAAAGTTTGAAAGCCATATTCATGCAATTTCAAGATATTCTTCTTATACTATAATACATATTTAATTAACATATATGTGTGTGTTCTTTCAAAGGCCACCTTCTCACAAACCTGCATGCAACTTGTCCTGAGCTTTGGTTCCTAGTACATGAAATAATAATCTGCCTGCTAAACTATCGGTTTTGTGTATCATCAGCTCCCAAAGCCCAAAGAGCTAGCAGTCTTACATCTGACCAGCTTGATACCTGACCCATGATTTTTTTTTATGTCTTACCAGCATCCATCCACACATATGTGAGTCATTTCCTTGGAATTAACCAATCACTCTTTCTCTTCTCAGATATGTGGGTATGTACACACACACACACACACACACACACACACACACACACACACTCCAGAGACAGAAGCGTGCTATGGAAAGGGCCAGGGTGGTGGTGTCACTGTCCAAATGTCAATTCACCTGCTCACCTTTCACTGGGGTCAATTTTCACTTGCGTGCATTTCCAGATTAATGCAAAAGATGATGTTGATATTCGTTGTTTGACGTAGGTTACTTAAGAGCAAAATGTGGAAGAATCAAGATTCAATAGAATTAAGGAGGAATTTTTTGAAAAAATTTTAAAGAAAAAGGTTTTTTTTTTGTTTTTTTAACAATTTATTGGGGCTGATACAATTCTTTTCACAGTTCATACATATACATACATCAACTGTATAAAGCACATCTGTACAGTCTTTGCCCTAATCATTTTTTTCTCTTTTCTTCTTTTACATTTTATTAGGGACTCCAACTCTTACCACAATCCATACATATACATACATCAATTGTATAAAGCACATCCATACATTCCCTGCCCCAATCATTCTCAAGGCATTTGCTCTCCACTTAAGCCCCTTGCATCAGGTCCTCTTTTTTTTCCCCCCCCCTCCCTCCCCTTTCCCCCCTCCCTCATATGCCCTTGGTAATTTATACCTCGTTATTTTGTCATATCTTGCCCTATTCGGGGTCTCCCTTCCCCCCTTCTCTGCTGTCCCTCTCCCAGGGAAGAGGTCACATGTGGCTCCTTGTAATCAGTTCCCCCTTTCCAACCCACTCGCCCTCCACTCTCCCAGCATTTTCCCTCACGCCCTTGGTCCTGAAGGTATCATCCACCCTGGATTCCCTGTACCTCCAACCCTCATATGTACCAGTGTACAGCCTCTGTCCTATCCAGCCCTGCAAGGTAGAATTCGGATCATGGTAGTTGGGGGGAGGAAGCATCCAGGATCTGGGGGAAAGCTGTGTTCTTCATCGATACTACCTCACACCCTAATTAACCCATCTCCTCTCCTAGGCCCCTCTATGAGGGGATCTCCATTGGCCGACACTTGGGCCTTGGGTCTCCACTCTGCACTTCCCCCTTCATTTAATATAATATATATATACACATACATATATACATATACACATATATACACATACATACACACACTTATATCTTTTTTTTTTTTTTGCATGATGCCTTATATCTGGTCCCTTGGGCACCTCGTGATCGCACTGGCCGGTGTGCTTCTTCCATGTGGGCTTATTTGTTTCTGAGCGAGATGGCCGCTTGTTCACCTTCAAGCCTTTAAGACCCCAGACACTATCTCTTTTGATAGCCGGGCACCATCAGCTTTCTTCACCACATTTGCTTGTGCACCTATTTGTCTTCAGCGATCCTATCATGGAGGTGTGCAGTCACTGATATGATTTTTTGTTCTTTGATGCCTGGTAACTGATCCCTTTGGGACCACTCGATCACACAGGCTGGTGTGTTCTTCCATGTGGACTTTGTTGCTTCTGAGCTAGATGGCCGCTTGTTTATCTTCAAGCCTTTAAGACCCCAGTCACTATCTCTTTTGATAGCCGGGCACCATCAGCTTTCTTCACCACATTTACTTGTTCACCCAAAAAGTTGTTGTTAATGATAATGTATGAAGGACAAGAGAATTTAGACATATTGCATTTAAAAACAATACTAAGATTTTTTTAAATATCCAGCCTGAAGTCATAAAATGTCATTGGTAGTAATCGAGATATAAAGGCCAGAGTTCAGTTAACACACAAGGAAGTGTTTCTGTATTTTTATGTATATAATGAGCATACCATGTGAAGCATATTTAGTTACAGTGTCATTCATTAACCTGGATTACTCTCTGCAAAGACATGCTCAAAGGATCAAAGTCCAATTGTAGAAATTCAAGCTAGCCTTAGCTTATGTCTCAGAAAGGAAAAGACCAGAAAGAATCCAGTGAAAGCTAGGTAGGAAAAAGGAAATCAATAAAGAACCAGGGTAACTGGGCGGTGGTAGCAGCAATGAAAAGCATTATCCCACTCCTGCAAGTCTACCATCAAGAACAGGAGCATCCTCTTTTGCTTCCCTCCGGCATACCTATTTTATTGAAGGCTTCTTGTAGCTCTTCCAGCTCCTCCCGAGAAATGGTAGTAGTGCTGTTTTCCATCTTCGGACAAGAAAGACTCTCTTCAGGCCTTTATATCTAGAAAAAGTAATGTTTAAAAAAGAACGTTAGCCCTTTGGAAACATTTATTGCATTAATATAAGGTACAAAGAACATGCAATCTCTAGAAGTCCTGCCGAAGGCTGGCAGACAAGAATGGAGTCCCAGTACGGGAAAGGAACACCTGGTTTCACATCAGGTGCTCTACCAGGGCACAGGCATTTCTCAAGAGCTGGCATCATTACTGTTTACATTTCCCATTATTTCACTAAAATAACCACATCAAGTTTCAAGAAAGCATCGCATTTGTAAATGTATGTAGTGGGTGAAATCAGAAAGTAAAGCTTAAAGATACAAATCATATCCAAAAAAAGGGTAGTTAGGCACACATTCATCCTGGAATTGAATTTGTAGTTTCAATGGTCAGCTTTATAATATTCAACCACTACCACCTCCTTTCTCTGCCATCTGCTGGAACTTTCTCATGCTGAGAAACCAAGACAGACTAAAAAGAAAATTATTATCTAAAAAGAATTCGTTAAAATAAAATTTTTATAAAGCAAGTCAATAGTGTTTATTGTTGAAAATAAGTGGTGTACCAAATAGCCATAATCAACTCACAGCAACTCCATGCACACCAGAACGAACACTGCCCTGTCCTGCGGCTTTCTTACAGGTTTGTTACGTTTGAGCCTACTACAGTTGCAGTCACTGTAACAATCCATCTTGTGGGGGGCCTTCTTCTTTTATAAGACACTTTACCAAGCATGATGCACTTTTCCAGGGACTGGTCTCTCCTGAAAACATGTCCAAAGTACATGAGGCAATGTCTCACTAGCCTCACTTCTATGGAAAATTCAGGCTGTATTTCTTCCAAGAAAGACTTGTTGGCTCTTTGGGCAGTCCATGGTACTTTCAACATTCTTCACCAGCAACATAATGTAAATGCCTTGATTCTTCTTCAGTCTTCCTTATTCAAAGTCCAACTTTGACATGCATATGAGGCAACGGAAAATACCATGGCTGGGATCAGGCCTGCCTTCGTTCTCAAAGTAACATCCTTGCTTTTCAACATTTTAATGAGGCCGTGTGCAGCAGATTTATCCACTGTAATGTGTCATTAGATCTCTTGACTGCAGCTTCCATGAGCTTGGATCGCGGATCTAATAAGCAAGGTGAAATCCTTGACAACTTCAGTCCTTTCTCAGTTTATCATGATGTCTGTACTGGTCCATTGTGAAGATTTTTGGTTCTCTTTACATTAAAATGTAATCCATTTTGAAGGCTGCAATTCATATATAATTTTAATCCATCATCAATACTTTTGAATCTAGAAATTTAAGAAGTCTCCAGCAGTATACAGGCTAATAATCTGTTGTGTACCACAGACTCGCATTGGCTAAATTTTAGAAGTAGATTACCATACCTTTCTTCCTGGTCTTAGTATAGAAGCAATGCTAAAACCTAACTCTCTGGGTATTTGAAATACTGCTGGTATAGCTACCAGATTTAAGACAACATACAAACCACTACAGTACTACTACCAACTGAAAGGTAGTGGTAAAGCCATACAAAGGATGCATAATGGAGGTGGGACAGAATGGAGTCTCCCAACAACATAGCCATATGCACGAGCATGCCTAATTAGGCATAGCACATAAAGCTATAAATTATTTAAATAGTTCTGGGAACATTTTTAATATATTCAAAGTCATTTTTACAATGTACTCAATATATTTTCACCAGAAATACCAGAACTTAAAATTTATCCTAAGGGGACAATCAGTCCAATGAACTAGTAGATCAAGTGAACACAAGTCTCTGTGACTCTGAGACCAGAAGAAAAAGATGGTGGCCAGCTATCACTTCTAATTGCTCTGAAAGAAATCACATGAGAAAGTCCTAGAAAGAGTTGGCAAAAAATGTAGAACAAAACTCAAAATCATAAAAAAGGCTTACTGCTCTGATAGACACTGGTGGAATCCCCAAGACTACTGTCCATAGTCACCCTTCAGATCTGGAACCGAACTCACTTCCATGGCTAACAATCACCAGGTCTATAGGCAAACAATGGCATTAGGCAGGGAGCCACTTTAAATAATCAACCATTGGAGATCAGGAGGGTAGCATTTACTCAAGACAAAGCACAGAAGAGTTGGGAAAGAAGGAGGAAGTAGAAACAGGACAATAAAGAGAAAGTAGGATAAGTGTTGTTACATTGTGGAGAGTGCAATAAATGACATGAGACAAAATGTGTATGAATTGTTGGACAGAAAATGAATTTTACTTGTTAGCATACATCTAATTCACAATGCAATGTTAGAAAAGAATGAAAATTCACCATTTTTGTAAACTTATATTTATAGGAGAGATACATCATCCCTGAACATTTTTATTTTTTCAAGGAAGCCCATAAATTTTCAGAGTAATTCATTCAGTGAATTGGCCTCTAATTATTTTAATATCATATTAAGTTGTGAGGTGCCCATCTAAGAATATGGATCATTTGTCATCTGGGGTCTGTCTACCAGCTTGTTTTTGTGTTCCTTCTAAATGATAGAATCCTTTCTCTTACAATTATTCTTGAACTTGGTTCTCATTAATTTTTAATTACTTGTTTGACTATTGTTTTTTAATATACCATTGCTCATTGGTTAATTCTATATTGTTTTTAAAAAAATCTAAAAACTCATACCAGTGAAGTGAGCAGGGGTTAAATAAAGTTTAACTTACTCCCCAGATGCAATTTCTTAAATCTTAGCATTTTATTGAAGTTTTAATTTTATAATTTAAAACTATTTACAAGCATACTTATTTTTGTGTTGATAGAGATTAGGCTAACCTCTCAAGATTTTTAAACTTAATTCCTCAAGTCTATAAAATGTTCATTCTGTCTTGTCTGGCTTTGAATCTTTGGTCTTGAGTAGCGTGTGCATCCTTTCCCACTTTTGAAATGGTTTCTATCCTCTGCCTCAAGTTTTAAAATAGCTGTCCAATTTTAGCATTTTAACGCTCAGAAAAGCTGCAAATTTCCAGTCCTTGTATTGTCCTTGCATTCCAAATGATAAACAAACCTAGGGTTCTATTCTTTTTAAAAATTTTAAATATTTATTTGAATCATTTTATTGGGGGCTCATACAACTCTTATCACAATCCATACATGCATCCATTGTGTCAAGCACATTTGTACATTTGTTGCCATCATCATTCTCAAAACATTTGATTTCTGCTTGAGCCCTTGGTATCAGCTCCTCATTTTTTTTCTCTTCCCTCCCTACTTACCCCTCCCTCAGAAGCCCTTGATAATTAATAAATTATCATTATTTTGTCATATCTTACTTGCTTATTCAAGTTTATCATGTTTATCATTTGTTAACTACGTAAATAGTTTTTATTTTTCCATAATAAACCAAAAGCAGCACCATTTTTCTCCAGTGGAGTAGTGGGTAGACTCAAGCCACCGACTTTATCCAATGGTACCAACAGGCTCATGCTCAGGCTTACACCAAACAAAACATATTTAAACCTGTGTCTGCAATCAGTGGATGGCTGCAGACAAGTTCTCTCCACCGCACACTTGTCTTAGACTTTTCAGGATGCTTTCAAAAAAGGTCCAATTAAAATAATGGCTTCCAAGGTGTTCAACGAACTCAACATAGAGAGGTCAGCTAGTCGGTTCTAGTGGCTGTTTGCTGGGATTCCCAACAGGGACATCTGATGGACTTTCTCAAAGGACACAGATGATGACCGGAGATTATTAGGAAAAAGTTTTAAGGAAATGGAAAGCTGCATCAGTGAGAAAAAGGCCTGATGGAATATTTTTCTGTAGTGAAAATTCTCCCGTTCTTTCTTTGAGCGTAGCGAGGGCTGTCCTATGAAGATGTCATTGGGAAATCTTACCCCATCTGCTCTACAACTCTGATCTTGACTCTAGCCTTCTCTTTGTTCCCAAGACTCAAAGAACATTAAAAGGGACACCACTGAGACCCTTTATAATGCCAATCAACATCGCTGTTTTGATCTGGTGTCAAATATTTTCCTGAGAATTCGTCCACACTGAAAGAGCCAAGATTAATTTTTTCCCATTTATTTTACAAGGCCAAAAAATCAAAACCCACTGCTGCCAAATCAATTGTAACTCATAGTGACTCTATCTGCTAAGCAAGCTTTCCTAAAAATGACCAATATGAAGTCAATACTATAAATAACATTCACCTCAAATGAGCAAAAAATGTCCCAATTGCCTGGCTACCCTAAGAACCACAAAAGCATCCATCAGACATGCTTATTAAGAGCTAACCTAGGTGTGAAGTGATATTGGTTTGAAACTAATATTTTGGACCTCTTAAATATTTGAAGCATAACACTCTCCTGTAAAAACAAAGAAGTTCAAAATATAATAATATATAGTTATCTTAACCTTGGGTTGTTTGTTTGTTTTGCCTCAGTCTTTCCAAGTATTGACTATTTTATTACTTCTAAATCTGCTTGTGCTCTTAACTAATAATCCACCTCACTTAGATTTCTAGCCTTTGCATGATCTACTCCTGGCCATTTCCCCACACTCAGTCCACTTCTTTTTTCCTTCTTTCTGACATTAGACATGCTCCCCATCTTTTACTTAGCTTAGTGTTGCAATGTATTCTATATTGTGTATATTGGGAAAATCTAGGAAAATCATTAATGACACTATTTCTATTCCAACAGTAGAAATAGTATTAGGCAGGAAGGACCTGGTAGACTAAGAGTCTATGGGAAATATGTTCATTGTTGAATGAACAGACACAGAGAAGGTGTTCCTAGACTTGAATAACCAGTGCTCTTTATTCACCCACTCAAATGGCAAATACAAATTGAGCACCTAATCACTATACCATTAGGGACACAGAAACAAATGTGATAGCATTCAGATTTTTTAACCTCCAAAGCTGTAACTGGTGTATTTTCTAAATTTCTCAATATAATTGATCGAGTTTTTCTTAATCCTTTTACAAAAGAGTAAACAATATAAGCTCAATTGACCTCTAAATGAATCATTTTAAGTTCTGAGGTTCTTGGAACAAACTCCACATATATACAGGAGCTTCGAATAATTCATAGACAAGTCATATGGAAAGAAAATGAAATTTTCCCATGAACGTTTTGAAGTCCCCTCATACATACACGTAAGAAATACTCTGGCAAAGCAGAGAATAGAGAAGGCTCTCCATCCTGCATGGGGCACCACCGAGGTTCATCGTCATCACCAGCTGTGATCAATCACATTCCTGTGCAGTTGGGTAGCAGCTTGAAGTTGACTTCTTGAGTATTCATGGGCTGCTAGAGTTGACAAGACCCCTCTACATCTATTCATTTCAAAGTCCCAATGTGTGGTCCCTACTAAAGCTGGTTAACTGTATCCATTCATGCATTCAATAAATATGTATTAATTGTCAGGGATAAACATGAATATTCAGACAGACAGCAATAAGAATTATCCTCTTAAGGGAAAAAAAAGAATTGTTCTCTTTCAGGACTACACTTAATGCAATGCTTATCAAGTTCAACTGAAAGTGCATGAAAATTTTAATTAAAACAGCTATTTTTCAGCATTCTGTGATGCTCTCCTTTCTGACATGATTGCTGAAGACAAAATGGGTGCATAAGCAAATGTGGTGAAGAGAGCTTGTGCCCGGCTACCAAAAGATACAGCGTCTGGGGTCTTTAAGGCTTAAAGATAAACAAGCAGTCATCTAGCTGAGAAGCAACATAGCCCACATAGAAGAAGCACACCAGCCTATGTGATCATGAGGTGTCAATGGGATTAGGTATCAGGCATGAAAGGCCCAGGACAAAAAATCTTATCAATGTGAATGAGGGGAAAGGACGGAGTGGAGACCCAAAGCTGATCTGTAGACAATTGGATATCCCCTCAGAGAAGGGTTACAAGGAAGAAACAAGCCAGTCGGGGTGCAGTATAGCACCTACAAAACATACAACTTCCCTCTAGTTCTTTAATGCTTCCTCCCCACCACCACCCACCACTATCATGACCCCAATTCTACCTTACAAATCCGGTAGACTAGAGCATGTACACTGGTACAGATAAGAGCTGGAAACAAAGGGAATCCAGGATAGACAAATCCCTCAGGACCAATGAGAGTAGCGATACCAGGAGGATAGGGGGTTGGTGGAAGAGAAACAGGGAACCGATCACAATGATCAACATATAACCACCACCTCCCCCAGAGGGATGAACAACATAAAAGTGGGTGAAGGGAGACAGTGGATGATGTAAGATATGAAAATAACAAAAATTTATAATTTATCAAGGGTTCATGAGCTAGGGAGGGTGGGAAGAGAGGGAATAAAAATGAGGAGATAATACCAAGGGCTCAAGTAGAAAGAAAATATTTTGAAAATGATGATGGCAACATATGTACAAAAGTGCTTGACACATGGATGGATGGATGGATGGATGAATGGAGGGAGGGATTGTGAAAAGAGCTGTAAGAGACCCCAGTAAAATGATATTTTTAAAACTTCAGTTACTTTGGTAAATATCCTGAAACAAATCTTTTGATTATGTTCTCCTTACCAAGTTTGAATCATCTCTAGTTATTATGCCATTTGAATAGGAATTTAAAGTGCCTCTTTGTAAACTACATGCCACTTGCTGTGTCACTCAGCACATATCACATAAAACTTCAGGTTGGAAGTTTAGACAAACTGTCCTCAAAGGACTGCAGCATATGAAAGAAAGGGCAGTGTGAGGAGAAGGTCCAAGACGCTTGTGTCTGTACAGCATAAATGTGTGCAAGAGAGAGCAAAAATGAGGAAGAGTCATTTTGGGAACAAAGATAAACAAAAGTTCTTACATGTCAGTGTGTGAAGACGTCAGGCTGTGGAAGAATGTTACCCTTCTCATTTAAACAAAGTGGAAGGCAGAGGGGTGTGTGGCATCACAGGAGAGATCCAAACCAGGACACCCAGGTGAAAATGTCAACAAAGACTTTGGGAAGTCAGAAATGCACAGAGACTAAAAAGGAAGGGTTGGAACGAGTCTGGAAGGCAGAAGTTTGCCCAGTCGATAAAGCCGTTGGCGCCACAGCTCCGACTTTCACTGTTTTGTGTCTGGAATTTAACAATGGATGCGCCTCTATCCAAATGTTCCTTATCTGACTTGTGTAACTAAATGAATGAGTGTGCAAAGTTAATCAGAAATGTTCGTTAAATGGTGAGGTCAGCGGGAGAGAACGAGCGAGAGAAAACCAGGTCTCTGCATACAAGTATCTGCCACCAAAGTTCTTTTTATTATCCTGGACTAACACTAGACAGGGGGAGTCCAAGCACTCAGAGTCATCAGCGTGGGAGAGGTGGGCATGGCCCAGGCAAAGAAGGGCAGCATGTGAACTGCGCCTTGCCTCCTCTGTGTGTGCACAACTCTACCAGGTGGGCGCACCAATGGGTCCGGCCCTACCTTCGCTCGTACAAGCCGTTCCCTTACCGCAGCCTATCCTAGGGACAGAGAAATCTCTGCTCCTTTGTTAGTCCATCAGCGCATTACATTCCCTAGCCACACTCATTTGTTTCAGAATAAGGTTTTGGCTAATCAGTGCCAAGCCAGACAGGAAGGGTTTGTGGAGCTTACCGGAGTGAGCATCCTGCTCACACACAGGAGGAAGTAATTGATCAGAGCACCAGCCACCAACTTGCTCCCACAAAGACAGGGCAATGCTGAGAAATAAACCCAACACAACACAGCAGGGAGCAAAGTGAAGGGAAAACAACTCCTGCCAAGTTGAGTGCTGAGCCTGCCAGGTAACCCCCGTAAGACAGCAGTGTGTTTAAAGCAATGCTTTCCACAGGGGGCTGCCTTAAACTGGGTTTCCATTGCTCACAACAAAAGACTCCAACTGATATACGGAGAGCTGTAACACTAGTACTAGACATAAATTGGAACGCAACTATAATAGACATAATTCACCCAAAGAAAATGGGGGAGGGGTCAGTTCCACAAAGGAGAAAGAATACTTCTAAATTGAGAAGTATTAAACCATAATTACATATTTCTGAATAGATTTTACCATGTACACTTGGAGCATTACTTTTGTCATAGCTTGTATTTTGCCACCACTTTATCTAATCTTGAACTACAGACTGCTCAGCTATGGCTGACGCCCCATCAGCAATGCAGAGGATGACATTCATAGGTCAAAAGTCTCCAGGCCTATACCTTGCTCCTTTTACTTGTTTACCTCTTTCCTTCATCCAGAATCTTCCCATGCCTCTCGGAAGTTCATGTCTAGTTAAAAACCAGAAGCCAAGCCGTAGCATATGATGGGGATGGGCATCGTTGGAAGAGTACAGAGGCGGAGCAAGGGCTGGGGATATGGCTATAATGGAAAAATGGGGCTTCGAGCCAGGTCTTCTCAGTTCAATTATAACAGAGACGGTAAAATACACCAAAAATGTGAACGGATCAGAATAATAGGAGTGACAAAATTATTGGTCAAAGCCCTGCTAGCAACTTAATTTCCCTCTTAGAAAACAATGGCTGTGTGAGCTGCATAGCAACCAACTCTTCTTGTTTGTGGAAATTTGAGCCAGTGCCCTGCCCAAAGGTGGCAATCAAGGCAGTCGACCGTGCCATTTCAATTGTATGTCCTGTCAAGAATCCAATCTCTTGCAGCAGGCTTCTGAAAGAGGTCACTACACCTTTTCTAAATCTCCCCTTCCAGGGCCCTGACCCATTTTCCCAGTCCCCATTACCAGTGCAGGCCACCCAGGTGCCACACACTCAGGTCTGTTCCAGGCGCACTTAAACAGCCATGACTGAACTGGTTCAGATGGATTCAAAACCCAGTAAAAACATTCAACACCAACAAACCATTAAGACCAGGAAATTATAAATGCATTACAGGTAAGGAGAAAAGTAACTTAGCAAATTCTTAAGAAAAAAAAATGTCTAAGAATCTTCAGGTCTGTTAAAGACCCCAGTAAGCACAGGCACATATGAGTATCAATTCTCTTTAAGTTAGTTCAATTTCCAAAGAATTAGTCACTCTAGACCTCAGTATGATCACATTATCATTGCTTTACAGCATGGTAATGTCTTCCAAAATACAAGGAAACCAGAGAGATACATGGTAAACAGGGATTCTGAAATGAATGAGGCTGAAAATAAGATTTAAGAACACTAACAAACACATAATTCTTCATTCATTTTTGGAATAGCATTTTTATCTTTGAGCAAATATTCAATAATAGTTATGGCTTCTCAAAGACATTCATCTGAAAGAAAGTTTAAGTAGAAACATTAGAAATGAGCAGGTTTTTCAAATAAAATTTATTTGCTGCTTTTATTCTTGTTTTACACTAACAGCTTGTAAAGATTTCAGATGTCACTTCTAATACTTTAAAATTATGGCATACACCTAGTTATTTTCTATCTTAAGATTCCAGAGGAAGAAAATATTCTATAAATTGATGTCTCTGACAACTGAATTTTCTCTTATGTTCCCTTCACTACATTCGAGGCAATTTACGCCACCAAATTACCACCTCAACAACTTTAGTGAAACCTCTGTCTCTAGAAGGAGCCCAGGCTGTGCAGTGGTTGAGCACTCACCTGCTAATCAGAAAGTCAACAGCTCTTTAAGACCCCAGATGCTATATCTTTTGATAGCCAGGCACCATCAGCTTCCTTCACATTTGCTTATGCACCCGTTTGTCTTCAGCGACCCTAGCGAGGAAGTGAGCACACAATGATATGATTTTTTGTTCTTTGATGCCTGATAACTGATCCCTGCTTCTTCCATGTGGGTTTTGTTGCTTCTCAGCTCAATGGCTGCCTGTTTACCTTCAAGTCTTTAAGATCCTAGGCATTATATAAACAAGTGGCCATCTAGCCGGGAAGCAACAAAGCCCACATGGAAGAAGCACACCAGCCTGTGTGATCACGAGGTGTTGAAAGGATCAGGTATCAGGCATCAAAGAACAAAAAATCATATCATTGTGAATGAGAGGGAGTACAGAGTGGGAACCTGAGATAGGCAACTGGGCATCCACTTACAGAAGGGTAGCGGGGATGAGATGAGTCAGTCAGGGTGCAGTGTAGCAACGATTAAACATACAACTTTCCTCTAGTTCCTAAATGCTTCCTCTCCCCCCCCCCCCCATCATGATCCCAATTCTACCTTAAAAATCTGGCTAGGCCAGAGGATGTACATTGGTATAGATAGGAACTGGAAACACGGGGAATCCAGGGTGGATGATCCCTTTTCAGGACCAGTGGTGTGAGTGGAGATACCAGGAGAGTGGAGGGAGGGTAGGGTGGAAAGGGAGAACTGATTACAGGGATCTACATATAACCTCCTCCCTAGGGGACAGACAACAGAAAAGTGAGTGAAGGGAGACATCGGACAGTGTAAGATAGGACAAAGTAATAATTTATAAATTATCAAGGGTTCATGAGGGAGGGGGGAGCAGGGAGGGAAGGGAAAATGAGGAGCTGATGCCAAGGGCTTAAGCGATGAGCAAATGTTTTGAGAACGATGAGGACAATGAATGTACAAATGTGCTTTACACAACGGATGTATGTATGGATTGTGATAAGCGTTGTATAAAATGATTTAAACAAGGAGAGAGCCACCAGTTCAAACTCACCAGTCTTTCTGCAGAGGCAGGATGTGGCAATCCACTTCCAGATTACAGCCTTGAAGACCCTCTGAGACACGTCCACTCTACCCTATGGGGTTGTTCTGAGTCAGAATTGACTCAAAGGCAATGCGCTGTCTCTAGACCTTAACCCTTTCCTGTTGACAACCCTTACTTCCCCGAACACCCGACAGGCTTTCACTTCTCCTAAGGCCTCTTCCTTCTTGTCCTATCACTTTTCATCATGCCATTTAGGATCTTATGAAACTATTCTTCTGCTTCCATATCCTCAATGAACAGCTCAAAGTACACAATGAATTCTTCTTCTTCACTGGCTTCACTTTATTACAGCACATGTTCACTGAGAACGTCTAAATCAGGGCTCCTCAAACTTTGTAAACGGGGCCAGTTCACTGTCCCTCAGACCTGTTGGAGGGCCGAACTATAGCTTTAAAAAAAAAACAAAAAAACAACTAAGAACAAATTCCTAAGCACACTGCACATATCTTATTTTGAAGTAAAAAAAAACAAAACGAGGCAAAATCACCCGGGGGGGGGGGTGGGGAAATAAATGTCCTCGGCAGGCTGCATGTGACCCGTGGGCCATAGTTTGAGGGCTCCTGGTCTAAAGCGTTACAGACCTGGCTCTCAGAAAGGTTACAATTTAATAAGAGAACCAACAAATGACAGCAATGGTAAACAAGTGAGAAGCCCTCGTCTGCCACGGACATTACTCACCAATCCTGGACCCTTTTCACTGGCTGGACTTCCTCTACTCAAAAGGGCTCTCACCTCAGTCCTTATTAGAGACCAGCCCTCCAAATGACCCAGAAGACTACCCTCCGCACCACAGGACAAGCTAGGCTGAAAGATACAGGGTAGAAACAACCTTTTCACCAGCAGGGAAGACTTTAGAGAGGTAAATCATTGGACATGAAACTTGAAAAGCTAATAGTCAAAGATGCAAATGCCATATGACAGAAAACCTTAGTGGGTTCCCTACTCATGGTCTGATAAAATGAAGTTCTCAATGAAGTATATGTATCATTACATCACATTGTCAACTTGCAATTTTTTAGTTCATTGATGGGGTGGATATAATAAAAGAACTTCAAAACATGTGGAAAACAGGCTTAGAAGATATGGACAACCCTTTTTGCTATGATTGAACTATTGAACTGTATGTCACTTATGTCCAATAACACTTTTTACAACTTAAGTTTTTTTTAAAGGTTATGGGATTTTTTACAAACTATTTGAAAGCTTCTCAAATCTTATATTTTTCTATACTTCTATACTTTAAGAGTAATAAAATACACTTAAAATTATAGTACGATGTGATACAATACAAATACATTGTTACCAATTTTAACCTCATGCTGACAATAATGGTGCTTGTCCATTCCACTCCTTTGACACTCTAAGTTTCTTTTACTCTCTTTCCCTCCAGGTTATTTTCATCTCTGGCATATGGAAGGAGCCTCTCCTGTCTCTACACCAAGAGCTCGGCTGAGGTAGTAGGTTAAGCATTGGACTGCGAGCTCTCAGGTCAGCAGTTCACACAAACCAGTTACTCTTCAAGAGAAAAATGAAAGAAAGTTTCACTCTGTCCTACAGGGTTGCTATGAGTCAGAAGCAAGTCAAAGGTAGTGAGTTTGGTTTGGGGTCTATTCTCAGAAAGGATCCTTGGTGGTGCAAGCACTCACCGCAAGGTTGGCAGTTTGAGTTCGTCAGCCGCTCTGCATAAGAAAGATGTGGGGTCTGCTTCTGTACAGATTTATGCCCTTGGGAAGCCACTGAAAGAGCTCTCCCTGTCCTACTGGGTTCTTCTTAATTGGGAGGACTTGCCGGCAACAGCTTTATTTTCAGATAAGAGATAGCATCTTCACGTCAAGCCACACTTCCTTAGAATCTAAGGAGGACTTTTGTGATTTCTCAGGCCTCTTTGCTTCCTCCATGTCCTCGTACCTACTGACAGTGGAAACATTAATTTACCTACTTGGTATCTGTACCGATTGAGGTAAAATGGATTCTGGCAAAATCTGTCACAAAAGGGATGCACTGAAAGGGCATGGCAGAGTTGGCCCACAGAATCAAGGGAGGGGTAAACCAGCAGACTTTTGGAAGAACAGAAACGTGCCACTTCAGAGCACCTACTCTGCTGGCTCCAGACACCTCGGCCACTGATAGTGACCAGGTAATTGTTAGCATGCTGAATCCGTGTGGTGTGTCCATATGCCCATCCTGGAGGTCAGAGGTTACCAGGAAGAAAAGACCTACAGCTGCAGATTATCTCTTTGTGCTGAGCTCATTTGCTTTCTGTACAGGACCTATGTTTGCATGAAACAAGACAACGGTTTAAATCTGACTCCTAAGCAAATAACAGCATGCCATCCTGTGAGTCTTCTCCTGACTTGAACTCATCTCAGCCAATCAAAAATGTTTGAAGGTCAAATAAACATGTTTTATAAAATCTCTCCCAAATCTCTCACTTAAAGCAACCCCCACCAAAAAAAAAAAACACAAAACCAAAACACCTAACACCCTATCATGATAGTCCAATCACGACAGTGAGGCTTTCCCTAGTCCTTCAACAATAGTGAGTGCTCATGAGTGCTCACCAGAGGCCAAACACTGATGTCAGCATCAGAATACCTCGGAGATACTGCCAAGTCAGTTCCAGGCCACCACAATAAAGCCAACACTGCAAAAAGAGAAAGTCACACGGGCTTTCTGTTATCCAGTGGATAAAAAAGTTGTATTTACACCATAGTGCAGGCAACAAAGTATCAAGCAGCCTTAAGGAAATGTTTGAAATATTGTATGAATTACCAAAACATGACAAAAAGCGAGCACATGCTGTTGGAGAAATGGTCTGATGAACGTGGTTCATGCAGAATTGCCACAAAACTTCCATTTGTAAAATCACATTATCTGCAAAGCAAAGTGAATAAAATGTGGGATATCTGCACTGCCTATATTGCCTGATTTGGTTCTCACAACAAATCTATGAAGTTGGTTGAGGTAGTTAATTTATTGTGCCAACCTGACCGATAAACACATGTGGGGTTAATTGAAGGGTGGAGGGATAAATGGCTCCGTGAGCCTCGCCTTTCTAGTTCTAGTTCTAGTTCTCGGGTCTCTTGCTTTGTGATGGTCGGACCAGGGTGGAGCTGCCTTAGCCAGTTCCCTGCTTCAGCTGGCGGGGGTCACTTGCTGCAAGACATCCCTGAAGAGAAGCCTCATGGACCTACCCCCATGCAGCCCTGGGTGCTGGAGCAGCCATGTGGACACCACTGCCAGCACTGAAATCTTACACATTCACAGACTCAGCTTTCCTCCTGCTTTCCTCGGCGTCATTGTGTCTGTTTTGTGAGATGGAGGAGGACTTTGTAGATTGCTGTTGGACATATGGGTTAATGAGTTAATGTTGGACTTGTGGGCTTGGGCAGTACTGGGTTGGGATGTTTTCTTGATGTGCATTTAGCCTTTATATAAAACTCTCTTATACATGAATTTCTGTGGATTTATTTCTCTAAAGTACCCAGACTAGCACATTGGTATTATGACAATCCCCATTTTACAGTTAAAGAAAATGAGGTCAAAAGCTTCCCAGTAAATGGCAGAGCTGTGATTTGAAGCCAGAAACTGTCATATTCAAACAATTATACATATCCTTCATAACAGTGGTCTTCATATATTGCATTCCATGCCTATAACTTAAATTATACACTGTGATCTTTTTCTGCTAAAAGGTACCTCAAAATAGTGAAAGCATACAATCTGTCTACTAGGAATTCAGGGAGTGAATGGATGGATTTAAATGAGCTTAGTGAGAAAACACAAACTCAGGGAATGAATGGAAGGATTTCAATGAGCTGTGGGGAGAGGGCAAGGATAAGGACTGCATTGTATCACTGTGTGTGTTTGTGTGTTCCAGGAAAAATACTTTTGTTCCTATTTTCTATGCATTATTTAGTCACAGAAATATACAATAGAAAGAAAACTGTACAGATCGTAAATGCCTATGATTATCTCATTCAAAATGAATGCCTCAATACCAACACCAAAGGTATTGTGCATCAGAGAACAGAAAGTTGGGAGTCATTTCCGAGTACTCTGGAATAACCTGGCATTACTTCTTATTTTACAATGCCCTTCCCCAATTCTCCCAGAGAATTTCAACCTCAAAGATTCACAGCAACTCAGTTGAGTGTGTGGTCCAGCTTATGTCCAGGTAGACTGCAAACACTACCCCTGTAAACAAGAATCAGACAAGGATGCCTTTTATCACCACTCCTTGTCAATCTTGTATTGAAGATTTTAGCCATTTCTATAAAGCAAGAATAAGAAATAAAAGGCACCCAAATTGGCAAAGAACAAGAATACTATGTGTATTTGCAGATGATATGGTCCTATATATATAGGAAATCCAAGAAAGTCAACAAGAAAACTACTGAAAATAATATAAGAAATCAGCAATGAATATAAGAGCAGCATACAAAAGTCTGTTGAATTCTTCTACACAAAGAAAACTCTGAAAAAGAAATCAAGAATGGGAAGGGGGAGGGGGAGAATAAGGAGCTGATATCATCAATGACTATATAACCCAGTGGTTCTCAACCTGTGGGTCACGACCCCTTTGGGGGTCCAACAACCCTTTCACAGGGGTGGCTCGATTCACAACAGTAGC
This sequence comes from Tenrec ecaudatus, assembly GCF_050624435.1. NCBI lineage: Eukaryota > Metazoa > Chordata > Mammalia > Afrosoricida > Tenrecidae > Tenrec > Tenrec ecaudatus. Next base: position 137,395,703 of record NC_134533.1, read on the forward strand.
AAAATTACAGTTATGAAGTAGTAATGAAAATAATTTAATGGTTAGGGAGTCACCACAACATAAGGAACTGTATTGAAGGGTGCAGCATTAGGAAGGTTGAGAACCACTGATCTAAGCCCACTCGATGAGATCAAACAACAGAATTGTATATGAATGGATAAATTGGATTGCTTAGGATATGGCAAACAAAGCTATTATAGGGAAATAATCATAAGGGGTAGGGGGAGGAAGGAGAGAATAAAGGGGTGCTGATATCAAGGAGTTAAGAAAGAAAGTGGTTTTAAACTGATTGTGGTAGCAATTGTATATTACTGCTTGATGTGATTGAACTATAGAATGTTATGATATCTGTAAGAGCTCCCAATAAAATGATTAATATAAAAAATAAATCAAGAAAACAGTATCATTTACAATAACCACTCAAAAGATGAAGTAGTTAGGAATAAATCTCATTAGAGAAACAAAAGATCAATTCAAAGTAAGCTACAAAACACTACTGCAAGAATCCAAAAAAGACCAACATAAATGGAAGACTATATCATGCTCATGTTTAGGAAACTTAACACACTGGAAATGTCACTACACAATCCCAATCTAGATTCCATCATCATTCTCTTAAAGGGATGGAACACCTAATCATCAACTTTATATGCCAAGGAAAGAAACCCAGACTAAACAAAACACCATTAAAGAAGAAGAACAAAGCTGGAAGTTTCACACTTCCTGATCTCAAAACCTATCACATAGCCACTGTCAACAAAACAGCGTGGTGCTGCACAAGTCGCATGAACTAGTACAGCATAATGGAGAACTCAGAAGTAAATGCATACACCTGTGGACACCTGAGCTTTGAAAACAGGTCAAAACTCAAAAATGGGGAAAAGATAATCTCTTTAATAAATGGTGATGACAAAACTGGATATTCATTGACAGAAAAATAAAACTGGGTCCATTACCTCTCCCCACATACAAAAAATAATTCAAGATGAAGCAAAGGCCTATATGTAAAACCTAAAAATCATCACAGAAATGGGGGGAAATTGAGCGATCCTAATACATGAGATACCATGACCTAATACTATATACCAGGACTGAAAACACTCAAATAGAAAGAAGACGAATTAGGTAAGTGGGATCTCCTAAAAATTAAACATTTATGCATACCAAATGTCAACTGAAAGAGCAAATCAAGAACCTGTAGACTGAGAAAATGTCCTTTCTCTCTACAAGGTTGATTTGGGTCTTTATGGATGCTCAGCAAAGGGCTCACGCCCATTCAGTGGCATCACGAGAGGAAGATCTGGCGACCTGCTTTGATGAATCTTACACCCAAGAAAACTATACGGAGTAATTCCACTATTGAATGGGGTCACTGTGAGTTGAAAATTACTATGGCATCCACCTACAATGCTTAATCCTTTAAGTATATAGAATACAGTTGTAGTAAATGCCTTAATTCTGTTGTTTGTCATTCTAATAGCTATGCCAGTTCCGGATCAGTTTTGATTGCTAAATTTTTTTGGATCTCATTTTTCTACTTAGCATACGGTAATTTTTTATTAGATTAAAACAAAACAGCACCACACTCACTGCCATCGAGTAAATGCTGTCTCATGACTACTACTTCTGAGACTGCCACTCTTACGGGAGTAAAGAGCCCATCTTTCCCCCACAGAGGGATTGGATGAAAGCTACTATATATTTTATTTTCTTGGATTGCTATAGGGTCACTATGAGTCAGAATTGACTTGATGGCAGTGACATATTTTATTCCCATAAATAGCAATCTAAGTTTAAAAGTTGCTACAATATCATAGAAAAATTCAACAAAATCATCAACATGTGACTTTTCTTAATAGGTCTTCAAACTAGGTCTATCCATTTCTGAAGATGGTGTTTCCATCTCAAAGTCTTCCCAGTATTTGCTCTTCGAAGCACACAACATCAGCATGGCAGTTTTGGGTTTTATTTTTAATTGGGGCCCATACAACTCTTACCACAATCCATATATACATCTTATCACAATCCATATATACATCAATTGTGTAAAGCACACTTATACATTAGTTGTGATATTTTTGAAGAATTCAAATTGTATTCCTTTTAAATGTTCTTTGAGTTTTGAGAACTGCAGGAACAAGAGCAGGGCTTGAAGGTGGTTGAGGTAAGGTTCCCAATGAAATTCATGTAGGACAGCCTTTGCTTTTTTTATCACCATGAATTTTTTTGATATTCTCCCCTACCACCCCCACGTCCCACCACCACCTTTTTGAGAACTGGGTAGAGGTTTATGGAGCAGATCTATGTTTCATTCCACGATTCATTTATATTTTATTTCATCTCATTCATTGCAATTCTCTCAATGTAATATCATTTATCCTGCTTCTTCCCTGCATTTCCTGCTTCCATTCCTCCTTTTTTTCAAACCCTCTTAACTTTGTCCTTGGGTAAATGCTGCCTTTTGAATAATAAATAAATACTGCCCTTTGATCTCAAATATTGATTCTATGGTGTTATACCTCACTAGTGTTATTGTTGCCTTTATATACCTATTTTTGGCCACACAGAAGCTTTTAATTTTTTTAAAAAACTTCATAATAAGCCCAAGTGAATGTACTGGGTTCTTCTAGAAACTCCATCAATATTAGCTCTTTGTAATCCTCCAGATCAGTCTCCATAACCAAGTAAGTTGGTCTCTCAGCTCTAAATGTAACTGGCCCAGCAGATTGCTTCAGAAGTCATTGTTTTTATTGCACTTTTTGAAGAAAAAAAAAAGGCGCCCTAATGAGACTAAGGCAAGTGAATTAAATTGTCTTTAACGCTCTACTGATCACAGAGACAAGTTTAAACATGTTTGATCTGGAACCAACTCATTTGTTTATTAGCTGAGACTTCCTACCACTACATTTTTACTTATTTTCATATTTGCGATGTTACTTCTCAGATACAGATAAATTACTTGAAAAAAAATCTCGATCCTCCTAGGTTTCACTTTTAATTTTGGCTAGGCAGAACCAGAGTGATGCTTAGTATAGACATCGTGGTTCTCAACAAGGGATGGTTCTGGGAAGCTGGGGTCTTTGGCAACCGCTACCTGGCGCCTTTTAAGAGTCACAACTGAGGAAGTATTGCTGGCCTCTAGCGAGTTGAGACTAAACATCCTACAACAAATGAAATTCACTAACAACAAAGAAGAACCTCATCTAAACTCAACAATACCAAGATGGAAAAAGTATGGCGGAAAGGCTAATTATTTTCCATCATGCAAGATGCTTCTGAGTACTTTTCTTAAAGGCTTTTAAATTATTACTTTTTCCCAAATTTGGTAGGTGGGCATTATTCTTGACCTTGTGTGACTGCCAGGCACTGCTTCCTTGAATTCTTTTAAATACCATATATATTCGAATATAAGCTGACCCGAGTATAAGCCGAGGTACCTCGTTATTACCTGGGAAACCAGAAAAACTGATTGACTCGAGTATAAGCCTAGAGTGGAAAATGCAGAAACTATTGGTGAGTTACAATAATCAAAACAAATGAAAATAAAATTACTAAAAATTGAGACCTCAGTGGGGTAATGTATTTAAATATTTATTTTAAATAAAAAACATAAGTAAAAGGACAAGTCATTTAACATTAGTAAACCAGCACAATAAGTGGAAAATAGGTTCCACAAAATAATAAGGTATCAACAATGATACCTTAAGAGTACTATTCCCTGAGCTCAATCAGCAACCAAGCTAAAATGTAAAGTTAAAATCCTTATCATCCATATCCCAATGAACAGCTTCAACTGGTGTGAAGTCATCATAGACGCTGTCCTCACTGAGATCGCCGTCATCACCATCACTGCTGTCATTTTCATACAAAGCACAGTCTTCACTGCCATCCATAGCATTACTAATACTACATTTCTGGAAGGCACGTCACACCATGTCTTCTGGAATGTCTTCCCATGCATCTCGAACCCACTTTGCTATTAACTCTATGTCAGGCTTCATGAGATTTCCTCCTTTTGTTAGTCGGGCTTGACCAGATGACATCTATTCATGCCATATCCTTCACACAAGGTCTTTATTTATTTATTTTTTTTTTTTTAGGGGATAGCGCGAACGCAGTCCCCCACTACCACAAATTATGCAGTCGAGTTTCCCACATTTGGGGAAATCGCAGGGGTCAGCACACCCGGAGTGCAATGGGTGAGCCTCGCCCTGGGAAAACCACCTTCGTGATCATGGTATCTCCCCTGCCAGGTAAGGTCTTTAAAAGGCTTATTCAAAGATATATCCAGAGGCTGCAGTACAGATGTAAGCCCACCTGGAATAACGGCTAAAGTAACTTACTAGATTTTGCCAATTTTTTTAATGTCATCCAATACGTGGGTTCTGAACATATCCCAAACAAGTAACAAGGCTTTTTCTTTAAGGCTGCTCCTGGTCGTCAATTCCAAATTTCTTCTAGTCATTTTATTGTTCCATCTTCATCCATCCAGCCTTTAACATGTGCACGCACAGTAATTCTTGGTGGGAAATTGATCTTTTTAGGCAAGGTCTTTCTCTTAAAAATAATGACAGGACACAGTTTAAGTGTTTTTTTTTTTTTCATTTCCTTTGGTTTTGAGAAAAATAGTTTTTTTCTCCTAAACTTGCCACAGTTCTGTTTCTTGGAAGATCAAAAGTCATGGCAGCTTCATCCATATTCCCAATATCTGCCAGGTCATAATTATAAATCTTTCTTTGTTTTATAATAAATGACTGGAATGACATAATTTTTTCTTCAAGGTCTTGTGGCAATTTCTGGGAAATCTTTGTTCTTTGTCTCAAACATAGTAGGCCAAACCTATTCATGAAGCGGGTACACCATCCTGCTGACACAGCAAATTTTTCAATGCCTGGTGCTTTATATTTGTCATCTGCAGCCATTTGTAGAGCACATATGCGGATTCCCATGCATGCTATGCAATAACCATTTTGACGACACTCCATAACCCATTTATGCAATTCACTCTCTAGAGCCCCATTAAAAGACAAACCACAATGAGCTTTGTTAGCTTTTGGAATCTGTTCCTAGGCAGCCTTCATTTTCCACCACTCCTTCACTTGCTTTTCGTCAACACAGAATTCCCTACTTGCAATACTATTATTGCTCTCTTCTGCTTTTGACATAACCTTCATTTTGAAACCAGCCTCATATGACCAGCGTTTTTGTTTTGGTTCAAGAGTATCCATTTCTAATAGGATAAAAAAAAGAAGACTTTGAAAAAGAACTTTCATGGTAATCCTCCCCCCCCCCCCCCAGCCCACCGCAATGTGTTAGCCGGGAGGAGGGGGGAAGTCCGTGCGTGCAGGCAGGCGGGGGAATGCAGGATGTGAATTAACAGAGGCCAGAGGGGAGAGACGGATCACAGCCACAGACACCTTTACCAGTTCAGCTGCCGGTGTAAGTAAGTGAATCACTACAGGTGCTTCTGCGAATTGGAGCAGTCCACGTCATAGGACGTCTCTGATTGGTTAGATGTGAGTAAACAAACATTCAAAGCCCTGTAGTGTCAGCGGGTCTTTGAATGAACAGCGGAGAAATGGCAATCACCCACGAGATAATGGAGGCGCTCCTCCTGTTTCCTTGGAGTGGGGGTCAGCGACAAATTACACCTCGCTGGGGTTCCACTGACCTGTGTATAAACCAAACCCCAGTTTTCTGGCACATTTTTTGTGCTAAAACACTCGGCTTATACACGAGTATATATGGTAGTTCTTTCCCAGGTCCTTTGGCAGTGTCCTCAAACACAAGTGCTGACCTGCTGAGCGGGTGGAGGCATGTCTGCAGAGCTGTGTAGCTCTCTGCGCACCTCTTCAGTAGTTTGCCCGGGACCTGCAGCAGCTGCCTTTGTCACTGCAGAGTCTTCTCAACCCAGAGGTCCACTACTGAGGTGTAGCCTACATGCTTTTACAGCACAATAGTGAGGCAATTCTAGGGCTCACCTTGGTTTTGTTTCTTATCTCCAAGGGCCACTGCCCTTTATTGCCTAGTACTTTTTTTTTTTAACATTTGAAAACTGTCCTTTTATATAAAAAATTTTTAATTATTGTTGTTTCGGGCACTTGGAAAATTGGATTAATTCAAGCCTTGGTATTTCACCTTGGCCTTAAGCAGAAGTCTAAACTGCCCATCCAGTTTTTACATACATATATTTAAATTATGTCACATCCATTATAAAATAACTTCAAATAATACAGAAGTACATGAAGGAATAAGTAAAAGTTGGTCAGTCCTACCTCCACTCTAATCCCAGTTTAGGAGATAATTACTGCAGTATTTAGGAGATAATTACTGCAGCATTTAGGAGATAATTACTGCAGCATGCCTTCTGGACTATTTTCACTTTACAAACATTCATGTATATTTGCACATCTAAATACATGTATGTATAATTTGAATGGGGTTATGTCCTACATTTAAGGCATTAACAGGTTAAATAAAACTATAAAAGCGAATGAGAACAGTGATAAAACATCTCAAATCCATGAAATTACAAAAAATTAAATTGATACTAAAACTAGCACCAAATACTGGAGAGGGCATAGAGAAACTTTACTAGCCCAATTGCTCTCCAAAAGTGGTCTACATGGACAAGGTGAATACGTATACGCTATGTGTTACAATTCCACTTCTAGAAATGTATCTCCAAGAAATCTTATAGAATAAATAGAGGCAAAAGTATAGCATAGTTTATAATACTAAAAAATTGGAAACCTAAATATCCAAAATTAGACTAGATCATTATAGGATGATTGGGCAGGTAATCATCCAATGAAAAGTGTGAAAAACAAACAAACTGCGATTTTAACTCCATTAGAATCAATTTAACTCATAGATACCTTACAGGACAGAGTAGAATGATCTGCCCTTTGGGGTTTCCTAGGTTGTAGAACTTTAGCCTCATTTTTCTCCCACGGAATGGCTGGTGGGTTCAAACTGCTGACTTTGCAGTTAACAGCACAACACAGACCCACTAGGTCACCAAAGATCCTCCTTAATGAAGACTATATAACAATTAGATGAAGTAGATATCTAAAGTGACATGAGAAAATCTTGGGAAAATATGTTGGTTAAAAAAATATATGCAGCTGATGAGAGTTGTATGAGCCCCCAATGAAATGATTATATATATATACACACACACACACTAAGGCAAGGAAAAGACATCAAAGGTATTCATCTGGGGAAGGAAGAGGTGAAACTATCATTATTTGCAGATAATATGATTTTATATATGGAAAATCCCAAAAGCTCCACAAGGGGCGTACTGGAAGCAATAGAGGAATATGGCAGAGTGGCAGGATACAAGAGGTTTATTGGACTGCTACACACATTGGATAAGACCACAGAAGAGATCAAAAATAACATTTCAGAATTTTAAAGAATAAAAGTTATAAACTCTCTACCTAGAAAAAGGCACAGAGACATACATTGACGAGTTTGCAGATGATTCCAGGCCGTTTATGGACATACACTCACGCCCAAACCTTCCACAAGGCTGTAGGTGCCAAATTAGGAATTATTGTCCCAGTGTCTGTTTTTTTAAAGCTCCTGTGGAATGGGGGGCAGGTAGTAAAACATGATTTTTAAAAAATCTATTGTAGAACTTATTCTCAATGTTCTCTACAGCATTCAACATGGTCAGTCAAAAACAATCAGTTAATCAGCAAGGCTTGTGATATAAACTGAGCAATATAATCATAATTTGAGTCCAGTAATAAATGTACAAACAGAATTATACAAGAAGAAAAAGGAGAAAGCAAACATTTCAAATGTGAATAATGAGAAAGTTTTTCCTAAAGGGGTGATGTTAAAACTCGATGGGTCTTGAGAAGTAAGGAAGTTTGTTGTGTTGTGATATGGGTGCAAAAAATACTTACAAAATCTTGACTTAAAAGACAAACCCTAACACAAATCCTTCACATTGCTGAGTAATTTTTCTAATAAAAATTGTGTCCACAATGCATGTATGAATGGATTGTGATAAGAGTTGTACAAGCCCCAATAAAATGATTTTAAAAAAAGATTGTGTCCAAGCAGTGAGAAGTTCTTACAGTGATGAGTTCTTAGGTAAAATCCCAGAAAAAGGACCCTATCTTCTATTGCAACACACTCTTTTTTTTACAAATGAGAAAACTGAGGCCGCACAGCACAGTTAGTTACCAAGGACAATAACTGATCTCCACTAGAGTCAGAAAGAAAATGCGAGAACTGCTTGCGTTTGTTTTTAAATTTCAGAAACAGAAAATAAAATTGGGTGTTGGGAGTGATGGGCTAGTTTTACAAGTATTTAATACATGTATTTTACTAACATGCTGGCTTAGTTCTTAGGACTGGTGTCCTCATGTCACAAAAGCTCAAGAGAGATCCAGAAAAGGAGTGGACATTCCACGAAGCAAAGACTGAGCAGTGGGCTATTTATTCCTCCTTTGCTCAATGTCTGCATTTGTGACACTCTGCTGTTCACATCTGTTGGTTATGTGGACTCAGGGGGCTCTATTACTCAGATGATACCAAACATAGCTTCTCTAAGTTGGCAGGGAGCTTAAAAAGAGCCTCTGCTGGTGCCAATCGTTAAGTATTTGACCTTCAGCTAAACGGTTAGTGGTTCAATCCCATCCAGAGGGGCTTGGAAGACAGATCTGCTTCCCAAAGGTCTTGGAAACCCTATGGTGCAATTCTACTCTACACACCTAGGGTCACCATGAGTGGAAATTGTCTCAATACAACTAACAATAACAAACTAAAAAAAATGCCTGCAAAGAAACTTAGGACTGAAAATATTATTTATCATGCAAGCATTGAAAAAAATCAAGAGTTGTCATCAGCTACAACAGAAAATAAAACAGAGGCATATGTGACCATAAATCAGGCCAAAGCAAAATTATCAAAACAATGTAAAATACAGCTTCACACTGTCATTAACAATGAACAGTGCACCGTGAGTATATTAAACCATGAGACTGAAAAAAGGATATTATAAAGTGCTTTAATTAACACATTTTTATTTGGTATATGCTTTGTAAATGTAGGTAAATTATATATTAAGTAACGCTTGATCATAAGGGGTTTAAAATACATACTCTAGAAGTGGCATATAATCCAACTTTTTTGACTCATGGGGCTAAACACCTACAGGTTATTAATCTAGAGCCTTAGAGGGAAAGACAGCTAAATGTTCCACTCCTGCTACAATAGACAAAGAAATAGAATTTTTGCTCCTAATGGTTTACACCAGCTTCTCTTTTAAGCTGCAAGAATGAACAGAGTTGGGTACATTTGGAAGCAAAGAGAGGAAAAAATCCTACAAGGTACATTCTAATAAAAGGACGAGGTAAATTTCTTTCATACTGGACACAATTAAGAAATTAAAATCAGTACTTAGAATAAAACACACACTCACATACACTAAAATAAAAAACCCAGGCACTCAGAATAATATTCTGGGAACTTAAGATGTTTGTGTTTTCAGTGCATCCCAAGTACTGCTTCCTTCTCTCGGGGCTCAAATTATTGGGGCCCTCAACAATAGGGGCTTCTTACAGCAGAGTCTGTAAATGAGCATCAATTCAGGCTTTTCAATGGCTAGATAAGGCCAGGCCATTAGTAACATTTGTAGCTATGCAAAGAAACATAATAAGGGGAATCACATGTCATGCTTTGGGTAGTGAACTGATCTAAAGTGGGGATCATAAGAATGTTACCCCCTCCTCCGGAGTACAGTCAGGTGACGGTTTATGATGAAAGAGGTCTGCCTCCCAGTGGTGCTAAAGAAACCATGAGGGGGGTTAAGAGCAACGCCCCTTTTCTCAAGGCACTCGTGTTCCAAGGTTCATTGTTCCAAATGCGCTCTTTCTCCAAGAAGAACCAAGAAATAACTCCATTACACGAAGCTTACAAGTATATTTAACTGGTTGGATGTTTCAGAGCTGAGCAGAGAAGTCTTAACTCTGTGTGGGGCTTTGAGAGCTCAGGTCACTGCACAAAAGGAACACACTGGCTTTTTAAAAAGCTAGCCTCTTTTCAGAAAACTCAGAGTCTTTAATTCTTTGGCACGAAGACCTATGCAAATGGTCAGTGATACCAGTATCCAAGTTTCCTCGACATGCATCATTCAAGCCCTCCTCAGCCTCACATGCTCAGGGACTGCTCGATTTTGGCTTTACTAAGGAAACAGCTACAGTAAGACAGCGGAAGCTTCCAGGGCTGTGTAGGGTAAAGCTACACAATTCTTTGGTCAACTTTAGAAGCTGTTAAAAATATGTACAAGTAAGGGTGACATGCTTATTTGTACACAATTTATAAGAAAACTATCTTCTGAAAGCCTTTGGCTGCTTCCCAAGTGTAGTGGAAAAGGCTTTCACACAGAGACTTATCTCCAAGTAAGTCTTTGGCACTTTCAAATGTCAAAAGGCATAATAAAGAAATAATTTTAATTTAGGTATTTTCTTCAGTCCTCACATGCTTGAATAATAATCATAACCCATCCTCCCCACTGCAGATATTCTCTGTTACCAAGTATTTATATTTTTGTGGGAATCCTATCAGGTTAAAAAAAGGAGGGGGAGACTTATCTATGATTCCGCTATATACAAACAGAGATCTGCTTCATCACTTTGACAGAATCAGGCTTCACAGAAATCTATAGGACATTCTAGATGGTGCAGAGAAAGGAGTACATTCAATTATTTCAGCATTTTCCTAAAAAGCATATTTCTTTTTAAAGCAAAATTAAAGCCCAATCCAAAACCATGACTTTACTGTTTTTTGATTCAAAATGCTTTCGAAATAGAAAAACTTGAGGATTAAGAATTTTGTAATAGTCACACCATGGTTATTCCTTACATTAATTATGCAAAGCCATCTAGAGTCTTGATCAAAACATTATAAAAGTGAAAGAAGCTACTGTGAGGGAGCTGATCTGAATTTAAGCAATCAAGAAAAGAGCAATGGTGGAAAGGCTGACTCTACTCCCGCTAGGAACACACAGAAGAGCCTTTGTGTACCTGCTGCTGTTGGCAGTCTCCCCTGAGGACTCCACGCTGGGCTCTCACAGCAGTGCTCTCCTTGTGCTAATCCTCTGCTGAAACAAGCCGACTCGTCACTGAAAAGTGCCCCACCTACAACTAGACTTTAATCCATACAGAACTCATTCTCAGCAGAAACGCCAACCTGCAACTTGGGTGTGGTTTACAACTATGAAAAAACCAAGAGGCAAAAATGCAGACGTCATCAGCATTTGTGTGTTTATAGCTGTGGTGCTGGGAAGACACTATCCCACAAATGGGCACGTATGAGTGCAATGCAGAGCTGACCACTGTTACGAAAATAAAAATTAAGAAAAGGTTTCCATGACAAAAGAACCGGACTTGGGTGCTTACCAGGGGTGGAAGGGGAAAGTGGGAAAGGAAGCAATAGGCTAGTGCGAGGCTCAGAAAACGTTTGTGATAGAAGAACCAATCCTGTCGCTCGCAACAATTTTTAAATTATTTCTGAGCCACAATAAGTTTTTATAAACGAATGAAATCTCCATTATCAGAATGTAATTTTATTTTCATTTTTAATTTTGCTTCAGAGCCACATGTCTATATGTAAAGAGCTGCAGATGGCTCTTGAGACACAGTTTGCTGACCCCTGGGCTAGAGGGTAGACGGATATTACCTTGACGATGGAGATTATATTTTACAAGAGGGAGATGGGGAGGGGGGAGCAGGTACAGGGGACTTCATTAGGAGGTTTGATAAACTGTTTAAGTTGTTGAATGTAAAACTTATGATCTGATATGTAAAACCCCACCTAATTCACAATAAAAAGTTTGAGCGGCTTAAGTAATTTTCAAAATACTTGGTGATAGGCACTTTGCCCCTTAAAGTCCACTCAAGCAGTCGTGTGTGTGTGTGTGTGTGTGTGTGTGTGTGTGTGTGTAACAGGGATACCCCCCTGGACTTTCACCTTATTTTTTAATTAAATAGTCCTTTGACACTTATTTGTGAAAAGGTAGTGGTTTACATCCTGTGAGAAATCCTTAAGCAATGAAGGAGACAATGCAATTCCTGGAGACAATCATACAACTCTGTTAAACCAAAACAAACAAAATTTATACCCGATTGAATTTGTATTAGTCATTGGACTCATTACAAACAAACGTACAATATTCCTTTGAATGGCTAACTGGGACCATTATGCAGACTTATAAATGTCAAAGCTAGAGAAAACCTGATGGGTTTAGTACAATCCCTCTTATTTAAAGCAGGTACTAACAGGTTCATTTATAAAATTTGTAATCCATTTCCACTGATGATCAACCCTCTGAAGAAGTCTGAAAACATCTTTTATGATAGACCCATAAAAGCAAAGAATGCATGTGAAAAAGCGGCTTCAGAAAGTGAAAGAAAAGTTAAGGGCATATATCTGGTCCAGTGATGTGGAGACAACCTGGCGCTCTCATTGCAACGCTGAGGCTCCCTTGCCTGGGCCTCAGCCAGCAATCTAGAGGTCAGAGGACATTATCTTTGAGGGATCATTAACATTTATTGCATCAAAAAGTTCATTACTGCAAGAAGGATCATGTATGGATTTTGTGATCCTACTACAGTTGTGTAGAATTCTGCCAAACTCTTGACTAAAATATGTATGTCATATTTTACTTCCCTAAGGATTTCCCAGCATTATCAGGATAGGGCAATTCTTTGCCTCAGGGTGCTCTTTAAGGCAAGATATGACAAAATAACAATCTATAAATTATCAAGGACTCATGAGGGAGCGGGGAGCGGGGAGGGAGGAGGAAAAGAAAGAGGACCTGATGCAAAGGGCTTAAGTGGAGAGCAAATGCTTTGAAAATGATTAGGGCAAAGAATGTACGGATGTGCTTTATACAATTGATGTATGTCTATGTATGGATTGTGATAAGAGTTGTATGAGCCCCTAATAAAATGTAAAAAAAAAGAATGATATGAAGAGAAAAAGAGGAGTTAAAGAGTAGAGGGAGGAAGATTCTGTGTGATGATTATTTTCTGATTTTTTAAAATACATAAAATGAAAAATATTTTGAAAATTAGAAAATTTAAATCCCTCTGAGTCACATCATTCAGAAACCACCAGGGCCAATATACTATGAATGTCCTGTCTTTCTTCTTGGTACCTGTATATGAATACATCTTTTTAAAATCATTTTATTGGGGGCTCGTACAACTCTTATCACAATCCATACATCCATCCATTGTGTCAAGTACATTTGTACATATGTTGCATCATCATTCTCAAAACATATGCTTTCTACTTTAGCCCTTGGTATCAGCTCATTTTCCCCCTCCCTCTCTGTTCCCCCTCCTCCTCACTCCTCCATGAACCCTTGATAATTTATAAATTATTATTATTTTTCATATCTTACACCACTTCTCCTTTCACCCACTTCTCCACTGTCCGTCCCCCAGGGAGGAGGTTATATGTAGATCCTTGTAATCGGTTCCCTCTTTCTCCCTTACTTTCCCTCCACACTCCCAGTATCACCACTCTCACCACTGGTCCTGAGGGGTTCATCTGTCCTGGATTCCCTGTGTTTCAAGTTCCTATCTTTGCCAGTGAACATCCTCCGGTCCAGCTGGATTTGTGAGGTGAAATTGGGATCATGATAGTGGGGGGGGAGCATTCAAGAACTAGAGGAAAATTGTATGTTTCATCATTGCTACATCTTTTAACAAAATTAGTATCCTGTTATGAATATACTTCTTTTAAAAATAAAATTGGTGTCCTAGTTCCGTTTTACATATCATTAAATAAGAAATTTTCCATATCATTAAGTATTCTTTGAAAATATGTATTTCATTCTACCTAATTTTGCATATTAGGACCATTTCATTAATTTATTTAAACATCCCCTTCGTTGCCACTAAGATTTGCAATGTTTTACTTTTAGAAACAATGCTTCTGCAAATGTGTTGAACATGCAAATGAAGAATGAGGGACCTGATTATAGTCTGAATCCCAATTCTCTAATATGTGATCCACTTCACTGTTATAAAGAACAATTCCCATTCCAATGGGATGCTGTGGTAGGCAGTAAAAACATGCACAATGGTGACTGCTATCTTTGTTTTTCCCCCTTAAGTACCTACTGTGTGCCTCAAAATTTCAAAGAAAATGTGCTGATTTGATCTCAATTTTTAAAAATTTCATAATTCAGATCATCTCCATAGGTAGTTGTTGAGTATCTATTATATCCTAAAGATGCTGCAGGGCTGGCTTTCATGCTGTACAAACTTATGAAGACACGATAGAAAAAGACTCAAGAATATCCTGAGACAGACTGGCTGAAGACATGGACACTTTGTCATGCTAACTCAGCTTTTGGGAAAATTGGGTAAATGTCCTCCTTTTCTCATCTTGGAAAATATTTCCCTGAATTAATAGCTACACTTGGTACTGGAATGGTTCCAAATTAGAAAAATATTCAGTTAAAGAACCTTTTCTTATGGCAGCATGAATGTTTGGCATTAATCGCCCTAGTTAGCAATAACCACTGCTGTCATATTTGTTAACACAGTTCTGAAAGGGCACCATTCCCCAAGATGTCCCTGATTCCCAGAACTCGTGACTTTTACCATAGAGGACCCAAAGGACTTCCTAGATGTGATTAAGGTTACAAGCCTGGAGATGATCAGGTTTATCCTGGCTTACCGATGGAGACCAAATCTAAACATTCTCATCAAACTCACTGCCATGGAGTAGATTCTGACCCTTAGAGACCATTTAGGACTGAGTAGAACTGACTCTGTAGGTTTCTGAGACTATAAATCTTTAAGGACGAAGAAAGCCTATCTTGAGTCCTCTGAAAAGCTCGTGGGGTCAAATTGCTGATCTAGTGGTTAGGGGCCCAATTTGTAACCCATTACATCACCAATGCTCCATCTAATCACAGGAGTTCTTAAAATTGTGGAACCGTGCTCTGTAGGGTCAGAGAGGTAAAACAGGAGGGGGAGGAGAGATTGGAAATGTGAAAGGTAGTCATCATACATATTACTGCTGGCTTTAAAGATAAAGGAAGGGATTCAAGAGACAAAGAATGCAGGCGGGTTCTAGAACCTTGAAACAGGCTGCAGTTCACACCCAGGTAGAAAATGGTGTTCTCAAAACAAGAAATTAAATTCTGGAATAACCTGGAGAGTAATGACAAGATCCATGGACGGATAGATGGATTGTGATAAGAGCTGTAAGAGCCCCCCACCCAACCCCAAATAAAATGATTTTTAAAAAAAGATCCTCCCCTAGAATCTCCAGAAAGTAATCCAGTAATCTTGACATCTTGAATTTAGCCTACAGAATGGTAAGATCATAAATTTGTATAGTTTAAGTTGCTAAATCTATGGCAATTTGTTAGAGGAGCAATAGTAAATAATTGAAGTGCTTTACTCAGAACAGTTTATTCTTATAACTTTGGCTTTGGATTGTCCCCAGTATGGAACAGCTACCATTTGGGAGATGCCATGAAGGGTAGGAGTGTGGTGTGTGTGGCAGGGGCAGGTAATGTTGATTTTATAGCTCTCCTTAAATAAATCTGCCCTCCAATAGAGCATATATACAAGACCCAGAATTTTTTCCAAAGCTATGTATTTAAATTTATTTTACAAAACAAACTTATCACCTTCAAAGTACTCTCTATTACACTTACTACATTTGTCAAATCTGCTATTCCATTTGTGGAAAAATTTTCTAAACTCATCTGCTTGAATGGCTGACAGCACTTCCCTCATTTTTTTCTTCATCTCTTCTACATCATCATATCACTGTCCTTTCATGTCCTTTACATTCATGGGAAAATGAAGTCCCACAGAATGAGGTCAGGTGAGTAAGGTACGTGGGGCAAGAGAGGCATGCTGTTTTCTGCCAAAGAGTGGCACACTGAGATGGCTGCTTGAACAAATGCATTGTTGTGGTGGCAAAACCAGGCCCTAGTCTGACATAAACCAGGCCTTTTTTGTCACACACTGTTATGTAATCTGTTCAGAACCTCAAATTCAGCGGCTCTCAACTCATGGGTCGCAACCTCTTTGTGGTGGTCGAATGGCCCTTTCACAAGGGTCGCCTAAGATAATCAAAAACACATTATTTCCAATGGTCTTAAGAACCGAGACACCGCTCCTCTATCTATTTCCAGGTGGGTCCACCCACATGCAGATATGCCCACATATGAGTACCCGGTGTGAAGCTGTTACCGATGCTATACCATGCTTCAAGACAAAATTTCATTTATTTGTAATTAGAAATAAATATTTCACAATATATAATTATATATTGTTTTATGATTAATCACCATGCTTTAATTATGTTCAATTTGTAACCATGAGAATACATCCTGCATATCAGATATTTATATTATGATTCATAACAGTAGGAAAATTAGAGTTATGGATTAGCAATGAAAATAATTTTATGGTTGGGGGTCACCATAACATGAGGAACTATATTAAAGGGTCGCAGCATTAGGAAGGTTGAGAACCACTGCTCTAAACAGGAAGCTTGATTAACAGTCTGACCTAGTGGAACAAACTACAAATGCACTATCCCCCTCACATCAAAACAACAAATGAGCATTGTCTTGATCTTTGATTGCACTTGACACTGGCTTGACTGATGTTTGCTTTCAGGGTCATAAGATGAGCCCTACGTTTTGTCACCAGTAGTGGCCTTGGGGAAAAGTCTGGCCTGCTTTAGAGGCGTCCTTTCAATGTATACTATGCTTACCCTTGATGCTCTTTTTCCTGGTCAGTTAAAACTCAAGTCAATTACCGAATCTCCCATTAAAATTTGCTGAACCAATCTCCAAGATAGTCCTGATAACCTCCCCATCTGCTCGAAGATCTGTCATCAGTCTTCAAGCACTAGTGCACGAATCTTGTAGACATTTTCATCTGTTCAAGAAGTTGTCCACTTCTACAAAAAACCCACTGGCATCAGAGAGAACCTTCCCAGGAGATGTCAGTGGGTGCACTAACTCAGAGTCAGTTGCTCAATGCTCACGTAGCAGGAAAAATGCGTACTATGAAAGCTATGCCCCATGGAGCTTTTTAATTTTTTTGGTATCCCCTCGCATGAAATACTGGAAAATAGTCAAATATTTGATTACTAAACTTATAAAAATACTTAAAATGCTTAGAAAGAAAAACACCTTAAAAATAGAAATATTCAAAATTCTGGTCCATATGGTGAGCAGCGATGCACTTTTCTTTCTTTTTATTGGGGACTCATACAACTCTTATCACAATCCATATATACATCAATTGTGTAAAGCACATTTGTACATTCGTTGCCCTTATCATTCTCAAAACATTTGCTCTCCACTTAAGCCCTTGGCATCAGCTCATTTCCGCCCCTCCCTCACTGCTCCCCTCTCCCTCATGAACCTACTTTTCTGTTGTCCATCCCCCAGGGAGGGGGTTATATGTAGGTTCTTATAACCAGTTCCTCTTTTCCAACCCACCCACCCTCTACCCTCCCGATATCACCACTCTCGGCACTAGTCCTGATGGGACCAAGAGATGCACTTTTTTTATCTAGCAGACTAGAGCAGGGTCCAGAGATTATTTCAATAGACATGAAATGCTAACCAGCAATTAAATGCAGTGTTGCTTATGAGTAGACATTAAATCAACATGAGGAGCTTATTGGAAATAGATTCCTGAGCTACAATCTCAAAAGATTCTCATTCAAAACTTTTAAGTTGAGACTCAGGGATCTGAATAAGATCAAAATGAAGAATTTCTTAATTTTGTTTCCCAATAATGGCTGAAACACTGCCCATTTCTCCAACAAGTCATTGAACTACTGACAAGATGTAAAAAAAAAAAAACTAATAATAAGTATAAGAATGAAGGAAATAATCTAAAATTTACAATAGAATACACACACAACTCTTTAATATATTTAAATCAATGGATATATGATATGTGATTTTCATGCCAATAAAATGGTTTTTAAAAAAGGGAATCAGTCCAAGAGGCAGTTCCTTGAATTTGGTAACTATCCAATTACTTTGATAGCTAACAGCACCAGAATTTCAATTTTGCATGAAGTCATAGCAAAATATTTTTTATTCAGAGGTCATTCATTTAAATTCTTTAGCAGTTTTTGTTCTTGTAACAGTATCAGGAAAGATTAAATATTTAATGAGCAAAAGCTCCCATTCTGGGAATTGAGTGTGTTAACAAGAAATTGTACTATATCATTGGGCTGTGTCCTCTTTATGTCTTTGAGGCTATATATACAAGGAAGTACAATTTTAGTTAAAGCCTCTAAAAAATGCTGGCTCAAGCAGAAACACATTTTTCCTAAGCAGAAGCATTCAGAAAATATCTCCTTTTTACTCTTAGCATATGAAATGCTAAACATATGACTTCCTGAGACAAGTCCTTGCCATCACTGGGTAATAGTGGATAATCAACCATGCTTCTGTGATGATTTGAAGACTGTTGCAAATGAAACTGAATGACCTATTCAAGGCTACAAATCAAGTCCAGGCCAGATGAACATGAGGAGATCAATAACCAAGTCACTAAACAATATATACCACTCAAGAAGACCAACATTAATATAAAAAACTAATAAGAAACAAAACAATACAATGGTCATTGAGTCAATGCTGCTGACAGATCAATAGTCAAATGCCTGGGTTTATAGCTAGAAAAAATTCAGAAATTAAATATAATTAAATAAACAACAAATTAATTATAAAGAATTATGTTGAAAAGAATATTTTAAAACCCGATTTTATTATTTTCTTTTTCTTTTAAAGAGCACTGAAGGCACTGTTGGGTAAACATTGAACTGTTAACTTAAGGTTGACAGTTCAAACCCATGAGCAGTTCCGAGGGTAAAAGATGAGGCTGCCTGCTCCCATAAAGATTTATAGGCCAGACAACAGAAACATGGGTGAAGAAAGACAGCAGACAGTGTAAGATGTGAAAATAATAATTTATATTTTATCAAGGGTTCTTGAAATAGGGAGGGTGAGGGAAGGAAGAAAAACAATGAGGAGCTGAAACCAAGGGCTCATGTAGAAAGAAAGAATTTTGAAAAGGATGATGACAATGTATGTATAAATGTGCTTGACACAATGGAAGTATGGATTGTTATATGAGCTACAAGAGCCCCACTAATATGATATAAAAAAACCAAAAAGACTTATAGACCCAGAAATCCTATAGAGGGTCACTATGAGTCAGAATAGATGCAGTAGCAGTGGATTTGGGTTTGTCTTTTAATGCTTTTTCTCTTGTTTGTAGCTCATTCCTTCATAGCTCTTTTTTTCTCCTTTATCCTGTACAGACATTAACAGGTGGGCAGATGGGTGGGGTGCATTTGAAGAGTCTTCATGCTTGCTCCTGCTGTCTTTCTCACACAAAGGTCCTTGAGCGGGCAGCTAATCTGTTCCAAGGAACCCATCCTGCTCTCTGTGTCCAGGAGGGCCTCTTGTTAAAGCAGCACTTTCCGGTCTTTTGCTTACTCTCCCCAAAGAATGGGAACTGATTTAGCTCATCGGTGGCAGGTCAGTTTCTTGGGTCCACTGGCCCTTATTTCTCTGCTTCGGTGGTTCTCAAACTTCAGTTGCATCAGAATCACCTAGAAGGCTTGTTAAAACACAGATTGGCTCCACCCTAGAACTAGATTCAGTTTATTTGGAAATGGAACTGAAACCTGTATTTCTAACAAATGATACTGATGCTGTTGTCTTGGGGAGCCACATTTTGGGGATCACTGCTATAGTATGTGGTGTGAATGTGCTACACATCATTATCCTCACATGCCTTTCTCTTTCTTCCCACGACAACCTTGTGTCCTTAGTACACAAACTCGCCTTGCCAAGCCAGAGGCAGCTAGCTACGCAGCAAGTTTGCCTGGAATGGGGTGGGTACGTTAGGGTCTGGGAAGAAGGGCATTAGGAAGCCCACTTGGCCACAGACCCAGGCTGCAATCTAGTCCAGCTCCACCAAGAATAAAATTAACAGTTTCAACTGTGTCTGAGAGGCCCATATCTATTTTCTCAGTTGGTTCTGAGAATAAAGAGAGAGTATGGATTATCAGTCCCCTCAGGCCAGTAGCATCCATGATGATCATGGGATGACAGAAACTATGGCCAGGAACATCAAGGTCTGTGGCTGCATTCTGAAAACAGAGTGGCTCTGCCTTGTCTGCATCATATGCTAAAGCTGCGTGGCATCTGATGTGCATGCTGAATGTCCCTGCTTCTGAAAAACATGCCGTTATCCCCACAGTGACATGCTAGAAAGAAGATACAGAACCTCTTCAAAATTCAGCCTGAATGAGATCTCTGGATCCTTCACCAACTAGTGTCCAGATCACCTAGTAGTCTCAACATCTCCCTCTTCACCCACAGCAAAGCCCTCTGGGGCCATTCTAGGGAGCATCTCAACTGACCCCCTCCCGGCCTTCTTTCCCTGCTTGGGTCTGGTGACTCCTCTGTTCTTGTCTCTTTGTGCCGGCATCTAACCTACCCCTGAAGATGGATGCTTTGCAGTCTCAATTCTCAGTTGACAACTGACTTTCAACCCTGCACTGCAGCCAGTTTTGTCCCACCTCTCCCCAACCCCACACTGCTCCTGGAGGCTCCAGCAGGCTCAATAGATCCCCTACTTCGGAATGCAAAAGGTGCTCCAGAATTCATACACAGCCTCCTTCGTGGAACAGAAAGGAATGCTGCAAGCCTGGTCTCCATAACTTTGGGACCCTGGTGGTGCCCATCTCTGAGTGCCCAGTGCTGCCGTTGTACTAAACCAAGAGCCTCTCCTGGCTGGCAAAGGGACAAAATGGCACCCATGGTCCGAATTCTGCCTAGACACGTGTCCTGTGACCCATGAGTGTATTTTAAATTCTGGAGCTACTGTATAAAAAGGCGCCCTGGTGGCAGAGTGGTCATGGGTTGGGCTGCTATCCACAAGGTCAGCAGTTCTAAACTACTTGCCACTGCACAGGAAAAAGATGGAGCTTTCTACTCCTGTAAAGAGTTACAGTCTTAGAAACTCCACAGGGGCCGTTCTATCCTGTCCTATAAGGTGGCAATCAGTTGGAATCAACTTGATGGCAGCGAGGGTTGTTTTTCTGTTTGTTTTTGAGATCATATAAAATTTAATAGATTAATATAAAACTCAGGTTTTTAGCTTCTCTTTTAAAACAAAAGGGGCAAAGCTGTTGAGCCACAGCCAAGTGGCAGCAGAGCCTACAGATAATGGGAGAAACTTCAGTTTAGCCACAATCCCCTTTACTCCCTCCCATCTTTTCCTCCAGCATTCCCTCACTGTCTTTTTCCCACAGAGCAGATGGGAGTGAACAGTAATTGCATACAAATTCTGCTGCCTGCCATTGCTAATTTCCTCAGATCTTCCGGAACTCGTAAGAGTTTAATGTTGAAAGAGGCATATGGATTATTTGCTCCTCAGCTGGTGGATGCTTCACCTCCTGGGCATGAAGTCAGAATTGTAACCATAGACAAACAGCATGTGTTTCCCCCAAATGAACCAAACTCAGGAGATTCAAAGTGGGCATATCCTGCATTGTGCCCTGGCAGGGCAAAAGTCCCATAATCAAAAGTTACTAAATGTAGAATGTCATGGCACACTTGATTTAAATAATATAGCTATATAAAGCAAATTAAAGGTTATTATTTTTGAAAGCCTGTCACCTGACAGTATTTTTCATTTGGCAATCAACTATTGCTTAACATTAGGTGCAATTAACTCATAACAACCCATGTACAACAAAAGAAAACACTGCCCAGTCCGTGGCCATCCTCAGAATCTTTCCTACATCTGAGTCCATTGCCGCATCCATTTATCAATCAAGCTACAGGAAAGCTCAGTGGGGCTATTAAGTAGAATGCTCACTGTGCCATAAAAACGTGCAAAGATCATCTCTCAAATCATGTTACTTGCATGCACAGTGAATTGGTTAAAAGTGCCAGGCTACCACCAACTGACTACACTGTCACTGCCAGAGACTCGCTCACAGGTCACAAGTCGACGTGCCTTTCTTATTCCTGAGCTTTCCCCATAAAATTAGATGAGTGAATCAGTATCAAGGTAAAGATTTGATTTTCAAAACTGTTCTTTCTCCTTTCATCTCTCTACACTGACAACGCCAACAATGAAATTTAAAAATTATATATATATATATGTCAGATCCCACTTCTCTTTCTTCCCAGACTCCCAGGACAAGAGTGGATTCTGTAGGACCTTTCCCCCTGGTTCAACATAATCCAATGGGGGAAATTTTCAAATAGTCATAGGGATCTCCTGACAGATCCAACTGAAGGCACACTGAAAGTAAGGCTAAGCCTGTATTTATAAAGAAATGATTAACTATAATCCCTTTGTAATATGTTTTATAGGTTATAATGTGCTTTCACATAATTTGTCACATGCAAGAAAGCATTTTACAAAGCACCTCTATTGTGGTGATTTTTTAAGTACTACAGTTACACATTGGGCTACTAACCACAAGGTCAGTAGCTCAAAACCATGAGCCACTCCATGGGACCAACATGAGGCTTTCTACTCCTGTGAAGCATTAGTCTTGAAAACTAACAGGGGCCAGTTCTGCCTTGTCCTAATACGGTCACTATGAATTGGAATCCACTCAATAGCAGTGAGTTTGGTTTTTGAGTACTAGTCATAATGAATACTGGTGGTGCTGTGGGTTAAGCACTGGGCTGCTACCCACAAGGTCTGTGGCTCAAACTCAGAATATGAAGCTGTCTGCTCCCATAAAGACGTACAGTGTCAGGACCTTTCCGGGGAAGATCTACTCTGTTCTTTAAAGCGGCTGTGAGTTAGAACTGACTCAGGGCAGCAGATTTGGCTTTTGTACTAGTCATGCTGCATGCAGCACCCTAATGTAAATACAGCCCTACCCTAATTCTTGGTGTTAATTCCATTCATTCAGAAAAGAGGAAGGTCTCAATCCATCTATTATTCTGAGTTTGATTCTGAATTGACTCTCTTTGGTCATAATTACAAACAAGTTAAAATAAAATATTAGAACTAAAATAAGGAGCCTGTGTTAATCTGGGTAGAGTAGAGAAACAAATTCACCGACACTGGGTATAAGAAAGAACTTTACATACAAGAGCAATTAAATATTGAGAAAACATCCCAGCCCAGTCAATATCAAGTCCATAAGTCCGATATTAGCCCATATGTCCAAAACCAATCTATAAAGTTCTCCTCAGACTCACGAAACACATGCAATGACGCCGACTACAGGGAGATCACAGGCCAGTGGGTAGAGAGTCTTGTGGATCCAGTGACAGTGGAAGCATCTCAGCACTGGCGTGAGTTTCCAGGTCCAGGGCTCTCACTGCCATCAGCAAAGATCCAGGTGTCTTGTCAGAAAAGAGTCTCTCAGGGAGTGAGTGAGCAGATGTGTCCCGCCTCCAGTGAGCCACCCATCTCCCCAGTACCTCCAAATGAAGTAATCAAGCTACGACCTAATTGACAGGCTAAACTCCACCCCTTCACTCTTACTGCTCTCAAATTGACAACAGATTATACAACTACCACAGAGCCGTAGTGGTATAGTGGTTACCCGCTGGACTGCTAACTGCAAGGTCAGCAGTTCAGAACACCAGGAGGACCCTGGCAGAAAGATGGGGTTTTTCACTCCAGTAAAAAATTACAGATTCAGAAAGTCACAAGGGCAGTTCTATGCTGTCCTACAGGGTCACCATGAGTCAGAATCAACTCAATCAGAGTGACTTTTGAAGACTAAAATAAATAAACTAGTAGAATATGTCCTACTAAATGTTTCCCACCTGTAGGGATGCATGATCATTGTTAGAAGTCTTGGCTTTAGAGTCAAAATTCTTTTTTTAAAAAACATTTGATTAGGGGCTCATACAACTCCTATCACATTCCATACATATACATACATCAATTGTGTAAAGTACATCTGTACATTCTTTGCCCTCATCATTTTCAAAGCATTTGCTCTCCACTTAAGCCCTAGGCATGAGATTCTCTTTTTGTGACCCTCCCTTCCTGCTACCCCCTCCCTCATGAGCCCTTGATAATTTATAAATTATTATTTTGTCATATCTTGCCCTGTCCAACATTTCCCTTCACCCCCCTTTCTGTTGTCTGTCCCCCAGGGAGGAGGTCACTCGTAGATTCTTGTAATCAGTTCCCTCTTTCCAACCCCCTCTCCCTCAACTCTCCCAGTATCACCACTCACACCCCTGGTCCTGAAGGTATCATCCACCCTGGATTCCCTGTCTAAACCAGTGTACATCCTCTGCTCTATCCAGAATTCATGGTAGAATTCGGATCATGATAGTTGGGGTGGGGTGGGTGGGAAGCATTTAGGAACTGGAGGAAAGTTGTATTCATCGGTGCTACATCGCACCCTGACTGGGAGTCAAAATTCTTATGAATGAATATAGATTCTCTTACTAATTATATAACCTCAAGCAATTTTACCTTTCTGAGAGTGTCTCGGTGTTCGCATTAAAAAAAAAGATAATAACAATATAATGATAATGAAACCAACTTCACCAATTTTGGGGGAGGATTAATTAAACACTAATGGGTTTAGAAAGGAATCCGGGTGTTGCAGTGGGTTAAACATTGGGTAGCTAACTGCAAGGTCAGCGATTCAAACCCACCAACCACTCCACAGGACAAGAGATGACCCTGTCTGCTCCCATAACGATTTCGTCTCAGAAAGCCTATGGAGCAGTTCTACTTGACTATAGGTTCATTATGAGGCAGAAACAGCTCATTGGCAGTGGGTTTGGTTTTTAAAGGGGAATATGTGCTTATTTTTTAAGAAAGGGGAATAACGTATAGCAAACACCCAAAAACTGCTAGCAATTATTTAAAATGTTGGCAATTCACAATTTTAATAAAATTATTAAGTGTTGATGCCAACTCATAAGGACGCCATGTGATGGGCCAGAACTGTCCCACTGGGTCTTGTAGACTGTCCTCCTACGAAAGCAGATCGCCACTGAACCACGGTCAACCTGTCAGTTAGCAGCTGAGAACTTCACTACTGTGCCAGCAGGGCTCCTTTTCATAATATCCACTGTCTCCAAAAGTAATATACAGGTGTCATGTGCATATACATAAATGCACATTAGTGCAATATATAAAAACAAAATGTACATTAAAGCAACATATATGAGCAATCTTTGAAAATACATGGAAAATGTGTTTTAGGAAAAAACTCATGGATTTCAAAGTATTTTTACATCAAAATAATTCATAATACCTTTTATAAAATGTATGAATAGAATCTAGTCTGAGGCACAAAGGACAGGACAGAGGCAGACTAGCCATGGTGATGCCATTTTTTGACTGCTGAATGACCTGCCTCCTTCCCCCTCCCATTTTGGAAATCCCCGCTAATGACTGAATTTAGAATGTATTCTTATGTACCTGAAATCAGGGCATTGAAGTTAATCGTGTTTTTTGTTAACATTGTTCCTTTTGATGTTGTAACCAGGATGTTGTAATCAATCCTGCTATTATGGTTTTTGTAACAGATGTACCTTGCTTTGATCTAAAGAATGTTAACATTAATTTTGCTAATCTAGCTTCTGCCACCCCTGGAATATTCATGGGAAAGCCCCTGATAAATTATCTTGGTGGTCTTTGCGTATATAAGCTTGCTAGGATTTTGACATGGAACTGCAATGTAAAGAATCACTTTTAGATTCTTGCAGTCCAGTTAACCCAATAAAATACGCTTCTAAGTTTCAAGACAATAAAGTAGCTGACATTTATTTGAACCTATAACAAGGCAACAGTTTAAAAAGAGCTATCAGAACCATGTGATTTGTACAAAAATCAAAGTTAAAAACAAACATCAAATGCATGGTGAAACTGGATGGAAGAATGGTGATATTAGTCACAAGAAGTTCCTGGGGACAATGCCCCAGAGCAATCAGCAGTTTACCCATGATTCAAAGTTGACTGCACTCTGGGACTGAGGACTGGGGGGCACTTGAATGGGAGAGAAAGCAGAGAGTAACTCCCCCAGAGCTGTGAAAAGTAAGTCATTGGACCTTAGGGGCAACGCCCGGCTAGGTGGGTGTCCAAGAAAGGGACATAGAATCACCCTATATTTAGTACCTCTTTGCCTCTCTCTCTGTTAGAATTCTGAACTTAGAAGAATTGATCCACGAACTGTCGTTCCCCCCACCCACCCACTCCCTATGCTTCGGGTAAAGAGAGCTCAACTAAATGGGAGATCAACTGTGTAATGCTGTTACTCGTGGGTTGTGGTTCATGGGGGAACTGCACTCATGCAGACTCCTTATCCCAACAGTCTCTAGAGGGCTGTGTCATTGGAAAACTGATGATGTCATCAGTGCAATGCCTGATGATTGACAAGGTTTTACTTTTTGTTTCTATGGGCTTTTGTTTTCCTACCTTTAGTTGGGTTTTGTTTGCTGGTTGGTTTGCTATTGTTGGTGTAGTTGGTCTTATGGGGTTTTGATTTTGTCATAATACAACCACCAAAGTAAACCTGAGCCATGCAGATCCCATGGACAAAAAGATGGATTCTGGGCTGCCACTTAACTCTAGCCCCAGTCCAAGAACAGCCAGTTCTGGTAACATGACCCTGTTCCATAGTCACCTTCATGAAATAATCACTGAAGATAAGGGAGCTACAGCAAAATGTGTGAAGAAAGCAGATGGTGCCCAGTGCTAGCAATGGAACTAGGGACTGGGTTCTTAAAGCCTTGTATTCAAACAAGCAGCCATCTAAGTGAAGAGTCAACTAAGTCCACACTAGCTTGTGTGATCCAAAGACAACAATAACAAAATTCAAATATGACGAAGGGAAAAGTCTCAGAACTTAAATTTCAAACACCTAATTTGTAGAAGGATAAGAACAGTGGGAACCCCACACTGCAGAGTACCTGATCAGATTAAGCCAATGGGACATCCCCTCTGGCCACAGGCAAGGATCTTGAACAGTTTTTACTATCAAATAAAAATCATTATAATCTTGATAATGCTGATTGAACATGATACTTGGTCAGTTGACCCTCTTGACCCAACCTGATATTGTTCTAGGTGCAAGTATTTCTTGTTTGTTTCAGGACAAAGCTTTCTTCTCTGGCTTTTTAAATGCTAATAGTGGTCTTTTCTTTTTCACTCATTTGTATTTTTATCTTTATAATATTATTTTGTCCTTACCGCTTTATTTTGGTTTTGTATTGTTTCTGTTGGGTTTCCCCCTTTGTGAAGCACTAAGGAGTAGATGCATAGAGATAAGAACTGAGGCATGGTTTATTGGGGAGGTAGGGGTGAGCGTGGGAGATAGGGAGGGTGAAATGGCTTGGGAAGCAAACAACATATGCAAGAGGGGGAGGGAGCACTAGAATGGATTGCAATTACACTACTCTTTTTAAATGCAATTTAACCATTAAAAAAAGAAAATGTTCTAAAATTGTTTGAGAATGAATGTGCAATTCTTGTTGATATGACTGAACTATTGAATTGTAGGATTTGTGGATTATGTGTCAATAAAACTGTTTTCAAAAATCAGTTTAGAAATGGATACCTTGTTTTATGAACAAAATGTAGAAATCCAAATTGCAGTAATCATTAGGTCCCACTGTAATCCATGCCAGAAGACACCCATTGAATGGCCTTCAGCCTGTGGGACCTCCTATAAGGAAAAGGAGTGACACTTTGTTTCCAGAGGAGTGACATCAGTGTGGTGATTGGCCATTATCTCGACATCATTTAAAGCAAGGCAAGGTGATGGGATTGGTGAATATATACCCTGGAGATGAAATTTCAGACCTCACTCTGTATTAACATAATTCACAAAAAACTATGCCTGGCACAGAGAAGACAATCAATACGAGTTTTAATCATCATCGCCATCATGATTTAAAAGAAATTCTCTTGCAAGAAATAGTTTACACATAAAAGGAAACCATCTTTGATTGCTGCCAGTGGTGGGAAGAAGGATAAATCACTAGCTAGAGGGAAGACACACATTAACTTAGGTGAAGGGAAAGACAATATATACTAAGGAGGAGGCCAGCAAAAAATGACCAAGGCAAAGGAAGGCACCAGGATTTAAGAAACAGTATTATATAAACATCCAGGCAATCACAGTAGGAACAATAATCCTGACGTGGGTACATAGACTGAACAGGTGTGTGAAGGAAAATGGAACTATACCCATGAATATATATAGGCCTGACAAAAGATATCTCTGTATATGTACTTATACTACTACAAATATAGAATATTGTGTTAGTCTAGGCAGACTAGAGAAACAAATTCATAAACATGCATATGTATATAAGAGTTTTATATAAAGGGTAATTGTACATTAAGAAAACATCTCAACCCAGACCAGTCCAAGGTCATAAGTCCTATATTAGTCCATATGTCTGACAACAATCTAGAAAGTCCTCTTCAGACTCACGAAACACATGCAATGACACCAAATGTAGAATATCACAGGCCAGTGGGTAGAAAGTCTTTGGTGGTAGAAGCATCTCAGCGCTGGCAGGGGTCTCCTCATGGTCATTCCAGTTCCCAGAACTGCATCAGGGTAGGTCTATGTGGCATCTCCTCAGGGACGCCTCGCAGGAAGTCAGCCTTGTCAGTAGAGAGTCTCCAAGGGAGTGAACCAAGAGAGATAGACGTCTTCCGCCTCCAAGGAGGAAGTACTAGATTTCCCAGAATTCTCAGGAGAAGGCCATGCCCACAGAAGTCTCATTGGCTATCTGCATATTGACAGCCTAGACTCCACTCCTGAACTCTTAATTCTTAAAGTGACACCAGATTAGGTGACACCCACAAACATATAGGGGCAAAGTTATGAAAGACTTCTTAGCCACATCCTAACACCAAGAAAGAACAAGCTGCTGGGGTGGGGGTTCCGGACCATCATCTCCAGGGACATGAGGATCAGTAGGCCTAACAGTTCACAAAGAAAACATTCTACATCCTATTTTTCTGAGTAGTGACTGGGGTTTTTAAAGTTGTGAGCAGACCTGTAAGATGTCACTGGTGGTCTCTCCTCATATGAACAGCCACACAAAATGAAGATAATCAAAGACATATGCAAACTACTGCAAAGAACTTCTAAACCATGCAACACTTAGCCTCCAAGGGCCCGAGACCAGAAATAGGAGAGGGTGCCCAGCTAACACTACTGACAGCTCTGAAAGGGGTAACATTGAAGGCGCTATAGAGGGAGAAAAGAGAACAAAATACAAAACCATTAAAAAAAAAAGACCAGAGTCTGATGGAACCCCCAAGATTATGACCCTTAGTCATTCTTTAGGGCTTGGACTAAAATCATGCTTTGTTCAATTTTCAAGGCGCACATAGATCTAAAGGCAAGTAGTACCATCAGGTAGGTAGGCTCTCTATAAAAACCAACCATTTGAGATCAAAGGCAACATATGCCCAAAGACACAGTTCAGAAGGCAGGAAGGTTACAAAAGAAAGGAAACCAGAAACATAGGAGGAAGGGAGGTGAATGTTACTTTATTATATTGCAGAAATTGAGAACAATGGCATGAAACAAAAATGTGTATAAACTGTTAAGTTGAAACTGTAAGCCTTCACCCAATTCACAATAAAAATTTCAAAGCAAAAAGAAGTACATTTTATTATTATTCCCTTAGAGAGTTGTAGCTATATCCACAAATGGAAACCAGGCAGCTTTAATACCCTATTCATATGTTATTACAAATTTTTAGTACAGCAAAATTCATTTATAACTTATTAACCAGTAATTATCACTAAGAAGCCCTGGTGGCATCATGGTGAAGAGGTCAATGGATTACTGGAAAGTCAGACTCAGATTCACCCTACCAGTGCCATTGAGAATCCCCGACGAGTTGATTCCACCTCATAAGCATCCTATCGGACAAAGTAGAACTACCCAATAGGGCTACCAAGACTGTCAATGTTTGCAGAGGTTGGCTGCCAGTTTTCTCCCCTGCAGCAGCTGGCGGGTGGGGATGACTCTCCTTTTCATTAGCAGCCCAGCATTTTGCCACTGCACCACGAGGGCTACTTGCTTATTGGCCAAAACATTGCAGAGCCTTCTGACATGTGGTCCTTCTAACTTCCTATTCTGCTGGGGTAACATGAAAACCCCTTGTTAAGACAGCAAAAGCACAAAAATCGCAGTGGCCCGGGCTCTGAGAACTGCCCTGGAAGAGACAATAATGTGAGGGAACAATCAACTGTGATTTCAGAGTTGTTACCGCGGCATAACTAATACTGTCCTGATTGATATTGAAAGTTTGGCCAGAAAGAAACTTTTGTTGGTCTGTGATCAACCTACAGGAGCCATTTGCAAGGATTGACTAAAAAAAAAAAAAAAGTGGGGAAATTTCCCATACCTTCCTCAGACACCTATGGAATTTTACTATGTTTACTAAACCTCAGAGAAAGTTACATTCATTTCAAATCCATTAATTGATTACTGTTTGCCTCACTTAAACCAAATCCTCTAAGAATAAAACCCAAGCAGTGACTTGCATTGAGTAATGTATATTGAGCAACTGATGACAACCACAGGAGCGTTGGATGAACACACGGTTCTCTCCACATAGCTCCTTTCTTGTTTTACAACCCGGTCTTCATTTTCCAATGAAGTTATCACTCCTGGACAAGCCTAAGTGCATAGTGCTCAGACATGGCTGGCTCAGTCCTTTGTCAGCAATAAAAAAGTATGCTGTTCATGGAATTTACTCAGTTGGTAGGTCTTAGGCTTGAGTTGAATATTTTTACTGCCAACGAAAGGAGATGGCATCTATCTAAGCTCTATGTCCGATACATTCCTGATTCAAAACTGGAAACCCAGGAGGCTGGAGAGCAGAAGGGTAATACATTTCCACAGCTCAGGACTCAAAGTCTGGCACTACTCCTGATAAGCGATGTGGGGAAGGCCAAATGGCATAGCATTTAAGCCTATTAACTCTTCTCTGACCCTAGTTCCCGCCTCTCTTCATGGGTAAGGACGACTGGAAGGAATACAGATGACTAAGAACTCCACACAGAGTGGGCCCTTGCTGCTGCCATGCTGTGGAATTATTAAAGTTAATCTGAATTTTTATCAATTGTTATTATATACTCAAAGCAGTATCCTCTTGCATTTAAACCAATAAATAATATATCATTGGCATTACCGTTAGATTAAATACTTTCTAATAGTAGTGCTGTTGGGTAAATGTTGAGCTGCTAATCACAAGGTCTGAGGTTCAAACCCACCAACCACTCTGCAGGAGAAAGTTGAGGCTATCTGCTCTAGTAAAGATGTATAGTCTGGGAAACCCTATATAGAGTCATTATGAATCGGAATTAATTCAATGTCAATGGATTTGGTTTGAATTTTTTAATGACAGACACAAAAAAATTTTCTATTAATATGATCATCTTCCAACTTCATTAAACTCCTGCTAAGTAAAACAGAAGAGCTGATAGCAAGGGCTCAAATACAAAGTAAATATTTAGAAAATAATGATGGCAACATATGTACAAATATGCTTGATATGATTGATGTATGGATTGTTATAAGACCTTTAAGAGCCCCCAGTAAAATGATCTTTTAATTAAAAACTCCTGCTAAGGAAAAATATCTTCTGTTAAATTTCTACTCATCTACCGGCACATAGATTTTTTTTTAATTTCTAAGAATTTCCAGCCACATTTCTGATTACTAATTCTGATTATGTGCCAATATAAATACTTCAAGTAAGTTACCCTGATTTCATTTTTTAAATGTTTTCAAAGATAATTTAATGTCTTTTCTCCCGTAGTTTAACTGTCTTTCTCCTGTAGTTTGGCTGGTAGTTTCCAACTGCTAACCATGAAGTTAGCAATTCTATATGCAAACATTACACCAGAGTGGAACTGCTAAATGGGGTTTCTTCTAATGGCTGTGTTTGTTGTTGTTGCTGTTTTTGGCTAAGTACATTGCCAATGCTTTCTTCCAAACAATCACTGAGTGAACTCCAACATTTATTCTCAGTAAGATGTTAATGCAGGAAACTGTGAGGCTGGAGGTATAGGAGCACTGTCTGTACTATATGATCAATTTATCCATGTGTGTAAAACTGTCATAAAAATTATACCTATTAATAATGAAACCAATAACAACACAGTAAGTTACCATCAGGATAGCCACAATAAAAAAGAACAGATAGTAACCAGTATTGATATGGATAATGGAAAACTGAAACCTTTATATATGGCTAGTATATAAAATGTAAAAAAGAATATAAAATGTAAAAAAAAAAAAAGAATATAATATTATATAATTACTTTGGAAAACAGTTTAGCAGTTCCTCAAGGAGTTAAACACAGAATTACTAGTTGACTCAGAAATTCTACATCTGGATATATACCACAGAAAAATTAAGACATATAACCATGTAAAACCTAATTCATGAATGTTCAGCATTATTGATAAAATCCAAAAAATAAAAGCCATCCAGATGTCTATTAACTTGATAAATGGATAAATAAAATGTATTATGTACACATATAATACTATTCAGCCATAAAAATGAATGAAGCACTGATGTGTGCTACAACATGAACCTTAAAATCATTATGCTAAGTGAAAAATGGAAGACATCAAAAGCCAGACAATACATAATTATATTTATGGGAAATTTCCAGAATAGGCAAACATATACATATAAAGTATTTTAAGAACCAGACCATGAGTTTTGATTCATTGTGTCCCCATACATGTCAGAGACCTGTGTTTTCCATAGAGTTTTCAATGACTGGCTTTTAGAGGCATATTGCCAGACCTTTCTTCCAAGACACCACTGGGTAAACACAAATTCCAGCCTTTTGGTTAGCAGCTAAGTACACATGCCCTGCTGGTAAGTGGATTCAGACTCACCGTGACCTTGGAGGACAGAATAGAATGCTCCCAAAGATTTCCAAGGCTGTAAATCTTACAACAGACTGTCTCAACTTTCTCCTGTGGAGCACTGATGGGTTCCCACACAGGCCTTTCAGTTAGAGGCCAAAGGACTTAATCAACTGTGACACCAGTGTTCCTACAACTAAGAAACCAAAAACCATTGTCCTGAGTCAATTCCATAAAGTGGAGCAAAAATTCTATAAAACTGACTATTTTAGATGGGGTAATCATATAGTATGAGGCTGTTATAGCTCAATAAAGTTCTTATATTTTAAAAGTAATGTTTTTAAAATGTCATTTGCAATTGTAATGCACCAAGAAAATTGATGAAATATCCTTTAATCACATTCAAAGCGAAGAATCTGAGATTATGTGGTTGATATGAAACCATTAGTTTCACTGGGAAGATTTGCTGCTGTTAGGTAGGTTTTATAATACTCTGAATATTGTGCCTTGTGGCATAACACTTTGCACCCAGCAGAGGTTTGAATAAGACTTGGCATCTTCTTTATAATAAATGAGCAACATGTTTAAGACCTCCCTAAAGCGTGCCCAAAATGTGAAGTAAGATGTAGACTAAAAAAGTTTTATTCCATTGATAAAGACAAAAAAAACAAATTCACTGCCATTGAGTCAATTACAACTCATAGCTATACTACAGGGCACAGTAGAACTGCCCCTGTGGGTTTCCAACATTGTAACTGTTTAGTTAATAAATTAATATGTTTTTTTAAATGACATCATATGTTCCTTTTTAGTATGCTAAGTTAGAATGGCAGCCATTTCCTCTGAATTACCAGGAAATTACAATGTTTTCAGTTCTATCATTATATATTGCCCTACCCTTATGAGAAATATTAAATTTGTAGAAACAGTATAAGTAAGGCTCACTCCTCAATAATATAATACATATAACACAGATAGAATATAATTTAGTAAAAAATTACTCTTAATCTTTTTATCCTATATATTCCTGATATATATATATATTGAGCAGTAAAAATGAGAATGCTTAAAAAAAACAAGAAATATATTCATTTAAAAGCCAAACTATTTTTAAAAAACAAATATTTGTTTTTGTTCAAGAAGAAAGAAATTATTTTCTTCCCATTTTATCAAAGTCTAATTTCTTTAATCAAGACTTACTGTTGTTATTGCAGATAGGGGAGGGGTCAAACTCAGTTAAAACCCGGGCCATTCGGTGTGGCAGGCAAGATTCACGCGGGCCACATCACATTGACACATTTCGTTAAGTTTATATTTTGAAGTGAGGATTCAGGAATATGGAAAGGATAATTAAAACAGTACATAATTGCTTTTATTTAAACATTTATTTTATGTATTTATAAAACTAAATTTTTTTTTACCCGAAACTTGTCAGTGCTTTCCTCCTACTAGTTTTCACTTACCTTTTAAGTTTTATGACCAGAAAATAAAACAAAGTAACTAATAAAAAACACAACATGTTGGACAGCTGACAAACATGATGCACAATCGTCATGGCTTCCCTCTAAAACTGTTAACTCGCCCTGCCGCTAGGTGTGATTCATAACAGCACCACCCAGAGTGCTCATTTTAACCTTTTCGCTGTTGGAATCTGTTTACATTGTGTGACACCGAGAGTGGCAGACAGATCGCTTCCAAACGTCGCCGGCACTGAGCCAGCGCGTTTATACACGTCCGCAGGCCCCCAGGAAAGGCGCTCGTCTGCAGTGGTTAAAGGGTTAACGAGGGTGTTGTGTGTCCAGTATTGCCACGATCTCACCTAAGCGCTATTTTCTTCATAATAATTTTTCTATTTTCATTTTATTTCAGAGCATCGAGGGCCACAAAAAATTACCTGGGGGGCTGCATGTGGCCCGTGGGCCACCAGTTTGACACCCTTGGGCTAGGGTAAAGTAACTTTGAGCTTCTCATAACATTTTACTGCAGGAAAAACAAGTCACATATTGATGATACACATTTCTTTGTACCTCTCCGAAAATGCCTCTCCAACTCACTTCTAATCTGATCTCTCTTTAAAAATGAGAACTTCAAGACCTAAATTTTATAAGTGTCAGTTTATTATGGAGGTAAAATTGGTTTTATGCACAAGCATTATCTGCATGTAAGGTGTTATTACTGCAAATTATTATTTTATTCATTTTGGGAATTCATTTAGAATGCATGCAAATTTACAGATACTCTTGCATTTGGGATTCAAGTCATCTTTGAATAAATTTAAAGTACCTCTCAAGATTAACTGTCAGTAAAACACAGACCTGGGGGTAACAGTCATCTAAAAATAAGATAGCCTGGATTTCAAACAAAAGCCAGAAAGTATTTAGCATTTGGGCAGGAATGGAGTGGGGCATGCCTTTGCCCATTCATTCAACTTTTTTTTAATCAAGTGCTTATTAAGAATCAGCCCATGGGAACACAAAGTGAAAAAGACACCATCGCTCATGATGAATTCCATAATTTCAAAAAAAAGAAAGAAAGAGACACCATCATTGCCCTCATCCAGCTCACATCTATGTGACCACAGAGGTAGGCACAGAAGCGACACTAGAATAAGCCTTCACATGAAAAGATTGTCACCTACAGTGTGTACATCTTTCGGTTTACATATTTTACCTTATTTAACCACAACAAAATAAGGGTGTCAAATCAAAGGAAACCTAAGCGTCTGCCAGGCAAAGTGACTTGGGACATCCCCCCCTACTTATTAAAACCTTTGAGCTGTTGATCTTGGACAGTAGGAATGAGTCAGTTCTGCCCTAGTTACTTAATAAGCTCTTTTTTTAATCAACTAGCAAGTCCTAGCACCAGGGTGACAACTTTTTAACTTGCAACCCTACCTTTTGGAGGATTCCCTAATCTGGAGACGCAAATGTCCTTCCCATCTGTAAACATCTCCACAAAGGATGGATGGAATGGACCACCCTGATCTTATTGCCAGGTGCTGTTGTGTCAATTTGGACTCATACTGATGCCACCACCACATGACAGGGCACAACTTCATGGGGTTTTATATGCTGTCGTCTTTATGGGCGATCACAATGTCTTTCTACCAATGAGTTATTGGGTGGGCTTGAACGCTTTACCTTTTAGGTCCAACACTTAGCCACTATGCCTCCAGAGATGAGTTCTTCTTCCAGTAACGAAGCAGTAGACATCTCCCAATGAATAGCTTAAGCAATTCTCAAGAGATACATACAAAGTGCCATTCACCTTTTCCCAGAGTCTTACGTAGCTAAAGTCAGCTTGAGAACAGCAGCAGAGGATTCCAGACTCGTATCCTTACTGTAACTTTAGAATGCCTCCTTCTTCCCTAAACAAATGCCATTCTCACTGGTACTAGTGTTACAATGCGTAGTGGCTTATGCATTGGACTGCAAGCCTAAAAGTCAGCAGTTTGAAACCAGTGGCTCCTCATGAAAAAGATGAGTCTTTCGACCCCTGTGAAGAGTTACAGTCTAAGATACCACAGGGACGTTCCACTTTGTCTTTTACGGTTCCTCTGAGTTAAATCCACTCATGGTAGTGAGTAGTAGAATTACTGTAAACAATACAATCATAATGCCAGGTATGTGTATAATTTCTCTCTCTGAAGTAAAAATTGGTGCTCTTTTATATTTTACATCGTTTAGTAAGATCTAAAAGCTTTTAATGATGGATGGATTTTTGTAGTCTATACTGTGCTTGATATCACAAATTAAAATCAGAGGCAGGAAATAGATAATATTCCAACTCTTTGAATCACTTATCAATTTATTCAATGAAATAGGATTCCTTTTTCTTCCAGTTGGGTGGGAGGCTAGGAGGGCCCACTAGCCAAGGTAAGCCACGGCATGATTTTAGCACTATCCTCAGAATGAGATGCAAATCCCGAAACCTCATACTCAAGATGTTCCATAATCTGACCTGAATAAACCTTTCCTCTTCTTACCTCCGCACGTCCCAGCAGGAAGCAGATTACTCACCAATCTCTACTCAGTGAGCACCTACCCATCTTTCAATGCCTAATTCAAATGGCCCCTCCTCCATATTTTATCTCTATGTAGACAGATAAAACATTTTATGTAGGCATCCATCCTCATTTCAGATGGATCACAAAGATGCCTAAAACATCAGAAGCTGGCATAAATTGGCATCCCCTCAACTCTGCCCTGCCTGCCCTCACTGTCGGAGGGAAAGTGAACTTTCCTCCTGGACCTTAACACATTCGGCGTGTAGCATTCTTACAGCACTCAGCAACAGCTTGCCCCACAGCCATGCATTCAGACCGCCTTAACCCTGCTACAAAACTGCCCATTGCTGAGGGCAGGGAAAGAGCATTTGTGGCAGTACAGGCCCACTCTCCTAACTCAGAGCTATGCCAAACTACTTGCTGAATAACAATGTAATGCCCTATCCAGAATTTTTAAAATCCAAATATGTAGCTAGTAATTCATATTTTGTTTGGGTCGACTTTTAACATTTGATTGATGTTGGCTATTCAGCTTTCCATGGCGGAGTTATTGTATTACATAGGCTACACGAAAAGGGCTTATTTGCTAAGGGGTCTTGAGCATAAGTTAAATTTTCAGAGAAAAGATCTTTTTTTTTTTTAATGTCAGAGTTTTGAAGGTAGTAAAGCTTCAAAGAGGAAGGAAAAATTTACCTTACCCATCTACCACAATCTAGACATTAGCTCAGTGATTCTCTAAGTGGGTTCCCAGGGCATCCATCTCAGCCTTACCTGGGAATTTGGGGACATTCTCTGGCCACCCCCAAGCCTACTGAATTATCAATCACATAAAGAGGTCCAAATTCAAGAGCATCTCTAATATTTTATGAAAATCAAACACAGGTTCCATAGAAATTATTTCCTCTGGTTGATAAAAGAGGCAAAGATAGATTGGTTAGGGGAACACTAGATATGGAGCTAGAATGAAGCTCTACGAGGGCCAGGTTCCTGTATCTGTCTTGTCCATGACTGGGATCCCCAATGCTAGGTAGGCCCTGATGTGTTATCAAATTTTGAAATTAAAAATAGAGGTGTGTCATCTCCGTCTCTCAGAAGTCAGGTAGCCTTGGCAGGTATCTCATTTCCCAAGTTTCTGCAGCTTCGGAAGGAAGGGAAGGTAGCTAAAAACGCCTTTACAATTAGCAATACGTGCCATGCCCCTACCTTATAGTTTCCCTAGGTGCTTTCACATTCACCCTCTGTTTAACCATCAGCCTCTTCCTGGGATCAGAAACGGAACCACAGACTGGGACTTCCCTTCCATGGCTAGCTGATTTCAGGTATCTAACACTGACTGCCCCCAAGAGCTCCTTTCAACTCACCAATAAAGCAGTCAGAGATTCTCGGTTATGTTTTTCACAACAATGGTGATCTTGGGTTTCACTCGGGCTATTTGTGAATAAGAAAATGTCTCACACAAATTGCAATAATTGTTTTTCCGAAATTAATTCATTTGTATGACATTTGCTTTAATAAATAAATAAGACCACTAGTATTCTGTTAGCTGTGCTTCCTGCTGGCACATCACTGACCTGTTAAGACTTAAACTGGGCCAGCAGGGACACGGGTGTCCTGGAAGAACGGAAACCATGCCAAAAGAAAGGAATAGGAAAGCTTGCTCAGGACAGAATCCAGAGCCCTCGGGTGAAAAAATGCAGGCGTTTCTGAGAATTTGGAGATTGCTTCCCAAGGTTATAAAAACCAACTTGATATCAAACTGAAAGTTCAGTTATGTACTAACTTGACAGTGTTTTTCCACCAAAGTATTGATGCATAGCAAAAAAAAAAAAAAAACCCTAAGCAAAGACTCAGTTCTCCAAACCATGAAATTCTCTCATTGATTTTTATCTATAAATAGCACCCATTAAGTACATATTTATCATCAAGGGAAGAAAAAGAAGCCAATATATCCATAAAAGATCATGTGAAACAAGACAAAAATTCCACTTCTATCATTGACCCTCACCAGAAGAGTCCGTCTGAACCTGCTTTTCTTTTACCTTCACAATGCAATCTAATCTAAGGCCCAGGTCTGGGGACCACAGGTAAAAGCAGCATGTACTTTCTCTCTAAGGTATTCCAACTAGTTGCTACACATTTGTTTTAGACCATATTGTTATATAACTACTTTGGTTTTTACAATTGATCACTGGGGAAAGATTCCTTTCAGAGGTGGAGTGCAGAGGTGAGGGGGCGGCGGGGGGTGTGGCCTCTGTAGTTTGCACAAGCAGACGCTGGGCCAGGGTGTAATTCACAAGACTGATCTTTCTAGACATAATTACCTATCTTTTAAATGCAAATGTATTCCAAATTCTTGTTTGGCACTACTGCTATTATCTTACATTTCTTGGTTCTCCATCAAATTGAAGGGGCTTTCATTTATCATTTGAAACAAAGACACATTATTTCCTGGAACTAGATCTTCCAGCAATTTAACTAGTTCTGTGTCTCAATAGTAGAAGAAGTAAATCTGCTTTCCTGGTATTTTTCACTTCCCTCTTTGACCACACCCCCAAATCTTTTTCCTTATAAAAGCCCTCCAGTCTTGCTAGTGTGTCCATCCACTCCCCAGCCTAGGAGACAATTTCTCATGGGTTCTTTGTGGTCAATGTGGATCTTTTGGAGGAAGCATGTCTGTGTGCCATGAGTTACCCAGATGCCCTTGTAGTTTTATAGCGGTGAATTGCTCAAAGAAATTAATCATAAAAATTTAGTTTATGAAAAGGTATAAAGTCCCCTTCAAAGAGACCTGGTGACACATGGCTAAGCACTTGGCTAGCACTTGGTTAAGCACTTTGGTTAGCAAACCAAAAAGTAGAGGATTTAAACCTACACCTGGCTCTGCAGAAGAAAGAAGTGGCGGTCTCCTTCTGTAAAGATGACAGCCTAGAAAAACCTATGAGGCACTTCTATTCCGTCACATGGGGTCACTATTGAGGCAGAACTGACCCAATAGCAATGGGTTTGGTTTATTTGGGCTAAAGTCCCCTTCATAATTGGACCTTATAGACAAAGCTATTTTAACTATCCTCATTTTCTGGTGAAACAAAGCATCTCAAGAAAAAAGAAAAACTCTATAATCATCAGTCTAATTCTTGTCCTTTCCATGCCCACAGTATTACTAAAGGGTAGGTTGCTTTTATAAGAGCCATGCTTCTCACCAAAAAGTGGCCCATGGGCACTCTCAGAGACTCCAAAAAGATTGACATCTCAGAGAAGCAACAAAGCCCACATGGAAGAAGCACCCCAACCTGTGTGATCACAAGGTGTTAACAGTATCAGGTATCAGGCATCAGAAGACCCAAAACAAACAACTATACCGATGCAAATGACAAGGAATGGAGTCGAGACCCAAAGCCCATCTGTGACACTGGACATTCACTCACAGAAAAGTCAGGAGGAAAGACAGAGACAGTCAGGCTGCAGTACAGTCCCAATGGAACACACAACATTCCTCTAGTTCATTAATGCTTCCTGCCCATCACTATCATGATCCCAGTTCTACCTTACAAATCCAGCGAGACCGAGCATGTACACTGATACAGATAAGCGCTCTCCAAACACAAAACAGGCAGATAAACCCCTCAAGAACAGTAATGGGAGTAGCAATACCATGATGGTAGGGGGAAAGTCGGGGAGAAGTGGGAGAAATTGGGAACCACCACAAGGATTGACGTATAACCACCCCACCCCCAGGGGGTCAAACAACAGAAGCATGGGCACAGGGAGACAGTGAACAGTGTAAAATATGAAAATAATCATTTATCAGGGATCAGGATGGGAGGGGAGTAGGGAGGGGGGAAAAGGAGCTAATACCAAGGGCTCAAGCAGAAAGAAAATGTTTTGAAAACGATGGCAACATATGTACAAATGTGTTTGATGTATGGATTGTTATAAGAACTGTAAGAGGCCCCAATAAAATTATTTGTTAATAAACAAAATAAACTAAAAGTACCTAATTTTTAAAATGCCATCAAGTTGGTTTCGATTCACAGTGACCCAACCAGACAGGGTAGAACTGCCCCTGTGGGTTTCTGAGGCTAACTGTTCACTGGAGTAGAACTTTCTTCTGTGGAGGGGCTGGTGGTTTCAAAGTACCCTACTCGTGACCCACCTACACCATCAAGGCTCCGTACTCTGGGCACAGTAATAGTAAAAATAAAGATCATCAATGCTGACAGTCTCACATCTCATGGCAGCCAACTGCGCAGCAATCAGAATGGA
Source organism: Tenrec ecaudatus (assembly GCF_050624435.1). NCBI lineage: Eukaryota > Metazoa > Chordata > Mammalia > Afrosoricida > Tenrecidae > Tenrec > Tenrec ecaudatus. The sequence goes on from NC_134533.1 coordinate 137,436,897, forward strand.
ACAACCACTGTATAACCAATAACCCGTACGCTTTCTCTTTCTTCCTGGACGAGAGTTCCTGGATGTTGGAGACAATAATGGGTGGAGGCCAGAAGCAGGGAACCCTTCTTCCATATCCAGAGGACAGACCGTGGTAGCACATAAAACCAGCATATGGAGAGAGGGCTTCCTAGAAAATTAGTTCCATAGGGAAAGGGAGTACATTTTCTTACAACCAAGACGAATCAGACAGCTGGTCCAACCTGGGGCCTGCCAGGACTGCCTCTAGTCCAGGCTGCTCACGCTTTTTCAGCATGCGGGCTACTTATAAAATGATCAAGTCAAATGATCTACCAACTACAGATATGCAAATCATAAATTTATTTTTATTTCATTTATTCATAAATGTATTGAGAATTCTTTATATGTACAATGAATGTTTATGTACCTTGCATAACCGCATGAGTCCATATTGCACAACACAACGAACTTTGTTCATTTTTTGCCATGACCTGAGTTTACTCTGATGACTTGCACTTAATGGAATGAGTCAGAGATGCATAGTCCGGACAGGAGCTGCTGACAGCCAGCCTCAAGCACACTCCCAAAGGATCATTGGTCATGGTGGAACGGTGCTTGGACTTAATGATCTTTATGTGGGAAAAGGTTGACTCCCATAAGTAAGTAGAGCCGAATAATGCCGTCAAGGAGGTAGCACATTTTTGTGTGTTTGGGTACATTCCCTCTGCGAGGAAGTTCCAGAACTGTTCATATGCTCTGGACTTCAGCTGAAGGTCGGCTTGTAGCATCAAAATCTCCCATTCCGTATGAAAGTGATGTTTTTGTCTTCTTACTTGGTCCAGCTCCCCCACTCATGTTAATACCCTTGCTTACATGTAAGAGAAAAAATCCAACGTCTAACAATTGGCGATACCTTAGCTTGTCCGTTTTGCTGCACTTAGCGCAGTTGTTTGCGCATGCGTTTCACACCTAAGATTGCATCTGATTGGCTGCGCTATATATCAATTAAATGACGGGATTGATATTTTTTTAATGCCATGCGATCTACCACACTACATTTGCGAACAACGTATTGAGCACCCCTGCTCTAGGTTATTGTCTATGACCCAAGCCTTTCCTGAAGTATCAACGCCCGCTTCCAACCAGTCCAGACTGACTTCAGAACCACTTGATCTTGAGGAGTCAGGGAGAATGTGTTCGGCGCTATATTCCCCTTAGGGGCTTGGGCCATAGTTAAAAGGCCTGAGATCTGGGTACCTGGGTAAAGTCAGGGGCCCACAGATGTTCCAGCAGTAGAGCCTGCCACCCCAGAGAAGGAATCTTTGCAAACCTGATCATCCCAGACTCTTTAGTTTCATGGGCCAAGTGAGTTCCCAACTTCCCCCCAACTGTACCATCGCTCTAGATTACAGCCAACCCCCCTCCTCTCTCACTTCACTCCATTCCCAGGAGCATGAGGGTAGAACAGAAATAGCATTAATAAAGGCACACCCAGAAAAATGGTGCTATCACTGTCTCTAGGATTATGCTTCAAGGGTAAGGGAGATAAAGACTAATTAGAATTACATAGATAAGCCCTTTGTGGAGAGCAAATGCTTTGAAAATGATGAGGGCAATGAATGGGCAAATGTGCTTTGCACAATTGATGTATTTATGGATTGTGATAAGAGTTGTATGAGCCCCTAATAAAACGTTTTTAAAAAAGAATTAAATAGATAAATGGAAAGAATCATCACTGCTATTTTGTTTTGATTCCCAAATTAAAGTCTAACTCAAAGAAGATTGGGAGTTTCACCAGCTGAAACATGTGGCCCTTCTAAGCATCTGTGAGGGCTACCATAGATAAAGCTTTGGATTTTGTTAAAATATTTGATAAATACAATTGAGCCATCAGTGCCAGAAGTCAAGAAGACCTCAGATTAAAACTCAGCTCATCCACTCGTCAGCTGCGTAATTTCAGAATCAGGAGTTTTATCACATGTAGCCAGAGTTTTCTCATCTGTTAGGATGGGAATAAGTGTACCTACCTCAGTGGACTGCTGTAAAGACTAAAAGATGTATTAATCATTACTATTGTTATTTTGAGAAAGCTATATATGTAGTCATTGTATACAGGGTCATCAAAATCATCCTACAAATTTAATAGTTGGGTATGTTTAAAGTGTCTAAGGCATTAACAGCAATGTACCGCTTGTTTCACATTTGTTACCCAATCCGTTTTAACTAAAATCATGATTTTTCTTTAAATCCTCTATGCCAGGCTAACTCTTCCCTCCTCACTTGCTAACTCTCCCAGGATCTGCTTTTCCCATCAATGGCTCACTCCCCAGTGTCCTCCTCTTGATATTTTTATAGGGGCATCAACCACTGTGCTGCTGGGTGTCACTGGGAAGGATGTGCTGGCCACGGCTCCCTCAATGCTGTATACAGCTCCGAGGAAAGACTGTATTTTGATTTGCAAAATGGCTATTTGCAACATCTGCATATTTATCCCAAGTAAACAAATATTCCTTGAACTGGGATTTTGGGTTTCAAAAGACCTTGCCTTTTGAAAATTCCTGTTTTTTTTCCCACGTACAGATTTTGAGCACAATTCTTTCTCCTGTCCTTGGGTCATAACTAACCCCTTAGGCATGACTTTTTTCAATGCTATAGTTCCCCATCTCCTGGTAGCAAGAGTGTCTCCCTCAAAAACACCCTCAGTGCAAGGATTTGGGGCCCTACTTGTTGGTACCTCTGTCCCTGATCAGCTACCATGAGTTTTCCATTCTCCTCTCCCCTGCACACTCCCAAAGCCCTGCATCACCCCTCTACTCTATATACTCAGAACACAGGGATGACTGACCAACCTGAAGCTATCTTTTCCCATGACACAGCCATCCTCCATCAGCCACCAAGTTTTCCCTTTTAGATTGGTTGCTGGGGACTTTAGTTTGAGATATTCTGTGAAACAAGAGTGCCCTGCTGCCAACTCCAACTAACCTTGGGGTCAACAGGCCCGAGAAGGCCAGGTTACTGGAATAAGCTTTGGACTACAAGTCCTGTAACCCGAGCAGAGCTTCTAGCCACCCACTAACTAGTTTAATGACGCACACTCAGTCTTTGCTCTATACACAATGGAAAGGGGGTCTGGAGATCACGCTACCTTATTGCTCTAAATTGCTCCTTAATTTCCCCATACCCATGTCAAAATAAACAGTGGTAGACATTTGTTTATTCATTCCTTCATGAAGTAACCATCGAATGTCTAATAGAACAACCAGCTAGACAACGTGAGAGCTTAAAAACCATCCTCCAAAGAGTTTGCCATCGAGAATGAACAATAAGTCAATCACATCAGTAACTGTAAGACCGGAAGAGATGATGCTACACAGTTGTGGGCACTTTACAGAAAACATAACAAGCTCTTCGTTAACACTCAAGCCCAAAACAAAAGTAATTTTCAGCTTATCTTTCTGTCTGTTTCTTTCATGAACTGTTTTCTTCCTTTATGTTTCTGAAATCTCTGCTCTCCACTCAGTACTTAGAGCCGCACGTTTACTCTGGGTCCTGGGCACTTCTCCCCGTTATAACCTTACCCAAGTCTCTGGCAATCTTCTAGCTGATCTGTGATTGTTCTTCAAAGTATGAGAACCAGGTAATCACCCTGTCTAGCTAAGGTGACTTAGCCATTGTCCTTGTTTATTATAGCTGCAAAGTGCCCCCCCCCCCCAGCCCCATACGACAGAACATTCACCTCAAATCCCTTCACAGAACTGCCTGTAGTTTAGTTCTAAAACCTGTGGCTGAGAACACATTTTGGTGCTTGGAACTGCTTGAGATGTCTAAATCATTGGCTTTAATCTCCAAGAGTTTATACCCTGTCCAGGAACTTCTCTAAAAAAAAAAAAAAACCTCAATGCTAAATATAAAGACGTAAAAAATTAAAGCGTATGGAATTTTAAAAAACCACAACACCTAAATGCTATCGAGTCAACACTGACTCACAGCAACCCTATAAAACAAAGCAAAACCTCCCTGTGAGTTTCTGAGACTGTAACTCTTCACAGGAATAAGCCGGGTCTTTCTCCCTTGGAGCGACTGGAGATTTCAAACAGCTGACCTTACAGATCACAGCCCAACTTGTAAGTACTACACCAGCAGGGCTCCTCAGGAAGTTCTACACTGACCAAAATACAATTTGGGATGCTATACAAAGAGACAATAGTAATGCATGCTACAGGGTTCTGAAGAGGGAGAACTATTTCTAGGCGATGCAAGGCAGGTAGGCTTTCAGGAGTAAGTCACACCTGAGGTCCACCCTGTAGTATAAGGACCTCAATGGGGAAGGGCGGAGGGTGGCAGCCAAGCACTGTGGGTCAAGGACCCAGGAAGCAGGGAAGTTTTAAGGTTGGCAAATTGTGAGGTGGGGCTTAGGCAAGAAGGCCTGTTGGAAAGAAGCTTGCAGGGTACTGGTATTAGTAGCAGGAACAACTAATTCTCTTAGGCCAGGCTTCACAAAGAGTATAGAGGCAGGCAAGAAAAATTTCAACAATCTAAACAACTGTGAGGGCAGTATATGCAGAAAGTAGTAAAATAAATAATAAACAAATCCTGGAAATCAGAAAACCTGGGTCCCACACCCAACGTTTCCACCAAAGAGCTCATTTAACTGCAAGGTTCTCGGTTTTCTCATTTGTAAACTGAAGCAGCTGAACTGGCTGACCTCGAAAGTCCTTAAGTGGCAAATGAGACTAACTATATTATATCTGCCATTAAAACATTCATTATCAAAGGAGGGAGCTATCGGTATTCCCTTTCCATATTGGTTTCTCTTCCTGAACTTAAAAAAACTTCCCCTCAGCATATCATTTCCATAGTTGTGCATGTCTCCTACAGCACTCATTTAACATGTTCCATAGAACATCACGATGAGAGTCAAGGGGGGAGCTGCTTACCAAGGGGATTAAAGGCACTTGATATTTATATATCTTTCTCCCTTCCTTTTCCTCTCTGTCATACACACGCGCGACACAAAATATGACAAGTGAAAGGGGTGGGATGCAGAACCCTACTACTACACATCTAAGAGGGGTTGATTTTAATAGAGTCAAATTCAGCCCAAATAACACCAATGCAGGAAGAAAGCAGGGGAAATCTGAAATTTTAGAAGGCTCTGCCTGAAACCGCAGCTGAAACGTGGATAAGTCCTTCTTGGGAGTGAAATTCGCTTGACGTTGACATTTTGTTCCTGCCTTATTCGGATTCCCCCCACCCCTCCACCACGGTCGGCAGAGAAACCCAGGGACGGTCCCCCCCCCTCCCCGCCCCCTCCTTCGCACCAAACGGCCAAAGTTAAATAAACTGCTCACAAAATGCAAGCGACGCAAACTCTCTCCGAAAGCCTCACCAGCCGCCGTCCCAAGTTGACGAGAGGGGAAAGCAGAAAGCTTAGCACGCGGCTTAACTTCACGTAGGCGTCGTCCTCCAGCCCTCGGGTTCCTGCTTAGCCTTTAGGAAGCACCGTTTACAGCCACCTGCCCGCCAGCGGCCTCGGCCGCCCGGGGCTCGGGGCTCGGGACCCGGGGCGGCAGCGCGCGCGAGAAGCCCGGACCGCCCGCCCCAGCCAAGAAGTGTTCTGCGCGGTCAGCCTTCGTCTCGACGCCGTCGGCCAGACCCGTACCTGCCGCAGGAGGCCCACTGTCCCGCACGCAGCTCCCGCTAGGAATCCCGGAACCCGCAGCTTCGCTCTGCGGCGCCCCGACTGCGCCCTCGCAGCCGCTGCGGTTGCGCACTGCGCATGCCCAGCCGACACCCGGGCCAGCAAGCTAGGAAGTCCGCTGGCCGGGTTTTGGCTGCCGCTCCCCGGGGAGAAGCCTGGAAGCGGAGCGCTCAGGTGCAGCGGAAGGGTGGTAGTGGAGGTGAACGTGTTGGAAGGGGCGAGGACGAAAAGCCGGCGGGCGCTGCTTCCACGTTAGCCCCGCAAGCCTAACGATGACTGTGCGTCTAGCACGGTTCTCAAACTTGTGCATGCGTCAGAGTCACCTGGAAAGCTTTTGAAACGTAGATGCCACGCCCAGGGCTTCAGATTCAGGAGGTCTGGAGCGAGGCCCTACAAGTTTTATTTCCAACACGCGACGCCGTTGTCCCAGTACCACACTTTGGGAACCACTGGTGAAGAAGAAAGCTATTCGGTGTTAAAGGAGAAACGTTTTCCCTCCCCACCTCCTTTTTCAGCATTTCATACAATACTTCCACGTCATTAAACAGTCTGCTTAGACGAAATAAAGCCCACACTCAAAGGTGGGATTATTTTCTTTAGCGGTTGAGTCAAGTAAATGGAATGCGACCTTAAGCGGTCTCCCGGTTTGCCTGCAGCATAACCCAGGCCTGAGGTGACCCCAGCACCGTCCAGGGAACACGATGGGCGTCTCTGTTCAAAGCAGTGTGCTCCCCTTTGGTGCCACCACAGGTCGGGGTACAAAATACACACCCGCGAAAACGCTGAGAGAATGCGCGGCGAGAGCAAGTGGTGGCAGCTGAGCTAGAAATGCATTGGGAGGAAAGGAGGAGCACATTAAAATGAGTAACCTACAGGAATAGAATGAGCGATTAACTATGGAAGCAGGTGGGCCAAGGGCGGGGAGAAAGAATGAGGATTTCTCCCTGACACTCCACGACAGTGAGTTTGGTTTGGTGGGTTTCTTTTGGCTTGGTTAGGTTTGGTTTGTGGGTTAGGAGGCGTCCTCTTAGCGAAAAGAGCCCTGGCAGTGCAGTGGTTACCGGTTGGGCTGTCATCAGAGATGTCAGCGGTTGGAAACCACCAGCCACTCATTGGGAGAAAGATGAGGCTTTGGACCACAGTAGATTTCGTCTTGGAAACCCACAGGGGCAGCTCTACCCAATTCTCCAAGATTGCAGTAAATTGGAATTAACTCAATAGCAGTGAATGTGGAGGAGAGTTGTCTTAACAAAGCAATAGATGCTAGGTCTTCGACACTTGACAAATTGCAATTTATTCTTTGCCAAAATTATTATTCAAAAACATCAATTTGTCTTCAGTATGTCTTATTCAGTGTCTATGCCTTGCATACAATATGAATAACATTAATAGAGTAATTAAGCTCTTACTCTATCCCAATGGTTTGGGTATTTTATGGTGTTTTCTTCTGGATAATTCTAAGAAGTTATCTTCATTTTAGAGGCAAGGAAATGGAGGCACACAATGATAACTAAAAAGCTTATATTCTCTTTGTTAATTCCATACATCCCAAGATACTCCTCCTAGATTATTACTCCATTTATTACTTCTAGATTATTAAGTCATTTTTCTAGGCTAATTTATCTGGCACAGGCATCATAGAACAGAATCCCAGTAGAAAGCAATATAACCATCTTCATCATCATCAATGTGGCAATAGTTTATTTTAGACGAATTAATATCAGAATAGTCTCAAGAAATTGGAGATTAAAGATCTCCCAAATGTCCAACTTTTTCAAGATGTTATACAGCTTTATCCCTCCTCTTCACTCCTCCCTTTACTATACTCCCCTCAGTTTCTAGTTTCTGCAACTTGCTGCAACATTTTACAAAAATTCACAAAACTTTAAGGAAAATGTCTCACATGGTTGTGAGTGCTGTTAATTCCCAACCCCAAAAATCAGGCAGAGGCAAGCCAAATGCAGGGTCCAGACCAGAGGCCAGTACCATCTGAAAGACTAAGCAGGTCCTCTTGTTTCCACCAGTGCTCAGTCAGGATTTAATCTTTCAGTAGACCATACCCCCAAGGAAAACAAAGGGCTGTCACATTCTTTAGTAATTGACCCCCTCTAATAATGTGGGTAAAGATATATCCCATCTTAATGTTGTAACTCCTTCCGAAACTGGATTATAGCCTCAAGCATACCATACCACACTCACTGGCATCCAGTCATTGCTGACGCATAGCGACTCTGTGTGAGTTTCCCAGACTGTAACTGTTTACAGAAGTAGAAAGGCCAATCTTTCTTTCACGGATCGGCTGGTGGTTTCTAACTACCTGCCATGGGGAATGCAGAAGTGTAACCACTATACCACCAAGACTCCTACCACAGGCACAGAGGTTAAGATTTAAATACATCACAAAAGAGATTATAACTAGAAGGACCATATTAAGCAATTGACTACATCTCAGGCCACCTCATGGCTCTTCAAGCCATTAACCCATTCATAATTGTGACATTCATTTTCCTTTCCAAATTATTTTACTAATCCAAGAAAGTCATTAACAATAATTCCTACAGTATGGTCAAGAATTCTTAGGATGAAGTTACTCAGGTATCAGCCATTCGGGTTTGTTGTAATTGTCCGTCATATCTAGTCAGGTTCTTCAGAAGTCTCAAATTCACCCTTTCTATTTCCAGGAAAAAAATTAACTGAGAGATTATTACCTTGCTCTGAGTCTTTCTCAAGGAATAAGCATAACATTACTTTTCCTACTGCATAGCCTTTTTACCCATTCCTCTACCTTCAGTTATTTTTCCATCCTTTCATCATTTATTTTTTCCCAAACTTTCCTACCTGGAGCCAGGACTTCAGGTTCAGCTGCTGTGTTGTCCAGAGTGCTGGTCACAAGAGCAGTCTAGCAAGTGCTTCTCCTCAATCCATTCCCATTCATGTTGAGTGGGCTATCTAGGTACAACATTAATAGGCTCTCGACCACGAGACAACATAACACTATTCAGAGTCGACCTCAATTGCTGTTCTCACATGGGAATATTGAAATAAAGTACAATTCTGACACATAGGTTCAGGGGTTACACCCTCCTGCTGAAGGGTTGGGATCATCCCTGCTTCTGGCAGTTGAAGATAACTGATCTACTGAAAAATAAAAACCACACTTCTATCAGAGTCAGTCCTCTGTAAATGAATCATCTTCGACACAGAGAGAAATCTTAGGATTATAACAGAAGGAGAGCCACCAGTAGAGAACATTTGAGATCTGTCTAAAGTAGCAGAAGCTGAGACCAGAGGCACCAGAGGTTGTGGCACAGAGACCGAGGCACAGATCAAAGAAGCAAGGTCTAGACTTGAGGCCGAGGCAAGGAGACCATGAGACAAAACAGAAGCAATGTCAAGAGTATGAGACTGAAAACAACTGGACAGAGAGTTCCCAGGAACGTGGGAAATGGGGAAGTGTGGGGGAAAGAGAGTGGTGTTAACAAACCCAAGGACAAGGGAACAAGTGATCCAAAATTGCTGTTGCGGTGGATGTAGAAGGCCTGGTAGGGCTGGACCAAGGGTAATATAACTGAGAGGAATTACTGAAACCCAAAAGGAGGCTGAACATGCTAGTGGGACAAGAAGAAAGTAAAAGGAAATATAGATCTATGTGCTTATGTTTATAGGTTTAGTATTAAGGTAGCAGATGGACATTGGGCCTCCACTCAAATACTCCCTCAATGCAAGAACACTTTGTTCTATTAAACTGAAATTTCATGATGCTCACCTTCCCCACAAGATCACTGAAGAAAAAGCGGGTGCATAAAAAAATGTGGTGAAGAAAGCTGGTGGTGCCTGGCTATCAAAAGATATAGTGTCTGGGGTCTTAAAGGCTTGAAGGTAAACAAGGGGCCATCTAACTCAGAAGCAACAAAGCCCGCACGAAAGCACCCCAGCCTGTGTGATCTTGAGGTGCCGAAGGGATCAGGTATCAGGCATCAAAAAACAAAAAAATCAAATCATTGTGAATGAGGGAAAGTACAGATTGAGGACCCAAGACCCTTACAGAAGGGTCATGGGGAGGAGACAAACCAGTCAGGGTGCAGTGTAGCAACAATGAAACATACAACTTTCCTCTAGTTCCTAAATGCTTCCCCCCCACCGCACCCCGCCACCACTTTCATGATCCCAATTCTACCTTACAATTCTGGCTAGACCAGAGGATATACACTGGTACAAATAGGAACTGGAAACACAGGGAATCCAGGACAGATGATCCCTTCAGGACCAGTGGTGACAGTAGTGATACTGGGAGGGTGGAGGGAGGGTGGGGGTGGAAAGGGGGAACCAATTGCAAGGATCTACATATAATCTCCTCTGTGTGGGATGGACAAGAAAAAGGTGGGTGAAGGGAGATGTCGAACAGTGTAAGATATGACAAAATAATGATTTATAAATTATCAAGGGTTCATGAGGGAAGGGGTAACAGGGAGAGAGGGGAGAAAATGAGGAGCTGATACCAAGGGCTCAAGTAGAAAGCAAATGTTTTGAGAATGATGAGGGCAACAAATGTACAAATATGATTGACAAAATGGATGTATGTATGGATTGCGATGAGTTGTATGAGCCCCCAATAAAATGATTTTTTTTTAAAGACTATGAGACTGTGAGACAGAGCAGCAGTTCAGCTTTGTTTGGTTTGGGGGTCTTCACTTTCTTGTTTATTTTCCCTTTGCCAAGCATTGGCCAAAAGGCATTTGGAAGTTAGGTCTTGTCATTTCCAAGTCTATTCAAGAGACCTCTTAAGCCCTGTGCCTGCTGCCTCCTCACACAGTGGGTGGGCCCAGACACTGGGCTATTTGCATCCTTGGTTCAATTCCATTGGGTTAATGAATACACGGCCAAGGATGCCAATTTCCCTAGAGTTGACTGCTTTTAGAATAAGCCATTAGACAGGTACTGAGGCACCACCACTTGGTGGTCTTCTTATGCTTGGCTTGCTGTCTAGAAAACGTGTGGGGTCTGGCCAATGGTCTAAGGCTGGTTTCCGACACCAACCAGGATGGAGATACCCATCTGAGGCCCTCAGGTTTCACCGCAAGAGCCAGAACCTCTGGTTAAGACCCCAGGAAGCTAGTCTCTGTAACCTTTTGCTGTTGTATTTTCTAGATGGGAAACCAGTAGTCCATTCCTCAGGGAATGTTTTTGTGCTGCATCCTGCCTAACTGGTTTAAATTTAACCCACAAACACTACAGAATTAGAAGCTAGTGTTCTTCATCAACTCCATCTGGCCCCAGTACATTGTAGGCGATGGGGAATCCTGGCCAAAGCATGGCACACTGTACCTCCCTATTCTAATGTAGTTGGCGCTTTTCAGCAAGGGGGTGGGAAAGTGACCTGGAATCCCTTATATCCAGGCATTTGGACTCATATGAAGAACAGATCACACTGAAAGACAAATTTCCCACATAGGCTACAACAGACACCTGGAAGAAACCCCAGAAGTTAATGCAAGAGCCAGCAGCAACTACTCTATACCGGATGGTTACTATTGCCAATGATACCTTTTATAACAGTGACAGGAAGCAAGAGACTCAGGAGAAGAAGGAGAAAAGTTGCTAGGCATGTGCAGGTATTGGCCATCATAGCTAATCAGCGCCCATTTACTGCCTCCCTGGCTCCAAAGACCCCTACACAGGGTACACAGGATGAAAGATGGCCCTAATAGAAATAGGCCTCACTTCCTCACTTCTCTTCTCCCCCCCCTCCTCCCTTCCCCCCCCTCCTCCCTTCCCCCCCCTCCCCCCCTCCCCCCTCCCCCCTCCCCCCTCCCCCCTCCCTTCTCCCCCCTCCCTTCTCCCCCCCCACTTCTCCCCCCCCCACTTCTCCCCCCCACTTCTCCCCCCCCACTTCTCCCCCCCCTGCCTTCTTAGTTCCACACTTCCCTTCCCCATGCTATCAATAACAAACAAGCAAAAACAAGCAATTATCAGCATATTCAGCTCAGCAAGATCTTCAAATATCAGAGGGGGAAATGCAGTATAAAAAGTTATTTCCACTTCTGATGACCTTCTCCCCTCCCACTGTGTAGCAGCAGCAACAGCAGGTATGAAAGCAGCAGCAGTAGCAGGGGTAGACCACAGATCATGCTGTCAGAAACAAAATTGTTTTCTGGTTCTGGAGGAAGCAGAGTTGGCATACTGGTGTGTGTGCCCATTAGGAACTGTCTGCAGTTACCTGAAGGAGTGAAGAGGGGCCATCCTCTGATTAAGTCTGCCTCTAGCTCTCCTGGGACAGAGAGGAAGCTGTAAGCAACCCCTGACCGTTGTGGCCACCCTCAGTGACTTGAGACTAAAAGATGATGGATGCATTCAATATGCTTCTATGGGTTGAGAAAAAATTGCTGGTGCGTGAATTTCTTGCAGAAAATGGTCTTTTCAAAAGCATGGGGAAATTAAGAAACCTATTTGTATGCACCAGGCAAATTATTTGAACAACACATGCTTAATAACACTGAATATTTTCAACTTGAAATGAGTCACACTATCTCCTTGGATTGATCCTTAATCACAGACCCCCATTGTAAAAACTAGGAGAGATAGGATTTTTTAAAACTGGAATACAAGTAAATCTATTACAAGACACTATCTGAAAATGGATAGAGGACCAGAGTTTTGGTATCCTTACAAGTCCAGGAGAATAATCATTACAAAAATAGTTAGGAGAGTCACTGAGCACAGATACTGAAAAAACAAAAACAAAAAAAAAAACCCTGAGGAAAAGCAGAAATCCTTGTCCTGACCTGCGGGAATTTCACTGCGGACCCTGGAGGAGGGAGTGGGAATTGGGGGGAGACAAGAGACACAAGAATTGGAGATGACAGCAGTCTGATTAAGTCTCGTTTATTGAGTAAAAGGCTACAGCTTATATAGGCCAGGAAAGGGGAAACAAGCCGCAGGTGCTTCCCTGAGAACAATAAATGGGGGAAGCAAGCCACAGGTGTTTCCCTGAGAACAGTGACCGCAGAAAAAACAGTTCCTGTGGAAAGTTACAGAGCTCAGGCAATAAATATCAAGACAATGACCGGGCCTCATGGCTCCGGACAGGCAAGGTTATGGCCGGGCCTCATGGCTCCGGACAGGTCCCCCTTTTTTATTTTGTAAAGCCAAGAGAGATCCCTTCGGGAACTGCGTCTGTCTTAGGTTGTCAGGCATCAAGAGTCATCCTTACCCGTCATTGATCAATGGAATGCTTTCATAAAATAAGAGCAAACCAATGTCTGTCTTAGGTTGGTATGTCTTGTGCTGATCTTACCCGTCATTGACTGTCCAGTTCAGCACACAAGGGCAGGGGGTCTTATCATAACTACTCGTATGAGCCACCCTGTTAGCACATCTCAAGGCGGTGGTAATGGACCTGTATAGCCTTTGCCTGGATGGTCTCAATCTGTTGCTTGATAAATGCCATGAGCTTGTAAACACCACAGGTCCCAGTGAGAGCAAGAGTAATAGGCTAACCAAGGGGCCCCAAAGTGGTAAGAGATAGAGCAAAAGCCCGTTCAGCCAAAGAATATAAAAGGGCTAAGCTGTATGGAGAGGTAGCCCATATTGAGAAACAGCCTTTTTTAATTCCTTTATGAGGGCGAATTTGAGCCCAACATAATTTCGGACAGACTCCCCCTGCTCATCTATGGTCTCGGTAACTGGGAAAGCATGTACAGGAGAGAAATCCCCCTCCTCTCTTTCTTCAGGCATTTTCTTTGTAGGGAGATGTTGCCTAGGCTGTTGAAGTGGGCAGGCCATTTCCATCCCTTTTTCTGGTTCTGACACCCTTTGACTCCCTGATCTCAATGTCTGCAGCCTGGTAATCAAAGACTGATGTAACTCTTCTAGTTTTATCTGTTCTGTGAGCTGACTAATTTTTTCTTTAAGTTCCTCTATTATAGGAGGACCCTTGGCACCCTCTTCATCACTTTCTAGGGAAATAATGCCAATCTCCTTCTCTGCTGGAGACTCTCTTAGATCTGTTTTAGAACTGACTTTTAATATTTCTTCCGTCTGGGTGATGGCCGCCGTTATTTGCGGGCAGCTCTCCTTTCTTTCTATCAAATCGTTAATTAAATTCCAATAAGAAAAAGCTGTAACAGAAATTCTTTCTGGTCCAAAGGCCTCATACTAATGCTCCAAAGCACAGTCAACCCTTTTCCATCTTTTTATATCAATCGTCCCTTCCTGCGGAAACCAAGGACAAGTATCTTTTATAAAGTCAAAAAATTTAAATAAATCACAACTTTTAACCTTTACTCCTCGTGTCTTTAAAGCCTCTTTCAATTGTTTAACATAAATCTGATGCTGGCTTAATTCTTGTCCCATATTCAGGCGCTTTTACTCACCTTCAGTCTCGGGGCGGGAACGCGGCAGGTTCCTGCAGTAGCCGAAGGAATTTTCTTTCACTTTTACTCACCAGCCTCCTTTGGCGCCTTCTTCCTCACAGTATTCACCCCCCTCCTCCCCATATCTGAGCCCCACATTGGGTGTCAGAATGTCTCAACCCACGGGAACTTCAATGCGGACCCTGGAGGAGAGAGTGGGAATTGGGGGGACAAGAGACACGAGAAATGGAGACAAGACAGCTACCTAATCAAGTCTCATTTATTGAGTAAAAGGCTACAGCTTATATAGGCCAGGGAGAGGGAAACAAGCCGCAGGTGTTTCCCTGAGAACAATTAATGGGGGAAGCAAGCTGCAGGTGTTTCCCTGAGAACAATGAACGCAGAAAAAAACAGTTCCTGTGGAAAGCTACAGAGCTCAGGCAATAAAGATTAAGACAATGGCCAGGCCTCATGGCGCCCAACAAATCCTCTGATTTTTTACTCAAAGTTAAAAACTTATACTGTCCTACTTTCAATAAAAACAGAAATCACAAGACATATCAAAAGCAAACAAACAAACAAACAAAAACTGGAAATGATATCCCATTCAAAAAGAACAAACTAAAAAGATCAGAACTATTAATATGATAACTCTGATAATGGACACAGTGGACACATAGGCTAAACAGTATTAAATATATTTAAAGAATTAAAGGCTATACATGTGTAAATACACCCAAGAATATAATAGAGCATACAGGGGGCAAAGCTAGGAACACTTTTTTTTCTTTTTAAAATCATTTTACTGGGGGCTCATACAACTCTTATAACAATCAATACATCCATCCATGTGTCAAGCACATTTGTACATTTGTTGCCATCATCATTCTCAAAATATTTGCTTTCTACTTGAGCCCTTGGTATCAGTTTCTAATTTATTCCCCTCCTTCACTGCCACCCTCCCTCATGAACCCTTAATAATTTATAAATTATTATTATTTTGTCATGTCTTACACTGTCTGATATCTACCTTCACCCACTTTTCTGTTGTCAGTCCCCCAGGGAGGGGGTTATATGTAGATCCTTGTGAATGGTTTTTCTTTTTTATCCACCATCTCTCCTCCCTCCTGATATCGCCACTCTCAACACTGGTCCTGAGGGGTTCATGTGTCCTGGATTCTCTGTGCTTCGAGTTCCTATCTGTACCAGTGTACATCCTCTGATCTAGCCAGATTTGTAAAGTAAAATTGGGAACATGATGTGGGGGGGAGAAGCATTAAAGAACTAGAGGATAGTTGTATCTTTCATTGGTGCTGTACTATACCCTGACTGGCTTGTCTCCTCCCTGTGACCCTTCTGTAAGGGGATGTCCAGTTGCCTACAGATGGGCTTTGGGTCTCCACTCCGTACTCCCCCTCATTCACATTGATATGACTTTTTGTTCTTTGATGTGTTACCTGATCCCATTGATACTCCGTGATCACACTGGCTGGTGTGCTTCTTCCATGTGGGCTTTGTTGCTTCTGAGCTACTTGTTTACCTTCAAGCCTTTAAGACCCCAGACACTATATCTTTTGATAGCTGGGCATCATCAGCTTTCTTCACCACATTTGCTTATACACCCACTTTGTCTTCAATGATCATGTTGGGAAGGTGAGCATCATGAAATACCAGTTTAATAGAACAAAATGTTCTTACATTGAGGGAGTACTTGAGTAGAGGCCCAATGTCCATTTGCTACCATAATACTAAACCTATAAATATATGCACATAGATCTATTTCCCCATCCTCATATATAAATATATTTACATGTGTACATGCCTTTATTTAGACTTCTATAAATTCCCTTTGCCTCCTAGCTCTTTTCTCTATTTCCTTTTACTTTGCTCTTGTCCCACTGTCATGCTAAGCCTTCATTTGGGGTTCAGTAATTCCTCTCACTTATATTACCCTTGAGGCCCACACCCTCCTTGACATCGATTTTGGATTCACTTGTGGTTCCCTTGTCCCGGGGTTTGTTAACACCCACTTCCTTTCTCCTGCCTCCCCTCTCTCATGTCCCCCTGTAACCATCAGTTCCCTGTTTCTCCTCCAGATTGTTTATCCCTCCTAGATAGACCTGCAGAGATAATAATATGCACAAAAACAATACAGAGTAAAACAAAGCAACAAAAGAAAACTAAATAACAACAACAAACCAATGACAAAAAAAGAGAAAAATCTGTAAATAGTTCAAGGTCTGTTTGTGGACTTGTAGGAGTGTTTTCCAGTTGAGTCTGATGGGTGCCACACTCTGGCCCTAAAGTCTATTTTTTTTGCTATTCCCTGGGGACTTCCTTGCTCTGCTCCCTTTACTGTTTAGTTTCATGCCCTTAGTGTTTTGACTTGGTGTGGTGGAGACATATGGGGCACAATTCCCACACTGTCTCCAGTGTTACCCCCTTAAGGGGTATGGGTCAGTGAGGGATGTCATGTCTAGTAGTGGGGCTGGCCATCTGGTCCTCTCTGTGCATTGGCTGCTCTGAGCAGGGAATATCCTCCTCAAGGCTTGGTGGGCCAGGATGTGCTCCATTATCTTTTCTTCCCCCTTCATTTGCTCCTGTGTGCTCTGATCAGACATGTCCCTCTCCCTGAGTTGTAACTTCAGTGCTGTCCTCTGAAGTAAATTTTGCTGGGGGAAGCTGGGGGCTATTCACGTAGTTGGGATTAGGGCCATCCCTACGAACACTTCTTAACCATGACCAAGCGCCTTGAGGGAAGCACTGTGAGAACTCCAAAGTCAATTGGCATAATATAATCCATAAATACAATGTTCTATGTCCTAATTTAATAATCAACGACTGGAATCTTCAGAGTTGTAAGCAGTCACCTAAGGGGCAACTACTGATCCCTCTCCTTCTAGATCAAGGAAGAGTAAAGAGAATCAAATATTCAAGGAATAGTTAGTATATAAAGGAGTAATGGGCTTTGTGAGGCCCAGACTCATTGACTCTGACATGAGAAGCACTACCTGGTACCAAGCTATCACTGCTAACCACTCTGAAAGAGACCACAATAGGAGGACCAGAAGAGAGTTGGAGAAAAATGTGGAACAGAACTCAAAGTTATAAAGGAGACTAGATTTGCTAGTCTGATAGAAATCCCCAAGACTGGTCCTTAGATACCATTCAGGCCTAGAACTGAACTCATACTCATGGCTCAACTTTCAGCCAAACACCAGACAGGTTTGTAAACTGAACAACTGTACAAGTAGGTAAATACTCTTTTAAAAAAATCAGGTGAGATTAAGAAGACAGCATTTCCCCAGGGATAAAGCACAAATGACAATAAAAGACAGGAAAGGCATCATGGAAATGGCACACACAGGGAAGAAGTGGGAAGAGTGCTTTTCATAGTGAGGATTAAAATCAATGTCACGGAACAAGATGTGTATGCATTATTGACTAGAGAACCAGTTTTTCCCTGTAAATTTTCACCCAATCACAATACATATTGTTTCCACATGCCCCCACACCCAAAAAAGAACTAAAGAAGAATACAGAAAGACCTAACATAAATCAGGCTAACAAAACCTGGACAAAATTATACTGTCAATAAAGAGATAGACACTATACAAACAAACTAAAGAAAGAAACAAAATAAGCGGAGTCATTGAAGCTGAAAAACAATAACTTTTCTCAAGGAATTAAACATGAAATTCAAGCTGGCAGAAGAAAGAATCAGGAAACTCAAAGATGGGTCCATTGAAATGATCGATTTGATGGTACAAAAATTAAAAAGGATTGAGAAAAACGAGCTAAAATTAATAGATTGTGGAACACTAGCAAGTGAACCGGTGTATGTATCACAGGAGTCCCAGAAGGAAAAGAGAGACAAGAGCATTTGAAAAAATGATAACATAAATCTTCCCAAATGTAAGGAAAGTCATAAATGTAAACACACAAACTCAACAAATTTCAAGTTGAATAAAATAAAAAAAGTCCACACCAACATGCACTATATTCAAAGTCTAGAAAATCAAAGATAGAGGATTCTAAATGCAGCAAGAGAAAAGAAAACTATCACATACTAGGGATCCACAATAAGATTGTGTGCAAACTTTTTCTCAGAAATTTTAGAAGCCTGAAGACAACAGAGTGACATATAAAGGCTGAAAGAAAATAACTGTCAACCACTAATTCTTTAACCAGCAAAAAATGTCCATCAAGCATGAGAGTAAAATTCAGGCATTCCTAATTATACACAAATTAAGGGCAGTTGTTATGAACAGACATTCCTACAAGAAGTGCTGCCCAACTCACTGTAGCCCCGTAGGTCACAATAGAACTTCTTCATAGAGTTTTCTTCCAAATCTATAAACTTTATGAACACAGACTTCCACTCCCAAGGAGCAGCTAGTGGGTTTGAACTATGAACCTTTCAGTTAACAACCTAGCATTTAACCTGTGCTACCAGGGACAATGCATAAAAACAAGTACAAATTTATGTTAATAAGCACATCATGTATAATTTGTGAAAACAATAGTAACAATTGGAAAGCAGTGAAGAGGAGTGCGCTAAAAAAGAATTTTTGCATTTATTAAAGTTAAGTTGGTATTAATATAAACTAGGTTATTATAAATTTAGGATGTTAAATAATCATCTTCACATTAACCCCAAAGGAAATGTCTAAATATATATACATAGAGAATACAGACATGAATGAAAATAACTCACTAAAAAAAATCAAATAAACACAAACGAAAACACTGTTGGAAAAAAGAGGGTCATAAAGGTATAAGGCACAGAATAAAAATAGCAATGGCAGAAGTGCTTCCTTGACAGCAGTGAATTTAAATGTAACTGGAATGAATTCTCCAGTCAAAACCCAAAGTTTAACAGAACCAATTTTTAAAACTCATCTATATTCTGTCTATGAGATACACCTTCAACCCCAAAACACAATTAGGATTAAAAAATATTCCATGCAAATAGTAACCAAAAGAAGAGCTGCGCTGGCTATACTAATATCATACGAAATACAGTTTCCTTTGAAATGTACTACAAGGGACAGACAAAGAAGGGCATTATATAATGATAGCATGATCAATTTTTTTTAAAGTTTTAAAAATTACAAATACACGTGCATCTAGCATCAGAATATGCTATGTATATGACATATAATATAAATGCAAACATGATGTATATGAATATATAACATCAGAACATATTCAAAATATATGAAGCAAGCACTGATATAATTGAAAGGAAAATACAGTTCTACAATAATAGTTGGTGATTTTAATACTTTCCGTTCAATAATGGACAGAGCACCTAGAAGGAAGATTAATAAGAAAGTATAGGATTTGAACACCACCAGATAACACAACTCTCCTTTACAGACACATATAGGACATCCCAGTTAACAAGAGTACAGTAAATATTCGCTAGTGCACATGGATCATTTTCCAGGAAAGATATGCTAGGTTACTGAATGTTTGAAAGTATCTTCTCTGACCACTAAAACAAACCAAAAACTAATTGTCATCAAATCAGTACTGATTTATAAAGATCCTATGGGATAGGGTAGAACTGTCCCTGTGGGTTTTTGAGATTGTAATTCTTTAGGAGAGTAGAAATCTCTTTCTCCCACAGAGTGGCTGGTGGTTTTGAACTGCTGACCCTGCAGTTAGCAGCTCAAATGAGAAAACACTATGCCACCAAGACTCCTTCTCTATCCACAATAGAATGAAAATATAAATCAATGTTGTTGTTATATTAGACTCCTTCTAGTCCATTCCAATGGACAGTGACCCGATGTACAACAAAAGAAAATACCATCCCCACCATTGTGGCCCATTGTTGCAGCCTCTGTGTTAATCCATGTTATGAGGGACTTCTTTTATGCCGTCCCTCTACTCTATCAAGCATGTCCTTTTCTCGGGACTGGTTTCCTTGATAATACGTTTAAATTACGTAAACTAAAACCTCACCATCCTTGCTGCTAAGGAGAATTCTGGCTGTACTTCTTCCAAGAGCGATTTGTTAGTTCTTTGGCAGCCCATGGTACTTTTAATATTCTTTGCCAGCACCATAATTCAAAGACATAGATTCCTCTTCAGTCTTCCTTATTCGATTTCAACTTTCATATGCATATGAGGTGATTGAAAATGCCCTGGCTTGGCTTAGGTACACCTTAGTGCTTAAAGTGACATCAATACTTTTCAACATTAAAAAAGTATTATTAATTGGGAGTTAATACATATATAGTATCATTCCAGAGTTCAATCACATCAAGAAGTAATGTACAATTGCTACAATTAGTTTCCAAACATTCTTTTTCTTTCTAAACTCCTTAACATCATCTCCCTTTTACCTCCTCCTACCACCACTGACCCCCGAAACCCTTTTTTACTCGCGGTCCCTATAGGTTCATCAGTCTGAGTTGCGTATAATGAAAATAGAACAGCATATAGCACAACTTCAAGAGTGTGACCTCCAATGATGTAACACTTCTGAGATACACCCTAATATGAACAAACAAAAACAAGACAAAACAAAAACCAGAAAATGTTGAAAACCGGGGCCAGTGTGCATCAGTGCGGGAGTCAACTGACAAAATTTTAACTGTTCAAATCAGATTTATCCCTTTGATCTTCTATCCTCATCTATCCAATGTCCTCTGTTTAGTAACCCCTTACCACCCTGGATAGAGGGAGTTCACCAGAGGCTTAGTTCCTATGTAGTTCCTACAAATGAATCTTGGGCTCTCCCTGTCATCCATAGCCTTCTGCAAACTTGCAATGCTATCAGCTCTACATTTCTCCCCTTCCTACCCCCATCTCCCTCTCTTCCAGTATCCTCGGGGAACCATTACTCCTGTAACTATTTCTGAAGGGTTATCTATCTTGGCTTTCATGTAACACAATATTAAATACGCAAATGAACATATGCAAAGATAACATGATTAATGAGGTAAAACAAATAGAAACCATAATAGTAAGAGGAGGAAATATTTAGGAACTAGAGGATAATTATGTAGTTCATCAGTGCCATACTGCACCGTGAATCTGTCATCCATTCTGTGTGGCCCTTCTGAAAGGGGCTGCCCAATTATTTTACAGGTGGGTTTTTGGTTTCGAATATATCCACAACCCTTCACAACTATTTGGTTGTATGTTTTTGAACTTTTGATACTTCTTCCCGTCGACACCTCACGATCACACAGGCTGGTGTGCTTCTTCCATGTGTGCTGTGTTGCTTCCCTGATAGATGGCTTCATGTTTAACTTCATGTTTAAGGTCTTTAAGATCTAAGATGCTATATCTTTTGATACCCAGACACCATCAGCTTTCTTCACATTTACTTATGCACCCATTTTGTCTTCAGCGATCATGTCAGAAAGGTGAGTATCATATAATGCCACACTATTAGCACAGACTGTTCTTATACTGAGGCAAGAATTAAGTAGAAGCCCAAAGTCCATCTGCTGCCTTGGTGCATATGCATATTTATATATCATATATATTCAAGTATAAATCAAACTGAATATCTGCTGAGGCACCTAATTTTGCCACAAAAACTTCATTTAAAAAGTGCTGGAACACCCAGCTTATACTTGAGTATATACTATATATATATATATTTATATATATTTCCCTCCTACCTCACTATTACATTTACACACCATTCACCTCTCAGTAATTCCTCTCAGATACAAATTGATTGAACAAACATGACCAGAAGAGCCACACCCACCTTGTCATCAATTTTAGAACATTTACTAGTCCCCTCTACCTGCTGCTGTTGGCTTCCCACTCACCTCTCTTCCCCTACTCCCCTCCCATGCCCCCTGGACCCATCAATCTAGTCAATATCTTCATAAGATTGCCTATCTTGCATACTTTGTATAGTTAAACACCAAACAAACAAAAAACATACAGGTAGTCACAAGCCTAACAGGGACTATGACATAGAGCAGATGACTACCTCTGTGTTATACATAGAGAGGGATATGTTATAAAACATTTGTCCTGGTCCCATAACAACATATATGCTCTTTTAGTCTTCATCCATTGTATCTGAAAGGTATGCATCCTGTAAGACCACGTTGTATTCCCAGCATCAGGGATGGAGTTAGACTTCACTGTGGCCCCCTTGTGAGTAATCCCCAACCAGTTCAGTTGGGGTGCCTTCGCTCCCATCACTTACTTGTCTGTTACACTCCTATCTTGGTTTGCCCCCAGGGGGGTGGATCAGGCTGGCCTCTTTCCTCCAACTGTATCTTCAGGGCTGTCCTTTGCAGCACTGTCATCCAGTGAGAGAATTTCACATCTCAAGCGGTGGCCGGCTCTGCAGTAGCTTTTCAACAATTTAAAGAGGTCTTGTGTAGCAGATTTACCCAATGTGATGTGCTGCTTGATCTCTTGACTGTTGCTTTGATGAGCATTTATTGTAGATCAATTTGGACTCTTGGTGACCCTGTATGACAAAATGTACTACTACCTAAAGTCTCTGAGGTAGAAAGCCTCATCTTCCCCCCAAAGAGCAACTGGTGAATCCAACCTGCTGACCTTGCAGTTAGCAGTTCAATGTATAATCCATTATGTCCCCAGGGCTCCTTAGTTATAAGGTTAGCTTATTAAATGACATCTTTCTTCCTCTTTTATTGATGTAGTCATTTACTACTATAAATTAACCTTGAGTACTGCTTTTGCTATATCCTATATATGTTTGCATTCTCTTGCTTTTATTTTTATTCATTTTAAAGTATTTTCTGATTTCTCTGTCATACTGGGTCGCCAAGATTTAAATTCACAAGGAAAACAGGAGGAAAGACGCAAATAAATAAAATACTAAATGAAAAGTTGAGATATTATTTTCAATCCTACAGAAATAAAATGGATTACAAGAGAATACTATAAGTGATTGTATGCCAAAAATTAAATAACATAGGTAAACATATAGACCACCTAAAGTCACTCAAGAAAAAATAAAAATTCAATAATGAGATTGAATCAGTAATGAAAAA
This sequence comes from Tenrec ecaudatus, assembly GCF_050624435.1. Lineage (NCBI taxonomy): Eukaryota > Metazoa > Chordata > Mammalia > Afrosoricida > Tenrecidae > Tenrec > Tenrec ecaudatus. Next base: position 137,459,960 of record NC_134533.1, read on the forward strand.
AAAATTCCCTCTAAAAAGTCCTAGATCAATCACTCCACTGAGGAATGTTGACAAGCATGTCAAGAAAAAATTGACACCAATCTTTAATCACTTAACTCACTTTAATCTTTAATCACTTAACTCATTTTAGGAAGCTGGTTCCCAAAGTCAAGGATAATATAAGAAAACTATAGACTAGTGTTCATTATGAATATAGAAATTAAATCATCAGCAAAACACTAACTAACTGAATTCAAAGCATGTTAAAAATTATACACCAGGAACAAATAGAATTTATCCCAAGAATTCAAGAATTCAACACTAGAAAAAGTAATCAACATAATACACAACATTAAAAGAACAACAAAAAAAAATACTTGACTATCTCAATGCAGAAAGGGCATTTGACAAAATCCAACATTCTTTCATAATAAAATAGCCAAAAACTAAGGGTAGAAAAGAAAGTCCCTGATATGATAAAGCGTACTTATGAATATCACAAACCTAATCTAATACTTAATAGTAAAAAATGAAATATTTTCTCACTAAAATCAGGATGAGACTTTATCTCATAGTTGAAAAATTCTAAAAAGTACAATTAGACAAGAAATAGAAATATATCAAATTAGAAAAAATAAAACTCTCTCTATTCACATATAACTTGATCTTATATGTAGAAAACTCCAATAATCCTGCAAGAGAGCTACTAGATTTAATAAATGAGTTCATATAGAATAAATATCTAAGAATAAATGTAATGAGGGAAAAGAGATCCAAATCAGTGGTGAGGTGGGTGTGGGAGGCCTGGTTGGGCATTATCAAGGGTAATGTAACCAAGAGGAATTGCTGAAACCCTGAGCATGATAGTGGGACAGGAGGAAAGTCAAGGGAAATAGAGGAAAGAGCTGAGAGGCAAAGGGCATTTATAGAGGTCTAGATAAAGACATGAACATATGCAAATATATTTATATATGAGGATGGGGAAATAGACCTATGTGCATATATTTACAGGCTTAGTATTAAGGTAGCAGAAGGACATTGGACCTCCACTCAAGTACTCCCTCAATGCAAGAATACTTTCTTCTATTAAATTGGCATTCTAGGATGCTCACCTTCCGGACACAACCGCTGGAAGACAAAGAGGGTGAACAACCAAATGTGCTTTACACAACTGATGTATGTATGGATTGTGATAAGAGTTGTATGAATGCCTAATAAAATGATTTTAAAAAAGGAAACATAAGTTGTCAAGGATAAGAAATGTAAAATCTTATTCATTGATATTAGCTTTGTAAAATACTGCAACTGCACTTTAGCAGTTCTTCACCTGGAAATCTTGTTAAGATGTAGATTCTGATTCAATATATATGGGTGGAGAGGCAAGTTATAAGCTGGGGTTGACCCAGAATGAACTGGTTTGAAGCCCTGAATCCACTCTTACTCTAGGCCTAGAAGTTAATCTTTCACCACAATCACCAGCACTTGCTGAAGGTGAAACTTGTAAGTAATTGAAAAGGCTTGAGGCCCATTACTTGCATTAGAAAACAAAAACAAAACCATTGTCTTAGAGTTCTTTTGATTTGTAGTGACCTTACAGGGTTTTGGAGCCTCTAAATCTTTATAGGAAGAGACTATAGCGTATGGTGGATTTGAACCTCCAGCTTTGTGGTTAGCAGTTCAATGCTTACCAGTCATCATGAATCCTTTTCTAGCACTGAAACAAAAAAACTCATTGCCCTTTGAAAACTGTTAACTCTTTTTTTATTAACCGATTTCTTTTTTAATTGTTTTATTAAAGGCTCATACAACCCTAATCACAATCCGTACATACATCAATTGTATAAAGCACATTTGTACATTCATTGCCCTCATGATTCTTAAAATATTTGCTCTCCACTTAAGCCTCTGGCATCAGTTCCTCATTTTTCCCCTTCCTCCCCACACTCCCTTTCCTCATGAACCCTTGATAATTTAAAAAATTTTATTTGTTCATATATTGCCCTGTCTGACGTCTCCTTTCACCTACTTTTCTGTTGTCTGTTCCCCAGGGAGGAGGTCACATGTAGATCCTTGGAATCGGTTCCCCCCTTTCCAACCCACCCTCCCTCTATGTTCCCAGTAAGCCACTCACACCACTGGTCCTGAATGGATCATCCACCCTGGATTCCCTGTGTTTCTGGTTCCTATCTGTACCAGTGTACATCCTCTGGTCTAGCCAGACTTATAAGGTAGAATTGGGATAATGATAGTGAGGGTGTGGGGGCAAAGCATTTGGGAACTAGAGGAAAGTTGTATTTTTCATCGCTGCTACATCACAGCCTGTCTGGCTTGTCTCCTCCCCGAGACCCCTCTGCAAGAGGATCTCCAGTGGCCTACAAATGGGCTTTGGGTCTCCACTCCACACTCCCCCCCTCATTCACTATGGTAAGATTTTTTGTTCTGATAATGTCTGATACCTGATCTCTTCGACACCTCATGATCACACAGGCTGGTGTGCTTCTTCCATGTGGGCTTTGTTGCTTCTGAGCTAGATGGCCGCTTGTTTACCTTCAAGCCTTTAAGACCCCAGACGCTATATCTTTTGATAGCCGGGCACCATCAGTTTTCTTCGCCACATTTGCTTATGCACCCATTTGTCTTCAGCGATCACATCATGGAGGTGTGCACACAGTGATATGATGTTTTGCTCTTTGACGCCTGATAACTGATCCCTTCAGCATCTTGTGATCACACAGGCTGGTGTGTTCTTCCATGTGGGCTTTGTTGCTTCTGAGTTGATGACCACTTGTTTACCTTCAAGCCTTTAAGACCCCAGACACTGTATCTTTTGATAGTCGGGCACCATCAGCTTTCTTCACCACATTTGCTTATTCACCCACTCTGTCTTCAGCTGTTGTGACTGGAAGGTGAGCATCATAGAATGCCAATTTAATAGAAAAAATTATTCATGCATAGAGGAAGTACTTGAGTTGAGGCTCAGTGTTCTGCTACCTTAATACTAGACCTCTATAAATTCCCTTTGAGTCCCAGCTCTTTCATCTATTTCCCTTGACTTTCCTCCTGTCCCACTATCATGCTCAGTCCCCACCAGGGTTTCAGCAATTCCTCTTTGTTACATTACCCTTGATAAAGCCCTACCAGGCCTCCCACACCCTCCTGACAACTAATTTGGATCTCCAGATTGTTCATCCAGCCTATCTTATTTAGACAGACCTGCAGAGATAATAACATGCACAAGACAGAGCAACACTATACAACAAGCAACAATATACAATAAAACAACAAACCAGTGACAAAAAAACACAACAAGAAAGAAAAACTCGTAGTTACTTCAAGGATCATTTGTTGGCCCTTAGGAATGTTTTCCAGTCCAGTCTGTTGGGACAACACGCCCTAGCCCCAAAGTCCACCTTCAGCATTCCCTGGGGATCTCGCCGCTCTATTCCCTTGCTGTTCCGTTGCACCCCCTAACTGAGGCTGTGTTGATACCAAGTCCCCCACAGGCCAAATGGTCCCAGCTCCCGCAGAGATAGTGACACGGCCAAGATCAAGCCCCAGCCGGCTTCCACTTAGGTAAGCCAAAATCCCCAGCCCCTCAAAACCCAGTGGGTATGCACCTACTTATCTTTATCATGATCCTCCTGTGTTCCAGCTGCGTTGAATTTCCCTCCAAGCAACTCTCCTGGGCTGAATTCTGTGGAGTCCGTCTAGTCTGTCCTGTTAACTCTTTTCAGAAGTAGAAATCCCTGCCTATCCTGGGGAGTGGCTTGTGGTTTCAAACTGCAGACCTTGCAGATTGCAGCCCAAAGGATAGCCACTATGCCACCAGGGCGCCTTTCTTGCACTAAAGTCAGGCTAAATGGAAATTGTACATACCTGTTCCAACTTACCTACAAATTCCACTTCAAGGCAAAGTTAGGTGCTGATTTAATTTGTAACACAGGGATTACCTTCTTGTATTTTATCACAATAATTTGTTTGTTTTTAAGATGAGGAGAGAGTTTCGACATAATTCCCCCTTGATAGCTTCCTGATTCTGCAGCTTCTTGATCCAGCATTCGCAGCTTTCTGGATAATAATTCTGGCGTTTTAAAATACTTTTCAGCCTTCCCAATATTGTTTATAAAAACCCCTTCATTCTTAAATTAGTAGAGGAGAATTCAATGTATCTTGATTACATTTGATCCATTTCAGACTGTGTAAGTTGGTCAGCCTATGTATCTTACCCTACCACAGACAGCAGTGGAGATGGATCTTGAAATGTTCTTGATGATGAATGAAATACCATTCCTCTTGAATTTGTCATTCTTGGCATAGTGAACTTCAGAAGAAAGACAGGACTTTCTTCTCCCATAAGGAATTACAGTTTGAGAAACTCATCCTACCTTGTCCTAAAGGCTCTCTATGAGTTAACATCCACTCAATGGCTGTGAGGGGTTTTTTGCTTTGTTTTTGTTTTGGCTTTGTGAACCATATGATTTGTCTGATTCAAAATGGCTAATACCAGTCCATTTCAACTTATAAGTGCTCAGCATATTAATCTGTTTTCCGTTATATTTTTAACAATTTTCCTAGATCCACACTTTGTATATTCTGCATTTTGATTATTAATGGATGTTTGCAATTGCTTCTTCTCAACTGGAGTCATGCACCATCAACAAAAGAAACCTCAAAGCATTACTCCACCTCATCATTATGGTGGACTCTGCAGAGGCAGCTTTCCACCGGTTGTATTCTGAGTGCCTTCCAACCTGAGAGGAGCCCTGGTGGCTTAGTGGTTCTGCAGTGGGCCACAAACCACAAGCTGCTCCTGGGGAGAAAGCCAAGGCTTTCTACTCCTATAAAGAGTTAGTCTTGGAAACTCACTGGGGAATTCTACCCTGTCCCATAGGTCTTTATGAGTTGCCATCTACTAGATGGCAGTGAGCTTGGAGCGCCAACCTGAGAAAGGAGCCCTGGTGGCCTAGAAGGTTACAAGTTGGGTTGTTAACTGTGAAGCCAGCAATTCAAAACCACCAGCATCCCATGGGAAAATGATGAAGCTTTCTGCTCCCAAAAGAAGTTACAGGTTTGGAAACCTGCAAGGTCAGTTCAACTTGACGGGCTCAGGCTCAGGCTCTATATCAAAAGTTTTTCGGTAGCTGGTCCCTTGGATGTGGACAACCTATTCCATTTATATCTAAGTACATCTAAGTGTATTGCCTCAAACCAATCCATTGGGAGAGTAGGTCCCAGGTCATTTTTCAAGCCCCATAGTTAATTTCATTGTGAAGTTAGGGTTATAAACCATTTTATAAAGCAACAAAAACTCAAAAGCATGACTTTGGACCAGGAGCATTAAAATGCTAATTACTGAGCTTCTTTCAGAATCTCTGGAGGTGAGGTCCAGAATAATTTTAAAACAAGATCACTGCAAGGTAATCTGAGGCATGCTCCAACTAAAAAAACAAAACAAAACACCCTCCTCTGACATAGCCCTGTGACATGGGCTTTATTTTACAGAGTTATTGGGAGTTAACATCAGCTAAATCCACAAACTGTTTTGAGAAAAATTAAAATGACTACAGATGCAAATAACCATGGCTTCTAATTAATTGGGTGTACATCATGATTAGGGCCTTAGTAAGATTAATGAAAATAATTCACCACTGGGGAGGGTCCCTGAGTGGTATAAACCATGAAGGCACTTGGCTGCTAACCAAAAGTTGGAGGTTACAGTCCACCCAGAGGCATTTCAGAAGAAAGGTCTGATAATCTACTGGTAGAGGGAGAACCAGCCATCAAAACCCTATGGGATACCGTTAAGCTCTAATAGATAAGGCATCACCATGAGTTGGAAACTGCAACTTGTTTTCAGTTGGGACAGATAATGAGGTTCTATCTTTATTTCTATTTTCCCCCCAATACAGGGGGGAAGGGGTGTCTTAGCTCTATAAACCATCCTCTGTGAAACTGCCACACAGATAGGAAGACAAATTGCTTTACCTTTAAGTCCTTCAAGTACTATGAATTCCTTTGTGAGAACTAAATATTACTTGTGGGGAATGTTGGTGGGGTTTCTACCCCATGGCACATGCGTATTAGTGTAGTTTTGCTGTATTGAATCTACAGACATATTCAGAAAGAATGTGGGTTTGGTTCCAGACTACTGCATTAAAAGAAAATATTATAATAAATGGCACTACACAGATTCTTCCGAGTACATATGAAAGGTATGCTTACACCAAATTATAGTCTATTAAGTGTGCAACAGCATTATGAAAATGTTTGGAATACTGTGAGAATTACTACAATGTGCTACAAAGACATGAAGTAAGCACGTTGTTGGGAAAACGGTGCTGATAGAGTCATCCCTTAGGCAGACAACTGGATCGGAGGCCTCATGTATTGTTCTTAGAACTGCCAGTCAAACCAAGTGAGAAATCTTGTCTTGAGCTTCAACCAGGAGAGATTAGCCACAATGCCAATAGACAGAAAGTGATGAAATGAGGAATTGTCTTATCCGTCAGCAACAGTTGGCTCAAAGTGGGCCCAAGGCTCAGACCCTGGCAACCAAGACTGATGACCACCAGGCAACTTCCTGAAATATGTCCTTCCTGGAACCTAATATGACAGCTGGCATTCTAGCCCTTCTCTCAAGCCCTCTGCCTTTGTAAAATCTACCAATGACTCCACCTACAAATACTACTCATTCCTGATTGGGACCAGCCTTAGGAAGTCAGAGGATGCTCCATACCAGCCAGAATTTGGCCTAGTGGCCTTGGGATTCCCTAGGGTTGACAACTTTGCCGCCATGCAGAATAGAACCAAGTGGGTCTCATCCACAGGACTTGTCCCTTAAGCTGCTTTTGCTCAGCCTACTCCAGGGTCTCCTTTGAGCTCAGTCTGGACTCCCTTTCTCTTTCTCTTTAAAATTGTACTTATTTTTGTGATTGCTTATTGAGAATACACACAGAAAGAACACACGCCAATTTAATAGCTTCTATATATACAATTCAGTGACGTTGACTATAGTCATTAGGTGTACAATTGTTCTCACTTCCCTTTTCTGAGTTGTTCTTTTCCCAGTAACATATGCTCCTAAGGTTCTTTTTTTTTTGCTTTTTTATTTTTTTACATTTTATTAGGGGCTCATACAACTCTTATCACAATCCACACATATATATACATCAATTGTATAAAGCACATCTGTACATTCTTTGCCCTAATCATTTTCAAAGCATTTGCTCTCCGCTTATACCCTCTGCATCAGGTCCTCTTTTTTCCCCTCCCTCCCTGCTACCCCCTCCCTCACGAGCCCTTGATAATTTATAGATTGTTATTTTGTCATATCTTGCCCTATCTGGAGTCTCCCTTCCTCCCCTTCTCTGTCATCTGTCTCCCCGGGAGGAGGTCACATGTGGATCCTTGTAATCGGTTCCCCCTTTCCAACCCACTCACCCTCCACTCTCCCAGCATCGCCCCTCACACCCCTGGTCCTGAAGGTATCGTCCACCCTGGATTCCCTGTGCCTCCAGCTCCCATATGCACCAGTGTACAACCTCTGCCCTAGCCAGTCCTGCAAGGTAGAATTCGGATCATGGGCTCCTAAGGTTCTTATCTAACCTTCTGAGTTGCTGTTGACAGCTCTTGAAAGAGTACAATAGTCTAGGCAGATTTTATTTTATTTAACTAGTTAAACTAAGCTATTGTTTGATTTTAAGATTTCTCAAGATCATCACGTCAATTCCAATGCATAGTGACCCTACAGGACAGAGTAGAAATGCCCCTGTGGGTTTCTGAGACTGTAACTTTTTATGGGGCTAGGACAAAGAAGATATCAGGGAACATTTTTGGTTTAAGTATTTTCAGGGGTTCATTTAGCCTCCTTAGGTCCAGAAAGTTTGGAGAATTTGAAAATTTGTTCTGAGTTTCCCCCTTTTGATCCAGCAATATTTTCCTATGAAATCTTAGATCACAATGTTCAGTTATGGTAGCTAGGCAAACCATTATCCTGGTTTCATGGTAAAGGAGACAACTGTTCATGAAGGCCATTAGCCGCTATTCTGTACCTGACTTTTCCTCTTATCCTGTGCTCCAGCCAGCCAGGGTTCTTTTGCCATATTCTGTGGCTTCCTGGCTCTGGCTCTTCTCTAACCAGGTGCCTTGTGTCCAGCTGCTTCTGGAACAGTCATCCCCATGCTTTCTAGATGGAATACTCTAATCAATTGAAATGCTTGTTCATATACCAAAAGAAAATGGTGCTGATAGACTTGCTTGACACAGGGTTGCCCCAAACCTTCGATTTGTTTTTTTTTTTAAGCAGTATCTGAGAAGTGCAATAATGTGAAGCACAATAAAACCATACATGCCTGCATCCTACTTTATTAAATGTCATAATACTAGCCTGTGATAATGTTGCTCTGTTATTTTAGGTTTACCCAGTGAAAGCAAGTACGCAATAGATAGGTGCCCCTATTTATACAATCTATGCCTGACAACATTCAGTACACACTTCAACAATTGAAGCAAGTGAATGGCATGCTCATAGTTGGGTTCTGAAAAGTTTGTTCTGTCTGCTGTGTAGAATACTTGAAGGGGGGATATGTGGGCCTACGAGGTATAGGTGGAGGCTTATTCAGACATAAAATGGACTTTGAAAACTTCATATTTTCAACCTCCTTTCTTTACAATTTCTATTTGTGTATAATTTTACTTGAATTATGAGCAAAGTGCGACCATAACACTATACAAGAGGTATAAAAATGGAATTTGTTATGGTGGAACTTGTACATGGTATGTGTACTGAATGTCATTAGATCTACTCCAATTTACCTAGACTACAGTGAGAGAACCACAAATTTGGACAACTGCCAGCCAAGTTTGTCTTGTTGTCAGCTGGATTGTACTGCCACCTGGTGGGCATCCTACTGTACTTTAATCATGTTAGGTGTCATTGAGGGGGTTTCCATTCATAGTGACCCTACATATAACTGAATGAAACATGGTATCTGGAATGTTCACGATTGCCTGTTTTCCTACCTGAACTGGGACACTGGGATTCACCTCACTCCCAGTCTTTCTGACTTTTTTTCCATATCCCGATCCCTACTCAGAAGCTAAAAAAGAAGTTGAGTAGAAGACAGGAACAAGTCAACAATGTCCAAATTTATATACTCATGAGTTTTAATGTACAGTATAATGTAGTAATAAATTTATGAGGTTAACATAAAAAGAATTTCTATATAATTATAGAAACTGTTATTAAACAAAAAGATAAAGTCTGAAGCAATTGTTTCTTGACACATTCTCCACCTAGGCTTATACACTTCTGAAGGTCCATCCCTCTCATCTTTCCCAGAGGAATTCCGTTCTCTTTAATTACACCATGTCAAACCATAGTTTGCCATCCTCAAGGGATTCATATCATAACCCCTCCATTTAAAAAATTGGGGGAACAAAAAAAAAGTCTAAAGGAGCAGGATCATGGTCATCAGGATGTTGGGGTAACGTTTTCCAACAAAATTCTTGTAAGGCAGTCCTCACAACCTTAAAAAAATGAGCGGATGCATTGTCATGATGGAAAATCGGTCTCAATGCAACTTTGCTGACTTTTATTCACATCACTGCAGTTTTCAGTTTTCTTAGATCCCCTTGGCAACCACTGTTTTGATTATGCCTTTTTTTAAGGCACCCTAACGAAAAGCGACCTAAAACAAGTGCATTATCGATCCCCCTTATCTGCAGCCATCCAGGAATTGGAGAGGCAGTATGGAATGAACCCATGCATGTATGAACTGGAACCCTAGTAATGCTTTTGACTCTCATACATCTATTAGAGTGCATATTCTTTAAAAAAAAGAGCAAAAGTATTTAAAAAACAAAACAGTAGGTGCCCAGTATGGAGAATGGCTGGGAAGGGAAATAAATCCACAGGTAGAGCGGTAAGCTGGAAAACTGTTGAAAGCCTTTAGGTAAGAGATAATGGGAGGTGGAAGTGGAACAGTGACATTGGGGTTTAGAGCAGGGTGCATAGATTTGATATTTACCTCTTGTTGCCACCATGTTGATTCTGGCATACAGCAATACTACACAACAGAACTGCCCTGTAGATTTTCCAAGGGCGCAGTCTTCACAGAGGTAGACTTAGCCTACCATTTATTTTTTCCAAGGAACCATTAGGGGTTCAGTCAATAACCTTCCAGTTAGCAGCCAAATTCTTTAACCATTATTCCACCAGGGCACCAAGATTTGAGGTAGAATTGAGTCCTTATAATTTTGAGATACAAAGTGTAGTGTTCATACAAAAGATGTCAAAATTGTTGGTACTTTCTGTAAATAATCCAAGGAAAGGGCATAAGAGTAGTTATAAATGATCCAAAGACTGACCATATGCTAATTATTGCTGACATTTGGTGATAGGCATAAGGCAGCTTCTTCTATTTTTGTATAGGTTTAAAGTTTAAATAACAAAAAGTTAATTATAAACAAAGTGTCTGGGAACCATTGTGTGTGGTGGGGGAGGTCAATAGAAAGGTAGATGTGACATACAAAACTTCAGACTTGGAAAGAAGCAAGGAATTTGGGAGTGAACCACAAATAGTTAATTAAGAGTGAATTAAGTGACTCAGGAATTTTAAAGAGAGATAGAGAATGGGGCCTAAGCTAGATCCCTTAGAAATGCCAACGATTAAGCAAACAGAAAAAAAAACGTGACCTACTCCTTTTATTCTGCCCTATTACCCTCCCAGTGGGTTGGAGAGTGGCTTTGATTGCAATATTTGTTATAAAAAAATCTTCCAGTTCTTTTCTATTGCTTACTGAAGTCTGAGCATGTCTGTCTTGAAACCATCCTCAATGTTCCTGACCACTAGTCAAACGGCACTCTTTCTGCTCTTTGCTTTTTGATCACACTGCTGCATCTTCTTCCCCAATTTGTCTCTCCAAATTCTCCGCATCGTTCAAGTTCCATCTTCTCTTTGAGCTCCTCCCTCAGTCACCGCCTCTGTCCATTCAAGTAGATATGGTTGCATTCGCTTAAATAAGGTTCTCTTAACTACCTATGTGGGTTCTAATACCCACGGCAATGCCAACACTGACCCCACTAACAAAATCATGATTAAAGGGTTATAAGAAAGCTAACAAGTTATAATTCCAGTGAGACATCTCAGGAATGGGTTACAAAGTTCCCAATCAGGACGTGTTACAAAGTTCTTTCAAGGCTGCTAATAAGCACAAAACTGAAAGATGACAACAGATAGAAGACAGAAGATTGAATAATGGACGCATCTGAATTGGGATGCTGAAGAATACTGAAAGTACCATGGACTGCTAAAATGACAAACCAATCTGTCTTGGAAGAAGTAGGGTCAGAGTCCTCCTTAGGGAAGGATGGCAAGACTTTGTCTTACATTCTTTGGACATGTTCTCAGGAAAGATCAGTCCCTGGAGAAGGACATCAAGGTGGTAAAGTGGAGGGGCAGTGACAAAGAGGAAGGCCCTCAACAAGATGGGTTGACATAGTGGCTGCCACAATAGACTCAGGCATTGGAACAATCGTGAGGATGGGACACTGTTCTGTTGTGCACAGGGTTGCTTGCTATGGGAAGGAACTGACTGGATGGCACTACCAACAAAAAGTGCCCAAAGAGCCTACTACCCTGCTATAAGTCTCAACCAGGTGACAAAAATTACTTCATAGAAATTTTCATAGATATTTGGAAGATATAAATTTTCTTCATATTATGCAGTAAACATTTCAGAACACAATTTAAAATATAGAAATTAATGGATAATTCATGTTAAATGTTACAAAGGTGAGGTTGACTCCATGCTTTCTGTGTGATGAATATATTACCTAATGTGCATGATGTAAAGTATCACTTAAAGTCATTTTATTAGGGGCTCATACAACTCTATCACAATCCATACATACATCAGTTGTATCCAGCACATTCGTACATATGTTGCCATCATCATTCTCAAAACACCTGCTTTCTACTTGAGCTCTTGGTATCAGCTCATTTTCCCCTCCCGCCCCATTCCCCCTTCCCCCTGAATGCTTGATATTATTATTTTATTATAAATTATTATTTTGTTATATCTTCCACCATCTGACATCTCCCTCACCACTTCTCCGCTGTCCGTCCCCCAAGGAGGAGGTTATATGTAGATCTTTTAATCTGTTCTCCTCTTCTCCCTCCCCTTCCCTCCTACCCTCCCGATATCGCTACTCTCACCACTGGTCCTGAGGGGTTCCTGTGTCCTGGATTGCCTGTATTTCCAGTTCCTATTTATGTCAGTGTACATACTCCGGTTCAGCCGGATATGTACAGTAGAATTGGGATCATGATAGTGGTGGGGAGGAAGCATTGTATATTTCATCATTGCTACACTGCACCAACTGGCTTGTCTCCTCCTCACAGAGCTTCTGCAAGGGGATGTCCAATTTCCCACAGATGGGCCCTGGATTCCCACTCCGTACTCCAACCTCATTCACAATGCTATGATTTTTGGTGTTTTTTTTTTGTCTTTGATGCCTGATACCTGATCCCTTCGACACTTTGTGATCTCACAGGCTGGTGTGCTTCATCCATGTGGACTTTGTTGTTTCTCAGATGGCCCCTTGTTTATCTTCCAGCCTATAGGACCCCAGATTCTATATATTTTGACAGATGGGTACCGTTAGCTTTCTTCACCGCATTTGCCTATGCACCCTCTTTGTCTTCAGCGTTCATGTTGGGGTAGGCTGGTGTGCTTCTTCCATGTGGGCTTTGCTGTTTCTTAGCTAGATAGCCACCTGTTTATCTTCAAGCCTTTAAGACCCCAGACACTATATCATTTGATAGCCGGGCACCATACGCTTTCTTCACCACTTTGTTTATGTACCCACTTTGTCCTCAGTGATCTAGTTCGGACAGGCTGGTGTGCTTCTTCCATGTGGATTTTGTTGTCTCTCAGCTAGATGGCTGCTTGTTTATCTTCAGGTCTTTAAGACTTCAGGTGCTATATGTTTTGGTAGCCGGGCACCGTCAGCTTTCTTCACCACATTTGCTTGTGTACCCAAAGTATCACTTTAAAAAAAAATCATTTTATTGGGGGCTCGTACAACTCTTATCACAATCCATACATATATCCATTGTGTCAAGTACATTTGTACATTTGTTGCCAACCTCATTTTCAAAACATTTTCTTTCTACTTCAGCCCTTGCTATCAGCTCATTTTTTACCCCTCACTCTCCCTCCCTTACTCCCTCATGAACCCTTGATAATTTACAAATCATTATTATTATTTCATGTCTTACACTGACCAGTCTCCTTTTACCCACTTTTCTCTTGTCCATCTCCCTGGGAGGGGATTATAGGTAGATGATTATGATTATGATTGGTTCCCTCCAACTTCTCCCTCCACCTTCCCCTCCTGGTATTGCTATTCACAGTATTGGTCCTGCGGGGTTTATAGGTCCTGGATTCCCTGTGTTTCCAGCTCTTATCTATACCTGTGTACATGCTCTGGTCTAGCTGGATTTGTACGGCAGAATTGGGGTCATGATAGTGAGGGGAGGGGGAGAGGAAGCATTAAGGAACTAGAGGAAAGTTGTATGTTTCATTGGTGCTATTCTACACCCTGACTGGCTCGTCTCTTCTTCTGACCCTTCTGTAAGGGAATGTACAATTGTCTACAGATGGGCTTTGGGTCTTCACTCTGCACTCCCCCTCATTCACAATGACATGATTTTTTGTTCTGGGTCTTTGATGCCTGATACCTGATCCCATCGACACTTTGTGATCACACAGGCTGGTGTGCTTTGTTCACGTGAACTTTGTTGCTTCTCAGCTAGATGATTGCTTGTTTATCTTCAAGACTTTAAGACCCCAGACACTATATCTTTTGATAGCAGGGCACAATCAACTTTCTTCACCACATTTGCTTATGCACCCATTTTGTCTTCAGTGATCGTGTCGGGAAGGTGAGCATCACAAAATTCCAGGTTATTAGAACAAAGTATTCTTGCATTGAGGGAGTACTTGAGTAGAAGCCCAATTTCCATCTGCTACCTTAATACTAAACCTATAAATATATGTACATAATTAAGGTGACCAGACGTCCCGATTTTTAACAATTTTTCTCGCGTCCCGCGGTGTATTAGAAAAGTCCCGATTTTTGGAAAGAATGCATGACAAGCTAGGGTATATGGTTTTCAGCTGCCATGTGGCTATTTCACCAGGATATGAGTTTTATCAGTGGTGTCCCACTGGTCTCCCGCTTTACCAATGTTAAAATCTGGTCACCTTCACATAAATCTATTTCCCTATCATTAGATATAAATATCTTTACATATGTACATGACTGTATTTAGACCTCTATAAATGTTTTTTACCTGCTAGTTCTTTCCTCTTGTCCCACTATAATGTTCGGCCTTCATTCGGGTTTCATTAATTCCTCTCAATTACATTGCCTTGATTTTAGATCACTTGTTCCCTTGTCCCTGGGTTTGTTAACATACACTTCCTTTTCCTTGCCTTCCCTCCTCCCGTGTCCCCCTACCTTCAACCATAGGTCCCATTTTTCTCTTCCAGATTGTTTATCCTGTCAATCTTATCTAGCTAGACAGACTCCATATTTTTATAAGAAAAATTCTAACTGTGCACAAGTGAAAAAATTGTGCCGTGCTCGCTTCGGCAGCACATATACTAAAATTGGAACGATACAGAGATTAGCATGGCCCCTGCGCAAGGATGACACACAAATTCATGAAGCGTTCCATATTTAAAAAAGAAAAAATTGTGCCATCTTTTATCACAGTTACATTTTAATAATGGGGTCTGAACTCTACTTTCTTTTTTTTTTTTTGTAAGTCTGGGATTTTATTGGTGAACTCTACTTTCTAATGTCTTCTGCCTGAGTGCAAAACTGTTAACATTCCTGGCTCATGGTCAGAAAGAATTCAATAGAGACTTAATCCAGATTGAGCTTCTATAAAGGCCAGATAACCCTATATTAAAATATCCTGTTTTTTTTTTATGGGTGAGCAGAGTAAAAAGTGGTATATGGCATATGTCCTATATTAAAAAACTAGAACTGACAGAGGAAAATAGGTGCCATTTTTGGAATAAACAGGTCAAATATGTCCAGAAACAAGCCTAACACTTGAGGCTCCAAAATATGTAATCTGTGGATTACTACCACCCCCTAACCAGCTGGGCGGGGAAGGAAGGCAGTCTCCCTTCGGGTCTTATTTGGGTGTGCTCTTAATGGAGATTGGGATGTTGGGGTCATGTAGTTATGAGTCATGCCATGAGTGCCTTGGTGAGGGTGTCCTGGGGCAATTTTGTAAACTACTCTGTGGAGCATAAGATGCATGTCCCAATCATGGTCCTGTTTGTTTTGGTGGGCCCTCTCTCCTGGAACTGTGATGTACTGATCTGGCACCAATGTTACTTCTGTGACAGTTTCCTTGGTCTTCCCATATTCTAAATATCAGTTCTCTGCAAACCCTTGGATGCCATTATGATCTTGAGGTATTGATCTTCCTCATTTGGATGATCTTTGTCCTCTTTAAGACTTAATAAATGTTCTCCGTAAAACATATCTGGGTCTGTTTTGTACCCTAAAACAGTAGTTCAAACTTATCAGCCATTTTTTGGGAAAAAATGAGGAATTGATACCAAGGGCTCAAGTAGAAAGCAAATGTTCTGAGAATGATGATGGCAACAAATGTACAAATGTGCTTGATACAATGGATGGATGTATGGTGTTAAGAGTTGTATAAGCCCCCAATAAAGTGATTTTTTAAAAAAGACCAATTATGTGTCAGACACTGCTTTAGAACCTGGGAATGTGGTAGTGAACAAAACAGACAAGACGCTGTTTTCTTGGAGCTTCAATTTGAATTGGAGGGGACTATTAACCAAATAGCATGCTTCAAAGTAAAAAAGAGGGTGAAAAGAGTGTGAGTGTATGTGTGGGGGTCTATGTAAGGAGAGGCTCTATGGTGACATTTGAAGAAACACTGGGACAATTAAGGATGGCATTCCAGGTTAAACCAGAAGGAACAGCAAATGCAGTATCTTTAAGTCAGGTACATGTTTGGATGTCATTCTATAACTTTAGCTCTTTGTGGTGATGCTTTTTTAAGATACCGAATCAACAGCTATTCCATGTTCCAAAACCCAAAGCATAACAATGTGACCACACTGCATGACATTGCCTGGTTAAATATACAACTCTGACATGTTGAAGTCTCTTATAGGGGAGAGAGGGGGAAAATGAGGAGCTGATGCCAGGGGCTTGCGTGGAAAGCAAATATTTTGAGACTGGTGAGGGTAACGGATGTACAAGAGTGCTTTATACAATTGATGTATGTATGGATTGTAATAAGTTGTATAAGCCCCCAATAAAATGATTTTTTAAAGTCTCTTATAATAGCTATTTTTCAAATAAACAAATTAAATAGAGCTAGAATACAAGGGAGGGGCCCTGATGGCTTTAGTGACTTATGTGTTGGGCTGCTAACCATAAGGGTCAGCAGTTCAAAACCACCAACCAGCTCTGCGGGAGAAAGATGGGGCTTTCTACTCCTTTATAGAATTACAGGCTCGGTTGAATGATGACTTGTGTTGTAAAAAAAAAAAATTACAGGCTCGGAAACTCACAATGGTATACCCTGGCCTACAGACGTCGGTGTCGACTCTTTAGTAGTGAGTTGAAAACACAAGGGACCTTCAAAAAATTGTGGAAAATGTTCACTAACAGTTTGCTTTCATTTTCTCTTACTTTTTGAAACCCCCGTGTGTGTATATGTGTAGGGTGTGCGTGTGTAGCAACAAATATCTATTTTACCTTAGAAATTAAACCATTGGCAAAGGATGCCCATACGGCAACATAAACAGACGCCGGATAACTGCGGATTTGATGAGAGAGATACCAACAATCCAGTCTCTTAAATATTAGACTGGGCGAATCCTCAAGGGAACGTGAACGGCTTCCAAGGAAAGACTACCGCTGAAACACGCGTATCAAGGAGAGGGGGCACCGCTTCCTGCTCCCAATCTCACAGAAAGGGTGCTGACATTATGGGGCGGGGAATGAATGAGCGCAGGTTGGGAGGTCTGCGAAGCCCCGGGGAGACTGGGGTCTAGTTTTGGTCCCTTCTCGTGGAGTATCCTCACATGTACGAAAAGCATGTGTCTGGGCTGGCCCTGACAAACCTTTCCTCGCCAGGTCCCGGGACCCTGTTGGCCGAGCACCGCAGCCCGGCAGGCGCGGAGTGATGACGTTTCAAAGCGCGACTGGAGCTAGAGCGAGCGCGGGTTCGAACGAAGCCGGAAGTGGCTCGAGGTCGCACTCCCCGCCCCCTTTCAGGCGCCCCACCTCCTTCAGGTCGTAGGCAGGAAAGAGAGGCAAGCCTAGTTCGCAAGACCAAAGGTGGCTTTTGGGCCACGCGAGACCCCGTCGGACAGCGCTCGTTCCCGCTGTGTGCGGCTGTGGAGACCCGGGAACTGATGTTGCTCTCATTGGCGAGTGCCTCACAGTCGCAACATGGGGGAACACAGCCTGGAGCTGGCTTCCATGATCCCGGCCCTGCGGGAGCTGGGCAGGTAGGGCCAGGCCCGACCGTCTTTGGTCCCTTCGCCTTTCCCCGTCGGCCCCGGCCAGCGTCGCACGTGGTTTCCCCCGGTCCAGCCGCGCGCCCGCTCGGAGTCCCTCAGCACCGGCCGGCTCCGGTGTGGCTGCTCCGAGCCTCAGCGGGCCCTCTCCCTCCGGAGCGGGGAAAAAGCCCCAGAGCGTAGCCAGAGACCGGCAGGAAGCCGGTCTGCGAAGAGGGAGGCATCGGCCGCCTCCACATGCCCTTCGTGGCGGCCAGAACTGGCCTGGACAGGCTTTGGGGGGGTGGTTTCTGTTGCTGCTGCAAAGAAAGGTCCCGTTCGTTCCCTTGCCCACTTTCCATTGCCATCGAGTCGATTCGGATTCAGAGTTAATACTTGGGACCTATGTGATTTCGTTCGCCAGGCGTTCTTCCTAGCCGCCTTTGGGTGAACCTAAACCGCCAACCTTTGGGTTAGCAGTCTTAAACGCTGTCTCCCCGGGGTCGCCTCGTAATTATTTCTACTTGCCAGTCGTACGTTTCGTCTTTTCTATTACATACATGAGAGGATAATAGAAGATGCCCCTATTTTTCTGTGTGTAAATTTGCCACTTTGCATAAATCTTACAAGTGTACTTTGTATTCACATTTTGTAAAGTAACTTCTACCATTCTAGAAGAAAATAAAACTGTACATCTTAGTGAATTGATGCAGATTTTCTCTTTGAGGTTCCTTGTGAAACTCAGTCTATTACCATCTTGGCTTTAACGCGGAATTAAATCCATTTCTTCTCATGCTTCATGAGATTACTAGTAAAAACATTATCTTGGGTTTAGACAGAGCCTTTCACCACCACAGTTTATGCTACCTTTCATTATATTTGTAGTCACACTAAGAGAAAGAATAAAAATACTAACCCCTGCGGAATTGTCTAGTAATAAACTTTAAAATGAACTGCTTCAGTCAGTCAAACTTACCTTCATAGTATCTCTAGACTGGAGTAAATGCTATCTCTTTTTGTATTTAGAAACTGAGCTCCATTCATAAGTTGAAGAAGGGAAGCAGCAGCAGATAGAGTTAGGCTTCAAATTCCAGCTGTCAGGGCTTTTCTGCCCCTATTTGTTTCCCTTGCTAGACTGGCAGGAAGTTATGCTGTGGAAGACAACAAAGACAAGGTTCAGTACGGTCTCATATGTGCATTCTTCTTCTACCTTTGCTCCCAATCTTCAGTTGTCAGCATTCTTTTCTTTGCATAGGTTTCATTGTAAATACACCACCCAATAATGTAGGAGTCTTCTTTGAATCCGTCCATTACTCTGTGGTGATCCATCAACACGTCCTGTCAATTCTACCATTGAAATGTATTTAAAATTGACACCTCACGTCTTTACTATCAGATAATTTCTTATCTGGAATAATAAGAACCTATTAGCTGGCCTCTTCATTTTCACTTCTGCCCATGTACAATCAATTTCCCACTCAGCAATTAAAATGATTTCTTAAAAACTAAGTCATTAAATTATATATTATTCCCCTGCTCACAATCTTCCTTTGGCCACTACTAACACATTTAGAATGCAATTCAGACCCCTTGCTGTAAGGTCCTGTCAGCTTCTAACTTTAGTGCCTTCTCTGACTCCTTTATTCTTTACTAGTGTAAATGGCTACTTTGTTTTTTCTCTAACAAGGCCATTCCTGCCTCCGGGCCTATACCTGCCTCAGTTCGGATGTCATTTCAGAGATGCCTTTAAGCTCCCTATTTAAAATTACAACTCCCAGGATATTGTCAGATAGTGGTAATTGCTGTTAAAATATTAAATGGAGCCAAGAGGATGGGGATAAAGGCCTAAGGAGTAGTAACATTAGTCATCAGAGCACATCTGGATGTTGAGCTAAGCAGTGTTTGAGGTAGAATAGGAAATACAAAGTTCTTTGGTGAGATTGAATCTACATTAAAAAAAATGAAAAGAAGGCTAAAACATACTGAGTGAAGAGGTGAGAGGTATGAAATGAGGCTCATAGGATCACCCAGAGCCAGATTCTTTAGTATATTATAGGCTACAGTAGAGTTAGATTTTATTGTAAGTGCAATAGGGAAACTTAGCTAATATCTTAAAAACACGTTTTATTTTCATTCCCATACTTCATTGTCTTATCACACTCAGTACAAACTCTCGACTCCCTAGCTGGGAGTAGAAAGCCCATTTACCCCAAGGAGCAGCTGGTGGTTTTGAACTGCTCACCTTGGGGATTGCAGCACAACAAGTAACCAGGGCACCTTTTGCCATCTGGAGCCTCCTAGAACTGATGGCACAATGGTTGAATACTCAGTTGCAAACTGATCCAACAGCAGAGTTCCTGTGGAGCAGGCCATATTGCTGTTGACAAACCTTTGCTCCTTTAGAATATCCTTTTGTGAATCTTGGGATGGTACAAATGGTTTGTGCTTGGCTTCTAACCAAAAGGCTGGTGGTTTGGAATACATCAAGTGGTACCATGGAAGAGAGGCCTGATGATTTTTAAAGATGATAGCCAAGAACAACCTATGCAGAGTTCTGTTCTAATGCATGAGGTTACCATGTGTATGAGTCGACCCTGCAGCAAGGGGTTTTATTTTATCATTCCCTTACTTACCCTATCACCACCCCCAGACACCTCTACGTGATAGTTCCTTGTCAGGACTGAGTGTCTCTGTTGGGTCTTTGATAATCTTTTAGAGCAGCTGTATTTATATTTTGGTTATCCCCAGAGGAAGCAGTCATACTTATTGTATGTATCCTTGCTTTATGTGATATTTAAATTTTTACTCCAATGCTATGGTACACTTTTGGAAAAAGTATATCCTCTTAGCTCAGTTCGAGAGTATATCACCTCAGCTCCGGCAGAGGTTGTAAAATAGGACAGACTCACCTTTCCATGAGTTATTTTATCATGGACATATATCAAATAAATGATAATGTCACTGTTTTTAAAGCTAATTTTAAAAAAACTGTATAATAAATAACACTGGCGTATGCTATGTTTGTACAAAACAAAACAAAACTAACCACCTTGACCCTGGTTCCTATCCATGTACATGTCCATTCACACTTTCTAATAAATGACACTTGACAAGTTACTGGTTTATGACAAAATCTCTTGGTTTTGTCTAAAGCAATTTGAGTTACTTTAAAGTTACAGACTTTATTTTTTGTTGTTGCTATTAAATCTGTGCTGTTTAATGTGGTAGCTAAGAGCCATATGTGAGCCCTTCAAATTTGGTTTAGTCTGTCTGCTATCAATGTAAGAACACACACTGCATTTCAAAGAAAGTTAAAGTATTTCAACAATTTTTATGTTGATTACATGTTGAAATGATATTTAAGATATATAAATTTTGCCTGTTATATTTTTATGAGGCTACTAGAAAATTTAAAATTATATATGACTTGGATTATATTTCTATTGGATAGCACTGATTTTAATAAGCTATGTAGCACCAATTTGTTTTCAGACAGTTTTCACCTACAAATATATCTACACCCTCTGCTCCCCCCTCACCCCCCAATAACAAATAATTTTGAGCAGCTCTTTATGTGTGTATTAGATTATCTATTTTTTAAATTGGATTTTTTTGTCTTTTATTTGTTGAGTTGTAAGAGTTACTTATACTCAGGATACTATATTAGATGCGTGATTTTCAAACATTTCCCCCTATTTTGTGGTTATCTTTTCACTTCTCCTTTGAATGACTTTTATTCTGTAGACCTTGGGCTTACATTACTTGTAAACATCTGTTAACTTCAGCTACTACTAGGTGTTTGTCTACCAGTGAAGACACAGTTCTACATACTGCAGGGCATGCAAGGAGAAATTAAGCATCCTTTCATCTCTAGATCTCTAGGAGTTTATGGTAGAGAATAGGTAAATACTTCACAGGTATACTTAGTCTAAGTGTTAAGGATTAAGAAGTTGCATAAAATTTGGGAAAATTCTTGCGACTCATTTATTCATGCAATGTCTCCATAGGTCAGAATTGACTGGATAGCTGTGTTTTTAATTTTTCTGTTCCAAGATAGTTCCCGCATGGTGCTTACTCACTTTAAACACCATGATTCCTGCCTGTAACCAGTAAAGTTTGGACTTTGTTATTGAATAACCTAGAAAACAATATATTTCTCATTTTTTTCTTTTTTGTATTATTTGTGATAATGAATGGAAGAATACTATGTACTAGTTTATGAAATAAAACACTTTTCAACTTTGGAGAATGGGTCTAAGTGTCAAACACTTTGTGTTTTAGTGCCAGTTCCGAGGAATATAACACAGTTGTACAGAAGCCACGGCAAATTCTGTGTCAGTTTATTGATCGAATTCTTACAGATGTGAATGTTGGTAAGAAACCACTTATTTTTCAAAATTACTCCGCCTCCACATAAACAAATATACTAACATTTTTCTGCATGTTGTTTTATATTAAAGACCTAATAATTATAATAATTACTATTTTCAAGCAAGTTATTTGTTATACAGGTTTCCTTATTGCTTTACATAGTGTGATTTAGACCTTAAGGTAATCTATTTCTCCATTTGCTATCTAGAATCTCGCTATTTGCTGTGAGTTTTCCTGTAATATCGGATATTATTCATAGAAGATACTTTTGGTGAATTATAATGACCTAGACCCTAATTTAGTTAAAAACAGTAAATCCCATAAAGAACTTTAAATTATAATTAGTGATTTTTTTTCTCTGGCAAGTAATAGAATTCTCTGACTTATTGAATCAGCTAGTGTGTGTGTGGGGGGGTAGGGGGGCAATCTATTAGACAAATATTAGTAACAGCATTGATTCCTACAGCCAAGATGATACCACTTCTGTCATGTCTCTTGTGATTATGTGGAGTTGATGAATACTTGGTTCAGAGCCTATAATTTTGATTCCATTCTTAGCACAGATTTTATAACTGAATAATCAGAAAAACTAAAGAAAAACAAAGGACTTGCATATTTTCCAAGGTGTTCTTTCATGTGACACTCCCTCTGACAACTTGTTCTCTTCTCTGCTTGACCAACCCTTCAAATTTTTCACCGCATATCTCTGACAGTCCCTCTGATTCTGGACTAGATTTTTTTTTAACAAAAGAACTGCTCTTTAATTTGTCATGACTCTTCATAATGAATATTTGTTTATTTTAGTTGCTTTGGAACTCATAAAGAAAACTGACTCTCAGCCAACCTCTGTGATGTTGCTTGATTTCATCCAGCATATCATGAAGTCTTCCCCACTTATGTTTGTAAATGTGAATGCAAGCCATAGTCAAAATGAGGCCAAAGGCAGTTGTATTGGTAAGTTTTGCCATGTGCATATTCATGTGCAACCTGTTTTTATTAGAAATGCCACATATGAATTGCTGTACTTTTTTTGGTGTCAAATTTACCATTAATTGAAGGGGTGAAATAGCAAAGATTAATTTCATGCTTTCCATTTAGATAGTAATTTTTAAATTATCTCTCATGTGTTAGGTAGTTGGAATGGAACAGAAATAATCAATATCTGTTTATTTGCCTTTGAACACTTTGGCACATTTTATTTGTTTCAGGATTTGGCAAACTGGCCCACAGGCTTAACATCTGTTTTCATAAGCAAAGTTTTTAAAAACTTTCGCACACAGCTATGCTTACTTAATTACTCATAATGGATAACAACTTTTGTGTTACAAGCATCTAGTGTTGCCATTGGAGCGTGTGTGACCTGCGTAGCTCAAATAGTTATGAGATTCTTTAAGAAACAATCTGCTGACATCTTTTTAGGTATTGAGGCGTTTTCTAGGCTTGATCCTTTTGCCCTTTATTGGTCTCCTCATTTAAAAACTGCTAATCAAAACATCTTTTATTCTGTCCAATGCAAATTGGAAAATTACTATATATTTAAGATATTGTTATTAAAGTTATTAAAATTTAAAGTGTGATACATTACAAAATTTCTGAAACTGGATTAGAATACAGGAACTGTTTCATGAAACTACTGAGATACTAATCAGTGCTGTAGTTAATAATACAAACTGAACATTCTATTTAAGTTGTACTTATATTATTTTTATACATAGTGAACAGTACAACCACAATAATTACCTCAAGTTAGTAGTAAAATTGCAAGGCTCATAAAAAGTTTCTTTAGTTGGCAAACACTATGGTTAAAACATTTAGGAAGGGAGAAAGCCTTTAAACATTACGAAAGTTGTTCGCCAGTATTTCTATTGTAAAGCTAGTTTACCAATCAAAATAAAAAAGCAATTACATATGTGACAGTGATCAGAGACAATAGTGCAGACATTTCATCCAACAGCTAACAATTTAACAGATTATGACTTGGTATGTGTTACACAGCTATGATCAAAAGCTGAAATGACTATTTATATATATATATATATATATATATATATATTCTTACAGGTAAAACCTGGGTTTAGAAGAATCTGTAGCAAGTAGGTAATACTGTCAACCCTCTTCTTAGACCAAAGAAAATGTATATTCACAGTAGTCATACTTATATTTTTTTCTACTTTGAAGCCCAATGTGAAATTCTCATAAGTAGTCAATTACACCACTAACATTAAGTAAATCTCCATATATATAAACTTAGCCCACAAATTAAACTGTAGGAATTATATATGTATATCTTCTCGAGTTAAAATTAATTTTAAGAAAAAACTGCATTCACAAATTGAAGAGCATCCAAAAATGAATTATAAAAATAATGTTAAGTATCGACCAAACATCCATAAGCATATGCCTGCCAAGGTAGATTGAGTGATTGGTCAAACTTGTCCTGGTTTGGGTGGGAAGGCATCCCAGTGAGGGTCACCTGTCCCTCTGCCTTTGTAAAGGCAGAATGCCAGCCATAAAACAGTTATCATGCTTCAATAGTCTTTGTTCAAAGGCATCATTCTTAAAATCATATTCAGGGCTATCTTACTTAAATCTTTGTCTCTTGAACACACTCTGAACTTCAGTGTTTGAGCAAAGACTTTTATACTTAAGTTTACTTGTTTCAACAGCTTCTTATTTTTGTTATACCGTAATTACATATAGCTATTATATGATGCCATCTGGGCCAACTAATTGAGCAGTCCTTTCTACTCCACTGCTCATCTTTTTAACTTTCTTCCAGTGTTCATTGTATATTCAAGTGTTTATAAACAATATTCATTGTTTATTCAAGTGCTTGTTACAAAGAATCGGTTTTATCAGATATTAAATTCCTAGACATTTCTTTCAGTTAAATTGAAGACTTTAAAAAATTTTTTCCAGTCACTGCAATCTTGCTATTATATCATTTAAGCTTTCTTTTTTATGACTGCAAAGATTCAATACTTTGACTTATGATAATATGATTTATCTATCACTTATACAATGAAATTTCAAGTAAAATAAGCTAAATTCATATATATTGGGCCAAACAAGTCTGGGCATTTAGATTTCACTTTTATAAATTACATAAATATATTGTATTTTAATAATGGCAAAAATATACAGCACAAAACATTCTCCAATTCAATACCTTCTACTTGTATAATTCGTGCCATTGTTTATGCTCTGTTGTTGATATCCTTTTCCAAATGATTCCATCACTATTAACATAAACTCAGTGCCCCCTAAGCAAAAACTCTTCTTTCACCCATGGTAATCACTGCTCAACTTTGGTTTCTTTTTGTTTAGTAGTTTTCTTGATATAAAATTCATATATCATACACTTCCATAGGTAAGTCACTTTTACAGAGAGTTGTGTACTTTCTCACCATCAGTTCTAGTTGTTTGCTTCTCAGTTCCCCTCACCTTCCCCAGCCCTTGTCCTTTATAAACCATTGCATCCAGTTATTGTCTCTGTGCATCCACTCCTTCTGTGCTTCATAAATTGGGAAACCCAACATAATAAACAAAAACAATACTAAACAGAAAGAAGAAATAATGTAAAGATAAAAATAAAGAACGAGAAAGAAAAGATCTCCAACAATATTAAAGAGGTCAAAGAAGAAAATTCTGTTGTAGAACTAGTGAGAAATATTTAAATCTAGAACCAGTCCAGGTTGGGTCAAGAGGGAGATCAACTGACCAAGTGTCATCATAGTCCATCACATAATCAAGTTTGCAATCATCTCTCATAGTAAAGCTAACACCGCAGCTCTTGAGCAGGATGTAAAATTCATTGCTTCATTAGAATCCTAAGGTTGAGAAGCGTGTGGGACTCATACGGATAGGACTACTGTGGCACGTCTTTTTGTCCTGCACATATTCACCATTAACATTTGTTGAGGGATGAAAAATGTTACTGCTTATTCAGAAAGTTTATACTCTGTCTCTGTGCTGGGTATTTTACATGTGTTATCTTATTTGATCATAGGTCAGTGCCAGCTCATAGTGACCTTGTAGGACAGAGTAGACCTGCTCCTGTGAGTTTACCAGAATGTAACTGTAAAGGAGCAGAAAAGTTTCTCCCGGAGCTGGCAGGTGGTGTTGAACTGCTGACCTTGCAAATTGCAAACTAAGTGTGTAACCAGTATGCAACCAGCTAAAACCCTCAGTCACCCGTGAAGTAGGTATTGTGATTCCCTTTTCATAGCTGAGGTTACAGAATTTTGTTACGAAGTGACCTGCCCACGTTCGCACAAGTAGTAAGTGGAGTCAGGATTTTTCCTGTCTGACTCCAAACATGATATTCTTAACTGGTACCATAAATTTTGTTTGTGTAGTGGCTGTTTTAAAACTATTTTGTTAGGAAAGTGTTTACTTGAATACTTTAAAAGGATCCCTGACAGCACAAATGACTATCAGTTTGAATCTCTCCAAGGGCTCTAATGGAGAAAGAACTGGTGATGTGCGGTCAAGGAAGGCATATGGGACAGCCTGCTTTGTCCCTTGGAGTTTGTTAATGAGTTGAAACCTACTCTACAGTACCTAATAACAACACTTTAAAAATCCATACTGAAGAATCTGGCAAGTTAATTAGCACTCCTGATACGTTTAAGGAGCCCAGGAGGTATAATGGGTTATGAGATAGGCTGCTAATCACAAAGTCAGCAAGCAGTTCAAACCCAGCAGCCCTCTTGCAGAGGAAAGATGAAACTTCCTACTGCTCCCATATTACAACTTCAAAAACTTCCGGGGTCAGTTCTTCTTTGTCCTGTAGTGTCTATGAGTTGGAATCAGCAATGGGTTTGGTTTTGGGTTTTCTGAAATACTTGTTAACATACTTTTGTTTACTTATTTCAAAGAATTCAGTAATTGGATTATAACAAGACTTCTGAGGATCGCAGCAACTCCAACATGTCAACTGTTACACAAGAAAATCTGTGAAGTCATCTCTTCATTGTTCTTTCTTTTCAAAAGCAAGAGTCCTGCTACTTTAGGAGTACTGACACAGGAATTATTAAATCTTTTTGAAGACTTGATTTACCTCCACAGAAGAAATACAATGGGACACTTTGTGGAATGGCCAGTGGTAGTGAGTCGATTTGTAAGTCAAGTAGATGACCACTTGGGACATTTACAACCAGCTCCTTTGCAGGTTGTGAGTTGGCAAAATCTAGAATTTATTGAAGACACGTTATTAACGGTTCTTATTCGTATTATTGCAGTTGTGTTTTTCAGAAGGCAAGAACTCTTACTTTGGCACATAGGTTGCGCTCTGCTAGAGTATGGTAGCCCAAAGATTAAATCCTTAGCAATTAGCCTTATAACCAAACTCTTTGAACTTGGGGGACTTCCACAACAACCAGCCAGCACTTTTTTCAGCTCATTTTTAGAATTATTAAAGCACCTTGTAGAAATGGATGCCAACCAACTGAAACTTTATGAAGAGCCATTATCAAGGTTGGTGAAGACCGTATTCCCCTTTGAAGCAGAAGCTTATAGAAATATTGACCCTGTCTATTTAAATATGCTGCTGGAAAAACTCTGTGTCATGTTTGAAGCTGGCGTGCTTATGCAGCTTAAATCTGATTTGCTAAAAGCAGCTCTATGCCATTTACTGCAGTACTTTCTTAAATATGTGCCAGCGGGGTATGAATCTGCTTTACAAGTCAGAAAGGTGTACGTCAGAAATATTTGTAGAGCTCTTGTGGATGTGCTTGGAGTTCAGGAAAATGCAGAGGTGAGTCATGATTCCGGTTACTTATTAAGTATTTAAACAAAATGATGTGTATTTAAATGATATGTATGTGAATGTATGCCTGAGTGCAAGATGTGACCAGGAGAAAATAGACTAATAATAACGTGTTCAGAACAGAGTACATTTCTGATTCCTTAGTATGGGCTTTTTAAAGAAGGATTTGAAGTGATCTGCCAATGGACTAAAACATTTTACAGTAGGATGTGGGGAGGATGCTTGTTATATTATTCATTGTTATTTTATAGGGACTGATGATTACCTTACTGGAGAAGCTTTTTACTGCAGAGTACCCACAGAAGCCTTTTCTTTGACCATAATGAATCACTTTTAGAAAATCTATAATTGTATAATCATGCAAAAATAGGCCCTTTTTCCTATTTGTATTATGGGAGGCAGTACAAGCATTACAATAAAGTATATATACAGTAATTCGATTAATTTTTTTAATCTATAAAGTTTGCCAGATTTCTATTATGAAGGAAGTTAGTATTTATAGAATTTTTCTTTGTGGTATAGGGTAAAAACAGTAGCAAGGAATTTGTCTTAAGCCTTTTAACACTACAGAGCCACAAGTGATATAGAGAGTAAAGTTAATATAAATTGACTTGGGTCGTTGTTTTGCCTTATGAGACTGAAAATTGTTCACGTTACCAGATAAACATAAAACTAATGTTTAGTGCATTATATATAATGGAATATATATATAATGGAATCATACTTCTGGGAGATAGTTTCGGAATTTTGTTTTCTCAGTACGTATTGGGACCACTTTATGAAGCCTTAAAAATGGAAAGTATGGAAATCCTTGAGGAGATTCAGTGCCAAACTCAACAGGAAAGACTCAGCAGTAATAGCGATGGAATATCACCCGAAAGATGCCAACTCAGCGTGTCCTTGAATTCTTCCAAAAGAGCACCAAAACAGACGGAAGAGTATGACCATTGTGCTGTTTGTTGTCCGTTGCTTTATAAAGTTTTAGTCACTTTTAAAATTATCTTTAGTGAAGTGCTTTGACTGAGATGTTCAAAGAACATTTGTTCTTCCTAAACATGGTCAAAGGAATGCTTCAAATATTTTAATAGTTTCTCTAGTCTTTCTAGTATGAAACACTCATAGTTAACTATGGTCTCTTTGAATGTCTTTACATGCCTGTCTTACTTAACTTTTTCATATATGAAAGATCTCTACAACTAATCAAATACCTGCAATTTTCAAAATGTTAAGAAATAATACTACTAAAAAAAACCAAACAAGCAACAAAAAAAGAAATACTACTACTACTTTTTACTATAGTCACAGAATTGCCAAATTTGACCCAGCCCTGAAATCATTGTTTTAAACTTAGTATACATTTCAGTAGTTGACACTAAGTGGTTTCTGTCATTTGAAATATTTTTCACACTTGAACCAAATTTATGTTGACTGTGAATATTTCCCTATAGAATTAAACATGTGACTATGAGCAGAAAGAGCATCTTATGGAGTGCACTGGAGCAGAAAGCCGAATCCCTTCAGATTGCTCTTGAACCCAGCAGTCTGAATAGTTCTGTTATTGAGACAGTAGAAGGAGTCGCTGTTGCCCTGCAACTCACCTCGCTGTGTACTGTTCACTGTTCTCACCCAAACATGGACAGGTAAGACAGCCTCTTGCGTTTTCTGAGTGGGCTTTTGATAGTGAACCTGAATTTACTCATTTATAAGACCTGCTTTTTCACTTCATTTGAGTGAAATTTGGAGCACAAACTTTTCAATGAAGTAGACAAGAAACTTTAATTTTTATTGAATGCAGTAAACGCTAGGCACTGCTAAACAATATACAGATTTTTTTTTAACTTTTTACAACAATCCTGTGAGGTAAATGTTGTGATGTTCACTTTACAAATTAAACATTGAAGCTTAGAGAGGTTCTTAATCTGAAGTCTTAAAATGACTTTCCTGAGGACACCTAGTCTAGTATTACATCAAGTAGCAGAGTACATTTCTATTCCATTCCAAAGCCAATTCTCATCACTACACTCGATTTCTCTCTTTGGGAGTTAAGAGTAGGAATTTAGCCCTCATTGGTGGCAGGGTCTAAGTTAAGTATTATTAATATATGTTTCTTTTACTAGAAGAGGCCACGAAGTTGTTTTAGTGTTATTTTTATTGCCCTCGTATAAACCAGTATTCTCTGTTAGCTTTTTACATGACCATTTATTCTGTTATTTCCTGACTCACTCTTTCAACTGCTCAGTAGTTACGAAAAAGATTTTAGAGAACTACATTAATTCAGATTCCAGTTATCTTAGAATTTAAGATAATTTAGACGAATAGCTAATTATGCTGAAGTCTACCCTTGGCCTATCATGAAGAAAGGGTTGACAAGGCCATTTATTAATTGAGTGTGTGTTTGTGTATGTGTGTCCGCACGCGTGCAGAGGTGCCATTTGAATAAAATGTGTTTAACGTAGTTTAAAAATGCCCATCTTTATGGACAGCTAACAGGTTAATTTAAAACAACTCACTTCAGTTTGTTGTAAGAACTTGCTAGCTGGTACTTAGCTGAATCAAACTGATGACATTTTAATGATGTATGAAAATTAAAAAAAATAATTTTATTAACAATCTGTATGTTTCAGTAGTTCAGCTGTATCAAGAAGAGTTGTACAATCATTACCACAATCAATTTTAGAACTTTCTCGTTTCCCCCCACTTTTAAATTATTTAAAATAAGTTGTGTAATCACCATCAGTTCTAGTTCTTCCCAGATAAATTGTTTGCTCCCTTTGCCCCCTTACCCTCCCTGTCTCCCCCCCCACCCTTAAAAATATTCTTAGTATTATCCATTATTTTTACTGATACAAGTTAGCTTTTCTCCTCTTAGTCCAAATCAGTATCAAATTAGTATTAAATTTTTTTGATCATTTTACATCAATTGTGTAAAGCACATTTGTACTTTCATTGCCCTCATCATTCTCAGAACTCCACTTAAGCCTCTGGCATCAGCTCCTCATTTTCCCCCTCACTCCCTGCTCCCCCCTTCCTCATGAACCCTTGATAATTTATACAGTATTATTTTATCATATCTTACACTGTCCGATGTTTTCCTTCACCCACTTTTCTGTTGTCCATCCCCCAGGGAGGAGGTTTTATGTAGATCCTTATAATAGGTTCTCCCTTTCCATCCCACCCTTCCGGTATTACCACTCACACCATTGGTCCTGAAGGGATCATCTGCCCTGGATTGCCTGTGTTTCCAGTTCCTATCTGTACCAGTGTACATCCTCTGGTCTAGCCAGCTTTGTAAGGTAGAATTGGGATCATAATAGTGGGGGAGGGGGGGAAGCATTTAGGCATTAGAGGAAAGTTGTATGTTTCCATGTTGCTACACTGCACCCTGACTGGCTCATCTCCTCCCTGGGACTCTTCTGTAAGGGGATGTCTAGTTGCCCACAGATGTGTCTTGGGTCCCAACTCTGCACTCCCCCTCATTCACAATGATGTTCTGATGATCCAATGATTAAGACCCCAGATGCTATATCTTTTGATAGCTGGGCACCATCAACTTTCTTCACCACATTTGCTTATGCACCCATTTGTCTTCAATGATTGTATCGGGGAGATGAGCACACAATGATACGACTTTTTGTTCTTTGATTCCTGATAGCTGATCCCTTCGGCACCTCGTGGTCACACAGGCTGGTGTGCTTCTTCCATGTGGGCTTTGTTGCTTCTGAGCTTGATGGCCGCTTGTTTACCTTCAAGCCTTAAGACCCCCATGTATTAAATTTTTAATTATAATTTCTTCATGTAGTTCATGCTTAAACATACAGAGCATAAAAAGACAAAGGTGTCAATTGTGAAATATTACTGAGTATAGGACTTTGTTTTCAAAACTGGGCTTGCCTACTTAAAAGACTTTTAAGATTTCTCAGTGTTAAAATCCCTAGAGATTTTAGAAATGAATAAAAAAAAATCTGTGCACTCCCTTCTTAGCTCTAGTTTAATAGATATTAAACTTTTTGTAGCCCTTTGCCACCTAACTATATGAAAGATACCTGACACTTTTAAGTGAAGGGTGTCACCTTTATCTTAGATTAATTTTAGTTTCCAAATTGTAAGAGTGATTTAAAAATTGATTTTGGTGAAGATTATACAACTCTTCCTGATGTGATTGAACTATTGAATTATATGATATGTGAATTATATGCCAATAAAACTGTTGGGGGGAAAAAGACTGATTTAAGCTGATATAGAGATTGAATTTAATAATAACATCTTAATTAATTTTCATATTTACTTTGAAGTGGGTTCAGTTTATAATTAGTTTTGTACTCAATTCCTTTTGACTTTATTACAATATTAGGTTTGACTGTTAAAAGTTCATTTTAATTATAGTAACTATTTAAAAATTTTTTTATTGCAGTCATACTTTCAAGGAGTCTCAATACAAATGTAAGAAGAAACCTTCCGTAGCGATAACTTGGATGTCTTTGGATTTTTGTACAAAAGTGCTTAAGAGTTGTAAGAATTTGTTAGAATCTCTTCCAAAACCTGACTTGGCCACAATCATTGATAAAATAGTGAAAATATATGATGCTTTGATTTATATACAAGGTGAGTTAAATAAATCTGAATAACCTTTAAAGACAATCATCATAGCAATAGGCTTTCTCTTTTACCTGACCCTAAATACACAACTACTTGGGGATATGCAAAAGGTTTTCCTGGACTTCAGCTTTATTAAGCTTGTGAATGATTTCTTGGTTTCAGATTTGTTTGTGTGGTATTTGTTTGATTTGGTATTACTTAGTAAATGCAAATAATTTATAATTTCTAAATTTGCTTTCTTGAAAATCCGTGGTTTTTATATAAAATGTATATATACATTATTCTTAGAGGATCCCATATAACTTTCTTGGGTTCACAGTTATGGGCTTCGTGTAAAGTACTCCAGTTTATTGAATGTTGTGTGTTTCTCTAGTAAAAAGTTCCTTTGAAGATGAAATTCTGAAAGATCTATGTGGAATGCTCTCACTGCCATGGATTTATTCCCATTCTGAGGATGGCTCTTTAAAGTTGACATCATTTGCCACTAGCCTTCTCACATTGAGCCAGAGGATTTCAGATAGCTGCTGTAAGTGGTCACAAAATTATGTTCATTTGTGCATTTTATTTTGTTTTAACTCATCTGTGTGTATGAAGTTTTTAACACTTCATTGGAAAAGAGGTGTATTTTAAATAATTCAAAAAGGCATTAGACATGTAAAGAGTAACATGAGACTCGTCCCCCTATATCCTGTTCCCTTTATTTCTATAAAAAATTTGAAATGTATATTTATGTGTCTTTATCCTAAATTAACATTTTAAGTATTTGAGACACAGAGAAAGAGTGGAGAATAAGACATGAGAGACTATGACCTGGCTATCCCATTTAAAAATGAAAACATTACGGATGTAATGGAATCCCTTTGATTGTCTCTCCCTTTAGTTTCATCCAGAAATAACCAGTTGTCTGAATTGGGTGCTTATTATTTGCAGGAATGTTGTGTACTATATGAGCGGGTTTTTAAAAGTTCGTGAAATAATTGAATGAAAAGATCATGGAATTTTTCAATGAACTTTTGAAGCCTTTGCAGATATATATTTATCCCCAAATAGGATATAGAATTATTTTCCATTTTGTAGCATTGTTTTTGGTCCAAATCATGTTTTTGAGATATTAATGGTCATTCATGCAATTCTAGTTTTTAATTCAAATTTTCAAATAGTAGCCAATTTAATGAATAGATGTTACCTATAAATAGATACTATTTATTAGTTCTTTAATTGATGGACAATTTAGTTTTCCATTTACAAACAAAATTTTAATTACTATCTTCATAAATGGCTCTTAAGGCATTTTAAAGCCTGGTTTATTTTTTAAAAAATTATTTTATTGGGCTCTTACAGCTCTTTTTAAAAAAAATAATTTTATTAGGGCTCATACAACTCTTATCACAATCCATACATACATCGATTGGATAAAGCACATTTGTACATTCTTTGCCCGCGTCATTCTCAAAACATTTGCTCTCCACCTAAGCCCCTGGCATCAGCTCATTTTTCCCTCTCCCTCCCTGCTCCCCCTCCCTCATGAGTCCTTGATAATTTTTAAATAATTATTTTGTCATATCTTACACTGCCTGACATCTCCCTTCACCCACTTGTAATCGGTTCCCCCTTTCTACCCCACCCTCCCTCCACCCTCCCTGTATTGCCACTCTCAGCACTGGTCCTGAAGGGATCATTTGCCCTGGATTGCCTGCGTTTCCAGTTCCTATCTGTACCAGTGTACATCCTCTGGTCTAGCCAGATTTGTAAGGTAGAATTGGGATCATGACAGTGGGGAGAGGAAGCATTTAAAAGGTGGAGGAAAGTTGTGGTTAATTGTTGCTACACTGCACCTGGACTTGCTTGGGTCCCCACTCTGCACTCCCCCTCATTAACAATGATATGATTTTTTGTTCTGATGATTCCTGATACCTGATCCCTTCAACACCTTGTGATTGCACAGGCTTGTGTATTTCCTCCATGTGGGCTTTGTTGCTTCTGAGCTAGATGGCCACTCGTTTACCTTCAAGCCTTTAAGACCTCAGACGCTATGTCTTTTGATAGCTGGGCACCATCAGCTTTCTTCACCACGTTTGCTTATGCACTCATTTGTCTTCAGTGATCATATCAGGGAAGTGAGCATACATTGATATGATTGCTTGGTTGTTTAAAGATATGGTCTAGAGGCCAACTTGTTAGAAGCGTAAAATATTGTGCATCACTCAGGCATTCCAAATCAGAATTTGCATTTTTATAAGATTCCCTAGATGATTCCCTTGTATATTGAAGTTTGAGAAATACTAGTTTAAGGTATTTCCCTAGGAGTGGCGTTATTAGTTTTATGGTTTGTACATTTTTAAAGTGTATTGCCTGCTGCTCTCTAAAGATGTGCCAGTTTACATGGTGGTTAGCAGAACTCAGTTCTGACTGCTCTGCATGCTTACTAACATTTTTTATTATCACAATTAAAAAGTTTTGCTATCTAAAACAACTACAGAATTTTAAAAAGGCAGTATATTAAAAAGTTCACTGTTATCTGACAGTTGGCATTTTCAGTTTGCATTTCTCTGATTACTTCATGAGGCTGTGCACAGACCTTTTTCAGTGAGCATAGATGGTATGCGTTATTTTCTATAAAGGAATTTTTTATTAAATTGGATATTATCTAAGTTTTATATGTTGCATGATTTTACCGTGAATACACGTGTATACTTATGTAACAGACACTGGCAGGAATATTGTTTGATACACTTCCTTTTTTTCAGCACCACAGGCACAATCACGATGTGTGTTTCTTCTCACCCTGTTTCCAAGGAGAATATTCCTGGAATGGAGAACAGCAGTTTATCACTGGGCACTGCAGAGCTCCCATGAAGTCGTCCGTGCTAGTTGCGTTCGTGGATTCTTTATCTTATTGCAGCAGCAGAGTTCTTATAACAGAGTTCCCACGATTCTTATGTATGTATTTGTGGAAATATGTTGTGTTATTGGCACAATCATAGTTTTGTGGATATATTTGTAAATATTTGGTTATTTTTGACAGTAGAGTAAATGCTACTTTCAGTTGCAAAATTACTTTATTTTCCGTTTGGAAACTGGTGGTGATTGCACAGCATGAGGAATATAGTTGTCATCAGTTAATTGTACATTTAAGAAATGTTGAAATGGCCAATGCTTTGTTAAATATTTCTGCATGTAATAATGTATGCTTATAAGTTAACACAATAAAACTTTTTTCTTCTGTGCATTGAATAAACATAAAGGTGTGTCTTTTTTAGATCACAAAATTAAGCCAGAAGGTTTTTTTTTTTACCTTTTTCCCCTTTCTAGAGATAAAGTCAAAGACGATTCAGACATTGTCAAGAAAGAATTTGCTTCTATACTTGGCCAACTTGTCTGTATTCTTCATGGCAAGTTCTATTTGGCAAGTTCTTTAACAGAGCCTTTCTCTGAACATGGATGTACAGACTTCTTCTGTAGGCACCTGAAAGTCACCTCGCAACATGAATGTTCATCCTCTCGACTAAAGGCTTCTGTCTGTAAACCATTCCTCTTCCTCCTGAAAAAGAAAACATCCAGCCCAGTAAAACTTGGTGAGTAATTTGTTATGATTTATTTAATATTTTAAAAACTATATAAACTATTTTTTACCTTATTGATAGAATTAGCCTGATGTCACCAGCAATTATAGCAAGTCAAGTGATTGACAGCTAGATCATATAATAGTTACTTGTAAATGCATTGCCCAATGTTAGATGGCATCACACAACTACCAAGGGCGAGAGTACTTGGAAGTCCAAAGGTCAGTAAGTTTAGGTAGTATGGTTTAAGTAGGTTAGGTAATTAGTTGTTGCAATTTGCCAAGTTTTCAAAGCAAAAGTTGGTTGTAAGTTCTCCCTAAATATTGTAATGTAGTTAATAGTAACACTAAGATTGGCTTAAATTCAAGTTGCCTGATTTAAAATCTGATAGTATCCTATTCATTGAATAAATTAGACTATTCTAAAACTTTATTATTTTTGAGGTCATCAGTGTTGCCTACACTTTTTATTATTTTAATATTTTTCATAAATCATTTTGTTGGGGGTGTTTACAGCTGCTAAAACAATCCATACATCAATTGTATCAAGTATA
Source organism: Tenrec ecaudatus (assembly GCF_050624435.1). Classification (NCBI taxonomy): domain Eukaryota; kingdom Metazoa; phylum Chordata; class Mammalia; order Afrosoricida; family Tenrecidae; genus Tenrec; species Tenrec ecaudatus. The sequence goes on from NC_134533.1 coordinate 137,496,360, forward strand.
TTTGTACATATATTGCCATCATAATTTTCAGAACATTTTCTTTCTACTTGAGTCCTCGGTATAGCTCCACTTTTTTCCCTTCTACCTCCCACCCTCGGCAACCCTTGATAATTTATCAATTATTTTTATTTTCACATTTTACACCATCCACTGTCTCCCTTCACCCACGTTTCTGTTGTTGGTCCCCCTGGGGAGAGTGGTGGGGGGTACGTCAGTCATTTTTCTCTGTTGGTCCTGAGGGATTATCTGTCCTGGATTCTGTGTGTCGAAAGCTCTTACCTGTCCCAGTGTACATGCTCTGGTCTAGCCAGATTTTAAGATAGAACTGGGATCATGATAGCTGGGTGGGGAAGCATTAAAGAACTAGAGGAAAGCTGTGTGTTTCGTCAGTACTTTATTGCGCCCTTGCTGGCTCATTTTTTCCTTTTGACCCTTCTGTGAGGGATGTCCAATTTTCCACAGATGGGCTTTGGGTCTCCATTATGAACCCCCTGTTTACATCGAAATGGTTGTTTGTTTTGGGTCTTCTGATGCCTTATACCTGATCCCACTGACACGGGTTGGTACGCTTCATCCATATGGGGTTTGCTGTTTCCCTACTAGATGGCTGCTTGTTTAAGCATTTAAGACCCAGAATCTGTATCTTCTAATAGCTGGGGATCATCAGCTTTCTTCACCACATTAGCTTTATGCACCCATTTTGTCTTCAGCAATCTTGTCGGAAAAGTGAGCATCACAGAATGCCAGGTTATTAGGACAAAGTGTTCTTGTGTTGAGGGAGTACTTGAGTAGAGGCCCAATGTCCATCTGCTACCTTAAGTCTTAACCTTAAAATATATCTACATAGACTTATATTCCTGCCTATGTTTATACTTATATAACTGTCTTTTGCCTCCTAGTTCTTTCCTGTATTTACTTTTACTTTCCTCCTGTTGCACTATCATGTTTAAACATCATTTGGCTCTCTGTATTTCTACTCAGTTACATTGGACTACTGAACTTAAATTTTTATAAGGATCTACTTTTAGTCTTTTAAATAATATACTACAAAGAATCTAAATGTAGCATTATAAGACACATAAAATTCTTTGTAGTATATTACTTGCCAGCAATATTTTAGCAGAAAAACTTTTAAATTTAATGTATTAAATTAGGTTCATATGCTCTCACTCTTTAGCTTTCATAGATAATCTAAATCATCTTTGCAAGCATCTTGATTTTCGGGAAGATGAAACAGACGTAAAAGCAGTTCTTGAGACTTTGCTAAATTTAATGGAAGATCCAGACAAGAAAGTGAGAGTCGCTTTTAGTGGAAATATCAAGCATATATTGGGATCCTTGGAGTCTGAAGATGGATTTATAAAAGAGGTTGATAACTTTTATTTTTCAAAATTTGTAATTTCATAAAACCGGCTCTAAAAAGTCGTTTAACCAGTTAACTTTGTTGTTGTAGCTTTTTGTCATAAGGATGAAGGAAGCATATACACATGCCCAAATATCAAGAAATAATGAGTTGAAGGATACCTTGATTCTTACAACAGGGGATATTGGCAGGTATACCTGGCAGTGTTTGCTTATTGTCATTTATTTGGGCCATTCATTTTTCATTTGCCTCATATTAATAATAATATGGGTGGTAAGGTATTATAAAAACAAAAATATATCAGCACACATATATTTGTAGGTTTGCATTTGTTTCTGATATATGACACTATATATTTTTTTAATGTTTTAGGGCAGCAAAAGGAGATTTGGTACCTTTTGCACTTCTGCACTTACTGCACTGTTTACTGTCCAAGTCAGCGTCTGTTTCTGGAGCAGCATACACAGAAATTAGAGCTCTGGTTGCAGCTAAAAGTATTAAACTGCAAAACTTTTTCAGTCAATATAAGAAACCCATCTGTCAGGTGAGAGTTAACATTGTTCTTGCCTATAGTAAATAACAATACAGGAAAATAATAGGAAAAGGGCCATATGATTTTACTTGTTTTAAGAGCTCTTTTTAAATGTTCTCGGTTTTTTTTTTAAAGAACTTAAATCATGCTAGTGTTATATTTAGTATCTTGGTCTGAAGATGTGATTATATGAGGGACTACCCCCAAAAACACTGGAATTTTTTTTCAAAGCTCTGTATTCAGTTTTTTACAAAACCTTCAAAGTACTCTGCATTATACTTAATACACTTTTTAAATCTGAAATTCCATTCTTGGAAAAAGTTTTCAAACTCATCTGTTTGGACGATTGGAAGCAGCACCTCTTTGTTGTTTTTTTTCTTCACTTTTACTCAGTCAAATAGCTGTCCTTTCACGTCGCTCTGCATTCGTGGAAACAAAAAGAAGTCCCAAAGAGCGAGGGCAGGTGAGTCAGGTACACGGGGCAAGAGAGACTTGCTGTTTGTTTGTTTTTTTGCCAAAAACTGGTGCACTGAGATGGCTGCATGAGCAGGTGCATTGTCGTGGTGGCAAAACCAGTCCCCCATCTGCCACAAATTAGGCCTTTTTTTGTTGCACACTGTTAGCAATCTTTCTAAATAGAAAGCTTGATTAACAATCCGATCTGGTAGAACAAACTCCAACTGCACTACTGTCAATATTTTCATCCTTTTGGGAAGTTGGGAAGTTGATGGATGCCCAGAACAAGGTTTGTTATCAATCGACATTTCGCTTTTTTTGAAACGAGAAAACCACTTGTACTCTTGAGTTTTTCCCATAGCACTGTCCTTGTAAGCTGTAGTCAACATCACAATTTCTGCGGCATTTTTTTCTGAGTAGGAAACAAAATTTCACAGCCACATGCTGTTCTCAAATCAGCCATCACAAAAAATGAGGTTTGAGCGAAACTGGTTTTACAAAAAAACTCATTGTGACCAGAGAGAACCTTTCCAGGTGACACCAGTGGGTGCATTAACCTAGAGTGAGTTGCTTGATGCTCACCTAGCAGGAAAAATGCAGATTACAAAAGCTCCACACCACCCAGCACAATTCTGTTTTTTGGGGGGTACCCCATCATAAGTGGGAGAGGGAGAAAACTCATAATGATGTATTGAGTTATTTTTGTTATTAGTGTTTAGGGAGATGCTTCTCTATTAGCCTTTTAGTGATGGTATACTCTTATGCTTTTGACATTGTAGATTTAACACTTTGTTTTTAAAAGATAGATTCAATTCATAGCTAAAAAGTCAGACTGCTTAAAACCTGGCTTAACCTGGTTTAATTCTTAGCAAGATACTCAAATTTGTGAATTAAGATTATTTCATCTGGATATAGAGAAAGAGATAATCTACCTCTCTTAAGAGGGTTTTAAAAATTATGTCAGATAATATGTTTAAAACACTATCTGTAACAGTTAACTATTCTTCCTTGTGTGAAAACTAACAATAAAATTATTCTTGCTGTAGTTTTTGGTAGAATCCCTTCACTCCAGTCAGATGACAGCACTTCCTCATACTCCCTGCCAGAATGTTGAGATGAGAAAGCAAGATGTGGCTCACCAGAGAGAAATGGCTTTAAATACTTTGTCTGAAATTGCCAATGTTTTTGACTTTCCTGACCTTAATCGTTTCCTTACTGTAAGTTATAATAAATAGTTCACATTTGAATTTTTCAATTTAGCATTTTGTTCATTCTATTTTAGATTTCATTTTTAAGGAAAAATTTGGCAGGTACAATGAAGAGCGCATAGTGCCTAAATTTTCAAATTTACTTATCCATATATAAGCCGAGCTTTTCGGCATACTTTTTATGTAGTTTTTGTGGTAAAATTAGGTGCCTCGCCTGATACTCACGTCAGCTTATACTGGAGTATACACTGTATTTTCTTTTCACTTTTATTGGAGACTTAAGTTTGTACTGATTGGTGTCATTACTCTGTGTGATTAGCTGCCCTAAAGTGTTAATACTAATTGATTAATGTTAATTTCATTAACTATTTTAGTCTTGACATGTTCAGTGCTGTCATTGCTTCTATTGATGAATCAGTCTAAAATGATAATTTCTGGGCAATGAATATACAGATGTGCTTGACACAATTGATGTATGTATGGATTGTGATAAGAGTTGTATGAGCTCCTAATAAAGTGTTTAAATTAATTAATTTCAAAAATGTTTAAAAAAAGCTAGTTTCTACTCTAAAGAAGTTGGAGTAATAAGATGCAAAGTAAATGGTATATAAATAAGCTACTGTGAATTTAGATGATAGAGTTTGCAGAATGGTATGCTTTAGGAATCTTTGAAAAGATATTGGGGCTAAGTTTTGAAGCTAGATGGAGTAAATGATCTTTACGCTTACAACACAGTTTATAGTTACTCTTAAAGAAATTATAAAGTAATTCAATTCCAATTATTTGTACATTTCCAATTATTTATAGTACTATACTGCTAATTTTAAGAACCTTAAATTTCACTGCTATTGGCTTATATTTTTGTGGAAAGAAATATAATAGTAGGTGGTAAGGACCACAAGATAGTCATATCTTTTCTTTCAATATTTTTTCTCTGGAAACCAAAGGGCATGATCCAAATAGCAAAATGAAATGAAACCCAAACAAAACCCTGAGAAGAAATTCAAATTAAAACATCATAATTATATATTATGTAACCATTAGCATAAGAGTTATGAAGACTTTAGGTCTATTATGTTATAAGGTAGTGATTAGGTCTATAATGCTAGGTCTATAGCATTAGATCTATAATGTTATAAGGTAGTTACTACAAAGTTAAATAGGTATAAATGTCTTGGAAGGCAGGGCTTGAATCCTGTGCAGTGTCATTTCTCCAGTGCCTAGGAAAGTGACAAGCCTGTAGTAGGTGTTCACTAGAAAATTCATGGAATTAATAAATGAAAAGCAGTCACTTATGTTTTAAAGCAAAATCTTAAAGAGGCCAAAATGGAAATAGAAATGTAATAGTATCGGAATAGAGAGTGTGCTATAAAGGTTTCCTTTAATACTTGTCATAGAGATTGTAATTATTTAAAAAATACTGCATGTGTGGCTACTTTTATTCTTTCTGTGAGCATAAATAAGCTCATTTAATGTATCAGGGTTGGGACTTATACCCTAGAATTTAACAAGTAGGCCATTCTTGAGTTAGGTAGATGGATAGATAGTTTGGTGTTGTCAAATTGACTCCAATTCATGGAGACCTTTGTACAGAATAAAATGTTGCTCAGTCCTGCATCATTCTTGTTACTGCTGCTGTGTCCTGGTCAGTTGTGGTGGCATCATTCCTGATGGCACTGTGGGATAAACATTGGGTTGCTAACCTCAAGGTCGTTGGATCAAACCCATTCATCGCTCCATGGGGGAGAGGGAAAACTTTCTGCACTCCTAAATATTTATAATCTTGGAAACCTTATATAGGGTTACTTTGAGTCAGAATAAATAGGGTCGCTGTGACTCAGAATCTCCTGATGGCACAGGTTAGGGTTTTGTTTTTTGTTTTCTGTGAAGTGGCATCTTCAAGGATTACAGCCACATGAAGCCACCAGTAGTGTGGCAAACTGAGAGGTGATGGGTTTTAACACATACTCATGAGAAGTGATTCTCTATTCTAGCATAGGCCTGACCTATTTTGTTCTCTGCTGTACCTGCAGTGTCTGAATCAGTATATGTCTGTTGAATGAATAAACGATAAATTTGAATTTAAATATAAGTTGTGAATGGAATCCAGATTTGTGTGGCATTTGAAAATATTTTTAGCCAAAGCTTATATGAATATTTTGTGACCTGAACAAATGAACATTTGGTGACTCTTAGGTCTGTTTTGTTTTTTCCAGAGGACATTACAAGTTCTGCTCCCTGACCTTGCTGCCAAAGCAAGCCCTGCAGCTTCAGCTCTCATTCGAACTTTAGGGAAACAATTAAATGTCAATCGGAGAGAGATTTTAATAAATAACTTCAAATATATTTTTTCTCATTTGGTCTGTTCCTGTTCCAAAGATGAATTAGAACGTGCCCTTCATTATTTGAAGGTAAGGTAATTGAATATTTGTAAATATTTTCTTCTTTTATTTAAATTAGAATTCTAGGAAATCTGTTGTCACATTTTTATGAGGGAGCATAGGTCATTTACAACCTCTCCTAGAGTAATTTAAGTTAGAGTAATATGCTGAATAAGCTTTATTCCGGTCTCTCACTGCCATGGGGTCAATGTTAACTCATAGTGGCCCTGTGGGTTTCCGAGACTGTTCTTGTTTATTGGAGTTAGAAACCCAGTCTTTCTCCCACGTATCTGTTGGTGGCTTATAATTGCCAACCTGGCAGATTGCAGACCAATGCCTAACCACTGTACTACCAGGGCTCTGTAATTTGGGTCTAGAGTGAATTATTATTATTAACTGGAATTATCTTTTATTTTCTTTGATCATGTCACTATAATGGGATATGATAGTTATCTTTTCATGATTAGGGGTCTTAAGCTAATTTTATATTAGTGTGTTTTAGTTGATAATAGCTATAAACTGATTAACGATATAAAGACAAGTACAGATATCCCTCATTTTATTGTCATTTGCACACAAATTATTATTTTACAAATCGAAGGTTTGTGGCAATCCTGCCTTGACCATGTCTGTCAGCACCATTTTCCAACAGCATGTGCTTCATGTCTCTGTGTCACATTTTGGTAATTTCCACAATATTTCAAACAGTTTCACAATGCTATCACACAGTATGTGCAGACATTTATAAGCACTGGGAGATGGAGACCAAACATTTGTTGATACTTTATTACAATCGTCTGGAACTAATCCCACCATATTTTCACGGTATTTTGTACAGCTGTAGGAAACAGCCCTGGTGGTGCACTGGTAAAGCATAGGATGCAAACCAAAATGCTAGTGATTCAAACCCACCAGCCACTATGTGGGAGAAAGACATGCTGTCTGACATTGTAAAGATTACAACCTTGGAAGCTCTCTGGACAGTTCTCAATTCTATAGGGTCACTAAGAGTCAGAATTAATTCACTGGTACCAGGGTGTCTTTAGGACGTGGCTTTAGTGCCTCAGTGGTAAAATTCTCGCCGTCGGTGGGAGACCTATGTGGCCCGTGCACTTCATGTGCAATCACTGCCCATCTGTAATTGGAATCTTGCATGTTGTTGTGATGCTGACCTGATTTCAGTGAAGTTTCTAGACTTGGAAGAGAAGTCTGGCAATCTGGTTTGGAAAAATCAGTTAGCGATCTGATCTCTAATTGATTCATGGAGGTGGGACCGGGACCTGGCACATTCTAGTCTTAAGTAAGAGGTCACCATGTTTTGGGGCTAATTGGATACCAGCTTATAACAGTTATCTCTAGGAAGGGGCAACCACTTTCAACTATAATATAATGTTTAGTTACTTAATGCTCTGACTGCAGTTTGGCCTAGTTTCCTGCTAGTGTTTAAATTAAAAAATATAGCTTGTGGAATATGAGTGAGTCTACATGAGAATAGGAGAACTCACTAGTCAGAAATGCATAGGTGTCTACTCTCTGAAGCTCTATTTTATTGAATTTTATTTTATGATATATTAGAATCATACATCTTTCCATGAGAGAATTATTGAATGCATATTCACCTTGAGAAAGAAAAACTGTATATTGTGGAGGTAAAATGGTAACAATGAATAAGTATTTATAGAATGCATATTACATGCCAGACACTGCTATGTAGTATGTGGATCATGTCACTTAATTCTTATAATTACCAACTAAGGAATATTATTTTCCATTTTGTAGATAGGGAAACTAAATCAGAGAAGAGTAACTTACCCAAGTTAAAGCACAACTAATTAGTATCAGCTATAATTTTAAACCTCAGCAACCTGACCACAAAAACTGTGCTCTTAAGTCACTAGACTAGACAGAGCCCTGATGATGTGGCTACATGTTGGGCTGCTAACTACAAGGTCAGCAGTTGGAAAGCACCAGCCACTCTACAGGAGAAAATGAGTTTTCTGCGCCCCTAAAGAGTTCTAGTACCACAAGGATAGTTCTGTTCTGTCCTATAGGGTTGCTCTGAGTTGGAACTCACTGGTAGTGAGTTTTGGTGTGGAAATCACTAAACTATAGTTCTTATTTCTACCCTGGTGTTACATGTCTGAATAGTGAGTTGATGATGATACCCTCCTTAGAGAAAACTAGAACAGTTTTGTTTTTAATTTCAAAATAAAGTCTGATCACATCTGTTTATGGGCAACCCACAAGATAAATATCCCTTTCTGATGTAGTTTCATAACACCACTGGTGAACCTTGTCCCTTGGTCCAGAGCTCCTTACAGACTATTGTTGTTGTACGCTGAACCCATTCGTTTCAAGAGTAGATCTGTCCCATAGGTTCTAGAAACTGACACACTGAAGTCAGGCCTTTACTCCTGTTGGTGGGCTTAATAAATATACTTATTCCCTGGTTGTTCACACGAATAAGTACTTTTTTGCTGTGTTTTTAATGTGGCTTAGAATGAAACAGAAATTGAGCTGGGGAGCCTGTTGAGACAGGATTTCCAAGGACTACACAATGAATTATTGCTGCGCATTGGAGAACACTATCAACAGGTTTTCAATGGCTTGTCAATACTTGCCTCATTTGCCTCAAGTGATGATCCATATCAGGGACCAAGAGATATTATATCCCCTGAATTAATGGTAAGAAATGTGCTGTACATGTATAACTCCTCCTTCCAACCCCACTACTCCTCCCTTGGCACAGTGAATTCACCCATCATCTCTAAATGCCCTTAAATCCAGAGTTGGATTGAAGGGAAGGTAGAAAATGTGTTATTCCTGTTTTATTCTTCTTAGCTGTATACTTTTCTCTGAAATCACTTTACTATTGTCTTTATTCATCTAAATAAATAAATAAATAAATTTAGGGTTTTTTCTATATAGTTGTGCATCTATAAGAAAGAGCATTTGGTGCCAGTCAAAATGTTGGTGATTCAGACCCACTAGTCGCTGTGTGGGAGGAAGGCAGGGTTGTCTGATCCTGTAACTGTTATAGCCTTGGAGCCTCTTGGGGCAGTTCTACTCAATTCAACAGGACTAGGATGAGTCAGAATTGATTTAGTTCAACAGGATATTTGTAAGACATGGAGGTTGGTGGTAGGATTCCCGCCTTTACGTGGGAGACCTGTGTGACCAATGCGCCTCATCTGTAATCCACTCCCCAGGCATGGAGGAGGGCAGAAAAAGAGATGATGGAGTGAGTAGAGATGGCATGGAGAGACTGTTCATAAATCTTCATATACATTTTTTTATTGCTTTCATTCCTTTAAGAAAAAGAAAATGACTATCAGAAAAATATCTTGAAGGAGGTTTATATCTCTGCTTTCTCATTATCCTTTACTTTTTAGGCAAATTCTAATCTGGCTTTATTCGGACTACTGCAATTCTTGTCAGGGTCACCAACAGTCTTCCTGCTGTCAAATTCAGTATTCATTTCTCCATATTTATCACCTTTCAAAGCAATCAACACCATTGACCTTCCCTCCTTATGGGTCTGTCATCTGTGATACCATATTCTATCTATAGATCTTATCTGTGTGTCTTATCTGTCTTCCTTCACTGGACACTCCTTATTCTTTTTTTTTCTTAAACATTTTATTAGGGACTCATACAACTCTTATCACAATCCATACATACATCAATTGTGTAAAGCACATCTGTACATTCTTTACCCTCATCATTTTCAAAGCATTTGCTCTCCACTTCGCATCAGGTCCTCTTTTTTTCCCCCTCCTTCCCCGCTCCCCCCTTCCTCATGAGCCCTTGATAATTTATAAATTGTTATTTTGTCACATCTTGCCCTGTCCGACGTCTCCCTTCACCCGCTTCTCTGTTGTCCGTCCCCCAAGGAGAAGGTCCCATGCAGAGCCCTGGAATGGGTTCCTCACTCAGTATTCTTTACTGACTCTTTCTTCATCTAGTTTATCCTCTAAATGTACTTTAGGAATGTCTAACTCCGTTTTTTTCCACTATTAATATTCTTTCCTAAAATTACTTCTTGAGGTTCTTTGCTTTTATATGATTTCTGTATTGGTGGTGCTGTAGTTGTAATTACAGCCCAGACCTTATCTGAGCTTTGAACTTGCATGTCTGTATAGGTTCAGTCTTAGTAGAAAATAACTGGCACACAGTAAAATGTTTAAGTGAAAATTAGACAAAAGGTCATTCAATATTGTGGGCAAAGTTAAGGGAACTCGCCAGGAATGTTAAGGAGCGTAGGACCTAGCAGCAGCAGAAAGCTATGCATTTTGCACTGCCACTCCCACCCCCAGACCTGGGACAGGGAAGAAAGTGGCTGAGAATAGAACTGACATGAGGGGAGAGAATACTCTCCGTTGCTGAGAAATACAGCCACTGCCAAAGCCACCTGAAAACACTGAGGGAGTCCAACTCATGCATAGCACTTTCTCCTCCTGCCCCTGTCCTCCTGTAGGTGTTTCCTGATGCCTGAATTCAATGGGAAGGTAGGGAGCGTGAGTGATGCAGTGGGGTCAGCTTTGCAGGCGTAGAGGAGGGCAGAAGAACAGATGTTGGAGTGAGTGAGGATGGCCAGAAGAGACTGTTAAACTGCGTCTTTGTGATCCCTACTCATGTTTTATAAGCATTTGAAATTAGATTAAACACAATATAAAATATCAAAGACATTTAAAATTTTGTCACTAACTTGTTTCTTCCTTAGAGCCTTCCCTGTCTCAGGAGATAGTGTCAACATCTACCAACTATTTGCTTGAGTTAAAACCTGAACAGCATTCTTGATACCTCCATTTCCTTTGTCCTTCATAATCAAACTATCAGCAAATGAGGGTTATCTGCAGTACGTATCTTTCCATCTCTCCTGTCACCAGCCTCATGCAAGCTATCATTATCTCTCCAGGACAACTGCAGAAACCCCTAAATTCTCATCTTTGACTCTTCTGCCTAACAGTCAGTTTTTTATAGCACATATGAGTGGTCTTTTTGTCATTTAAACCAGCTTATATAATTTCCCTGCTCAAATTACTCTGATTGTTTTTCACTGCTTTAAAAAATTTTCAGATCATGCATGGTTTTATGCTCTGTCTACTGTTTCATCTCCATATTGTGCTACTCTTTTCTTCCTTTCTCTTAGTTTCAGCCTACTCTTTGTGTTTCCTCAACATGTCGAGCAGTGGTCTTCTGCTTCAGAGCCTCTGCACTAGATACTCTTTATACTTAAAATGATCTCCTGAATTTTTCTCAGGTTTCCTGCTCACCTCAACTTACCGTGACTCTCCCATCCCAATTCTTTTCTATCACATGAGAAGATCTTGTAGCACTTGTCACAGCTTGGTTACATATATACTTATTTAGTGTTCTTCACTCAGTGCTGTCTACCCTGGAGGCTAGTAATGAGATGTAAACTGCTTATTTTGTATTCCTGTCCCCAGAAAAGGAGTCCTGATGACATAGTGATATGTTTTGGGCTGCTAACCACAAGGTCGGCAGCTCGAAACCACCAGTCAATCCAGGGAGAAAGATGAATCTTTCGACTCCCATAGAGAGTTACAGTCTTAGAAACCCACAGGAGCAGTTTACCCTGTCCTATAGGGTCACTGCGAGTTGAAATCAGGGTTTGGTTTGGTTTTGGAGTACCCAGTACAAGGAGCTCTGTTGGTGCTGTTGATTTAAGCGAGGTGCTCTTGGTTAAACATTGAATTGCTAACCATAAGTTCAGTAGTTCAAACCCACCAGCTTATCCTTCAGAGAAAATTGAGGCTGTCTGCTCCTCTAAAGAAATTAGAAATTTTATAAAAGGTTGCTCTGAGTTGGAAACAACTGAAAGGGAATAGGTAAAGAATTGTAGCATGTGTAAATAGTTGATGAATGGCAGAAGGCTGATCCCAAAGACTTATCTGTACAAATGCAAAAGCTTTAAAATCACAGACCATATGAGTGCCTTCGATATCTGCTTTAAATCCAAAGTGCGTAGGCTGGAACCATGGAGCCATACAGCTACTGAATTGTGGCTTATTATGCTCAGTCCAAATCAAACAAATTTCAAACTAAATGTACTTTTAAGCTTGAAAACCAGATGAGTTCTGTGCTTGACAGATGAGATGTTCTGATATGGAGAGAGTTGTAAGACACCAAATCACTCTTCACTGTGTGCTAATACACAACTGTCTCTTCACCTGATCTGTTTCTGTTAGGGATACCTTCCTCATGTGCCTCAATATCAAATTCTACAACTTACTTTTTTTAAAGATCGTTTTATTCAGAGGCTCTTATAGGTCTTATAACAATCCATACATCAATTGTAGTAAGCATATTTGTTCATATGTTGCCATCATTATTTTCTATTTACTTTCTGTTTGAGCCCTTGGTATCCGCTCCTCATTTTTCCCTGCCTTCCCCCTCCCACCTTCCTGACTCCTTGGAAAATATTAATTATTATTTAAATATTTTATATAAACCGCCGCCCCCCCCCCCCACGGTTTCTTCCCCCCACCCTCCTCCCAGCTTCCCTCTACCCACCTAGTATTTAGAAATTCCCATTTCTATTCCTGAAGGGCTTATCTGATCTGGATTCTGTGTGTTATGAACTTTTATCTGTACCTGTGTACTTGCTCCGGTCTAGCCTGCAGTGAAAGGCAAGATTGGGGTCATAATAGCTGGGGGTGAGAAGCCTGAAAGAACCAGAGGAATATTGTGTTTCATTGGTGCTATACGGCACCGTAGTTGACTCATCCCTTCCTTGGGACCCTTCTGTGAGGGGATGTCCCATTGTCTACAGATGGGTTTTGGGTCTCTCCTCTGACTCCGCTTGATCTCAACAATTTTTGTTTGTTTGTTTGGGGTCTTCTGATGTCTTACCTTGACCCCTCAACACCTTATGATTGCATAGGCTGGTGTGCTTCTTCCATGTGGTCTTGTTGCTTCATTGCTAGATGGCCTCTTGTTTAACTTCAAGCCTTGAAGAACCCAGACACATCTTTTGATAGCCAAGCACCATCCGCTTTCTCTATCTCGTTTGTGCACCAAAATTTTGTCTTCCGTGATTGTGCTGGGAAGGTGAGCATCACAAAATGCCAGGTTGTTAGAAAAAAGTGTTCTTGCATTGAGGGAGAGCTTGACAGGGGCCCAAAGTCCATCTACTTCCTTAGTGTATTGCCATATAAATATATGTATGTAGGCCAATACCTCTATTTTTATTATTTATATATTTATGAGTGCACAACTGTATTTATATGTATTTATATGAGTGCACAAACCTCTATCCAGAGCTTTGCTTCTGAGATCTATTTTTTCCTTTTTACCTTCCTCCTTCCCTACCATCATGCTCACTTTTCTTCTGCCTCTTAGTAATTCCTCTCAGCTAGATTGCTGTTGCTCCAACACCCCCAAGATCTCTACATCTTTCTTATCATTGATTTTTAAAAAATACTTTTATTGGGGGCTCTTGCATCTCTTATCACAATCCATACATTCATCAGTGTGTCAAGCACATTTGCACATATGCCACCATCATCGTTTTCAAAGCATTCTCTTCCTACTTGAGCCCCTGATATCAGCTACCTATTTCTTCCCTCTCCCTCCCCTGCCTACCCTCCGTCAGGAACCCTCAATAAGTTATAGATTATTATTTTCATATCTTACCTCGTTCTCCGTCGCCCCTCACCCACTTTTCTGCTATTCGTCCCCCTAGTAGGGGTTCTAGATTGATCCTTATGATCGATTCCCCCCTTTTCACCCCACCTTCCCCCAATCCTAATTGTATTTCTACTCTAATTGTTTGCCCTGAGGGGTATATCTGTCCCTGTTTTGTGGGCTCTTATCTGTAGCAGTGTTCATGCTCTGGTCTAATCCAATTTTTAAGGTAGAATTGAGGTTATTATCGTGGGGTGAACGAAGCACCAAAGAACAAGAGGAAAGTTGTGTGTTTCATCGGTGCTATACTGCACCCTGACTGGCTCATCTCTTTGCTGTGAACCCTCTGTGAAGGGATGTCCATTTGTCTACTGATAGGCATCTTATGTCCACTTCATATGCCCCCCTCCTCCCATTCACCTTAGGTATGGTTTTGTTCTGGGTCTTAGATGCCTGATACCTGATCCCATTGACACCTCATGATTACACAGGCTGGTGTGCTTCTTCAATATAAGTTTTGTTGCTTCTGAGCTAGATGGCCACTTATTTATTTTCAGGCCTTTAAGACCCCAGATGCTATATCTTTTGATAGCCAGGCACCATCAGCTTTCTTCACATTTGCTTATGCAACTTTAAAAAAAAAAATCATTTTATTGGGGGCTCATACAACTCTTACAACGATCCATACATCCATCCATTGTGTCAAGCGCATTTGTACATTTGTTGCCATCATCATTTTCAAAACATTTGCTTTCTATTTGAGCCCTTGGTATCAGCTCCTCATTTGTTCCCTTACCTGCCTGCTCCCCCTCCTTCATGAACCCTTGATAATTTATAAATTATTATTTTTTCATGTCTTACACTGTCCGACATCTCCCTTCACCCACTTTTTGTTGTCTCCCCCAGGGAGGGGGTTATATGTAGATCCTTGTGATTGGTTACCCCTTTCTACCCCCCTTTCCTTCCACCCTCCCAATATTGCCACTCTTACCATGGATCTGAAGGGTTCTTCTGTCCTGGATTCCCTGTGTTTCCAGTGCCTATCTGTACCAGTGTACATCCTCTGGTCTAACCAGATTTGTAAGGTAGAATTGGGATCATGATAGTTGCGGGAGGAAGCATTCAAGAACTAGAGGAAATGTGTATGTTTCATCATTGCTACCCTGCATCCTGACTGGCTCTTGTGCTCCCCGCGACCCTTCTGTAAGGGATGGATGTCCAGTTGCCTACAGATGGACTTTGCGTCCCACTCCACACTTATGCACCCATTTTGTTTTTAGCGATCATGTCGGGAAGGGGAGCATCACAGAATGCTGGATTGTTAGAACAGAGTGTTCTTGTGTTAAGGGAGTACTTGAGTTGAGGTACAATGTCCATCTGTAACCTTAATTCTTAACATATAGATGAGAGTACATAGTTGTATTTCCTTCTCATTATATATGTATTTACATATGTATATGCCTGTATTTAGGCCTCTATAGATGTCTTTTGCCTGGTTCTTTCCTATATTTCCTTTTCCTTTCCTCTTGTCCCACCATCATGTTTGGCTTTTATTTGGGTTTAGTAATTCCTCACTATTACATTGCACTTGATTAAGCCCCATTAGGCATCCACAACCTTCCTTCTATTGATTATAGTTCGCTTGTTTTTCCCTTGTTCCTGGCTTAGTTACCCCCCCCCCGCCTCCTTCCTTTTTCCTATCTCCCCTTTTCCTGTATCCCCTTGGAACCATTGGGCTCATTCTTTTCATCTCTGAATTATTTATTCTACCTATCTTATCTAGATAAGCATGCAGATATATTAGTGCAGAAACCTGCCATCCAAATAAACCACAAAGGAAGTAAAAACCACCAAAACAATAACAACAACCCAAAACAATAACAAAACGAAAGCAACTGACCGGAAAATTCCATTCTGTGCTATAAGGAGTCTGAATTGGCAGTGGTTGTTTGATGGTAGAAAGATGAGGCTTTCTGCCCCTGTAAAGATTTAATCTCAGAAGTCTACAGGTGCAGTTCTGGTTACTCTGAATGGGAAACGACTCAATAACTATGAGTTAGTAGTTCATTTTGAGTTTAAGTAGTCACCAAAACCTATTGAACCTTTTTGTTTATCTTCTACTTTCCTCCCATCCCTGGCCCTCCACTGCTGGTGTAGTAAGTACTCTTCTCCGTAACTGACTGTTGAAATAGCTTCTAGCTATTTACATTTCTTTAGCTGTCCCTATTCACGTAAGTTGCATTTGACCACTTGTTTAATTTTTCTAGGGCTTTTATTTTAAGCTTATTTCTCTCCTTAGAAATAGTGAGTTGCCTGGACATCCCATTACAGAAGGGTTGCCGGGAGGAGATGATCCAGGGTGCAGTATAGCTCCGATGAAACAACTTTCCTCTAGTTCTTTAATCTTCCTCCACCCCACTATTATGATCCCAGTTCTACCTTACAAAGCTGGCTAGACCAGAGGATGTACACTGGTACAGATAGGAACTGGAAACACAGTGAATCCAGAACAGATAAACCCCTCAGGACCAATAATGAGAGTGGAGATCCCAGGAGGGGAAGGAGAAGGTAGGGTAGAAAAGGGGGAACCAACCGATCACAATGATCTACATATAGCCCCCTCCCTGGGGGATAGACAGCAGAAAAGTGAGTGAAGGGAGACATTGGACAGAGTAAGACATGAAAAAATAATAATTTATAAATTACCAAGGGTTCCTGAGGGAGGGGGGGAAGGAGGAGAGGGGATGAGGAGCTGATACCAAGGGCTCAAGTACAAAGAAAATGTTTTGAGAATGATGATGGTAACAAATGTACAAAAGTACTTGGCACAGTGTATGGATTGTGATAAGAGTTGTACAAGCCCCCAATAAAATGATTTAAAAAGAATACCACTGACAAAAATGGAAAAGCCTATAAATAGTTCAAGGTCTATTTGTTGGCCTTTATGAGTGTTTTCCATTTGAGTCTGATGGGGTGACACACACTGTCTCCAAAGCCTATTTTTGGTATTCTCTGGGGATTTTATCACTGCTCCCCCTGATGCTCTGCTGCATGCCCTTAGTGCCTCGCCCCAGCGTCATCCTGAACTATTCCCGTACTGTGTCTCCAGTGCTGTCCCCTGCAGCACCATGGTTCAGTGAGGGACACCATGTCTCTTGGTGAGGCCGGCCCTGTGGTCCTCCCCGTGCATTGTCTACTCCGAGCAGGGACATCGTCCTCAGGGCTTGGTGGGTAAGTATGTCCTCTCCCTCTCTATCCGTTTCTGTTTCTCCCGTGTGCTCTAATCCGATGCGCCCCTCTCTCCAAACTGTAGCCCCAGTGCTGCCCTCTTAAGTGCATTCTTCTGATGGGGGGGAGGGAAGAATGTGTCCACATATTTGGGGCTGGGGCTGACCCCATTGTTGATTTTAATTTCCTAGTTGTTCCCCTGTCTGTGGCAGTGTTTGCTCAGCATTGGTTATACCTCATCCTCCCCCAAGACCCTCAGGAACCGCTGATTCCGTTGCCTTCTCCTTGGGCTTGCTTCCAATGCCTATTTCATATAGGAGCTACAACTTCTTTTTGAAATTGGAAAACAGGTTTTGATTGCTCTTCATCCCCAGCTCTTTTCTATGTAACATTTTAAAAGAGTAAACCATTCTTAGTAGTCACAGTTCCAGTTTGTTGTACAATGAACAACTTAAATGTATTTAATCCATGCCTATATATTAAATATGTGTTGAATGTCATTTAATTTTGTATGAAAATCCATGTATTACATACTTTGTCCCATTTTACAGACTCAGCAGAATTAAGTGACTTATTCTAGATCACACACTAAGGTGTGTCAAAATTGTATTGAGACCTAGGCTTGGCTCACATAAAGCTTATTCCCTGCCTCTAGAACCTTCTCTCAAGGAAGAATTAACCCTGTTTGTTTCAGGAGACCAAAGATGGCATGATTGGTGATAGCTGGTCTCTTCACTGTTGGTGTCCATGGCTCTTACTATTACCTTAGGGGCTTTTGACCCTGTGTTAGACCATTGATCTGGATGGTACCTTTTCCTTCTGTACTTTTTACAAGCTTAACTCTGAATACACTGATGAATTAGAGAAAAGCAAATGCACTACTTAGTTGTTTTTGTTTTTAATTTAATACATCTTTTTATTGGGGCTCATACAACTCTTATCACAATCCATACAGACATCAATCGAGTAAAGCACCCTTATACATTCATTGCCCTCACCATTCTCAAAATTCGCCTTCCACTTGGGAATCAGCTTGGTTTCCTTTTTTCCCTCTCCCTCCCTCCCCGTTCTCCCCTCCCATCTGAACCCTTAATAGTTTTTAAATTATTATTTTATCTTATCTTACACTGCCCGGCATCTCCCCTCACCCACCTTCCTGTTACCCATCCCCCAGAGAGGAGGTTACACATAGATCCCTGAGATCAGTTCTCCCTTTCTGCACCCCTTCCCTCCTGTGTCGCCACTCTCACCTCTGGTCCTGAGGGGTTTATCCGTCATAAATTCCCTGTGTTTCCAGATCCCTACTGCACCGCTGTGCATCCTCTAGTCTAACCAGGTCTGCAAGGTAGAATTGGGATCATGATAATTGGGAGGGGAGGAAGCGTTCAAGAACTAGAGGAAGTTTTTGAGTTCCATTGTTGCTACACTGAACCCTGAGTGACTCATCTCCTCCTCACTACCCCTCTGCAAGGGATGTCCAGTTGTCAACAGACGGGCATTGGGTCCCCATCACGCACTCCCCCTCATTCACGGTGATGTGATTTTTTCCCCCCCGCCTTTGTTGTTGGAGACCTGGTCCCCTCTGCCCTCCATGATCACACATGTTGGTGTGCTGCTTCCATGTGTGCACTACTTAGTTACAGTGCTCATTTGACTTTTTCTAGTCCTTTCTTAAGATAAGTCTCCTGTCCATTCTGGGTCCTGGAGAAAAGTACCTCAGATAATTACATGATTTAAAAGCTCATTATTTTCTTACAGGACTATATTGTTAATTTGTCATGATAATTATTGATCAGTTTCATTAATTTCTTTAAATGCTACTTAAGAAGACATATGCTTTTGGAGATGCTTACTCACCAAATATTTATTTTCAATATTCTAAACTAGCTAAGATATAAGTGATATTAATTAAATGCTTAAATTGTTCATTTATGAAATTTGACATATAAAATGTATACAATATCTGTTTTATCCTTAGGCGGATTATTTGCAGCCCAAGTTGTTGGGCATTTTGGCATTTTTTAACCTGCAGTTACTCAGCTCCAGTGTTGGCATTGAAGATAAGAAAATGGTAGGTAGTAATAGTTGAATTCCAAAAGGTGAGAATAGAATTGATACAGAATATATAAAAGGCATGAATTATGCATCTAACTACATCAAAAGATAGAAATAATCAAACATGGCATTTCTTATTTCTGAACAACTTGTATGTTCTGAACTGTAAGTATAAGGATAATGTATCTTTGGCTATAAGTTGATTTTAGATGCAAACAATCTTAGAATAATTCATTGACTTGGATTCCCCTGGGTTGACTGCTCACACCATCATGTCAGCTCAGTGGATGGAAGAGTTCAGTTTTCTTCGCGAGAGATCAAGTATAGCTGAATCTTAGTGGTCCAAATTGGTCTGATGTGGGTCAGAGTGTTTTTGTATACTAAAAATGTTAGGTTTTGTAACATAGGGCAATCTCAGTACTTGTCGGTTTATTGTTAAATGCTTTTTCTTTTTTTGTTTGTTTGTTAAATGCTTTTTTAAGACAGTGAAGTTTCTTTAGAAGTGCAGTAACAATTGGAAGCCATTGACTTTAAATTTCCTTTCCATTTCTACCCTCCTCTACAATCATTAAACTGTAGAAAAATCCATGACTGGAAGCTTTCATTTCAGGTATACTGAACTTCCCTTAGTAACCTCAAGGAGCCAAAAAACACATAAAATGCAATATTAGACCCTACAGTTTTGGCAACCAATCGTGTTCTTTTGCTGCCAACTAATACATTTGGTCCCTAAACAACTTCTGTTTCTTCCGCATGGAAATGTGAATGAGTTACTAAAAACCCCAAAACACTATAGTTTGTATTTTAAACTATGAAGAGCTGAGCTTGCTCTGGGCACATAGTTGAGACTCCTTACCCCTTTATTAGAATTCGTGTTTCAGGTGTAATGGGTGCAGAAGCTGTTAGTTACATGTTTGTTTCACTAAATTCAGATTGCCTTTTTATATCATTGATATAATTGGGACAGAAATTTTCTTAATTTTTCATCACTCCTTATGGGAATCTTCACAATCAAAATCGTTCTTCAGCATTCTCAAAATCAGTAATTTTAAATTCAGTTTGTATTTATGCTACATAGTGGTTTGGGATGGATATAAGTAAAATTAAGCAATAGATATAGCAAATTTATTATATCCTTGATAAATTTGGAAATTGCTCTTCTAGAGGACCACCAGATTCAAAATAACAAGTCACCTTCAAGAAACCCCCACAAATAACAAGCAACAAACCATAACTTATATTTTTCAAATTCATAATTTCTACATCAGAAGTTAGACAAAATAAACTGTCCAACATATGGTTTGTTTCACTAGAGAACAGATACTACCCTGAGCTTATGGGTGGATATGCTCCTATCAGTTTGTGGATAAGGCTTTATTTTAGAGCACTACTTATTTTGTAGGCCTTGAACAGTCTGATGTCTTTGATGAAGTTGATGGGACCTAAACATGTCAGTTCTGTGAGGGTGAAGATGATGACTACTCTGAGAACTGGCCTTCGGTTCAAGGATGATTTTCCTGAATTGTGTTGCAGGTAAAAGATTGCCTGACTTCAGTAAAGATTGTGTGTTTCCTGGTGGTATTAACTCATATTCTTATCTCTCTGAGGGATATTGGGCTCAATGGTAAATAGTTAGGTAAAAAGACTATTTTTATTAGAAAGGAAACATGTTTACTTTTTAACAACTTTAAACCTATCTAAATTTTTGTTGTTAATTTAAGTATTTTAAAGAAAATCCAAGAATTTTTTTAGTTACAAATATTTCAGATGTATTTCATAGAAAAGAAAAATTTTAAAATATAATGATTATGTTTAATCCCTCAAGAGGGGAATGAATAACAGAACTGTGGGTGAAGGTATAAGATTCATGAGGGTGGTGGATGGGGGAGAGAGGGAATAAGGAGGAGCTGATTAAAGGGGGCTCCTGTGGAAAAAAATGTTTTGAAAATTATGATGGCAGCATTTGTACAAGTTTGCCTGATATAGAATTGATTTGTGGATTATTAAAATATCTGTAATAATCCCAATAAGATGATCAATTATATACACACACACACACATCATAAATAGGCATTCGTGTCATCTAAAGTTTAGTCAATATTCAGGATTTTCCATTGTCGGAAAGGTATTGATTTGCAGGAATTAAAAATGAAAATATGGGGAGGGGAAAAAAGAGGACCTGATGCAAAGGGCTTAAGTGGAGAGCAAATGCTTCGAAAATGATTAGGGCAAAGAATGTACAGATGTGCTTTATACAATTGATGTATGTATATGTATGGATTGTGATAAGAGTTGTATGAGCCCCTAATAAAAAAATAAATATAAGAAAAAATGAAAATATGGTCCATGTGTCACACTTATACAGGGAGTTTAAAAAGTTAGTGAAAAAAAAATCCATTATCTATAAATTCCATTTTTCCAGGAACTTTTGAAGCCCTCTGACAAGTATTTCTTAGAAACCTCTTCCCTCATAAAGTTACCACCCCCACACTTGTTTTACTCTTGTGAGATCATTGAGTTTTGCCCATGGAGAATTTAGTTGATGACTCTTCTCTTTCATTCCCCATATTTTCCCCTCTCTTTTTTTCCCCAATCAGCTGGTTGTTTAGAACTAGATGTTTGATTATATTAGGTTCAATTGGTTAAGAAAAAATACTTTGTAAATGATGCATTGTGCTTCTGTTTTTACAACATAAGTCACATAATTGTCCTACTTTTAGCAATGTTAAGATTAATCACTAAGTTTATGAATTGTCACCCTGAGTTACTATTATTATTAAAAAAGCAAAAACTCTTTTTTAATATATTTAAATCATTGAATTGTGTGGTACTATGAAAGAAACAAACTCACTGCTATCAAGTTGTTTCAGTGTAAAGTACACCATTAATCTTTCTGGTTTAAAGATGTCAGCATTATTTAATGATCATTATTTCATTACAGGTGGTAAAAATAGTAATTTTCTCATTTGGTTATTCATTCTACATTTATTAGGAGCTTGATGACATGGTGGGTTACACATTGGGCTGCTAACTGCAAAGGTCAGACCACCAACTGCCGTGCAGGACACGATGAAGCTTTCTACTTCTGTGAAGTTACAGTGTCAGAAACCCACAGGGGCCGTCCTCCTCTGTCCTATAGGGTTTGAATCAACTCAGTGGCAGTGAGCTTGGTTTTGAGTGTGTTTTCTACATGTATTAGGTAGAATTCATCCTAAGACTAAACATAGCTTCTCTTTTAAAATTTGGCTACCTTGAAGCATAGTTTATACAGCATAGGCAGGATATATGTATATGTGCATATATATGTGGATGTTTATTTTATCAATTTTCAGAATACAAAGTTGATGTCTTAACCACGTCTATTGACTTTTTATTTTGGTATTTTGATCAATTGATTTTAGTTAATTTTAATACGTTAAATTCACTATTCATGATGGTGAATTGTTACCTCTTAGTCTACTTTAGGCGGAGGGAGCTTTGTTGGTTCAGTGGTAGAATTCTCTATTTGAATTTTGGGAGCTCTGAGTTCAGTTTCTGACCAAGGCACTTCATGACAGCCACCATCTGTCTTTTTTTTTTTTAAACATTATATTAGGGGTTCATACAACTTCTATCACATTCCATACATATACATACATCAATTGTATAAAGCACATCTGTACATTCTTTACCCTAATCATTTTCAAAGCATTTGCTCTCCACTTAAGCCCTTTGCATCAGGTCCTCTTTTTTTTCCCCCTCCCTCCCCGCTCCCCCTTCCCTCATGAGCCCCTGATAATTTATAGATTGTTATTTTGTCATATCTTTCCCTATCCGGAGTCTCCCTTCACCCCCTTCTCTGTTGTCCGTCTTCCAGGGAGGAGGTCACATGTAGATCCTTGTAATCAGTTCCCCCTTTCCAACCCACTCACCCTCTACTCTCCCAGTATTGCCCCTCACACCCCTGGTCCTGAAGGTATCATCCACCCTGGATTCCCTGTGCCTCCAGCTCCTATATGCACCAGTGTACAACCTCTGCTCTATCCAGTCTTGCAAGGTAGGATTCGGATCATGGTAGTTGGGGGGAGGAAGCATCCAGGATCTGGGGGAAAGCTGTGTTCTTCATCGGTACTACCTTGCACCCTGACTGACCCATCTCCTCTCCTAAACCCCTCTATGAGGGGATCTCCAGTGGCCGACAAATGGGCCTTGGGTCTCCACTCTGGACTTCCCCCTTCATTCACTATGGTATATATATTTTGGGGGGGGATGATGCCTTAAACCTGGTCCCTTTGGCACCTCGTGATCGCACAGGCTGGTGTGCTTCTTCCATGTGGGCTTTATTGCTTCTGAGCTAGATGGCCGCCTGTTCACCTTCAAGCCTTTAAGACCCTAGACACTATCTCTTTTGATAGCCAGGCACCATCAGCTTCCTTCGCCACATTTGCTTATGCACCCGTTTGTCTTTGGCAATCGTATCATGGCAGTGTGCAGCCTATGATATGATATTTTGTACTTTGATGCCTGATAACTGATCCCTTCGGGACCACGTGATCGCACAGGCTGGTGTGCTTCTTGCATGTGGGCTTTGTTGCTTCCGAGCTAGATGGCCGCTTGTTCACCTTCAAGCCTTTAAGACCCTAGACACTATCTCTTTTGATAGCCAGACACCATCAGCTTTCTTCGCCACATTTGCTTATGCACCCGTTTGTCTTTGGCGATCGTATCACACCATCTGTCTTTAAAGGCTTGTGTGTTTTTGTGTTGCTGATTTCAGTGGAGCACTAGGCAGAAAGGCATGGTGTTCTGTATCCAAAAATCAGCAAATAAACATGCTGTGGTTTACACTGGTATAACCTATAACTGATAAGGATAACACAGGACCAGACAATATCAGCAGCTTTTGTGAATGGCATTACTATGGGTCAGGGGCCTCCTTGATAGCAACTCACAGCAACAACAACACTGACTTTAAGCAACATTCTTACATTATCTGCCCATTGTTCTTGTTGCCAGCTACCATGGAGTAGACTGTAATCCATAGCACCCCTCAATATTCAGAGTGGTACTGCTCCTTAGAGCTTTCAATTTTGTGCCCTTTCAGAAGCACAAGACCCGTTTTCCAAGGAGCTGCAGGGTAGGTTTAGACCACTAACATTTCAGCAAGTAGTCAAACATGTAACAATTTGCCTCACCCAGGGATTCATCTGTGTACCTCCTTTTACATGTATCAACTCAATTCACTGCCATCAAGTCAATCACAACTCATAGTTCCCATTTAGGACAGAGTAGGATGGCCTGTAAGGATTTCCAGGACTACAACTTTAGGAGTAGAAAGCCTCATCTTTCTCCAGTCCTGTTGGCATAGTGGTTACAAATTGGGCTGCCAGCTGCTCCACACTAAAGATGGGGCTTTATTCCTGTAAACTCACAGGGGCAAGTCTGTCCCATTCTATAGGGTCACTGTGAATTGGCATTGACTCGATGGCGGTGAGTTTCGTTTGAGTTTTTGTCTCTAGTGGAGTAGTTGGTACAGTTGTACTGCCCTCGTGGTTAGCAGCCCAATATTTAACACAAGACACCACCAGAGCTCCTTTGTGTGTGTGCCCACACACGTGTGTGTGTGTATGTAATCTAGACATGACTATTGGAATACTACTGTTAATAAGACAACTGAGTGCAGTTTTAGCCTTTTGGGAGGTTCTTTTTCTCCTTAGAATATTTTCTATTATAAATATATAGTCAGAATAATGTATTTTAATATTTTTCTCTATAGATATGCCAGCAACTTGAAAATTCATTTATTTAACACTTTTAGGACTTGCATTTTCCCTCTTATTTAATTTAAAAGTCATGTATAATATATACAGTTCCAAATTTAAATGTGTTTAAAAGGCTACATTCAGAGTACTCTAACTTCTATTCCTGATTTTTATAAGTATCCATCTATATTAGTTTTTATGTATTCTTCCTATTAAGACCGCAAACAAATGCATATATACTCATAGAAATTATTCCTATTAACCTACAATATAGTGTGTACCATAGACTTGGTACCTGGCTTTTATAAATGCTGGAGTTCACTGTGTTTGGCTTTATACTGTTGATCTTTATTTCTTTTTTTTACATTTGTCTTTTAATCGTTTGAATATATAATTTTTTTCTTTAGTATATTACTGATGGGGCTTAAATAATGGAAAATGTGATTGTTAATTTATGTGTTTTTATATAGAGCTTGGGACTGCTTTGTTCGTTGCCTCGATCTTGCTTATCTAGGCTCCCTTCTCAGTCATGTGATAGTAGCTTTGCTACCTCTCATACACATTCAGCCTAAAGAAACTGTGGCTATATTTCACTACCTCATCATTGAAAACAGGTAATGTATCTGAAATTAATAATAAAGATACAACTTTTTATTAGAGTAGTTTTGTCTCTGATTTAATTGTTGCTAATGTGCAACTCTTCTTATCCCTGTCAATTTAGAGTCCATCAGTAAACAAAAATTATTAACATTGCTTTAAGTCAGTGCATAATGAACTAATTTTGTTTCCATGTGGGCATTTATTTCATGATAGTTATTTTTATACTAAAAATTTAGTTGTTCAGTAGTACAAAATTATTTGTCATTAAACCTAAAAGAATAAGCTAAATTAGCTTTTTCACAATTGAAAGGCAGTAGAATAGAATTTAAAAGATGAAAGGTTATTTACCTGCTTTCTACAGTTTACTTCAGTTGATGAAACCCTTATTGTTTTATTGCTAATTTTTAACTTCTTCCTTTAAGCATTTATCCCATTTCTTCATACTCTTGTTCAGATGGTCTCTTAGAAGCATGGCAATCTGTATCTTTCCAGTAGTGTTGGGATATTCTGTGGATCTCCATTTTGTCACTGGTGAACTCCAAATGGCTCAGCACTCAACACTTTGCAGAATGGCCATATTTTATTTCCTGAAATCTTTCCTCATGATTTTTTAACCAGGCTACACACTAGGTTAAAGCCAGTCTGGGGCTACTACTAAAATATGAAGTATACCTTTGTGTTTTTGTTTTCCTTCTCCAGTCTGCTTTTTAGGCTAGAATGTGCCTAAAAATACATGTTTAAATATCTTCCATTTTTCTACTTACCATTTATAGATTACGGTTCTTTTCTGCTACTGAAAGTTAGGGTTTAAGTTCTTGTTTCAATTATATATTTGCTATTCCTACTCCTATTAATCAGGTCCAATAACTTTCCAGTCAGGGAAAAAGTACAAAAAGAAAGGTTAGTATTCAATGAAAATAGATGTATTTATAATAATAATATGAAGAACCAATTATCATTTTTATTTTTTATTATTATGCTAATATAGTCATTTAAAATGTATTATAGGAGAATCGTTTCTCTATTTTTTCCTTAGCCAAAAAAATTACCTTTTTCACTAACTGCTGCTTAGGAAACTTTATCCTCCATGAGTAGGATTATTTTTGCATCCTCAGTTATCTCTAGCTCAGTGCTTCACACAGAACACAGCACATTGTAGTAGTTACCTAATACTTAGTTGGGTTTGAGTTAATGAAGACTAGATTTTTGAAGTGTTATCTTTGGACTTAGATTTTACCATCAGACTTGAACTCAACTAGGCAATTCTTCTGCTTTTGTCCTTGATCACCAAGAGGTAGGGGGTTTGACTTTCCCTTCATTCCATGTAGTCACTGAGCTGCTCTCTGACCCATGTCATCCCCATATTGGTGGCCATTTTTCTTACATGTGATGCCATACTCTCGAGAACACAAATCCAGAAGCTACAAAGTCTTTTTAAGGCGTAGATCCCAATCTAGCACAGCATCTTTTTTGCCACATTCTGTCTGTTAGAGTTAGTCATACACTAAGCCCAGGTTGAAAAGTACGGAGGAGTGTGCTATTTTGACAGCCATTCATATATCCAGCTATCATAGAATGATTTTCTTAGATTTGGTTCTTTGTCTCGACGAGCTGAACATTCTAGAGATGATGGGAACGAGTGCTTTACCAGTGAGCTCATAGAATGAAATTGGCCTCACTTTCAGTCTCTCCTTTCCAATTTTTTATTCATATTATTCACAAATAATTATTTCTTTCACATAACTATTAGGGATGCTGTGCAAGACTTTCTTCATGAAATATATTTTTTACCTGATCATCCAGAACTAAAAACAATAAAGGCAGTTCTCCAGGAATACAGAAAGGTATTTAATTTTTAATTTATGGTTTCGAAGTTTATGGATACAAAATTGTTCCCACGTTTCAAAACATTAAATAGAGTCATATCTAGGGATAAGATTTTGCTGGTTAATTCCTGGTGACTAGATAATCCTATAATGAATTTATAACTTTTGTGGGGACATTTTAGCATTCAGTTTAAAGATGTAAAAGCATTAAAATAGAATAGTCAAGAATAGAGTTCTTCTTCCTTTGCTACCCAGGTCAACATGTCCTTGCATCTCCCAGAAGCAAAAGCTACCACAGCTGCATGCCCTTAAAAGGAAGAAAAGCTCCCCAGTGGATTCTAGTTATGTTTTGCTGTAAACGTTGATATGTAGATATCAGAGCTGAGGGATTCCTGGGCGTTAGAAGGGGAGTGTTATGTAGTTCCAATTCTTTTCAGTCCAACAACCTCTCTGAAATTATGAAAATATTAACAGGGTCTTCATTAATACTTTACAGCAGAAAGTGCGATACCCAACCTTAGGTCAGAGTAGTAGAGGTATTGACTACAGAGCCCAAGGCTGGGCTGAAGGCTTTTTTTCTTATTCTGTTGATGATCATCAAAGTCATAAGAAAGTAACTAACAGAAGTAAGGAGTGAATTATTTGCATACTCTATAGACCTCACGTCAGGCTATTATGTGGCCCTTTGTAAGTTAAGGGAAACGTCTACCAATCAAGATACATTCATTTTAGATAAGCGAAATCTCAGTTAGCTGGCATCAAATTTCATTCTCAAATGAGTGATTTTAGAATAGAATCCTGTTCTGTGATAATTACCAAAGATGACATGAAGAAAAGGATGGAACTTTTATTATTTTGTGATAACTCTTAATTGCGATGTCATTTAATTACTAAGGCCTTCATAAATGTTTCCTGAAATAGTTACATAATAAGCTATTTCCCTGTATTATTTGTATAGGAGACTTCTGAGAGCACTGATCTTCAAACAACTCTTCAGCTTTCCATGAAAGCAATCCAACATGAAAATGTAGACGTTCGTATTCATGCTCTTACCAGCTTGAAGGAAACTTTGTATAAAAACCAGGTATACTAATATGATGTAATTAAAGGTTGAAGGTTTGAAGAAGACAGATTGGAATTCTTGTTTGGGTTTAGTAAATATAGTGGAAAGTGAATCTTTATTTTACCTAGATTGTCAATTCTGATTGAGAATCGGTCTTCCAGGAGATGGCCTTAGAGGCTAACCAGGAGAGAATTATGGCATCTGTGTATTGGAGGGTCATGATTTGATTGTTATGTTTTAGATTATTGCATCTTCCTTGAGTAAAAGTATATGTGTTTGTACAGCAGCACTCTGTGTTAGTCTTCTCACATCATTTTAAATAAATATCTGTGGTATAAAATGCCAGTAATTTTTTACACTGTACGTTTTGAGTGGATTAGTTTTTTGTTCTCAAGTTCACTTTTCAAGTGTCCTCTTTCATGAGACCAGTGAGCTTCAGTCTGTTCCTTGGCAAAATAATATAGTTTATCTTTAACCTTGATGACATTGATAGCTAGTATTTAAGTTTCAGATTACTAGGAATCCCTGCGTGGTACAAGGCTACTAGCCTAAAGAAAGGTGATTAGCGTTTACCCAGAGATGCCTCAGAAGAAAGGCCTGTAGAGCTATCCTGGAAAGATCATCACTGTCGAGACTCAGTGGAGTCCATTGTACTCTGAAATCCATGAGGTTGTCATGAGTTGGAATCAGCCTGATGGCAAAGGTCTAAATATATAAACTGGGGAAAAATAACCGAGTTGCCTTTAATATTTATGTCAAAAATCCATATGTTAAAATGTGAGCATAAAACCCTCATGAGTGAATGGGCTATAATTTGGATTATATTCATTCTTTTTTTTAAAAAATAATTTTATTAGGGATTAATACAACTCTTAGCGATATCTATTCATACATCAATTGTGTAAAGCACATTTGTGCATTTGTTGCCCTCATCATTCTCAAAACATTTGCTCTCCACCTAAGCCCCTAGCATCAGCTCCTCATTTTTTTCTCCTCCCTACCCACTTCCCCCTCCCTTATGAACCCTTGATAATTTATAAAATATTATTTTGTCATAGATTGCATTGTCCCATGTCTCCCTTCACCCACTTTTCTGTTGTCAGTCTCCCAGGGAGGAAGTCATATGTAGATCCTTGTAATCGGTTCTCCTTTTCCACCCCACCCTTCCTCGACCCTCCCTGTATGGCCACTCTCAGTACCCTCCCTGGATTCCTGTGTTTCTGGTTCCTGTCTGTACAAGTGTACATCCTCTGATCTAGCCAGATTTGTATGGTAGAATTGGTGTCATGATAGTGCGGGTGGGGGTCGGGGGAGCATTTAGGAACTGGAGGACAGTTGTATGTGTCATCATTGCTACACTGCACCCTGACTGGCTCATCTCCTCCCCGGGACCCTTCAGTAAAGGGATGTCTAATGGCCTTCAGGTGGGCTTTGGGTCTCCACCCTGCACTCCCCCTGAATTAACAACGATAGATTTTTTTGTTCTTTGATGCCTGATACCTGATCCCTTCGACACCTGGTGATCACGCAGACTGGTGTGCTACTTCCTTGTGGGCTTTGTTGCTTCTGAGCTAGATGGCCGCTTGTTTACCTTTAAGACCCCAGATGCTGTATCTTTCGATAGCTGGGTACCATGAGCTTCCTTTGCCACATTTGCTTATGCACCCATTTGTCTTCAACGATTGTATCAGAGAGGTGAGCATACAGTGCTATGATTTTTGTTCTTTAATGCCTGGTAACTGATCCCTTAAGCACCTCGTGATCGCAAAGGCTGGTGTGCTTCTTCCATGTGGACTTTGTTGCTTCTGAGCTAGATGGCCGCTTGTTTACCTTCAAGCATTTATGACCCCAGATGCTATATCTTTTGATAGCCAGGCACCATCAGCTTTCTTCACCCCATTTGCTTTATGCACCCGCTTTGTCTTCAGCGATTTTCTGGGAAGGTGAGCGTCATGGAATGCCAGTTTAATAGAACAAAGTATTCTTGCATTGAGGGCATACTTAAGTGGAGGCCCAATGTCCATCTGCTACTTTAATACTAAATCTATACATATATGCAAATAGATCTATTTACACATCCTCATTTATAAATATATTTACATATGTACATGCCTTTATTTAGACCTCTATAAATGCCCTTTACCTCCTAGCTCTTTCCTCTATTTCCTTTTATCTTTGGGTTATATTCATTCTTATAGCAAAAAGACAACATTTACATAAGACATAGGTACATGATAGCAATGAGAAATTAACTTTTGCACCAGTGAACTGTGTAAACTAATGCGGTGTCTTATCTATAACAGATATGTCTGAAATAGTTTTAACAAAGAAATTTATTGACATGCAGATTATGGGCTAGAAGACTGAGGATGCGCGAACTAGGTGCAGGCCTTCTCTTCCTGTTGGCTGTAGGGGAAGAAATTAGTCTTCTTTTGTCATCTATGAGCTTGGCACCCCTTACTGTTGTAGGTGCTCCAGTTTGGCTCGAACCCGGCTTACAACAGAGTGAAGCACTGCCAGTCCTGCCCCATCCTCATAGTTGTTGTGTTTGAGCCCATTGTTGTAGCCCCTTGAAAGTTTGCACATGCCAGTCTCTGAAATACATTTCTTCCCAGGGAGAAGGAGAATAGCAAAACAACAGTTTTTTGAAAAGTTAATAGTAAGAGTGAATATTTAAGGGCACTGCAGAAATAAGAGATCAAAACCAGACATACCAAATCTACCTTGTATAATCTAGTTGAAGAAAAGATACAGCTTGTAGAAGTTATGAATAGATCTGATCCGTGATCACTTTTGAAATGCTTCATTCTTCTTTTGTTCTAGGAAAAACTGATAAAATATGCAACTGACAGTGAAACAGTAGAACCTGTTATTTCACAGCTGGTGACAGTACTTTTGAAAGGCTGCCAAGATGCAAATTCTCAAGCCCGTTTGCTCTGTGGGGAATGTTTAGGGGAGCTGGGGGCAATAGATCCAGGTCGACTAGATTTCTCAACAACTGAAACCCAAGGAAAAGATTTTACATTTGTGGTAAGTAATGATAATGTGGAACTTGAAGAATAGTCGCTGTGCTGTGTGGTTTCTGTATTTCATATATATCTACAAAATGTCCAGGTTACCATATTGATTACTTGTTTGAAAATAGACAGTATCATTAACGAGTTTAATTTTTTGTTATTGCAAAGACCTTAAGCCAGAAACACCAAATGGTAGACACATTTTGATTTGTTCTTTTAAATCAAGCTTCCCATTTCTAATGATAAAGAATATTTAAAGCTTAATTAATTACGTAAATACTAATACATCAGCACTATTACTAGTATTTTCAATGGGCACTGCATCCCCAGAGTATTGCAATAATGTAGGTTTAAGTTCATTTTCTCTGGTCAAATGAGTTTCAGGAAATCTGAGTAAAGCAAAGTCACCAAGTGAAACAGCAGAACTTCCCATGTATCCGTGCACACTATGACTATTAAGAAGGGTTATGCTCCAGTCATTTCTTGGAGCTACAAACATGGCCACAACTTTGCAGAATGTGATTTAGGAAATGCTGTCTATATAATGTTATTTTTTATGAGTTAAAAGCTCTCATATCAAACGCCTTTAGCTGTCCTGTGAGATTGAGACCTGAGCTTCTGTTTTGGAATACAACATATGAAGGATTTTTTGTTGTTATGTTATTTGTATTTTTTAATGTAAATGATTATTTTATTTGTTTAAAAATAAATGACTTTATATTGATCATGCCCCACCCCACTAAAAAAAAAGCCATTCATTCCCGCTGACCCTGAAGCCCTGAAATAAATATGGGGATATGACATCAAGTGTCAATACACAACTATGGCACAGGGAGAGCCAGGGTGACAAGAGCACGAGGACATGTTGCTGTGGATGCTGGCTGAGTTCCACCCAGGGCTGCTGGTGGCCACTGTGAGGCTACCTTCAGTTTGTCCAAGAAGTTGTCGAGGACCGGGATGCCCTCCTTCAGGTCTTTGCACTTGTGTATCTCAGCCATCACCTGGCTGGGCCAGCTGGTGTTGTCAAAAGGGTCCCCGGGCAAGATCTGCCAGTGGTTGAACACACACTTCAGGAAGGCCTGGCCACCCATATTAGGCCTCAGGTCAGCTGTGAAGCTGAAGGTCTTGTTGAAGAGCAGAGGAAGGGCTTCATAACAAACATGGGGGTGCCATGCCAGCCACCTGGGACTCCTCGAAGACGTGGCCCTACTTCCTGTTCAGGGCGCTGTAGATGCCACTGACCATTTGCTCAGGACATTTGGTCTCCATGGGGTTAATGTGCTCCATAAGGTGCAGCTGGGCTGTTGGCACACTTTCGGGTAGAGGCAGTGTCGGGCGGGGGATGTTCTGGCGGCCCCCCCTGTGGTGGATGGCATCGGCGTGCAGGACCACATCATGGATGTCAAAGAGCACACCCCTCATATTCTCACATAGCGCCCCCTCCTTAGTGGCACACTGGAAGCCAGCCACCATGCTGTCCTTGATCTCATTGAAGTACTGCACACCTTTGGTGATGTCAATTAGGATATCGGGGCTGGTGCAATTGGGTTGAAGCACCAGATCTTGCAGGCCTCAGCCACCTCCCACTCGTACTTCTCTGAGAGGTAGTGAACCCGCTGATGAGCTCCTGGTGCTGACACCTTACCCTTGTCAATGTCCTTGCCCAGGCCATTGGGAAAGGCCCATACTTCATATACAGCCAGTTGTGCTTCTTGGGGGACTTGGACAGGCAGAGTGTGCTGGACTCCTCGCTGATCGTCTTGGAGTATGAGACTACTGGATCTGAATTTCTTGATAGGGATTCAGGTATGGTTCTTCTCCAGGTCGTTGAGGTAGATTTCCAGGTGCAGCTCGCCACCCCTGCGATAATGTGCTTGCCAGACTCCTCGATGATATCATTGCACCATGGGATCAGACTTGCCCGGCCCTTTCTGGCCCGCCACCAGTTTGGGCAGGTTGGCGGGCTTCATGGCCTCCTCGGCCACCCTGAATATGGGGCTCACACTGAATTTCATCACACACATGTTGTGGGCATGCTCAAAGGTGGTGATGGTGCCCACTTTCACCAGCAACTGGATGACGCCAACCAGGTCCACATTATTCCCACAGGGCACATCCCCAATGGACTCCATGCATTGACCCATCATCAGGATGGTCCCTGATGGGCTCCTGGTAGGGGTCCTCCTTGCCTGGGGTATAGTTGGGCCCCATGGTCTGGACCTTCAGGCCGATGGACACTGGTCCCAAAAGGATATGCCCCAAAGTAGAAGTGACCCTTGTTGGAGGTTAGCATCATCTTGGGAATGTACATCATAAGTGGACCTTTGGGGTCACAGCTCTTAACAAAGCCTTGTTGTCTGGGGATGCCTTGTAGAGCAGCTCACAATGGTACATCTGGTCTCTCATGGGCAAAGGCAGGTGGATGGTGATCATCAAAGTTGAAAGACTTGGCATTTTAGAACTAGGCTTTTTAAAAAGCCTCAGTTTTATATGTGGAACATTTTCTTGTGTTTTGGGTGAACGTTTACGAAGTAAAGCAGTTTCCCATCCACCAGTTTATATTTAGATGTTTCCTGACTTTGGTTGCAAGGCCCTTCATGTAGCAGCACTCTCCCCTTTTGTACTCAGTATCCTGTCCCCATTTGTCTGGATTTCCTGCCTTCTGAATTTTGCTTTGGGGCAAATACTCTCCTTTTGGTTTCACGTAGTTGAACTTTCCTGAGAAATATATTCCTCATGAGCATTATTGTTAATTGTATTGTTATTAGCACCCTTTGAGTTGTTTCCAACCTGGCTAGCCTGTGCATAGCAGAGCGAAGCATTGTCCAGACCGGTGCCATCTTCACAGTTGTTTCATGGTTGGGCCCATTGTGGCAGCCCCTGTGTCCATCCCTCTCATTGAGGGCCTTCCTCTTTCTTTGCTGCCCCTCCACCTTACCAAACACCATGGTCTCCAGGGACGGGTCCAAACAGTGTAAGACGAAGCCCTGGCATTCTTGCTTCTAAAGAGTACTCTGCTCTACTTTTTTCAAGACAGATGAGTTTGCCCCTTTGGCAGTCCATGGTATTCTCCAGCACCATAATTCAAATGCGTTGATTCTTCTCTGGTCTTCCTTCTTCAGTGTGCCCAACTTTCGTATGCATATGAGGCACTGGACAATACCATGATTTGGTCAGGCATACCCAAGTCCTCAAAGTAGCATCCTTGCTTTTCAGTACTCTAAAGAGGTCATGTGCAGCACTTTTGCCTAATATAACGTATCTTTGATCTCTTGGCTGCTCTTTCCATGAACATTGATTGTAAATCCAAGCAAGATAAAATCCTTGATAACTTTATTTTTTTCCCATTTATCATTCTGTTACCTATTGGTCCAGTTCTGGGGATTTTGGTCATCTTTACATTGAGTTGTAATCTATACTGAAGGCTACAATCCTTGATCTTCATCAGCAAGTCTTTCTCATTTTCAGCAAGCAGGATTGTGTCTTCTGCATATCTCAGGTTGTTAATAAGGCTCCTCCAATTCTGTTGTCACATTCTTCATATAATCCAGTTTGTCAGATTACTTGCTCAGCATATAGATTGAATGAGTATGGTGAAAGGATACAACTGTCTGACATCTTTCCTGATTTCAAAGCATGCAGTATTCTTTTGATTTTTTTCTAACAACTGCCTTTTAATCCATGCTTAAGTTCCGAATGAGCACAGTGAAGTGTTCTGGAATACCCGTTCTTCTCAAGTTTATTCATAGTTATAGTCAATACAGTTGAGAACCTTAGTATAGTCAATAAGACACAAGTAAACATCTTTCTGTTGTTCTTTTACTTGAGCCTAGATCCATCTGACATCAGCAGTGATATCCCTGGTTCCACATCCTCTTCAGAATCTGGCCTGACCCTCTAGCAGCTCTGTCAATGTATTGGTGCAACCGTTGTTGGATGATTTTCGGCAAAATTTTACTTGTGTGTCTTATCAATGATATTGTTCTATAGTTTGAACATTCTATTGGGTCACCTTTCTTTGGAATGGATCTCTTCCAGTCAGCTGGCCAAGTAACTCTCTTCCAAATGTCCTGACATAGATGAGTGAGTGCTTCCAGTGCTGCTTCAGCTTGCTGAAACATTTCAATTGGTATCCCATCAATTCTTTGAGCCTTGTGTTTGACTAATGCTTATAGTTCTGTTTAAACTTCTTCCTTCACCATTGGTTCTTTCTGACATGCTACTGTCTGAAATGTACACTAGTTGTTTTAGGTACAATGGTACTTTTCATCATCTTTTGATACTTCCTGTATTGTTCAATACTTTCTCCCTAGAATTCAATATCGCAACTCGTGTCTTGAATTGTTTATTGAGTTCTTTCAGTTTAGGATATGCCGAGTTCCTTCTTCCTTTCTGTTCTTCTAATTCTAGGTCGTTGCCCATCACAGTATAATATTTGTCTTTGTCTTCTGGAGCTGCCCTTTGGAGTTTCCTATTCAGCTCTTTGGCTTCTTCATTTCTTCCATTTGCTGTAGTTATTCTATTAAGAGCAGGTTTAAAGCCTGTTCTGATAACCACTTTGAACTTTTCTTTTTTTTCCTGTCTATTTGTAAAATGCTTGTGTTGGGGACTCTTACATCTCTTATCACAATACATACCTTCAAGCACATTAGCACATATGCTGCCATCATCATTTTCAAAGCATTCTTTTCCCACATGAGCCCGATATCAGCTCCCCATTTCTTCCCCCTCCCTCCCCCACCCACCCTTCCTCGCAAACCTTTTGATAAGTTATAGATTATTATTTTCCTATCTTTTGTTGTCCTCTCTTGCTCCTCACCCACGTTTCCGTTCTTCGTCTCCTGGGAGGGGGGTATAGGTTGATCCTTGTGATAGATTCCCCCTTTCTCCACCCACCCTTCCCTACTCTCATTGTTGCCCCTGAGGGGTTTATCTATCCTGGATTCCCTGTGTTGTGGGCTTTTATCTGTAGCAGTGTGTATGCTCTGGTCTAATCCGATTTGTAAGGTGGAATTGAGGTCATAGTGGGGGGAAGGAAGCACCAAAGAACTAGAGGAAAGTTGTGTGTTTCATCGGTGCTATACTGCCCCCTGACTGGCTCATCTCTTCCCTGTGGCCCCTCTGTGAGGGGTTGTCCAATTGTTTACAGATGAGCATTGGGTCTCCACTCCATTGCTCCCTATCCCCCGGCCCCATTTCACATTGGGTATGATTTTGTTCTGGGTCTTAGATGCCTGACACCTGATCCCATCAACACTCATGATGACACAAGCTGGTGTGCTTCTTCCTTGTGGGTTTTGCTTTCTTTTTGAATGATATTCCTGATGTCCTACACAGCTCTTTAGCCCTGTCAATAGTGTTCAATGCATTAAATGTTTTGAGATGTTCTTGAAATTCAGGTAGGATAGACTCAAAATAGTATTTTGGCTCTCATGGATGGACTTGTGTTCATTTTCTTCAGCTTCATCCTGAGCTTACATGTGAACAATTGATGGCTCTGTTCGACAGTCAGCCCTGATCTGGTTTTAGCTGCTGATATTGAGTGTCTCCATCACGTCTTCCCACAGATGTAGTCAATTTGATTTTGTATATTCCATCTGGAAAAGTTCATGTACATAATTGCCTTTTGTTTTGTTGATAAAAGATATTTGTTATGAACAGATTGTTGGTCTTGCAAAATTCTATCATGTGATCTCTAGCTTTGCTGCTATCACCAGGTCAGCATTTTCCAACTACTGTTCCTTTCTCTTTGTTTTCAACTTTTGCATCCCAATTGCCAATAATTGTCAGTGCATCTTGTTTGCGTGTTTGATCAATTTCTAACTGAAGTTGGTGGTATAATTCTTCAATTTTTTTCATTACTATCTTTTGTGGTTGGTGCAAATATTTGAATAATAGTTGTATTGATTAGAGTTCCTTAAAGATGGATAGGTATAATCCTATCACAGACAACCTTGTACTTCAGATTGGTTTTCCAAGGTAATTTTTGATAACGAATGGCACACCATTTCTCTTGATTTGTGTTATTCCCAGCAAAATAAATCATTTGATTTTTTAATTTCAGAGTGGTCAATACCAGTTCATTTCAGCTCACTAATGCCTCAGATATAAATCTGATGCATTTTGTGTTTAATGACTTCGAATTTTGCTACATTCATATTTCATGCATTCCAAGTTCTGGTCATTAGCAGATTTTTGTAGCTGTTTCTCCTTACTTTGAATTATGCCCCATCAGGAAATGAAGATTCCCAAGGCTGCACTCCCACAGGCTTTACCCCACTCATGACACCATAGTCTACTCCTCTTAGAGAAAGCAGCTCCTCCTCACTTACAAGTCAAGGGACCCATCCTCAGGCACTGTCTCTGACCGTATTTTGATGCTACGCAGAAAGTTTTCAGGGGCTCCTTCCTCCAAAGTGGGAAGCTGCGTCTTTATTCCTTGTTCTTAGTCTGGAAGCTCCGCCGGAACCTGTTCACTGTGGGTGACCCTGCAAGCATTTGAAACACCAGTGACATAGCTTCCAGCGTCACAGCAACACACAGCCACCACAGTACAAGTACCTGACAGACGCTTGGTGGGTTCATTTTATAGACCTACCTTTTGTTTGTCTGCAAAGTGATCTCCAAGAGTGGATGAAGTTTTAAATTTGAAGGATGGCCCAGAGTCATTTGGAGATCCTACCCGATTTGGAGATCCTACGAGTCTCTGCTAGACCAGGGACTCTGGTCGTCTTTATGACTTTGAATTTTGCTCTCTAGTTTTTTCTCACTTCTACTGGGACCTTCTATTGGGATTCTAGTTGGAGAAGTTGATAGTGGTAGCTGAGTAATATCTAGTTACTTTATAGTGGATAACTGAATTAGAGGCCACTCAATGCCAGAGAATTTGGCTCATAGTTTGTTTTTTGTTTATAGAAGGATCTTCACTTGTTCTCTCCCCTATGTTTCTGTACCTTTTCTGCTCTCTGTAGACACCACGCACAAGTAACTAGGATTAGGACCTCATTAACAAAACAAAAGAGATCCAAACAGGATCAATTCATATTCACAGGTACAGGGTTAGGACTTTACACTTCTTTTTGTGGGGAGCAAAATAAGATTTATAATGCTGCTCACCGTTCTTTTTTAGGTTAAGTTCATTTTGAGCTCCATCTGGCAGGCATCACAGTATAGCTTCAGAAATTCATACTGATTAATGACTTTTATTTCTTTTTTCTCTTGAGTCTGGAGTAGAAGATTTGAGCTTTGCCCATGGATTATTAATGGAGCTAACAAGAGCTTACCTAGCATATGCCGATAACAGTCGGGCTCAAGATTCAGCTGCCTATGCCATCCAGGTAAGCATATTTAGTCATTATAAGCTTTACATTATTAAATTCTAATAAGAAAGTTATAAATTCTATGCTTAAGGCAAACCAAACCAGTTATCCTTGACAAATGACAAAATTACCCTTGATTCCGATTCATGGCATCTCCATGTGTTTCATGCTATTACCTTTTATCCATAGGTCATTTTAAATTGCTATGATTTTTCCAAAGTGAATTGCAAGGCTTGTTTTTTTGGAGACACTTCTGGATATTATAATTTGAGAAAATTCTGCCAATTTTCATTAGAGTTGTGTACTTACCCATCTTCAGTACTCAGGAACTGACTCTAACTTCTATACTTATTTTTTTTTTTGTCAATGCTGTAGAGTCAATTCTGACTCTTTTAAAAATCATTTTATTGGGGCTTTTACAGCTCTTGTAACAATTCATACATCGTTGTATCAAACACATTTGTACATACACTGCCATCATTATTCAATTATAACTCTTAACAACTTTATCAAGGATTTCTGAGGTGGGACTTTATGGGTGCAGACAGCCTTATCTTTCATCTACAGGGTGGCTGGTGGATGTGAACTGCCAGCATTAAAGTGAGCAGGCCCAGCACTTACCCAGCACAGCCACCAGGGCTCCTGTTAAACGTTCATGATAAAAATATCAGAGAGAACAAAAGTGTCCATTCTTAGCACAGACTATTATGGCTATATTCACAAATTTCCTTTGTATGTAAAAGTATATGCTCTTTTCCATCGAAGACTAATATAAAACTAGTTACTATATTTTATAAATTGATTTTCTTTTCTACCTATTTGCCTTTCTTGAGTAGTTTTTCATAGCAGTACATATAACTATTCTTTTAAATAAGTGAATAATATTCAGTGATGTACTATAATTTATTTACCAAGTTTATTTTAGCCATTTAGGTTGTATTTAATGGTTTGCTTTGTTGAACAAATACTTCAGTAAGTATACATATATTTCTGGCAAAGTAATGGAATACATGAATTGTATACATACATAGAAATTTAATTCTGTCTCAGCAAATGCAGGATTTATATTTGGTAGATTTTACTTTTAATTTCACTAGTTTACACTCCCTTGATAGTTCTACCTATTTTCAAATTTTAAAATCTTTGCCAAGCAAGCAAATAAAAACTGTCAGCGCTTCAGTTTAATTTGCACTTATTTACTTTTTTATTTGTTGCTGTTTTTTTTTTTACACATTTTCCCACTATGACTATAACCTTTTTTCCCCCCTTGACATTGGTCTATTTTTTATTGCTACTCAAGACCTAATTGGGTATGATGGAAACTAATTCTTTGTCTATTATTATAAACTACTAGCAGTTTTTTCCAATTCTGTTTTTTTTTCTCTCTGGTATTTCGTTATGGAAAATTTATATGTTTAGTTGAGAATTTGTTCTAGAATTCACAGTGAGCAGACAAGGCTAGAGATAGAAATATACAATCCATAGTACGTTGCAACAGTATTCTCGAGGGAGTTTCAGTAAAGGACTGAGGTCTCCCTGTACCAGCTATACTCATGTGCATATATATCTCTAGCCTAGTGCCTTCATTAAGAAGCCTGCTTATTGGACGCCTCACCTTAAGCACTTCTACCACCTCCTACAAGACCTCTTTTTAACAGAGGACCTTGGCTGGGGCACTCTTGTCTATTCTGACAGTATTTACTACTCGTTATCCTCGTGCCCTTACCCCTGACTTCCAAGATTGTAAATGGAACTCTGCTCAGGTCCCCTGAGCAATGATAGTTCCACTCATCTGTGCCCCATGTCACCTGACTAGCAGCCAGTGTTGCTCATTGGGGGAAAATTGGGGCCCTGGCAAGTTGATGCCTTTTTCTTGTGCTTTTTGCCTTCATCTTTCATTGCCACCATAAATGAATTATGATTTTTTTGTTAATTTCAATTCGCTTATTGTCAGCTCCTTACAGGTCAACAATGTCCCTCTTTATGTTGCTAATGGTTCTTATTTGTTGTTTTAATGTTTGACAGTTATATTGATTTATATCTGAACATATTAGAAAGTTTTGCAATCAGTAGTACAATCAATATTCGAATATTTTCTCCTTCCTTGCATTCAATATTATTAACCTAACTACATCTGCCAAAATCCACTTTACATTGTTCTCTGTGTCATATTAAGTGTGTTAACATTTTTGGATTATGGTCGGAGGGATTCACCACACTTTATCCACGTAGAGATACTGAAGGTCGATGTTGGACTCCCACTATCATCAATTGTACTCTGCAACAAAAAGTCATGTCATGGTGAATGAGGGGGGGGAGGGTAGTGTGCAGTGGAGACCCAAAGC
Source organism: Tenrec ecaudatus (assembly GCF_050624435.1). Taxonomy (NCBI): domain Eukaryota; kingdom Metazoa; phylum Chordata; class Mammalia; order Afrosoricida; family Tenrecidae; genus Tenrec; species Tenrec ecaudatus. The sequence continues at coordinate 137,537,144 of NC_134533.1, forward strand.
CCGTCTGCAGGCCACTGGACACCCCCTTACAGAAGGTCACGGGGAGGAGATGAACTAGTCAGGGTGAAGGATAGCACCGATTAAACATATAAGTTTCCTCTCGTTCCTTAATGCTTTCCCCCCTGCACTATCATGACCCCACTTCTACCTTACAAATATGGCTAGACCAGAGCATGTACCTGGGTACACATAAAAGCTCGAAACACAGAGAATCCAGGACAAATAACCCCTCAGGACCAATAATGAGAGTGGTCATACCAGGAGGCATGGGGAAGGTGGGTGTAGAAAGGGGGAACGATCACAATGCTCTACTTATAACCCCCTCCCAGGGGGATGGACAACCAAAAATTGTGAAAAGGGAGACATTGGTCAGTGTAAGACATGAAAAAATAATAATTTATAAATTATCAAGGGTTCATGAGGGAGGGAGGGAAAGAGGGAGGGAGGGAAGAGGGAGGGGAAAATATGGGGAACTGATACCAAGGGCTCAAGTAGAAAGAAAATATTTTGAAATGATGATGGCAACAAATAAGCTTGAAACAATGAATGGATGTATGGATTGTGATAAGAGTTGTACAAGCCCCCAATAAAATGATTTATTAAAATTAAAAAATATATATTGTTCTTCAAACTGACAATTAGAATTTAAGCTTTAATACTGGTAGTTCACTCCTCCAGATTTGAATTGTATTATTTACAATCCTTGGATCACATAGGCTGGTGTGTTAGCTTCTTCGGTATGGACTTAGCTGACACCTCTCTTAGATTGCTACTTGTTTAAGACAAGCTTTTAAGACCCCCGAGACTATTTTTTCTGATAGGTAAAGAGTATTTGATTTTCTCAGCACACTTTTCTTTAATACTGTATCTTCAGTGATCTTTAAATGAGGGTAGGTGTGGAGTAGGGCCATTTCCTAAGAATTCATTGTTCTTGGATTAGGGCTATGATTAAGTGTGAGCTCAACAGTCATTCCTGTAGCTATGGTTTATTTATGTTTCCATATGTAACTTTAGAGACATCATTCTCCTTTTATTTGGGAAAATGATAAAACACATCCCCATGGATCATATGGTAATGCTACTGAAAATATTATTAATTGAACCATTGTTACAGAATTCCAAATGCTGTTTTGAAAAAGAAAGTATATATATATATATATGCCAAATATATTAAACAGATTTTAAGAATTATGGATTGTTGGCCTGTACAGATTAGAAACGCAAGTGACTGGATACTAGTCATGTAAACAAATGAAGGTTGAAGATAGGGCAAAATTTTCAGCAATGCTCATTCATAAAAGCTGAACAATACCTGCGAGGCTAAAAAATGTTACTAAAAAAAAAAAAAGTCAAGAGAACATGAAAAGAGAAAATCTATGGTGCTCCCAAGCTGCCATTCATTGGGTGCACTCAAAGCAAGAGCTCCAAACTAAGGTCCACCAACCTCCAAATCTGTAACCTTGGGATATCCAAGGGGGTTTCAGTTCTGTACATCAGCTAATGTTTCTTTGGAAGTCCACTCTAGTTTTCTTTTGATTAGTGTTTAAATGGGATGTATTTTTTTAAACTTTCAATCTGTTATTGTTTTCTAACTTTTTATTGTGAATTGTTGAGTTTCTTGAGCAAATCAGTAACTCATATATATATATATATATATTCAATAACTCATATCTTTTGTTTCATGTCAATAATTGCAGTACCCACAATGGAACATAATTTATTCTACATATCCTTGTGTTGCTTGTTTCCATCCCTACATTTTTAACCCTCTCAAGTTTGTCCTTTGGGAAATGCTGCCCTTTTATTTTAACCTGTATAGGCCTATGTATGGTTTGGCTGTAAAACAAGCCATGGGGGTAAGTTCAGTTCCAGGTCTGAATTGTATCTATGGTCATGGTCTTGGGATTTCACCAGTCTCTACCCAACCAGCAAGCCTGTTCTTTTAAAAATAGTAAGTGTAGCTTCATGTTTTTCTTTCACACTATTCAGGACCTTCTCATATGATCTCTTTGATAGTAGTTGGTAGTGGTAGCAGGTACCTTAACCCCAGGAGCTACTTACCAGAGTAGGATGTAGAGTACTGGCGTTGTGGATTATGTATTAGCACTTGACTTTGGTGTCCTTAGGGCCATGGTTCTCAACCTCCAGGCCATGACTCAGTCCCTCATGGTGTCTGGTTATGTCTAGGAAGTGTTTATAACTTTGCTCCCTGTATGGTTCACTGTATTTAGGGATATTTGCAGCATACGTAAGTACACATATAGAAAAAGCCTGTCAAACATAGGTATTTGTGGGTTTCCTCCCATTCGCCCGCTGCTTCCATGTCTACACATGCATCCACTTAGTAGATTCCTGGTTTGTGTCTGTAAGTGTGCTTACCTGTGTTGCTTTAGCGCTTGTCCTCCCACAGCACCTGCCCCTGTCGTTCTTTGCTGGCCTTCCTTTGTTTCCTGTTGCCTTCTAATTCACCCAAGTTACTATGTGTGTGCCCTTCCTTTCTTTCCTACTCCAGGTGACCATCACAGACTATTCTTAGAGTGTGAAGACTTTTTATAATAATGATCTCCTATAATATTTTTCCTTTTGTAATTGAACTACTTCACTCAGTAGAATGTCCTCTAGGTTCATCCCTGCTATGAGGTGTTTTGCCGTAATTTATGTATTCATTCTTTATTGACGGGCATTTTGGTTGTTTCCAGCTTTTTGCTATTGTGAATAGTACTTTGGTAAACATGAGTGTACATATATCAGTTCTTGCCATGGCTTGTATTTCTCTAGGATACATACTAAGTAGTGGGATTGTGGGATCATGTTTCTATTTCTAACTTTTAAAGGGAATTCCAGACCATTTTCCACTGTGTCCACAGCATTTCACCATCCCACTACCCTTGCCAACGTTTGTTTTTTCTTAATCAACAAACTTTCTTGTAATAGCATGGGATTTAGATACACTTTTTAATAACCAAACTGTCTTGCTTTTAATTGTTCTGTTGAAACAATTCAATTATTGATATGGTTGTATAAAAATAATAGCATATTGGTGATTGTTTGTCTCAGTTTCTTTTCTGTTTGAACCCATTGTTGCAGCCACTGTGTCACTCCATCTCCTTGATGGAATTCCTCTTTTCTGCTAACCTTCTACTTGACCAAGCATGATGTCCTATTCCAGGGACTTGTCTCTCCTGATAACATGTCTAAAGTTTGTCAGATGAAATCTCACCATTTTTGCTTCTAAGATGCATTTAACTGTACTTCTTCTAAGAAAGATTTGTGTGTTCTTGTGTTTGTCCTTGGTACTTTTAATATTCTTTTCCTGTACCATAATTCAAATAAATCAATTTATCTTTGGTCTCCCTTATTCATGGTCCAAATTTCACATGAAAATAAGGAGACTGAAAGTACAATGACTTTGGTATTTTCCAATTGGCAAATTCCAATTGCTCCTCAGTCTTATACTTCAGTCCATTTTGTAGATAGAACCCAAACAGGCCTCATGTTCAACCACTGCCAAGCTTTTATGAATGGTTCTTGGTATTGATATAAATGTCCTGTACTGTTCTTACTTTGAAATTTGATAATTCTCTATATTTTTATGACTCGTGTATATAGAACATAGATGAACATGTAGGCTTATGTACCACATGATTGACTTACAAATGTAAAATTTATATTTTTAGGAGTTACTTTCTATTTATGAGTGCAGAGAAATGCAGAATAATGGCCCTGGGCACCAATTATGGAGACGGTTTCCTGAGCATGTTCGGGAAATACTGGAACCTCATCTAAATACCAGGTATGTGAATGTATTAATGCTATTTTCATTTAATTATTTATAATTTGTAAAATATTACATCTGGTACAGTTTTTAGCATTAAAAAACACTGTACTTTTGGGGGGTAGCATGGTCTAATTGTATTTTCTGCTGTGATTTATGTTTATAAACTCTTGTTAAAATGTAAAGTGCAGCCTATTCATTGGGATACATTTTAAATTTTAAACTATTTAGACAAATTCAATGAAGCCAATTGATAAATGTTTTTCATTTGAAAGAATCTACTTAAAGTTGAATGTGAATTGAAGCCTGTGACTTTTAACTCTTATAAAACAGAGTTTAAAGTTAGTCCCCAAAGCTTTATTAACCCCAGTGACAGAGATTGTAATTTATTCCTAATTTTTCTTCATGATTATAATCTCCCCTTTATGTCCTTAAAAATTAGTTTCTAAGCTTTGAAAACTTTAAGTGCGTTTTCTAGAGCTGATTGAAATTCATAAATAATAACATTTGTTTAGTTCAGACCGACACTCAGGGACATACATGAGTGAGCTCTCCATGTCTTTGGGCCTTCAAATAAGTGCCTGTCATTGTTAGGTGCTACTGAGTGAATATTCGACTCATTTCGATCCCATGTGACATAGTAGAACTAACACACATGGTTTGCTAGATTTTGGTTTTCAGAGAAGCAGATCTCCAGGTCTTTCTTCCTCTGGGCTGCTAACTGGGTGAGTTTGAACTACATCCCAGTGCTTAATGGTTGCACCACCAGGGAGGGAATTGCACTTAAACTCTAAAGTGCTTTATAAAAACTCTTAGGTATTTCTACTTAGTTGCTGGATACCTTTTTATATTTTGAAATATTTCTAATATGCTGTTATTTTTTATGACTAGCAGTTAACATTTTCTGCCTACTTGCTATTCTCCTATTAAAGTGGTCAGGCAGGCATGAAGTTAGCAAAGTAATGAATTTTTATCATCTGCTATTTTTATATCTGAAGCAGAGGTTATGTTATCTGTCCTGATGATATGACTTTAAGGCTGTCTGTTCCCATAAATATCAGCCTAGGAAACCCAGTCAGTATAGCTGTTCTGTTTGGCCCTAAGAGGTGATTAGAGTTGGAATCAGCTCAATGGTAGTGGTATGGAGTCAGAAATTAGTCTGTAGCCACACTTATGGTTGTAGGTAAGAGATTTTCTCATTGAGATTGCTGCCTTATAAAAATAAGAGATAGTGTTAATGTAGTTGACCCTCCTTTTATGAACATTTTTGTGTGAAACACCGAGACACTCCAGTAGTCTATTTGGAGAAATTAATTTTTAGAACTGGATAGAATCACTACAGTTTGACCTAGCCATGAAGAGATAACTGGTTTGGAAAAGAAGTACTAGGAGAAGGGAAGTTGTCACAGATGCGAAGAGTATAGCTGCGAACAGAGAAAATCTCAATGAGATATTGACTCTTGGAGTAACCGGATCAACGACCCAAGCATATCGGAAATTGTGGTCATAAAGCGTCTAAAGAATTGATTTTGGAAATGATGTCCTTGTAATGACAAGAAGGGATCCCAGATAAAAGGAGAAAGTTGAAGTTGATTAGGTGGCCCAGGTGAACGTAGATAATGAGACTTGGGAAAGCCATGTGCTAATGAGTTTATTAGATGTTTACAATGAAGAAGAGGAGTGAATGGTAGACTTGAACTACAAAGGGAAGGTTTTCCTTAGACAAAAGTAGGTTTTTCCTTAGACAAAAGTTGAGTAAAAAATGTCTGAAAGAAGCCTGGAGGAGGAAGAGGAGGAGGAAGAAGAGAGGAGACAAACAATGCCTTTGAGATGCTTTATGTGTAAAAGACTGATTTCTCACCCTATCCTGAAGGACTGAAGAAAAGTGATAGTAATTCAAGACAGTGGAGTGGAGTAGTCAGTGAAGGAGTTGATAGTTCATCGTACTGTCTTAATTAAGTTAGAAATTAATGAATATATCATCTATATATGTGTACTTATATTTTAACTTTTATTTATGTGTAATTCACATCATGCAATTCAGTGGTTAAAACATTAAAAAGTTGTGCAGTCATCACTAAATTAATTTTTATCTTTATTTTTTAATAAACAAATTTTCAAAATTACAGATACAAGAGTTCTCAGAAGTCAACAGATTGGTCTGGAGTAAAGAAGCCAATTTACTTAAGTAAATTAGGTTTTAATTTTGCAGAATGGTCAGCATCTTGGGCTGGTTATCTTATCACAAAGGTAAGAGAACCATGTATAAAAATTGTTAGCTCCTCAGAAATTCTACAGGAAACCAGGTCATCTTCTATCTGAAAGCCTTGCACACTCAGAATGCACGGAAATACTTGCACTTTTAGTAATAGAGATATTTTCTATAGAAAATTTTTGCTAATAGAGACTGACAGGTTTTTTTACTGTTACTTGTAACAATTTCCAAGTAAGATAATTTTTATCAGGTATTTACCAGGGTCTTTATTTGTTTGTTCAAATGTTTATTGACTTTAAATTGTGCAACAATATGGTTTAATAAGATATTATTATATATGGATATAATGATATGTGATTATAGAGTTTTTAATGTAATAAAAAGATTTTTAATGTAATAAAGACATTATCCTTTAATGAGAACTTCTAAAAGAGGACATAATATCTGAATTTCATACAAGAGAAATTTTTAATGGAATTTTATAGAAAAGCAGATATATTTCTGTTTTACAAATATGAAACTTTGCATACTAGACAGAGAAAATTATATTCTGTGAGCTTGTACAGTTCTCAATTTTATTGTTTAATTCAGATTTCTGTGATTTTAAGCACGGGAATTTGTATCTGATAATTATAAGATATTTTTCTCAAATGTCTAAGGGGCATCCTGAAAAGGCACTAGAAGGCTAGCACACTCACTACTTCAGGATGTGAAATCTTTTATTAATTAATTGTTTCATTGTTGGAAATTTTTTTGAGGGACCTTTCTTTGTTTAGGAGCCCTGGTGGTGTAGTGAGTTATGTGTTGGAGGTGATAAGAGGAAAATGAGGCTTTCTATTCCTGTAAAGAGTTAGTCTCCCACAGGGGCAGTTGTACACTGGCCTATAGGGTCAGTGAATCACCGTCAGTTTGATGACATTGAGTTCTTTTTTCTTTTTTTTCCCACTTTAATAAAGATTTTACATTTGTGGGAAAACAGCTCCTAAAAATTGCTAAGAGAATGGTCATGTTAGTGAATTGAAACTTAGGTCATACAATAACATTTGATTCTAACCCCCAGTAATATACTTTCTAATTTTTTTCTGTAGTTTATCATCAGTTTTATTATAAATCACATCTATTATAAATGTGAATCTCATGCTTAATATTTTATTCTAGATCATACTCTGACTACATTATTTAATGTTAGCTAAGCATATATTATAATTAATTAGAAAGAGTAATCTGTAATAACTGAGTGTTAAGAACTTTTTCTAGTTTGAATGACAAATGGGAATCATAGTAAACAATTCGTGTACATGAAGTGGATGTTTATTTTAATCAGTTTCTTCTCAAGGTGAAGATACCTCTTTATAAATGTCCTAGAGAAATATAGTCGCTTTCTGTTTACCCTTTGCAAGTACAAAGGGTGGATCATTCCACTACTGACACTTGGGAAAAAAAAGATTAAATTCAGAATAAAGTGGCTATAACCCCCACTTAAGAGAAGGAAAACATAGTTCATGAACTTGAAAAGGTTTAGAGTGACTAGAAAGGTGGTGGTCGGAAATCTCTGCTTGCATGTACACGCCTCTGTCCACAAGAAAACAGCACCTGTCGTGATAAATTTCATCTCCCATGAAGACTTTGGCATTCAGTCAATTCAATGTGCAAAATTACTAACTCTCCCTAATCGTGTGAGCTTACAGGTACGACATGATCTAGCCAGTAAAATCTTTACCTGCTGTAGCATTATGATGAAGCACGACTTTAAGGTGACCATCTATCTTCTGCCTCATATTCTTGTCTATGTTTTGTTGGGCTGTAATCAAGAAGATCAGCAGGAGGTGAGAGCATATTTAGTTTCTGAATATGTGAACCTTTGTCCAAATAAGTATTAAGGATACATATTAGTGGAAATATATATCATGATATACGAGGGGGTACCCCCCCCAAAACCGGGATTGTGCAGGGCAGAGTAGAGCTTCATAGTACACATTTTTCCCACTAGGTGAGCATTGAGCAACTCGCTCCGAGGTAGTGTACCCAATGACATAGTCTGGGAAGGTTCTCTGATTACAGAGAATTTTTGCGTAAAAGCAATTTTGCTCTAACTTCATGCTTTGTCATGGTTGATTTAAGAGAACAGGAACAATGCTGCAGAAACTATTGAGATGTTGTCTACAGCTTACAAGGACAGTGCTAGGGGAAAAACACAAGTGTATGAGTAGTTTTCTCGTTTTAAAAAAGTTGAAATGTTGACTGATGGCAAACCTCGTCTGGATGTCTGTCAATTCCCAAACGGACAAAAATATTGACTGTAGTGCATTTTGGAGTTCATTCCACCTGGTCAGACTGTTAATCAAACTTTCTATTTAGACGTTCTGGAAAGATTGCTAACAGTGTGCAACAAAAAAGACCTAATTTGTGGCAGATGGGGTACTGATTTTGCCACCAGGACAATGAACCTACTTTCGTAGCCATCTCAGTGCCCCAGTTTTTAGTAAAAACGCCATGCCTCTCTTGCCCCATGCATCTTACTCACTTGACCTCGCTCCGTGCAAATTGTTTCTTTTAATGAATAGAGACATGAAAGGACAGCTATTTGATGACAGAGATGGCGTGAAGAAAGAAACAAGGAAGTGCTGTCAGCCATCCTAATAGATGAATGTGGGAAATGTTTCCAATAATGGAATTGCAGATGTGACAATTTCATTAAGTGTATTAGAGACTACTTTGAAGGGGATAAGGTTGTTTTGTAAAAATATTTAAATACATAGTTTGGGGAGGGGAATTCCAGATTTTTTTTTGTACCCCTCATATCATGGTATGTGTACATGTCTAAATTCATAAAATTTAAAAAAGAAATTAAAACTTGTACTTATTAAAAAATTGTTTAATGCTTACTATAGAAAGTTAGGAAATATAAGATGTGCTCAAATATATAAACATGGCAATACCTTCTTTTTAATTTATTGTTAATACCTTTGTGAAAATGTGTATATATGTTTGTCTCTTTCTCACTCTCCCTCTGTCAGGGTTGTTACTGAGAAGTACTACTATTGGGTTATAAACATGCATTTGAAATTTTAGTGATGATGACAACATTAATTGTACTGATTTACAGTTCCTACCAGCAGTTCACAAGTGTGTTTACTTCCTAATATTTTTGTCAATACCAGATAGTTTTAAACATTTAAATTTTAGACAGCATGATATGTTAGTACCATTTTGGTTAGCAGCCAAAAGTTTTAGCCACTACATTTGTAACCAGAAATGTGTTCTTCTTAGGTCTATGCAGAAATTATGGCAGTTTTAAAGCATGATGATCGGCATACCTTAAGTACACAGGACAGTGCATCTGATCTGTGTCAGCTAAGTACACAGACTGTATTCTCCATGCTTGACCATCTCACACAATGGGCAAGGCACAAATTTCAGGCACTGAAAGCTGAGAAATGTCCACAGAGCAAATCAAACAGGGATAGGATGGATTCAAAGGGTGAGTCATAATTTCTATTGTTTATCTTCTTTTAATTTTCCCATTAACTACTTCCTGTATCAATTCTTTAATTTCCTTAAAATAGCCCTTCTGTTTTTGTAGATAACTTTTTTTCTTTTCAGTTTTAATTTTATTTATTTTTTAAATTAATCTTTTTATTGGGGCTCATACAACTCTTATCACAATCCATACATACATCAATTGAGCAAAGCACCCTTATACATTCGTTGCCCTCATCATTCTCAAAATTCACCTTCCACTTGGGTTCCCGGAATCAGCTCGGTTTCCCTTTTTTTCCCCTTCCCCCTTTGTGGATAACTTTTTGACTTATGAGTGAGACTGTGGGTTTTTCACTGAGAAAAAGCAATGGAAAAAAAAAAGTCAAAAGATCTATAAATTCATACTCATTTTTTTAATAAGTCACATACCTAATTTTCCTCCTGAAAGTTAATAGTATCTCCAGTATTGGATATTTCTGAGAATTTAATGAGATTATGAATTGCAAAGTGAGAAAGAAATGAGATATTAATCTTGTTATTTTCTGATATAAATACTATTTGATAACCCATTTACTTCATATCCTCTCGCTGCTCATAATAAACCTCGTGCTTTTTTATACCTCACTCACTTTCACAAACACTAACTGTTGTTTTCCGTAGATTTTTAAGACTACGTGAAAAAAATCTAATAGTCTGCAAAGCGGCCATTCTCATATACAGTCCTTAGTTTGTGAGCATTTCGCTTTCCTGTCTACAGATTTGTGAAAGCACATATATTCCTGTTGTTAAGCGTAATAGTTTCTTTCCTATAGTTTTCTGGAATTGCAATTAATTTCCTGCTTGGCAATATATTTTCTGGATTTATTTTAATATATTTTTATTAATTTAACAAATGTCTATTGCTATTTCTGTATGCTTCAGCATTATAACAAAACTAAGCATGAACTCTGTTATAACTATTTCTAATAACGTTTCTGTTATTTTCCCAATAAATAAAGAAAACTCTAGCTTTTAAAGAATAACATTTGGAATAATTAAAAATTATACTTAATGGTTCTCAAAATTTGAAATGGCATAAAAATTTTGATAAAAGTAAGGAATTTATTTTCAATTTTATTTATTTTTAATTTTCTATCAATTAAATTCTGAAGAAATATACTTCTCTTTGATGTTATGAATCATTACTAAAAATTTTAAGTTTAAAAAAATTTTATTATTAATTGGGATTTAATACATATCATTCCATAATTCAATCACACCAAGCAGAATTGTGAAAAAGATTTTATAAACTGAACTGTCTTCACTTAGACGTTTCTAATGTTTTTCTTAGACTTTTTAAAATTACATCCTAAAGTACTTATCATTTTTCTTCAAAGACACTTTTACTTTCAATTTCCATTGTAGTTGTTGATGTGTGGTATATGTTGGGGGGAAAATAGGTTGTTAACAAAGAAGTCTAAATTTTAAAATAAAATAAGGTTATTTTTATAATTCTATTCTGTCCTAAGGAATGGGTACACTGTATTTCATACTTTCTTGTTAAATAGTAACTTGTCCTTGTATCATATATGTCATCTTTTGTTCAACATTTTATATGTCTTCATTTAATTCTCATAATAAAAGTAAGGTAAACTGGGAAAATCTTAATAGTGCCTTTTTGTAGATGAAGTAGTTGAGCTCAAATAAGTTAAATGATTTTCAAAAGTTATAATGGTAGACTTGGAACAAGGACCCTTAGAATAAGTATCCTGTTTGATAGTAACAGTCTAAATAGGATAAATCAGACCTAACTGTTTTAAATGACATTTAGAATTTTGATTTTCAGTTACTAATTTTTCCCCCATAATTTAGTATCTTCTGTGGATTATGAAGACTACCAGAGTGTAACTCGCTTTCTAGACCTCATTCCTCAGGATACTCTGGCCGTGGCGTCCTTCCGCTCTAAAGCATATACACGAGCTGTCATGCATTTTGAATCATTTATTACAGAAAAGAAGCAAAACATTCAGGAGCATCTTGGATTTTTGCAGGTTTGAAATTAATATAATGAATTTAGTAATGATGGTTAACATTGTCAATCATTCATGTTTTTCATTTTATTGATCATCTACTTTGTACTAAATCCTGTGTTAAGCACTAGACATTTGTAATTAATTTAGCAGATTACAGATTAGGGAGGAGATAAGCATAGATTAAATGTACTATCTTAAGTCCAGTGATACAGATGTACCCTGAGGAAGGATGCTTTATCCATCATCTTGGTAGGGGAGGGCATGGATGAGCAGGAGGTCAGAAAGGACTTCTTAGAGATGAGGTCTCTGCTGGTTTTTTAAGGATGAGCAATAGAAACCCAGAAACAGATATAAGGAAGACATTTCAAGCAGACGCATCTCTGGAGAATGAAAAGATGATGCTATGTTTTGAAAAATAAAGTATCAGTTCTGGGTTGGCAGAGAGAAAAAAGGAAGATTTTTTGGGGGGGAAGATTTACATAGAGGAAAGACCATGAATTATAGAGAACCTGTTAAAAGTTATCGAAGGAGTATGGATTGTTGTAAAAGTTGTAAGAGCCCCCAATAAAATGATTTATTAAAAATTTTAAAAAAAGTTTTCCAAGGAACTGGATTTCAAAACATGAATGGAAATTTGAAAGTAGTTCTAAAGGTTTGTGGGAAAATTCTGTTATCTTTTTATTCCATTTTTTCACAAAATTTGTGAAGCCTCCGTATATGTGGTTAGCATGGCATTTTAGCTAAAAGCCTGTGGCATTTGTTGAGGAAAGGTAGGAAGGAGACCATTACTAGTATTCTTGTGAGAATTAGGGACCTGAATGTGGAGGTTGGTGGGTAGAGTGATGTGCTGGTTGAATTAGGAATCAGACAGCTGGTGAAATAATGGTTTATTTGACCACATAATGGTGGTGAAGGGAAGAATAGGAAGTTAAGGGCCGATTGGTCTAATACAGGGGATAAGTTAGAGAATAACATTAATGGGCTTTTTCAGCTCAAAAGCAAAATGTTAAAAACTGGAAAATTATTAGCTTGTCATTTTAGGGTGAATATTAGTGTTTTCCTTATTTTGTGTTCCTCCTCATCTAACTTGGAGTCTGGTTCATTGTTAAAATCATCCTTTTGCAAGCATACTCAACTCTCTGACTCTCTTCTCACTATGTTGTCTTCACACTGTAAAACGCCAACTCTGGAGTGCCCGCATGTGTGCAGTGGAACACTGCTGAAGAAAATGGGTTTTTTACTGGTATGTCTTCAAGTTTGTGGTCTCACACTGCTTCCTCTTTATTTCTCTACAAGGCCGTCTTCCTTTCAAGGTGACAATGCTTTCCTTCTTCCTCCTTTCTTTGCATTTCCCCTTTACCGTTAAATAATAACTGTGTGCATTGTTCACCATGAAAAAAGAGACTTGATAGCTGTACCCTTAATTCTTTTTTTTCTCCCTTCCTGTTATCCCTAAGGAAAAATCTCCTCTTGAATCAAAATTTGACCCTTCTACTGTGTTCTTTTTTAAACTTTTTATTGTGAATTAGGTGGGGGTTTATATTTCAGATCATCAATTTTATTTTTAATAGTTTAAACTGTTCATAAAACCCCTTCCAATGGCTTGTCCTACACTCCATCTCCCACCACCCCAAATTTCTTTTCTTCCTCTTACAGAGTATATCTTCCCTGTCTACTTCCTAGCTGAAAGGGTCTCAAAATTTAATTGGGCCACCACCCCCTTTCAGAAAAGAAGAAGAAAATTGCTCTGTGCCCCCTGGCAATTAAAAATTTCTGTTTAATAGTTTTTGCCGTAATCTGGGATAAAGTGTAGTTACCTGTTCCCTATGGGTCCATGCAGCACTCACAAGGGGCAGCATTGTCCATTTTGGGAGGCACTGCCCCACCTGTTGCTTTACTTTCTCTCCTTTGCCCCCCCTTTCTCTGCCCCTCTAGTCATTAAAGTCTGTTTCTTTTGTTACAAAATCCTTTGTCTCAGTTTTTACTTTATGACAGTGGTCTCATACAGTGTTGGTCTTTTTGCAACTAATTCCATTCAGCATAATATTCTCCATGTTCATCCATGTCATGAGGTGCTTCACAGTTTCATCAATATTCATTAGCAATGTATTCTACTTATATTCATGATTTCAGGGTTTCACCCCTTCAAGTGTTATTCTTCAGAATTTCTCCTTTTCAGCCAGAGAATTCTCATCTGCATGGGAATGTGTATATAGATATACTCTGTTGTCTCCTAACTTAATTTTTTATAAGTTACCATGATTTTACATTCTTCTTCAGAGCCTTAGCATGTTTCTTTTTCAGCCAATGTGTTTGAAAGAATTGTCAGCCTTTCCTGCTTTGACTTCAGTTTGTACAATATATTCTTCCCATTACAATCAGGCATTTCCCTGCTCAACTGACACTGCTGTTACTAAGGAAATTATTGATCTCCAAGTTAAAATGTCTGATAAAATTTTCTCAGTCCTCATCATCTTTATAGCATCATTTTACTTATTTTTAAGACCCTTATTTTTCTCTCACTGCTTTGTAATACCTCATTCTCTAGTTCTCTTTCATATCCACTGTTTTCTCCTCTCAGTTTTATTCGTTGGCTCTTTTTAGTTGCTAAATTTAGTTAGGAGTACTATTGTCTCTTTCCACGTACGTTTTATTTTCATTTCTTAGATCATTTCATCATTTTCCTTGCTTTAAATTATTTTTGTCTTAATTATTTCCAGGTTTTTATCTTCAACCTAGATATCTCCTTTTTAGTTCAGATCTAATTTCTTGAAGGCATATCAATACCAATATGGCTAAAATGCTTATTTAAAAGTTTTTTGTTTATTTTTTATTTAAAAGTTTTAAGAAGAAAATGCTATAGTATAAGCTATATGTAACAGGATTTATTATCACTTAGATTCAAAGAGCTTTCAGGATCTTGGGGTTCTTTATAATTTAAGTCCAATTAGAGTGTTGAGGTTAATAGAATTGTAGTTTGTAATTTTACTATGAACCTGCCTTGAAACCAATAATTATTCTTGTTCTGATGGGGAAAAAATTTCTCATGTACTCCTTTACATGAACAGATAGTTTCACATTCTTATTTTCAGTTGTTTCTCCCCCATCCTCATATATTTGACTGTTTTTTCATTGGTGGAATAAAGAAATTGTATGCTGCGATGCACGAACCAGATGGTGTGGCTGGAGTCAGTGCACTTCGAAAAGCAGAGCCTTCGCTGAAAGAGCAGATCCTTGAACATGAAAGCATTGGCTTGCTGAGGGATGCCACTGCTTGTTATGACCGAGCCATTCAGCTCGAGCCAGACCAGGTAAGGTGGCCACTGGAAACAAAGCCTTGAGATTACACGCTTTAACTGGATATTAAAAATATAAGACTCAAGCCAGTTTTTAATAGCCATAGTGATTTTCTATCCTCTGAGAAATATTTCAGATTTTAAATTCTCCCCTCTTCATGTTTGAATCTCTGAAATTCTCCTTTAGAATCATTGAATTACAATTACTAATAGGGGTATGTTTTATATATCAAATCTCAGGACAGGGAATGTGTATGCATCACTGATGTTTAAGCCCAACTTTGATAATCGCTAATCTTGAGATACTGCATTTTCCCTTACATTTAGCATATTTATTTTCTCAGAAGTTCTAAGTACCAGGAGTTTATTTTTCATAGTCTTTGTTTTCAGTATTGAGGAATATTACAGTTAATAATAATTAATTAACTTTCAGTTATTAGAAATGAAAATCCATATTAATAATTTTGTGACTTTGAGCTTCAGCTTTTATATGAGAAATAATAGAACAAATAATATTTTAATCATTACATTTATATTTCATCAGAAGTGAAAATCAGATTAAATCTGGAAGGAAATAAAATTTAACTTCAGGTTTTTTTTTAATTGTTTGTTTTCTAGTTTGTATACTTTTTTTTTTTATGTGTAGAACATTGGTAGAGGGCTGTCCCATATAGCCAAATAAGTGAGTTGCTAAATTAAAAAAGTAGTCATAATGAGGAAATTAGTATTTTGTAATGAATAACTGTAAACTATTGTTAGTTTCAAGGTATATTTGAAATGATAATTGCTATTTTAAATATTTTTTAATTTCTAGATTATTCATTATCATGGTGTAGTGAAGTCTATGTTAGGTCTTGGTCAGCTGTCTACTGTAATCACTCAGGTGAATGGCGTTCATGCTAACAGGTAATATTTTTGAAAGGGATGATTTTTTTCCTTGATTATTACATCTGAATGAGCAATTTTCCATTAATATTGACTTGATATTTATTATATGATACAGTGGTTTGTATTATGCTTTCATGGGGTTAGAGATAAACACCCCTAATTTATTTTCCTGTTCTCTGAAAAGTTGGTCACCTAGAGTTAACCAATTATTTTCTGTCTACAGAAACTACTTTTGAACTAGCTTGTCCTTTAGGCAGGAAGCATGCAGAGCTCACCTGCTACTGGTGAGGCTCATCAGGGCACATTCTGGGATTCCAGAGGCATCTAATCTCTGCTTACAGTGGTAGCACCAGGTATTTTTTTCTGTGCTGGCAAGTGATGAGCTTTGTCACTGATTTATGGAATGCTTGTTGAGACTATGAGTTTATTTTTCTAATGTATTGGTGTGTATTTAAATTACTTATATATGGCAAAAATTAAGACTGAAGAGTTGAAACCATGTTCCTAAATATATTCATCAGATTCCAATGTCCGGACTATTCTGAGCTGAGAGAGCTATTTGAAAGGAATGGGACCTGATTTAATCAAAGAATATTCAGGCCACTGTTTTTAGTTATATGACTTCTAAAGATAGTATCATCTAAGCATCATTTATGTAATTTGAAACTAATTCATAAAGATCACTGTTCTGCAAGTGTCTGAGAGCAAATAATCTGTTAGACGGTGTCACAGTAGTGGAATTTTTAAAAGGATAAAGGGATACTTTTCAGAAGCAGGAAAACTCGTTATAGATAGAATGGATGTAGATGTGTTTCTCTAGATTAGTTGAGAGATCTTATGAAAAGAGAAATAGAATTAACTTGGAGAAGTTTGTTATGCTTCCAGTTAAGGTGTTCACTTGAAATGTCAAGTTTTCTTATGAGACATTGGACAGTCAGACACTCTGTCTTTTCATTGGGCCTGGGTCACATTGAGCCTCATTGATCTTTAGTCTGTGAAAATACAAAATCATTATTTGGAGAATGGATATTGTATTAGATTAGTGAACATGGTCATTGAAGGGACCTATTTGCTTGGGGAGGATCTGTATTTATATTTAAACAAATATTTCTCCAGACTCATTAGCTTGCTTGACAGATATAATCACTCATTTTATTTTTAATTTAAGGAGAATATTTATTACATCTTAAAAGAGACAAAGACAGCACAAAGACCAGACCCATCATCTGTATGAAGGAGGCCATTAGCAGAAAGTTAAATGGCGTCCGAGGATTCACAGTTGGGAAGCTAGGTAAATAGGATAGGGAAGGACAAAGGAAACTGTCACCAAAGCATGATTAGTGGCAGATCAATACATCATAGTCATAGGTGAGACTATAGAAGCAGGAAAGTGATTGTGACACATTCATGATTAGAAGAGCTTACAAGATTGGTCCAGGACCTTACAACCAAGAGGTGAGACTGATAGGGCATGACTGTATGATCCTCCTGTTCTATCCCCAGTACGATGACCTCCATCAAACACACACCCAACAAGCTCCTAAAAGAGAGACTGCCCTTCCTTGGGCTGACTTGAGAGAGGTGGAGGTAATTTACTTTCCAAAGTCCTCAACAAAGGCTTAATCTATATGCGGGACTCTGCCAATGTATTTTAGGCTGTCAGTATCACTGCCATCCATAGCCTTTTGCAAACCAGGGTGCTCAGGATTTAAGATCTAATACGATCCCCACCACAATCATAAAGTATTATTATTAATTCTTTGATCACACAGGCTTATATGCTTCTTCCATGAAGACTTAGCCAAACCTCACCTACATAGCTGCTTGTTTTAAGATATGTAAGTCTTTATACACCAGACACTATCCTTTCTCATAGCCCGGCACCCTCTGATTTCTCCAACACACTTTGCTATGCACCCGTATCTTCAGTGATCTACTCAGGAGGGCCAGTATGGAGCCACATCATAAGAGCAAACTGTTCTTAGACTAGGGCTATGTCTAATCACACGTGTAAAATGTACCTGTTAGTGTGAATGAATTCTGAGAGCCAAGTCCTCATTGCAATGGGCATTTTGGTGCTTCTTGTCATAGAGCTTGGTATGTATGACACACTTCCCTTGGGTAGAACATACTGCTTACTCTACCCAGAGTTTTACCCTGACTCTTGATATTTTGACTTCTGATGAGAAATTTTATGAAATCATTCTGGAAGTCAAGTTGGAATCTTGAAAATTATATTTCTATTGTATTTTATTTATCCTTTGAAACTTTTTCACCTCTCCCTACCCCTAAACTCTTTTTAGTAGTCTTCAGATGTAATAGAATACTTAGTATTACTTTTAAACTTTGTTTTATTTTTTTTCTACAAAAATCAAAGAGAGCTCTTTTTAAAAAAATCATTTTATTGGGGCGATAACAGCCCTTATAACAATCCATACATCAATTGTATCTCATTTTTATAAGTTGCCATCATCAGTTTGAAAACATTTTATTTCTAGTTAAGCCCTGGGTATCAACTCCTCTTCTATTCCTCCTTTCCCCACCTTCCCACCCTTATGAACCCTTGATAAATTATTGTTATTTTCAAATCTTACACCATTTGCTATCTCCCTTCACCCTTGTTTCTGTTGTTAATCCCCTGGGGTGGGAAGATGTTATATGCTCCCCCTTTTTCTCTCGTTCCCCCTTCCCCCAGCCTTACCCCTATTCTCATGGTGTCGCTACTCCCAATCCTGGTCCTGAGAGGTTTACTTACCCTGATTTTGTATGTGGAGAGCCCTTATCTGTACCAGTGAACATACTCCAGTCTAGCCGGATTTAGAAGGTAGAACTGGGGTCATGATAATTGGGGTGGGGAAGAGCATTAAAGAAAGAAGGGAATATTGTGTTTCATTGGTGCTATACTGCACCCTGGCTGTCTCGTTCCGTCCTCATGACCCTTCTGTCAGGGGATGTCCAATTGTCTACAGATGGGCTTTGGGTCTCCACTCTGAATCCCTCATTTGCATCAATGTGGTTGTTTTGAGTTGTTTGAGTCTTTGCCTAATACATGATCCCGTTGGCACCTTGGGGTCACACAGACTATTGTGCTTCTTCCATGTGGACTTGGTTGCTTCCCTGGTAGATGCCTGCTTGTTTAACTGCAAGTCTTTAAGACCCCAGAGCTATAACTTTTGACAGCTGGTCACCATCAACTTTCGTTACCACATTTACTTATGTACCCTTTTTGTCTTCAGTGATCGTGTAGGGAAGGTGAGCTTCACAGAATGCCAGGTTATTAAAACAAAGTTTCTTACATTGAGGGAGTGCTTAAGTAGAGACCCAGTGTCAAGGACAGTTATTACATGGACTTGTAATATGTATCAATCTCAGGTTTTCTGAGTTATTCCCTTATTTATAAAATGAAAATTATAGAATGATCCTTTCCGTGTTTTTAGATAAGTAAATGGAAAAATATCCTCAGCTCAAGGCCTGGCATATAGCAGATATGATTACAAAAAATCAGTGTGAGGGAAATCTAGCTGCTCCTTTTGCAGTCATGATCCAGTATCTTATTGGATATCTTAGTGACACATCAATAGAATGTTTAGGAAATAAACAGTCTTTATGGGATGAATTTTGCAAGTCTAAATTTTAAAGAGGCTGAAATACTATACGGATAGATACATATTTTAAAATGCTACATTATTTTTAATCCTGTTATGCCATTGTCATATCATTTGTAACTTCATTATGAACTTGGTATAAATGCTTTATGCACTGCTCTGCAGTGCATACTGTTTTCATGCTCCATCAGCAGTTCTCGAAATCGTTGCCCTGTTTGAGCCCTTTGTGTCAGTCGATCTTGTTGAGGATCTTCCTTTTTTTTAACCGACCACCTGGTTTACCAAACATGTTGTTCTCCAAGGACTGGCCCAACTGATAATGTCCAAAGTATGTAAGTTGAAGTCTTTCTATCCTTTCTTTTAAGGAGCATTCTGACTATGCTTTTTCTATCCATTTAACACATAATCAATATTCTTCACCAATACTGTAACTCAAAGGTATGATTTTCAGTCTTATTCACTCATAAGCTTTCACATGCTGATGAGGTAATAAAAAATATCATGACTTAATTAAGGTGCACATTAATCCCCAAGGTAACATCTTTCTTTTTTAACATTTTAAACAGATCTTTTGGTTCACATTGGCCTTGCGCAGCATGTCACTTGATTTATCTTAATATTGTGTATTAGTCCACTTGTGAGGATTTTTGTTTCCTATATGCTGGGTCTTAATCTATACTGAAGGCTATTTGATCTCTAATAGTCAGTCCTTCAAGGACTCCTCGCTTTCAATAAGCAAAGTTGTGTCATGAGTTGTTATTGAATCTTCCTCCAACACTGATAACTGTGTTGTTCTTCATAGGCTAGTTCTTGGATTAGTTGCTCAGTTCAGTGATTGATTAAACATGGGGAAAGGTTGTAAACTCGACACATACTTTTCATGATTTGAAACCAGGTTCTCCTGGTTCTGTTTGCACAGCTTCTGTATGAATGTAATTAATGTGCTGAAATGTAATGTTACCCATAATTTTTTATGATGTCTACAAATTTCTTTCCATACTCAATAAAACTCAAGTTTTACCTTTCTAATATTCTTTGCTCTCAGCCAAGATGACCTGATGTTATCAGTGATATCCCTCATTCTATTTGTTTCTGAATCCAGCTTAAAAATGGCAGTTTCCCTGTTGATTATACTGCTACAGTGTGTTTTTAAATTATGTTCAGTAAAAATTTTATGAGATATTAATGATATTATTTAACCATTTCTGCATTCCAATGCATCACCTTTCTTAGGAATAGACACGATTATCTGTCACTTTTAATTAGTTGGCCACTTAGATGTCATCCTAGTTTCTTTGCACAGATGAATAAGTGCTTCCAGCTGTGAAACCATTTATTGAAAAATTTTAATTAGTATTCCATAAATTCCTTGTCTTTCTTAGTGGTTTAAGTTTTTTTATGTCGTTTAAATTATTAGGAGTTCATACAACTCGTATCACAATCCATACATACATCAATTGTGTAAGGCACATTTGTACATTCATTGCCCTCATCATTCTAAAAACATTTGCTCTCCACTTAAGCCCCTGGCATCAGCTCCTAATTTTTCCCCTTCCTCCCCAGCCCCCACTTGAACCTTTGATAATTTACAAATTATTATTTTGTCATATCTTGCCCTGACATTTCCCTTCACCCACTTTTCTGTTGTCTGTCCACTCTTCTCCCTTCCTTATAATCAGTTCCCCCTTTCCAACCCACCCTCCCTCCACCCTCCCAGTTTCGTCACTCACACCACTGGTCCTGAAGGGATCATCTGCCCTGGATTCCCTGTGTTTCCAGTTCCTGTCTGTACCAGTGTACATCCTATGGTCTAGCCAGATTTGTAAGGTAGAATTGGGATCATGATAGTCGGGGGGAGGGAAAGCATTTAGGAACTTGAGGAAAGTTGTATGTTTCATCGTTGCTACATACATCGCACCCTGACTGGCTCATCTCCTCCCTAGACCCTTCTGTAAGGGGATGTCTAGTGACCTATAAATGGGCTTTGGGTCTCCAATCCGCATGCCCCCTCCATTCACTATGATATAATTTTTTGTTCTGATGATGCCTGGTTATTGATTGTATGCTCTTTCCTGAAATAGTTGAGCATTGATCACTCACTGTTTTTTGGTACAGTGCTTCTGAATCTCTTCTATCTTCTTTTGATGATTCATTCAGTATTTTACTCATAAAACCCTATGGACTCAATTGACCTATAGCAACTCTACAATGCAGGGTAGAACTGCTCCATTGAATTTCTGACACCGTAAATCTTTGGGAGAATGAAAGCCTAATCTAATCTTGTGGTTAGTGGTTAATGTGTAACACACTATGTCATTATGGCCCCTTGGTTTCACTTTTAGAATCATTCAGTACTGCAACCCAAAACTCGAAGTTTTCGTCTCCTCTTTCGGCTTTATAAATTCCAGCACGTTCTTCTCTCTTGGTTTTCTAACCCCTGGTTTTTGCACATTTCATTCTAACACTTAGTCTTCTCAAACTACCTTTTGACTTTTGTAACTATTTGACTTTACTATTTCTTCTATTTACTTTAGCCTTTGTACATCCATGAAAAAGTTTCAGAGTCTCTTGATGTCCATTTTGCTCCGTTCTTTCCTCTCTAATGACCTTTTGCTTTTTATTCATGTATGTTCTTGATATTAACTCTCAGTGCTTACAGTTTTCAGTCATTTGTGTTCATTGCATGAAATCTGTCTTTGAGATTATTTCATTCTTCAGGTCATATATTTATGTTGTACTCTGGCTCATGGGCTTTTATTTTTCACGTGACAGGATATATTGAATGAAGTAGTAAATTCACTTTAAGCCTTATAGCTATTTATTTGCCATCTTGAGTGTTCAATTACCCCTACCCTATGTGCTGCTACAAGAAGAATTTATCTGTGTGTGATACTGTGTAAGGTACCAAGGGGCTTCCAGAACTTTGTGATACTGTGTAATGTACCAAGGGGCTTCCATGATCTTGTACTCAATTTTTCCACGAAGTTTTTGAAACCTCCTCTTACTGTAGAAACACTATTTTATTCTCTTGCTCCTGGTTCTGCTGCTGCTCCTCCTCTGATATCTTAGCTGTCTTCTAGATCCAGGAGGTTCACTGCACAGGGATCTGGGGTCCAGAGGATGAGCTTCATTCCTGGCTTTTGCTGGTAATGAGATCCCTCCACCTGCTTCTGAGAGGGCTTATTTTATATGCAGCAGGGTGGCATTCCAGGGAGTCCTATTTTCAGTCACTCAAAGATGAATGCTATCGGGTTCTTCCCCCATCTTACCAGACCTATGCAGGGAAAGATGGTTTTGAGGGAGTTAGACACTTACTGGAAGAGCCTCGCTAAATAATTTTCTGTTTCTTCAGACCAGCCCATGTAATAGTCATTATCTCCTTTCAATAAACTGAGCCAAACTGTTGATTTCAACTCCTTTCTATGACATTTTCACCTGGATGTGCTCATGATAACGTACAAATTTACTGAACAAAATACCATCTGCTACAGACCTTCTTTCATTAAATGTCTCTTCTCTAGGTAACAACCCCAAATTTTACCATTCCTTTTTGTGGTGACTATTCAATAGTCATTTTTTCTTTCTTTTTCACTAACAAAAACTGTTTTGTTTTAGGGGTAGTAAAGTGCTCAATTAAATGATTTTTTCCCCAAATAATATATTTATTGACTTACTCATTCCAATCTCTTCCCATACAGTTTTTTTGTTGAGTCCCATCAGGTGGGGCTATCCAATCATCACTGCTATCAACTCCCCTCTCTCACTCTTCTTCCCTCAACTTCTTCTCACTTCCCCTACCCTCAGGGAACCCTTACTACTGTCAGTGTCTCTGAGGGGTCATCTATCTTGGCTACCATATATGGAGCGATCTTAAATGTACAAATGAACATGACGTAAGTCTAATATGACCAATGAGGTATATCATGTATGGACCATAATAGTAAGGAAATCTTAAAGAACTATAGGAAAATTAATGTGTTCATCAGTACCACACCACACCCTAGATTTATCCTCTGTTCCGTGAGGCCCTTGTAAGAGGGACTGTCCAATTGTCTTGCTGGTGGACTTTGGGACTCCAATACATCCAGTCCCCTTCATATCAATTTGAATGTGTGTTTTTTTAATTTCGAATACCTCTTCCCATTGACACCTTGTGATCAGATAGCCTGGAGTGCTTCTTCCATGTGACCTTTATGGCTTTCCTGCTAGATGGCTGCTTGTTGTAACTCCAACCCTTTAAGATCCCAGATGCTAAAACTTTTGATAGCCGGGCTTCATCAACTTTCTTCACCACATTTGCTTCTGCATCCATTTTGTCTTCAGCTGTTGTGTCAGGGAGCTGGGTGTCATATAGTACCACATTATTTGCACAAATCATTCTTTTACAGAGGTAAGCTTTAAGTAGAGGCCCCAAGTCCATCTGCTTCCTTGTTGAATTTATATATAAACAAACATACACATATCCATATATATGTGGGTTTGGTTTTTGTTTTTTCCTCCTACCCCACTTATCATTCACTTCTGAGTAATTCCTCTCAAATCCAATTTGATCAAACACATGCAGAAGAGCTACACCCTCCTCGCGGTCCATTTTACAACTCTTACTATTCCCCGTCCCCATCATTGTTGGCTCCCTCCTCACCCCTCTTCTCCCTTCCAATGCCCCCCAGGAACCATTGGTCTGGCTACTGCCTCCATAAGACAACCCAACCTACTTTTCTTGTATAGATCAGCCCCTAAAAGCAAAATAATAAGATGAAAAAACACAATATGCAGATAGCCACAAAACAAACAGGGATCATGACTTAGAGCCACATTCATGTCCAAAAGGCGAGTTTCTCAGGTCTACGTTGATATTCCCGTAGTCCAGGATGGAGCAGTCTTGTGCCCCACTCCCCACCCACACACCTCCCTCTTTTGCACCTTAGACTTTCAGTGTGACCCCCTTGTGAGTAATCCCCAGCCAATTCTGGTGGGGTGGCAAGTGCTGCCTCCCACAAATGGGGTTCAAAACCCACAATTGGAGTTCTTTGGGGACTTTGTGGCTTCGCTCCCATCACTGATCTGTTGCACTCCCCTTCCTGGTCTGCCCCCCCAATCGGATGGTGATACGTGCTGTCATCTGGGAGAGGATGTCATGTCTCGGGCTGAGGCTGCCCCTGCAAGTCATCTCTGGGAATGAACTCCGTTTAGGAATATTGCTCTCGTGGATTGGCACGCCGGAATGAGGTCCACTTCTGCTTTCCTTTTCTTGTGGAGACACAAGCAGTGCCCTCTCCTTGGGTTGGTTAGTGCCCTGAACCGCCATTGCCTTTGTTTTTGTTCCCCCACCCTTCTGTGGGCCTTAAAAACATGAGAGGGAGGGAGAAGATGCCTTTCATCTCAGGTGCTATCTGCATGTGTGGTTTATGGCATATGACTCTTTGGGTTTGATCCTCCTCTTGCCATAATATCTGGTCCTCAGCCTGGGAATTGTGTGTTAGGCATGTTTTCCCTTATATCCATTCTGCTGTTTGAACTTACCTCAGTGGACTCATGTTCTACTTGTCCTTTTGTGCTTGGCTAACCTTACTCAGCATAATCTCCAACTCTTTCTATGAGATGAGGTGTTTCATTATTTCACCAGTATTTTTTTAGGGATGCATAGTATTCCATTGTGTGATTATACCAGAGTGTTTTAATCCATTCGTCTACTGACGGAAATTTAGGCTGCTTCCAAATTTTTGCAATTGTGAACTGCATATTGACTAATTGGGGAGCAGATGACTGGTTGTGGTCTGTTTCTTCTGGGTATATGCCCAGTAGGAGGATTGCTGGGTCATATGGTAACTCAATTTCCATATGTTTTAGGAATCACCAAATAGATTTCCACAGTGGCTCTACGTATCTACAAGACCACCAGCAGTACATGAGAGTCCCTATCTCACCGTACCCCTTCCAACATTTACTGTTTTCTGGGTTTTTTTTTAATTGGGCTATCATTGTCAGTGTTAGATGGTATCTCATAGTTGTTTTGATTTGCATTTCCCAGATGGCTAATGATTAGGAACATTTTTTCATGTTTATTGGCCTTCAGGTCTCCTCCTTTGTGAATCCTCTATTCAAGTCTTGCCCACCTTCCTCAGTGGGTTATTCGGTGTTTTTATTTGGTTTTGTTTTTCTTGTAAGCTTGCAGGATTCCATAGATGTTAGTAATATGCCCTTTTCCCAGTCTGTGGGGTCTCTTGTTACTCTCTTGATGAAGTCTTTTGATGTGCATGTTTTTTATCTTTCGAATACCCCATTCACCTATTTTATCTTCCTCTGGATGTATATCCTTCCTAATTTCTGATAGCCCATGTATTCCCTGCTCTACGGTTCTTAGCTCTTTCCCAGTCCTCTCATTGGTGATCCTAATAGTTTTGAATTTTACCTCAAGGTCTGTGACCTACCTTGAATTTGTTCTTGTGCATGGAGTGAGGCAAAGACTTTGTTTTATTCTTCTGCAGGTGTCCAGTTTTTCTAATACCATTTGTTGAAAAGGGGATCTGCTTCCAATTTGATATTTTGGGGGCCTTTTTCAAAGATCAGTTGTCTATATTCTGCTGTTTTATTTCTGGATTTTCTCTTCTTATTCCATTGGTCTGAGTATCATTGTACTCGCATCATACTATTTGGACAACAGATTTTGAAGTTCGGTAATGCTAACCTGCCCATTTTGTTCTTCGTGAATATTTGCCAATCCAGGGCTTTTACCTTTTTCATATGAAGTTGGTAGTCATTTTTTCATTTCTTAGAGAAACGATGTTGGAATTTGTATTTGGGTTGCATTGAATTTATATAATACCTTGGGCAGGACTGATACCTTTACAATATTGAGTCTAATGATCCATGCGCATGGGATATTCTTTCACTTGTGAAAATCCCTTTTGGTTTCTTGTTATAATACTCTGTTGTTTTCCTCAGCCATCTAGAGCCTTTGTTTTTGTTGTTGTTAGGTATATCCCTAGACATTTTCATTTATGCTTGACAATTGTGAAGGGTACTGCCTTCTTGATCTCTCTGTAATCCTTTCAGTGATATATATCCAATTGACTTCTGATTGTTGACCTTATATCCTTCTACTCCACCATATTCCTCTATCGTTTCCAGCAATTCTGTTGTGGGGTTCTAAATATGTAAAATCATGTCATCTGCAAACTGCGATAATTACACTTCTTTTCCCAAGTGTATACTTTGATATCCGTCCGTTGCCTTATATTATTAGCTATGACCTCCAAGACGATATTGAATAGAAGTGGGGACAAGGGCCATCTTTATCGGGTCCCCTTATTTAGTGGGAATGTTTTTGTTTTTTCTCTGTTAATTGTTGGTTTTTCATATGTAGCTTTTATTATATTAAGGTAAGTTCCTTTTACTCCTTTCTTCTTGAGGGTCTTAATTAGGAATGGGTGTTGAATATTGTCGAATGCTTTTTCTGCATCTAGTGATATTATCTTGTGGTTCTTGACCTTTTTCTTATTAAGTTGATGAATAATGTTGGCTTTTTTGAATGTTGAACCATCCCTGGTATGAATCCCACTTGGTCATGATGGATTATATTTTTGATATATTTTTGTATCTATTGGCCAGAATTTTGCTGAGGAGTTTTGCATCAATCAGTTAAACTGTTTTTGCCAGTTTATTTGCAGCAGGAAGTGGCCATGTAACCGTTCTGACCAATAGGCTGTAGCAGAATTGCTGGGTGAAATAGCTGGAAAATCTCTTTAAAGGGTGGGAAACTCAATTGACAAATGTTTCTCCCTTCTTCTTCCTGCCTACGATAGGCTATATCTAAAAGAGATTGAGGATGTGGGTCAACTATTATTGTGACACAGTGACAAATAGGCACCTTTAATAGAAATTGCCAAGGTCTCATGGGATCATAAAGCTACCATTACAACAGTCGACTGCCCAACTCTAGATTTCTTGATAAGAGAACAATCCGTTTGCTTAGGCAGGTTGTCAGTAACTCAGTCAGTGTAATTCTCACTAGCAGAGATTGTTAGATGGCGTGGACTCTATGCTGACGTCCAGTGACTCAGGGAGTGAAACACTGCCTATTCCTGCCCCATTCTCACAATGATTACTATGTTTGAATACATCGTTGCAGTCACTGAGTCAGTATATCTTGTTTTGAGTGTTCCTTACCCCCCCCCCCCCAATTGGACTTTACCAAGCACGTTATCTTGAACTGGTTTTAATTTTCTTCAACTTCAGTTTCAGCTTTCATAGGAGCAATTGGTCACAATAACTCGTCTTATTAATCTACAACTAGACTTTGTGCTATCCAATGCTACACTCTGTTCTAATACCGGAGGTGGGGCTTCAAAAAGTTGATGGGAAATGGAACGAAAAGATATTGGAGTTTTTCTACGAAATATTTTGAAGCCTCCTCATATATAGTACCCAACACGTATCTGTCAAATTGTTCTACTGTGTTCGTCTGCATGTTTCTATGATGCCGGACACCATGCCACTCGCATTTCAAATACCATCAGCGTAACCCATGGTGGACTGGTGTCAGTGAAGCTTCCAGACAAAGAAAGGACTAGTGATCTTTCAAACACTAGCAAATGAAAACCATAGAAATCACAGTAAACATTGTTTCTTCTTGGCTTTGGGCGTGACGTCAGGAGGAACCAGTCAGTGGTGGAGGGTGAGGAAGACCTTTATTGAGATGGGTTGACACAATAGTCACCCAATCTGGACTAGAACTTACTGGCAATTGTGAAGATGCTGCAACACTGGGCAGTGCTTCAGTCTCTTGTATATAAAGTTACCATAAGTCAGAGATAATTTGATAGCTGCCAGCATCAAAATTTAGCACAATTTTAATTATTGAAGAATGGCATTTCTAAATGTTTCTGTTGGGAGTAATTGTTTAAACACGTTTGGGAATACGGAAAGATTTGAATTTTTTGAATTCCTGGATTTTGATAATTTTGTATCTGAATAATAATGTAAATACTAAAACAATAGAGCAAATGCATTTAAAATCATGTGAAACATGTAAATGCCACTGTAAGTGTAAATGAACCAAAACTTCAGCAGATGTGTTTCTTTTAATAGGTCTGAGTGGACAGATGAATTGAATACGTACAGAGTGGAAGCAGCTTGGAAATTGTCACAGTGGGATCTGGTGGAAAGCTATTTGGCAACAGGTTAAGCTTACTTCTTTTTTTTCCCCCAACAGTTTTATTGGCTTGTAACTCACATAGTATACAATTCAGTAAGTAGTTCAATCACATCAAGAAGAGTTCTACAGTCATTACCACAATCAGTTTTAGAACAATGTTCTAAATTTACCCCTAAAATTTAAGTTATTTTAATACTCTATATTTCAGTCTTAAATGTCTAAGCAACATTCATAATTAATATCTTAGTCTGTTTTATGATTGCCTTCTTAGTTGTTTTAAGGTAGAATGAAGACTTCTGTTTGGTATTTTTGTTGAAATAGAGCTGACACACGATCCAGTTACCATGGCATCCATGATTCTTTATTTGTTTTCCAGATGGAAAATCTACAACATGGAGTGTCAGACTTGGACAGTTATTATTATCAGCCAAAAAAAGAGACACCTCAGCTTTTTATGACACATTGAAACTAGTGAGAGCAGAGCAAATTGTACCTCTCTCAGCTGCAAGCTTTGAAAGAGGCTCTTATCAACGAGGATATGAATATATTGTGAGGTATTTTGAGGTTTCAGTTGTTATATTTCTGATCTATAAATGTAACCTGATGGGCTTGGAATTCTTTGAGGAGTAAATAATGTTGATAGTATGTTTGTTACTGGTATGTCTTAAACAAAATGGCTTTTATTCTTTTTATCTCATTTTAACCCTTTAAAACATATTTTTAAAATGCTCTTAACATAACCTTTTAACTGAAAAGGCAATTATAAGACTTATAAAAATAAGAACAAACATGTCTTGTGTTTGACTTCTTGTACTGTCATCGTTTACTTTTCGTATAATAGCTAGCCTGAGTAAGCCAGACACTTAAAGACTACAGCGAGTACTGGGCAGTGCTTGTCAATCCTTCATGAAAAAGCAATTGCCCTCGGTTTGTGTGTGGATTCACAAATACAGTGGCATTATATTACTCTAAATAAAAGTTTTTATAGATAAGATAAAAATTATAACGAACATTTTAGGTCTATTGACTCAAATGAGAAAAATTA
The DNA here is from genome assembly GCF_050624435.1 of Tenrec ecaudatus. NCBI lineage: Eukaryota > Metazoa > Chordata > Mammalia > Afrosoricida > Tenrecidae > Tenrec > Tenrec ecaudatus. The sequence continues at coordinate 137,566,617 of NC_134533.1, forward strand.
TAAAATAGATGTTGAACTTTTAAAATAAATTTTTGAAATCAAGTTTTTTATTATTTAATAATTTTATTGGGGGCTCGTACAACTCTTATCACAATTTATACATACATCTATCGTGTCAAGCACATTTGTATATTTGTTGCCATCATCATTCTCAAAACATTTTCTTTGTAGCCCTTGGTATCAGCTCCTCATTGTTTCCCTTTCCTCCTTGCCTCTCCTCCTCACTAACCCTTGATAATTTATAAATTATTATTATTTTGTTATTTCTTACACTGTCCGATGTCTCCCATCACCCACTTTTCTGTTGTCTGTCCCCCAGGGAGGGAGTTATATGTAGATCCTTATGATCGGTTCCCCTTTTCTCCCCTACCTTTTCCTTACCCTCCTTGTATCACTACTCTCATTATTGGTGCTGAGGGGTTTATCTGCCCTGGTTTCGCTGTGTTTCCAGTTCTTATCTCTGCCAGTGTATATCCTCTGATCTAGCAGGATTTGTAAGGTAGAATTGGGCTCATGATGGGAGGGTGAAGCATTAAAGAACTAAAGGAAAGTTGTATGTTTCATCTTTGCTGTACTGTACCCTGACTGATTCGTCTCCTCCACGCGACCCTTCTTTCTGTAAGGGGATGTCCAGTTGCCTACAAAAGACCTTTGGGTCTCCCACTCTGCACTCCTCATTCATATGGAAATCAAGGTCCCCCCCCTCTTAATTAGAATTCATTATTCTTTATGTCGGCCCTATTAATAACAGTTTCATGACCACTGAGCTTGATTCTCTTAGCATCCTTAATTGCATCCTTCTGCTTTGAACTGTGACTCATAGAAACTAATCACAATATACAGAAAGGGTGGAGCTAGTGTAAACATATTACAATTTCTATCACTTTAGGGAAAAAGTAGATTCAAAGCATATTCATTTCACATTTTAAAATATTTGGATTTACAATGCCAGGCCCTATAATAGTAGAAGCATTGGATGCAAAAATTTCACACTGATTTACAATGAATTATTCTGAAGTGTTCCGTGTCAGTGTTCACTTCTATCCTGGCTGGCTTCCCATTTCCTTTTATCTGACTTTTCTCTCTGTTTGTGCCTTTCCACTCTGATCTTGAGCAGTTGCTGTCCTTCGGATCTCGTATCATGGATTGTTTTGAGGAGTGTTTTTCTTGTTTTAGGCACCTGCCTGTTGTTTGTGTCTGAGGAAGGCTGGCTTAGGGCTGTGGACTCAGGGCTTACTACCCTCTCAGGCAGACCAGTAACTGGTCTTTATTGTGAATTTGATATTTTTCCCCCTGCAATTTTCTTCTGTTCTGTCCATGGCTTTGTTGTGATTCCTGTCAGAGTGATCCGTAGTGGTAGCAGACACTAATGCTTCTGGTCATATGGACTGTGGCTCATGTGGTCTATTATTGTTTGCACTAATTACTCCCTTTGAGTTTTTTGCTTCCTTTACTGCCTTTTTCTCTGAATGCAAGGAGACCAATATTTGTATCTTAGATAATGACTAACAAACTTGTAACGCTCCAGGTGCTACTCACCAAAGTAGGATGCAGAACATTATCTTTGTGAACTAGGTTGTGCCAATTGATTCAGATGTCTCCCTGATCTATTGACCTTTGCCTTCAAACCTAGGATCTTTGTCCTACAAGGTGTTTATTTCTAAGCGGTTTCTATGATAATGCCCTTGTGTGCTCTTTTGTTGATATTAATATACATGTTGTGTTGTTGCTAGGTGCCATCAAGTTGGTTCAGACCCATAGCAACCCACAACAGAATGAAACACTGCCTGGTCCTTCACCCTTCTCACAATTGTTCCTATGCCTGACCCCATTGTTGTAGCCATTGTTCCAGTCCATCTCACTGAGGCCCTCCCTCTTTCCCACTGCCCCTCTGTGTTGCTGAGCATGGTGTCCTCCAGGGACTGGCTCCTTCTGACAATATGGCCACAGTAATCTAAGACAAAATTGTGCCATCCTTACCTATAAGGAGCATTCTGGGCTATATTTATTCCAAGAAAATGAAAATAGTTTTATGGTTGGGGTGGTCACCACAACATGAGGAACTGTTTTAAAAGGGTTGTAGCATTAGGAAGGTCAAGAACCACGGCTCTAAAGGGATCTTGTGTTTACTGTATACAATTATGTATGCACACACACACACACCTCTTTAGCATACATAACTACTTATGTACCCATTTGTAAATATTTCTTGTTAATATTATTATTGTAGGATTTCTCACTCACAGTTCAAACCCACCAGCCTCTGGGAAAAAACGAGGCTTTCTACTTGCAGAAAGACTTATAATTTTGGAAACCCACGTGAACTCATTCTGCCATGTAGGGTTGTCTGTCACAGGAGTTGCCATAGCTTCCCGTTATTCTTGCATATCACTGTCTTCCTTTGCCTTGGTCATGTTGTGCTGATTTCCCCCGTATTGTTCATTGCCTTTTCCTTCACCATTACTTTCATGTCTTTTATTTCCTCTCCCATTGAGCCCTGGTGGCACTTTGGATTAAATATTGAATTTGCTACCCTAGAGAGCTCTGATTCAACCCATCTGTTCCATGGAACAAAAATGAGGTTTTCTGTTCCCTGAAACAGTCACTGTCTCAGAAACGTACAGAGGCAGTTCTGTGTCCTAAAGGGTTGCTATGTGTCAGGTCGCAATGAAGTCAGTGTGTGTGTGTGTTTTGGGGAGGTGTGACGGGGGTGTCAATCATTCCCTCTCCATGCTGGTAATCATCAAATGATTAATTTTTTCCTGCATGTAAATCTTGTTGGTTTTTATTTTTAATTGTGGTCTCATATAATATTTGACCTTTTATGATTGACTTAATAAAAAATCATTAAGTTTAATGTCCTCCAAATTTATCCTTGTGAGTTTTTCATGATTTTGTTTTTATCTTTTATCATTGTGAGGTGTTCCTTTGTGCGTATGTCCCAGTTTGCTTATTCATGTATTTGTTAATGGGCACTTAGATTGTTTGCATCTGTTTGCTATTGTGAATAATGCCTTAATGAACATAACAGCTCTCTTCATGCCACGACTCCTCTATTTCTTTAAAGAACATACATAGTTGTGGGATTGCTGGAGCTCATTTCATTTCTAACATGTTAAGGAAGTGCTACTCTATTTTTTATGGCAGTTGTGCTGTTTTTATTCCCAATAGCTGGGTCTAAGAGTTCTGTTTTCTCTATAGTATCACCAACATTCTTTATTTGCTATTTTCTTTTTAGTGTTGTTATTAATGCCAGAGGAGGATTGTATCATTGCGAGTTTGATTTGCATCTATGTAATTGCTGATGATTGTGAGCATCTATGTCTTCATGTGTTTGTTAATCACCTGAATGTCTTCTGTGATGATGTGTCCGTTCTTTTCCTATGCCCATTTTTTAAATAAATCATTTAATTGGGGCTCCTACAACTCTTATTGCAATCCATACATTCATCAGTTGAGTAAAGCACCCTTATACATTCGTTGGAATCAGCTCATTTTCCTTTTTTCCTTCCCCTTCCCTCCCCGCTGCCCCCTCCCTCATAAACCCTTAATAATTTATAAATTATTATTTTATCTTATCTTATAAATTATTATTTTATCTTACCTCACCCACTTTCCTGTTGCCCATCCCCCAGAGAGGAGGTTATATGTAGATCCCCGAGATTGGTTCCCCCCTTTCTATTACCTCCTTCCCTCCAGGTATCACCACTCTCACTATTGGTCCTGAGGGTTTCATCTGTCCAAGATTCCCTGTGTTTCCAGATCCCAACTGTACCCCTGTGCATCCTCTGGTCTAACCAAGTTTGCAAAGTAGAATTGGGATCATGATAATTGGGGGGGAGGAAGCGTTTAAGAACTAGAGGAAGGTTTTGAGTTTCATTATTGCTACACTGAACCCTAAGTGACTCATCTCCTCCCCACTACCCCTCTGCAAGGGATGTCCAGTTGTCGACAGATGGACATTGGGTCCCCATCATGTACTCCTCTCTTTCATGATGATATGATTTTTTCCCCCGCCTTTGTTGCTTGAAACCTGGTACCCTCGGCCCTTCATGATCACACATGTTGGTATGCTGCTTCCATGTGGGCTTTATTGCTTCTGGGCTAGATGGACACTTGTTTACTTTCAAGCCTTTAAGTCCCCAGACGCTATATCTCTCAATAGTCGGGCACCATCAGCCTTCTTCACCACACTTACTTATGCACACATTTGTCTTTGGCGTTTATGTGGGGAAGGTGATCACACAATGATGGTTTTTGTTCTTTAATGTTCTGCTACCTGATGCCTTCAACACCTCATGTTTACTTAAGCTTGTGTGCTTCTTCTCTGTGGGCTTTGTTGCTTCCAAGCTAGATGGTCCCTTGTTTTCCTTTAAGACCCCAGACGCTAAACCTTTTTGATAGCTGGGCACCATCAGCTTTCTTCACCACATTTGCTTATGCACACGTCTGTCTTCAGTGATCATGTCAGGAAGGTGGGTATCATGGAATGACCGTTTAGCTGAGCACGGTGCTCTTGTATTAAGGGAGTGTGTGCGAGGAGGCCCAATGTCCACCTGCTACCCTACTATGGAACCTATAAATATATGCACCTAGGTCTATTTCCTCCATAATCATAAATATATTTACATATTTACATGTCTGTATTTAGGCTTCTATGTATACCCTTTGCCTCCTACTCTTTTCCTCGATTTCCTTACGCTTTCCTCCTGCCCCTCTACCATGTTCAGCCTTCATTCTGGTTTCAGTAATTCCTCTCAGTTACCTTGCCCTTGTTCACTCCCTACCAGTCCTCCCCTCCCTTCCCTCCACTGGTTTTGAACCACTCGTTATTCCCTTGTCCCTGGGTTGGCCAACACCTCCTTCCTTCCCCTACCTCCCACACGCTCATGTCCCTCCAGGACCATCGGTCCCGTTATTTTCCTCTCACATTGTTTGTCCAGCCTATCTTATCTAGGTGGACCTGCAGATATAGTAATGTGTGCATAAACATGAAGATGGCTTTAACAGTGCCAGAGTGGCACATAATAACATGGTGTCAACAGCAGCAACACCGCGACACGCTGACAAATAAAAAAGCCACTGACATACAAATTTAAAAGAAGAGAAAAAAAACAAAACAAAAAGACAGCAAAAAACAAAACAAAAAGCCAACCTGTTAGTATGAGAGGACTTCAAAGTATTTGTGGGAAATTTCATTATCTTTTCATTCTAGTCCTGCCTTGAACTTTTTGAAGCCCCCATAATTAGTTTGTAGCAGATCTCATTTGTCTGGTTCATCTTCTGCTGTTTTCACATTTTTATTTCTGTTTGTATTCTTTTTATGCCATATGTTAGAAATCCTAGCATTGTCCCTATTTTCATTACATGATCTTTATAAGTTTGCGTTTTATATTTAGGTCTTTGATTCATCTTAAGTTAGTTTTTGTGTATGTTATGAAGTATGGCCATGTTTCATTTTCTACATATAGATATCTAGTTAAAGAGGTTATCTCTTACCTATTTAGTGGACATTGGCGGTGTGTAGATCCATATTTTTTCATATCTTTATGTAGGGATAAAGATAGATTTTTATGCATTTTAAATTTAATTATATATGCCACTCCCCAATTATAGGAACTTAGGAATAAGATAAAAGTTCTAAACATTTAAAGCAATAAAGCTTCCAAAAGCTTGTGGGAAAATTCCATTATCTCTTAATTCAATTATTCCATGAACTCTTTGAAACTCACTCCTAAGTGGTACTGTTTTTATGTCAAGAATATATGTTTACAACTAACAATAAAAAAGAATATGTTTATTAAAATTTTTCCAAAGAAAACTGCACATTTCAAATTCTTCAAGAATTTGAATTCTGATTAAAAGTATATAGTTTATATATGAGATTCATAAAAGGAACTGTTATAAAATATTAACATACTCTGTTTATCTTCAGGTTGCACATGTTGTGTGAGTTGGAGCACAGCATCAAACCACTTTTTCAGCAATCTCTAGATGTTCGTGCCCAAGAAGAGTCTCTAAACTGGGTAGCACGACTAGAAATGACCCAGAATTCCTACAGAGCGAAGGAACCCATCCTTGCCCTCCGGAGGACTTTATTAAGTCTCAACAAAAGGTTTCCGTGTTACTTTTTTTATGTCAGTTATGTTGAATGTAGCATTCTGTTTGTATTTTATTTTCTAATACAGTAAGTCTCTTCAAGTTACAAACTGTCCACATATGACCAACTTATGTTTGTCCTTTACTATTATGTAAGTTTGTCCTCACTGTGAACCAACTTCTACTTTCAATGACTTCTGCATCACAATCAACTTGCTGCATGTACAGCTTTTAAATCATCAAATAAAGACTTCAAGCTTTTCTTACACTAAAGTAAGGCTAAATAAGAACTGTTTGCTCCATTTTGACTCAGGGACACACTTAGGAATAGCTCTTGTTTGCAATCCATGGGCTGCCTATATTTGCATTTCCTAATTTTCTGTATGAAACTATATTTTTTAAATTGTTAGTTATCAAAGCTAATCTCTATAGTTGAAATTAGCTTAGAATTTAAGAATTGTGTGTATTTAAGGTGACAAGATTTTAACATTGGTAAAGCGGGACACCATTGATAAAACTCATATCCTGGCGAAACAGCCACATGGCAGCCCAAAACCATATACCCTAGCTTGTCGTGCAGTCTTTCCAAAAATTGGGATTTTTTTAAAACGCTGTGGGGTGCAGGGAAAATTGTTAAAAATCGGGACGTCTGGTCACCTTAGTGTATGTGTGTGTGTGTGTGTGTGTGTGTGTGTGTGTGTGTGTGTTATTGATGTTTTATATTTAACAAAAAACCTGGGGAAGATTTTGGTAGATGTAAAAAAAATAATAAAGTTTTAAAGACTTTTAATGGATTAGAATGGATCACTCTAATTAAAATTAGTTTTTAAAAACAAATTCATCTTTGACTCCTTTTAAGTAGTGTTTTGAATAAGTTATATGTAGGATAGCTATTTCATTAAGCCTGTGGATACACTTACACATGCTGTCTCTCCTCCACTCCCTTTTTGTCATTTTCTTTTAGACCAGATTACAGTGAAATGGTTGGAGAATGCTGGCTGCAGAGTGCCAGAGTAGCAAGAAAAGCAGGTCATCACCAGACAGCCTACAATGCTTTGCTCAATGCAGGAGAATCACGACTCGCTGAACTGTATGTGGAAAGGGCCAAGTGGCTATGGTCTAAGGTAATGTCACCAGAAAGCTGATCACCTGTCTACCGTTAAGGGTTATGTACTCTCTACAAAGGCCAGATGGAGAGAAGACTTCTCTAAATTTAGGATCTTCTTATTTTCCTCTCCCCTGTTTCGTCATTTAGGCATTTCTCCTCCCATACTCTGAAGTCCTCAGATATTTTCCAACTTCAAGAGTGAATGAGCCTTTCTGTTTTCTTCTGTTCTCTGGTTTCCTTGAAGACAGTAGCCAACTCTTAATTCTGCTTTTACTTTTCTTTATGTGTGCAGGGTGCTTGAAGTAGGGTTCTCGGTAAATGAGTACTTGTCTCACTACTAAAATACGCTTGTGATCTGGACTTCCAGGAAGGCCCGAGCATTAGAACATAAACTCAGAACCCAAAGCACTGCCATTGGGTCCATGCTGACTCATAGAGACTCCCCTGCGGGTTTCTAGACTATAACTGTTTACAGGAATTAAAAACCAGTCTTTCTTCCACGGAGTTGGTAGGGCTTGCGAACTACCGGCCTTGCAGGTTGTGGCTCAGTGAGTTACCACTATATACCAGACTTCTTTAAATCTCCAAATTAAAATGATAACAAGGGGGTTGTTTAAATATCTGAACTACTTGCCTGTTTTATGCCCCAATTTCAATGTCTATTATCCTGCTGCCACTGTAACTACTGGTTACAGTTTGTGATTGCACCACCTCTCTTCATTACACTCACTCACATCTATTTGTTGACAGGTTGCCTTTGAAATAATTGAAAATACTGAACATTTTCTTGCACTACAGACAAGGCTCCCAAATTTGGCTGATCATTAGAATCACCTGGGGCGCTTGCAGATCCTGCTCTAGTCTAGAGCAATTGTTCTCAACCTTCCTAATGCCGCGACCCTTTAATACAGTTCCTCATCTTGTGACCCCCCAACCATAAAATTATTTTCATTGCTACTTCGTAACTAATTTTGCTTCTGTTATGAATCAGGTGACCCCTGTGAAAGGGTCGTTCCACCCCCAAAAGGGTCGCAATCCATAGGTTGAGAACCACTGTTTTAGAGAAACAACATCAGCTAAACCATAATTTTATGGTTGGGTGGTCACTACAACATGAGGAACTGTATGAAAGGGTTGTGGCCTTAGGAAAGTTGAGAACTACTGGTCTAAAGTCATTAGGTTGCAAATAGAGCCCAAGGATCTTTTGCTTCACCAGATCCCCACGTGGTCCCAGTATTTGCCAAGTTTGGGAGCATAAGCACTAAAAACTCAGACTCACTGCCATCAAGTCAATCTCAACTCATAGAAACCCTATAGAACAGGTTAGAATTGCCCTTGTAGGTTTCTGAAACTGTAAATCTTTACACAAGTAGAAAGCCTTGTCTTTCCCCCTCAGAGCTGTTGGTCGTTTTGAATTGCTCACATTGTAGCCCAATATGTAACGCACTGTGCCACCAGGCCTCTTATTAGACGTGAATTCACTGCCATCAAGTCAAATCAGACTCAATGATCTTATAGGGCAGGGTAGAACTAACTTTGAGTTTCTGAGACTGTTTATGGGAGTAGAGAGCCCTGTGTTTTTTCCCCTGTTTTTTGTTTTGAACTGCTGAACTTGCAGTTAACAACCCAACACATAACCACTATTGCCACCAGGGCTCCATTAGACACTAAAGGAAGGCTGTTCTGAGTCCCCTATAAATTCTACTTAAACACAGTTAGCGTTTGATCTCGTTAGTTACCCGAGGACTTTCCCTATAATCAAAGTGGAATTCATCAAGTAATCCTCAAAACTGTTTCTCCTCTCATATTCCCTGCTTTTCCCTTAAATAAGACTTACTTTGTTCACTCATCTATGGCAAATCTTGGAGTCATCTTGAACTCCCTCTTCTTCATGCTCTCTGTCCACTGTGGACTAAATCACTGTATTTGTACCTTAGAGCACTTGAATCTTCTCCCTCTTATTTATCTTCATGGTTAACATTCATGCTCTTATCACTGACAAGACTTACTTATCAGCATTTTCTAAGATCTTGCTACTTCTTCCTATCTACATTCCTGTAGTGACTTTTCAAAAATTCACATTGAATTGAATCATTTTGCTCTCCTGCTTTATATCCTCAGTTTTTTCCATGCCTTTCTTAAGTATGAACTCTAGAAAGTACACAAAGACCTTTCTCTTGAGCTTCACTTGTTCTCATGAACATTTTAGGCTTCTGTGAAACCCGGACTTTTTGCCCTTCCTGTTTCAATTTAAATGATTGCTTCTTCTACTTAGAATGCCTTTTCAGCAGATTCTTTGCCTGGAATTTTATAATAATTTTTTAAGACCTAGTTCAGCTTGTACCTCATGTGAATGCCTTTCCTGTTTCTCTCCTCCATCTTAGTGTAGCCCCATACTACCCAGAGAGTCTTTTATAACATTTATCACTTTGTGTTGTTTGCTTACAAAGTCCATTTCCTCATTAGATTGTGAACTTTGTAATCCAGCAATTTTGATATATTCATGCTTATTTATCCCTAGCCCTTTACAAGACCTATAGCTTTCTTGACTTTGATTGATTGTAAAATTACTGGGTAAGTGACTGAATGAATTAAATGGTTATACATGGAAAGAGAGAGGACATTCGTTTAGGGTTTTACTTTATGGGAGAATTAAGAGAAAGAAACGTGAAAAGATGTAAATAGGTTTATTCAGGAACATACTTTATCAAGTTTAAATGCCAGTTATCTTTTGTTTTTCAAAAACCAGAACTATATTCTTAAAATCACAGGTCTGCTTTTGCCTGGTTTTTTATAGGGTGATGTTCACCAGGCACTAATTGTTCTTCAGAAGGGTGTTGAGCTGTGTTTTCCTGAGAGTCCAGCACCAACTGACAGCAAGGACATGTTAATCCACGGTCGAGCTATATTACTAGTCGGACGATTTATGGAGGAAACTGCTAACTTTGAAAGCAATGCAATTATGAAAAAATATAAGGCAAGTATATGTGTTATGCAATTTCATTTAGAAGCTCTGAGTTTTTTCATTTTGGGAAATGGACAAAATAACTTAAAGTTCATATAGAAGAGTATATGTATATTTATACTTAATTTCCAGCATAAATCTCTACATTGAGGAATTACCACAAAATAAATGCATTTGTGAAACCACCACCCTAGAGAAATAAAATGGGATGACAGTACAGTATGTGCTGCAAAAGTAAAGATCCGTAAAATTGAAGACATATCAATAAAAACTTTTCTAAAGGAAACACTCGCCCTGACAAACCCACTGCCACATTACTGTTTCTGAGGCTGTAACTCTTTACAGGAGCAGATAGTTCATCTTTCTCCTGTGGAGCAGCTTGTGTGAGTTTGAACCACAGACCTGGCAGTTAGTAAGTCAGCATTGTCTGGGCTCTTTAAAAGGAAGTACAAAGGGATGAAAAAGACAGAAACAAACAAAATGAAAAAGCAGACCCAAAGTCTTAGTGGCCTATGTGATATTGTCAAACTGTTTAATGGACATGTAATTAAAGTATCAGAAGGAGAGAGAAAATAATTTGGGAACAGAAAGGATTTTTTTAAAAAACATTTTATTAGGGACTCATACAACTCTTATTACAATCCATACATACATCAATTGTGTAAAGCACATCTGTACATTCTTTGCCCTCATCAATTTTCAGAGCATTTGCTCTACACGTAAGGCCTTTGCAGCAGGTCAGAAAAGATATTTTTAAAGAGATAAAAATAAGTGAAAAACAATATACAGTAGTAATATCTATTTGATCAGTAGTTATTGTCCTTTATTCATTCCAGACATTAATTATTTGGGAATTCTCTCTTTTTCAAGTAATAACTCTCACAAAGGATTTAGTAATTTTATTAGATCAGACCTAATGTGCATCAGAAGAGGGATTCAACTGACAGAGTTTTAACTGTTTAAGTCAGGTTTATAATTTTGATCTTCTGTAGGTATCTCGTCAATGCAATCTTTGGTAACAAATTTCTTCCCATATCTATATTCCGGATTGAAGGAAATCACCAGAGATTTATTTCCTGTGTAGATGTATGTATCGTGGGCTCCCACTATCTTCCAAAGCATTCTGTAAACTATTCTCACAATTTAGGCTCTTATATTGCTCCCTTCTTTGACTTCGGATTATATATTTTAAAGCTGAGTCACTTAGGTTGGTGTGCTCCTTCCATGTGGTGATAGTTGCCATCTTACATTTAGATGGCTGCTTGTTTGGAAACAAGCCTTTAAGACCTCAGATGCTGTTTTATCTGAGATCTGGGGACCATCTGATTTCTGCACCACACTTTGCTGTAGCGCCCATATCTTCTGTGTTCCCTTCCTGAGGCAAGTAGCACTTGATAAAATTTAACATTTATGATTAAGAGGTTTTAGCAAATTTTAAATAGAAGATTATTTACCATATAAAGAAGGTATTGCCATCGAGTCAATGCTGAGTCATGGTGAAACCCCTATGAGTTTCTGAGACTAACTTTTTTTATTTGTATATTTCATTTGTATATTTATTTTATTTTAATAAATCATTTTATTGGGGACTCTTAAAGCTCTTACAACAGTCCATCAAATAATTAGTACTTATGTTGCCATCACCATATCTGAAACATTTTCTTTCTACTTGAGCCCTTGGTATCAGCTCTTTTTTCTCCTCTCTTTTCTCCACGCTTGTAAACCCTTGATAATTTATAAATTATTTTTATTTTCATATTTTAGACAATCCACTCTCTCCCTTCACCCACATTTCAGTTGTTTGTCCCTCTGGGGAAACTGTAACTATTTATAGGAGTAGATAGCCCAGTCTTTCTTCCAAGGAGCTGATGGTGGTTTTGAACTGCCAATTATGTGGATAACAGCCCAATGCTTAACCACTATACTACCAAGACGCTTTACCATATAAAAAGTATCTATTAAAAAAAGTATTTATAAAAAGCATACAACTTCTTACTATACTTGATAATACAATGATGAAAACTTTTATTTTGAGACTGGGAATAAGACAGAGATCACCATCATTACCACTTATAACAACACTATTCTGGAGATTATATCCAGTGTGATTAAAACAAAAAAATCACTTCCATCAAGTTAATTCCAACTCAGACTTTATAAGAAAAATAGAACTACCCTATGGACTTCTAAGACTTTAAATCTTTACAGTAGCAGACAGATTTATTTTTCTTTAGTGGTACAAGTAGTGAATTCGTGGGGGAAAAGGTAAGAGGTATAAATAACAGTTGGAATGAAAACTCATTACTACAGATGATATGATTTTGTAGAAAATCAGGAGGCAACGGATACATTATTGTAAAGAGTTGAATTTAATGAAGTTTTTGGATACAAAGTCAGTATAAAAAAATCAATTGTAATTTTATATACCAGAAAGAAAGGAATTTTAAAATATACCATTTACAAGCAAATGATCTTAATCAACTGGATATATGTAATAAAATAAAGAAGCTTCATTATATATACTTTGTATATACCTCACACCATAGGCAAATATTTTTTCAAAATGATTTGTATACCCAAACAAAATATAAAATTATAAACTTCAAGATTAAAACATAAAAGAAAACCTTTACCATCTTCTTGTTTAGCATCAACTCTAAAATAATTTTTAAAAAGATAGATCAGTTTTTCAACTTCAGGAAAAAATGTTAACAAAATATGTTAAGAAAGGGAAATGGCAAACTACAGACTGGGGGGCAATACTTGCAAAACACATCTGACTGAGAACTTGTATCCAAATCTATAAAGAACCTTAAAACTTATTTGACATGCAGTTGGACTTAAAAATGAACAAAAGTGTTAGACAGTTAATAAAGAATATGCAAATGGCCAATGAGCACATGAAACAGTATTGAACATCTTTACTCATTGCCTTTGAGTCGATTCTGACAGGGACACTATAGAGCAGAGTTGGATTTCCAAGACTTTTATATATTTACAGGAGAAGGTAGCCTCATCTTTCTCCTGAAGAGCTGCTGGTAGATTCAAACCACTGACTTTGTGGTTAGCAGCGAAATTGTAATACACTCCACTACAACACTCCTTTGAACATTGTTAGGCTTTAGGAAAAAACAATTTAAAACTACAATGAGCTACCACACTATGCATACTGGAATAGATAAAATTTAAAAACTTACAATATATACTATTATAAAAGCTAGAATTCTAATTATTGCTGAGGGGAATACACGTACCTTATGATTCCTTTACATTCTTTAGGTAAACACCTAGATGAAAACTTGTTATTCAAGAGAAGAAATAAAACATACCCATAAGAAGTATCAAGTTCAAATATTTTAGCAAGTTAATTTATAAAAGCTAGGAATAACTTGCTTGGCTATCCATAGAATGAATGATAAATTGTATTTATATAATGGAATACTATTCAGCAAGAGGAAGAAATGAATGATATATGTGGCAACATGGATGAATCTCACATACTAATGTAAGAAAAGATAGAATAATACATTATGAAATACTAGAGCCTGCCTTGAAATTATGGTGATGAATAATAAAAACGGATTGTTTGAGTGGAGTTTTCTTGACCTTAAGAACTAGCTCATTATACCAGCATCATTTCAGGTAGGCCAGTGGGCAACCCACCAGAATTGACCATCCATCCTGAGTCACCTTTGTAATAAACTTAGTGTCCTTATCCAAATTAAAGACATAGTGTGCCTTTGACCTTGCCTGCCCAGATATGCTTCTTACAGTTCTGATTCTTAATCATACTTTTCTTTCCAGTATTGATTTTGTTAAGTTGGTATGATGTGTTTTCTTTTTAATCATTTTATTGGGGGCTCATACAACTCTTATCATAATCTATACATACATCAGTTGTGTAAAGCACATTTGTACATTCGTTACCCTCATCATTCTCAAAACATTTGCTTTCCACTTAAGCCCCTGGCATCAGCTCCTTACTTTTTCCCCCTCCCTCCCGCTTCCCCCTCTTGATGTGTTTTCTTTATAGGATGTAACCGTGGTCCTACCGGAGTGGGAAGATGGACATTTTTACCTTGCGAAATACTATGACAAATTGATGCCCATGGTCACAGACAACAAAATGGAAAAACAAGGTGATCTCATCCGGTATATAGTACTTCATTTTGGAAGGTGAGCATGAGATCAGACCACTGAGTCAATGGTTCACCTTTGATGAGATGTAAATTTTTCTTTATGTAATTTTTTCTTTATTTAAAAAAAAACTTGTCAAAGGGAAATTTAGTACGTGCATAATTTCTAAAAATTCAACAGTGCCATATATGAACATTGAAAATAAAGTATCCTTCACATTCTATACGTATTTCTATCCTTAGAATTCCAGAACATCTTAAATAATTATATTTAAATGCCAATGGAATGTCTTAAATTAGCCCATTCTGCTAAAATATATACATGAAAATGACTTGACATCACCCATCAAAAAAATTCTTATCTCAAACTAGTTAACAGTTGAAATATCTTTTTTCCTTCAAATATTAGTTTGGGTTTATTATAGTCAAATAGAATATCCTCTCATGTCCACTAGTTACATATTTTTTCCTCCTTGAGGTTACACTAATCGTTCATTCTTCTTATCACACCCAAATACTACTTGTTGTTTTACATCGAAGAGTAACTTCCGAGCAGGCAATGCCGCCTACTATTAGGGTCTTTGACTTCTCACTTAAAAATTCTTCGTAATCAAAGCTATATTTGTCACAGACATTAGGACAGCAAGATTTGGATAAGCCTTTCTTTACAAAGTGAAACTCAAGTTTTATTAATGGCTTGTTATGGTGGCATAATTCCTGGCCTATTGCCATTTCAGAATAGAAGCATAAACAGGGCTATTATATTTATTTTTTCTTTTCGAAGTTGAGTAATAGCCTTCACTTGTTCACAAGTATCAGCACTTGCCCTCATGAATTTAACAATTGAGTTAGGGAGAGAAATTTTAAGCATTTAAATATAAAACATGATAGTGTACAATAGAATGTATGTTAAGTGTCAAAGTAATTAGTCCAAATCAGAAAGACGGTATAGGTATCCTGTCTTGTTTGCTCACTTATAAGAAAGCTTACGAGATTAGCAGGGAACCAAGAAAGAAGCAAGGTTGAAAGATGAAGTACTCAATAGCAGCCAGGAGTCAGGTCATAGGGTCTTATGTAAGGGTTTGACCTTTTTCTGAAAGCTATTGGGATTCTCTTGAATGATTTTAAGCAAGAGAACGACTTGGTTAGATTCGTATTTCAGGAAGATTATGGTGGAAGCTCTGAGCACAGAGAAAGGCAATAGAAGGAAGGTGAGATGAAAAGAAAACGCTTTCAAGAATGAGAGAGAATCTTCAGGATTTCATACTTGGTAATGGAAGGAAGGGGGGTGGTAGTTAATTGCCAAGGTGTGGGCAGTGGGGTGGATGGAGGATTTTCTCACCATTCACCATGTGAGAAAGGCGAAGGAGGAACTAAGTGCGGCCAGGGATATGGTGAGCTTTGTGTAGACACTGAGTTGGTGGTGCCTGAGGGATATGTAAATGTAGGTACCCAGCATGCAAGACATCCACATGAATTTGTAACTCAGCATCGTACTGGAGCATATCCATCCACTTTAGGCAGTTCTAAGAACACGAGGGGTCCAGGCCATAGAAAATTCGCATTGTATGGACTGCATCATAAGAGTAGCACGGGAACGTGAAGAGGAGGAGAAACAACCAGCGATAAGCAGACAGTAGGTGCAGCCCTCGCTAGAAATTGAGAAAATAATAGAAATGTAAAAGAGAACAAAAAAAAATAATTCAAGAAAGTAGGAATGATCAAGATTACTGCTTAAGAAAGTTTAAGTTAAAATAGAAAGAAAGAGAGAAAGTTTCCGTTAGACCTTGCCCATTGCTTTTGGCAGTGTGACAGTTACTGAATGATATGTTGAGACGAGTAGATGAACTTCAAAGCACCTTTTTAGCCAAAGCATTCTATAACTTTAAAACCTCTTCCTAGCAAACTCATTGTGGGAAGTGTCCTGTAGGTGGACGTTGTCATGTTGTGCTGCTTCCCAGGTCATAGCTCGCTTTGTTGGACTCTTTGGCAATTATTTTGCCTTTGAGTTGATTGTGACTGAAAGCTTTCCTGTGAGACCAAGTAGACATGGACTGGAGGGCTCCCCAGTCTGAAATCTTTATGGGAACTGAGAGTGTCTCCTGTGATGTTGCTGGTGTGTTCAAACTGCTTACCATTTGGTTAGCATTGTGCTAACCTTCCCTTTTAGGGCTTAAAAAAATAAAAAGATAGAAAAGAAAAACAATCAGGTACAGAAACATGGATATTTGGGTCAATTGGAATCAAAATTCAAGCCACTTCAAAAACATACAGAAATCTTGTAAATTTATTTGAGAATTTAGGATATAAAGTATTTACATTCCAGAAGTCAGTTAAATTCAGAAAATATTAGACATTGCTAATGTTTCAGATTTCAGAGGGAATGACTTGTTCAGAGTATGTTGAGGTAACCACACTTGATAGAAGATGTACATTGGTGAGTAGTGAAAGATTAAGATTTGAAAACTACAAAGAAGCAAGATGGTGACTGTCTGAATCACCTGCTGAGTAATTAATATAATCTTAATCTGCATGTAATTGTAAGAGGGCGGCATGAAAAAGGCAGGATTTCAGGAGTGTTAGTCTGGAACAGGGGACTTCAAACTTTTTAAGTAGGGGGTCAGTTCACTGTCCTTCAGACCCATTGGAGGGCCAGACTATAGTTAACAAAAAAAGGATGATATGAGCAAATTCCTATGCACATATCTTATTTTGAAGTAAAAAACAAAACAGCAAAAACACTCAGTGGCCTGGATGAATATCCTCCGCGGGCCGCAGTTTGAGGACCCCTGGGACTCTGGAATATATTGAAAAGAAGAAATAGCAGAGGTAACTTCCCAGAAATGAAGTGATTGTCTTAGAATTATGGTCACGGGAATGTAAGGAAAGGCACAGATCCTAAGGACAATTTATAAGGAATTGTGACAGGCCATTGATTAGGATAAAATTTTTATTATTTTTGGTATAGGCAATATAGAGCATTTACTACCACTCAGTCAATTCAGATTTATAGCAACCTTATAGAGTAAAACTCCTCCTGTGGGTTTCCAAGGCTGTAAATACTTATTGGAGCCGAAAGGCTCATCGTCCTCCCATGGACACCTTGATAGGTGTGAACACTGTCCTTGCAGTGAACAATCCATCACGTAATCCAGTACTCCACTGGGCACCTTCACATAGAGCTTAGTGAGGCATATAAAACAAAAACCAAACTCACTGCTATCGTGACAATGCTGACGCATAGCGACCCTCTGTGCGTTTCCGAGACGGTTACTGTTTACCGGAGTAGAATGCCCAGTCTTTCTTCCCGGGACGTGCTGCTGGTTTGGAACTGCTGACCTTGCAGATCGCAGCCTAGTATATTACCACTATACCACCAGTGCTCCTATTAATGAGTGATATAGTAAAACCAAACAAACAATGAGTAGTATAGTAAGAATGAGAAATCAAAGGTAACTTCGAGGAAGAAATATTGATAATTATAATTTTGGTCATGAGGCTATATATAACCAATGTAGGATAAGTATTTACATTTAATTTGCATATAATAAAGGACATGCTGCTAATAATATTTTTCTATAAAATTACAGGTCTCTACAGTATGGAAATCAGTTCATATATCAGTCAATGCCACGAATGCTATCACTATGGCTTGATTTTGGTGCTAAGGCATATGAGTGGGAAAAAGGTATCACTTTTATGGAAAAAATTTAAGAAACTAGAAAGAACATTAAGATTGATATAAAGATAGACTGGTTGACAGTCTGAAGTACTAAAAGCTAGGGATGAATGTTTAAGATTAGGATTTTATATACTTAGGAGAAAGAAACTAGATGTTGAAAAGGAAAGGAAAAATAAATCAAAGTTCAAGCAAGTTAAAATCTGCTCATTTTAAATGAGTTTAATATATATTGACAAATTTTAATTTAAACCAAATAATTTAAATTAAAAAATTTTAAAGTAGGGCTTGTTCTGTTTGTCTCTACTCAAAATTTATCCCCTTGAGTTTTTCAGTGACTAAACACTTTTCCTACTCTACTAAGCCAACTCTCGTCATAAATTGACAACTGTCATAGTTTCTGAGTCCTGCTGCAACAAAAATACCACAAGTGGATGGTTTTAAAGAACAACAATGTATTGAGTCCCAATTTTGGAGGCTAAAAGTCTAAATCAGGGTCTCTGGTTTGCAAGGCGGGTTCTTTATTGCTCTCACTCACTGCCATGGCGTGAATCCTGGTGCACAGCTCTGGGCATTCCTTGGTGCTCCTGGTGACAGACCTCACATGAATCTGCTCCGTGGGTTTCTGCGTCTTTACTTCCTTTTATGAGTCACCACTTGATAATCTCTTCGGAGATTAGGTTTAGGGCCCATCTTCCTCTCTCTCTGTAGCATCATTAACACAACAGAATCAATTTGGACATAGGAATAACATGTAAAGATATTTTTGAAATAAAATTGTTCTGTGAAATGAACTAATATGTCCTTTTCCCCTTAATTTTACTGTTTTTTAATTGATTTCCCCGACTCCCTCTCACAGCTGGCCGCTCTGATCGTGTCCAAATGAGAAATGACTTGATTAAAATAAACAAGGTGATCACAGAGCACACAAGTTATTTAGCTCCATATCAATTTTTGACTGCCTTCTCTCAGTTAATTTCCCGAATTTGTCATTCTTATGATGAAGTTTTTGAGGTCTTGATGGAAATTATAGCAAAAGTGTTTTTGGCCTATCCTCAACAAGCAATGTGGATGATGACAGCTGTATCAAAGGTAATATATTAATCATGACAGTATACCTTTTTGATTTTTATATGACACTGATTATTTAATACTAATATGTAGATGTGATTTCGAGGGTTTCTCTCTTAGAGTGGTACTAAGACATACATTTTAAGTTCTTTAAAAAGAGATCTGTCTCATTTTAATTAGTATTCAGATACATTTACCGTATCAGATAAAGTGATTCATCTGTTTAACATCAGAGAACTCCGCCTCTGTATTCTTTTTTCCTCTGTGTATTCTTTATCAAAGAGGTTAGCAAACTGTTAGTGTTAGATTAACATGATAAGGTATTTCTTTTCAAGGATTTTAGCTTAGTGTATCGGAATAATTGGTATTAGAAAAATTTTTTATTGTATTATGGGGATTTATAAGTCATTCAATATAATATTCAAATTAAGATTATAAAACTTTAGCAAAATAATTAAAATTCGCTCCTAACATTCATTTAAGTGGTGATGTCTTTCTTGGTGTATGTATTTTATATGTATATGTTTTAACACTAAATTTGGATTATTATAAGAATATGTAATTTTACATTTCTTACTTAAGATTGTTACCACAACCATTTTCTTAAATCTATATGGTTTGAAGTTTTACTGTGTAAAATTCTAGTTGTTTCATTTTTTTATATTGTAAATACAACTAGACACATCTATATTTATTCTCACTTCTGATCATATTGCAAAAGGGTATTCATAGGGTATTGTTTGGCTCATGTTAGCACTGTCAAATTGCTTTGCAGGAAGTTTGATCAGCATAAATTGTCATCAAGAATAATGCTATGCTTAAGTTGATTTTTGTCAATCCGAACTTTGTATATTTATAAAACCATTTAACTCTTTTTTCATGACAGTCTTCTTATCCCATGCGTGTGAACAGATGCAAGGAAATACTAAATAAAGCCATTCGTTTGAAGAAGTCCTTAGAAAAGTTTGTTGGAGATGCAACTCGCCTCACAGATAAGCTTCTAGAATTGTGCAATAAACAGGTACTATCATAAATCTTATAACACAATGTGGAATAATTTTAATAAAATTCCTATATTGTGTTTCCTTTCACTTAATTAAATGAAACTTCTTACATGTGGGTAAACACATATATTAAAACTTATGTGCTTTTAATAGGTGCAGTTTTCCTCAGTAAAACTTTTAAAATTTGAAATGTGTTCCTTCTCAATTTCTTCTATTTTTAAAAATCATTTATCTTCTCAATTTCTAAAGGTTTGTTAATTCTTCTGAGTAGATTAGTTATGAGAAATAACTTTAGGTAAAGGATGTGAAGTAAGCCACAAGGGGTGTGTGTGTGTGTGTGTGTGCGTGTATGTGTGTGTGTATGTGTGTGTGTGTGTGTGTAAGTAAAATACTCAAAACTTTTGTAAAGTTGCCTTTATAATATTTTCTGCCATATCTTCAAACATTTTGAAACCCAAATATATATTAACTTATATCTATGATAGGAAAAAAGGTTGAGGTTTGGGCTTGTATGCTTTCAGAATATGTTTCAGTGCCTTTGAAGGGATATGCTCTGTGCAGAGGGAAATGAATATGACTGAGACATGTTCCCCTGCCTCATAATTTTGGAAGGATCGAGGATGAGGTTTGTCATGTAGTAAAATAACTACTTTTTTCATAGACCATGACTGGAGTGCAGACATGGTGAAAGGAACAACCCACTATGTTACCTAAGAAATTGAAGGGGAAACGCCAAAGAACATGGAAGAAAGGGAAAAGTAGGAGGATTGTTAACCGGACAAGGGAGGGTTGAAGAGAGCTTTTAAAGTAGATAAATTTCACTTGAAAACATTTTAAGTCTGTTGACTATTTTTGGGTGAGAATATGCAGGCTAACATTCCTCCTTTTCATCAGTAAAAAGCTTGCAAGAGCACCCTGCCTTTGTTGTTTCTGTAAATGCTTTTAGGTGCATTTGACATTACCAAGACAATGTGATGATGATGGCCATCTTTATTAAACATTGGCACTATACTAAGCATTCCACATGGACAGGCTTTATGTAGAAGCCTATGGCCAACTACATTTAGGAATTCAGAATTTTTCCAATTTCTAAAGGTGCATATAATTTATACTCACTATCCCTGCTGAGAAAAATTAATGCAATCTAATAATCCAATATACAAACATGTAACTATTTCAGCAGTAAAACATGTTAATCTTCACATGAAAGGGAAATTCTGGTATAATTTTGCTGTCAAATGAGATTTCATACCAAATAGATGCTTCATTTTGAGCACTTTCGATTTAGTGATATCTGGTAATAGATGGCACATAACTATTTTCTCCACTAATTATTAAATGATCCTGTGTTGTAGGTACTAAATTAAATATATTGAAAACTACAGGCTACTGAGTCACATTAGTTAAGATAAATAAGTTAAATTTTGTTTTGGTTGAAGTTCAAGGTAAACAGACAAAAATGCCTTTTTTTATTTTTTAGGTTGATGGAAGTAGTTCTACGTTAAGCATGAGCACTCATTTTCGAATGCTTAAAAAGCTGGTAGAAGAAGCAACATTCAGTGAAGTCCTCATTCCTTTGCAGTCAGTTATGATACCAACTCTACCCTCCATTCTGGGCACCCATGCAAACCACGAACCGTTTCCTGGACATTGGGCCTATATTGCAGGCTTTGATGATATGGTAAACTTCAGTTTTATATGACTGTAGCTGTGTGTCTTAGTTACCTAGTGCTGCTATAACAGAAATGACACAAGTAGGTGGCATTAAAAAACAAAGTTTGTTAACTACAATTTTTAGGCGAAAAGTCCAAATCGGAGAGTTTCAGTCATACCACTTCTAAGGGCCTCTACCCTGCTTTCTGGCAACCAGCCATTAGTACTTGGCCTTGGTTCTGTGCATCTTTGTCTTGTCTGCTGTTGAAGTGGTTAGGACGCTGGTGATACTGTGGATTAAGCACTGAGCTGTAAACTGTAAAGTTGGTAGTTCACAGTCAACAGCTAATCCACAGGGGGAAGAATGAGACTTTTTACTCTCATAAAGATTTACACTTTGAGGGACCCTACAGAGCAGTTCAGCTCTGTCCAGTAGGGGCCCTATGATTCATAATATACTCAATTAACCTAAGAAAAGAGAAACACTGTTCCTGAACAAGATCACATTCACCAGGTACTAGGGGTTAGGACATCAACATAAATTTTGTTAAATTAGAAATGTTAAATTACAGCTAGAAGCGTCTTAAAGATTGAATTTTATTTGAAAACATGAAAGATGATTAGAAACAGAAAAAGTAAAACATTTTATAATTATGATAGAAAATTCAGTGATTTTCTTCTAAATTTTCAAGTTTTAGTGGTACCATAATCATTTTACAATTTTTTTCATATTCTCTTTTGTAAGTATGAACTATGATATAAATTTAATTTAAAGAAAAGAGAGCATTCTAAGTACCTTTAAAATCTCTATATTTATTTCAACAATATTTTTATGGCTCAACGGATTTGTTGGATTGCGTTCAGAGCAGTTTGTCAAGCTATATAATAAGTCATTATTTACAGTGAAGCTGCTTTTGTTTCAAAAATTTTATTCACCATAATTACTCACCTCATTAGGTATACTTGATAATGGATGAGTGTACCTTCTCCAAAAATCATACCAAATAGGTAAACACTATTAAACATATTTTAAAAGTGTTTAAAGCGCTGAAAAAAGACTTCAGAAGAATATTTCAAAAATCTTGTAAATGTTGTGACTTTTCTTAATGGCTCTGCAAATTTAGATGTTTTAGTACTTGTATTATTGATGAAAGAATCTTTCCATGGCCATTCCTATTAAGTGAAATATGTCTGTTCATGAGCAGCCACTTTTAAAATAGATTATAGATAGTATGGCAAAAAGCAGAGTTATAACAGTTTTATAGCCCATTATAGTTATTACATCTTTATCTTTTTGTTTTTTGGTAGCTCAATACTTACACATTTTAAAATTCAGATTTTGTTTTAATGTATCTTTTAGGTGGAAATTCTTGCTTCTCTTCAAAAGCCAAAGAAAATCTCTTTAAAAGGATCAGATGGAAAGTTCTATATCATGATGTGTAAGCCAAAAGATGACCTGAGAAAAGATTGTAGACTAATGGAATTCAATTCCTTGATTAATAAGGTTTGAAGATAATTTAGTTTACTTTTAAGATTTCAGAACTACTCAGTGTGATATCAAAATAGATGACTTTTAAAAAGGAAATATATGTACCGTATTATTTTTTACTGAATACTAAAAATAAGATTACCTTTTTTGATAAAATTATGTAAAACTGAAAAGATACTTAGATTTGCTTAGGTTTATGTTTTAAGGCTAGTTAAAATGGTTCAAATCCTTTGATGTGAGAAATCTCATTAATAGGTTATGAATGTATGTTCTTATGTATTTTGAGTTTTCTGTAGCTATACATTAATAAATTAATACTTTGTGGTATACATTTTTACATGTGTGAAAACCAAACTATACAACTGAAAGATGAAACTATTATTTGTGTACAACTTCATGCCTCTTCACATTTCACTAGTGCTTCATATTAGCAGAAAGAGTTATGGATTTTTTTTCTTTTTAATTTCAGTCCTGCTCTGTAGGACTTCAAAAAATTGGTTAAGAACTCTTACTTGTTCCTCTCCACGGAAATCTTTAGTAAAAGGTGAAAGATTTATACGATTTGAAGAGAAACCAGAGTTTCTCAAAAGTTACGGATCTTTTGCATAGAAAAATTATGTAGTAGATAAGCTTTATTTATTTAAATTTGAATAGCATTTAGTGATAGTTTTATTTTTCACTGTTGCAGTATACATTTAAAGCAGTTTTATTGGCAAATCATTCAAAAGTATATGAATTTGTGTGTATGTGGTTATTTTTTTAAAGGACAATATACTTTGTATTTAATTTTACCAAAAAATTACTTTGAAACTAACACCACATTAAAAACTCATTTCAAAGGCAATCTGAAAGTATTACTTTTTATATTTAAAATGTTATTTGGTCCATTAATTCACTGAGTAGTAAATAATTATTATCTTCCCAAAGCTTCTTGTGTGTTTTTCTGTTTGGAGTATAAATTAACCTGGTTTTAAATCTTACCTTACTCGATCATGCTTTGAGTTAATTTTGACTCACAGTGACCCCCTATGACGGTAAAACTACCTCTTAGGGTTTTTTAGGATTCTATTTTTACAGGAGCAGACTGCCAGGTGTTATTCTCACCGAGCCGCTGGGTGCACTGAAACTGCCAGTCCTTGGGTTAGCAGCCAAGCATTTTACCTTTGTGTCTCCTGGACTTCTGCGCCCCGTGTTATTTATGTTCACCAACATTACGATTGTCAATAAAACTTGATAATTGTGATAAGCCACAGTCTTTCCCAATGGTGGTCTTAGAACCACATAATTGATCTTTACAAGAAATTCAATTGTCATCATGTTTAGTTGGTGTTTAGTTAGCCTACGTATTCCTAGAGTGTAAACTGTGTTTTAGTCAGTGAGTATGCTTTTAGAGTCACCTGGTGACATTTATAGATGTGTACTTAGTTCAAGGAGCCCTGGTGTCACAGTGGTTAAAGCACTGATTCTAGCTAAAAAGTTAGCAGTGTGAACCTATTAATCTATTAACAGAAAGATGTGGCAGTCTGCCTCCATGAAGATTAAAGCTGTGGAAACCCTGTTGGGTCTTTCTCTCCTGGCCTACAGGCTCACTAGGAGTCAGAATTGACTAAAGTGCTATGAGTTAATTTCATGAGCTCCTGATTAAATATAGTACTATTTCTCCTTACCTAGTATTCAATATTAATCAAATGAGACATATACTCAAATGAGGCTGTAATTTTGAATTTTATAAGTAAGAGATATATTTTAGCATCAAAATATATAGAGATAATGTGATTTTTGTTCCAATACTCTTGAGATAATCCAAATTAAACAAGTCTTTGTGCCTAGGGATTTAATGTTTGAATAATATCTGGAAAACAATAAAAAACAAAGTGACCATACTTCATCTTATTAAATATGCAACGAATATTTTGAATGCAACACTCATATCTCATTAATGCTGAACAATGAAAAGAGCATCCTTGAGCAAGGTTTTTAATGGCTTTGAAAAGGAATGTAGCTCCCATCCCAGTGCTATTGCCTCTTCTGCCATTCGGAAGAATTACTCATCTAGCTAAATCAGGAGTGGGGAACCTCTTTTCTTCCAAGGCCCATTTTGGAAATCATACAACACCATTTGAGGGCCTTACTGGTCAAACATTTCAAGAACTCACCCTCGTGTGCTGGCTGGAACTGCTTCTCTGTGGTGAGGTGTGTAGGATGAGCTGGCATGGATGATTCTTTGGGCCTTACGTGGCCTGCCGGCTGAGCATTCCCCACCCTTATCTAGACCATGCAGGAAGACTTCATTGACATGTTTTACTATGTAATGAGTACTCTTTAAATGTGCTTGAGAGAACATAAATTATTCTATTTTTAAGTTATGTGCTTTTTTTACAGTGCTTAAGAAAAGATGCAGAATCTCGTAGACGAGAACTCCATATCCGAACATATGCAGTTATTCCACTGAATGATGAATGCGGGATTATTGAATGGGTCAACAACACAGCTGGCTTGAGACCTATTCTAACCAAACTATATAAAGAAAAGGGTACTAAAATTCATTCTTATGATATAATTATGTAATGTAAGTCTACTAGCTACTAACATGTGTATTATTAATAACATACATTAGTATGCATTTTCTATTTTGATTCCTTGCATGTGTTCTTTCTAAAAGAATTTGAAGTGGTTTACAAAAATCTAAGAAGCCCCAATCTACATGAATTTTTTGTCCCAACAGAAATCTTACCTAGTAGTTCTAAAACTACTTTCTGTAGAAACTTCATACTTGTCTTAATGAATCTCATTTTTATCACTGTTCAGAGAAAGAAAATGGAAGAGGAAAGGCTATCATGAAATTTGCCTTTTTAGTAGGAATCAGAGTTGTCAACATAAACCAATGGTTTCAAAAGCATAAGCAGAGGTGGATAAGCTGTAGAAATTGGTATATTTCCTAGCTTTGTCTGCTGAGAGCAGTAAGTAAGCATATCCAAGACTCATTTTCCAATAAGAGGAATCATTTCTCTCCTTGGCAACATGATTAGTTCTGTAGTTTAGACACAAAAAATACAAGATGAGCCTACACTACCTTGTGGCACCAGAAAGTAAGTACTCGTAAATTTACAGGCAGGTTAAAAGGACACATGAGTCAGCCTGAAGAGGCGTCTGTTGGCCAAATTTGAGATATTTAAATTTGAAACAACAAAATAAATAATAATAATGGATTTCGTCAGATGGAACAAAAGAAATCTTCAGAGTGTCTCCTAATTCAAATACTTGAGTAAATAAATAGAAAGAAGAAACAGTTCTTCCTTATAGTAAAATTGAAATAAATAAGAGCAAAGGAATTAATGGATAGAAAATCACTAATTGGCAAACAACACACCAATAACTGTCATAGATAATAATTATCAACAAATGCCAAAATTAGTGGACAAAAGTATGTTGAGAAGTGGGCTATTTGCAGAGACTCAAGTATCTCTCCATAGTTACTTATTAATTACAAGAACGGAAAATAGCAACTTCACAATAGGGAAACAAAAATATTACTGGCCAGAACTCATTAAAATGTCAGGGTCATGAAAGACTGAGTCATTTCCCAGAGTTTTCATGACAGAGACACAGGACAACAACTGAATGTAGTGTGAGTGCATTAGACCCGGGACCAGAGTAGGGATGTCACAATAGTTGGCAACTTTTTACAAGTCTAAAATTATTTCAAAATAAAATACCTATGATGGCAATAAATAAATCGATCAAATTAGCAGAATGAAGTAAAAGGTATTATTGATAAGCTATTATAGTATGGCGTTGTGCTAAGTATGATGTATACAATATATATATATATATATATATATATATATATATATATATATATATATATATATATATATATATATATATTTTAGTAGTGTTAGTTAGCCTGATTACCCCTATCTTAGAAGTAAGCTAATGCCAGACAGGTTAAGTAACATGTTGAAGTTCACATTGCTAATGTTTTGTAGATCTGGGAAATATCAATTGGGGAAGTTTTGCTTTCCCAGATTATTTGGATTCTACAGGATTAATTTAGGAGTCAGGAATACTATAAATCTTACAGGACAGCCTACACATAGGATAAATAATCAGAGCACCAGTGTAAGTTACTGGTGATGTAGTTTGGCCCTCACATTACATATGGACTGAGAACTGACTATAGTTTTAGGGCTGTAGTAGTTTTCAGTGAACACCACTCTATATGACAGTATTTATGCTGCATTGTGTTTTTTGAATTCTGATTTCAAAACACTGGTTTTAGTTGACATATGAGGTTTCCCTTTGAGTGTATTGAGGGAATGTAAGATGGTTCATAGTAATATCAGATAATAATACTCATGCATAATTTAAAATTTCTAACTGTTCCTGATTTTGAGTGATATTTTAAATACTAAAAGACCTTTCCTGCCTATTTTAACAGCAACTACGAAAATGACCCCTCTTCTCATTTGGGTTGGTGCTTACTAGGAGTCCTTTTGCTTTGCAGGAGTGTACATGACAGGAAAGGAGCTTCGCCAGTGCATGCTGCCAAAGGCAGCAGCACTATCTGAAAAACTCAAAGTATTCCAGGAGTTTCTGCTGCCCAGACATCCTCCAATATTTCATGAATGGTTTCTTAGAACCTTCCCTGATCCAACATCATGGTAAATTACCAAGAATATATTATGTTTTTATGGTTATATATTTAGTTTTAATATCTGTCTCATGTGGCATTACGGATATTTGACAGGCATTGTATTTCCTTTAGGTATAGTAGCAGATCAGCATATTGCCGTTCCACCGCAGTCATGTCAATGGTTGGCTATATCCTGGGGCTTGGAGACCGTCATGGAGAAAACATTCTCTTTGATTCTTTGACTGGTGAATGTGTACATGTAGATTTCAACTGTCTCTTCAATAAGGTATGCAATATTGACTTAATGTTTTCTCCCAATATCCTTTACTTAATAACCATTCTTCCGAGATACACTTAGTAGCACTTTAAGTCATAGACTCTGCCTTGAGCATTTGTTGGTTCGTTTTGAGCAGTGAATCCCCGAGCCTAAAACAGAGGAAGAGTGGCATAGTGGAAATTGATGTTCAAAAGCATAGGTTCCAGGTCGGACTCAATTATATGAACATGGGCAGGCCAGTTCATTTTACTGAGACTTGGTTTTTGAGAGAAGGAAGTTGAATATGATGCTATAAAAATGGTGTGGGGCAGCATCTAGCCTATCCTCTACCGTCAGAGGAAGGAAAGATCAAGATCACCAACCCATGGCTGATTGCTATGAGACAGAGGTCGGACATGACTCTACCCTCCAACCTGTTTTCCAGTCTGACACTAGCTGTCTTTCCCACGGCACTCTGGTTTTCTCCTGCATTTTACAATTTGCTGCAGTGGCACACAGAACTCACAGGCGTTACTGAGGATTAGATATGACTCCATATACAGTTCTTCGATAAATATAGCCTCTTCTCGGCAGTGCCCACAGACACCTTGGCCCTGCTCAGGCAAGTGTTACAACATTCTTAACTTCATCAGTAAGTGCCCAGAGGTACCCCAGTCTGCCAGCTAGCCTCAGCCCAAAGGTACTCAGTAGTAGCTCTGTGGGTTAGCACATGGAACATTACTGATAGGTGCTCAGAGGCACCCCACTTAACCACTTTTGGGCAATTAAACACTTGTATTAAAATGCAAAATGGAAAACATCTCACTGCTATTGAGTTGATTCCAACTCACAGTGACCCTATAGGACAGAGTAGAACTAACTGCCCCTTGTGGGTTTCCAGAATGTAAATCTTTATGGAAAGAGAAAGCTTTATCTTTCCCCAGCGAGCAGCTGGTATTTTCAATGTGCTGTTAGCACCCCAGTATGTCACCCATTACACTAATAAGGTTCCAAATAAAGTGTGGGTATCTACTTTTGCAGCTCCTTGGATTGATCCTGCACTTGCCCACCCCGGAGGTAGTACTGTTCGTTCACTTTGGGAAACACTTCCGGATCTTACCTAAGGAATTGTAGTTTTAGTTGCACAAAAGCAAAGGCCGACATATGGCACTTTCGTTTTACAGCTGTCTAACATAATTACAAATAGAAGTATTTTGAAGAGCATTTTTACCCTTCGATAAGAAACCATAGGTGTGGAATTCTACATTCTCCAAGTAAAGACTTTAAATTTCTAAATGAAGTTACTTTTTAATAAAATGATTCTTTTTAGGGAGAAACCTTTGAAGTTCCAGAAATTGTACCATTTCGCCTGACTCATAATATGGTTAATGGAATGGGTCCTATGGGAACAGAAGGTCTTTTTCGAAGAGCTTGTGAAGTTACAATGAGGTTGATGCGTGATCAGAGGGAACCTTTAGTGAGGTAATCATCTGTACTTTGTCCATAATTTAACAGGAAGCCTGAATAGAATATTGCTGGTACCTCAATAGGTGTGCTTTATGTAGAAACTTCATCACCGTGGCCTTGAAGCAGATTTTTTTATAATAGCTCTTTAGATATAATTTACATACTGTACAATTCACCCATTTAAATTGTGCAATATCATGGTCGTCACTATTTTCACAGACACATGCAAATATCACAGTTTCTAAACATTTTCGTCACTTCCAAAAGAAACACTGAATCTTTTAGCAATATGATTAAGATGTCTTATCATACCCCCAGAAACCAATGATACACTTTTTGTCTCTATGTATTTGCCTGTTCTTAATATTTTGTGTAAATGGTATAACGCATGTTGCCTTTTGTGTCTGACCTTTTTCCCTTAGCATGCTTCCAAGTTTCATCTGTTGTAACATATATCAATACTTTATTTCTTTATGAGGAACCTGGTGGTGCAGTAAGCTTATATACTCGTGTATAAGCCAGGTTTTTCAGCACATTTTTAATGCAGTTTTTTGTGGTAAAATTAGGTGCCTCAGCTGATATTCAGGTCCGTTTCTACTCGATTATATACGGTAAGTGTTGCAAGATCAAGCATTTTGAAAGCAGCAGCCGCTTCATAGCAGAAAAGGGAGGCTTTCTACTCCCTGAAGACTTACAATTTGGAAGTGCACAGGGCAGTTCTACCTTGTCCTGTAAGGTCTCCATCCAAGCAGGGAGTTTGGATTTGGTTGGAATTTCTCCTTTCTATTGTTGAATTATATTCCATTGTATAGCTGTACAAAATCAGTGGATAGACATTGGGTTGTTTCCATTGGGGGCTATATGGAATAACGAATGCTACTCTGAATATTCAAGTTTTTGTGTAGATATGTTTTCAGTACGTTGGGGTATGTACCCAGAAGTGGAATTACTCGCTTATACAGTAACTTTAAAGGCATCTTGGTGGGACTTTGGAATAAGCATTGAACTGCTAACTGCAAGTCCTCCCTGGGAGAATAATGAGGGTGTTTACTCCCATAAAGATTGACAGCCATGGGAACCCTGTACAGAGTTCACTATGAATCAGAAACTACTCGATGGCTCTAGAGTTTTATAATAACCTAAACATTTTAAGGAACTTCCAAACTATCTTCCAAGGCAACCGTGAAATTGCACAATATCATCAGCAATATGTGAGATTTCCATTTTTTCACATCCTCACCAAATATTTGTCTTTTTCAATTTTACCCATACTAAAACTACTCGCTGTCAGGTTGATTCTGACTCTCGGCAACCATGTTTGTGTGCTCCATTGGGTTGCCTTTTACACCTCCCCTTTTCAATTAGCTGCCAAGAGCATTAACAGTTTGTACCGCTCAGGCTTTCCTTAGCCATCCTGCTGTTCTTGGGTGTGGTTGTGTTTATTTTTACTCACACCCTCGTGATGGAGTAGAACTGCTCTGTGGGGTTTTCTTTACTGGAATCTTGAGGGCTGCGGTCGCCAGGTTGTTTCCCATGGAATAGCAGGTTAGAACTACTCATTTGGGATCCATGTGCTTAGTCGATGTACTCAGCTCTCTGTAGTCTAGTCTGTTCCAATTCATAGTGACCTTAGTGGACAGAGTAGAACTCCCCATAAGGTTTTCAGGGCTATGTTTATGAGAACAGATTGCTTTTATTCTCCCACAGAATGGCAAATGGTTTCTGAGCTTTTGGTTAACAGTCTAGCACTTCACCAATACACCACCAGGCTTTACCATGCTGTGTACTGCTTTTTAATTACTTGAGAATGCCCTTTAAAGCGTTAAGTTTTTCATTTTAAGTTCAATTTACCTATTTTTTTCCTTTAGTAGTGATGCTTTAAGTACCATATCTAAAAACAACTGCCTAATCTAATGTCATAATGGTTTACACTTCTATTTTTCTATGGTGGTGCAGTGGTTGACTACTTGGCTGCCAACCAAAAGGTCAACGTTCAAACCCACCAACCACTTCACAGGAGAAAGCAGTGGCAGTCTGTTTCCATAAAGATTACAGCCTTGGACCCCGAGGGGCCCTCCTACCCAGCCAGTAGTGTGACTGTGCATTAGAATGGACTATATGGCTTTGGGTTTGGGGTTTTTGTTGGTTGGTTACTTCCAAGAGTTTTATAGTTTTAACTCTCACTTTTAGATGTTCATTTGCATTTTGAGTTAATTTTTTACATATGATATAATCGGTCTGTAATTATTTTATATATAGAAATCTAGTTCTATCATCATCTTTTAAAAGACTATTTTTCCTTCATTTAATTATCTTGACACTTTTGTTGAAAATCAGTTGAGCATCAATGTAAGGGTTTATTTCTGGACTCTGATTTCTGTTCTATTGATATATGTGTATATCTGATTTCTGTTTTATTGATCTATGTGTATATCCTTATGCCAAGAACACACCATGTTGATTACTGTACCTTTAGGTTTTGAATTTTGGAACTATGAGAGCTCCCGTTTTATTCTTTTTTTCCCCCCCAAGATGTTTTCTCTATTATGAGTCTATTGCATTTCAATATGAAATTTAAGATCAGCTTCTCAATCCCTACATAAAGTCAGCAGGGTTTGGATAAGAGATTCCTCTGTGCTGTTTTAACAATATTGTCTTTAAATTTATGGACATGACTCTTTCCATTTATTTCAGTCTTCTTTAATTTCTATCTCCAGTGCCTTACAGTTTTATTATGACCCTTACACTTAATTTAAAAATATTTATTCCTAATTTTGCTTTTTATCTTATTCAAAATAGAATTTTTCTCCTAATTTCATTTCTGGATGGTATTGTATAGAAAGGCAACTGATGTTTCTTGATCTTGCATGCTGGAACCTTGTAGAACTCACTATTACTAATATTTTTTGTAAAACTTACCAGATTTTCCATTTATAAAATAAAGTCCTCTAAGAATAGAGGTAGTTTTACTCTTCCTCCCTAGTCTGGATGCCTTTTCTCTCTTTTCCTTGCTAATTGCCCTGGCTACACTCTCCCACTGACGAGACATGGTGAGAGTAGACTTCCTTGACTTATTCCTCATCTCAGGGGAAGAAAACATTTTTTCACCATTAAAAGTTGTCTTAGATGTGGGAAGTTTTTACTCATAAACTGAAACCCAACTCAGTACCAAGGACCTTGAAAATTAATTCGTCCATCCTTATTGAAAAACTATCAAATATTATGGCTTCTTTGATATACTGGCTAGTTAGACTGACATATAGAACTGGGAAAGTTCTAAGAAAGAGAAATTAAGCATCTTGTGACATACTAGGAATGCCTTTCCTAATCTTGGTTGCCAGGAAATGATTTCTGGAGAAAGTAGCCATTAAAAATGAGTGAGCTGTGCAAGGGGGAAGATACAATGACTAAGGCAAGTGAAAGCCGGATGCACTGAAAGAAGTCAGTAATGGACTATGAGGAAATGATGCTGGACAGATGAGAAGGGCTAGATTATGAAGGCCCTCCACCAGGCCCATTTAGACATTTCAACTTTGCCGTGGCAGCAACATTAACTCTTGGGGTATTTTAAGATAGAAAAGAGGAAAACATAAAGTAAGTTAGTAATATTTTCACTGTAGAAAAATTAGGTTTCCTGGGGAGGACAAACAGTATGGAAGTACAGGAGAGAAATTCTGAAGAGGCAGAACTGGGTTAGAGGAGGACGACAAGGCCAGGATGATTACTGAATTTCTGTCCCAAGCAGGTGACATTGTTACTTCCTGTTGTTAATGGTTTTGCTCTTAAGTGATTGGGAATACAGAAGAAATATTAAGTTTCATAAAAGATAAGAGTTTTGCTTTGGACATAACTAACCTATAAGACACCTATGTATGTAGTTCCCATAAGTAACTAAATTTGTCATTGAGAACACACAAGAGCTAGGTTGAGGCTATATGGTAGCTATAGATATGAAGGGGCTTCACAGAGTTCTTAGAAAAAAGGAATAAGAAAATAATGGAATTTTTCCACAAATTTTGAACTCCCTTGTATTATTATGGTGATTGGAGGTGTGGCAGTGGATAAAATTGATTCATTGGATATTGATTTACTAATTACACATTAGAGATGGCATATTGAACTCATCTTCCTCTACCTCCACAGACCACCTCTGCCTCTCTAGTTTGTCTCTCTACCACCTTTTGCCCTCCCTCCATGCTTTTTCTATAAGAAAGAGATTTATGTACAAGAGCAATTGAACATTGAGAAAACATCCCAGTCCAGTCCATGGCCATAAGTCCGATATAGCCCATATGTCCGCTTCTATAAAGTCCTCTTCAGACTCACGAAACACATGCAATGATGCCGAATGTAGAAGATCATAGGCCAGTGGGTAGCAAGTCTTTGGATCCAGTGACATTGGGAACATCTCAGCGCTGGCAGGGGTCTCTCTGTAGCTTCTCTGGCTTCAACGGTCTCATTGCGTCTATGTGGTATGTCTTCTGCAGTGTCTCCCAGAGAGAACCCTCCATGCATAAAACTAATTTTGCATAGGTTATGGAGAAAATAGGAAAGTGATTTTTGTAGCACTATGAACAACCAGTAGGTTCTAATTCTTGTAAGCGCTTTGCTCAGAGATAATATTGCATCATTACCTTAATATTTCTTAAAATTTTAGTGTCTTAAAGACTTTTCTACATGATCCTCTTGTGGAGTGGAGTAAACCAGTAAAAGGGAATTCCAAAACACCACTTAATGAAACTGGAGAAGTTGTTAATGAAAAGGTTAGTAGAAGATATAGCTTGATAGATACTGATACCACTTATCTCTGCAAATAAGAACTGATTCTAAATCCTGCCAGTGACTAACCAGTGATTTCCCTGAAATCTCATTCTGCTATGGCAGTGATTCTCAACCTGTGGGTCATGACCCCTTTGGAGTTCTAACGACCCTTTCACAAAGGTTGCCTAATACATAACAGAAAAATTACAGTTATGGAATGAAAATAATTTTATGGTTGGGGGGTCACCACAACATGAGGTACTGTATTAAAGGGTCACGGCATTAGGAAGGTTGAGAACCACTGTTATGGCAATGCCTAAATTTTCTTTGTTGTGTTTATTGTTAATGCTATTATATATGTAATAAAACAGTTCAAAGAACAATTGTTTAACCATTGGCAATTCACAATTATATAAAAATGTGAACACAGATTGCCTAAATTTACATAGCAAGTCTCAGCTTCAGTGTGACACCAGTGTGCCACAATCCATCTTGACAGAGTAGCAGTTCACTTCTTACTAATATTACTCAAAACCTTAAAGTGTTTGGGTAACCAGATATGTATTTTATCACTTTATTGGGGGCTCGTACAATTCTTATCCCCATCCCGACATACATCCATTAAAGCACATATGTACATTTGTTGTCACAGATATTTGTAATAAGCTAAAGTAGATTAGTGATAATTTTTTCACTTTCACTCGTGTTTTCTGATAAGCTTTTGTTTGAGAGAAATATATAGACTTCCAGTAGCTTAGAGCTGCTATTTGTATGAATGCATATAACCTAAATATTAGACATTCAACATCCATTCAGATGTTTAAGTTCTTACATTTTGAAAGCAGATTTTTCAAAATTCTTTTTCTAGAATTGTAATGTGGAAGGGATGTTGAGAAAAATTGTCCGAACAAATTGATGTTGTATTTAACATTGTCAGCCTTGAATTCAATTAGCTTAAGACAGTGGTTCTCAACCTGTGGGTCGTGACCCCTTTGGGGGGTCAAACGACTCTTTTACAGAGGTTGCCCGATTCATAACAGTAGCAAAATTAGTTATGAAGTAGCAACGAAAATACTTTTATGTTTGGGGGTCTCCACAACATGAACTGTATGAAAGGGTTGTGGCCATTAGGAAGGTTGAATTACCACTGTCTTAAGACATTTTGTTTCATTCTTTCTGTTTTTTTCTCTTAACAAAAAACAGTAATGATCAGTAAAATCTTACAAGTAATGGTCTTACAAGGTAGTCAGTCCAAATTATTTATGTTTACCTTATTGAGTTCTTAGCATTTATTTTCTGTTTCTTCATTTTTAGGCCAAGACTCATGTTCTTGACATTGAGCAGCGATTACAAGGTGTAATCAAGACTCGAAATAGAGTGACAGGCCTGCCATTGTCGATTGAAGGACATGTGCATTACCTTATACAAGAAGCTACTGATGAAAATTTACTATGCCAAATGTACCTCGGTTGGACTCCTTATATGTGAAATGAATTTACTTCCAAGGAAATGTTTGTCATGTAAAATTACTGCATTTGGTATTAATTGGTTGTATCCATTTCCAAGGTACAACATAGTTTATATTGTTAGCACAACTCATATTATTTCTTGATTGTTAATGTGTAAAATAATATATGTTAAGAAATAAATGACTTTTTAAATACATACTGTGTATTATAACTGGAGAAATCAAACATAATCTGCCTTTCTGTCTACAAAACATATTTGCAAGAAACAAGCCAGCCTAACTTTATTTTACAACTTAAACACGATTTGCTTTTAAATGTACTAGTTAGCATAAGGATTCATTTGAACAACAAACTTTACAGCAAATAAATACTGTGAGCGAAGCAGTGTGCTAAGCTGATGCACAGAGGAACTGCCCTGCAGTAATTAAGAGTAAGAGAGAAAGACAACGTAAATGCACATTGCTAAGTTTACTTAGGAGATAGAATTCTTTTGGTCTGTTTTGAAAGTATAAGAGGGAAAATATGAAAAGTACACATTCCTTAATGATGCTGCTATGTAGTGGTTCTGCAAGATCGATATTTGGAATGTCAAGAGATTTAAATGTGCTTTACACAAATGATATATGCATGGATTGTGATCAATGTTGTATGAGCCCCTAATAAAATGATATAAAAAAACAAAACCCCTAGTTTTAAAATGTTAAGCTTTTGGGGGTGAAATTTAGAAAGCAATTTATAATCATTACCAAGTAATTAGCCTGTTATATTAAAATAAATGAAATTTAGAACAATTATAGTTTCATATAAATTTACTTCATATGCTCCATCATAAAGTCTGAAGTGTAATGGGGGGAAAGGGTCCATTATACACCAAAAAGAATGTAAAACCCCAACTAATTATAATTTCCAGTCGAGCCTTGCTATAAGTAACAAGCAAAACAATGTAAAAAAAAAGATTAAGAAATTTTGTTGTAGATTTACAGACCCATAAGAAAACAATTTTACGTCGATAGACAAAAACCCAAATCACCTGACCTTTCCAAATGTGTTAGAAACTACTGTGATTATCAAGCCCAGTAGCCGGAAGCAGCAAGGACAGAATCGGTGTTTCACTAGTCAACAGATGTCCTTCCAGTGGTCTCGTGAGCCACGTTTTCAAACCACTCCCCAGTCCACTGACAGCATCGTTTGATGCACTGGGTTCTTGACAACTGCGTTTGGGTTCGCGGAAAGGGCCGGGCGCGTGGGCGCGAGTCGGCGGGGCCCAGGGACGCGGCCTCCGGTGCCGCCGCTCTAGCCGGCGGCGGGCGGGCGGGCGGGCGCTCTCTATGGTCGGCCGGGCCGCGTGTTGTCATCGGCGGAGCGACGGCCGGAGGTGGCGGCGTAGGCCCCGGCGGGGCGCTCGCTTTCGGCTGGGCCCTCAGTGGAACTGGTGTTGGCGGTCGACATGGGAGTCCCCAAGTTTTACCGCTGGATCTCGGAGCGGTACCCCTGCCTCAGCGAGGTGGTGAAGGAGCATCAGGTGGGTGAGCTCGGTCGCTGCGCGGCCCCGCACCCCGACAGTGGGGCGGTGCAGCCTCCTGGGCCTGCCGTCTGCCGATTAGCGGCGAGGGGAGAGGAAATGCAAGGTCCGCGGGCACAGGCGTGCGCCGAGGGAGGGCGAAGAGCCGGGTGGTGTCGGGGTGGGAAGAGCCCAGGGTTCGCGACAGCTCTGACAGCTCGCCCGCACGCAGCGCCTTCCTCGGTTCTGAAAGGAAACCCCACGAGGAGCGCTTTTAGTGAGTTCCGCGGGCCTTTGCGCGTCTGGAGGATGCGCAGGGGCAGGTGACTTCATCCCACACAGACCCGGGCCCGGGTAACGACGACTTCCGCCGGGAGCTTGTTTACTTCGCGAAGAGGCCCCGTCCCCCGCCGTCCTCCACGCCTCGGCGATGTCGCGGGTGGGCCCCTGAGGTCTGGGCTTCCTCCCGGTAGAAAACGCAGGCCCGCCCAGCGTGTGGCGGTCGTCAGGTCCCACACTAGCCCCGGCGGCTTCCCGAGGCGCCCCAACGCAAACCGCCCACCACGTTAGCCCCCAGCGCGCCAGGGTCGCCTAACCGACTGACAGTGCGTCGGTGCCCACCGAATTACGACAAGTAATGTTTGGCACATAATGCCCAGGGCACTGTTTATGGTAGATTTCAAAACTGTGTACTTAATAGACTTATGAAAATACAATAGGGAGTATATTAAATAAACTAGCCTTTCGACTAATGCATTTGCCAAATATATGCTTTATAGAAAATAAGCAGTTGTGAAATTTCTATAGTAAATCGAATTAGACGTGGTGGATAACTGTTAGATTAATTCTGGGGGGAAATAATCCATTGAAAAACGTGTTCATCACAGTTTGATTTGTTTATTTAAAGCACTAAAAGCGTAAAAGTAGAGTTAAACTTCTGGAAAGGATTTGTTTTGTTGTTGTATTCAGATTTGGCATATGAGGAAAAGTTTACCCAAAATTCCCAAGGCAAATTTATCTTTAATTTATTTGGAACGTAGCTTGAGTTAGATTTATGGAGGTTTTTATTTCCAGGGAGAATAAAAAATATGCCAGTGCATTGGGAAAAGGAGACAGCTAAATATACCATTTCTGAATACTTCACTCACCAAACATTTCATGCTTTAGTCATTTTATCTCAGAAGTGAAAAAACAGCAATGTGTTTTTCAGAATGACTTGATAGTGCATAATTCACTTAGTAAAGTTTTTATGTTACACTTTTTGGTATGTTTGGTTTGGTGAAAATATCTTGACTTCTCTCTAGTCCCACGAATTGGTTTATTGAAGAACAAAAATAATCTCATGCAGGCAATTTCATAACATAAACACTAATGACAGGCTCTGTAAACATTTTAATGGAGATAGAACCAGGGATTTAAAAACCTATACAGTGATACCTTGGTTGTTGAACAGCTCCAAGCTCAAACTTGGACAGCAAAGTTTTTTGTTTTTTAATTTCAGTGTTCATAACTTTGCTCGATAGTCGAACCAAAAATCTGACTTGAATAAACCTGCTCGGGCCGAGAGTGAGTCACTCTTCATGTCTCTTGTCAGGGACAAAAGGGTGATACTTCAGTCCAATTGCCGCTCAACGTATAGTGCTTGTGCTCCTGTTTTACAACATTGATCATTGTGCTTTTGTGTGTATGTGTGTGTGTGTGCTTCATTTGAGTAAAATATCGCAACCATGACTAAAGAAAGTTAGTGATACCAGCAGTAAAGCTCAGAAGAAAACCAGCGGGAGAACCACAATAGAGTTAAGGAAAGAAATAGTTTTGAAATTTGAATCAGGTCGCTGCTTAACATTTTGGTGGGGAGAAATGTTATTAAGGTAGCTAGTGTAGCAAAAAGTGTGAAATCATCAACCTCAAAACAGAACCCAGATCATCGAAGAGTTTGAAAAGTTACTGTTCATTTGGAAAACTCAGAAACAACTTGATAGCTATAGCATATCTGAGACAGTGATAGGCAACAAGGCTAAAAGCCTCCATAGTGATTTAGAGTTTTGGAAAAATAAATTTTTAAGTGTAATTTTGGTGCCTCCGAAACAATTATTTTGTTTTCCATTAGCTTTCTCTTTTTAAAATCATTTTATTGGGGGCTTGTACAATTCTTATCACAATCAGGGACCCTCTGTTACCGCTTATGATAAAAATATGCCCTTTTTGGTATTTGAACACAAATTTGGAACAAATAAATTTGACAACCAAGGTATCACTGTATATATTCCACTATAAGTAAATTTTAAAACTTGGTTCATCAAAACAATGTCTTTCAAAGTGTTTGATGCTTATAATAATGACAGCTTAAAACAGACAGGCATTACAAGGGATATCGGCTGCGCTTATTAAGAAGGATTTAAAAGATAATGCACCTCAGTAGGTCACAGTGGTTCAAAAGCTGGTATTGGGGAAAAGAAGTTTGAGGAAGGAATGGAGTCTAACAAGATGGTGGCAGCATTATAGTTTTTCAGTTTCACTGAATCTTCACATTACAAAAAAAAATCAAAGAGCAAAAATTTTAAATCTATAGCCTATTCATACCAAAACCCAGTATATCCCGGTGTTCCCATAAACCGCAAAATATAAATAGGTAGAAACTAACTACCAACACCTAGAACTGTTTGCAGCTGCATGAGAAGAGGGAAGAAGCAATGGGACAACAGCTGATGGCTTTGAAAACAACTCATTTTGGAATTCACTGAAAAAAAAAACGGGCAAATTTGATAGCAGTACTTGAAATTAAAAGGTTTTATCCTTTTCAAAGTTGGTTGAAAAAAGAACCCACTCTAAAAAAAAAAAAAAAAAGAAAAAGACCTAAGGGACTAGTAGTCTAAACCAAGAGCTTGTCTACTGCTCTCAGGTCAGTCCCACCTCGAGCAACAGTAGAACTGCCTCCGAGGTCTGCACAGCTTCCTCCCTTTGGAGCAGCTGCTGGGGTAAAAGCATTGCCCTTTTATTTAGCAGCCCAGTGCTTAACCAGTGAATTGTCAAAGGCACTGTGAGAGTGAGTCAAAAAATATTGCTATGAAATTATAGAGCCAGTGCAATCATGAGGTGTCATCAGGACCTGGTAACAGGCACCAGAGACCCATAGCAAACAAACAACTTATTGTTGAGAATGAGGGGAGTCAGAGCAGAGATCCAAAGCCCATCTGTAGACAACGTAACATCTCCCCCACAGAGGGGTCATGGGGAAGGGATGAGTCAACCAGGGTGCAGTAAAGCATCGATGAAACACACAATATTCCTCTGGTTCCTTGAGGCTTCCTCACCACCAACTATCATGAACCTAGTGCTGCTACTTAATTCAGACTAGACCGGATCATGTACACAGGTATAGGTGGATAAGAGATGAGAGCTCAGGATACACAGAATCCAGGGAAAGGAGTGGGACTAGTGATACCAGAAAGGGAGGATGAAAGGGAGGAGAGGAGGGAAGAAAGGGGAACCGATAACAATGATTAACACATAACCACACACACCCAGGGGTGGGGGGGGGTGGGGAGGAAGAACAACAGAAACCATGGGGGAAGGGAGACAGCAGTTAGTGTGAGATATGAAAATAATAATTTATAATTATCAATCAAGGGGTCACGGGGGGAGGAGGAGCTGATACCAAGGGCTCAATAGAAAGTAAATGTCTAGAAATGAATGATGACAACATATGTACAAATAAACCTGATGCAATCAATGTATGGATTATAATAAGAGTTGTAAGAGCCCCCAATAAATGATCTCTTTAATGAAAAATAAAAATTATAGAAATCTTTATTAAAATGTGAAACTATTATTTCTTTATACATCTTCCATCTAGGTCCATAAACTTCTGAAGGTAGTATTTCTATCTAAAATATAAATTCCCAAATTTATTTAACAAAAAAATTACTCAATACCACTCTGGCAATTAAAAACATTTTTACTATAGCCCACAATCCAAGATAAAGCATAGTTATCTATTTTGCAGCTCTACCCCAACCCCATCCCGCGCTGCTTCAACCCTTTCCTGAAGAATTCTGAACTCTTTGAATTACGCTGTCAAAAGAGCAATTTTAGCATCCCTACGGGTCTGAAATAATGTGCCTTTTAAATGTCTGATTTTTGATAAGCAAAAGAAATTTGAAGGGACAATATCAGAGCAATAAGCCGGAAAGGGTTAGAGTTTCCCAACAAAATCCTCAAAGGACAGTCCTTACTACGCTCGAAGAATGAGAGGTGCATTATTGTGATGGGAAAAATTTCTTGACAAACTATGCTGGCTTTTTCTCTGCGAAGCAGCTTTCAAGTTTCTTAAAACTTTGTCCTCATAAGCCTAGGTGATTTTCCTGTGTCTTTAAAGAAATATTTTTTTAAAAGAAAGAAAAATTTTCAAGATGAACATGAGTCCTTTGGATTCTTCCAAACATAATCTTCTGAGTGGATAGTTCTACCTTGAATTTAACTGGCCCAGCAGTTCCCCTTGTAAAAGCCAACGTTTTGACTGCACAAATATATAGAAATTATATATATGTATATTTATGTATTTTAAGGCACTCTCAGAAGGCTAACAGAACATGTCTGCAGCCATCCATGGATAGCAGAGACATGTTTAAATATGCATTTGGGGGAATAAAACTATGTATGCCTGAATGAACCATAGTAGCATTACTTTTTGACTCACCCTAGTAATTAGGTCAGAGCATCCTGAAGAAAAACTACTGGGAATAAAATCTGATCAGACAACAGAGATAAGAAAAGAGAAGACCCAGATAAAAGTAGAAGAATAGCATAAGAGGAAGCTTGTGACATTAACACATTCCTGGCCCACTCTTCATTTTAAAGTTCAGGGAAATTAACTTCTGTTTAACAGAAAATTGTTGTTGTTAGCTGCCATGAAATTGACCTGGACATGTGGCCACTGATGGCAAGAGATCAGACTGCTGTGCTTCATAAGGTTTTCTTTTCTTTTTCTTTTTATTAATCATTTTATTGGGGGTTGTACAACTCTTAATCACAATCTATACATCCATCCATTGTGTCAAGCACATTTGTACATTTGTTGCCATCATCATTCTTAATACATTTGCTTTCTACTTGAGCCCTTAATATCAGCTCCTCATTTTTTCCCATCCCTGTCCACTCCCCCTCCCTCCTGAACCCTTGATAATTTATAAATTATTATTATTTTGTCAAATCTCACACTGCCTGACCTCTCCCTTCACTCACTGTTCTGTTGTCCACATGGTTTTCATAGGTTGATTTTTCAGAAGTGGAGCACCAGCCTTTCTTCCTCTTCTGCATAGCCTGTAACTTCAATGAGATGTGTCCACCCTCGGGGCAGCACAGAAGTCCACTGAGAGATTAGGTGGTGGCTGTATCTGAGGGACATTGCCTGGCAATTGATCATGAGTCTCCCTCTAAGAAGGAGAGGGTTTTCTCCCTAAACTACCAGTGCCCCTAGTAGAAATCTCCTGAGGTCAATTACATGCAAAGTTATTAGGGGATAAGGAGAATAAAATAACATCTCGACAGTCGAGAAGTCCTCTTTGCTCTCAGCAAACCAGGCTTTTTCTCAAACATCCAATGAAGGACTTGACGATAAATGGAGAAAATATAAAAGTTGTCAAAGATTTCATTTTACTAAGATCCACACTCAATACCCATAGAAACAGCAATGAAGGAATTATAAATAAAAACATTATATTGCATATTGGGCTGCTAACCACAAGGAGCTAGACCCCACCAGTTTCATTATCCAGTAAGTAGTTCATACATATTTTTTCACATCTTGATGGCCATAAGTTTTGTTGTTATTTCTTGATTTCATAGGGAAAAACTGGTCCTTTAAAGTGCTGAAAAGCAGAAATGTCATATTAATGATTAAGTTGTCTGGCCCAAGGAGCCTGCTGGGGTAGTGGTTACTTGTTGGGCTGATAACCACAAGGTCAGCAGTTCAGAACCACCCGACAATTCATGGGAAAAGACTGCTGCCATGGAGTCAATGCTAACTCATAACGACCCCTGTGAGTTTCCCAGACTGTAACCATTCTTCCACTGAGCTCGTGGTTTTGAACAGGTGACCACGCTGATCACAGCCCAATGCATAACCACCCTGGGTCCCAGAGAAAGACAAGGCTAATTCTCACAAAGCGTTACAGGTTCCGAAAGCCACAGTGGGAAGTCCTACCCTGTCCTGAGTCCTAAAGTCACTGAGTCAGAATATGAGTCTTAGTTTTGAGTTTGACCTAAGACAGGATATTTTCTTTTTCTGTAATTAATTTTTTGTGAATTGAGTGAAGGTTTACCAAGCAAGTCCATTTTTCCATTCATTCATTTTTACACATTTTGTTTCATCTCATTGATTGCAATTCCTACATTGTAACCTATCCCACTTCCTTTTCTATTCTTCCTTTTTTACCAACCCTTCTGAACTTTGTCCTTGTGCAAAAACTGCCCTTTTATCTCAAACAAAACAAAACACTCCCATTGAGCCAACACCAATCAATGCCTAGTAGCACTATATTGGCTTTCTGAGATAGTAAATTTTTATGGGAGTAGTCAGCCTCATCTATCTCCAGAGGAGCAGCTGGTGTGTTTGAACTGCTGATTTTGCAGTTAGCAACATAATGCCTA
The DNA here is from genome assembly GCF_050624435.1 of Tenrec ecaudatus. Taxonomy (NCBI): domain Eukaryota; kingdom Metazoa; phylum Chordata; class Mammalia; order Afrosoricida; family Tenrecidae; genus Tenrec; species Tenrec ecaudatus. The sequence goes on from NC_134533.1 coordinate 137,610,562, forward strand.
ATCCACAGCATTATCAGTACTTAGTAGTTGATTATTCTAAGGAGTATCCACCTACCAACTGTTACTATTTACCTTATAGGCCTCTTTATGGTTTTTCTGCAAATTGAGTCACATGAGTAAGTTCAGTTCCAAGCCTGGGAGTTCCACCAGGCTCTATCTACCAGTCCAGCACCACTTCAAATGATTCCCATGCCCAAGCCCGGTTTTGCAGTCACTGTATCAAGTCCTCTTGTTGAGAGTCTTCCTCTTTCGCACTGCCACTCTGCTTTACCCAGCATCATGTCCATCTTCAGGGAGTTCTCTCTGATACAAGTATGGAGGCAATTTCTCTATACTTGCCTCCAGAGGAACACTTTGGTTGTACTTCTTCCAAGACAAGTTTGTTTGTTCTTTCGGGGCCCTGGTAGTATAGTGGGTTATGAATTGGTTAGCAATTGGTAACAAAAAGATTAGCAATTTAGAACCATCTACTGCTCCTTGAGAGAAAGACAAGACTTTCTACTCCTGTCAAGTTTTATAGTCTTAAGAAACCTACAAGAGTAGTTCTACCCTGTCCTGATAGGGTCTCTGTGAGTCAGAATCTACTTGATGGAACTGAGTTAAGAAATCTTTGTGGTTTCCCTTTCTCTTTGTTTGAAAAGGCCCTAATATTGCCATCTATATGAGGGATGTCATCTATGTCCCCAGTTTACTAGGGAAATGTTCTGGCTTGGCATTTTGATTTTTTTGTCCAGAGATTTAAATGTCGTCCCATTGCTTTCTTGTGGGCCTGGCTTCTGCAAAAATATTAGAGCTTAATCATGCTGGTTCTCCTTGGTAAGTAACTTTTCTTTCTTCCTCTTACCTTTTCTTTGATTTTTGGAAACTTCGATTATATTATCTTGATGATGTTCTATAGAAGTGTATCTTAATTTGCGGTTTGTTCAGCTACTTGAATGTGTATCTTCTCATCTTTCATGATATGATTTTAGGAATATTTTCCTTAAATAAATCTTTGACTACATCTGTCTTTGTTTTTGTCTCTGTGTTGTGTAATATTGATCACGTGTAAATTATTACTTTTGATAGTGGCCCACATAATTTTTAGACTCTTTTCTTCTTTATTCTTTTTTGTGGTTCCTCCTCTGGCAGATTAATATTCAAGATTTATCTTCAGGTTGACTAATTTTGCCTTCTAGTGATGCCATTCTACTTCATTGCCCTTTCAATGGATTATCTTTTCCTGAAATCCTGGTATTAATATTCTGGATTTCAATATGCTGATTTTGTATGATTTATATATTTTCTGCTTATTTTGTCAGTTTGTTTTTACAGTATTTTTCTGAATTATTTTAAAGTTTTTTCTTTGTTGTCCTTGATTTTTGTCTGCAGCATTCCCAATCTCTCTCCATCTAATGAAGGCCTGAATATAATTCTTTGAACTTAAAAAAAAAATCATTTTATTAGGGGCTCCTACAACTCATCACAATCCATACATACATCAGTTGTGTAAGATATATTTGTACATTCATTGCCCTCAACATTCTAAAAACATTTGCTCTCCACTTAAACCCCTGGCATCAGCTACTCATTTTTCCCCTCCCTCCCCGCTCCCCCTCTCACATGAATCCTTGATAATTTATAAATTTTTATTTTGTCATATTTTGCACTGTCGGAAGTCTCCCATGACCCACTTTTTTGTTGCCCGTGCCCCAGGGAGGAGATTATAGGTAGATCTCCTTGTAATCGCTTCTCCCTTTGCTCTCCACCCTCCCATTATCACCACTCTCCCCACTGGTCCAGAAAGGATCAACTGCCCTGGATTCCCTATGTTTCCATTTCCTATCTGTACTAGTGTATATCTTCTGGTCTCGCCAGATTTTTAAGGTAGAATTGGGATCATGATACTGGGTGGGAAGGAAGCATTGAGGAAGTAGAGGAAAGTTGTATCCTTCATCATGCTACACTGCACCCTGACTGGCTCATCTCCTCTCTGTGACCCTTCCGTAAAGGGATGTACAGTTGCCTACAGATGGGCTTTGGGTCTCTACCCCTCACTCCACCTCATTCACAAAGATAATTTTTTTTTTTCTGATGATGCCTGATACGTGATCCCTTTGACACCTCGTGATCGCACAGGCTGGTGTGGTTCTTCCATGTAGGCTTTGTTGCTTCTGAGCTAGATGGCCACTTGTTTGCCTTTAAGACCCCAGGATGCTATATCTTTTGATAGCAGGGCGCCATCAGCTTTCTTCACATTTGCTTATGCACCCATTTTGTCTTCACTGATTATGTTGGGAAGGTGACCATCATGCAATTCCAGTTTAATAGAACCAAATATTCTTACATTGAGGGAGTACTTCAGTGGAGGCCCAATGTCCATCTCCTACCTTAATACTAAACCTATAAATATATGCAGGTAGATCTATTTCCTCATATATAAATATATTTACGTATGTAAATGCCTGTATTTAGACCTCTATAAATGCCCTTTACCTCCTAGCTCTTTCCTCTATTTCCTTTTGCTTTCCTCTTGTCCCACTGTCATGCTCAGTCTTCATTTGGGTTACAGTAATTCCTCTCAGTTACTTTACCCTTGGTCACACCCTACCAGGCCTCTTATACCCTCCTCACCACCAATTTGGATCACTTGTTGTTCCCTTGTCCCTGGGTTTGTTACCACCACTACTTTACCCCTCCACTTCCCTCTCTCCAGTGCCCCCCCGGAACTGTCGATCCTGTTGTTTTCTCCTCCAGATTGTTCATCCAACCTATCTTATTTAGACAGACCTGAGGAGATAATAACATGCACAAAAATAAGACAGAGCAAAACCAAACAACAAAGTAAAAAAAAAACAAAAACAAGCCAATGACCAAAAAAAAGCAAAACACAACAACAAGAAAGAAAAGCTTGTAGTTCAAGAACTGTTTGTTGGCCTTTATGTGTGTTTTCCAGTCGGAGTCTTTTGGGGCAACAAGCCCTGTCCCCAAAGTCTATTTTTGGTATTCCCTGGGAATTTCGTTGCTCTGTTCCCCTTGCTGTTCCGTGTCACGCCCTTGATGTTTTGCCTTGGTGTGGTAGGATCAGATCCGGCAGAATTCCAACACTGTATCTCCAGTGTTGTCCCCTGTGGGGCTACGGGTCAGTGAGGGATGTTGTATCTCATAGTGGGGCCGGCCATATGGTCCTCTCTGTGGATTCGCTGCTCTTAGCGGGAATATTGTCCTCAAGGGTTGGTGGGCCAGGATGTGCTCTACTCTCTCTTTTCTTCCCCCTTCATTTGCTCCCGTGTGCTCTCATCAGACGTGTCCCTCTCCCAGAGATGTAGATTCAATGCTGTCCTCTGAAATAAATTTCTTCTGGGGGCGGAGGAGCAGGTGTCCATGTAGTTTGGATTGGGGCCGACCCCTCAGACCTCTCTACTGGTTCCCTACTCCATGCCAGCATGTTGCATTTGCATCTTAAAGCACTGGATTGAAGTCTAGTCCCTCTTTCCCTGTGGAACTATCAACAGTACCCTTCCCCTTGGGTGTATTAGTGCCCTGTGGCTACCGATTTCTTTTTAATTTTTTTTCTCCCCCCCTCCGTCCCGCTCCTTTTTAGTTGGGTACCATATGTATCCCTGGATTTGGTCCATAATACCTGGTCCTCACCCCAGGGTTGCTTGTATACAGTAACTTTTTCCCTATGCTCCTTTTGCATTTTTTTTAAGCTTACCTCAGTGGACTCATGTTGTACTTGTCCTTTTGTGCTTGGCTTACTTCACTTAGCATGATTTCCTCCAGTTCTTCCCATGCAGCGATGTGCTTTATACATCCATCACTGCTTTTTAGTGATGCGTAGTACTCCACTGTATGTATGTACAACAATTTTTTTCAATCCACTCGTCAGTTGATAGAATTTTGGTTTGTTTCCAACTCCATGCAATTGTGAACTGTGCTGTAGTGAACTTTGGAGCACAGATATCTGGCCATGGTTTGTTTCTTGCCTCTTCTATGTATATGCCCAGTAGGGGGATTGCTGGGTCGTATGATAACTCAATTTCCATCTGTTTTCGATATCGCCACATCAATTTTGATCGTGGTTGTACATACTTAGAGGTTCACCAGCAGTGAAAGAGAGTTCTTGTTTCCCCACAGCCCCTCCAACACTTGTTGCTTTCTGATTTTTTGAATTGAGCTACCTTTGAGGGCGTCAGGTGGTACCTCATTGTTTAATCTGCATTTCTCTTATGGCTAAAGATCAGGAATGTTTCCTCAAATATTTATTGGCCATTCTGATTTCTGCCCTTGTGAAACTTCTGTTCAGATCCTTTGCCCAGCTTCTGAGTCAGAAATTAGTTTTTCTTTTCTTTTTGGAAGCTAGCAGAGTATTGTAGATTTTAGTAATAAGGCCTTTGTCTGATGTGTCATTGTTAAAGATTTTTTTCCCAGTCTGTGGACTCTCTTATTACTCTCTTGTTGAATTCTTTTGAGGTACACAGGTGCTTTTAGCTTCAGTATATCCCATTTGTCAATTTGTGTCTCCTCTGTGTTTGTGTCCTTCCCTATATGTAATCCCTGTGCCAAAGTTCTCAAGTTGGTCCCAATTCCCTCATTGATGGCCCTAATAGTTTGGGGTTTAACTTCAAGGTCTGTGATTCACCTTTAGTTTATTCTTGTGCATGGAGTGAGATAAGGGTCTTGCTTAACTTTTCTGCAGGTAGATATCCATTTTTTCCAGCACCACTTGTTAAAGAGGGCATCTACTTCCCATTGGATATTTTTTGGGCCCTTATCAAAGGTCAATTGTCTGTATGCTGATGATTTTATTTCTGGGTTTTCAGTTCTTTTCCATTGGTCTGAGTATCTATCATTGTACCAATAACATGTGGTTTTGACAACTGTGACTGTATAATATGTGCTAAAGTCTGGTAAAGCAAGCCCTCCCACTGTGTCCTTCTTCTTGAGGAGTTCTCTGCTAATTCTGGGCTTCTTGCCTCTCTATCTGAAGTTCATAATCAGTTTTTCAATTTCTTTGAATAAAGATCAGGGTAATTGTATCAGGATTTCATTAAACTTATATAGTACCTTGGGCAGAACTGACATCTTTACTTTATTGAGTCTTCCAATCCATGAGCATGAGCTATTCTAACATTTGTTGAGGTCACTATTGGTTTCTTGTAATATTGTTCTGTAGTTTTCCCCATATAGATCTTTTGTTCTTTTATTCAGGCATATACCTAGATATTCCAATTTGTGCTTGGCTATTGTAAAAGGTACCACCTTTTTGATCTCCTCTTCTGTGGTCTTATCCGATTTGTATAGCAGTCCGATGGACTTCTGTTTGTTGAGCTTGTATCCTGCTACTCTGCCAAACTCCTATATTGCTCCAGTACTCACCCCGCGGAGCTTTTGGGATTTCTATATATAAAATCATATCATCTGCAAATAACGATATTTTCACCTCTTCATTCTCCAAATGGATACCTTTCTTGGCCTTATGCTGTTAACTAAAATCTCCAGGATGATATTAAATAAGAGTGGGATGAGGGCCATCCTTGTCTAGTCCAATTTTTCAGTGGAATTGTGTTAGTCTTTTCTCCATTGACTACCACATTGGCTGTTGGTTTTTCATAGATAATTTGTATTGTCTTGAGGAATTTCCCTTCCATTCCTATCTTCTCAAGTGTTTTAAATAGGAATTGGTGTTGGATGTTGTCGAATGCTTTTTCTGCACCTTTCGATATTATCAGGTGGTTCTTACACTTTTTCATGTCAGTGTGGTCAATGATACTAATGGTCTCGTATGTTGAACCATCCCTGTGTCCCTAGTATGAATCCCACTTGGTCCTGGTGAATTACTTATTTTATATACTTTTGAATTCTCTTGGCCAGTGTTTTGTTAAGGATTTTTGCATCAATGTTTATTATGATATTGGTCTGTAGTTCTTGATTCTTATGGGATCCTTTCCTGGTTTGGGTATCAGAGTTATACTAGCTTCATAGAAGGAGCTCAGGAGTTTACCATCTTTTTCTATGTTCTGGAAGAGTTTGTGTAGAATTAGTGTTAGTTCTTCCCTAAATGCTTGGTAGAATTCTCCAGTGAAGCCATCTGGTCCAGGGGATTTTTTTGTTGTTGTTAGTAATCCCTTGATAACCTTGTCTATTTCTTCTATTGCTATGGGGTCTGTTGAGATTCTTGACGTCCATCTAGGATAGTCTAGGGAGGGATTGTTTTTCCAAGAATTTGTGCATGTCTTCCAAGTTGTTGAATTCATAGCAGTATAATCCTACATAGTACTGTGTCATTTTCCTTTTGATTTTATTAGGGTCTGTTGTAATGTCCCCGCTTCCATCCCTCATTCTTGCTATTGAAATTTGTTTCCTCCTTTCTTTGGTTAGGTTTGCCAGCGGTCTGTCCATTCTGTTTATCCTTTCAAAGAACCAACTTTTAGCAGCATTAATTTTTTTCATAGTTTTCTTATTTTCCCTCTCCTGAATCTCAGCCCTGATATTTATTGGTTTTGTTTTGTTTTTGCTATTAGGATTGTCCTGCTGACTCTACTCTAGTTATTGTAAGTTTTGTGCCAACATATCAGTCATGAATCTCTCTTCCTTTCTCAGGTGTGCGTGTATTGCTATGGAACTTCCTCTGATAACTGCCTTTGCTGTGTCCCATAAGTTTTGGTATGTCGTGTTCTCATTCTCATTGGTTTCTAGAAATTTCCTGATTTCATCTTTGATGTGTGCACTCCTTTTGCAGTAGAGAGTTATTCATCCTCTAATTGTTTGCTTTTGTTTTGTTCGTTTTCCTTTTGTTGATTTCCAGCATTATGGTACAGTAGTCAGAGAGAGAGGTCTGAATGATATCAATGTGCCTAAATTTATGTAGATTCGCCTTATGCCCCAGCATGGGGTCTATCTTCAAATATGTGTCATGCGGGCTTGAAAAGAATATGAATATTTTGTATTTGGATGAAAAGCCCTGTAAGTATCTTATCAGGTCAAATTGTCTAATTGTAGGGTTTAAATCTCTATCCTCCTTGCTGGGTTTCTTTCCTTGTGATCTTTCTTCCACTATAATTGTTGAGGCTGTGATTTCTTTTTTCATCTTTTGGAGTGTTAGGTTGACATATTGGCAGGTTTCTGATATGGGGAATATATGTTTACAATGATTAGTGGTTCTTTGTCTACCATTCCCTTGAGCATTATATAGTGTCCCTCCTTTTCTCTTTTTATTGTTTGCACTTTGAGGTCAATTTTATCTGAGATTAGGATTGCAACCCCTGTGTTTTTTGAATTGCTGTTTGCTTGGTATGCCTTTCTCCAGCCTTTGATTCTCAGCCTATTTTTGTCTGTAGCATTGAGATGTGTCTCCTGTAGGCAGCAGATTGATGGATTGTGTTTTATGAGCCAGTCTGATAGCCTCAGTCTTTTAATGCCTGAGTTCAGGCCAATGATAGTCATGGTTATTGTTTCCATCTGTGAACTCGTTGATGTCATCTTATACCTTTTGTTTTGGGTGTTTTCCTACCTTTCTTATTAGTGTGTTGTGCATGTGTGTGCATTATTCTTGACTTCTTTCCATCCTTAAGCCAGTGCTATCTTGCGGTCTGATTTCTATTTGTTGCCCTCTTGGTGAGGTTGTTCTGTGTGCTGGTCTCTTATTTATGCCTGGTGAGTGTTGTTCTTCTGTCCATACTGGTTGTAGGGCTGGGTTTCTTCTAATGTATTCTTTGAGTTTTTCCTTGTCTGGGAAGACTGTTACCTCTACATCTGTCTTCATCGATAATTTGTTTGGGTAGAGTATTCTGGGGTTTGCCTTCTTTTCCTTCAATTTTTGGAATATGATACTGCACTCTCTCTTCTTCAAAGTTTCTGCTGATAGGTCTGAGTATATTCTTATTTGGTAACCTTTTTATGTGATTGCTTGTTTTTCCCTACCTCCTCTCATGATTTTCAACTTTTCTTTAAAGTTGGATAGTTTAACTATTATGTGTCTTGGAATCTAGTCTAGCTGGTGTTCTTTCAGCCTCCTGGTTTTCATTCATTAAGCTGGGGAAATTTTCCTCCAGGAATTCTCTCACTATTGTTGCAGGTGACTTCTTTGTTGTGGCTTCCTCTGGTACCAATAATTCTAATGTTGTTCCTCTTCATAGCATCAGACATAGCTCTTAGGTTTTCTTCAGCTTCTCTGATGATCTTGTTAGATATTTGTTTGGGTTTGTTAAAATCTGCTTGACTCTCCTCCAAGTCACTGGTGTGGTTCTCTGCTTCCTCCAGTTGCTTCTCGAGGTCTGTGTGCCTGGTAATGGTTTTTGTTATCTCCTCTCTAAGTTCTTGTATTTCCCTTTGGTGTATAGACTTTATCTCCTCTATCATTTCATCCTTTTTTGTATTGTTTACCTCATATCCTTTATGACTCCAAGCAGCATTCTGAAATATTCTTTTTGTGGCAGATTCATGTCAGCTTTTCTATGCACATTGTTATGTTCAGGACATCTGCAATTGTCTTTTGTTTCTTCTGTTTTCTCGTTAGAGGTCGTTGGCGCTGTTGGCTGTTTGCGTTGTGATGTTTTAGAGGAGCCAGGTGCCATTTTCCAGGGAGTCAAAGAACACTGGCTCTCTCTGGGAGACTTGTAGGAATGCTTCTTTGAACTGCCTACAGCTAATTTTACTATGAAATTGGCCTACCACTTTCTCCTCCTGTGGTTTCCCTATCTGGGGAGTGCCCCAGAAGGCTGGTGAGTTACATGCTTTGGTGCAGAACACCACGAATGGTGGGCGGAATTGCCTTGGCCAGGTAGATTTGCAGAGGTTGGGCAGAGGTTCCCGCAACAGCAAGGAATGTTGGTGAGTGTTGACCGAGCTGCCTTAGGCCATGTGAGGCACTAAGGTAGGTGTGACGACGTTCCCTCAGTCAAATGGGCCCACAGAGGAACAATAGGACTTCCTCCAACCACACAGGCAGGAATTACCTGGTAAGAAGTTGGGCAGAGTATCCCCTGGTGGAGGTGTGCTGGGCTTTTGCTAACCTCAGACTAGCTTCACAGGGTTGAGCTCACCTAACTAGTTGTGCAGAGGAGGGACAGGGGATCTCACCACCATCCATAAAGAAGAGTAAGGGTGGAGCACTGTCTTTGTTCCCTAAAGGTCTCTGTACACTGAACCATCTGAATCTAGATGATAGAGCTGTGGAACAGAAAAGAGCCACGGAGGAGTGGTAGCAGCAAAACCAAAAGCTGGAGCATGAGACGCAGTGGTGGGTTTTCAGACCTAAGCATTAGTAAATCTCATTGCCCAGAGGGATACCCACTGCAGGGAAGCTGCACTTGCTGACCGAGGATGTAGACTTGTGTGCCTTCATTCTGAGGGACATAGTGAAGTAGTATTCCCTTTGGGCGTTTGTTGTCAGCTCTGAAAAAAGCTTTGTAATATCGCCCAAGCAGTGTGACTGAAAGGTTTGGGTATAGATTGAGGCCTGCAGTCAAGCCTGGCTGTACATATCTGATCCTGAATTGTAATCTGTTCACTTCCCTAATAAAACCTATAATTGTATTGTATATGAGTTCTGGGTGGCCAGTGCAATGAATTTTCAAACCCTGCAGAGAAGATGTCAATTATTCAGGAGGTCTCTTAGTCTGTGAGAGGTTGAAAACGGAGGATGGGGCTGCACACCGGCCAGAGGAAGGCCCGGGCAGCACAGAGGCTCCATGTCAATCCCAGGCCTTTCGACACCAAGATGAGAGGTTGGAGACGCAGGAGTGGAACAGAGATAGAATTTAGCCAGGAATGTGAAGTTGCGAAAGATTTTATTGAGGCAGAGAAAGAACTCCCAGGAGGGAAGGGAAAGCAGAGAAGGATGGGGGCATCTTGAGCCTCCAGGTGGGTTCTGAGACGCAATGAGTTAGGTCAGGGAAATCGCGCCTGGCAGTGAGGCAGTGGGGCATATAGAGAGCTTGAGCCAAGGACGTATGTACTGATGAGGGGAAGGAGGGCCTTCTGCTGCTGCAGTTGCAGGGTCTGAGTCAGGGTGTGGTCTGTGAGTAAATGGTCCTGGAGCACTGAGGGAAGGGGCTGTACAGACACGGCCCGGAGAGATGCTGGAGGCAGGGACTGCACAGTCTAGCTCTGGCCTTGAGAGGTGGGGGAAGGGGCCACACCGTCCAGCAGGCTATCTTTGGGAAGAGCTGGGGGAAGCAGCTACATGGTCCGGACCCGGCCCAAGCAGTCTGAATTGGTGAGAAAGTTAGATGGTGAAGGCATGTCTTATGTTTACCTCAGACTGATGGTGATTCTCCTCTATACCCATATAAAGTCAGAGATCAGATGCTGCCGCAATGCCATTTTTAACAGTATGTACCTGACAATACTGATTGTATCCAACCACACTAAGATATTCTAGTAAAATTTGTTAGACTTTAAAGAAACTGGAAAAAAAAAGAAAGAAAGAAACTGGGGTGGGGGAATGTTGGATATCTAGAAGAAAAGCGCATCACTTATAAGAAAAAGAAACGTTCTCATCACAGTGTTTAACCATGGCTGGAAGAAACTTGAAGTAGCTCTAGTGGCCCTGGATGAAAGTGAAAGCAGCTTTAGTGGTCTTTTGAGCTAAACGGTGAGTTGCTAACTGCAAGATCAGCAATTCAAGCCCACCAGCTGCTCCACACGAGAAAGAGGAGGCTTTTAAGAGATTAAAAGAAAGAACGTGAACTAAAGATTTTATATTTACCCAAACTAACTGTCAAATATAACGGGCACAAATTTAACAACATAGAGTAATAAAAGGAATTTCCGTCAGTGCTTTCTAAGGGACTATAGTAGAGATTAACACTAGACTCAAAATGACCAGAGAGATGTTTGCTTTCATTTTTCTAAATGTTTTGCATTTTCTAAGCCAGTTTTTGAAATTTGCTCCTTATTTGTTCTTAGCTGTCATAATATGCTAGCACTTCTCCAAATTTTGTCATTTTTTGTCTCTTTTAACTCTTATTTACTAAAAAAATTTAGAAAATACATTTTTAGGTAGTCATAAACCTCTGTAAATGTCCTTTGCCTCCTACTTCTTTCCTCTGTTTCTACTTTCCTCTTGACCCACTGTCATGTTTGGCCTTCATTTAGGTATCTCATTCTGGTTTCAGTAATTCCTCCTGGCTACATTGCACTTGATCAAGCCCTACCAGGCATCTTATGTCCTCTTTGCCATTGATTTTAGATCACTTTTTGTTCCCTTGTCCCTGGGTTTGCTGGCAACCCCATTCTTTTCCCTCACCCCACCCCTCCCAAGTCCCCCTGGAACAGTTTGTCCCGTTGTTTTCTCCTCCATATTGTTTATCCCACCTATCTTATGAAAAAACAATAAAAAGCACAAAAACAAAATACAAACAACAACAAAGAAAAGCCTGAAAATAGTTCCAGGTCTGTTTGTTGACCTTTGTGAGTGTTTTCTGGTCGAGTCTGATGGGGTGTCACACCCTGACCCCAAAGTTTATTTTTGGTATTCCTTGAGGAGTTCATGAGCAATTTGTTTTTCATTACTCTTCAGCTAGTAATAAATTTTTAAATGTTTACACAGAACATTTTATACTAATATATAAATGGTGTCTTATAAATGTATTTTTATAGTATTTATTGAGTCAAAGGCCATGGCATTTTCTGAATCAATGAGAAAATATAGGGCTTCATACATGAATTATTAAACTCATATTGTTTCAGAGGTGATTTTCATAGATTCAACTGAAGAAAACATGTTATGTTTTTGTATTTGAAAATGTCAAAGTAATTTTCTTTATTATGTAAAGTAAACTTTAAAATCCCTAATATCCCAGATATTATGATAACTATTTAGTTGTGTCTATTTCAGTTCTTTGTGAATAAAAACAAATGCCATTTGTTTTAGTAGTTTTCCCTTTCCTTGCTCACAACATTTAGACACGTTTGAAATCAGAGCCAGACCCATTAAGATATTTACTGCACTTGAGATCGAAAGGTTGATGACTCAAGCCTTCTCTGTGTCTCCAAGAGAGAAGCCTGGGTGATCTGTGCCCTTCAAGATTACACCAACCTTAGGTGCAGTTCTCTGTCACACAAGGTCACTAGTAGTTGAAATAGACTTAATGGCACCGAACAGCAGCAAGAAAACACTTCTTAGGCAAGGTTTAGAGTTTCTTTGGTTTGTTTTTTTTAAATAGAAATTCACTTCTATTGTTTTCTAAATTACTTTGTATATTCTAAGTTTAAAAATTAATATAAGTAAATCAACTAGATTCAGTGATCCATAAGTCACTTTATAAAACCTTTTAATAGCTACATACAAACAGCCTTTCATATAAATATTAACCAAGTTTGTCAAGTATTTCATGCTTTCCTGGGTTTTTTATTTTTAAAAAGTAAATAATTTCTTGACAGTAAATTTGATCAAACCACATAATCTGTCTCCCTATTATCAATTCTTCCTGTTTGTTTTTTCTCTGTTTTAAAAGAATCACAATGCCCTTTTACTGCCATTTATTATTATATAATCACTTTTCTCTGCTACTAAGATACAAGAGATCCCCGTCAGGACCAACGGTGAGAGTGGAGACACTGGGAGGGAAGGGGGTGTAGAAAGGGTGAACCAATCTCGGGGATCTACATAGAACCTCCTCTCTGGGGGATAGGCAACAGGAAAGTGGGTGAAGGGAGACGCAGAGCAGTATAAGATAAGATAAAATAATAATTTATAACTTATTAAGGGTTCATGAGGGAGGGGGGTTGGGGAGAGGGGGAAGGAAAAGGAGCTGATTTCAGGAACCCAAGTGGAAGGCGAATTTTGAGAATGATGAGGGCAATGAATGTATAAAGGTGCTTTACTCAACTGATGTATGTATGGCTTGTGGTAAGAGTTGTATGAGCCCCAATAAAATGACTTTTTTTTAAAATGAGTGGCCTTAAACATTTTTCTTTGTTTTTAGATTCCTGAATTTGACAACTTGTACCTGGATATGAATGGAATTATACATCAGTGCTCACATCCTAATGATGATGATGTTCACTTCAGAATCTCAGATGATAAAATCTTTACTGATATTTTTCACTACTTGGAGGTTTTGTTTCGCATAATTAAACCTAGAAAAGTGTTCTTTATGGCTGTTGATGGTGTGGCTCCCCGGGCAAAAATGAACCAGCAGCGTGGGAGACGTTTCAGGTAAATTTATTTATGTTTTAATTTAGAATACTATTAAGTTTAATAAGCTCTATTATTGTTAAAATAATTAACTTAATACAAACTATCTTCTGTACATGTTCATTTTCTGCTTTGTTCAAATAAATGAGTCTAAAATCATGTGAAGTGCCATTTCTTAAAGCATATATTGAATTGTACAAAGTCACTCTATTAGTTATTCTCTGTCACAGATGTTTCAAACTTTTCATTGGTAATTTAAAATGGTAGAAGAACAAAGTTTCTATAGGGGTCTGCCTTAAACTGGGAGCTACAAAGTTAACTAAGATTAAGCTACTTTCATAAGATCAGTGTTGGCATTTTTTTAACCCAACAAACATTTATTGAATACTTTGCCTTTGTGCCAAATGCTGGCTTTGGGCAGGAATCAAAATATGAGCTGAGAGAAGAGAGTTTAGTTAGGCCACCACTATGTGTATTAACTAAGTAGGAGGAGGACTCGTGAAGAGAAGTTATAGACAGGATTTGAAGCTCAAAATTCTGCATGTGTTGAATATTTCCAGCAGTGAGAACAGTCTGTGTTGTGGTGCATGAATAGCAGAGGTAGAGTTAAAGTTAGAATTGAAAGGAAGAAACCCTTAGTCCAGAGTATTTGATGGGGCCTTATGAATCCTTTATGTATAATAGCAGGTTAAAGAGTGGAATGGGTACCTGTGAGTTGAATGTGGCACTTGTCAAGGAAGGACTTGGGAAAATTACTTTAAGAAGGCTAGAAATTATGTGTGTGTGTGTGTGTGTGTGTGTGTGTATAGACAGAGAGAGAGAGAGAATGGTACCAAAAAGACTGATTTAGACTTCAAAGGTCACCAGTATTGATTACTTATTGGGCTGCTCGCCACTTCTCAGGAGAATGACCTTTTTTTCTACACCTATAAAGAATTGTATAGAAATCCACAGGGGCAGTTCTTCCCTGCACTCTCGGGTCACTGTGAGTTGGAATTAACCTGATGGCAGTGAGCTTGATTTTTGAGTTTTAAATGTCAAAAAAGAAAAGATACTGAGAACGTTGGAAAGTGTGAAATCCTTGTAGGCAGTAATCATATATTAAAAATTTTGATTCTCAAACCACCAGAGTTTCTTAATATGAATTTCTAGAGTTAAACCCTCAATATTATGTTTACCAGACTCTCATATTAGTTAAACTTCTTGAGCACAAGAGGGCTAAAAAATGTAATGTCAGGGTACAAATACAGGTAACGGAAATCACTCTGGTAGCTATTTTTAAGCAGAAAGGGATGCAATACCAGGTACATGATACTTACACAAATTATTGTAAGATTCAAATGATCAAGCTATCAAGCTGAAGGTGGACCTCAGGAATGACTTCCAGGAGAATATCACAACAGTTGGGACAACTATTTCTCCATTCAAAAAGGTGAAGAGTTCAGAGACTCCCACCAGACCACATAGCTCCAGGAAATTATTGCATTAGTTATGATTCAAGGTTAAAGAAGCCACTGCCTAGACCAGTGTTTCTCAACCTGTGGGTTCCGACCCCTTTGGGGGTTGAGCGACTCTTTCACAAGGGTCGCCTAAGACCATTGGAAAACACATCTCCGATGGTCTTAAGAACCAAGATACCGTTCCTTCTATCCATCTCCAGGCGGGTCTGCCCACATGCAGATACGCCCACATATGAGTACCCGGCATGAAGATTATTGTTACCAATGCTACACCATGCTCAAGACAGAATTTCATGTATTTTTAATTAGAAATAAATATTTCACAATATATAATTACATATTTTTGTGATTAATCACTGTGCTTTAATTTTGGTCAATTTGTAACAATGAAAATGCATCCTGCATGTCAGATATTTAAATTATGATTCATAACAGTAACAAAATTATACTTATGAAGTAGAAACAGAAATAATTTTATGGTTGGGGATCACCACAATTTGAGGAACTGTATTAAAGGGTTGTGGCATTAGGAAGGTTGAGAAACACAGGCCCAGACTTTTGGCTCCAAGAATACGCATATATATCTTTAGCTATAATTCAGCAATTAAGAAGCCACCACTGCATTTGTTAGCTCTGGTGCTCCAATTCACCTTCAAATTATGTTCTAACAAAAACAAATATACTACACCATGCCTCTCAGAATCTCTCAGATATTCTCTACCACTGCTGAAATATATGTGGACATGTGAACATGCATGTATATACACACAAACACCCCATGGTGTGTTTGTTTCTATGCAAGCTTCACCTTTTAAACATTAATGAGTGTATCTGACTGACAAAATTTAAGTGGATTCCAAAATATTAATCTCCTTAGTATTTTATGTTTAGCTTTCTATCTTCTCCAGTTATATATCATGTTGGGCTGCTTTCTAACCTCTTTAGCTTTCTCACCTTTACAGTGGGTTATGTTGGGTTATGCAAGGTCGTCAATTCAAATCCACCAGTTGCTCCATGAGAGAAATTTGAGACTTTCCATTCCTGTAGATTAAAGGCTTGGCAACCAAAGGGGCAGTTCTCTGTTCTATGGGGCTCCTACATAGAGCTTCATGGACTGTAAATGTTTATAGGAACAGACCGCCTCTTTCGCCTACAGAACGGTAAATTTGAACCGCCAACCTTGCGGTTCATAGTCTTTAACATCTAACCCACAGTGCCACTAGGGCGTCTGATGTGTCATACTCAATAAAAACCACACTCATTGTCATTCAGTTGATTCCAACTCAAAATGATGTTATAGGATAGAATGCTATAGTATAGAATTATCCCTGTGAGTTTCTGAGACTCTTTACAGGAGTAGAAAGCCTGTCTTCCTCCCAAGGAGTGACTGGTGAATACAAACTGCTGTCCTTGCAGTTAACAACCCAATGCATAACCACTATGCCAACAGGGCTCCCTAGTGTCATACATCCTCATGTAAAACAAACGAATTATGAGAAGCCAGATGGGGATTGAGACACCTTTACTCAATCAAACCTAGGTCTGTCTGATTCTGAAACTCATGTTTTGTAAATCCTATCACTTAAGAAAAATCTAACATCTATTGACAGTGTTACCAGGCTTACATTTTAAGAGGAAATTCAAAGATATGCTTTATAATTTTATAAGGAGTCCTGTGAATGGTGAATACAGCTAATGTGCTAGACACCGAACTGGAAGGTTAGCATTCAAGGTTACCCACAGGCACCTTGGAAGAAAGATATGCAAACCTACTTCCAAAAAATTCAGCCATTGAAAACCCAACAGACATGGAGTTGCTATTCATCAAGCTTGACTGAATAGACGATAACTGGTTTATTTTTATGTAATATTCTTATAAATCCACTTAATTCTCTTGATATTATTAAATGCGGTATATATAATGAATTTTTAATACTATACACTTGAACTTGTGTCCCTAGAATCAATTTGTTGTGTACCTGTGATACGGATTATTAATAAGTTTTACATAAGGTCACCATTAGTCATAGTCCACTCAACAACAACTAATCATTGTTTTATTTTAAAATTTTAATAGTTTTAATCCCATATATTCAGAAATAATATACTTCAATGATTTAAACAACTTAAAAGAGTTGTGCAATTACTACCACAATCAAGATTAGAACACTTTCTTCTTTCTTCTATTCATTATTAAATAGCCCCCCATTTCACTCAAACCTCCCTGCCAGAGCTGAAAGAAACTGTTAATCCAGTTATTATCTCTACAGACTTACCTATACTGGATTTCATATAAATAAATAAATAAAAACAACAATAACAAAACAGAAAAACCTCAATAAAAAAAAGTAATAAAAACTAGAACAAATTTAAAATGGGTCATAAGGGAGAACAAATGCTAAGGTGTTAAATTGTAACTTAACTACATCTGCATGAGTGCACTTTCCAATATACCCTGTTAGCACGCTATTCACCATTCAACATCCCTGACCAATGGTCGGAAAGGATTCATCAAAGACTTAATCCATGTATGAACCCTGCAAGTGGATTTGGACTTTCACTCTCATCCATAGCCTTCTGCCAACTGGGTACTCAGAGTTTGAACTCTAATTTCATTCCTTCCTCTGGTCTTGGATTTTATTATTTCTAATCCTTGGATCACACGGGCTATTGTGCTTCTTTTATGTGTTCTTGGCTGACATCTCACTTTGATAGCTACTTGTTTTAAGCTAAGCCTGTAACATCCCAGACACTATTTTTTCTGATATTCAGGCACCATCTGATTTTTCACCATACTTTACAATAGCACCCATATCATCAGTGAGCTCGTCTAATAACTATCTTGTATTTGGGTTTTATTTTATTTTTAAGATTGTATTTCTATATTCCTTATCTGAGAAATTTTTTAAACAATGAAAACCATTTTATACAATAAAAGCACAATTTTGAAGTTCATTTTTAGTATTAATAACCATTACAAAATACATGTTTTGTAACCATTAAGATTCCAAATGCATTGATGAATTTGTATTATAAAAGCATTTAAATAATAATTTACTGTGTATGAAATGTTTATTCTCATCATAAAGTTTAAGATTCCTTTTCCCTTAACATTTAAGGTCAGCAAAGGAAGCAGAAGACAAAATTAAAAAGGCAATAGAAAAGGGAGAAACTCTTCCTACAGAGGCCAGATTTGATTCCAACTGTATTACACCAGGTAAATTCACTGAGAAAAAAATTCTGAGCACTGCAAAATGTAAATTGATATTTCAGATGTTGAGTGTATTTTTATTTGTTGCGCTCTATTTGGCCTTGGGGTTTAAAAATTGCTACATTTTTGTAAGTTGTGTCTCTTCATGAGATAGTGTGCTCACTTTGGTTCTAAATGCTCTTAGGCAGACCCACTGTAATGATTTACAGATATTGATAAAGAACTGCTCTAGATATGAGCACTCTCACAGATACATGAAGTTTCAGGTGGAGAAGGAAGTGATAAGATCATTCCATGGTGCTCCTGCTTTTTATTGGTATGAAAAAACATACTTAGCAAGAGTCTGACTAACCCAGGTTCATTTAGCTACCTTATCATGTTTAGGGTAAGAAACCCATTCTCCTGGTCCAGAGTACCCACTACTTTCAGAGATAGGATTTCTGTAACTTGAAGGATATGTGAATTTATCAGTTAATATTTTAAGTTTAATTTTATATGAAACAGCACATCCTGTAGTTCTGAGGAACTTTGTCTAACATAATTTTTTTCCTTTGGGGAAAAAATCTTCAGATCTTATTTTCTCATAAATTCTTTACTGACTACAGTAACTTCTCTTTAAATCACTGACTATGTCACACATTGCTCAGTTTAATTGCCAGTTTGTTGTGACTGTGACTAAGACTGTGTGACCCTTTCCTGGATAAAGGGGGAGAAAATTGTGGAATAAAAGTCATAATCCTAGAAAACATGAGGTTTGCTGCTCAGCTTGGTATTAGGAACCCCTGAGGGATACAGCCCTTAGTGCAGGACTGGAACTAGACTCAGCCCATGGTTTTCCGACAAACAGTAGGCAGCTCTGTAAGGGAACAATAACACAAGTGAGGTATAGACATCTTAAAATAATAAACCAGTTGAGGTCAAAGGGACAGCATTTACCCAAGGATAAAATTGAAGAGGGTGAACAGAAGCATTGCATTGTGGAGGTTGCAATGAATGAACTCGAATTAAATATATATGAATGTTGAATTTAAAACTGATGATCTGCTTTGTAAATCTACCCAATCACAATAGTTTTTTTTCTTTAAGACTATATGACCTTTGATGATTGACCATCTGTGCTTTTTCCAAAGCATAATCATTCCAGACAGATCACAATGTTCCAGATTTATATTACATTTAATAGTAATAACAGTAGCAACTCTTGTTACTAGTGCTGATAGAACTCAAGCTGCTTGGTTTCAAGAACACCTTCTGAATCTGTAAGACAGGAAATAAAGGATGAGGTTTACTAGAGTTAAAACTTAACCCTTTTGTGAAAAGAAATTGAAGCACAATCCTGAAACAGTAACAACATTCCTTAATTCTCCCTTTCTGTGTTTGGCTTCAGTTAGGGCTAGTCATTTAAATTAGAAAAAAAATTATATTTGTAGGGGAAAGGTGTACAACATTATTTGATTTTCAGGATAAGCCAGAGAGTTTTATGCCTTCTCTGGAGATCTCATAACCATTTCCTCCTTGGATATCCAGTTCCAATGTTGTGTTGTCACTGAGAACGTACTATTTTTATGTCTCTCTCAGATGAAACTTATGGAAATTTTTTATTTATAGGCACTGAATTCATGGCCAGGTTACATGAACATCTAAAGTATTTTGTAAACTTGAAGATTTCCACAGACAAGTCTTGGCAAGGTGTTACCATCTACTTCTCAGGCCATGAGGTAATTTATTTATTTATCTTAAAGTTATTCTAAATTTAATATACTGAAGTGTAGCATATTACCACATCTTTTTAAATATTATATTCAGACTCCCGGAGAAGGCGAGCATAAAATCATGGAATTTATCAGGTCTGAGAAGGCAAGGCCAGATCATGATCCCAACACCAGGCACTGTCTTTATGGTTTAGATGCTGACTTGGTAGGTATAATGTTTATTGTTATTATAATTTCATGCCATTGAAGTTAACATCTGACAGATTGGGTCTTCTACAGAAAGCTTGCTAACTGTAGAAACAGATATTGGAATATAATAATAATGATTGCTTTTTCTCCTCATGCTAATGCACTCCTTTTAGTACTATGTGATATGAAACTCTTACCCAAATAATTTCACTGGGCTTTTTTTTTAATTGTTGTTTTTATCTTGACTTTGTATTATGGATAATGTCAAGCTTAAAGAATAATAAAAAGCTAGTGTAGGAATAATTAACTCCTTGTGCCTTTCCTCCACCTTAAAATAATCTTTAAAAAATAATAATAATTTATAAATTATCAAGGGTTCATGAGGGAGGGGGGAGCTGGGAGGGAGAAGAAAAAAATGAGCTGATACCAAGGGCTCAAGTAGAAGGCAAATGTTTTGAGAATGATGATGGCAACAAAGGTACTAATGTGCTTGACACAATGGATGGATAGATGGATCGTGATAAGAGTTGTACAAACCCCCAGTAAAATGATTCAAAATAGAGAAATAAATAATCTTTAACTCTGGTCTCAAACCACCCATCCCTTCTTGTTCCTTCACCCCTGGATTATTAAAGCAAAACTCAGGCATTATGTCATTTAAGCTATATAATCTATAAATATTTATAATATTTACCTGAAAAATAATTTCTATAACATTTCTATCACACAAAGCAAATTATCAATAATTCATTAATACATAAATAATCCATTGATAAATAACCAGTGTATCTAATTACCTCACAAATGTGTTGTATTTTAATAAAGATTGAAATAAGTGGTTAGGGAAGGGAGGGGGAAGAAATGGGGAGTCGATATCAGGTCTCAAGTGGGAAGAGAATGCTTTGAAAATTATGTTGGCAGCATATGTGCAGATGTACTTGACACATTGGAGGAATGTATGGATTGTGATAGATGTAAGAGCCCTCGATAAAAGTACTTTTATTAAAAAAGAAATAGGTAATATATTATAATTGCTTCATACGTTTTACTAGTATATTTGGCTTATTTGGGGATTTAGAATAGGGTGTGAGAAAATAACTGAAAATACCCTTTTTCAGTTTTGAGTTTTCATGTACTGGAATGAGTCTGATCTCTAGAAAAGTCCAACATCCTTTTTTACGTAAAAGATAATGTCCTTCATTTCTAACTCATGCATTTCACCATGGCAAGAAGATGAGAAGGACTGAGGAGGTGCGGGGATATGATAAAGGCTGTATAAGTCTAAGGTGATATTTCTCCCCCACTATTAAAATACACTTACTTCCTCTTGGGGAGACAAGACAATTGAAGGAACTCAGTCTTCACTCTTCTTTTTCGTGATTTCTGAAGAAAAGAAAGCATCATGAGTCCCTACAAGAGAAGTCCTCTTCCCCAGAATGCTGCCCTGAGAGGGAAGACTGACACATTGACAGTGTCTATCCATTCATCCATTCCCTGGAAATGTTTCCCACCCAAGGAATGCCGGACCACAAGCCAACTCACTGTGTGTGTGTGTGTGTGTGTGTTCGTGTGCGCGCGCGCAACCTTCCAGTACAGCAGGTACTATGACATTGTGTGCGAAAGTCTGTGAATAATGTACAAATTAATCATATTTGGGGATTTTATGTTTAATTTGTTAATAAGTGGTTTTTTTGTTGACCTTAAATAAGCATGTTCTGCCCTATATAGAAATGTTTTCAATATGATTGCTTTGTGAATGTAATACTATAAAAAAAGTAGAATAGAAACATTTAAATTTTTTTCAATAGATTATGCTTGGATTAACAAGTCATGAGGCTCATTTCTCTCTTTTAAGAGAAGAGGTTCGTTTTGGTGGCAAAAAAACACAAAGGTAATTCATACTTGTATATGTGTTAAAAATAAAAACAAAAATTAAGCTGTTGAGTTATAAGAGACTGATTTTTGTCTTCTTACTTAGGTTTCATTTGCTTTGCCTCTTTTACAGTGCACATTTTTTGTGTGATTATTTTCAGTAATCAGAATGTTATATGGTTTACTTTTAATTTATTTAAATAAATGCAAATTCAAAGTTAGCAAATTTTAACCTTCAGAAGACTGCTTTCTAAAATCATTTCAAAACTTGGTTTCTATTTGTGGCTTTCATGGACCTTGATTGTATTACAACATAGATCTAGTTCATTCACTTTATGTTATTCATTGATTAATATGGAGTATAGGCTAAGAACCAGATAGATATGACTATAAAACATCAGTCAAGCCCAGGAAGTTATATAGAAGTAGTAAATCTTACCATGAGGTACTTCTTAATTGCATACTAAAGTATATGCTTACCCAGTTGTCTATTTTCTGTTGATGAATAATAGTCTTAAATGGACCAGATCCTACTGGCTTTACATACATGTTATTTATTATTTCTTAATTTGGGGAGCACTTTTCCAAGGGAGGCAAAATGTAAACCAATTATTTTAAAAACATTTTAAAATTACTTGTATTTTTATAATTACATTACCATTAGAATGTTGATATAAATTGTATGCCATCTTCCATTGATAATTTTTACTTTAAGGTTTGCTACATTTTTTAATTTGGGGCTTAAAAATATAATGAATGCTATTATCTCACTAATATACAGGGTATGTGCACCAGAAGAAACCACATTTCACCTCCTACACTTGTCTTTAATGAGAGAGTATATTGATTATGAGTTTTCCATATTAAAAGTGAGTATTAACATAGCTATGGACCAGAGGTTTACATGTAGAAATTTCTGAAAGATTTAGCTTTTTTCCCTCCCCTTTGCTATAGGGAAAGATCTCATTTAAATATGATATTGAGAGGATAATAGATGATTGGATTTTGATGGGATTTCTTGTTGGCAATGATTTTATTCCTCATCTACCTCATTTACATATTAATCATGATGCACTGCCTCTTCTTTATGGAACATATATTACCATCCTGCCAGAACTTGGGGGTAAGAAAAGCTTAACTATATTAATTTGAGGCTCCTCTAGTTTAGTACTTGACTACTTTTTAAAAATGTTTATCATAGTATTTGAGTATTGCATGCACAACTAGAATAGAAAAAATTGAGGATTTTTTGGTCTGAGATTTGCAATAATTCACAAGCAAGGAAACTGACCAAAATTAAACAACTTCACTTATTGATACCTAACTGACCTCTGCTTTTAATTCATTAAGAAAACTAACAGAAGTTGTTGGTTGGGTCCTCTCAGGTGCTTTCATAGCTTAGAACAAAAATCCTATTTTTATGAATATATAAACATTAGAATATTTATTTTAAGGAGAGATTTAAGTTAGCATATGAAGTTGAATTATCTAGAATGTTCTATAACATTTAATTAACTGTAAAAAATATTGCTGTGTCTGCAGCAGGAGTAGTATTAAATGAGCTTAGAATTTGTTTTATTTAGCTTCAGTGCTTACACATTAAATGTTTTAGCATTACAACTTTCTTTGAAACTAAGGCCAATTACATAGCCCATAATTGAGTGTTTTCCTTGATTAGTAGAATATGAACAGCAGTATTTTATGAAAATAATTTTGTAGAATTATTTAGAAAAAATCATGTAAATTTAGATTTTTTTATTTTAGGTTATATCAATGAAAATGGACATCTCAACTTACCTCGCTTTGAGAGATACCTTATAAAACTATCAGATGTAAGTATTTGGAAGCTTTACTTTTTTTTTGTTTCAAAGTAGATATAGATGGTCAGAAACCAATTACAGAAAAATAGAAGAAAAAAAAAGTTTTTACAATTCTATTCCAGTTGATCGCTGTTTAGAAATGATACACCCGTTACTTTTTTTTTTTTATTTTAAAAGTAATAGATGGGGTCTTTCTGTGAATAGAAGGTCCTTAGGTAGCACAAATTGTTTTCACACAGGTTAGTGGTTTGAGTAGACACAGCGGTATCTCAAACAAGAGGCCTGGTGATTTACTTCACAAAGATTATAGTTAAGAAAATCCTATGGTTATATGAAATCCAATTCTGATGAACCTATAGTGACAGCAAATAGAATAAGGGTTCCTGAGGGTACGGTGTTAGGGGTGGGGGTGGGACAAGGTAAAGGAGAATTGATGTGAAGGAGTTCAAGATGGAAGAGAATGTTTTGAAATTGTTTGTTATAGCAATTGTACAATACTGCTTGATGTGATAGAACCACGGAGTGATAATGCTCTGTACAGAACAGTCCTATTCTATACTATAACACAGGAAATGCCCGAGAGCCAGAATCAATGGCAATGAATTTGGTTGTGGTTTTTCATGTGTATAAAAATATAATATATCCCTATTCTCTATGCCCCAGAAGTTCTCACTGTAAGCTACTGATTTGTGTTCTGCTAGACATAATTATATTATTTTAAAACAAGTTTTAAACCTTTCTATACAGTTTGATCGTGAGCACTTCAGTGAAGTTTTTGTGGATCTAAAGTGGTTTGAAAGCAAAGTTGGTAACAAGTACCTTAATGAAGCAGCAGGTGTTGCAGCAGAAGAAGCCAGGATCTACAAGGAAAAGAAAAAATCAAAGGTATTCGGGATTTTTAGGTGGTCTTTTACATTTTTAGCTATGAAGAGAAAACTGAAAATCCTATTTCTCATTTTCCATTTTAGAATTTTGGGGTTGGCCTGATTTAACTTTGATCTTCTCTATAAACATTTTTTAAAATTTTAATTTCTTTTTATTTTAGGTTCAAACTAACCAATGTCACTTAAGCTTGATCTTTAAAATTCAGTTTCAGATTTTTATCCTTGAAAAAAGAACTGGTGTTTTGTTTTGTTTTTTGTTCTTTGATTCTATTATTAGATGTAGAAAATATTTTAAATGCAAAATCCTAGAAAAGAAGGCTCCTTTTAAAAACATCTGATACAAAGCAGACTATTTAAAAACAATGGTAGTATCTTCCTGTACATATGTGTAGCATTTAATGTGATATGTGACTTTAACTAGAGCAGCAATTTCCTCTGAAAATGAGTTACATATAAAATGATATATAAATTGTGTGGATTGGCTAGAGTGCATATAATTAATAGAAATATCTAGTAAATGTCACAGGGAAAGAAATGTGGTTTTCTAGTCCTGTAAAGATTTATAGTCTTGAAAACCCCTGGGGCAGTTTTACTCTGTGCTTGAGGGTCCCTATGAATCAAAATCAACTGGGTGACAGTGAGTTGAAGTTGACTGAGTAAATGTTAAGTGGTTAGAATATGCAAGTGCCTTGTAAAAACATCTCCAATAAGATCCAAGGAATGTCTTATTTGTATTGATTGGAAAATAAAATAAATCTCTTCAAAATTTTCCTTCTTCTGTCGATAATTATTGGATTCTAGTCAAACAAATGCATTTTCTGTAATTCTCTTTCTAAACTACTTCTACTTATGTTTATGACTAAGAATTCTTGCTCTTAGATGACCAACTATCTTGGTGTTCTCTAGTGTAGTCCTTCTAAGACAGCAGTTCTCAACCTGTGGATCGCCGCCCCTCTGGGGATTGAACAACCCATTCACAGGGGTCGCTTGATTCCTAACAGTAGCAAAATTATAGTTATGAAGTAGGAATGAAAATGATTTTATGGTTGGGGGGTCACCACAACATGAGGAACTGTATTAAAAGGTGGCGGCATGAGGAAGGTTGAGAACCACTGTTCTAAGGCTTAGCTCTTCCTTAATGGAATTTGGCGGCAGCAGTAAGACTAAATTTGCTGTTTATTCTTAAAGGAAATAAGACTTTAACCCTGGAGAAGCAGATGGATTCTGTGCTCCAATGTAATTGTAGCTCTAATCCAAGAACACTTAGTTCTTATAACATGGTCCCGCTCAATACTCACCTTCATGAGATCACTGAAGATGAAGATGCAACAATACGCGTGATGAAGAAAGCAGATGGTGTCCAGCTGTCAGTTGGAATAGTGGCTGGGGAGTTAAAGGCTTATATTTAAATAAGCAGCCATCTAACTGAGGCATCACACAGAAGCACACCAGCCCATGTGCTCCAAAGACAATAACAAAATCTAAATATGATGAAGGGAAAAGTATTAGAGCTTAAATTATGAACACCCATTTTGTAGAAGACTATGGAGGATAGTGGGAACCCAAAATCAATCTGTAATGTCTGGTTGGATTGGGCCTCTGGCAGATTCCCTCTAGTCATAGATGGAAGGACTCAAACAGCTTTACTATCAGAAAGATTATTATAAACTTGATTATGGTGAATTGAAACATGGTACAATATAATACTTGGTCCGTTGACCTCTTTCTCAACCCAACCCAAAATTTCTCTATGTTCAAATATTTCTGGGTTGTTCCAAAAAAGCAAATTCTTCTCTGGTTTTTAAAGTATTAGTGGTGTTTTCTTTCTTACTTTTTATTTTTATCTTTATATTATTATTACTGTTTTCTTTCTTTAAAAAATTTTATTTATTTTTTATCATTTGTGGGTTTTTTGTTGTCATTTTGTTTTCTTTTGTCGCTTTGTTTTGCTGCCTTGTTATTTTGTGCATACTATTATCTCTATAGGTCTGTCTAGATATGATAGGCTGGATGAACAGTCTGGAGGAGAAAACAACGGGAGCGCTGGTTCCAAGGAGACATGGGAGAGAGGGAGGTGGGGAAAGGAGGTGGTGTTGACAAACCCAGGGACAAGTGAACAGCAAGTGATCCAAAATCAGCAGCAAGGAGGGTGTAAGAGGCTTGGCAGGGATTGATCAAGGGCAATGTCACTCAAAGGAATCACCAAAACCCAAATGAAGGCTGAGCACAACAGTGGGACAAGAGGGAAGCAAAATGCAATAGAGGAAAGGACTAGGAGGCAAAGGGTATCGATAGAGATCTAAACACAGGCACGTACATCTGGAAATAAATATATGATGATGGCAAATAGAGCTACGTGCATATATTTATACGTTTAGTATTAAGGTAGCAGTTGGATATTGGGCCCCCAGTCAAGCACTCCCTCAATGCAAGAACACTTTGTTCTATTAAATTGGCGTTCCATGAGGCTCACCTTCCCGACACAATCGCTGAAGACAAAGTGGGTGCATAGCCAAATGTGGTGAAGAAAGCTGATGGTGTCCTGCTATCAAAAGATATAGCGTCTGGGGTTTTAACACTTGAAGGTACACAAGCGGCCATCTAGCTCAGAAGCAACAAAGCCCACATGGAAGAAGCACACCAGCCTGTGTGACCATGAGGTGTCAAAAGGTTCAGGTATCAGGCATCAAAGAACAAAAAATCATATCATTGTGAAAGATGGGAAGTGCAGATTGGGAACCCAAAGTCCATCTGTAGGCAACTGGACATCCCTTTATGGAAGGGTCACAGGGAGGAGATGATCCAGCCAGGGTGCAGTGCAGCAATGATTTAAACATACAACTTTCCTCCAGTTCTTAAATGCCTCCTCCCCCTTCCCGCCCCCCCCAAATCCCAAATCCGGCCAGACCAAAGGATGTACTTTGGCACAGACATGAACCGGAAACACGGAATTCAGGTCAGATGATCCCCTCAGGACCAGTGGTGAGAATGGCTATACCGGAGGGTAGAGGGAAGGTGCAGTAGAAAGGGGGAACCAATTATAAGGGTCTACATATAACCTCCCTGGAAGACAGACAACAGAAAAATAGGTGAAGGAAGACATCGGACAGTGGAAGATATGACAAAACAGTAATCCATAAATTATCAAGGATTCATGAGGGAGGGAAGAGCAGCAAGGGAGGGGAAAATGAGCTGATATTAAGGGCACATGTAGAAAGCAAATGTTTTGAGAATGTGCTTGACATACAATGGATACGTGTTTTCTTTTTAAAACATCTTTATCTTAAGTTTTATTGTTTGGTCAGGCATTATTTACTTTTTTTAATTTGGAGGTCTTGCATATATTATAATAATCTGTAATTCAATTAGAGCCGGAATAATTGTACAATTGCTGCACCATCAGTTTCAAAAGATTTCATTTCTTCTTGAACTCTGATGGCAGCTCCTTTTTAACTCCTCCCTCCCCTATACTCCCAGAAACTCTTATTATTATGTATATTTTGTTTGTTTTTTGCCTTATCTTACACTATCTAGTGTATCCATTCACTACAATTCTGTTATTCATTCCGCTCAAGTGGGGTTATACAGTCATCATTGCTATCAGTCCCGTCCCATCCCCTCTTCTTATACCCTCAGGGAATCATTATTCCCAACTATTACTGAACAGTTAATCGATCTTGAATTTCATAAATTGAGTTATCTTAATTATACAAATGAACATATGCAGGTCTAACAAGATTAATGAGATTAAACTAAGACCATAATATTAAGGAGAGGTAATAGTAAAGAACTAGAAGATAATTAGGTGTTTCATCAGTGCTATACTGTACCCTGGATATATCTTCCCTACCATGTGGCCCTTTTGTGAGGGACTGTCCAATTATCTTACAGGTGGGTTTGGGATGTCCACTTTGTTACACTCCTTCATGTCAATTTGATGGCTTGTTTCTGAACTTCTGATACCTATTCCCGTTGCCATCTCATGATCACACAGGCTGGTGTGCTTCTTCCATGTGGGCTTTGTTGCTTCCCTGCTTGATGGCTGCTTGTTTAACTTCAAGCCCTTAAGACCCCAGATACTATATCTTTTAATAGCCAGGCACCATCAGCTTTCATCACCACATTTGCTTATGCACCCATTTTGTCTTCAGGGGTCATATTGGGAAGGTGAGTATCATACATAGCCACATTATGTAAAGCTAAGATTTAAGTAGAGGTCTAAAGTCCATCTGCTTCCTTGTTGTATTTACATGTATATGTATATATGTGTGTGTACATGGATGTATGTAAACAAGCATACATGTACATACATACATAAATACACCTATCTTTATACGTCTATATGTTTACACATATACATACCTATATATTTAATTTTTATTCTCTTGTTCTTTCCTATTTTTCTTTTTTTCTTGCTCACTATCATGTTTACCCATCGGTCAACTCTCAGTAATTCTTTTCAGATACATTTCAGTTGATCAAACATGACTGGGAACGCTACATCCTCTTCACCATCAATTTTATTTTATTTTATTTTTTCTCACGATCAATTTTGGATCCCTTGCTATTGCCCTGTACCTTTTGTTACTGTCTCATTCCTCCCTGCCCTTCACTTCCTCCTCTCCCATTTCCCCTTCCACCAACACCCCCGCTCCCAGAACCTGTGTTCCTGTTCCTATTTCCTTGGGATTGCTTATCCTGCATATTTCATATAGCTAGACACCAAAAGAAAAAAAAGCGAGACCACACAAATAATTCCCAGTCTACCTGTTGTCCTGACCCAGAGTTGCTGAGTAGCTCTCTGTTTAGTAGCGAGCAGCAGGCCCTGTTGTAATCCATCAGTCCAATCTCCTTTTCTTTCAGGGATCCATATCCCAGGACCTGCTTACCTAACAGCACTTAAATCCTTTTAGTCCACAGTGTTCATGTCTGAGGGGCATGCCTTCTACAAGACCCTATTGCTCTTCCTGCAGTTAAGGATGGAGCAGTCTACTGCCTCGTCCAGCTTCCCATTACACCTTTAACTTCCTATGTGGCCCCCTTGTGAATATCCCGCAACCCATTCAGATTAGGTGTCAAGTGCTGCCCCCCTGGGTCAGAAGTCTACAATTGGGATTCCTCAGGGACTTCTTTGCTTTGCTCCCATTGTGGATGGGTCAGACTTGCCACACTCCCCAAACTGTATCTCCAGAGCCATCCTCTGTAGTGCTTTCATCTAGGGAGTGATGTCACATCTCCAGCTAAGGCCAGCCTTGAAGTTCTCTCTGTGAACAAGCTTCTCCAAGCAAGAATGTCTCCCTTGAAGCTTGGCACACTGGAATGAGGTCTCTCTCTCTTTCCTGTGGAGACATAAAATATACCTTCTCCTTGGGTGGATTGGTGCTCTATTCCCCATTGCTATCTTTTTCTTCCCCACCCCTCTATGGGCATATGAACTGGGGTGGCGATGGGGTGTTGTTCC
Source organism: Tenrec ecaudatus (assembly GCF_050624435.1). Classification (NCBI taxonomy): domain Eukaryota; kingdom Metazoa; phylum Chordata; class Mammalia; order Afrosoricida; family Tenrecidae; genus Tenrec; species Tenrec ecaudatus. Next base: position 137,640,297 of record NC_134533.1, read on the forward strand.
AGGACAGGTGCTATCTACAACATTTTTATTTATTCCTTCATTGATTTATATGACATATGCATCATTGGGCAGGGTATCTGGCCCTCAGCCCGGGAACTGTACGATAAGCACATTTTCCCCTATGCCCATTCTGCTGTTTGAACCTACCTCAGGGGACTCGTGTTGTACTAGTCCTTTTGCGCTTGGCTGACTTCACTCAGCGTAATAGCCTGTAGCGCTTCCCACCAGACAAGTTGCTTTATCTTTTCGTCACTTGTTGAGGGATGCACAGCAATCCATTGTGTGTATACCAGAGGATTTTAATCTGTGTGTCTGTTGATGGGAATTTAGTGTTTCCAATTCTCTGCAATTGCGAACTGTGCAGCGATGATCATCGGAGCGCAGATGGCTGCCCATGGGCTGTTTCTTACTTCTTCTGGGTTTATGTCCAGTAGTCATGCTGGGTCATAAGTTAATTCAATTTCCATCTATTTTAGGTATCGCCAAATCGCTTTCAGCAATGGCTCTAGGTAGCTACAAGACCACCAGCAGTGCATGAGAATCCCTATCTCACTGCACCCCCTCCAACCTTTGTTGCTTTCTCTTTTTTTAAATTAGGCTGTCCTTTAGGTGTTAGGCGGTACCTCATGGTTGTTTTGATTTGTATTTCCTGGATGGCTCATGATTGGGAACGTTTTCTTACATGTTGATTGGTCATTTGGGTTTCCTCCTTTGTGAATATTCTGTTCAAGTCTTTTGGCACCTCCTCAGTGATGTATTCATTTTCTTCTTCTTGTAAGATTGCAGGGTTCTGTAGATTTTAGTAATAAAACTTTTGTCTGATATGTCACTATTAAATATCTTTTCCCAGTCTGTGAGCTCTCTTACTCTCTTGATGAAGTTTTCAGTGCACACAAGTGTTTTATCTTTAGTATGTCCCACACATCTATTTTATCTTCCTCTGGGTGTTTGTCCTTCATTATTACTGATAGCCATGTATTCCCTGCTCTAAAGTTCTCAGCTTTGTCCAAATTTTTTCATTGATTATCCTGATAGTTTTGGAGTTTACCTTGAGGTCTGTTATTCACCTTGAATTTGTCCTTGTGTATGGTATGAGATAAGTGTCTTGTTTCTTTCTTCTGCAGGTTGATATCCAGTTTTTCCAGCACCATTTGTTAAAAAGGGCATCTGCTTCCCATTTGATATTTTTTAGGCTCTTATCAAAGATCAGTTGTCTGTATTCTGCTGTTTTTATTTCTGGCTCTTCTGTTCTTAACCGTTGTTCGAGTATTCACCATTTTACCAGTGCCATGCTGTTTGACAACTGTGGCTGCATACGTTTTAAAGTCAGCTAATGCAAACTCACCCACTTTATTCTTTTTCTTGAGGCTTTCTTTGCCAATTCTGGGCTTCGTCCTTTTCCATATGAAGTTGTAATCAGTTTTTCCATTTATTTGAGAAATTATGCTGGTATTTGTATCAGGATTGCGTTGAACCTATGTAGTGCCTTAGGTAGAAATGACATCTTTGTAATATTGAGTCTTCCGATCCATGAACATGGGGTATCATTCCACTTTTGAAAATCCCTTTTGGTTTTTTGTAATAAGGTTCTGTAGTTTTCCTCATATAGATCTTCTTTTTTGTTGTTAAGTATACCCTTAGATGTTTCCATATATGTTTGGCTATTGTGAAGGGTACTCCTTCCTGGTCACTTTTTATGTAATTGCATCATTTGAATATAGCAATCAAATTAACTTCTGCTTGTTGATATTGTATGCTGCCACTCTATCACACTCCTCTATTGCTTCCATAACAGTAATTTCACTTCTGTCTCCAAATGTATACCTTTGATATCCTTCCATTGCCTTATATTATTAGCTAGGACCTCCAAGATGATGTTGAATAAAAATGGGAACAAGGTCATCCTTGTCTGGTTTACTTTTTTCATATAAAGCTTTAATTTACTGAGATAATTTCCTTCCAATCCTATCTTCTTGAGTGTCTTAGGATTGCATGATGAATTTTATTTAATGCTTTTTTACATCTATTGATATTATCATGTGGTTCTTGTCCTTTTCTTCTCAATGTGATGGATAACGCTGGTGGATTTTCAGATATTGAACCATCCCTGCATCCCTGGTATGAATCCCACTTCGTAATGAGGAATTGCACTTTTTATATACTCTGTATCCTATTGACCAAGATATTGTTAAGAATTTTTGAATCTATTTCATTAGAGATATTGACCTGTAGTTTTCTATTCTTGTAAGATCTTTGCCCGGTTTTGGTATCACTGTTATTCTTCATAGAATGTGTTTGGGAGTTTACCATCCTTTTAATGTTCTGGAAGAGAGCTTGTATTGAATTGGTGTCAGCCCTTCCCTCAATGCTTGGTAGACTTCTCTTGTGAAGCCATCTGAGCTAGGGCTTTTTTTAGTTACTAATACCTTGATAACCTTATCTATTTCTTGTTTTTGCTATGGGTCTGTTCAAATTCTTATGAGGTAATCTGAGAAGGGTTTGTTTTTCCAGGTATTTGTCCATGTTTTCCAAGTTGTTGTATTCCTTAGAGTATAGTCCTTCATAGTACTTTGTAATTAGTCTTTTAATTTGATTAGGGTCCATTGTCATTTCCCCGTTTCATCCTTCAAGGAAGGATATTGATGTCTCTTCCTTCCTATCTTTTGTTAGGTTTGCTAATAGTTTATCAATTCTATTTATCCTTTCGTACAACCAGCACTTTACTGAGTTGATTTTCTCCATATTTTCTCCCACTCATTTATCTCAGCCCTGATTGTTCTCATTTGTTTCTTTTGATATTAAAATGATTATTCTGTTGACTCTGTTTCAACTGCAGAAGGCTTTGTGATAGGGTACCCACCATAAGTCTCTCTTATTTTTTCATATGCATCTATAGCTCTCAAGCAACCTCTGATAGCTGTCTTTACTATATCCCAAAGATTTTGATATGTTCTATTCTCATTCTCAATGGTTTCTAGAAACTTACTAATTTTGTCTGTAATTTGGACCAATAACCATACCTTTTAAAGAAGTCAGTTATTCGTTTTCCAAGTACTTGCCCTTATTTTTTATCTTTCTTTTGATTTCCAGCCTTATGGCATAGTGGTCAGAGAAGGAAGTCTGAGTGACCTCTATGTGTTTGAATTTTCTCCAACTTGACTTGTGTTCCAGAGTGTGGTCTATTTTCAAATATGTGTCATGTGAACATAAAAAGTGTGAATTTTTTTGCAGTTAGTGGGAGAGGGCTGAATATATCTTATCAGGTCAACTTTTCTAATTGTAGCGTTTGGTTCTATAACCTCTTTGTTGAGCTTCTTTCCTATTCACCTGTCTTTCTCCTTTTCTTCAAAGATGGATCATTTGACCACTATATGCCATTCTATGTTCTTGGGTTTCAGTGTAATAGGTGTACTCTCTGCTTTCTGGAATTGTCCTTCATTAAATTGGGGAAGTTTTCTTCCAGGAATCCTCTTGCTATCTTGTCTGTTGATTTTTCCATTTTGTCTTGCTCTGGTATTCCAATTATTTGGCTGTTGTTTCTCTTCATAGCATTGGTCATTGTTCTCAGGTTTTCTTCAGTTTCTTTGATTATCTTGTTAGATTGTCTTTCAAATTTGTTGAGTTCTATTTGGCTATCTTTGAGGTCACTGATACAATTCTACGCCTCTTCTAGCCTATTGGTAAGGTGTTTTACCGTTTGCTGTGCTTTTGCTGCTTCTGCTGCATTTTCCCTTAACTCTTGTATTTCCCTTTGGTAAGTGGACTCTCTTTCTATTTTTTCATCCCTTTCTGTATTGATTCCCTCATATCCTTTATGACTCTAAGCATCAGACTGAATGTTTCTTTCTTTGATGGTTCACTGTCTGAGTCTTCTATGTAGGTCGTAGGTTCAGGTCCTCCTCAGTCATTGTGTTTTATTTCTCTTGCTTTCTTGTATTGGCTGCTGATGTGGTCTGTTGTCTCCCTTTTTGGTGGAGGTTGGCACCATTTTCCTGGGAGACGAGGAGTCCTTCCTGTGATTTCTTTCTCAGAGACTAGTAGGTATGATTCTAAGGACTACCCAGAGCCAGCTGCACTGTGAGTTCTCACTGGGGTTGACTCTCTCCCTGGACAGCTGGGGCTATATATTTGGAAGATGATGTGATAGTTCCATCCGGCTGGGTGGGCAGTGTGATCACAGGCAGCAAGGGTGGTACTGGGAAGGCCAATTGCATGCAGCGCAGGATATCACTCATGTGCCATAGGGGGTGAGGGAGCTGCTCTGGGGATCTGTGAACAGACTGGTCGCAGCCCCTATCACTAGCAACAGTGCCAGATCTGTTGTGAGCAAGAGGGTGGCACAGGCCCATCACACAAATGTGGATTGACGTTCACAGGAACTGACGTTCACTGGGCACAGAGGGTTATTGGGGATATGTAATTAGTTGGTAAATTAGTGGAGAATAGGTATTTTCAAGGTGTAGGAAGCAGGCTCTAGATGTTGTGGTTGGGGTGTGTGATGGGTATACTAATTCTACCAGAATCCCTTATCAACCCTGTAAATTGTGAAAGGAGAGTGAAGAACTTTATTTGTTTATAATAGAAGGCCCCTTTATAGTAGGTTACTACACAACTCCGAGTTCTCCCCTCCTTACATACAGTCCCAGGGTAGATCGAGGCTATTATTGTGGGTGCCCCTGTAAGGAGGGCCTTCAGTTCAGAAGGTAATCTGAGTAGGATCAGTGGGACCCAGTGTTCACTGGCTACCTTGCCAGTGTTCGTGAAGGTCTCTGAGTAACCCTGATGTAATAAGTCCCAATACCTGTGGCAGGGAGAGGAGCCCTGTTTTCTTTCTCAGAAGCTAATGCAAATAGGTCAAACAGCTATCTGGAGCTAGCTATGCCATGGGTTCAAGTTCATCTGTCTCCCTGGGGGCTGACTCTTTCCCTAGAAAGCTGCAATTTTACTTGGTAAGTTTAAAGCTGGTGTATGTTGCTGCCTTTAAGGAAACAGACTCCAGAGCTTATTGTTGTTGGGGTAAAGGAGCACGAATAATGAATCCACCAGGGTACCTTATCGACCCTGTGTAGTATGTAGGGATGGTGTTAGATGATATGATGTTTTACTGCCTTGTGGACTTGTAGGATGTCAGTGAGAGGGTGAGACTCAGGCTAGGAGGATAATTTGGTGCCTGGTGTGACTGAGAGCTGTATTCTTGTGATTGAGTTAGTTATCTTGAGAGAATATACTTCTGGTCTGTCAGAGGGGATAGGAGTGGTGGAAGTGACCTAGTAGCCATTCGGGGTTGGGATCTATTTCTGTGGTCTACCTAAGTAGCCCAGGGGGTTGGACTATAGCAATGTCTTACTCTAAAAGCTGGGTGTCTTATGTGGAAGGCTGGTTAGCTGACTTACTATTGTGTAGTCTTTGAAGAGTTTTTCATAAGACTCTGTCAAGCCAAAACTGGTAAAATCTGTTGCTCGCTGAGGCTGAGGACTAGGCAGGTTATTCTACCAGGTGTCATCTTGAGATTTCATCTTCTGCTCTCTGTTTTGTTTTGCTTTTGTTTTGTTTTTTTATTGTTTCTGTTAACTCTCCCAGTTTAGGATGCACAGAAAGAGTAGAGACAAGAACTGATGCACTGGTTTATCAGGAAGGAGGGGAAGATGGAATTGGGGATTGATCAGTAGGTGCAGGAGGGGGAAGGGCGCGTTAGAGCTGATTGTAATGAGGTTTATGCAACTCTTGTGAAGTGGTTTAACTATGGAAGTGCATGACATGTGAAAATTATATCAGTAAAACCACTAAAAAAATAAACCAAACTTGACAGCCTATGGTTACCATGGGTGAAGGAGGAAGAGGTTTTGCTTAAAGGTGGGGGAGGGATGAATTAAGTTCATTTTAATGGTGGTAGAACAATTTGGAGAGGGATAACAATAATGGCTATACAGCACGAAGAATATAATCAGTGGCACTGAATTATACATGTAAAAGTTATTGGAGTGAGTCTTTTGTTGTGTATATTTTTGCCAACATTGAAAATCACTACATGAATAACAGTAAGTACAGAGAAAAAGAAAAGGTACTAAAATTGATTGTGATAAAGATTGTACAACACTTCTTGATATGGTTTAACTATTGAATTGTATGATATGTGGATGAAGTGAGAGAGATTGTGCAAGAGAATGGAGAGTCACGTGGTTGGGAAAATGGCGGCCACAGCTTGCAGCCTAGCCAAAAGTCAGCATGGGGCCAGCCGCCAGAGCCAGAGCCCTGTAGAAACCTACAGGGTTTACACGGGTGCTCCTAGCCATCTAGCTGGCCAAAACACAAAGCAGACCACTGAGCCTCGAAAGGCTTTGGGAATCAAAATTCTCCCACCCTGCAGGCCATAGCTTCTCAGCCCCCTCCCAGAAATCCAGACTGGGGAAGGCATGCGAGTTCCCAGGAAGGCAAGCACAGAAAGGCAAATGAAAAATCCCATATACCAGTAAGAATAGGTTAAAAACATGGACACAAAAGGATGGGGCTACAGTAATACATTACAAGTGTCCCCATGAGTCAGTTCTGGGAGCCATCCACCTCCACGATGTTTTACGGGAGGAATTCAGCCTGGCTTGTTTTCCAGCTATGCGCTGTTTCCCAAGGTTGGGAGGTGAAAAAGTCCAAAAGGTGCCCGAAACCACTAAGACCAGGGTGTGAGGGCCTGCTCCAGTAAAGTATCTGGAGCTGGTTTACCTTATATATCTTGATCATGGCAGCAAATTATGTTAGCTCTCTCGGGGGAGAGATATACCTCTGTCCTTGCCTCTGCATAAGAAAGAATTCACACCGAAGCCTGGTTTGTGATCCAAGTGGGTTTATAGAGAATAGTAGCAGTTTCAGGTCTTATAGTATATGCAACACAAGCCAGACAGAGTCCACGGCACAGTTGTGGGACTGTGGCCTGGCCACTCTGTACCACAGCCAGCTGTGCTACATTGTGTAGCAGCCGCTGGGAGAGAGAGCGCCAGAGCAAAACTTCTGGCCTTTTCAGGGGCCCCCTTGGGAGTCATGATTGACAGTACTGGTCAACCCCATTGACTGAATCAAATTCACTTAACCTCGATGGGCCAATCCAGGTGTAACGCCTACTTAGGTATACCACCCCCTCCTGGCCAGAAGCTTGAACTTCTGAGCATGTGTAATAGATGCCCCAGTCCCTATGCTATCTACCTAACAGGACCACAAACAGACCTTGAACTATTTATAGGCTTTTCTGTTTTTTCGTTCTTTTTTTGTCCTTGACTTCTTTTATTGTTGTTGTAGGTATTGTTTTATTTTCTGTTGTTGCTTTGTCTTTCTCGGTCTTGTGTTTGTGCATATTGTTATCTCTGCATGTCTATCTAGATAAGATTGGCGGGATAAACAAGCTGGAGGGGAATCGGGAGGACAGTTCTGGGGGGACATGTGAGAGGGGGAGTCAGAGGAAAGGAAGTGGGTGTTAACAAACCCAAGACAAAGGAAACAACAAGTGACCAAAAATGGATGGTGAGGACGGTGTAGGAGGTCTGGTAGGGCTTGATCAAGGGCAATGTAACCAAGAGGAATTATGGAAACCCAAATGAAGGCTGAGCATGATAGTGGGACAAGAGAGAAGAAAGGAAAGAACTAGGAGGCAAAGGGTATTTATAGAGGTCTAAATACAGGCATGTACATATGTAAACATAATTATATATGAGGATGGGTAAATAGATATATGTACATATATTTATAGGTGTAGTATTAAGGTAGCAGATGGTCATTGAGCCTCCCCTAAAGTATTCCCTCAAAGCAAGAACACTTTATTCTACTACACTGACATTCCATGATTGGTCACCTTCCCTGCATAATAGCTGAAGACAAAGCGGGTGCATAATCAAATGTGGTGAAGAAAGCTGATGGTGTCCGGCTATCAAAAGATATAGTGTCTGAGGTCTTAAAGGCTAGCCAAGAAGCAATAAAGCCCACATGAAAGAAGCACACCAATCTCTGTGATCATGAGGGGTCAATGAGATCAGGTAGCAGGCATCGAAGACCCAGAGCAAAAAATCATAATGTGAATGAGGAGGGTAGTTCAGAGTGAAAGCCCAAAACCAATCTGTAGACAATTGGATATCTCCCTACAGAAGAGTTGTGGGGAGAAGATGGACCAATCATGATGCAGTATAGCACTTATGAAACATACATTTTTCCTCTGGTTCTTTAATGCTTCCTCCCCACATTATCATGACCCTAATTCTGCCTTTCAAATCTGGCTAGACCAGAGCATGCACATGGGTACAGGTAAGAGCTGGAAACACAGGAAATACAGGACAAACTCCTTGGGACCAATATTGTGAGAAAGCCATACCAGGAGGGTAAAGGGAAGGTGGGGGAAGAAAAAGGGAACCAATCACAATGACCTACCTATAACCCCTTGCCATGGGGATGGACAACAGACAAGTGGGTTAAGGGAGACATCGGATAGTGCAAGATATGAAAAAATAATAAATTATCAAGGGTTCATAAGAGAGGGAGGGTGGTGGGGGAGGGGAAAATGAGGAGCTACTCCCAAGGTTGATGGCAACATATGTACAAATGTGCTTGACCCAATGGGTGATGTATGGATTGTGTTCAGTTGTACAAGCCCCCACTGAAATGATTTATAATAAAACAATAGTTCAATCTTATCAAAAGTTGTACAATCATTACCACAATCAATTTAGACCATTTTCTTCCTTGTACTCATTATTATTTGTGTAATTAAAATAAATTGTGGCAAAAAAAGAAGAAAAAAAATATTTGCCTGTATAATTTTAGAGAAGCCTGTACTCAATAAGTATACTTGTTAGTAATCTCTGGCTCCTCCTGTTTCATCTCAGTCTGAGATTCACTAGTCTTCTGGCATATGTATTTAACAATAGAGACACTGAGGAAATGAGAGGAACTGGAGGAACAGTCCAGGCACAGGAAGTTGACAGAGGCTCTGGATTAGATGAAAAAAATGATCTGGAAATAAGTTATAGGAATTTAATGAAAGTCACTACAGTAGATAGTTAAAAAATAAAAGAGAGAAAGGATCAGATCACAGGGAAGAAAAACGGATGGACAGAATATGAAGGGTTGTGATGATCAAAGAAGTATAGAATATTAAGTGGGTGATATGTAAGAGACAAAAAACAGTGGAGTGTAGTAAATGGTCCTCAGAACCATGGTAATATTTGTAACCATTGAATTCAACCTTCAGTAGATTCTGTTGACAGTCTCCTCAGAGCTAATAGGGAGAGAAATGAGGCTTTGAAAGAGTGACAGCCTCAGCGACCTGCAGGCAGTTCTACTCCAACCTTCAGGTCATTTTGTCAGTAACAGTAGTGACTCAAGGGCAGTGAGTTTGGAGCGTTTTTGTCTTTTTTAAGCTCAAACATGAAATTTTAATACTGATACATGGTCAGATAATTTAATATTAACTATACTTTTCTATAAGTAATGTACTATTTCTAAAGATTTTTCTTTTGAAAGTCATATAATTCTGTTTTAGTTGTAAGATTTAATGTATGTTTGAGACATCCATAAATTGTAAATTATATAAATACATCTCTTTTTAAAAAGCAATCTAAAACCAATATTTATATACTATCTGAGAATTACTTTAAAAATAAAATTTTGCCATTTCAATTACTTTTAGTATTTTTTAAATTTCCCTGTTAAGTATCTCTCTTGAAATATATCTTCCCATTAATTTTATATTGATTTAAAATTTTTATAGTTCCAGGAAAGTTCCATTTGTTGGGCTGCTTTAGAAAAAAATGAATCTGAAGTGACAGCATCTAAAAGTGAGTACGAATTACATACATTTGGCGGTGTTATTTTTGTGACAGGATACTTATGTCTTTCTTTTACTTCTACTAATTTGGTCATGTTGGATTGAGCAAGTTTCTACAGTAGCTTATTATTATTATCACCTACTTTGATAGGCATTTATCACAAAACCTTTGAATGAAAATAAAATAATTGTCATAATTGTCACCATCTTTCTGTGTTTTTCCCCAGGTAATTTGGAAGATGATGCTGAAGATGACGACCTATTTGAAACCGAATTTAGGCAATATAAAAGAACATATTACATGACGAAGATGGGAGTTGATGTAGTATCTGAGTATGTTTTTGCTGATGCTGTACTTTAGAGAAAATTAGACTTTGTGTTTTTCTTTAGGAATAACATGATTTTGATAGGGAAGGTACTAGGAGAAGTATTTTTTACTTTGTAAGTTATTGTACATCTTTCAAGTAGCATGGTTTTAAAGATTAACTCTGACGTGTTATATTCCTGTGATAAAGATTTCCATATGAAAAGCTTTCAGTTTTATGCTCTCCATCTCCTGAAGCTCGCGTTTCACGATGTTAAAGACCATGTGACTCACCCCCAAGGAATACCCAGTTCAGATATTTCTTACTGACTTGACCTAAGGCAGTGGCTGTCTATATATTTTTTAACACAGTACATATGTTAGCGTTACATCCATTTTTATTTTTCTTTGGCTTTAACAAATTTATTCTCTCATAGTTTTAAGCTCAAATTTCAGTTAGCTAGCTCTAGGGGAAGATTTTTTTCTCTATATCATTTCCTTAGGGAAGGTCCTTGTATCCTTTCAACATCTCTAGGCTTGTTGTTTCTTGGACATGGGTCTAGCATCATTCTCCCTCTGAGTCTAGCAGGTTCTTAGCACAGGGACACACTTGGTCCAAAGGACTTCCTCTGCTCCCAGCTCTTCTTTCTGGGTGAAGTCACGACCCTATTGACTTTTATTTTTATTACACACTCATATCAATTCACTGCCTTCAAGGCTATGTCAATGCTTAGAGATGAAGAAGAAGAGTAAAACTCGTGTAGTGCTTATCAAACACCAAGCACTATTCTAAGCATTTTGAAAATAGTATTCATTTAATTCTAATGACTCTCTAAGTCATGTAAAATTTGTTTTGGTTTTTCAATCAAGAAAATGAAAGACTTAAGTGACTTGCCCCAGGTAACAAAGCTTATAATTAGCTGAGCCAAGTACTCTGGCTCCATATCTTAACCACTAGATGAGATGAGGCTGCCTTTCTGTAAGTAAAATCATAGCGTTTTATGAAGGGCAACATATTCATATTATATGCAGTGTACTTGTCTATCATCTAATGTATTAATTTTACTTTTTTTAAACAATTAAATGTCAGTATTAGATCTACTCTGATATTTACTAAGCAGTAGACTTAAGCTTTTAAACATTGTTCTATAAAATACAAACTCTTAGACTATTGTCTTGCCTAGAGTTTGTCTTGAATGGTTCAGGTCTATGCTGACCTCTCACAACTAGAAAGTTAGGAATTCCAGTACAGTTCACTATCTCATTTGAAACTTTTGTCAGTTGTCATCAGTGTGCAAGACTTTCTATTGAGAAATAAAATATTTTAAATGGTTAACACTTTTTATCCTTCCATCTTAACTTTTATGTATCTTTGATTGGAATTATACAGTAGAACCCTGGACCTCGATGCTAATCCATTCTAGAAGGTAGCGTCGAGATGCGATGCAATAGAGTTCCGAATCAATTTTTCCCATAAGAAATAACTGAAAACAGATTAATCCGTTCTTGACCACCAAATTTTTACCCTAATCTTGCCTTTTTATATAAAACATTACACAGAAATTCCAAGGTAAATAAGTTCAGCATTAAGTAATTTAAATAGCACAACATTGAAAAAGCCTTTAACAACTGCAGTATGGCCCATCCTTTGAGAGTGATGTGGATCTGGATCTGTGGACCCAGATGTGGAGAGGAGGTGGGTAAAGAGCTTCCCTGTGTGGAAGGGGATCCTCTTCCCTAGAATGAACTGCTCCCGCTTTTCAGGAGTCTTTTCCTTCACTAGGACCTGACTGGCTTTCTCAACAACAACAAAAATCTGTGTAATGTGGTCTGCTGTTGGTGTTTCCTGAACTGTTTTCTAAAAGGGTTTACTAAATGATCAGCAACAATATCAATAACTCGGTTAACCAGTTCCTTATCATGATGATTCTTTTAAAAAAAAACTCTTTCTTAGGACCCATGTTTTTTAACTAAAAACAGTATAAAAACTAAGAACATTATAGCAAAATACTTGGAACACAGCCACAAAAGGTTTAAACAACGTGTACTAACAACGCCAACTAACGCTAGGTGTCCCGAACGCAACTGCTTTTTATATAAAACAGTTTACAAAAGTCACGTGCATTGGGTGCCCCAATGCAAAATTTCCTCAACATTTTGTGTTGAGATCTGATTATATCAAGTAGCAGAGTTCTACTGTATAAACGGTAATACTAGGAGTTGGCATTAAATGCCTAATTGGAAAATAATCTTCCATTTTATATATTAAAGTTTAAACTTTTAAAAACAAAATACCATTTGCCCAAGAAATGATCAGTTGGTGTTGGTCTATGAGTGATGATAGAATTCTTTTTAAATTACTGGTAAAAATATAAACTGGTTATTGGACAGTGTAAGATATGACAAAATAATAATAATTTGTAAATTATCAAGGGTTCATGAGGGCAGGGGAAGCAGGAAGAGAGGGGGAAAATGCGGAGCTGAAACCAAGGGCTCAAGTAGAAAGCAGATGTTTTGAGAACGAGGGCAACAAGTATACAAATGTGCTTGACACAATGGATGGATGTATGGATTGTGATAAGAGTTGTACAAGCCCCCAATAAGATGATTTTATAGGTATATATGTAAAATTATTCTGAAAAGCACATATTCACAGTTCTTAAAATTTACATCCTTTTGAACCAGTCCTTCTATTAATCTCTCTTCAAAATAGATTCAAATCTAGAATATCCTTATAAACAAGGATATGTATTACAAAGTTATTTGTAAGTGAAAAATAAGTAATAGTTAATGTCCAAAATGCGAGTTCATCAAAATCATCCTCACCTTCATTACAATCACTGTCTCTCTCCTGCCACTTCACTGTCTCCAGAACTCTTACACTGATGCTAACACAAAATCTGTAATTTGGAAGGATGCTTCCAGCTCATAAGTACAGTTTTTTAAATCATTTTATTGGGAGCACATACAACTCTTATCACAATCCATTCATCTCTCCATTGTGTCAGGCATATTTGTACATTTGTTGCCATAATCATTTTCAAAACATTTTCTTTCTACTTGGTATAAGCTTCTCATTTTCCCCTCCTTTCCCCACCCTCTCTTGATAATTTACAATTTTTTTTTCATGTCTTACACTGACCAATGTCTCCCTTTACCCACTTTTCTGTTGTCCATCCTCCTGGGAGGGGGTTATAGGTAGATCACTGTGTTTGGTTCCCCTTCCTCCCCTCACCATCCCCTCCCTTCCTGGAATGGCTACTCTCAATATTGGTCCGGAAGGGTTTATCTGTCCTGGATTCCCTGTGTTTCCAGCTCTTATCTGTACCCGTGTACATGTGCTGGTCTAGCCGGATTTGTAAGGTAGAATTGGCGTCATGATAGTATGGGATAAATATAATTTAAAAGATCAAAAACTCAAACTTACTGCCACTGAATCAATTCCAACTCACAAGTGGGATAGATAGAACTGTCCCCGGGGTTTCTGAGACAGTAAATCTTTACAGAAGCCGCAGTTTTCACCCATGGAGTACCTGATAGTTTCACACTTCTTGCCTTGCAGTTAGCAGCCCCACACATACGTAACCTACTATGTGACCAGGAGATAGAAGATTGCTAAGATACACAATTATCACTGTTTTAAAAAACAACCTAGGCATAGGAAAAAAAGACTAAAATGAACCCTACCCTAAACCCACTGCCATTGATCCTAAGCAACCCTATGAGATAGCGTAGAGCAGCCTCAAGAGCTTCCAAAGCTGGAACTCTTCATGAAAGCCAACTGCTGCGTCTTTCTCCCACAGAACAGAGAGTGGGTTTGAACTGACAACTTTCCGGTGACCATCCAACCTTTTTACCATGATACCCTTAGTGGTTTCTAATTTGATAGAAATACTTTATTTTGCAAATTTCCAATAATTAGAAAGTATATCTTTTATAATGAAAACTAATAAATTTTATTTTGAAAAGCATATCTCCCAGAAATATACTGATATGGAATATCTGAGGTTAGGTGATAAAAACTAACAAGTTTATGACCATTTTTGGCTTTAGCCTTGGGCTTTCTTTTTAGTGACTTGAATGTTTATTTATTTTACTTAAACTTTAGAATAATGTTTCTTGGTCTTTGAGAAATAAGTTATTAGAGGAAAATTTGTTCAAACAATAAAGTAGTTTTCAAAGAGTAATGTAGCTTCTATAACTAGATTTTAGAGCCTTCTATTTTCATCTTGTGCTTTTCTTAGACATTCTACTGGCTACAGAACCATTGTATCCCTACCATTTTAAAAAGCTCATTAGATAAATGTTCAAACTTTAAAGGAATAATATACTGAGTGAGTAAATATACACAGCATGTTTAATTATCCTGATCATTGACTTAAGAAAACTACAAGATAAAACTTTAATTTGGCATTATAGAATTTTTTCAAATAGTATTTTGAAGTTATTATGACTATAGTTTTAAAAAAATCATTTTATTGGGGGTTTGTACAACTCTTATCACAATCCATACATGCATCCATTGTATCAAGCACATTTGTACATTTGTTGCCATCATTCTCAAAACATTTTCTTTCTCCGTAAGCCCTTGGTATTTGCTCCTCATTTTTCCCCCTACTTCCCCCGCCCCTTAAACCCTTGATAATTTATAAATTATTATTTTGGCATGTCTTACACTGCCCGATGTCTCCTTGCACCCACTTTTTTGTTGTCAACTCCCCAGGGAGGGGGTTAGATCCTTATGTTTGGTTCCCCCTTTCTCCCACACCTTCTCCTTCCCCTCCTGGTATTACTACTGTCATTGGTCATGAGGGATTTATCTGTCCCATTTCCAGTTATTATCTATACCAGTGTACATCCTCTGGTCTAGCTGAATTAGTAAGGTAGAATCGGGATCATCCTAGTGGGGGGGAGGGGGTGGGAAGGAAGCATTAAAAAACTAGAGAAAAGTTGTATGTTTCATCGTTGCTATACTTCACCCTGACTGGCTCATTTCCTCCCCGCGATCCTTCTTTAAGGGGATGTCTGGCTATAATTTTTAGCTCACTTAGTGTTATAGATTGAATTGTGTTCCCCAAAAATATGTGTCCATTTAACTGGACCTTGATTCTTATTAATAAGAAATACCAATATTCTCCATTTTATGATCTGATGAAAGTTTTGTAAATCTAACCTCTATGATGTTAATGAGGCAGTATTAGTAGTAGTGTTATTATGAGATATTGGTTGTATTTTGTGTCAATCTCTTTTGAAATACAAAGTTAATCAAGGGAGCAGAATGGACTTAAGTGCCATAAGAAAGACAGCCAGGTGTGAAGCATATTCTTCCACCCAGGTTCTCTTGCTCTGAAGCTCCGAGAGCCGGAAGAAGATTGATGCCAAAACACATGGAGATTTCCAAGGGATAAGTAGCAAGCCGGCCAATTGTTGAAAGGAGTCAAGGGATCTTTTCCCAGGGCTGACAGAAAACCTTTTCCTAGAGCTGATGTCTCCCTGCTATTGATTCTGACTCGCAGTGAACTATAGGACAGAGTAGAACTGCCCCTGTGGGTTACCAAGACTCTAATTCTTTACAGGAGTAGAACGACTCTTTGCCCAGGAGCCAATGGAAGTTTCGAACTGCTGTTGGTGTTCTTAGGTGCCAGTGAGTCAATACCAACGCACAGTGACCATATGCACCACAGAACAAAACACTGCCCAGGCCTGCGCCATCCTCACAATTGTTCCTACGCTTGAGCCCATTGTTGCATTCTCCCTAGAGCTAGCACCCTGAATTTAGACTTTTAGCTCCCAAAATTGTGGGAGAATAAATTTCTGTTTATTACAGCCATCCACTTGTATTTCTGCTACAGCAGCACTAGATAACCAAGACACCTAGTGTTTAAGTAAGCTGCATGAGGCGAACTGTACTCAATACCACTAGGCAGCAAGCTCTAAATTAGAGACTAGCTAATTTTTGAAGAAGGATTATCTTTTTCTCTCTTTCAGCGACTTTCTGGCTGGTCAAGCTGCATGTTATGTTCAAGCAATACAGTGGATTTTGCACTATTACTACCATGGAGTTCAGTCCTGGAGCTGGTGAGAGTAAAACCAAAAATGAAATTGTGTCTTTTTATAATGGTACATTCTACTGTGATATCATTTGGGGATGTCATTTCCTTTTATTACTATTTATGGTTATTTTTGTTTGGTTCTTTTAAGATAAATATTAGTTCAGTTAAGTTTAGATGAATACACATGATCTCTTTTTACATGAAAATATTTTTAAAGACCTTGTCTAACAAGGATGCTTCCATCTTAGCAGATGACCCATGGTAAAAGTTATATGTTAAATTAAAAGTTATCTTTTCAGATGAATTAAGTAACAAAGTTGTGTAAATTATTGAATCTAGGCTATTGTTATGTATGGCGGTATTCATTATATTATTTTATCTTTGTTTGTATTTCAGTATTTTAGACTAGAAAGGGGGAAATTGTTTGCTTTCACTGAAATAGTAGTGATCCTCCATTTCGCTCAAGATAATCTTCTAGCAAATTCTATCTACATTTCCAAACCATCTACCAAAATATATACCAACATAACAAACAAAGTGTATGCTTGAGTCAAAGATGGGAAAGTTAGTGTAAGTGATTGATATGATTAGGATTTAATCTTTCCCACAAGCCTAATAAACTTACTGATTCAAAGATAGACATTTTAGGAAATAACAAGTAGTAGCCTGATGGGCTCAGGCTTACCATGCTATCTTCTTTTCTTCTGAGCTAGCTGGAGCCTTATCAGAACAATGACCTCCTCCCAGCTCTGTGCTTAGAGGGCACAGATCCACGTGACTTGGCTGGAGTATTTCCTACCACCTCGTTTCTCTCATTCGAAGCTCCAATATTAGAAATGTGAAGGTGTACTTTTAAAATTATGGAAATAGGATATTTGTTGCCATCAAATGACCTGAACTTTCCAACAGTACTTCATTCTTTTATTCAAATGATTGATTTATGGGTGATAACTTTTTTCCTTTAAAGTTATTGATATGTTTTGTTAAACTATAGAGAAACAAAGTTACTAGTTGTTTAAAACTCAGTTTTGTTTTACAGGTATTACCCTTATCACTACGCACCATTTCTATCAGATATCCGGAACATTAGTACACTTCAAATCCATTTTGAACTAGGAAAACCTTTTAAGCCATTTGAACAGCTTCTTGCTGTACTTCCATCAGCTAGCAAAAATTTACTTCCTCTCTGTTACCAGGTAAGCATCAGAATTCAATAGCTTTTTTAAAAATTTAAAAGCTCGTGCAAACCTAGGAATATAGTATCCAAATTTATCAAGTAGCTAAATATATTTATTTATAGTTCTACGTTTACTATTTCTTTAACTAGTTTCATGAGAACTAAAATTTGATTTAAAGTTATCTTGGTCTTTAAAATACAAACTCTATGTACCAATCAAAGGCTTACTTCTTCATTTTTAGCATTATAAAGCACAACTCTACACTGCATGTAAAAAAAAAGGAGACAGGCAAAATCTGAAACTATCCATTTTGTCCAAATGTTTACACATTAATTTCAGTTCTCCTTTATTCTTTTTTCCCAAAACTTTTATTGTGTATTGGGTGAAGGTTTACATAGTATGTATCAATTTTAAACTTCATAGTTCTCACACATTTTGTTTCAGCTCATCCACTGCCATCCCCACAAGATATCCTCACCTAGTCAACAGCCTCCCAGTTTTTCCTGTTTCTTTTTTTATTTTAATCATTTTATTGGGGGCTCATACAACTCTTATCATATTCCATACATAAATCCATTTTGTCAAGCACATTTGTACATATGTTGCTATCATCATTCTCAAAACATTTGCTCTCTACTTAAGCCCCTGGCATCAGTTCCTCATTTTTTCCTCTCCTTCCCAGCTCCCCCTTCCCTCATGAACCCTTGATAATTTATAAATTATTATTTTGTCATATCTTACACTCTCTGATGTCTCCCTTCACTCACTTTTCTGTTGTCCGTCCCCAAGGGAGGAGGTTATAGGTAGATCCTTGTAATCGGTTCCCCCTTTCCACCCCACCTTCACTCCACTCTCCTTTATTCTTATATCTACTAGAGTAAAACTCACTGCCACTGAGTGGATTAAAACTCATAACAACCCTATAAGACAGGGAAGAACTGCCCTTGTCGGTTTCCAAGACTGCAACTCTTTAGAGAAGCAGAAAGTCTTGTCTTTCTCCCACAGAGGGGCTGGTGGGTGCAAACTGCTGGCCTCGGAGTTAGCAGCCCAACACATAGCTTCTGTGCCAGCACCTCTAAGGAGTTCTTATTCTCAAGGCAAGTATACTTTAGGGTATGGTTTAGTTTCAAGCGTTTCATGTATCAAATTTTGGAATAAGGCTTTTTCTGGTTAGCATGTTTTCCAGAGAGTAAGAAAAGGATCACCGAAATTTCACCAAGCTTTATTACACCGATTGTGACAGTGAGGTTTACGTAATGATTTTGGTTTATCAGACTGTTATTCTGATTCCATGGTCTGTACCTAGAAATGAAAGTAGACTTGTTACCATTTGCTTGTGGAACAATTTCAGTCTTCTGCTTCTTCCTCAACTTGGCGTCTGACCGACTTTCTTCATAAGCTTCTATCTATTTTTGTCCTGCTGATAGATATTATTAAGGGTTGACATTTACCCCTCTGCACTGGTATGTCCTTGTAAGTATTTAACAGTTACATCTCTTTTGATCCCGTAGTGCCCAAGTCAATTATGGTTATTAATATTTCAAATATGCCCACTCCTGGTCATTATATAAAAAAATGGCATTACCTCAAAATAAGGGATTATCACATCAGATCACAAAATGGAGGATGACAACATCATTCTATAATTTAACTTCTAAGCCACTTATAATCATGGCTCAGAAAAGTTGACCATTACCTTAAGCATCACAGCCAGCGTTACTCTTCACCTTGCACATTGGCATTTGTTACTGCCAAATATACATTGTTAATACACAGAAGAGTTGGATAGTAGATTTTTTACTATTGTAGTAAACGTGAAATGTCAAGACAGTTGATAAATGAGGAGTGTATTATCCTTGGAAATACACTAATTTACTTTTTGGGGGGCTCTTACATCTCTTATCACAATCCATACATTTCTCCAGTGTGTCAAGCACATTTGCACATATGCCACCATCATCATTGTCAAAGCATTCACTTCCCACTTGAGACCCTGATACAGATTACTTTCACCATAACTTACAAAGTCCTCCGTTGCCCCTCACCCACTTTTCCATTATTCGTCCCCCTGAGAGGGAGTTCTAGGTTGATCCTTGTGATCTATTCCCCCTTCCTCCCCCTCCCTTCCCTAATCCTCCTGGTATCTCTACTCTCCTTGTTGGCCCTGAGGGGTTTACATACCATGGGTTCCCTATGTTTCAGGCTCTTATCTATAGCAGTGTGCATGTTCTGGTCTAATCTGATTTGTAAGGTAGAATCGAGGTCATGATAGTGGGGGGAAGGAAGCACCAAAGAGCTTGAGGAAAGTTGTGTGTTTCATTGGTGCTATACTGCACCCTGACTGGCTCATCTCTTCCCTGTGACCCCTCTGTGAAGGGATGTCCAATTTTCTACAGATGGGCATTGGGTCTCCACTCCATGCCCTCCAGTTTACATTATTTTACTTCTTTTTAAAAAACTATAGTAACATCCTAAAAAGCCATCATGATGCTTTGCCAACCTGTGTTAGAACACTTCTAATAAGAGTGTGTTATATTGAAGGGTTGCTCTTTGATATTAGTGAATCTCAGATTTTTTTTCTTTTTAGAATATTTTGGATGAAAAAAATACCTTGGATGACAGTTGTTAACAGTATATAGATGAACACATTTGTTAGAACAGAAAGGTAGATTGTTCATTGAAGGTTAAAAATTCAAAGTATTGTATACCAATGAAATTAACTGAAATGAAGTCTGATAAAACAAAGTTTAGTTGGTAGGCTTTAATAGGATGAAAACCAAAAAATCATGAAACTAATGTTCAGGGTAAAGATATTTTGCTACATATCTCGCCTATACTTGTGTATAAACTGAGTTTTTCAGCACATTTTTTTATGCTGAAAAAGCCCCCCTCGGCTTATATTCAAGTGAGTGTCCCCTTACCTGTTCTCCTGTGTAGCACAGGTATTCTCCGATCTGTCCCGCTCATCTGCGGGTGCCTGCAGTCCCTGTAGGTGGTGCGATGACTATTGGTATCACCGCTCTTCTTTTCTCCTTCACGCCGACAGCCTCTGTGTTACCCTTGCCCTCCTGGGCTAGAAGCTGCCTGCTTTTGTGTGCTGGTACCTGGGGCGGACCGCATCCTTGTCATATTAATGTCTGATACACAGCTCTTCTCCAGGGCTGTGACCAATGATGTAGCCTTTACAGTCTTACTTGTGCTTGGCCATGCCCCCTTGCTCTGCCCAAGCATTGCTGAATACAAATACCAGTATATCTCTGGTCTTGGATATGCAGTATGTTTATTTACAGTACTTGGTCTGCTATAGTTTCTTTTTTCTTAATAACCTCTATCTGGACCCAGTGTTGGCTGTGCTTGCATAGAGCAGCCTGTGTTAGGGCTCATAATATACACGCTGCATTGTGTATGCACTGTGTTAACTGCATGTGTTGCGTTAACATTTCCCATCCATATGTGGTAACACTGAAGATGCAGAAACTTAGCACATACAGTAACATTCCGGAATATCACCAACCTGTGTTAGGCCTCAAACTATACAAGATGTGTTGTGTACATGTGGTACATGTACATGCTGTAACACAGTGCGTATAGTATGAGACCCCTAACACAGGATGCTCTATGCAAACATAGTCATATCATTACATTCTGAAATATTATCATACCAAACTCTCCAAATTCTGAATTACTGTCAGCTCCCTCATGATCCTGCATGTTTTGGGTCTCGTGGTGTCTTTTGAGTGTGATTCTTTTGGGGGGTATCTGTTTTTCATGGTGAAGTCTATCTGTCTTGCTACAGTCTATTGCCAATTGATTTTACTTGTTTATATGTATACCAGTAGTTAACCTGGACACCACCGTTCTTACTATAAATTGACCTCTTTTAAGAACTATAACTAGGGCTTATTGTTGGAGCAGGGCTTACGGTATATTTTGAGAATTCAAACGCTGTAGTGTGGCATTCATTCTCTTTCAAAGTATTTTTTTAATCCTGTTAGAAATGGATCCTGATACTTCTAATCCTGGACCAAAACAAAAACGCAGGTCATACAAAACTGGTTTCAAAATTAAGGTTGTCAACAGCAGAAGAAAGCAATAACAGTATTGCAAGTAGGGAATTGTGTGTTGACGATAAACAAGTGAGGGAGTAGCAGAAAATGAAAGCTGACTTGGAAAAGATTTCAAAGGCAAGAAAAGCTCGACATGGTTTAACGACTTCATATGGGCTCTAGAGACTGAATTGCATAAATGGGTTTTAGATTATCACAAAATGGTTACTGTGTAACATGAATGGGGATTCGCTTACGTGCCCTTCAAATGGCTGAAGACGATAAATTAAAAGCACCAGGTATTGAACGTTTTGTTGCGTTGGCAGGATGGTGTACCCGCTTCATGAATAGGTTTGCCTTATGTTTGTGGCAAAGAACAAAGATTTCACAGAATTTGCCAAAAGACCTTGATGAAAAAGTGATGTCATTCCATTCATTCATCATAAAACAAAGAAGGATCCATAACTGTGACCTGGGAGATATAGGGAATATGGATGAAGCACCTATGACCCTTGATCTTCCAAGCAACAGAGCTGTGGCAAGTTTGGGAGAGAAAACTATTTTACTCAGAACCACAGTAAATAAAAAAATATCATTTCATAGTCATTCTGTCATGTTTGGCTAATGCGGTCTGTCATTATTTTTTAAAGAAAGATCTTGCCTAAAAATATTAAATTCCTACCACGAATTACAGTGCATGCACACATTAAAGGCTAGATGGATGAAGATGGAACAAAAAAGTGGCTGGAAGAAATTTGGAACGGAAGACCAGGAGCAGCCTTAAAGACAAAACCATCATTGCTAGTTTGAGATATATCCAGAGCCCACACATCTGATAGCATAAAAAATATAGCAAAGTCTTCTCAAGTTACTTTGGTCATTACTCCAGGTGGGCTTACATCTGTATTACAGCCCCTAGATGCGTGTTTAAATAAACCTCTCAAAGACCATGTGCGAAAGATGTGGCATGAATGGATGTCATCTGGTCAAAAGTTGGAAATCTGATGAAGCCCAACATAGAATGGATCGCAAAGTGGGTTCGTGATGCATGGGAAGAGATTCCAGAGGACATGGTGCAACGCTTCTTCAAGAAATGTGGCAGTAGTAATGCTGTGGATGGCAGTGATGACAGCGCTTTGTGTGAGAACAACAGCAGTGATGGTGGTGACTGCGAACTCAGTGATGATGACCATGTCTGTGCTGATAACCTCACACCAGCTAAAGCTGAAGCTCTGTTTGGACACATAGATGATGCTGAGGAATCCAGTTTTGAAGGATTTTAACTCATGTGTTTTAGCTTGGTTGCTGGTTGAGCTAAGGTTTTTGTACTTTTAAAGTTATTGTTGATACCATATTGTTGTTGTGGACCCTCTTTTCCACTTACAGAGCTAGTTTACTATTTCTGTTTGAAATAAATATTCAAAAACATTCAACCTACTGGTGCCTCAATTAATGTAATTTTATTGGTATCTATTTTTATTTTGAAATTTACCAGTAGCTGCTGCATTTCCCACCCTAGGCTTATACTCGAGTCAATAAGTTTTCCCAGTTTTTGTGGTAAAATTGGTGCCTTGGCTGCTATTTGGGTTGGCTTATACTCAAGTGTGTATGGTAATTATATCAGTCAAGCCACAAAGTGATGAATATCAGTGAAATTAGATGTTTCATAGTTAATCAATATGAGTATGTGTGAATATGTTTAAGATGGAAATGTTTCATTTCCTTAGAAATTTTAAACTGCAATAAGAGGAATATTATTAATACAATAACAAAAAGCTATATTGATGTTAGTTCTTACAACTTTATTGTGTTATTTTATATTCTCACAGCATTTGATGACCAGTGAAGACTCGCCAATTATAGAATACTATCCACCTGATTTTAAAACTGACCTAAATGGGAAACAACAGGAATGGGAAGCTGTGGTTTTAATACCTTTTATTGATGAGGTTCGTAAGTGAAATAATTACATGTACACATTTTTAATTGAATTATTTAGAATAACTCAATGAGCATTGTGTTTTAAATCTCCTCTTATGTTTTGCTCATGAGATTTAACAGCTTCTTTATTTTAAAAACATCTAGATGCTTTAATTAAAAGAAAAAAGCAAGCGTGGCTTTCGTAATGTTAGACAAATAGGTTCTAGGACTAGGAGTATGCCAGAGGAATAGTTTAAGAGGAATATGTTCATAATAACGAAAAAGCCAAGTTCATCAAACCACAACAGTCATAAATGTATATATAATACATGATAACTTCAAAATACATGAAGCAAAAATTGTCAGAATAGGAAAAATTCAGAGATAGAGTTTAAAATGTCAGTACTTTCTGAAGTAGGAATAGAAATGACAGAAAATCAGTAAGGATAGAGAAGACTTTAATAACAATATAAACCTACTCCATTTCATTTATCATTTGTAAAACACAACACTTTGCAAAAGACTCATTCCTTCTAGGCAAATAAGGAACATTCACCAAGGTTACGAAATGCTCCAAAAATATGTCTCACTAATTTAAAGGGTTGAGTATTCTCCAAGTACATGAAATAACATAGAAATCAGTAACAAATACGGGACAATTCCCAAATAGTTTGAAATACAATAACACACTTATGATTATCCAATTAATGAAAGAAGACATATAAAGGCAGTTTAAACAATATTTCAATCTGAATGATAGCCAAAACACAACCTTTGGGTAATGCCACTGAAGAAAGGCTTAACAAGAATGCTTCCTGAGCAAAAATAATAAATCATTTAAGCTTCTACCTTGAGACTGAGAGCAGATAAAATCTAAATTAAATAAAATGAAAGAATATTTAAGAATAGAAGAAATACTAATCATCAAATATTTTTAAAATCGTATTACAAACTTTCAGGAAAAAGGTCTACATTAATCTAGATTTCCAAAAGGAAATATCCCTGTTAAAAATAGATTTTTTTTAATTGTAACAAAATAACACCAAATAGAATACAGCAATATATAAGAAAAACAATACTAGTCTCTCTGTGTGATCTGTTTTATAAATGTATGGTGAAATCCATGCAATTTACCACAGTTTATAGAAACTCAGCAAACTTGGTTTGGATGGAAACTTTCTCAGCTTGATGAAAAGAAAGACACCTAACTCCCGCCATCAAGTCGGTTTCAGCTCAGAGTGAACCTGTCGGACAGGGTAGAGCGGCCTCTGGGTCCCCGAGACCGTTTCAGCTCAGAGTGAACCTGTAGGACAGGGTAGAGCGGCCTCTGTGGGTTTCCGAGACTGTAGCCCTTTGTGAGAATAGAAAGCCAGGCTTTCACCTGTGAACTTGACTGAGAAAGGGTATCAAAAAATTATTGCTAACAAGTGGCTGCAACAATGGGCTCAAACATTGCAAAATTTGTGAGATAACACAGGACCAGGCAGTATTCCGTTCTGTTGTACATAAGTGTTAGCGTTGACTCAGCAGCACTTAATAGGAGCAAAGAAACACTTACAGAAAGAAAACATTTTCTTTTAAAAAAAAAATAAGTCCAGGATTTACATTTTAACCATTTATATGTACAGTATTGCGGTTCTTAACTGCATTCAGCCAGGTGCATTAATTTTAAAAAAATAACAGATTAGAAAGGAAGAAATAAATTACCTTTATTTGTAGAAGATATTATTACTATGTAAAAAAAAATCTAGGGAATCATCAAAACAGCTACTAAAACTATTTAGACTTAGCAAATTTAAGGGATATAAAAATCAATGTACAATTAACAATTGTATTTCCATGTGCTCAAAACAAGTACAGAGCAAACACTGCCATCGAGTCGATTCCCACTTACAGCACCCTGCCAGGTTGGAAACCCACAAAGGCAGCTGTCCCTGTCGTATAGGGTCACCGACTCTGTGACAGTGTGAGTTTACTGTAGTAGCCGAGAACAAAGCTGTTCTACTGGGGGCTATATACAGAATTCATTACTTTTGTTCTGTGAATTTGACTGGATATAAATTATAGTTTAATTAAGTACATAGATGCTGGCTCTTTAAATGTATATAAAGAGTAGAGAATAAAATGACTTCACATCTTATTAATTTTCCAAATAGAGGCTTGCTATATGTGAAAAGACACTACCCTGGTTCCCCAAAAGTAAGACATCCCCTGAAAATAAGACTGAGTTACAGTTTGCCTCTCACTGAAATATAAGGCATCCCCCCTGAAAATAAGGTCCCTCGAAGCTACCATAACTCTTGACTCTGGACCATGGCGGCAGGCGCCCCCCCGCACAGCTCACTATTGGCCACAGCACAGCCAAAGCAGACGGGAAGTACAAGGTCTCTTTTAATTAAACAATAAATGTGTGCTGTATTCTTCCTCGTGGAAAAATAAGACATTCCCTGAAAATAAGACCTAGCGCGTCTTTGGGAGCAAAAATTAAGATAAGACACTGTCTTATTTTCAGGGAAACTGGGTAGTTACCCAACAGACGAAATAACAGTTCTAATGCTAGACAGTATATCCTGCATGTGTATATTTCTAGCGTATATAAACAGTAACTGTACTATTGTTCATCCAATTATCACCTTCGTTCATTGTGATTGGATTGAATTGTATTTTGAATTTCAAATGCTTTCAACATTAGATTATCAGGATATCTGAAATACAGTTTTTGGCATAAATCTGAATCTGTTGCTTGATTCTCTAGGAGCCTTCTAGTTCAGTATTAAAGTGTTTTAACTATAGTAGATTTATTATAAGTGGTAATATCTGGTAAAGATAAACCCCCATTTATATGTTGCTCCTTTATTCATTCATTTTTTCCTATGTTCACTATTATTATTTGTCCTTTAAGATTTTTTTAAACTATGGCAATTCTGATTGAAATAATATTAAAGGTATGAGTTAATTCGAAAAGGTAGGCATTTCTATAGCATTGTAAATTTATAAAATATGGTATTCTTTATGAATTATGATATTTGTGAAAATTTTATATTTTAATGATCTACTCTTACCCACACGTTACTGCTTATTATTTGAGTAATAGCTTCAGAGGAACTTACAGTTGAAGTAATCTATTGCAGCCCTTCAAAGTGAGAAAAGGGTTTCATCAGTTAGAATTTGTTTTTCAAGAACACAATGGTAGTCCTAGATACTGAGAGAAAAGACAGAATGCATGTTGAGATTACAGAATCTTTATGTTTGCTTCCTCTCTCCAATTTTATTATTCAGAAGCGATTGTTGGAAGCTATGGAGTCATGTAATCACTCTCTCAAAAAAGAAGAGAGGAAAAGAAACCAGCATAGTGAGTGCTTAATGTGCTGGCACGATGGAGACACAGAGTTCACCTACCCCTCCCCCTGGCCAGAAAAATTCCCTGCCATACAAGGGTGCTGTACAAGGTAATGTCGCGTGGTAATCTTTCAGTAAATTTCTCTCCTTTGTTGAAGTATGTATTTCCCTTCCTGATTGTATTAACTCTGTCCATTGTCTCATTCAAGAGAATATATGAATTTTTACTTTTTCATTTCCAACGTCTACCCTCCCAGCTTTATTCGACATTTTTTTACTTTACCTCTTGTATCCCCACCTAACTAAAAAGTATAAAAGTACTTAGCATTTTTTGTCTCACACCCACTTTTTTTTAACTATTAAAAATTTTCTCCGAGCAGCCCAAAGTGGGCCTGGCGGAGGGCCTGGCGGGGACCCCACCACTCTTGCCTGAGAGTGTTCTAGCCCGGAGCCACCGTCCCGGGAGACCCCAGAGATCCAGTCTCAACTGTCCCATCAGGACAGCGAGGAAAGGAGGCTGCTGGGATTTTTTTTCTTTTTTCTTTTTGGTATTAAAAAAAATTTGTGGTTTAGGCGAAAAAAAAAAAAATTTTCCCACAGACTGAACTGGAAAACACTCCTAAAGGCCAACAAACAATCCTTGAACTAAAAAAAAAAAAATTTCCCTTGTTTTTTTCTCTCATCTTTCTATAAACAATCTTCCCAGATAACAACACAAATAAAGCACAATATCTATTGTCATATTTCCTTTTGTTAAAACAAAGAGGAAGAAGACAGGAATTATAAAAAAATTCATATTATGCTGTGTACTTTTCTTTATCTTAAAAGTTTGTTATAAAGGGATCCAAAAAGTTTGTGAGAAAACTGAATGCAAAGATAGTAGAATTTTTCCACAAACTTCTTGAAATCCCCTCATCTGTTGTTTCCATTTAAATTAGTAGTAGAAATTATATACTCAATAACCTGCAAGCATGGTTGTGTCTAGACCAGGGTCGGCAAATTGTGGCTCATGAATCATATGTAGCTCTCTCAGTACGTGCATATGGCTGTGAAATAAAATTTTTAAATCATTTTATTGGGGGGTACAAATCCATCATTCAGTTGTATTAAGCACACTTGTACATATGTTGCCATCAACATTTCCAAAACCTTTTCTTTCTACTTGAGCCATTAGTATCAGCTCCTCTTTTTCCTCACCCTCCCACCCTTGTGAATCCTTGATCAATTATATATTATTTTTATTTCATGTCCTACTCTGTCTATTGTCTCCCTTCACCCACATTTCTATTACTCGTCCCCCTGGCAGGTGGGCCCTATAGCCATCCTTGTGATGGGTTACCCTCTGCCCCTTACTCTCAGGAAGGGTAATTATTTAGGTTATGATTTCATTTGTTTATAAAATTATATTTTTGGCTCTCAATTAATTTTAAAATTATTGTGAGGAACAGAATTGGCTCTTCTGTCTCAAACGTTTGTTGACTCCTGGTGTAGACCACTGACAACAAAGAAACTTTCTTTATCTTAAGGCAGTAATTGCCATTCTCTTTTTGCAAAAAAAAAAAAAGATAACTCTTGCAAAAGATCCAAGGATAAGTTGGAAAGTTACATTTGCTTATAATGTATCTTTAATTTAACTGTATTGATTTGCTTTCTAGGTATAAAATAATATCTTTAGATGCTTGGCGGGTAGACATAAGCAAAAACAAAATAACTGGGGTTGACCAGAAGGCATTATATTTCTGTGGATTTCCTACTTTGAAGCACATCAAGCACAAGGTTAGTGTCTATTTCAGAATTTCTCTTTTTAGTGAATGTAAAGTAATGATTGACAAAAAATTAATTTCTCCAATTTCTCTTTAAGTTTTTTTTGAAGAAAAGTGGTGTACAAGTATTCCAGCAAAGCAGTCGTGGAGAAAATATGATGTTGGAAATCTTAGGAAATGTAGACTCATATGAACTAGTGAGTATTTTATTTGCTATTTATTTATTAGATGCTATGATAGACCAGGTTGATTAGAGAAAGAAATCCAGGAACCTTCATATATGTATAAGAAAGAGCTTTATATCAAAGAGTAATTGCATATTAAGAAAATTTCCCAGCCCAGTCCAGATCAAGTATGTAAGTGCAATATTAGGCCAAAAATCCTTCTTCAGACTCACACAGTTGCAGGCAAAGATGCAAAATTCAGAAAGATTACAGGCTGGTGGGTGCAAAGTCTGTGGATTCTGTAGTGGTGGAAGCATCTCCAGGGCTCTAGTAGGTCTCAGTGTGTCTCTGGCAGCTCTCCAAATGGCTAAACAGCAGAAAGGTAAATCAGAGAGAGAGGGGAAGTTCCCAAAATCCTCATGAGAAGGTCACACCCACAAGGAGGCATCATTAGTTTATGACCTGTTTGACAGGCTAGACTCCACCCCTACAATTATTTATCAAGTCGACATGAAATGACTAAACTACCACAGATGCTTCATATGTGTAGAAGAGCCCTGGTGGGCTATTGCAAAGTCAGCATTTGGAACCCAGCAGCTGCACTGCAGGAGAAAAATGAGACTTTCTGTTCCTGTAAAGATTTACAGCTTTGGACATGCTATAGGGCCATTGTGGATCGGAATTGCTCAATGATAGTAGATGGGTAGTAGGTGGGACTGTGGTGTTTACCAAAAATGTAAAAAATATTTGAACTCTCAAAGTTCACTCTTAATAGAGCAAAGAAACATTTACATAATATACAGTTTTTTACAACCATTTACATCAATCAGATTATACGTACTTGTGACACAATGAGTAAAAATACTGTTCGAAAAATTCTGAAATGGGTATGAGCTATGAATGCTAAAGATTAAGTACACATTTGTAGATGAAAGAAGATTTGTACCACTAGGCAAAAGGAGTAGCATTTCTAGGCATTTCCTATGTTCTCTTCATCTTTTTCATGAGAAAAATAAGCAAAATAATCATAAGCCTCATTAGTGAATAGAATTTTACTACTGAGGATTATGTAAATCCAATCCATTCAGTTTTACAAACCAAGAAAGTTAAGTAGAGATTGAAAAAGAAACCATCATATAGTGGTGAAATAACAATATATGTTTCTTATGAAATTTATTTTTATAGAAAATCATATAAACTATATGCTTGTGCTATATTGTTTGATTTTACTAAAGCTTGTTTTTCTTACAGTCATTTTATTCAAGATTAATGTTAGTGACCACTTTTATTGACAGTGCTGTTGAGAAAGTAAGAATCAGACAATAAATCTGACCCAAGCAGAACTATAAAAACAAGGAAAAAGAGAACTGCTATGGTCCCTGGCATGTTAAATATGATTCATTAATTAATAATTGACCTCATGTAACTGCAATAAACTACTTGTTAATTCTCTATGAAGTTTTCTCGATGTCTCTGTAACGGTGTCTCTGTCGTTCATAGCAATATCAGATACCTTCAGTTGATCATAGTACGTCTCTAACGAGAAAGGATTGGCAGAAGGAAATGGAAATTGTTAAACAAGTAAAAGGAAGTAGTAATAGAACTGATACTAAAAGTGATATCACAGCTAACATTTATTGAATGCCTGTTAGTATCTTAAATACTTTTCAGAGGTCCATTAAAGGGGGAAGTGAAAGACAGATGGGTAAAAATAAGTAAGAAATAGTTTTTAGAAAAGAAAGAATTGGAAACAAAGTCTGGCAAATTGTATTGGAAGGGGAGACTTAGCAATAAGGAAAACTAACTGAATAGAGTGGGTGAAATAAATTATTTGGGTTGAAGTAGAGAAGTTTGTGTGCTCTTGGAAATAACAGCCGTGAGTCAGCAGTTCTCGTTCAAACTTTAAATTTTAAACTCATGGTATTTTTCTGATTTAATGAATAAGGTGAGTTTTTCTTAGCTTTAAATACACAGTTAGGAACATTTGTACCAGTTTTAATTGTTTAACTTTGCCTTTCTGAACTTTTCTTTTGTACCTGCAATTGAATGAATTTTTCTGTTTTCTCTTTAAGAGCATAGAAAATGTTGCTTCATTAGTGCTTGGAAAGTCTGTGTTTGTGAATTGGCCTCACCTGGAAGAAGCTAGAGTTGTAGCTGCGTCAGATGGAGAAACGAAGTAAGATTTCATTTACAATCTCTTAAACATATGTTTGCTGTACTTCTTGATAGATTTTATTGATTCATTTTTTATTAATCTAATTATTACTTAAAAGTATGTACACCCTGTACTGCAATTAAAAGCCCTCTCATCCCACCATTGAAAGTTCAATGATTATTGATAGTTTGGACAACACTTGAGGTATATGTATTTTTTATTGTTGTAAAAATATATAACACAACTTTACTATCTCAACATTTTCCACGTGTATAATTTAGTGATATCATTTACATTAATCTTAATATATAACCCTCACCAATAAACATTGTCAAATTTCCTATCACCGTACACAATAACTTACTGCTTACAAATCCATGACTCCCCTTTTCCTTCCTCCTCACTCCTCTGCCAACCACTTAGAAACCGGTCTCTGTGCATTTGCCTATCCTAGCTATGTCATGTAAATGAAATCATATAGCATTTGTCCTTTGTGATTGGCTTCACTCAGCATAGTGTTTTCAGGGTTCATCTATGTGTAGCAAAGGTTCATTTGCGCAGCATGTACTATATTTTATTTATCCATTCAGATGTTGATCGGCATTTTTTCTTATTAAAGTGTAGGAATTCTTTATATATTCTGAATGTTAAACTCTTATGTGACATACAAAGAATCTGCAAGAGGTCTGTGAAAATAATTCAATGGGCTTGAAGGTAAACAAGTGGCCATCTAGCTCAGAAGTAACAAAGGCCACATGGAAGAAGCACACCAGCCTGTGTGATCACGAGGTGTCGAAGGGATCAGGCATAAAGAATCATCAGAACAAAAAAATCTTACCATCTTGAATGAAGGGGGAAGTGCAGAGTGGAGACCCAAAGCCTAAGTGTCGGCCACTGGAGATCCTCTTGCAGAGGGGTCCAGGGGAGGAGATGAGTCAGTCAGGGTGTGATGCAGCACCGATGAAGAATACAGCTTTCCTCTAGTTCCTAAATGCTTCCTTCTCCCCGACGCCCCCCACTATCATGATCCGAATTCTACCTTGCAAGTCTGGATAGAGCAGAGGTTGTACACTGGTGCAGATAGGAGCTGGAGGCACAGGGAATCCAGGGTGGATGATCCCTTCAGGACCAGGGGTGTGAGTGGCGATACTGGAAGGGTAGAAGGAGAGGGGGTTGAAAAGGGGGAACTGATTACAAGGATCTACATGTGACCTCCTCCCTGGGAGACGGACAACAGAGAAGGGGGTGAAGGGAGACGCCGGACAGGGCAAGATGTGGCAAAATAATAATTTATAAAGTATCAAGGGCTCATGAGGGAGGGGAAGCGGGAAGGGAGGGGAAAAAACAGAGGACCTGATGCAAGGACTTAAGTGGAGAGCAAATGTTTTGAAAATGTTGAGGGCAATGAATGTGTGGATGTGCTTTACACAATTGATGTATGTATATGTATGGATTGTGATAGAGTTGTATGAGCCCCTAATAAAATGTTTTTTAAAAAAAAGAAAATAATTGAATGTCTTTTTTTAGAATTCCAAAATATCATAGCATTTTCTTTTTTTTTTTTCCCTCTTTAAGAAATTTTATTTATTCATATTTCCAGGTAAATTTATATAGAGTAAGGTTCTGTATTGTGAGTCGGGTGAAGGTTAGCAAAGCAGATAATTCATTTTCCACTCAACACTTTGTGCACGCTTTGTTTCATCTTATTGGTTGCAACTCCCACCATGTAACATTATTTTTTTTTGCATTGATCGTGGTTTATTACATTGCAATTTAATTATTTTCCACATAGAGAAAGTTTGTGAAAACATCAAATATGTCAATGGGCATTATCTTATAGCAAAACAATTAAAAATAACAAAGATAGAAATATGACAGCCTATCTTTTCCAACACTTATCTAAAGATGCAAAGTATAGTGGTTATTCATTTTTTTAAATACTTTTATTGGGAGCTCTTACATCTGTCATCACAATCAATACATTCATCCCATGCTTCAAGCACATTTGCACATATGCCACCATCATCATTTTCAAAGCATCCTCTTCCCACTTGAGCCCCTGACATCAGCTCCCCATTTCTTCCCCTTCCTTTCAATGTCTTTTCATTCCATTTTTCCTCTCATATAATTCTGAAAATTTATCCCTTTGGTTAAAGGTTGGTTCTTTTTTTAGTTGAACAAAAGTTTTAAATTTTAATGAAAAGCTCATCTACTACCGTTGAGTAGATTCTGATCCATAGGATTCACTTGCTATAAACCTAATTTTACAGGCGCTGACTACTGCCTCAAATTTCTCCCACACTGGTGGGCTTGAACCACCGACCTTATGGTTACCAGTCCAACCCTTACCTCATAGTGCCACATCTATTTTGTCTTCTCTTACTAACCCTTTTGGTTTCACATTTAAAAATATATTGTTAAAACCCTATGCCTTTATAATGCTATATACTTCAATGTTTTCTCCAAGGTGTTGCTTGAGATGTTTTAGATGTATATATTATTTTTCTTATTTTCTATTTAATATTTGGATGTTCTATATCCTAATTCTTTCCTACAAGTGGTTGTCATTATATTATTTAGCAAATATATGTCTCTTTTTGAAAGACTTGTTACCATATACAACATAACCTTTATATGTTCCTTCCAGGGTTTGTTTAAATAATGTGTTCTTTTGTTTAAAATGTATCCTAAATTTTAAGAATAAGTTCTTAACATATTCAAGTTATAATCATTTTATAGTGATCATGTAGATAAGTTACTCTTTGCACTGCATACCTTTATGTTCTTCCCAATTGCTTGTCCTTTGGCTGACCTACTGCATGTTTAAGATACAATGCTGAGGGCTTGCGGTCTTGGAGATGCAGTCCTTACCCCGGGCGCTCTGCAAGCATATTGTAGCTGCCTTTTGTTGTGTAATGCTGAGGAGTGTTCAACATAAGAGTGGTTTTGTTTTTCATGAGTAATATGCATTTCTGTATGAAATCTTGACGTTTTTTATCCATAGAATTTGCTTCCTGTGCTTTTTTTCTTTTTAAATCATTTTATTGGGAGTTCATACAACTCATATCACAATCTAAACATACATGCTTTGTGTCAAGCACATTTGTACAGTTGTTGCCATCATCATATTCAAAACATTTTCTACATTAACCCTTGGGATCAGCTCCTCAATTTTTCCCTCCCTCCCTCCCTCCCTCATGAACCCTTGATAATTAAAAAAAATTTTTTTTTCTTTAGCAATGTCTTCCTTCACCTACTTTTCTGTTGTCCGTCTCCCTGTCCTGGATTCCCTGTATTTACAGTTCTTATCTGTATCCGTGTACATGTTCTGGTCTAGCCAGATTTGTAACATAGAATTGGGGTCACAATTGTGGGGGGAAGGAAGCATTAAAGAACTAGAGGAAAGTTGTATGTTTCATCGGTGCTATACTGCACTCTAACTGGCTCATCTCCTCCCCATCACCCAACCCTTCTGTAAGGGGATGTCCAGTTGCCTACAGGTGGGCTTTGGGTCTCTACTCCACACTGCCCCTCATTCACAATGACATGATAGGACCATAGAGCCAGTCCCACCACGAGACATGACATCCCTCAGTGACCCTTAGCACTAAGGGCACAACAGTGGAGACATACTGCCCAATCTGACCCCACCATACTGGGACGAAACACTAAGGGCATACAGCAGAACAACAAGGGGAGCAAAGCAATGAAGTCCATGGGAATACCAAAAATAGACTGTGGAGTCAGGGCATAGCACCCCATCAGACTTGACTGGAAAACACTCGCAAAGGTCAACAAACAGACCCTAAACGACTTATAGGATTTTTTCCCTTTTTTTTGTCATTGTTGTTTTGTTTTCTTTTGCTGCTTTGTTTTGCTCTGTCTTGTTTTTGGGCTCATTATTGTCTCTGCATGTCCACTTAGATAAGTTAAGCGGGATAAACAATCCATAGGAGAAAACAATGGAACCGATGGTTCTGGGGGGGGCATGGGAAAGGGGGAGACAGGGGGAAGGGGAAGTTAACAAACCCAGGGCAAGGGAACAACAAGTGATCTAAAATCAGTGGCGAGGAGGGCATAGGATGCCTGATTGATCAAAAGCAATGTAACCAAGAGAAAATACTGAAACCCGCATGAAGGCTGAACATGTTAGTGGGACAAGAGAGAAGTAAAAGGAAATAGAGGAAAGAACTAGGAGACAAAGGGCATTTATAGAGGTCTAAATACAGGTATAAACATGTAAATATATTAATATATGATGATAAGGAAATAGATCTATGTACATGTATTTATAGGTTTAGTATTAAAGTAGCAGACACACAAGAACACATTGTTCTAATAACTTGGCATTCCAAGATGCTCACCTTCCTGACATCACTGAAGACAAAGCGGGTGCATAGCAAATGTGGTCAAGAAAGCTGATAGTGCCCAGCTATCAAAAGATACAGAGTCTGGTGTCTTAAAGGTTTGAAGATACACAGGGGCCATCTAACTCAGAAGCAGCAAAACCCACATGGAAGAAACACATCAGCCTGTGATCATGAGGTGTCGATAGGATCAGGTATCAAGCAGCAAAGACCCAGAACAAAAAAATCATATTATTGCTTCCTATACTTTTTGGGTGAATGTATCAATTTGTCCATTTGTTGTTGTTGTTGTTATTGTTCATCATGCTTTTCCTGTCATGTCTAAGAATTGTTGACCTAACTCTAACATAGAGATTTTCTTCTGTTTTTGTCTTCAAAAAATTTCAACTTTACTTTCCTTTTTTTTTTTTAATCGTTTCATTAGGGGCTTATACAACTCTTATCACAATCCATACATGCATCAATTGTGTAAAGTCCTCATCATTCTCAAAACATCATTTCTCCATCCAAGTCCCTGGCATCAGCTCCTCATTGTTCCCTCTCCCCATTCTCCCCTCCCTCATGAACCCTTGATAATTTATAAATTATTATTTTGTCATATCTTACATTGTCCGACATCTTCCTTCACCCACTTTTCTGTTGTCCATTCCCCAGGGAGGAGGTTACATGCAGATCCCTGTAATCGGTTCCCCCTTTCTACCCCATCCTCCCTCCACCCTACTGGTATCGCCACTCTTACCACTGGTCCTGACAGAATCATCCGTCCTGGTTTCCCTGTGTTTCCAGTTCCTATCTGCATCAGTGTATATCCTCTAGTTTATTCAGAATTGTAAGATAGAATTAGGATCATGATATTGTGGGGGGGTTGGGGAGGAAGCCTTTAGGAACTAGAGGAAAGTTGTATGTTTCATCGTTGCTACACTGCACCCTGACTGGCTTATCTCCTCCCCATAATCCTTATGTAAGGGGATGTCCAGTTGCCTACAGATGGGCTTTGGGTCCCTACCCGCACTCCCCCTCATTCACAATGATATGATTTTTTATTCTTTGATGTCTGCTACCTGATCCTATCAACACCTGGTGATCACACAGGCTGGTGTGCTTTTTCCATCTGAGCTACATGGCCGCTTGCTTATCTTGTAGTCTTTAAGACCCAAGACGCTGTATCTTTTGCTAGCCGGGCACCATCTGCTTTCTTCACCACATTTGATTATGCACCCTTTTGTCTTCAGCAATTGTATTGGGGAGGTGAGTACACAATGATAAGATTTTTTATTCTTTGATACCTGATAACGGTTCTCTTCAGCACCTCGTGATCACATAGGCTGGTGTGCTACTTCCATGTGGGCTTAGTTGCTTCTGATGGCCACTTGTTTACCTTCAAGTCTTTAAGACCCTAGACACTATTATCTTTTGATATCTGGGCTCCATCAGCTTTCTTCACCACATTTGCTTATGCACCCATTTGTCTTCAGCTTTTGTGTCGGGAAGGTGAGCATCATGGAATTCCAGTTTAATAGAAAAAAGCATTCTTGCATTGAGGGAGTAATTGAGTTGAGCCCCAATGTCCATCTGCTACCTTAATACTAAACATATAAATATATACACATAGATCAATTTCCCCATCCTTATATATAAATATATTTACATGTGCACGTCTTTATTTAGACCTGTATAAATTCCCTTTGCCGCATAGCTCTTTCCTCTATTTCCTTTTACCTTCCTCTTGTCTCACTGTCATGCTCAGCCTTCATTTGGGTTTCAGTAATTCCTTTCAGTTATATTACCCTTGATCATGCCCTACCAGGCCTCCTACACCCTCCTCACCACTGATTTGGATCACTTGATTTTCCTTTGTCCATGGGTTTGTTAACACCACTTGCTTTCCCCACACCTTCCCCTCTTCCATGTCCCTCCGGAATTGTCGATCCCATTGTTTTTTCCTCCAGATTGTTCATCCAGCCTATCTTATCTAGACAGACCTGCAGAGATAATAACATGCACAAAAACAAGACAGAGTAAAACCAAGCAACAAAACAGCAGCAACAACAGCAAAAAGCCAGTGACAAAAACAACAACAACATAAAAGAAAAGCTTGTGGTTTGTTCAAGGACTGTTCATTGGCCTTTAGGAGTGTTTTCCGGTCGAGTCTCTTGGGGTGGCAAGCCCTGGTCCCAAAGTCTATTTTTGGTGTTTCCTGGGGACTTCGTTGCTCTGTTCCCATTGCTGTTCTGTTGCACGCCCTTAGTGTTTTGCTAGGCACCAAATTTTACCACAGAAACTGCATTAAAAATGTGCTAAAAACCTCTGCTTATACATGACTATGTACAGTAGGTATTCTAAGCCTTTTGCTTTTGCCCATACATTGTAGAATAAGTTGTTTTGGGGGTTTTTTTGTAATGATTTTGGGGGGGCTCATATTGCTCTTATCATAATCCATACATACAACCTTAGTGTCAAGCACATTTGTACATTTGTTGCCATCATCATTTTCAAAATATTTTCTTTCTACTAGAGCCCTCAGTATCGGCTCCTCATTTTTTCCCACCCTCTCTCCCTCACGAACCCTTAATAGTTTATAAATTGTTATTATTTTTTCTTGTCTTACACTGGCTAATCTGTACCCCTGTACATGCTCTGGTCTAGCTGGATTTGTCAGTTAGAATTGGGATCATAATAGTGGCGGGGGGAGGAAGCATTAAAGAACTGAGCAAAGTTGTATGTTTCATTGGTGCTATACTGCACCCTGACTGGCTCAAGTTGTTTTTCACATATAAGAAATTTTGGTGGGATCTTAATAGCGATTGCATTAGACCAAGAGATCAAACTTGTGCAGAAATGACATCTTTGGTAGTGATCAGTCTTCTAATTCATGAATATAGAATCTTTACCCTTTCATATGTTGATAGACATTCATGTTGTGTTCAACTTTTAACATATTCCATTTATCAGTTTTGTTTTCATAGTACAGATCCTGTCTATATGTTTTATTAGATTTACACCTAATTACAGATAGTCCCTGAGTTACAAACAATAGCCATTTTATGTCATTAAGACTTTAAGTAGACTCTGTAGGTAATTTGGAACCAGTGCACATGATTCTTATATAGCCTTACTTTAGTGCAGTGGTTCTCAATTTTCCTAATGTTGTGACCTTTTAGTATAGTGCCTTATGTTGTGGTTACCATCCCCCAACCATAAAATTATTTTCATTGATACTTCATAAATGTAATTTTGCTACTGTTATGAAGTTGGTGACCCCCAAAGATGTCGCGATCCACAGGTTGAGAAGCACTGCTTTAATGCAAGAACTTGGCGCACTGGTGGCATTGCAGTGTAGGTGCTGGACTGCTAACTGCAAGGTCAGTTACTCAAATCTACAGCCACTCCTCTGGACAAAGATGAGGCTTCCTGCTTCTGTAGAGATTGACAATCTTAGAAACCCTATAGAGCAGTTCTTTGTGCTGTAGGATCACTATGTGTCAGAATGAAGTTAGTGGCAGGAGGTTTGTTGGGTTTTATATTTTATTTGTTTAGTGCACAAAAAGCCTAGAAGCTATTTCAGTGATTTAAAAACTGTGTGTGCAGCAAGTGAAGGTAATTATGATGAATAATTTTTTGAGTAGGGCCCTGGTGACGTGGTAGCTTACCTTTGGCCTGCGAACCGCAAGGTGGTCAATTTGAATCTATCTGCTGCTCCTCAGAAGAAAGATGTGGTGTTCTACTCTTGTACATAATTCCAGTCGCGGAAACCCAAAGGCAGTTCTACCCTGCCTATAAGGCTCTAGGAATTGGAAATCAACTTGATGGCAATGAGCTGAGTTGAGTGGTTGGTTCAATTATTTCAAATTGAAAGGAAATAACAAGGGTGATTTTAAAAGTTACTGGAAACCTTCCCTTCTACCTCAATTTTCTGTAAACATTTTAAATCCTCTTTGTATATACAATAGTAAAGACACATAGAAATTGTCTGTAAGTTCATATCCCAGGACCATTCATATCCCCGGACTGCCTATAATGTTTTAAATAAATTTTAAATGGCATAATGCTTATATTTTCCATTTCCCTAGTATGTAGAAATAAAATTGCATTTTTAATGCTGATTTTATAAACCAGGACCTTGCTGAACTTAATTTCTATCATTTTCTTTTTTGCTGTGTCCGGGAGAATGATCTTATAAAAAATGTTTCTCTGTTTGTTTCCTTTTTGTCTTATTGAACTTGGTCCTCCATCTCCCCCATAATTCTTGTAAACTGGAAGTTAGGTCTGATGATGTGGCTAAGTTCAGGTTAAGTTTTTGGGAAGTGTACTTTATAGATGATATTATATACTTTATATTCAAGAGTATTTTTAAATTATTTAATAGCAATTATTAGCTATTGTGTCTTAAGAGAGTGAATTTATTTTAAAATTTTAATTGTAATTTTCCAAAAATTCTATTTTGAAGATCCTCACACTGATAGTACTCTATGTAAACCATGTATTTTTAGATAATACAATTTTTATTTAATTTTAACTTTAAGGTTTTATTTGGAAGAACCTCCAGGAGTACAGAAGCTTTATTTGGGAAGAACTGCTCCACCATCTAAAGTGGCCCATCTTGGAGATAAAGAACAATCTAACTGGACAAAAGAAGTACAAGGAATATCAGAACAGTGAGTGTCAGAAAAAGTATTTAGCATCATAGACATAGATTCTTAGTTAATATACTTGTCCTCTAACTTAATTTCTACTTACAACAGTGATTAAATTGTGTGCTGCCACATCTGTCTGACCTCGTATCGCTTCAGTCGGGAGAATTCGCCAATCCTTCTCCACACCACCCCTGGGTGACTGCACAAGGCAGAGCTCAACATGCTTTCACTCTCCATCATCTTTACCCTGTTCCGACCCCAGTTATTCCTTCACCTCAGTCCACTCTTGTTCCTGCTTTCATCATCAGTTGCAGTGGCCACACCGAACTCACGAATAATGCTCAGGATCAGGAGAGCTTATTAGGGAAAGGTACCGTAACAGATTACCACAAACAAGGATCAGAAAACCTTCAGGATACACTCCTCAGTCCACAGCAGCACCTCCTCTCAGTCAGCAGTCATGTATCTCTGTGGTCCTCAGCCTCTCAGCCACGTGGTCCCTTGGCCTCTGCTGAGTATGCTCTCCACTGTTCTGCCTCACAGTCTCATGGTCTTTAGTCTCAGTGCTGCATCCTTTGACCTTGCTGGTGCCTCTGCCGCTTCAGACAAGGATCTGGCATGTGTTGTACTTATAACTGTTATTTCTTGGTGGTCCTGATATTCTCTGTTCCTGCTTCTGAGATGCTTCGTTCGTATAGCTGTTCTCCTTCTGTTCGTTTACACTCCCAATCATTTGGTGTGAGTCATGAAGGCATGGATAGAAGAGCCGGCCTAAGTAATGTTCACTCTGATTACAGACTACCTCATGATCTTTTTAAACTATCTTATTAGCTTGTGTTCTAAAGAAACTGATGACTTCTAGATTAAACTAACATCTGGTTAAGAGCAGTTTTAGCCTTGTCCAATTTGTCACTAAAATACTTAATGAAAATACACAACCACTTGAAACTCGGAATAAAATTATCATACTGTCTGGATTTGAGAGTTAATTTAACTAACCAAAAAATCTTTGAAGGTCTTGGCCAAATCTAAGTAATGAACATAGAGAGGGTAGACCTTTCTATATTCTTCACCTTTTCGCTCCAAACCTCAAATGTTCCAGGCTTCATAAAGGCAAGGTCTG
Organism: Tenrec ecaudatus; assembly: GCF_050624435.1. Lineage (NCBI taxonomy): Eukaryota > Metazoa > Chordata > Mammalia > Afrosoricida > Tenrecidae > Tenrec > Tenrec ecaudatus. The sequence goes on from NC_134533.1 coordinate 137,681,145, forward strand.
AGAGATAGTGGAGAACGTGGCTTTCTGCAGAATGTTACTTTTTTAGCTTACCAGAGTATTCTATGGCTCATGCCCCCATCCTACTAGCACTTCTCTTCATCCAAACATTAGAATTTCCAAAAATGAAACACAATGAAGACTGTCAGTAACATATGAAACAAGGTTATAGATGTGTATCCATCAGCCTTCCCATTCAATTTGTACTAGATTAAATTGTTTCAATTGGTTAACTAGTTTACAACTCAGGGAAAATCCTTTACAGTTTTGGAACTAATACTGGACTATAATATCCTTACAGTACCCTTGTGCCTTAGTAGGTGAAATGTCAGGGTAGACTCAATGGCATTGAGTTTTTGATAACAAAACTCACTGCCGTCAACTTTGTTCTGACTCATAGCCATTCTGTAGGACCGGGTAGACCTGCGCCTGGGGATTTCCGAGACTGTAGTCCGTTAGAGGAGGCGGGAATTTCAGCTTTCTCCCTTGTGGGGCAGCTGGTGGTTTGCAATGGCTGACTGTGTGCTTAGCAGCCCAACTTGTAACCTCTTTGTTACAAGGGCTCCTCTTTTTGGTAAAGTATAGTTATATGTCTCTGTCACAGCCCCTAGTATTCTGATTTGTTAAAGTAGCACATAAACAAAAGCATGATTATAAATGCATCTGATTACGCTAATGATTCTTGCTTTAGTATTTTCCATGAGGGCAGGGAACACACCTTTTTTGGGTCATCTCTATTTTCTCTTTTATTGTTTTGTGTCTAGGCACTTAGTAAATATGTTTATTTGTTTGAATGCATGGAAATTCTTTTGGTCAAGACTCTTGATTAAAAAAGAAACGATATAAACTCATTAAAAGTTTAGTCATTTGTTCATATATTCCAAAATTATTTAGACCTGCTAGGTGTAGCAGTCCACCATTCATCTGCCAGTTTGTTAAACCATGGCAGCTTGCATGCAATGGTGATGTCAGAAGCTGTGCTGTAGTAGTTCAAAGACCCTTGGGAAACAGGTTTCCGCGGAGCTTTCAGACTGAGACTAAGCTTACAGAGAAGGAATAGGTTGTCCGCTTCTGAGAATTCCCTACTGAAAGCCTTATGAGTAGCAGTGGAACATTGCTCGCATAGTGCCAGAGGAGGTGCCCCTCAGCTTGGAGAGCACTCAGAATACAACTGAGATAGAGCGATCTCCTCAAATTAGTCCATTCCAGCTCAGCAACTCTGTGCACGACACAATTAAACACTGCTCAATCCTGCGTCATCCTCCTAACATGTTTGATGCTGAGCCCCTTGGCTGAAGCCACTATTGTTAATCCATCTCCTTCAAGGTCTCCCTCTTTTTTGAAAACCTTCTACTCTACCAAGCAGGATGTTGTTTTCAGGGACTTGTCTCTCCTAATGACATATGTGAAATCTGCCATCCTTGCTTCCAAGGAGCATTCTAGCTGTGGGTCTTTCAAGGCACATGCATTTTTTTCTTCAGGCAGCCCATGTTACTTACAATATTCTTTGCCAACATCCTAATTCAGATTCACCAAATCGTTCTTATTCATTGTCCAGCTTTCACGTGCATAGGAGCTGACTGGAAAACACTATTCTTTAACATTTGAAAGAGGTCTTGTGTAGCAGATTTGCCCAATGAAATACAGAATTTGATTTCTGAGCTGCTGGTTCCGTGGGGGTTGATTTTAGGTCCACATAAAATGAAATCCTTGACAACTTCCATCTTTTCTTTGTTTCTCATGATGCCAACTTCTTCATACTGTCCCTATCATTTTTTAGAAGAATCTGTGGATTTTATGTGGCTATTGCAATGAGTTAGCAAAGGTTGAAGAGAGGAAGTATGACTCATTCCATAGGAATAGGCCTTTGTATGTTCCTTTTTTTTCCTTTGTATGTTCTTAATGCTCTTTCCCCCTCATACAGTTAGAAGCAATCAAATCCCTGCCATTGACATTTGTACAGATATTTGGGTTGTTTCCACCATTTGGCTATTGTGACAAGTGCTAGTGTGGACATTGTATACACAAGTATTTATCAAGTCTAGGGGTGAAATTGCTAGGCTATGTGGCTATGTGGCAATTCTTTAACTTTTAAGGAACCATCAAACTTTGCATTCTCACTTTTTTTTGTTTTTATTTATTCATCATTTTATTGGGGGCTCATACAATTCTTACCACAATCCATACATACATCCATTGTGTCAAGAACATCATCATTCTCAAAACATTTGCCTTCTACTTGAGCCCTTAATATCTGCTGCTGATTTTCTCCCCTCCCCTCCTCACTCCCCCCTACGTCATGAACCCTTCATAATTCATAAATTGTTGTTATTTTTTCATATGTTACACTGTCCGGGCCTTCTTCTCTGCTGTCTGTCCCCCAGGGAGGAGGCTATACCTAGATTCTTGTAATCAGTTCCCCCTTTCTACCCGACATTCTCTCCACCCTCCAGGCATCGCCACTCTCACCACTGGTCCTGAAGGATTCATCTGTCCTGGGTTCCCTGTGTGTCCAGTTGCTATCTGTACCAATGTACATCCTCTGATCTAGCCAGATTTGTAAGGTAGAATTGGGATCATGATAGTGTTGGGGGGAGGAAGCATTAAAGAACTAGAGGAAAGTTATGTTTCTTCATTACTACCTTGCACCCTGACTTGCTCATCTCCTCCCCACAACCTTTCAGTAAGGGGTGTCTGGTTGGCTAGCAATGGCCTTTGAGTCTCTATAATCATCCACATTTTCAATGATATGTTTTTTTGTTCCTTGATGCTTGATACCTGATCCCTTCGACAGCTTGTAGTCACACAGGCTGGTATGTTTCTTCCATGTGGGCTTTGTTGCTTCTGAACTAAATGGCCACTTGTTTATCTTCTAGCCTTTAAGACCCCAGACGCTATATCTTTTGATAGCTGGGCACCATCAGCTTTCTTTACCACATTTGCTTATGCACACGTTTGTCTTCATTGATCGTATCGGGGAGGTGGGCACCCATTGATATGATTTTTAGTTCTTTGATGTCTGATACCTGGTCCCTTCTACACCTCATGGTCAGACAGGCTGTTGTGCTTCTTCCATGTGGGCTTTGATGCTTCTCAGCTAGATGGCCGCTTGTTTATTGTCAAGCCTTTATGACCCCAGATGCTATATCTTTTGATAGCCAGGCACCATTAGCTTTCTTCACCACATTTGCTTAAACTTTACATTCTCATCAGCAATATTCATTCCAATTTTTCCACATCATCACCAATATTTGTTATTTTCCATTTTTAATTTTTATTACAGCTATCTTCGTGCATGTGAAGCATAAGTTTCTTAGAACCCTATGAGTTGTCATTTTGCTGCACAGACATTGGAAAAGGTATCCAAAGAGAAAGACAAATAATACACAAAGGCTTTAATTGGGTACTCAGAACTGCTAGCATGTAGTCTTTAATGCATTATTTAATAATTACATACGTATTTGGTAGAAACTAGTTTGGATGATGATGGTTTTATTTTTAGAATACATGCCACACACAAACATATGTATGCTTCTGTGTTCTTTTTCTTTTTTAAGGTACCTGAGAAGAAAAGGAATAATAATAAATGAAACATCTGTAGTTGTGTATGCTCAGTTACTTACAGGTCATAAATATCAAGTAAATCAAAATGGTGAAGTCAGACTAGAGAAACAGTGGTCAAAGCAAGTTCTTCCTTTTGTTTATCAAACAATTGTTAAGGTAAGTCTCTCAGGCTAAAATTCTGTGTGGTTGCTCACTGATGCACACTGTTTAAAGAAAGACATCTGTGGATATTTATTGATTGATCAAAGATGTTTTCATGAATGAAGGGTTGAGATTATAGTATAATTTGTAAATTACCATGTCTTTATTAGGAGTATCACATGCTCTGAGAGTATGTAGACCTGAGGTACATGTCTTTTTTCTTTTTAGATAAGGACTTAGAGCTTGAAAAATATTCCCTGATGAACTTACACACTTGAATTATCAGATTTTTATTATCCAAAATAGTTTTCCTTAAGTAAATTAGTAAACCTAAAAAAGCATTTGCTTTTCTGCTTGTAAGTTGTGGTAAGGGGACAAAAAGTTCTTAGAGCGTGTGATGATACTATAATGTAGGATTACGGTATCATGTACTAACGAGGAGCACAGCTTACTTACATTGGCTTCCTAGCAGTATGACCCTGGGTAAGAGTCACTGATTTCTGTGCCTTAGTTTCCTGATCTGTACAACACCCTGTGGGTTTCTGAGACTTTCAATATCTGTAGGGGCAGAGAGCCAGCCTCCTCTTTCTTCCTTTGCTGGTGGGAACTTATTAGCAGGCCAACGCATTACCCATTAAACCACTAGGGCTCCTTCCTCGTCTGTGAAGTAGGGCTAATAGTGATTTCTGCCACAGAGAGTTGTCTTGAGAATCACATTTCAAATTACTATATGTGGATTACCTAGGACACTGAATTGCCTAGCATATACTAAGTAGTTAATAAGCTTTAATGCTATTCTTGTTATGTAGAAAATCTTTACATTTGATGTCTACAGAAAGCATCATTATAATCCTATAGTAAAATGTGCAATCTGTAGAAATTTTTACTGTGGTGATTTACTTTTACATTTTATTTTATATAGGATATCCGAGCTTTTGATTCCCGTTTCTCCAATATCAAAACATTGGATGACTTATTTCCTCCTAGAAGTATGGTCTTCATGCTGGGAACTCCCTATTATGGCTGCACTGGAGAAGTTAGTTCCAATTATTGTTTCTAATTAAATTTCTTTCTGATATCAGGTTAATATATTTATTTATTCTATCTTCATGTAGATATAAAATAAAATATAATACTGAAAGGGGAAATAAGAAAAATATATCTTTGTTCATAGTAAACACAGTATTTGACTATATGCTTTCTGTATTAAGCAAGCTGGGGGGGCAGATACAGAGTTTGTATCCTGATCTTTTTATCTTTTTAGATTTGCTTATTGTGGTGGTATAGATGAAGTAATCTTGAAACTATTTTAGATATAAGTTGGAATAAATTTGTAAAGGTGTTGTTGTTTTTTGGGGGTGGGGGCCAGTTCTCACATGGAAGATCTAAGAAACTCACTGCCAACAACTGGATTCTGGCTCATAGTAACCCTGTTGAATAGGGTAGAACTGCCCCTGTGGGTTTCTAAGACTGTAACTCTGTAAGGGAGGAGAAAGCTTTGTCCTTCTTCCATCTAGCAGCTGGTAGTTTCTAACTGCTGACCTTATGATTAGCAGCCCAACTCTTAACCATTGTGCCACCCACCAGGGCTCCTTCTCATAGAAGAAGTTATATATAAATAGATAGTGGCAAAAAAAAAAAAAGAATATGTGGAGTTGGACTAAAATTGAAAATATTAGTGTGAACTCAGGGTTTCTAATAAATCTGTTTGTTTATATATGGATTTATGTTCTAATATAAGTAAGTTGTATGTGCATTTATATAAGCACATGTGTATGTATATATATATATATTTGTATATGTACACATACATATATATTCTAACTCTGCTCAAAGGCTAAGAAACAAAGACACCCCAGCAGTGGACACATGTAATACCCAGATCTTGACCTAGAATCTAACCCATTGCCTACTAAATGTCACCTGTCCTCCTCAGAGAAATGGTTCATTCCAGGGCTAGGGCAAAGCAGGTACATAATGAAACTGCAACGATTTGTTAGGCCAGAAAATAAGAAAAAACTCAAACTAATAAAGGGGAGCATGTAACTTAAAGCCCAGAATCAGCTTGAAGGGACAGACCTTCAGGTACCCAAATAATTGAATACAGTAATGAATTTTAAGGAGCTCTATTACCTCAATGATTAAACCCTCAGCTATTACCCAAAAGGTTAGTGATTTGAACTGACCAGGTACTCTGCAAGAGAAAAAGGAGATGCTCCATTTATGTGTTTACAGCTTTGAAAACTCTAGGGAAGCTCTGTGTCCTGTAGGGCCACTGTCATTCAATCAACTTGACAGCAATGGATTAATGTGGTTCAAGAATTGTAAACCATAGCAGAAATTAAAAATTCATGATTCCATAGCAACAATAAATAGATAAATAAGGAAAGATCCTCCTAGACAGTAACATTGAAGGTAAATATGGAGAGAATATTGGATTGGGAAATCATCTTTTGGCAAGTATTAATGGAAACTAAATCAAGGCAGATTTTTTTATCAGAATCAGGATATTCATAATGTTGAAAAATGACTCCCTGTAAATTATTTATTAATTGTGACAAGGGAAAAAAAGAAAGAAAAAACTATTCTTCAGAACACTATCTTAACTGTGTGATCAAAGTTAATATCAGCAAGGGACAGGTGAACATCATATTCCTCCAGATGTGATACACAGAGGTGGACACTACAATCACTTATGCACTATTCTGAGGGAAGTGGTATAACCTTAATCTCATCACAAGGAAGCATCAGACAAACACAAAATGGATACTTTATTAGAAAGGGGGTAAAGGTGACTTGTATTCTTTGAAATGTCATTATCATAACAGGCAAAGTCTACAGATGTAACCCAGATTAAAGGAAGCTAAATTGATTGACCCTAACTTGGATCTTGGATCCTATATTGGGAGTAAAGAGTTTATAAATAAAGGACATTATTTTTTTGACCAACTGACAAAATTGGCATATGGACAGTAGATTAAAGTATTGTATCAGTGAAAAGTAATATAATTAGTAACTCAGTTCCCTCTTTCCAACCCACTCGCCCTCTACTCTCCCAGTATCGCCCCTCACACCCCTGGTCCTGAAGGTATCATCTACCCTGGATTCCCTGTGCCTAAACACAATAGTTAGGAGTAAGGGAAAGGATGCATGTAATAAGCCTTCAAATGATTCCTAAATAATTATGTTAATGTAATTATAGATGTTCTGTGTGCTATTTTTGTTTTGCAACTTGTTCGTTTGCAATTACTTCCAAATAAAAAATAATGATGAACAGCTAACTAGTAAAGCCAGGAATACAGTGTCTCACATTCACAGTGTCAGCTTAACTACTTACACATTTCAAGAAAATTTCCACTACCAACTTTACTGTCACATGGTATTTCAAAAGTAATAATCAATGTTCAATTAAGAAGAAAAAATAAGTAGATAAAATGTAGTGAAAGAGATTAAGGTGCACTTTTTTTCTCCCCAAGGTTCAGGACTCAGGCGACGTGATTACAGAAGGTAGGATTCGTGTGGTTTTCAACATTCCATGTGAGCCCAATCTTGATGCTTTAATCCAGAACCAGCATGTGAGTACAGCAGTTCATGTTGTTTCATTTACTAAGTTGAATCATTAAGGTACACATTGGAATTTACAGATCTTATTCAAGGAATTCTTGAAATGTTTTTGTGTAAATTAATAAGCATAAAAGATACTTACTTTTGTGTTTATAAGATGACCACAGTGTCTTTTCTCCAAAAATATTCCCCAGTCTCCTTTTTTGTTTTTCTCTCTTAAAAGAACAGAAAGAGAAGTGTGTGTGTGGGGGGGGGGGGCGGGGGTGTATATCAGATATTGGTCATTTGTTACTATTAAGTTGAATGAAGTGAAGTAGCTATTGCTACTTAGACTTATTTTCACTGATAAAATTTAATGTTTTATATCCTATAAAATGAGTTTAAGGTATTAGACATCAGTACCCTCATGAAGAAATTTTATGGAAAGCAGAGGAAATGTAAAATTTTGCCATCACATTTCTTCTGGAGAAAGAATTCAGAGAGCCCAGTCAGGATTGGCAGTGTATCCCATTAGGGCAAGGTAGAACTTAGTCCTGGAAGTCAGTGGGGGCAGAGGAGCTTCTGCCTCCTCATCCCTGACTTTTACTAGTTTTAGAAGAGTCTGCTGCCCACGCCAGCATTCACTGTTGATTGACTTGCCTTCTCCAATAGCCTTTCTTTGCTTTCATATATCTTCTTTGACTTTTACTCAAAGCTTCTTTTTTTTGTTCCATATTTTAAGTTCTTTATATTTTTTAGAATACTTGTGATTGTTTTAATTAGTTTTTAATTATGCCATAACCCAACATTTCTCATAGGGATTATAACTTGTATTTTGGGCAGGCAAGATACTTGGCCCCCAGTCCCTAAGTGCTGGTAGCCCATGCCAATTATTCTGAGTGTAACCCTAGACAATGCTAAATGCTTATTAGAAAGAAGGTACTACCTGCAACTGAGATCAGCCTCTGTTATTTTCTAATCTAAACATTTATTGATTTTAAAAGGGTGTAGCATTCTTTATTAATATACCCACATTTTTAAATAGTGACTTTATATTATAGGCCACCCCCAAAAAATGAGAGAATGGTAGTTGATTTAGTTCCTTAGCAATTTCTGGAAATTTGGTATTTATTAGTGATGAAGTTTCTGTGTAAGTATACATTATTGTTATGTACATTATTAATAATATATGGTAACGAACCCAATGATCCTGGGTTTGTGACTCTAATTTTCTTTCTCATTAAAAGAGACATAATTTGGTACTTTTTTCCTTTTAAGTATACATACTGTGGTTGCATTTCTCTATATTAATTACAAGCATATTCATATGTGTTATTAAAGGAAACATTACTTTTGTTGTCATCTAAGTAACTTAATTTTTCTCCTCTATAGTTCTGGCATTCTTCTGTTTTAATTCAATGTAATTGTTATTGAAGCCTTATCTTGTACGAGATACTTTAAGTACCTGGTTAGGGTCTGCTTAGAATGTGGAAATTAGTTTGCTATTTTAAAAAACTGTTGCGCCATCTCATATGTACAGTCAGGTCCATTTCTTGAGACAGTTGTATAAACTGAATATTTCCTCCTCCTCTGGATACCATTCTTGGGAATTAGGGATTCAGCAAGGGCAAGGTAACCGAGAGAAATTACTGAAACCCAAATGAAGGGTGAGCACGATAGTGGAAGAAGAGGGAAGTGTAAGGGAATAGAGGAAAGAACTAGGTGACAAAGAATATTTACAGGAGTCTAAAGACTGGAATGTACATATGTAAATATATTTATAGGTTTAGTATTAAGGCAGCGAATGGACATTGGGCCTCTACTCAAGCACTTACTCAATGCAAGAACACGTTCTATTAAATGGGCATTCCAAGATGCACACCTTCCCGACGTGATTTCTGAAGAAAAATGTGTGCATAAGCAAATGTGGTGAAGAAAGCTGATGGTGCCCGGCTATCAAAAGATATAGCGTCTGGGGTCTTAAAGGCTTGAAGATAAACAAGCAGTCATCTAGCTGAGAAGCCTCAAAGCCCACATAGAAAAAGCACACCAGTCTGTCTGATCATGAGGTGTAGAAGGGACCAGTTATCAGACATCAAAGAACTAAAAATCATATCAGTGGGTACCCACCTTCCTGATACGATCACTGAAGACAAACATGTGCATAAGCAAATGTGGTGAAGAAAGCTGATGGTGCCCAGCTATCAAAAGATATAGTCTGGGGTCTTGGAGGCTCAAAGATAAACAAGTGGCCATCTAGTTCAGAAGCAACAAAGCCCACATGGAAGAAACACACCAGAAGAAACATATAACTTTCCTCTAGTTCTTAAATACTTCCTCCCCCACACTATCATGATCCCAATTCTGTCTTACAAATCTGGCTAAACCAGAGGATATACATAGGTACAGATAACAACTGGACACACAGGGAATCCAGGACAGATGACTTCTCTAGGACTAGTGATGAGAGTGGCGATGCCTGGAGGGTGGAGGGAATGTGGGGTAGAAAGGGGGAACTGATTACAAGAATCTACGTATAGCCTCCTCCCTGGGGGATGGACAGCAGAGAAGAGGGCAGGGGGAGACGTCGGACAGTGTAACATATGACAAAGTAGTAATAATTTTTGAATTATGAAGGGTTCATGAGGTAAGGGGGAGTGGGGAAGGAGGGGGAAAACGAGCAGCTGATTTTAAGGACTCAAGTGGAAGGCAGATGTTTTGAGAACCATGATGGCAACATATGTACATATGCGCTTGACACATGTTTGGATGGATGAATAGTGATAAGAATTGTACAAGCCCCCAATAAAATGATTTTTTTTTAAAAAAGAGAGAGAAGCAGAAATTATCTGCGTACAGATCCTTTCAGAAAGAAAGGGAAATGGATCACTTACTTTTGAAAGTCCATACATTGCCACTATCCAGTGTTTAGTGATGTGTAATTTCCACATTTTAAAGGTAAAGAGATAGCATATAATGCCTCTGTGTGTCCATAATTGATCTTTTTTGTTTTTATATTTAAAGAAATATTCTATAAAGTACAACCCAGGATATGTGTTGGCCAGTCGCCTTGGAGTGAGTGGATACCTTGTTTCAAGGTTCACAGGAAGTATTTTTATTGGAAGAGGATCTAGGAGAAAGTAAGTTTATGCTAGAGAAATTGACATAAAAAGTGCAAGAGAACTTAAATGGCTAATACTTAAGTATTTTCTCTTATTAATTGCTCTGCATTTTCTTTTTCTTTTCTGCACAAAGTTTTCTGATAGTGATCTTTCATCCAAATGACAAATGTCTTAAAAATGGTTGAAAAGAAATTCTTTGTAACAACTAACATGTTGAACCTTGAAAAAAGGTATCAGAGGGTGTGTGTGAATCTAAATAATGTATTTCTGTGCATATATTATTTTATTTTCCTTTCTGTTACATAAACAGTTTATCCATATGCTTATGAATTTATATCCTGAAGCCTTTCTGCAAGTTATTCAATTACTGCTATTTTAGAAATATATAACAACTAAAATATACAATAATAATCCAAACTAAGCTTTTCTAAAGATTAAAAACATAACTTTGCTCTTTGAACAAAATTTTAAAGTTTGCTGTGTGTATGTGTGGTTTAAATTCAGCCCTCATGGAGACCATAAAGCAAATGTGGGTTTGAATCTCAAATTCAACAAAAAAAATGAGGAGGTACCTGGCTATACCAAGAAAGTAGGAAGTGAATGGATGTATTCATCTGCAGCAGAACAACTTCTTGCCGAGTACTTAGAAAGGTATGTGCCCTAAAAGATTCCCGAGTATCCAAAAACATAGGCATATAATGATATTTAATTTTGCCTTGTTATAGCCCTTTTAGAAGGAAAATGTTTTTTCTTTAGTAAAATGTGGTATGTCATTCATAAAAAAGATAACTTTGTATTATGGAGCCAATATCATTAACTAAAATAAAATACACACATCCATATATACTGCTCTTGTTTTATTTTTTAAAAAGAAAAAACTTGAAAATGAGCTACCTTCTGATTAAAAATTTTAAATATCCTTAACTTGCTATCATAAATAACTCTCTACTCTGCATGTCTGCGTCAGTAGTAAGAGGACTGATATGGCTAAAAGCCGTTTTTGGCACAGTGGATTTTCCCAAGAATTACACAACTGGACACAAAGTTATTTTCCAAGAATAATTTTATTGCTGAAATGGCCTAAGAAGTCAACAGATCTCAACTATTCATTATAAAAATGAGAAAACTAAGTACCAAAGTCAAATGAACTATTTGGTAGCTAAGACTTACAGGAAATATTTTTACTTCTGATTCACCATTGAATGTTTTCTCTGTTGGTTTTCTAACCTTTTCATGTTTGAGAATTCTAACTTTTTCTTTTATTGCTTATTTCTCTAAATGATCTTATTTAGTTTGATTTAACTGGAGTTTTCAACTCAGCATATCCCTTGATTGCCTACTATTAAAGAAGTTTTAGTTTTCTTCTTACACCTTCCTCCCGACTCTCTCCGTGCCCCATCCCCCTCCCCACCCACGCACACGCGCGCACATAGCCCCCATCCCCCTCCCCACCCACGCACACGTGCGCACGTAGCCCCATCCCCCTCCCCACCCACGCACACGTGCGCACATAGCCCCCATCCCCCTCCCCACCCACGCACACGCGCGCACATAGCCCCCATCCCCCTCCCCACCCACGCACACGTGCGCACATAGCCCCCATCCCCCTCCCCACCCACGCACACGTGCGCACGTAGCCCCCATCCCCCTCCCCACCCACGCACACGTGCGCACATAGCCCCCATCCCCCGCCACACCCACGCACACGCGCGCACATAGCCCCCATCCCCCTCCCCACCCACGCACACGCGCGCACATAGCCTCCATCCCTTTATTAACACACTGTCGTTTTATCAGAGCTTTGGGCTAAATCGTATTGAAGACTTACTTGATTATGTTAATGTAAACGTTGTTCACAGCTAGATCTTATGATATATTATGGCTTCCTTCCTTGCACAATTTTTTCTTACCTCTACCTTGTTTTTGAATTTGCTTAATTATAAATATTTTAAAGCTAATTCAGCCCTAAACTCTGTGCCATCACTTTAAAATTCTATGACCTTCCTCCCAACTCTCATTTTGGTATCGTTTCCTTTTATTGTCACGCTGTGAATTCTCACCATCATGTATGGAACTTCTTTATTTCCTCGTTTCCATGCCTTAGTCTTTCAGGGTTAAGGCTTCATTTAAATGACGCACTCTATCCTGTAGCTTGCTGAAAATGCCTGTGTGCCTAGAAAATGCCTTAATTCTTTAATTAATTAATCACATATTAATTAAGTGCATATGGAATCCTACATTAAAAATTATGTTCCCTCAGAATTTTGAAAGCGTTGTTCCATTCTTTTCTTGTTTCCAGTGTTATTGTTGAGAAGTTCTATACCATTCTTACTCTGAACAATATCTGTTTCATTGTCTAAAATTGTTTTAGGGTCTTTATTATTATGCTTACGGTTCTGCTTCGATTACAATGGTGTCGTAATTATGCTGTGGCATGGGTCTTTTTCATTCTTTGTACTGTTTGGCTCTTTCGGTGTTGAAACAAATGACTCTTTTCCTTTCTGAAAAAGTCTCTTGTGTTAGTTCTTTGATAATTTCTTCCACATCATTTTCTGTATGATCTTTCTTGCCCAGATTCTTATTAGTTAAAAACTTAGATGGCTCTTCCAATTTTATTATTTTCTTCTCATCCAGTTTCTGTTGTTTTCTATATTGTTGTAGTCATTTTTACTAGAGGATTTCATCCCAACAACTCCACTGAAAGTCAGTTCTGCCCACTCAGCACAAGGACCGACCTAAGTTGAACTCCTCCTTTCTTCTTTCAGTTTTCATTATCGTATAAATCTGACCGGGGTTTTTTCCTGTGTGTTGGCAATGAGAAGGATAACATCACTATAACAGTATATAGTACATTACTACTAAGGATAAAAGGAAAATTATGCTCAGCCTTCATTTGGGTTTTAGTAATTTATCTCGGTTACATTGCCCTTGCTAAATCCCTACCAGGGTGCTAATCACACCCTCCTTGCCACTAATTTTGGATCACTTGTTGCTCCCTTGTCCCTGGGTTGGTCAACACCACCTCCTTACCCCCTCCTCCCCACCCCGAACCATCGGTCCCGTTGTTTTCTCCTCCAGACTGTTCATCCAGTCTATCTTATCTAGATAGATCTGCAGAGATAATAATATGCACCAACAAACAAGGCATAGCAAGACAAAGCCACCAAAGAGAACACAATGACAACAAAAAAGAAAACCAATGACCCAGAAAAGAATAAATTAATTTAAAGAAAAAGAAAAACCTGTAAATAGATCAAGGTCTGATTTTTTTTACCTCTAGGCATGTCCTTCGGTCATATCTGATGGGGTGACACGCTCTGGCCCCAGAGCTATCCTTGGTACTCCCTCAGGAGCGCCCTGCTTTGCTTCCCCCGTTGCTCTGCGGCGCACTTTTAGTGTTTTGCCTCGGGTCAGTCCGGGCCAATCCCAACAACGAGTCTCCAGTTGTCCCCCGTAGGGGCCATGGGTCAGTGAGGGATGTCGTGTCTCATAGTGGGATCAGCCATATGGTCCACTCTGTGCATTGGCTGTTCAGAGCGGGGATATCGGCTTCCAGGCCTGGTGGGCCAGGTTGTACTCCACTCTCTCTTCCTCCGCTTTCATTCGCTCCCATGTGCTCAGATCAGACACGTCCCTCTCCCCTAGTTGGAGCTTCAGTGCCATCCTCTAAAGTAAATTATCCTGGGGGGAAGGGAAGTTGCCCTTGACCTGGGAGGAAGGGCAGTTGTCCACATACCTGGTATGGGGGTCAAGCCCTCAGGCCCATCCACCGGCTCCCATCCCGAAACACTAGATTAAGTCTGGTACCTCTTTCCTTGTGGAGACACAAACAATATCCTCCCCTGGGGTGGGTCAGAGCCCTATTACCCCAACACACATCTCTCTTCCCCCCTCCCCCGTTCCTCCTTCTCCCTCCTTTTTATTTGGCTACCATATGTACCCCTGGATTTGGTCTGGCCCCTGACATACTACCTGGACCTCACCCCTGGAGTATTTGTATACAGTAGCTTTTTCCCTGTGCCCCTTTTCATTTATCTTTTTCTTTTTTTTTTTTTTTAATAAACTTAACTCTGCGGACTCATGTTGTTCTTGTCCTTTTGTGCTTGGCTTACTTCACTTAGCATAACTTCCTCCAGTTCTTCCCTTGCAGCGATATGCTTCATGGGACAAGAGGAAAGTAAAAGGAAATAGAGGAAAGCACTAGGAGACAAAGGGTATTTATAGAGGTCTAAATACAGGCATGTACATATGTAAGTATATTTTTATAGGATGGTGGGGAAATAGATCTACGTGCATATATTTATAGGTTTAGTATTAAGGAAGCAGATGGACATTAGACCTCCACTCAAGTACTTACTCAATGCAATAGCACTTTGTTGTATTAAATTGGCATGCCATGCTGCACACCTTCCCGATACGATCACTGAAGACAAAGCGGGTGCATAAGTAAATGTGGTAAATAAAGGTGATGGTGCCGGCTATCAAAAGATATCGCATCTGGGGTCTTAAAGGCTTTCCGATAAACAAGCAGCCATCTAGTTGAGAAGCAACAAAGCCCACATGGAAGAAGCACACCAACCTGTGTGATCACAAGGTGTCGAAGGGATCAGGTATCAGGCATCAAAGAACAAAAAAATCATATCATTGTGAATGAGGGTGAGTGCAGAGTGGCGACCCAAAGCCCATCTGTAGGCAACTGGTCACCTCCTTACAGAAGGGCCGCAGGGAGGAGACAAGCCAGTCAGGTTGCAGAGTAGCAATGATGAAACATACAACTTTCCTCTAAGTGTTAAATGCTTCTACCCCTTACTATCATGATCCCAATTCTACCTTTCAAATCTGGCTAGACCAGAGGATGGACATTGGTATAGAGAGGAACTGGATACACAGGAAATCCAGGACAGATGACCCCTTTAGGACCAGTGCTGAGAATGGCAATACCTGGAAGTTGGAGGGAAGGTGGGTAGAAAGGGCGAACTAATTACAAGGATCTACATATAACCTCCTTCCTGGAGGATGGACAACAGAAAAGTGGGTGAAGGGAGACATCAGACAATGTAAGATATGGACAAAATAATAATTTATCAAGGGTTCATGAGGGAGGGGGGAGCAGGAAGGGAGGGGGAAAATAAGGAACTGATATTAAGGGCTCAAGTAAAAAGCAAAAGTTTTGAGAATGGTGAAGGCAATAAATGTACAAATGTGCTTGACACAATGGATGGATGTATAGATTGTGCTAAGAATTGTACAAGCCCCCAATAAAATGAAATTTTTTAAAAAAATGAAAATTATGTTAGTAAGTTCAGTTCATTGTAACTCATGTATATTGTGAGTCAAGGACTACCTTTACTATGGAAATTTCTTCAACTTTATAATTCTCCTGTTATGACTCTTTTTGTTTTGCTTTATTGTGGTGAAGATATACATAACAAAATATACATCCTGTCAACATTTCTACATGTCCATTTCAGTGACATTCTTGAATTTGTGCTATTTTTTATCTTTTATTTTTTCAAACCATTCTACTACACTAAACATAACCTTAACTGCCCCTAGGCAGGCATTCCTCACTCTCCCCTCTTTCTCATCCCTAATAATCATTCATAATCTTTTGTCTATATATATTGGCTTACTGCAAATAAATGAAATCATACAATATTTATACTTTTGTGATTGACTTATTTTGCCCAAAATAATTATCTCAAGGTTTATCCATGTAATAGCATGGCTGAGTAGTCTTCTGTTTTTAAATATTACTACATTTTGTTTATCATGTATGCTATCAAAATCTCTGCCTCACTTTCATGTGTCTTTGTTTTTTTTAATTAATTAATTTAAAAAGAATCTTTTTATTGGGGCTCATAAGGCTCTTATCACAGTCTGTACATACTGTCTTTATATGTTTTTACCCTTTTTTTCATACTTTTTTTTATCATTTTGGTGGGCTGGGAAGGAGCAAAGATAAGAAAATGTGTTCAGTCTGCTATGAGGTCTTAATAGCCCTGTACAATTCTGAGAGAAATGGAGTCTTAAGGAATATTAGAAGAAACATTTAATGTATTTTAATATGCTTTATTATAAAAATTAGAAACTGAACCTAAACATATTCATTTTGTGCATTGATCTATTGCTTGCCATTGTGATCAAACAGGAGTCAGTAAGTCAAGCTTGTTATAGGATGATTTTTCCCTCACCTAGTGAGAGTGTTTTGAGTATCTATGGATACATTGACTTTCAAATGTTTTGCTCTCTCTCCCTTATTAACACATTCTGTGTGATAATCCTTAATACTTTATACATCATCAGGATCATAAATTATTTCATAAGAATCCTATGTGAAAGTGGCCATGTCGTTTTATAAAACATTATTTTGTTTGTGTGACTAGAGCTCCAGAACTATTCAGTTACATAGCCAAAAACAGTCAAGAGGATGTGTTTTATGAAGATGACATTTGGCCAGGAGAAAATGAGAACGGGTAAGTAAAATTTGTGGTATTTATTGTCTTGTGGTTCAAAGTTGTGGTTTCAATGAAAGATGTAGCTGATTTGCCAAGATTTTCTTACGTTACTGAGTTTTTTTTGTTGGTTTTCTTTTTCCTTAAGGTTCTAATAGGATCTTTAATTTTGCTTATATCAGTAAGAGTATTTTAAAAATCTTTGGAATTTATTTTTTATTACCGAGAAGTAGCATGTCCATATTTATATTAGATTTATAATTAGTAAAAATGAAGTTTAGTGATGAACCATTAATTACATTGTTGATTTTCTTCTAACTCATAGCCCTCAGAAAGTTTATATCAGTCCTTTTGTGTTCTTGTTTTTGATATAGTGCTGAGAAAGTGCAAGAGATTATTACTTGGCTAAAGGGACATCCTGTCAGTACTTTGTCTCGTTCTTCTTGTGATTTACAAATTCTGGATGTAGCTATCGTTGAAAAAATCGAAGAAGAAATTGAAAAGTGCAAGGTAATAGTCTTTAATAACCAGGATTATTGATGATATTTGAAGTTAGTGTGAACGTTGTTTTACAATTAAGCATTTCTTTCTTAATTAATTCCAATTAATGTCCAGTAATTATCACTGAAATCCATTGCTTAACTGAGAATTTAAATTTGTTAGGGCTTAAAACTGTTTCTGCTGAGTTCATGTATGACCCAAGAAGCATCACCCGGACAGACCCCAATTTTTAAAGCAATAATGAACCAGAAAGATGCCAGAAACAGGAAAAGTGATAGGCCAGAGCCTTGTTGGGAGCTTAATCTCTGGGAGAAGCGAGACAGTTTACTCATTGCATGGCACCCACATCTCTTGCCCAAAGCAGGACCGCCCTCCTGCTCAAAGATGGCACCCTATCAAACCTGGCAGCACAGTTGTGAATTGTGAAACAACTTTGAAAGTGTGTGCTTTCCACGGCCCTGCCAATAAACTAGTCTCTAATCAGGCTCCTGAGAGGGCTCACTACACCTCTTGTGAGCTTCCCATTACAGGGCTTTTCCCCATAATTTTTCCCATTCTGAACACTACAGGTCTGTTCCTCTTTTGCTTCACCTCCTCCTCGTCTCTGACAGTACCAGTTTAAAGGGGGGGGTAGGAGTAATTTTTAAAAAGTCCCCCCCAAAAAAAAATATGCAACCTTTTGCAGCAGCTATTAATAACTTTCTGAGGACTTGGAATGTATATAAATGTATTGAAATATATTAAGGCATAGCATTAAAATTTTATGTCTTTGTATTTCTGGTTTATTTAACTATTGTAGAATTATCTCTGAAATATACTTTTTTCACATATAAACTCATTCTAAGGGTTTTTTTTAATTAGACATAGTCTCTCTTATTTTAAAAGTCTTATTTTTTAAAGCAGTGAATTTCTGTAATGAACATATTTTTATCCCTTATCTTGATGCAATAGAAAAGGGGGTAATATTTTTTATTATTCTCAAATTTACTTTTACATTAAAATGATGTTGCTTGAAGATGTTTTCCCCATTCCCAGAGTTTCAGTCCCTCTTTTCACTACTTGCTAGCCTGTCAGGGAAGACTTATGAACCTTTCCATGCCACTATTTCCCAATGATAAAATGAGAATAAAATAATACCTCACAAGTCATTAAAAATCAAATGAGGGACCTGTGACGTCAGACAGAACGGGAAGACACCACCTAGGCAGACAAGAGCCGCCTAGAAGAAGATAAAAGGCAGAGCGACTCAGTTAGGGAAACCGCTAAGATGGAGGGCTTTCTGCTGCTGCCCGCAAGCAGAGGGCCTCGGACAGAGATCATGCAGCAGAAGCAGAAAAGGGCAAAGGAGAAGGAGAGGAGCCCAAAGTAGCTTTGTGGCCTCCAGTGTCCAGCCCTCTTGTCCTCCTCCTGCATGTCTGGAACCAATCCTACCAGGCTCACAGGTCCCATCATCGATAGCATTCGCTTTGCCCTGAGTCTGCAGCGGGTCCCTTTTGCGCTTCCTTCCACTCAGGTGGCCCCTGGCCTCCTGGGCCACACCTGGGAGGTCAGGGGTTACCCCTTCCCAGTGTTTTTTATTCCTGTGGGGCTCACCCCAAAGTATTAAATGTAGCTTTGTAATTTTAAAAAATCAAATGAGTAAATACATATAAAAGTTATACATATGATGCATGTCTGTTACTAAAAAAAAATAAACATTGCCATTAACTCAATGCCAACTCCTAGTAACTCTTTATAAGAGTAGAAAGCCCCGTCTTTTCTCCTGAGGAGCAGGTGGTAGTTTCAAACGGCTAGCCTTGCCATTAGCAGCCCGGTACATAACCACTGTGTGACGAGGACTGCAATAACTATGACTGGTGTCCAAAAATGTTAGAAGGAACACTGGTGCCTTAGTGGCTTATTGAGCTGTCCGCCTCAAGGTCTGAACCCACCGAGGTAAGCAGCATGTCTTCTCTGAGCTACAGGGTCATATACGTTGGATTCAACTCGTTCCCTTTGGGTTTGATTATTTTGGTTTAGTAATGTGTGAAGAGAATCTCCCAATGGGTAAGTCCTTACGAACGGCTCACAGTTAAAGCCCATCAGCAACGCTTCTGGACAAGACGCCTGTGGGGATCTATTCCCATAGATTCAAGCCTGGAGGCACTTCTGCTTAAGGAGTCGTGATGGTGCAATGGTTATGTGCTCAGCTGCAACCCAGACCATCTACTTGTGTAAAGATTTCAGCCTTGGGAACCCTGTGGAGCATTTCTACTCTTAGTGATAAGGTGGCTAGAAAGTCATTTTAGGGCCTCTATGAGTTGGAATTGACTTGATGGCCAATGTATTTTACAAATCCAAATCACTACTCACTGACACACAACAACAATGCTTTGAGTACTTAGGTGATGTAAGCAATTAGTGTGCTTTCCTGCTAACGTAACAGTTTTGCAGTTTGAGTCCATCCAAAGTCCCTTAGACTAGGCCTGGGAAATCAGCTATTGAAACCTTGTGGAGCACATGGAACCACCAAGAGCTGGAATAACAACTTTTGGGGGGGGGGGGGAATAACCCTTATCAGAGTTCTCTAGTCATATCCTCAAGAATTATGAATTTAATCTGAAAAAAATCACCACTTGATAGTGCTTTTTCTCTTGAGGAAAAATGGGTGAGAGCCTGTACTTTGAATTTTAAAAGTTGGTTGATACTCAGCTAAGAATTGAAAAGTTTATGTTCATTTTCTTTTTCAAGGTAAAGTAAAATCCATTTCTCCAGTAATACTATTGTAGTGAATTTTCCATTTCACAAAAGTTTATAACTTTAAGCTCCCAAATTTTATTTGTACCCATTTGGAAGCAGGGCTCTCTAATCTCTAAAATCCTTTAAACATTTTTCCCTTCCTTTATAAAGAGAACATACATATATGAACATGCAAAATAATAGACCAAAAAATCTATTCTTTTGATTACAGCATTTTAAAATTCTATGTATATATAGAGTAAAACAGGAGGGATTTTTTTAAACTTCTTAATGTGTCAGGCAGTTGCAGATACTGGATTTTTCTAGCCTAAGAATATTTCTTTTTCTTTTAAAAGTGTCAAGTTATTAGGTCAGTAAAAGGAGAAAATACTGAAAAAACAAACTTTATGAATGTAATTTAAGCTTTTTAAAAAATAATTTTATTGGCGGCTTGCACAACTCTTATCACCATACATACATCCATTGTGTTTTAAGCACATTTGTACATTTGTTGCCATCATCATTTTCAAAACGTTTGCTTTCTACTCGAGCCCTTATATCAGCTCCTCATTTCTCCCTCTTCCTCCATAGCCCCTCCTTCATGAACCCTTGATAATTTATAAATTGTTATTTTTTTGTCATGTCTTACACTGTCCGATGTCTCCCTTAACCCACTTTTCTCTTGTCCATTCCCCAGGGAGGGGGTTATATGTAGATCCGTGCAATTGGTTCTCCCTTTTATATCCCTCCTTCCTTCCACCCTCCCAGTATCATCACTCTCAGCATTGGTCCTGAAGGGTTCATTTGTCCTGGAATCCCTGTGTTTCCAGTTCCTCAGTGTACCAGTGTACATCCTCTCATCTAGCGGTTTTGTATGGTAGAATTTAAATCATGCTGGGGAGCATTTAAGAACCAGAGGAAACGGGGAGGGAGGGGGAAAAATAAGAGGACCTGATGCAGAGGGCTTAAGTGGAGAGCAAATGCTTTGAGAGTGATTAGGGCAAAGAATGTACGGATGTGCTTTATACAATTGATGTATGTATATGTGTGGATTGAGATAAGAGTTGTATGAGCCACTAATAAAAATGTAAAAAAAAAAAAAGAAAAAGAAAGAAAATGATTAGGGCAAAGAGTGTACAGATGTGCTTTATACAATTGATGTATGTATATGCATGGATTATGAAAAGAGTTGTATGAGCCCCTAATAAAATGTTTAAAAAAAAAAAAGAACCAGAGGAAAGTTGTATGTTTCATCATTGCTACGCTGCACCCTGACTGGCTTGTCTCCGTCCCATGACCCTTCTGTAAGGGGATGTCCAGTTGCCTACAGATGAGCTTTGGTTCCCCACTCTGCACTCCCCCTCATTCACAATGATATGATTTTTGTTCTTTGATGCCTGATACCTGACACCTTGTGAGCACACAGACTGGTGTGCTTCTCCCATGTAGGCTTTGGTGCTTCTCAGGTAGATAGCCACTTGTTTGCCTTTAAGACCCCAGACTATATCTTTTGATAGCCAGGCACCATCAGCTTTCTTCACCACATTTGCTTATGCACCCATTTGTCTTCAGAGATCATGTCGGGAAGGAGAGCATCATGGAATACCAGTTTAATGTAACAAAGTGTTCTTGCACTGAGAGAGTACTTGAATGGAGGCCCAATGCCCATCTGCTACCTTAATACTAAACCTATAAATATATGCACATAGATCTATTTCCCCAGTATTTTAAGTTTTTCTTTGTGGTACAGGGTTATCATTGAAATTATCAGTAACTTTTTTATTAGATAAAACTCAGTTTATTTATTTTTTAAATCATTTTATTGGGGGCTCATACAACTCTTACCACAATCCATGCATACATCAATTATATAAAGCACAGTTGTACATTCGTTACCCTCATCATTCTCAAAACATCTGCTCTCCACTTAAGCCCCTGGCATCAGCTCCTAATTCTCAGTTTATTATCAGAATTCTGATAGTGTCTCCAAATTTATATGCAAAGAACAACCTAGTGGAACTTGTTAAAATATAAATTCTGATTCAGGAAATCTAAGGTAGGGCTTAAGATTCAGAATTTGGAACAAGCTCAGTGTCCATATGTATTAGTCTGGATAGTTGAGAGATCCACAGATCTCTATCCACAAATCCACAGAAACTCATACGCATAAGAGAGAGTTTTATATAAAGGGTAAGTGCACATCAAGAGAACATCCCAAACCAGTGCTGCCCAAGCCCACAAGTCCAACATTAGTCCATATGTCCAACATCAATCCACAAAGTCCTCCAACTCACAAAACACATTCAGTGATGCCAACTGCAGGAGAAAAACTGAATCAGTGAACGTGTAAGCATCTCAGCACTGACAGGGATCTCCAGCTGGAGCACAAGACTGCTCCAGCACCCAGGGCTGCATCGGGGTAGGTTCATACTGCTTCTCCTCGGGGATATCTTGCAAGAAGTGAGCCTTACCAGCTGAAGCAAGGAACTGACTAAGGCAGCTGCACCCTGATCTGGCCATTACAAAGCAAGAGACTTGAGAACTAGAAAGGCAAGGCTCACTGAGCCATTTATCTCTCCACCCTTCAATTTAACCCCACATGTGTTTATCGGCCAGGTTGGCACAATACACTTTAACCAACTCAATCCACCTCTTGCCAACTTGGCACCTGTAAATCATTTTTTAATCTCACAATTGCAGTTAAGTAACACCTACACCTTAATCTTATAATCCTGTGAATATGTTCCCTCACCTATGAAAGTTTGTAAGCCTACCACTTCATGCCTTTATCCCCTCAATTTTGGGTATCCAATTTATGTACTGCCCACTTACATCAACCCAGTGCTCTGAGGAGACAATCATATTTTCAACATACAGAAATCTTCATCCCAGTTGGAACCTTGTTAAGTCTACATCCATAAGCAAAGTCAAATCGGTACAGACCATCCATAAAGTCAGCAACAATATATACCAGTTCACAGGCTCAAAAATCTCCAGCTAGTCGGGTTCTGGTCAACTCAATGTGGGCTGCCTCACTCAGCCTCCACAGGGTGCCCATTGGTTGCCTTGCCTTTAGACCATGGGCTCTCACCAATACTCAACAAGCCTAGCTCCCTCGTGCTAGGTCATGAACCTTAGACCAGTCAACCCGCTTTCATCGTCTTTTTTCCCTGTAAACCAAGTCCACAGGTGTCAGTGGCCAAACTCAACCTGTCTCTTTATTGCTGCATTTCTCCCATTTCCACTCAATAAGCAGATCCAGGTGGTCACCTAGCAAGCACTTCAGCCTGCTCACAGGCTCACTTTAACATTCCGTCCTAGAGAGGAGTTTTCTTCATGGTTCCAGATTTTTTTCCAGCTTCTGACAAAGACCATTGTTTCCTGAGTCCTCCAAAGCACTGGGTGGGGCATATCTCTTCAAAGCTTTTTTACAGGCATGGCCTAAACCCATCTAAAGATCAAATTTTAATGGCTGAAAGCAAGTCGGCTTACAAACTTTCTATTTTCTTACTTATCATGTTTTTCCCAGAAAACAACTGGGTAAACAGTGTAGCTTTATGTGACCTCTGGCTAGACAAAGAAGAAAAACTTCCATGAGGGAGAGGTCAAACAAACACTACTCTCCATCTTATGATTTGTTTCTCCAGTACCCCACTATAATGTACCCCACTATAATGTACCCAGACTAACAAACCATATTTTGAGTAGCCAGAGCTAGAACTTAGCATTCAGTACCTGGGGGTGAGACAGACATTCTGTGAAAGTTCCCCAAGTGACAAATTTGCCTGAGGTTTGCTTGTTATGTTGTCTAATTGGTACTATCCTGTAATAATGCCAAGTGATTCATTGTATAGAGTTTTTTTTTTCATTGTATAGAGTTTTGTTTTTGTTTTTTGACTACATAATTTCCAGGCACAGTACTTGTGAGTTTGAGCTTGATTCCGTTTTCTCACTTTTAACATCCCAATTGTTTCTTCTTGCTTACCCCTGTCAGGGAACACCAATGGTACTCTCTTTGTTTTTCCATTCTGCTGTGGGTGGAAATAACTTGTCTTCATAGAAGGACCTTTGTTGGAAGACTAAACGAACTCTGTATTTCATGAAAGGAAATGACTGTTGAAAGACAAACATTTTACAGGATATAAGTATATCTGAACTCTCTGTGCACTCTGTAACTTGTACTCATTCACAACAGCTACACATGTCTGCTAGGAAAGTGAAGTACTAGCAGTCTTGTTATTAAATAAAATTTACTATAAAATGTATTTGAATAGTATTTCAATCTTTATAATTTGTTTTTATTAGTAGAACAAATAATATTGTTTCTCCCTTATGAAAAGAAGAAAAGAAGCTGATAATTAGATTAGTTAAGTGTGAGTTCACAGAAGTAACCATTTTAGTGGCAAAGTAAAGGAAATTCTTTTGAGTTCAATTTACTTTCAAAAGACTAGAACTTCAAAGGCAATTTTACAATGGATTCTGAAGGCAAGGGCTTGTTAAATGAATGCTATCTTAATTTTTATATGTATGTACAACTCCACAATATTTTTATAGATCATTAATTATATCTGGTTTGTTTTCTTTAATGCTAATCTGTGTTGCCATTGTACTATTTTAGGCGTGAAAAACCCTTTGAATTAAATAAAACACCAAACTCAGCTTCAAGAAAGGAAACATTACCAAATACGACAAAGGAACCTCCCATTCCCCAATGCCCACATTCTTTCTCAGGTTGCCACCCATCTCCAGAATAACCTTACTCCTGACACAAAGGATCAGATTTACATTTTTAAATATTAAAGTGATTTTCCACATAATAGGAAATATCTGAAGGCACCCTGGTGGTGTAGTGATTACACATTGGGCTGCTAACCACAAGGTCAGCAGTTGGAAACCACCAAGTGTTCTACTGGAGAATGATGAGGCTCTGCTCCTGTAAGGATCCACAGTCTCAGAAAATCACGGGGACAATTCTACTCTCTCCTCGAGGGCTGTTAGGAGTTGGAATCAATTGAACAGCCGAACAGTTG
This sequence comes from Tenrec ecaudatus, assembly GCF_050624435.1. Classification (NCBI taxonomy): domain Eukaryota; kingdom Metazoa; phylum Chordata; class Mammalia; order Afrosoricida; family Tenrecidae; genus Tenrec; species Tenrec ecaudatus. The sequence goes on from NC_134533.1 coordinate 137,706,216, forward strand.
GTGGTTTCCTTTCTCGAACTTGAGTGTGATTACATACATGTGCTCACTGTATAAAGATCCACTAAACCATAATTCCAAATACATATGTCAAAATTATAAGTATGTAAATCTTGCATTTTTCTATGTGTAATAGTATAGCAAAAAACTTTTTTAAAGTGTATCTAGGCAGCATGCACTTTATAGTTTTTGGCTGTTTGTGCAGAAATCTCAAATACACTTAAAAATTGTCTTTCCTCTGCTCTTCAAATTCAGGCATAAAAGTATTTGCATAATTTAATGTTTTAATATTTGTGTATTAGAAAAATAATTTAAATGCTTCTTTCATTTTCTCAGCAAAGAAAGAATAATAAGAAAGTCCGAGTGACAGTGAAGCCCCATTTGCTGTACAGAGTAAGTTTCATACCAAAGAGTTCACAGTGGCTTTTATTTTGAAAATATATAAGGGGGAAAATTTGGTTTTAATATATTATGATGATGATGATTAAATATATTAAATAATGCTTATTTAGTATATTATTATTTAATATATTAGTATAAATGCTTTCTTTCAATTTAACTTTCCTTTCCTCAGCCATTAGAACAGCAGCATGGAGTCATCCCCGATCGGGATGCAGAATTTCATCTCTTTGACCGAGTTGTAAATGTCAGAGAGAACTTTTCAGTGCCTGTTGGTCTTCGAGGCACCATTATAGGAATTAAAGGAGGTAAGACCGCAATACCTGACATGTCTTTCACTGAATTTATAGCAATAAAAGCAACTACAAACCAGGATGGGAGATGAATCCTTTCAACACTTTTTTTTTTTTGGTGATCCAAATGGGTTTTTATTAAGGAGAGAAGGTGATAGAGAAGAGAAAGAAAGAGAAGAGAAAAAGGGGAGAGAGGGGGAGGGGAAAGAAAGGATTGAGAGAGAGAGAGAGAGAGAGAGAGAGAGAGAGAGAGAGAGAGAGAGAGAGAGAAGAGAGAGAGAGAGACCAAAGCAAAAGAGCTCAACACTTTTTATTTTTGTTTTAAGTTATATTTTTCAGGAAAAAAATTCTTTTCTGTTTTGTGTAATCATTTGGAAAGTGGTTATATGGAAAGGGAAGTTGAGAAAGATCTGAGATTTTGTAGATTTCTATGTACCTCATTGCAACTTTACGAGGTCGTAACAAGCTTGAATACATTTTGATGAAAGTTTTTAGCACCTTTTGAATCTTTCATTGAATCTTGCTCAGAAATTTACCTTATTATAATTTTAATTTTATTTCTGTAATGAATGCTGCAAATCTTTTCATGTATAGATTTGCCATCATTGTTTGGTAGAGAGCCAGTGGTAAAAGAGGAAGAACCTCAATGGCATAGATTGGCACAGTGGCTGCAACAGTGGGCTCAAATGTAACAATTGTGAGGATGGAACAGGACCAGACAGTGTTTTCCCTGTTGCACCTGGGGTTACTCTGAGTTGCAGCTAAACCTATACCAACAACGTTTCGATAGTAAATTATCTATTCAACTATGTTTCCAACCAGCAAAAATAGGCTATTTAGCTTAAGGTTTTAGCCTCTTTGTTTCTGTGGAGAAAAAAACACTCAAGTTTATTTACAGTTTAAAAAATTGAAAAACTAAATGTATGTATTAATTTAAACTTCTGTTACTATAACTAGATTGTGCATATAAAACAGACATATCAGGGAAATGATTCCTTTTGGTTTATAAAAATCTAATTGTCTCTTTAAAAATTCCCAAAATATAATACCAGTAATAAGGAATTTTTATTCAACTCAAGAAATCCAGATAGTTGAATTCCACAAGTTTGAAGGAACTTCAGAAAGTTCATGGGAAAAAATGGAATTAAGGATAAAATGTAAACTTTTTTTTTTTTCATCACATTGCAAGCAGTTTATTCCATCTCTAATGAACTGTGTGTGGGTCCAATGAATTTCCCAGGTCCAGGCAATCTTTTTTACAGTGTTAATAGAAGAAAAATAGATGTCTTTTAAAAAATTTTCCCCCAAGAATAGGAAGCCAAAAGTAGTCCGAGGCTTCAAATCAGGACTGTAAGGTAGATGTGTAATGATTTTTCCATGGAAACTCCCGAAGTTTGATGAAAGAAATGAGCAGGAGCATTTTCGTGGTGAAGGACCGGAGTTTTCCTGTTGAAGCTCTGCCTAACTTCCCCAAACATAGTATGTAGGGTTTCTGAGTCTGTCAGTCTCTGTGGGAGCACACAGCCTTTTCTCTCTCCCAGGGAGTGGCTGCTGGGTTTGGACCATGGCCTTGCACTTAGCAGCCCAACACCTAACCCACAACGCCAGCCTCCTTAAAGAACCGTACTGGAATAATAAATATGGAATTCAAGATTGTAGTTATGTAGTGAGGAAATGGGGACAAAATGTTTTTCTAAAATATTGATTTTCTGTTTCTTAGCCTAAGTGGTGGTCATTTTTTTTATTATGCTGATGATGGTGCGATTTTAACATTCCAAATATTTTGTACAAATTTTAAAAATAAATGCTTTGAGCATTCCAAAAATTTTCGTCATGCTGCTGATTTTTCATCATGATTTTTAATCTCCCTCATGCTCCTTCCTCTCTCTTTTAACAGCTAATAGAGAAGCTGATGTCCTATTTGAAGTATTATTTGATGAAGAATTTCCTGGAGGTTTAACAATAAGGTTTGTATATCCAAGAGATAACTGCACTTTATGAATATATCCAGATGGTGGTTATATTTTACATTATATTCTTTACTTGTTTCTTTATTCATCCAAAACTTGACTTCTAATTATATGCTCTGTACTACAGACATAACTGAAATCAACTGACATAATTTGTATTCGTATGAAAGTTTGATTCTGTGAAGGAGATAAAGTGGCTGATTGCAATATTAATTACTTGATTCAAACGTTTCAAAGGTAGAAAAGAGAAATGCAGGTTACTATAAAAATACCAGAAAGGCTTGTTAGTCATATTTCAGTCATATTTCAGATGTGCCCTGAAGAATGAGTGATAGTTAACCAGGGGAGAGAGGAGGCAGAGGGAAAGGTGTCTTGAGAAGGGCATATTTAAGGGAGCGGCATATGCACCCACTAAGCCTCGGGACTACATACGGTCAGAGAAAAGCCATATCGACACTCTGCAAGGACTTATGGGTGAAACTGGACTGTGTTTGGGGAATGCACTCAATAAAGAAAGATTGAAATTACAGGAGAACGGATCATGCTGGAAGTCCGTGTAAAGCTTGAGTCAGACATTCTGGCTCTCATTCGTCACACTCAGGTCTCCACGAGTCGCAGTCAGCTCGACAGCTGGTAACAACCGGCAGCAATCCTTATTGAGTCAATTGGCCACCCTCACAACACTGTTGTTTTGCAGCTGGGATCTACCTATTTACCTAATGGCTTTCCTGTCTTTACTCCTCAAAAGCACTAGCAGTTTGGATCATACATTTATTTGATTTTACATGAAAATGTTTTTTGTAATGTTAAAACTTTCAAATGCATATTTTAAGATAAATAACTTTGTTCTATGTATATTTTTCCATCATAGTTCAATTAATATCTTGATTAATATTTTAAAGGGCTTAAAAAGGGGGGGCTTAAAAAGTTATGGAAATTTTTCATTATCTTTTCATTCCATTCTTCCACAAGCTGTTTGAAACATTGTATAACAGAGGGCTGTGTGAAAATTACATACCTATAGCATATCCATTTTGACAATGCAATCTTTAGTATGTGTACCTTCACATATAAAAATAGGTATTCTAGAAATCTTCAACTTGATAAAGATTTCTTCTAATTCTACTTTACAGTGTCTTGCAGTATAAGAAAATTATATTCACAGAGAAAAAATTAGTTGATAGAATTGAAAGCATTTGACAAGAGAATGCTTATTTTAACATCTAATGCTTTTATTGGAGAAAAAAGAGAAAGAAATACAAGTAATTATCTCTTAAGCCTTCCCAACTCCAAGACCCCAGAACTTTAGGATGGGATCATAAGGATTTCAAAGAACTGGACTCAATAAGTGATCAAGAAAGAAAAATTAACACTTTCTGGTTGCAGAGGTTGAGCTGCAGGTAGAAGAGGTGCACACGTGGGTGTTTTCTGTACCTACATGGTCCTGACTGTACAAGCCACAATTTTTTAAAAAGAAGTGCACCATTAGAGTAATAAATGTCCAGTTAGACTCAGCTCTTACGTGTGAGCTTCTTTATGGTGTGCTGGTACACTCCACCGAAGTGATCAGGCCCACAGACGCCTACATCTCTACAAGTTTCCATTGTTAGGTTGATTTTGTGTCCCAGTTAATAAGTACTGAATAGTCTATTTGGAAGGAAACTTCAGAAATTTATCATCTCTGAATTGAGATCTTTGAATTCAAGTTCCTCTGCTGAATTAAAAATAATGATTTTTCATTTTGATGATGGACTTGTTTGATGGGTACGGCTGAATTGATTCATAATAACCTCATGTGACAAGTAGAACTGCTAAATAGGCTTCCTAGACTAGTCATTTGGGAAGAGATTGCCACCTTTCTTCCCTGGAGCCACTGGTAGGTTCACACGGCGGCCTTTACAGTTAGGAGCTAAGTACTTAACTCTAGCACCACCAGGGCTCCCTACCCACCACACGTAAAGTTACTGTATTCTTCTGCTCCCTAGCTCGCCTAGTCTTATTATCCTCTGACTCTGATCATATACTTTTAGGTGCTCACCTGGTAGAGGTTATCGACTGCCAACAAGTGCCTTAGTGAACCTTTCTCACGGGAGTCGCTCTGAAACTGGGAATCAGAAGTTGACAGCCATCGTGAAGCCACAGCCAGCTGTAAATCATTATAGCTCCAGCTCATCCACTTCATCTGGGCATTTGGGAGGCCTCAACCACTCCCCTCAGTCGCTTTTTATCCCCACGCAAGTAAGACCCTGTCTTTAATATTTCTCAAACCCCTTGACAAATCACGAGCATATTTTGTAAGCATAATTGACTAATAACTAGTTTTAAAAAATCCAATTTGACTAGTTAATCTTTATGTGAGATGTTTGGGCCCAGTCAATTTTGGTATTTTTCATTCTCATAAGCTAAGCAATACTTTAAAAAAGTACTTTGGTTGTCATATACTTTACATATCATACAATTTAATCATTTAGTCACAATAAAATGAACTGTGCAATCATCACCATAATAAATTTCAGAACATTTTCTTCTGCTCATTACTGTTAGTTCCCCTTTTCACTCTCTCAGATTTCATATTCATAAATTCACACAGAACAAACAAATAACAATAACAAACAGCAAGGACTAGACAAAACAAAAAACTGTCAAAAAGAAAGCAAAGAATATTAAAAACGGAAACAACTTTAAAATAAGTTAAAAGGGAGATTAAATGATAAGGTATTACTTTTTAACCTAACTACATTGCCCATAATCAACTTTACAATGCGCTCTCTCTGATAGGAAAGCTATTCACACATCCCTGGACTGTGCTCAGAAGGGATTCACCAGAGGCTTCATTCATGTGTGGACCCTTCCACCCTGCCACCATCCATCCATTGCCTTCTGCAAACAGGATGTTCAGGATCTAAGCTCTGATACCATTTCCTGCTTCAGATTTGGATTTTATTACTTACAATCCCGGTGTCACACAGATTGGTGTACTTCCATATGGACTTAGTTGATACCTCACTTAGATGACTACCTGTTTGAAAACAAACCTTTAAAATTCAGATACTATGTTTTGGGATAGTTGGTCACCATCTGGTCTCTTCACTACATTTTGGTAGAGCACCCATATCTTCAGTGGCCTTTCATGAACGTGAGTATCAAGTAGGGCCATGTCATAAGAACTAATTGTTCATAGATTGAGGCTAGAATTATATGCAAGCCCCATATCATTCATATATAAATTCATATATAGTTTATGTATGTCTCTGATTCACTTTAGAGACATCGTTATCATTTTATGATAGAGAACATTATAAATCACCCCCCTGAGCATAAAGTAATTCTATTGGTAGTGTCATTAATTTAACCAATGGTATAGAATTGAAAGCACTGTTGAGAAAAGGAAATTAACAAGTATAGGCTGGCTTTGGACTACAGTACATGAATATATGACTTGTACAGATGAAACTCTTAAATAATTAGCCACTACTTACACAAACTTTGTGGGTTGGTAATAGGGCAAAACTTTCAATAACACTCATTCTCAAAAGCAGAACAATGCCCACCAGACTAATAAAATACATGTTATAAGAAAGCAAAGAGAGCATTAAAACAGTAAATAAATGGTAGTTTCAGGCCACCATTCATTGGGCACCCTCAAAGCAAGAGATCCAAACCAAGTCTATAACCTTAGCATGGCGGTCTTTCTGCTTTTTCTCACACTGGGGCAGTGCTTCTCAACCTTCCTAATGTCGTGACCCTTTCATACTCTTGGAGGGGTGTCTGTCGATTTGAGGTGTCCTTAGCACAATGTTGTCTGGCAGCAACTGAATGATCTTCTCCCTTTCCCCACATCACAAGAAACTGAACCCAATCTGTTGAAGTGGTTTTTAAGATGTACATATAAGGGCGAGGGGAGGTGATATAGCTCATGGGCACTAGGCAACTGTACCAGATGAGAAGATGACATGACCTAAGAGAAGAAGCCTGCCTTCATCCTGGTGTTTATCCTTATAGTAGTGGACTCATACATTATTTGTTCTTTTGTGTTTGACTGACTTCACTCAGCGTAATGGTTGCCAGGTTTATCCATGTCATGAATTTTTTCATGGTTTCACCATTTTTAAGGGATGCATAGTATTCCATTGTGTGTTCGTACCACTGTCCTCCAGTCTTCTTCTGATGGGCATTTGGGCTATTTCCAGCTTCGTACTATTTTTTTCCCCAGCTTCCTGCTATTGTGAACTGTGCTGCAATGAACATGGGAGAACATTCATCTGTTCATGTTCTGATTCTTATAGTATTTCTACTGCCAGTTGTTTTAGATATTGCCATATTGCTTTCCACAATGGTTGTACATATTTATAAGTCCACCAGCAGGGTATAAGAGTTCTACTCTCTGATCACCCTCTCCTATCACCCTCTCCAGCATTTGTTCTCTGTTTCTGAGTTTTTTTTAACTGAGCGATCATAGTGGGTGTAAGGTGATAGCTCATTATCGTTTTGATTTGCATCTCCCGCTTGGTGAGCATTTCATCATGTGTTTGTTGATCATTCGAGTGTTGTCCCTTGTGAACTATCTATTAGTGTCTTTTACCCATATTTAGATTACTTGTTTGTTTGGGGCTTTTCTTATTGAGGTATGCTACTTAGAGGCTATGTTAACTAGGTACCCCTGGCTAGAGGTAGAGGTAAACTTGTCAGTCAAGTTGCAGTCTGATGTCCCTCCGTGAAATCATAAGTCTTTTGTATAGGAGCAAGGCAAACAGACATGCTTTCTCTCTCTGCCACTTGGTCTTCTTCCTTGCTGAGACTTCACTGCAACTCTGCCGTCCTGAGAGCTCTCAGAGCTCCTGAGGGCTGCCCGTGCTCTGCCATGTCCCCTCCAACCTTGGATTCACATGACCCCATTCACCATGCTGTACGTGAGACTAAAGAGGGACTTATGGACTTGAGTTGCATTGGGCTTGGATAACTTTTTTATATATAAAGTTTATTCTTAATATAAGTTGTTTTTGTACATAGATGAATGTCACTGGATTTGTTTCTCTAGACAACCTGGCCTAACATGGGAAGTGTTTCAGAATTCTATAGATTTTAATTACCAGTCTCTTATCCATTGTGTTATTGCTAAAGATTTTTTCCCAATCCATGGGCTCTCATTTTACCCTATTAATGAAGTCTTTTGATGTCCATACTTGTTTTAATAGGTTCCAGTCATCTATTTTGTCTTCTACTGTATGTGTTTCCTTTATTATATTTGAAAGTTTGTGTATGTCCTGCTTTAGGGCCCTTAAACTTTTCTCAATTTTCTAATTGATGATCCTTATAATTTGGGGTTTCACTTAGGTCTCCAATCCATCTTGAGTTCATTTTTGTGCTTGGAGCAAGATATGGATCCTCTTTCATTCTTTTGCAGACGGAGATCCAATTTTTCCAGTGCCATCTGTTTAGGAAGTCCTTTGTCAAAAGCAGTTTCTTGTAGGAGGATGCTTTTCTTTCTAGGCTTTCTGTCCTGTTTCATGGGTCTATGTTTCTGTCATTGTACCGGTGCCAAGCTGTTTTGACTGCGGTGGCTGTGCAGTAGATCAACAGAGGGGGTTCAGTTTCTTGTGATGCGGGGAAACGGAGAAGATCGTTCAGTAGGTTGGGCAAAGCCTCCTATTTTACTTTTTGAGAAGTTCTTTGTTTATCCTGGGCCTCTAACTTTTCCATATGACACTGATAATTCGTGGGTTTTTTTTCATTTCCTTAAAAATGAGTTTGGGATTTGGTTGGAATTGCAATATATTTGTAGATTGTTTTAGGTAGTATTGATATTTTCTTATCCATGAGCATGGATATGTTTCCATTTGTGTAGGTCTCTTTTGGTTTCTTGTAATGTTTTATAGTTTTCTTTATACAGTTCTTTTGTTTCTTTGGTTTATTCCTAGGTATTTCATCTTTTGTGTGGCTATTGTAAATGGTATAGTTTTCTTGATGTCTTCCTGAAGCGCTCCTTTCTGGTATACAGGACTCAGGTTGATTTCTGCTTGTTAATCTTGTTACCAAACTTCTCAATTGTTTCCAACAGTCTTTCGGTAGAGTCCTTGAAGTTCTCTACATGGAAAATCATGTAATCTGCCAAACATCTTCTTTGCCCAGTCTTATTCCCTTGCCTTCTTTCTGTTGTCGTGGTCTGGCTTAGACTTCCAGTACAGTGTTGCATCAGAATAATGATAAGGGACATCCTGTCTCGTTCCTGTTTTCAGGGAAAATGTTTTCTGTTTTTTCCCATCAGGTGTGATATTGGCTCTTGGTTTTTTATATATGCTTTTACTGTATTGAGAAATTTCCCTTCTATTTTTAAAATTTATTTATATATTTGTTTTTGTTTTTTATCAGAAATGGGTATTGGGTATTGTCACGTGGTATTTTTGCATCTCATAATATGACCCTGTGGTTCTTATTGTCTTGTTTTTGTGGTAAACTACATTGATTGTTTTTTAATGTTAAACCATCCTTGCATCCCTGGTATGAATCCCACTTGGTTATGAATAACTTATTTGATTTTTAATCTTTATTTCTTCGTGTCTCATATCCTTATGAATTTGTGTTTTGCTAGGTATCTACTAAAGAAGATGATGAATTTTGCAACATTTGGCAGTCCTTACAAGGATCTGGAAAGGTTCAGAACTTTCAGCCAACTATTCAAGAGAAGGTTAGTTCACTTTGCTTGAAGGGCAATTCAATCCAAGAATAACTTCTTTTATACTTCTCTTTTAAGCATCCAATGATTTATTTTCTTAACTCTCATAAAAATAAAAGGATCATTTTTAGTGTAAGATTGTATATAATTTTTTCAGACATATATATAAATATTGAACATATGAGTAGAAATTTAGATAATTTTTCTCTGAATTCTGTGGGGTTTCTTTCCAACTTCTTTTCAAAATTATAATACTTACATTTTTAATTTTTAAAGTTCTCAAGACATTTTTTTAATGATTTTATTGGGGGATCTTATAGCTCTTTTTTTAATTAAAAGATAATTTTATTGGGGGTTCTTATAGCTCTTATAACAATCCATACATCAATTGAATCAACCATATTTGTACATATGTTGTCATCATTATTTTCCAAACATTTACTTTTTATTGAGCCTTTGGTATCAGCTCTTCTTTTTTCCCTTCCAACCCCTACCAACACCCTCATGACCCCTTGATAAATTATAAATTATTATTTTCATATTTCATACCAACCGCTGCCTCCCTGCCCCATAATTTCTCTTGTTTGTCCCCCTGGGGTGGGGGGGTGAGGATAAGTGTAGATCACTGCAGTCAGTTCCCGTTTCCTCCCCTCTTCTCCCTATTTCCTCATACCTTCTGGTGTCACTGCTCCCATTCCTGTTCTTGAGGGGCTTATCTGTCTGGATTCCATGTGTCGAGGGCTCTTAACTGTACCAATGAACATGCTCTGGTCTAGCCGGATTTGGGTAGAACTGGGGTCATGATAGTGGGGGTAGAGGGGTGGGGTGGGGAGAGCATTAAGGAACCAGAGTAATGTGTGATTCATCGGTGCTACACTGCACCCTGACCGGTTTGTCCCTTCCTTGTAACCCTTCTATATGGGGATGTCCAATTGTCTACAGATGGGCTTTGGGTCTTCACTCCAATGCCCCTCATTCGCATCAATATGATTGTTTTGGATCTTCTGATGTTCAGTACCTGATCCTGTCAACACCTTGTGATCACAGGCTGGTGTGCTTCTTCCATGTGGGCTTTGTTGCTTCTAGCTAGATCAGTTGGTCAGTTGGTTATCTTCAAGCCTTTAAGACCCCAGACACTATACCTTCTTCTTTTTTTCTTTAAGCAAAAGGGAAGAAATGTATTCGAGCTCATACAGGAAACCCTAGAGGGGCCCAGCATACCCTACTGTGTAGGCATGCCCAGAAAATGGTCATACCATTCTCTGTACCCCCATGTCCCAGAGGGACTCGTCTTGAGCTGAACCCCAAAGCCCCAGGACTGGCAGGGGGTGGGGACGGACACTATAACTTCTAATAGCTGGGCACCTTCACCTGTTCAACTCTGTCCTATCGGGTCCCTCTGAATTGGAATTAAGGCAATGGCAATGGATTTGGGGGTTGTTTTTATTTGAGTATATAGGTTTCTGTTGACAATTGATTATCTTTAAATCTGAATATAGAAATTCATATTCTTTGATAAAGATTAAGAAGAGGAAAGAAATGCTACTACAGACAGAAAGGGGAAGGAAGAAGAAAAAAGAAAGAATTCCTACTAGAATTTTTGTTAGTTACTGCCCTACCGTCTCAGCTCGGGCTAAAAGAAATAGCTCCTCACTTATTCTAATATTTGTCGAGAACTGAGCGAAAGAGAGTTGATGTCCCAGTGTGATAGGCCAGGTTGACTAAAGAAACAAATCCAGAGATACTCATATATGTCTAAGAAAGAGTTTATAGATCAGGAACACATCCCAGCCCAGTCCAACTCAAGTCCATAAGTCTGGTACTAGTCCTTAAGTCCCTCTTCAGACTCACACGGCCCCATGCGATGATGCAGAATGCAGGAGGATCACAGGCCAGTGGGTGCAGAGTTGTGTGGATCCAATGACGGTAGCCACGTCACAGGCTCATCAACAGGAAGGTGAAGGCAGAGAGAGAGGGTCTGGCCTTCAGAGAGCCATTTATCTCAAGTTGCACCACCAAAGGAGGTCATCAAATTGTGACCTGATTGACAAGCTAAATTCCACCAATGTTTTCTTACAGGTGCCTGTTGGCACAAAAAACATAACCATCACACCCAGATATAGAAACTAAAATAACAACAACAACAAAAACAACCACTGTCATTGAGTCTATTCCAATTCATGTCAACCCTGTAGAATGGAATAGAACTACACTTCTGGGTTTCAGGACCTTTAAATCTTTATGGAGCAGAAAACCTTGTCTTTCTCCCATGGAAGCAGTTTCAAATGGCAGACCTGTGGTCAGCAGTCTAAAATGTAATCACTTTGCCACCAGGGTTCTAGGTGTCAGAGTTGGTCAATGAACCAAAGTGAAAATAATAATTAAACCTTTATTCACTTTTGTCAATAGTACAAGCAAAGACGATAAAGAAGCTGCTGGACCTCCCCTCCCCCCCCCCCCACCATTCTATTTTTTTGCCATTCCAGTAACAAAAGTTACTGGCAAAGTCAGCTATGTTAGTGTAGATGGAGGGCCCAGGGGATCATCACACTGCTGAAGGGGCTTCAGACAAAAGGTTCTTGCCACTCAGAGGAGAGGAAAGTGGGAACTTTGTAGAATGGAAAGAAGTATCTTCAAAGTCCCTCATAAAGAGGGTTCCATAGAGGCGCCTGGGAATGTGCCCGGGAAGGTGCCCTTAGAAATAGAGGACAAAAACACTAAAAAAAGACATTGGACAGGGTGCAGTATAACACCAATGAAACACACAACTTCCCTCTAGCTCTTTGGTGCTTCCTTTACCCACTATCATGACCTCAATTCTACCTTACAAGTCAGATTAGAACAGAGCATGCACACAGCTACAGGTAAGAGCCTGTAACACAGGGAATCCAGGATAGATAAACCCCTCAGGGCCAACAAGGAGAGTAGAGATACCAGGAGGATTAGGGGAGGGTGGGGGAGAAAGGGAATCCAATACAAGGATCAACCTAGAACCCTCTCCCAGGGAGACGAGTAACAGAAAAGCGGGTGAGGGGCAACGGAGGACAATGTAAGATATGGAAATAAATTATAATTTTTCAAGGATTTGTGAGGGAGAGGGAAGAAATGGGGAGCTGATACCAGGGGCTCAAGTGGGAAGAGAATGCTTTGAAAATGATGATGGTGGCATATGTACAAATGTGCTTGACACATTGGAGGAATATATTGATTGTGATAAGTGATGTAAGAACCCTCAATAAAAGTGTTTTTTTATAAAAGGACATTTGGGCTAAGAATGCAGATCTATACATGAGGGAACTACAAAAATGTTCATGAAAAAATATTATTTAAAGCTAATGAAAAATTTCCACTAACTTTTTAAAGCCCTGACTATGTGAGTTCATGACTGACCAGGGGAGGGAGAGGGAGAGAGGCACCTGCAAGCTTGACTGACTCCCTCTATACTGTGTACCAATTATGGTTCCAATAGAGCAATTCTCCCTTAGGAGGGGCTACTCACTGAAACTGGTCATTGTGTATGGCTCTAAAGATCTCACATGTAATGTTAGCCCAGAGCCTGACTCCTCAGTGTCCTTCTTGTTGGTATTAAGGATTCCTGGTCGCACAATGATTAAGCTCTTGGCTGATAACCAATAGGTCAATGGTTCAAAGTCACTGTTGGAGAAAGAGGTAGCGGTCTGCTTTCATAAAGATACCCTATAGGGCTGTTCATTGTCCTATAGGATCATCATGAGTCGGGATCAACTTCACAGCAACAGGTTTGGTTTTGATTTTGGAATTTGGAAATATCAGGGACACTCACTCGTGTTGCACTGATTCTGACTCATACTGACCATGTAGCTAGGACAGAGCAGAACTGTGCCATAGAGTTTCTTTACAGGCACAGACTGACTGCCTCGTCCTTCTCCCATAGAATGACTGGTGGTTTGAGATGGCTGACCTTGTGGGTAGCAGCTCAATGCTTACCTCACTGTGCCATCTGGGCTCGTTATTTTCAGAGCATGACAAGATCCACAGTTCTCTCCTGTTAATATTAAAAGCTTTCCTTGTATCCTCCATAAATATTTACTACCTTAATGTACTCCATAGCTAGATTTTCAAATTTTCCTTTCCACTCTAACTTATTTGGCACTGCTAAATGCTCATATATTAGTTTCTCTATTACCGATTATAACTTGTTTTCAATTCTTTTTCACTCATTCACTCATGCAATACCTATTTAATGATTGTCTAATATATTTGACAGATACTGTTCTGTACAATGAAAACAACAGTGAATGAAGCAAAAATCCGAATGTTGTATAATTTGTCTTCTGGACATCATACAATAAGCAAGATAAATAAGCAAATTAATGACATAATGACAAACTAATGCCACTGAGTTGATTCTGACTCAAAGTTACACTGTAACAGAGTATGTAATAGAAGATAGCATATACATTTAAGAAATGGGAATTGGGGTGGGAGAAATTATGTGTTGCAGTTTTTACTAAAATTATCAGGTGACATCTGAGCAAAGATATGAATTCAATGAGTTCAGTTTCTGGGTGTTTGAAGGGGAAAGACTCCAGGCAAATTCATAGGTCCTGCTGGGATTCCTGTGTGGCATTCTCAAGGGAGTGCAAAGGAGGAGCCTGTTAGGGCTGATGATTCGAATGAGCAGTAGATCAAGAAACTACAACCATGACACATTAGTATAATGGAAAGACCCCCTAGCAGTCTTTGGGCATTGGCTTTTACTCTGGATCAGATGGAGAATTAATGTAGGATTTTGAACAAGGGAAGGACATGATCTGACTTACATTTTAACAGAATCACTCTGCCTACTCGCTGGACAATACAGGTTTAACAGGGTAGAAACAAATTAGTGAGAAGACTACTGAGATTATCAGATGAGAGTTGATATTGATTGAACCAAGGTAGTAGAAGTTGGTGGCATTTTTAGCAATTTGTAACGTATACATTTCTAGCTGCTGGTGAATTGGATATGACCTTGAAAGGTAAAGAGAGGGTCTAGAGGAGGGGTCTATTAAGGTCAGAGTAATAGTTGTTATTATTTGAAATGGGGGATATTTCAGACCAAGTAGTTTGTTGGTAAAGATCAAGGATTCCATTTTGGACAAATTTGATCAAAAAACCTGTATATGTTATTTATAAACAAGGAAATAGGTATAGATAGAGAACAGGTCCAATTACTGAGCTTTAAGCATTTTGTCTTTAAAGAATCACCCCAAAATTGGTGAAACTGACAAAGAAGTTACAACCAAGTAGACAGAAAGAAAACTAAGAGGGTGGGGCACTCTAAATGCAAGTGCAGAGTGGGTGAATCACCTGTACCCAAAGCTGCTGGTAGATCCATTAAGATGAAACATGAGAATCGGTCACAGTGTTAGTACAGGAAGATCAAGGGACCCTTGCAAAGAGTGCTTTCACTGAGTGATGGGAATAAAAGACTTAATTGGAATGGGTTTAAGAAACAAGAGGAGAAGAAAAACTAGAGATAACAGTTATTTTCAAGGAAGTTTGTTCTAAAAGGACTCCGGTGATCTAGAGGTTGCGTGTTGCAACCACTAACTAACTGCAAGGTCAGCAGTTTGAAACCACTGGCAATCCTCGCAGGGGAAAGATGGGGCTTTCTATTCCCATAAACAGTAACAGTCTCAGAAACCCACAGGAGCAGGTCTACCTTGTCCTAAGGCAGTGGTTCTCAACCTTCCTAATGCTGCGACCCTTTCATACAGTTCCTCATGTTGTGGTGACCCCCAACCATAACATTATTTTCGTTGCTACTTCATAACTGTAATTTTGCTACTATTACGAATCGTCAAGTAAATATCTGATATTGCAGGATGTAGTTTCATTGCACAAATTGAACATAATTAAGGCATAGTGATTAATGACAAAAACATGCAATTTTATTTATTTAGAAATATTTATTTCTAATTACAAATAAACGAATTTTTGTCTTGAAGCATAGTGTAGCATGGGTAACAGTCTTCACACTGGTACTCGCCTGTGGGTGTATCTGCATGTGGGTGGACCTGCCTGGAGACAATAGAGGAGCAGTGTCTCAGTTCCTAAGGCCAGCGGAAATATGTTTTCTGTTTGCCAATGGTTTTAGGTGACCCCTGTGAAAGGGTCATTCGACCCCCCCAAGGAGTTGCAACCCACAGGTTGAGAACCGCTGTCCTAAAGGGTAGCAATGAGTTGGTATTGACTCAATGACAGTGAGTTTGGTTTTTTGAGCTTGTCCTAAAAGGAAGCATTACCCTGAGCCCCTCTTACCTATCCAACTTCTCTGTTTACTCTCTTACAACCTTTCACTGGAGACTTCCTCGAAACATAACATCAGTTTAATTTTGCATCTTTTTCCACATTTTCCACTGGTGGCTTTTGCACTTCCCTCTCTGGTACTTATCACCCAATCTTTATCTCCACTTGCAGCTTCAGTCAGAATCTAATTAATTATCTCCAGCTGGCTGTCCCACCATCACCTCAATTTAAAGATGTTTCAGAATCCACCTCACATATATCCTCCTCCATTATCCTCTCTCTGTTGGTTCCACTACCATTTCTCCAGAAATTTAATCTGGAAAGCTTGAGATAAAATGTTTGCTTTTTCTTCGGAAAACTATTGCCAGTTAAACCCTTCAAGGTATTTCTATTCCTTCTGAGTTTTCAATAACTGAACCTTAGATTGTCTCAGGCCTAGACTAACTTCCTTTCTGCTCTTCCTGTCTGTTAGAACATTCCTGTAGGTTCTTTCTCATGGATTGCTGCCTAACTAATCTTTCCTAAAGACTCTCACCTATGTTGACGTCATGATTATATTTGGGTAGAGTGTCTAGCTAGTTAATAATACTACTGAGCTGAAGTAGTGTGGTGTGATGAAAAATAGTATTTGGCTCTAAATCAGGAAATTCGGCTTTATGATTCAAGCTAGACCAATCTCGTTTCTCTGGGCCTCTTTGACCTCATCGATTAAATTAAGACATTGGATTCAAATGATACATGTGGTCTTTTCAAGCCCCAGTGTCTTTACTATTCTAGAATATTATTGAACTCCCTGTCTAGTACTACTTGAATCCAACCTCAACTCCTCATATTAATACCTAAGACCTTCTATAATCTAACCTTGCCCAATTCACACAAAGTATACCCAACTGTGTGGTAAAATAGTCTCTTCCAGTTAGATTGGCCCTTTTACTTTCCCTTTTCTCTAAACAGATTATTTTAATTTCTGGACATAAGTGAGCTTCTGTTCCTTTCACTCTGTGGTAGTTACATAATCTGTTGTCAATTTGAGACTTAAGAGTGAAGGAGTAGAGCTTGATGACCTCATTTGGAGGCACTAAGGAGATAAATAGCTTGCTGGAGGCGGGATTACACACACACACACACTCCCTGCAAGATTCACCTGCGAACAAGACACATGGAGCTACACTAGAGCCGTGAAGCAGAAGGAGCCACATGAAGACCCTACCAGCACTGAGATGCTTCCACTGCCATTGGGTCCACAAGACTTTTCAAAACCCACTGGCATGTGACTATCCTGCATTCACCATAATTGCATGTATTTCGTGAGTCTGAAGAGGAATTTATAGATTGGTATCGGACAGATGGGCTAATTTCAGCATTATGGACTTGATCTGGACTGGGCTGGGATGTTTTCTCAATATTCAATTGCTCTTGTATATAAAACTCTTTCTTCTACACGAATGTCCCTGAATTTTTTTCTCTAGTCCACCTGGACTAACACATACTCTAAATATCCTTCGTCTAACTGATGTGTCATCGTCTAGGTCATATTCTGCTAGACATGTTAGACTGTTGCTTGAAGAAAGAACTTAATATGTTTCTCAGAATCTTGTGCATACATCATCTGGTACAAATAACCATTCATGCTCATGTTTTATTTCCTTCATGTTCCAAGATGTATGAGCCACCAAATATAACTTGCATTTAAATGTTAATAGCAATCTAGTTTTTATTTGATGCAAAAATTCTGAAGAACTCACTATAATAAAAATAGTCTAGCCTATATTGGTAAAATATGACAATATAACTAACACAAATGGCTTCATATAGATATCAAATAGAACCATGTTAAAAACAACCAAAAGCACTACTCATCACTAAAATGTTTGTTCGCTAATTAAATTTATAGCACACTGTCTCTGTTGTGGCGTCATGAGCATGAATTTTGAAGTTAGACAAATCTGAGCTCAGATGTCGTATCTCCCAGTACTTAGCTCTCTGACCAACTTACCACTTGGACCCTAAGTTTGCTCACCTATGAAATGAAAGCAAGATATGTCACTGAATTTTTAGGATTATCACATTATTATGATGATATTAAGATAATGCTTGCAAAGTACATCTCACAATATCTGGCACAGAATAGATGCTCACAGAATAGTTGTTTGTACCCATCCTTTGATCCTGGCCATCTAATTCCCTTCCTTAATATCTAACCCCGTACTGTGCTGCTGTAGTCCAAAGACCCACCAGCCATTGTGCTGGGCTGCCATAAGCCTTTGATACCTTTTCATCACTTCATACTCATGCTGTCACAACTGTTTCAAAGCACCTAAACCTTGATGTACTTTTATACCCAGGGTTCATTTGTTTCCAGAAAGAAATTAATTGCCCCAGCCCAAAGTAAAATTGTGAAGTAATCAACTTATATTGGATATCTCTGGCCTCCATTGTTGCTTCTTTTTGACATTTTAATTGTCTGGTTTCTTTTTGTTATCAGGGTTCCTCCCCCTAACTAATAATAAATAAATAGGAATCTGATAAGATATTTATATTTATATGAACTGTAATTCTATCCATACTGGTACCAGCTCGATAGTTTCTTTATCATCAGTCTAGCCTTCTGGTAATAATAAGTCTTCCATCATCTGAAAACTTTGATAATATGAATATTTAATAAAACTTGAGTTGGGGAAAAAGAAGTACATTTAAATGATCTAATAATATTCTTAACTTTCATAGTAGAATCAGCAGTGATGAATTATTTTAATAGCTTTTTAATTGAAAGATATAAATATAGTAAAATAGGCTCCTTTAACCTACAAATACTCATACTAGACTTTATATATGTACAGTCATAATTTTTCTATCACACCCACCTTCTTTTCCACCCTCCACCTCAAAGGTGGAATTATTTTGAAGTTAATATACAAAGATTTTTTGTTATGAAAAAAACATTTGTGTAAAGTTTATTTGTCCTCCCATTTTACTTTAGCTTCTGCATTTCTAAACTCAAAGTAAAAGTAAATGTAATACTTTCTGTTGAAAATAGCATTTGTATAAAATGGTTTTCTGTGTTTCTTACTATCTAATTAATACATACAGAAATGTCTGGAGTAATGGCTCTTTTGTTAATGATGGTTCTTTCTAGGGGGGTAGATTTGAGGAGTGTTTTTAAAATTTCTGTACTCTTCTGTGTGAGAGCCTGATGATGAAGTGTGGGTTACACGGTCAGGGGTTACCTGCAATGTCAGCTAGAAACAACCGGTCGCTTCAAGTGTCAAAGAGGAGAGGTTCTACTCCCATAAAGCATTACAGTCTCAGCCACCTACAAGGGAGATTCCACCCTGTATCATAGGGTCGCTATGAGTCAGAATTGACTCAACAATGTTTTTTCCCAATAATGATTTTGAGTGAAGATACTTTCCTGCATTCACTGTTTAACTTTTTTCTAATAAACTTATTTATAAAATAGCAAATCATTTTTCAATTAAAATTTGGAGAAAAGTATTTCAAAATATCAAGACTTTGTTAATTTTTAACAATTATAACTTTCAGGGTACAACTCTACCTCAAGCAATAAGTCAAGTAACTCAACATCATAAATCTGGCATCGATGACAACAGTATTAAAGATCAGCAAAGAAAACATGACCCCCATAAAAAATGTAAGTTTCTTTAAAAAATGTAAATTTCCAATTAGAAAAGTATATTTGCAGTGCTAAATGCTTGGGTTTGTTGGCTTTTTAGAATTAATAGCTTTACTGTAACATAATTCATATACCATAAAATTGACACTTTTTAAATAGACAATTCAGTAGAATTTTTTGGACTTTTATGAAATTCTGAAACCACTGCCACTATCTAATTCTAGAATATTGTTAAACCACAAATGATGCCTGATATTCCTTATGGTCACTCTCCATTTTCTCCTAGCCCTGACTGCTGTCGACCACTTATCTTCTTCCTGCCCTAATGGATGTGTGTATTCGGGGCATTTCATACACATGTACTGATGTAACATAAGGGCTTGTGTGACTGCCTCCTTTCACTTGGCATAATGTTTTCAAGGGTTACCCGACCTTGCATCAGTCTTTTATATGATTTTGCTCATGACATTGGTTTGAATCTACCTTGGGCCTATTATAAATAATGCTTTGGGTACTCTTTCAGGAGGTTTAGTGTAACATATACTTGCAGTTTTCTCAGATATATGCCTAGGAGGAGAATGCTAGGTCACATGACACCTCTATTGATAACATTTTGCGGACCACCAAACTGCTTTTCTTTTTCTTTTTTTTAATACTTTCATTGGGGACTCTTACATCTCTTATCACAACCCATATATTCATCCAGTGTGTCAAGCACATTTGCACATATTGCCACCATCATCATTTCAAAGCATTCTCTTCCCACTGGAGCCCCTGATATCAGCTCCCCATTTCTTCCCCCTCCCTCCCCTAATCTTCCCGGTGTCTACTCTCCTTTTTGGCCCTGCAAACTGTTTTGCAAAGGGACTGTATGATTTACATTCACAGCATCAATATATTTGAGCTCCAATATGTCCGTATCATCAGCTGTTATTTCCCTTTTTTCCTTACTGTCTTAGGAAATATCTAAGTCGATGTGAAGTAAATGTTCATTGTTGTTTTTATTTGTATGTCATTAACAACTAAACATACCTGCCTGTTTTTCTTAGCTAGTATAACTTTGGAGAACTAACTATTCAGTTAGTTACTCTATTTGAAAATTCATCTTTTTTGTCTTAAATTGCAAAAGTTTTTTTTATATTTCTAGATGGTAAACCTTTGTTAAATATATGATTTGCGAAAGCTCACACTCTGTGTGCTGTCTTTAGACTTTCTGCACAGAACCCTAGAAGCAAAATATTTTAATTTTGATGAAATCTAATTTATTTTATTTTATTTTTTGGCTTGCTGGTACTTGGATGTGCTGCCAGAACAGAGGAAGGATTGGTAGTTGGAAAATATTGCCTTGGTCATAGAAACGACACTGGAGATCACATGATAGAATTTTGCAAGACCAAAGACTTAATAATTGCAAATGCCTTTTCCAATAACATAAGCAACAACTATACAGAGCATACTATACAACTTATAAAGTGATCAAGTCAAATTCATCTAACTTCAAAAATGCAAAACATATATTTATTTTAATTTATTTATTTATTATATTCATAAATGCAGTGAGAATTCTTTATACGTACTATGTATGCTTATGTACCTTTCATAACCGCATGAATCCATATTGCACAACACAACACAATTAACTTTGTTCATTTTTTGTCATTACCTGAGTTTGCTCTGATGACATGCACTGAATGGAATGAGCCAGGGATGCCAGCCTCAAGCACACTTCCAAATGATCATCAGTCATGGTGGAACGGTACTTGGACTTAATGGTCTTTATATGGGAAAAGGCTGACTCACATAAATAAGTAGAGCTGAGTAATGCAGTCAAGGAGGTAGCACATTTTCTCATGTTTGGGCACTTTCCCTCTGCGAATAAGTTCCAGAACTGTTCAGCTGAATGTCGACTTGTAGTGTCAAAATCTCCCACTCCATGTGAAAGTGATACGTTTTTGTCTTCTCACTTGGTCCAGCTCCCCCACTTATTTTAATGCCGTTTCTTACGTTTACGAGGGGAAAAAATCAAGATATAAAAATTGGCGCTAACTTAACTTGTCAGTTTTGCTGCACTTAGCGCCGTTCTTTCTTCATGCTTTTGATTGCATCTGATTCACTGCATTGTAGATCAAGTGAGTAACAGGACTGACGACAGGCTTCCGTCTATTTGAGTGCCATGCGATCTACCCGCACTACATTTGCCGTCAACTAGCAAGTGTATCGTGGTGGGCATATTGAGCACCCTGCTCTACAATGTAATGTCCATTATACCTCGCCAGATGGGTTATACAGAGATGAAACCTATTTTTATCTGTGGAAAGAGACAGTAGAGGTATTCAATCTCATCAACCAAAATAAAGCCCTGGAGTGACTGGGGCACAAACGTGTCCATTGCTCAGATGCAAGTTCAAGTGTAAGCTGAAAAAATTAAAACAAGTCCAAAAAAGACAAAGTGTGACCTTGAGTATATCCCACCTGAATATCACACATGAAAAAAGCAAAGAGTCATTAAAAACACCAAAAAAAAGAAAAGATCCAATGTCAGAAGAGACTGAAACTTGCTCTTGAACATAGTAGGCAGCACCGATGAGGAATCTGGCTGTCAGTTCTCCATGTATTACTGCAGAGAGGTTACAGAACAGGATTTAGATATTTTATGTAAAAATCAACATTCATACCTACACATTCCATTTCCAAAGATGAGTATTTTGATCTATGAAAGGAACAAAATTAGCTTTAAGGTTTATCCCGCTCCTTAGGCCGTTATTTTGGTTGGTGGCCTCTGACAAGCAGCTTCTTGGGATAAATTTTATTTCTCATCCCCTTCAGAAGGGTCACAAACAAGGAAGAGACAAGCTAGTCAGGGTGCAGTATAGCACCAATGAAACACACAACTTTCCTCTAGTTCTTTAATGTTTTCTCTCCCCCCCACCCACTATCATGTCTTACAAATCCAACTAGACCAGAGCATGTACACTGGTACAGATATGAGCTCACAACACAGGGAACCCAGGACAAATAAACCCCTCAGGACCAACAATTGGAAGTGATACTAGGAGGGTAAGGGAAGGTGGGGGAGGAATGGGGAACCCTTTCTCACAATGATCTACATATAACCCCCTCCCATGGATCAGACAACAGAAAAGTGGGTGAAGGGAGACAATAGTCAATGTAAAACATGAAAAAAAATTTATAAATTATCAGACTCGTGAGAATGGGAAAAAATGAGAAGCTGATACCAAGGACTCAAGTAGAAAGAAAATGTTTTGAAAATGATGATGGCAACATGTACAAAGGTGCTTGACACAATTGATATATGTATGGATAGTGATAAGAGCCCCCAGCAGCTACTCATTCTTCTCTTGATCAAAATATTCCCAAGTTTCAGAAAATCATCTGTACATTCAAAATATAAAGCAATTGCTTTTTACTTATGTATTCACCTGCTATTTATCATGCTATTATATGCCAATTTTGAGAAGTTCTGGAAGAAATGAGTGAATCAGATGGACGAACTTTCTCCTCTCCTGGTGTTCACATTCTAAGGTGGAAATTCATAGTAGCAAGTAAACCATAAATGCCATGTTCTGAACTAATGATAGTGTTTTAAGTAGCTAAAAGTCAAAATGCTATTTTAAATAAGGTGTTCAACAAGGCCTCTGAAAAGATTACATTTGAACCAGAGACATGAATAATACAGAGATGTATTTATTGTACAAAGCCATGTGAAGAGCTTCCAGCAGGGAAACTGATTCAAGCGCAGGATCGGAGACTAATTTATTTTATTTCTCTCTCCGTATAACTTTATAAGTGTGCACTGGTGGGGCAGTACTTGCGCGGTGGCCGTCTGCTCCCATACAGATTTACAGCCTTGGAAACCCTACTGGGACATTCTACTCTGTTCAGTGTTGCTAGGAATTGGAATCCGTTTGAAAGCAACAGGTTATTGTGGTGGTTACAGTAGTTGTAATGTATGACATGTATTATAAAAGTAATTTTGAATATTTTTGAAAGAAATATATTAAAATATGGTTCAGTTTGATAAATGCATAGACTAATTATTTTAACACTATATATTTTTTCTTTTGCATTTTAAGTTAAATACAGATTTGTGTTTCTATAAAGCCAATATCGTTGAAGATTTTATCTTTCATAATTGTGAATTTTCTTCAAATTATTTGTTTACATATATTTGTATAAGTGATTTAAGCCCTTTTGTTGAATATCAACTGGTTATCTTGTGTGGGGTCTTACAACAAAGATTAAAGTTAATGCAAATCAATTCACTTTTCCTTTTCCTTCTTAAAACATTTTTTAAATAATACTTTCTTATGTTCCTCCCCTTCATCTCCTGTCTTATTTTTCCTTTTCCCTTACCCTTTCTTTTCACCTTTGGTTCCCTCTTTTCCTATTTTCCTCTTTAACACTGACTTCAGGCCTCTCTCCTCCCATCCCCTCCACTCCTTCTGCATTTACCTGTTACCATCCCAGCCCCGACCGCCCCCTGCCCTCTTGCGTCCTTTGGGCTTTCCTTTCTCTCCCCACCCCACCCGCAACCTTTTTTAGATTCACGTAGATACAGTCCAATGATAAAAAGTAGTAACATGAGTTAATGATTACCCATTTTAATCCAGTACAATTACCATCATAGAATATTGTACAATGATTACAAACTGTGTTTCTAATCTTCACTTATACCAGTGGTTCTCAACCTGTGGGTCACGACTCCTTTGGGGCTTGATGATCCTTTCACAGCAGTTGCCCAGTTCATCACAGTAGCAAAATTACAGTGATGAAGTAGCAACGAAAAAGATTTGATGATTGGGGGTCACCACAACATGAGGCACTAACTGTATGAAAGGGTTGAGCTCAGCATTGGGAAGATTGAGAACCACTGCCTTATGCCCTTATTCCTTAGATCCTATAATTTGCTAAATAATATGGATTATGTCTCCAGCTCTTCCAATAAATCATCCTCCCCATTTTTCTACCGTTCCCCAATTTCTTTTGACTTTTTCTTTTAAATCATGTGTCGGCCAGGAACTTAATCTAATCTTGCTGAAGCCACAGCTCTTGCCGCTTGCTTACAGCATGTTGCTGGTTGTTGGATCCTTGCTACCAGTTTCAATCCAGTGCTCAATATCTGCTTCCAGCCTGCTTGCCGCACTAGTGCCATCAGCCCCCAGGATGCTCCGTATCCTGAAACTAAACTGGGGTTCTGAGATGCCCTTAGACATCTTGCCATGCTTTCCACTTCCATGTCTTTGCTCCCATTATTCCTTTTGTGTAAAACACTTAGGCTTCTATTCGGCCTTTTAAAAGTCACCCATCCTGAAAGGCCCAATTCAGATGCTACTTTTCCTTTCCCTTATTGTTACCTGTGGACATCTCTTCTCCATCTCACCTGTTATATTATTCCTCATGATCACATACTGAGTCCTTTGGGAATTTTCAGTGTTTTGCTATGGAAAATATTTTATAAACTTAATTGGTATACAGTAAACTCATTAATTCACCAAAATTTCTATTACCTTGTCTCTAGTTAAAGAAGAATATAAGAATCCTAAAAGTGAATGTCAAACACAAAAATTATCAAATAAGCAGGTAAGCTTTCCTTTATTTTTTAACATATAAATGCTTTATTGAACAGTCACAGCACATCCTGCTTGATTAAGTGGCCGACCAGACATCTGAGAGGCGGAAGCAGACTCACTGCAGCCTCTGGGCTTCTCGCTTGGACCCCAATAAGTGGACACGTCCCTCTTGTGCATGGGGCCTTTCATGTTTGGGATGATGGAGCAGTCGTGTCGTCTGTGAGCTCCAGGTGCATCTAGGAGACTGGCCAGCTTAACGGCTTCACACAGCTGATGTCCGTGATGAGTGCACAGCAGGCTGGCAGAGAGCAAGCTTACCTTTGGGATTGTACAGTGTGTGTGTGCGCGCATGTGCGCGCACGCAACATCTGCTAAGTGTGTGTACATTTGAGGTACTTTTTAACATCAAATTTCTAGTAGATGATTTTTAAAATATAATTGTTCTGTGGCACTATGCAACTCCTTTAACCAAATTTGTAAGAGCCACTGGATGGGAAATTATACAGCAAGAATTCAGGATTTGGAACTAGAAACATCTGGCTCCAAGTCGTCTTTCTGCCACTTAGTTACTGATTGGCTTTGAGATATTCATTTCACATCTTGCAGCCTCCATTACTCCATCATTTAAATGAAGATACAATTGCCTCTCTGTATACCTGTGTCTGTTGTGGGTGCCATGGAATCAGAGCTGACGCATAGTGACCCGTGGGGCAGACTAGACCTGTCCCACGGGATTTTCTCGGCCATCATCTTTACAAAAGTAAATCACCAGATTTTTGCCTACAAAGCACCATCCTTTTGGCTAGCAGCTGAGAGCTAAACTGATGAGCCTTCAGGTCTCATTTAAATCTATATGTACATATGTGTGTGTGCCTGGAGATAGATATGTGGAAATATATGTTACTATAAACAACAACAACAAAAAACCCACTCACTGCCATCAAGTCAAAGCTGGCTCAGCAACCCAATAGGATAGTATAGAAATGCCCCTGTGCGTTTCCAAAACTAATTTATTACAGGAGCCTAAAGCCCCATATTTCTCTCAGGTGTTAGTTTACACCATGAAATTATATAAATAAAAAAGCAAGCCTAATAGGGTTAAGTATTAATTCTGGGCAGTTAGAAGATTATGATGGAAGCCAAGATCATTGAATATAGGCTCCACAAACAACAAATAACAACGAGGGCACTTATAGTATGTACGTTTCTCTGCTTATTATTATCTAATACGAAGACTTAACAGTTAGATCTCTTATACTAATTGTTGTATTGAGTCGTGTGCTGTTGGGTCCGTTCCAGTCATAGAGACCTTATATGCAACAGAACAAAATAGGTGTGTGGTCCTGCACCATCCTCACAATCAACCACATTTGAGCACATTGTTTCATCCCTGCATTATCACTATCTCGGTGAGGATCTTCCTTTTACTATACTAAGCATGATATCTTTTCTCCAGAGACTAGTCACTCTTGAAAACATTTCTATAGTGCAAGAGACAAAGTCTTGCCATCCTTGCTTCTAAGAAGCATTCTAGTTGCATTTTTCCGAAACAGTTTCTGTGCTCCTCTTGCAGGCAGCCCATCGCGTGTTCAGCAGTGATTGCCAACACTGTGACGCAAAGGCATCGCTTTTTCTGCACTTTTCCTTATTTATCGTCCAAGCATACTTAATTCTCAGAGTGATATCTTTATTTCTTAACACCTTAATGAGGTTTTTTTGCAGCACATTTGCCCAATGCAATATGTCATTGATTGTTTGACTGCTACTTTCGTGGGTGTTAAATGTGGATCCAAATAAAATTAAGTCCTTGATAGCTTCTGTCATTTCTCTTTATCCTGATGTTGCTTATAAGTCTAGTTGTGAGACTTTTTGCTGCTTTAACTTGTGGTATAATTCATATTGAAGGCTGTAGTCTTTTATCTTCTTCAGTAAGTGATTCAAGTCCTCTTTGCTCTGAGCAAGATTGTGTAGAAACTTGAATTTTGTCTTCAGTTCTTTGAGCTGGAGAAGTGCTGCCCGTAGTTTTCTCTTTGGTTGTCTAAGTCTAGGTCTTTGTGCGTTCCATCATAAACTCTACGATGTCTTCCCAAGCTGCCCTTTGACACTTCCTGTTCAGCTCTTTGACCTCATCGTTTCATCTGTTTCCTGTTGTTACTTAAATGTATGTTCAAGAACAAGTTTCCGGGTCTCTTCGGACATCCACTTTTGTCTTTTCTTTCTTCCCTGTCTTTTTAATGACCTTTTGCTTTCATTTACATCAGCGGTTCTCAATCTGTGTATCGTGACTCCTTTGGGGGCCGAATAACCCTTTCACAGGGGTTGCCTAAGACCATCGGAAAACACCTATTTCCAGGAGGGTTCTCCCACATGCAGATACACCTACATACGAGTACCTGGCATGAAAACGGTTACCCATGCTACACCATGCTTCAAGACATAATTTCATTTATTTGTAACTAGAAATAAATATTCCACAATATATAATTACATATTTAAGATTAATCACTATGCTTTAATTATGTACAATTTGTAACAATGGAAATACATCCTGCATATCAGATACTTATATTAAAATTCATAAGAGTAGAAAAGTTACAGTTATGAAGTAGCAACAAAAATAATTTTATGGTTGGTCACCACAACATGAGGAACTGTATTAAAGGGTCATGGCATTAGGAAGGTTGAGAACCACTGATCTACATCATACCACAACTCATCTCTTCTTTGATCACTCGTGTATGATGTATCAAATCTGTCCTTGAGATGATCTCTGAATTCAGGTGGTCTATAATCAACTACCTACTTCAGTTCTTGTGGACTTGTTTTAGTTTTCTTCAGATTCAGCTTGAACTTGTACATATATAAGCAATTAATGGTCTGTTCTGCAGTTGTCCCCTGGTAAATGGAGTTCATTAATTGTTGATACCAGTGAGTGAGGGTTGAATTGTCTGATTGTTAAGACCTTCAGAAACTTATATGTTATAATTATCTTTCCTTGTAGAAAGGATTCATAAACAAGGACACCAGGGGCTTCCTTGGCAGTCTGGGGAACCCTGAGGTATTTCTGGGATTTGCAAGAAAACTCATTATGCTGACGCACAGCCAGAATCACTGCTACTATTACCACCATGGTTTATTACCCAAGTTCATGAATGAAGAAAATGCTAAATATAATTTAGAGCTTAGTGACAATAAAGGTGTAGTTTTTCCCCATACAAATGTACAGACTCCCTTTTGGTTTTCTGACCGCAGATATTTGCACATTTCATTCTCATAGTTTATATTGTCTTCTCGTGTGGCACCCGCAGTAAGGTTCTACTCAGCTCTTTTGCCTCGTCATTTCTTCCGTTACTATACGTACTCTGCTGTTGGAGTATGAGGTCCCCAGCACGCAAACCGGTCCTCAGAAGCGACTTTGCAATTGTGGAAAATAATATAGGCAGAGAGCAGAGCACAGGGGCTCCTTTTCCCAGTGTCAGGACCAAGAAAGTATTCTGTTTTCAAAAGGCATACACATTATACAGCGAACATGTTACGGTAGTCAATGGGTCATATCATAAGCAGATAACATAATAAATAAGCAGTGAGGTGAATCATCATCGTGACCTCATGCTAGTTGACTGAAATGCCCCTGGGCCCTCCCCAAGGGAGTAATCGCTGATCATTATCAGTAAGAATCAGAAGAGGGTTATGTTACATTTTACAGTGGGTTGGACTATAGAACCTGATTGCTCTTGTCTACAGGTAACCTCCAGGCACAGGAAATAGACATAGGTATGAAGTATCTTCTATGGTACCTCCTTTATGACGATTCATGTGTTCAGTCATGAGACTGTGTACTAAGATTTATTTTTATCATAACTGTGAGGGTCTTTCCCCCCTCCCCTGGAGTTGCCTTTCCAGACTCATAAGCATGGAGGATTTAGCTGCATTTCATTCTCATCCAGCCCCTCAGTTTACCACACTCTGCATTCAGCAGCAAGTTTAAGAGTCTCTTCTGACATCCACTTTAGTCCTTCCTTTCCTATCTTTCCCTGTAAAATGGAAAATAGTGCTTGAAAAAAATTGCAGACATGTATTTAGAACACTGCTAATAGTCATAAATGTTGTTTACCCCCACCCACCCCCCAAATTAAAAGCTTATTCTTAACTTTTTTATAGACTTTTGGAGGACCTGCCAAATGTAATATTAAACTACTGAGGAGAAATGAAAGTCCGGAAGTCTCA
Organism: Tenrec ecaudatus; assembly: GCF_050624435.1. NCBI lineage: Eukaryota > Metazoa > Chordata > Mammalia > Afrosoricida > Tenrecidae > Tenrec > Tenrec ecaudatus. The sequence continues at coordinate 137,735,273 of NC_134533.1, forward strand.
GAAACGCGACAGGCTGTGAGTGCTCCCTCACATGCCCTTGCTAAGGTAAAAGACCGGGCTTTCCACTCGCCTGCCCAAGCTGTCACCGTGGGAGACCGTGGGGTGAAACTGGAAAACACTTCATACATTCTGTTGCACACGTCCGTCCATCGTGAGATTTTCATCTTCATGCACACTGTCTGTATTCTTTCAGCCTAAGCCTGGAATTGAGAACTTTTTAGCATCCTTGAGTATCTCCAGAGAAACGGAAGTGCAGCCGTCTCCTCACAAAGAGCCTCCAAGTGAAGAACACTTGTCGCCGCAGTCATTTGCTCTGGTTCGTGTCACGCGGGAGCTTTCGTAGGATGGCAGCTGGGGCACTGGGGGTTATGACATGTACCCTGTGCGTCTGTTAGAGCCCTTTCTCTCACAGCGCTTCTGTGCTCATCTCTATCCTCAGCGTAGAGGAACCAGGCTTTCCTGGGAAGTTTAGCCTGTTTTGTTTGTTAGGTACCACAGCTCTCTGCTTTTCAAACACTGCTACTAGGTGATTAGGTCAAGCTAACAAAAGTTAAGCATTTTTTCTCTGCCAGGAAATGGGATTTATTTTTATATTTAATGTCTGACTGTTGATTTCTTTCTCTATTTGAATATAGTTAGCATCTTAATTTTTAACAATGAATTTCTTCAACATAGGAAAAATGAGCTGTTTAACGTTTCTTCTCCATCCCAATTATTCTCCCAAAAGAAGGGTACACGGATGCTTAAAGAAATTCTCAAAATTGATGGCTCTGATTCTGCGGACCATAGCAATGACGTGAAACAGTTTGGTAATGAAGTTACTGTTTCTTCTCATAGAAGAGATCAATATGGATCTTCCTCACAGCCTAAGCAAAATAAGAAGCTAGGTAAGTTAATCAGGTACTATTATTGATAACCAATATTTTCAAAAAATTCATTTCATTTGATTCTTTTTGTCATGAGTTTTTTTTAAATAAGGAGACTTGGTGGAGTAGGGTGTTATAAGGTGGGCTGTTAACCGAAAGGTCGGTGGTTCAAAACCATTCCTTGGGAGAAAGACAAACCTTTTTGCTCCCACAAGCATTTACACCCTCGGAAACCCACAGAGATAGTTCTACCCTGTCCTACGGAATCTCGATGACTCAGAATCAACTCGAAGACTTGCTTTTTATCCCATTTTAAAAAACAAAGCTCCTTTTACTTTTGAAAGAATGTTGTTATCATACTTAGAGCAATTATAAAATAATCTAATAGAACCATAGTCCATAAATGTCATCTTCTGATGGCTTAAATTTTATTCTTGCAGTTGCTCATTCTTTATATACAAAGCCTGGTATCTAAACCTGTTATCTAAATCTGGACCCCCCAACCCCAACTCATCTCCCTACAGCAGTTTGAAAATAGCTATATAAATAATTTGACCTTCTGAAATTTTTTCAAATCATTTATTGGGGGCTTGTACAACTCTGATCACAATCTATACATGCATACACTGTGTCAAGCACATTTCTATATTTGTTGCCCTCATCATAAGTCTATTTTTTTTCGAGTACATTTGTTCATTTGTTGCCTTCATCATTGGTCAGCTCCTTATCTTTTCCCTCCCTCTCCACTCCCTCCCCCTCAGGAACCCTGGATAATTTATAAGTTATTATTATTTTGTCATAAACTATCCGACATCTCCCCTCACCCACCTTTCTGCTGTCCATCCTCCAGGGAGGGGGGAATATGTAGATCCTGTGATCAGTTCCCCCAGTTTACCCCACCAACCCTCCACCTTCCCAGTATCACCACTCTCACCACTGGTCCTGAGGGGTTCATCTGTCCTGGATTTCCTGTGTTTCCAGTTCCTATCTGCACCAGCGTACATGCTCTGGTCTAACCAGATTTGTAAGGTAGAATGGGGATCATGAAAGTGGGGGGAAGGAAGCATTTAAGAACTAGAGGAAAGTTGTATGTTTCATCGTTGCTACACTGCACACTGACTGGGTCCTCTCCTCCCCACAACCCTTCTGTAAGGGGGTGGCCAGTTACCTACAGATGGGCTTTGGTTCCCCACTCCGCACTCCCGCTCATTTACAATGTTAGATTTTTTGTTCTTTGATGCCTGATACCTGATCCCTTCGATACCTGGTGATCACACAGGCAGGTGTGCTTCTTCCATGTGGTCTTTGTTGCTTCTGAGCCAGCTGGCTGCTTGTTTACTTCAAGCCTTTAAGACCCCAGACGCTTATCTTTTGATAGCCGGGTACCATCAGCTTTCTTCACCACATTTGCTTATGTACCCATTTGTCTTCAGCGGTCCTGTTGGGAAGGTGAGCATCATGGAATGCCAGTTTAATAGAACAAAGTGTTCTTGCATTGAAAGAGTACATGAGTGAAGGTCAAATGTCCATCTGCTACCTTAATAAGAAACCTATGTATATATGGACATAGATCTATTTCCCTATCATTTTTTATATATATTTACCTGTGTACATGCCTGTATGTAGACTTCTGTAAATGCCCTTTGCTTCCTAGTTCTTTCCTCAATTACCTTTTACTTTCCTCTATTCCCACTATCATGTTCAGCCATCATTTGAGTCTGAAATTTATTTTTTTTAATGAAAAATAATAATGTTGGAAATGGCTGTTTTGATCATTACATGTATACAGCAATTCATTTGCAAGAGATTTTCAGAAAATCTGCTGCAAAAGACTTACTTGACCTGTTAAACAGCGAAGATGTCACTTTGAGAACTGAGGTGCTCCTGACCCAAGCCATGATATTTTTTTCTATGCACAAGAAAGCTGAACTATGAGTAAGATAGACTGAAGAAAAATTGATGCATTCACATTGTGATGTTGGCAAAGAATATTGAAAGTACAGGATTGCCAGAAGAACAAATAAGTCTAACTCAGAAGAAATACAGTCAAAATGCTCCTTAGAAGCAAGACTGATGAGACTTTGTCTCACATCCTATGGGCATATTATCGAGAGAGATCCGTCCCTAGAGATGGATTGACAGTTCTTGCACAGGGAGCTCAAATATAACAACAGTTGTAAGGATGGCACACGGCTAAGCAATGCTTTGTTCTCTTGCACATAGGGTCACTGAACCAACTCAACAGCACCGAACAAGAACAATCAACATAGTTAGGAGACTATAGCTGGCACATTTTCTTTTTTCTTTTTAGTGCCCATTTTTCTAAAACAATTTTATTACCATGTCATCCACATGTCATGCAATTCAATAATTTATTGATATCAAGAAGTGTTAATCAATTGTCACCACATTCAATTCTAGAACATTTTCTTCCTAGTCCTAATTTTTATTCATGTATTTTGTTTTCTAATTAAGGCAAAAATACACACAACAAAACATTCCATTTAATTTCTATATGTATAATTCCGTGTCATTGATTATACTCTTCATATTATTCAACCATTATTGATATCTTTTTCCAAATTATTCCACCATTGTTAATATAAACTCAATGTTTGCTAGGCAACAGCTCTTTCTCCTTCACCCATAGTAACCATTGGTCAAGTTTGCTTTCCTTTTTTTCTTTTTTCAGTAGTTTTCTCGATATAGTATTCACATATCATATACTTCTGTGGTTAAGTTGCTTTTAAAAAGAGTAGTACATGCACACCCCCTTACTGAAGGGTTGTGGGAGGAGACGAGCCAGTCAGGGTGCACTGTAGCAATGATGAAACATACAGCTTTCCTCTAGTTCCTGAATGCTTCCTCTCCCCACTATCATGATCCCGGTTCTACCTTACAAATCTGGCTAGACCAGAGGATGTACACTGGTACAGACAGGAACTGGAAACACAGGGAATCCAGGACAGATGATCCCTTCAGGACCAGTGGTGAGAGTGGCGATACTGGGAGGGTAGAGAGAGGATGGGTTGGAAAGGGGGAACCGATTACAAGGATCTACATAGAACCTCCTCCCTGGGGGATGGACAGCAGAAAAGTGGGTGAAGGGAGACGGTGGACAGGGCAAGATATGACAAAATAATAAATTATCAAGGGTTCATGAGGGGTGGAGTAGCAAGGGAGGGGGGGAAATGAGGAGCTGATGCCAGGCCTTAAGTGGAGAGCAAATGTCTTGAGAATGATGAGGGCAATGAATGTACAAATGTGCTTTACACATGGATGTACGTAAGAGTTGTATGAGCCCCTAATACAATGATTAAAAAAATAGTATATACATTATCACAATCTATTCTAATGCTGCCTGCCCCCTCCTGCATTCATTCTTTGCTCCCCAGATCTTTCCCAACCCCCAACATGCCCAATAAGCCATTACATCAGTTACTGTCTCCTACATCCACTCCTATGCTTTACAAACTAGGAAACCCGACAGAAACAATAAAAAACAAAATCAAAACAGCAAGAAGAAACTAATGATAAAAAAAATAAAGATAAAAATAAAGAGTGAGAAAGAAAAGACCACCATAAATATTTGAAAAGCCAGAGAAGAAATTTTTGTCACAACCTAGGAAGAAATACTTGAGCCTAGAAATACTTTGAGTAAATTCAGGTTGGGTCAAGTGTCATATAATATCATGGCTCGATCCACAGTAATATGTCTGGCACATATTTGTTGTTAGGTGCCACCAGTGGATTTTCAAATCATAGTGACTACTGCCCCCGTAAGATTTTATAGGATATAATCTTTATGGGAGCACATTGCCAGGTCTTTTCTCCCTCAGAGCCTTAAGGTGGGCTCAAACTGTCAACCTTTTAGGTCAGCAACTAAGCAATTTAATCATTATACCACCAGGCCTCCTCCTGGCATATAGTAGGTGCCAATAAGTGATATCATTATTATGATAAAATAGTTAACATAAAAGCCGTAAATAATTAATGGGAAACAGATATTGAAGGATGTAACACAAGTTCTGGGACATTATTGAAATTCAATAAATGTCCATCAATGCCTCCATCTCCCCTATAGCTTAGTGTCTCATTTATGTAATGATCTGTTACAGCCTTTCCAGGAACAGTGGCTAATATGAAAGTGGGAGGGGATAAAAGTTTCTCAGAAATAAAAAATGTTTGAGAATAAATAGATCAGAGACTATTAGAATCAAAAGCTGGAACAGAAGGACCTAGCACCATTGTACTTCATCAAATAGTAGGATAAATGATTTAAAATTACAATCACTGTAGAGACTAATTTTGTATAATAATGATAGACTTGCTGCTGAAACACAGAAAAATTAATATTTAAAGCAATATTGGTACAGTTCCACTTTCAAAGACATGTGATTTTAATTTTTATTTCATCGGTAAAATAATAAAGGTTATAGATCTAAGTCAAGAACCCTGAATCTGAGCTGCATCACAGAAGCAGCTACTGGTTCTACAATTCTGTGCAAGCTACTGAACGTCGTTGTAAGTCTACAGTAGTAAGGATCTGGATGGATTTTTCATGGAGATATTTTCTTGTCCCAGGAGTGGCTTGTTGATCATAAAGAATGTAATTTTAGAATTTTTACCTTCTGTTCTACTTAAATATTTAAAAGACTTCATTTCAGGAAAAAATGTTTCATTTTGGAGCAGAGGAAATGTGACCATGTGTGCTGGAATGTAAGGTGGGGTTGCGAGCCGAAGCTGGAATCCGAAGCCTCAAAATTAATGATGAATCCTGGGTCAGCGCAGTAAAGCCTCGCCTGTTCACATTGCCCAACAGTACCGTACTTTAATAGTCACTCAGGATGGGACGTTTTGACAGTGGCATACCATGTTCTAAAATCTTACAATTTATAATCACCTGAAAAATCTTTCTTAAGACCTCAGTAATTTTAATTAAACCAAACTCATCTACCATCAAATTGATTGACATGTACAATGACCCTACAGGACAGAGCAGAACTGCCCCTGAGAGTTTTCAAGACTGTAATCTGTACACGAGTAGAAAGCCTCATCGTTCTCACTTGCAGCAGCTAGTGGTTTAACCCACTGAGCCACCAGGACTCCTGGGGGGATTTAGGTAGTACTAAATAATTCTTTTTTTTTTCTCCATGGGAAATTCTTAATTTTTTCATTTGTTAGCAATTTCGTGCTTTTTCTGCTATAAAATTTGTAACACTTAAATCATTTGAGATGCCATTTTCCTAATACAGATACATTCTCCTCTCTTTTATAGCAGCTTACATGAACAAGTCTCACAGTCCTAATGAGTACCATAATGTCCCATCTATGGACAGTGTGTGTTGGCCAACTCCCAGCCAGATCCCTTCTGTTTCCACACCAGTAACTGAACTTTCTCGAGTTTGTTCCCTTGTTGGAATGCCACAACCAGATTTCTCCTTTCTTAGAACACCACAGGTATTTTATTGTATTGTCTCGTTTACACCATTTCTTTAATACTGAACTTAAGTTGACTAAGAATCTATGACTAGAAAAATGTAATGAGGCTGGTTATTATTAATTTTGTCACATTATGATAGCATACAGGTTTGCTTCTCTTTCTAGCCGTTCCACTGGTGCCTAGCCAGAGCTTCTCAAAGAAACCAAGGCAAGAAGCATGGGCAGCAATGTGCCAGAATGATCCTTCAGTGCGAACAAGCTCTTGTTCTTGGCCCCAGGGCAGTTCTCAAACTGTTTAGTGTCAGAACCACCTAAGAGTGGTAAGAGCAGATCCCAAAGACTTGTTTACTTGAGTTCTAATCATCCATAGTTACCATGACAGAGATTGAGATTAAAAACATCCTTTTAATGTTTATAAATTCATTTTTTATTTTAAAAACTTAAATGAGTAGCATTACTCTACATATTTACAAACATTTTTATCACTGTTTTAATAAACAAAGCAAGTTTCTCATATCTGCTTCTGTATTCATTTTTTGTAATACATTTTTTGATTGATATATCTGCAGAAAAACTGGCCTCGCAGGTAGATAGCTTTACAAAGGAAGGACATTTTAATAGCTTTTTCAGATAATTGTGCATATTCTTGGATACTATTTTAAAACTTATAAAGTAGTATTTTCTTTAAGAGCCATTGAAGTATATAATCTGAAACCATATCAGTGACCTGTTTTGTAGTCTTTGTTTCTGTTTTGTACTCTTTATTCTTATTTTAAAATGAGAATGAAAAAGGCAATTGACATCTAAATACTTTGTGAAAATAATTTGAGCCCTAAAAAGCCTTCGTAAAGAGCTTCAAGGCTTCCCAGATTCCCTTTACCAACCACTCCCTACAACAAAGCTTGTTTTTAACTTCTTCCCTGTGAAATTTCTGATGGGTTCCAAGCTCACACAGAAGAAAAGTTAAACCGATAATATTATATGGAGGTGACTACCTTCTCTAAGGCAGGGGCAGGCGGGTAGGGGGTGGGTAACTTTATTTTTAAATTGTAAATATAAAGAGTTATAATTTAGATGTGCAAATAAAATTAGAATCTTCTCATATTAAATTTGTAGAAGTTGCTTCATATTAGAAAATATCTGTGAATCGCTATATAGTGTAAAGCAGGAACCAGCAACTTTTCTGTAATGAACTAGATAGTGTTATAGGGTTTTGGCCTCTGCCATGTAAAAACAGCCATAGATGGCGTGGGTGTGCAAAGTTGTGAGCCTGGCTGCCCGAGTAAACCTCTTTACAAAAACAGGTGGCAGGTCTGACCACAGTCCTCAGTGTAAAGGAAAGAAGTTGCTGGCTGTTGTTTACTCTAGGATATTTGACCCTTCAGCCAGCTTTGAGAGTACTTTAGTTGGTAAACATTGAGAGATAAGGTAGCATGCCAACCCAAAATGTAAACTGATAGTCTTTACTTGAATTTTTCGGTTCTTTGTTACAGAATGTTATAGAATTTTCTAGACAAACCATGTCATGAATATTTATATTCCTTCTCGTAGACAATGACAGTCTGCCAGGTAAAGTTGTCTAATGGGTTACTGGTACGTGGACCACAGTGCCACTCTGAAAATGAAGCCAAAGAGAAAGCTGCATATTTTGCTTTGCATCAGTTGGTAAGAACTGCCCTTGACTTCTCTATTGGGATTTTAATTAGTCTATATGGAAAAATTTTTGCATTGTCTTACAACTTTTAAATACCTTCACAGAGCTCACTGGGAGTGAATTTCTCTGTGCCTCTACCAATATTTCCGAAATATCCACCTGCTGTACCACCTGGAACCATTCCTTCAGTTTTTCCTCAAGCTACCAGTAAGATATTTTGCTTTTTAAATTATTTGTCATTGAGTTGTTATTTTAGATAATTTAAGAAGTACTAAGGCATCCAAAAAATTCCTCCAAATGTCTAGGAATATACAAGCAGATTTTAACAAGTCAACATGAAACCAAAGCCTGTAAATTTATCTGAAATGCTCTTCTTCTCTCCAGCTCCAATGCAGCTAGAGTGGGACAGTGTCTGTAGTGGGCAGGTCCGTACTCAGCAATAACTGCCAATGTTAGGTCTCTGGAGTGGTTTACCTCAGTTCTTCACAACGCTGGAAGAATTCTTCATATGGCAGAAGCATGTTTGTGGCCCAAGTGGCTTTTTATGAGGAAAAGGGAAGTTTTAGGTACTCACAGGAAATCCCAGGGGCCAAGAGAAGGAAATTCCAAAAGAGCACCCTGAGAGAGCGGCCTGAGAGGGAGCATGGACCCGGAGGCCCCATTGGGGTGTGTGTACCCCTACCCTCTGGCCTGAATAAGAGTGAAGTCAGAGGAGTCGAAGAGGCTTGACCTTCCTGTGGCATGCTCTTAGGATGGGGAGGTGTGGTTAAGGTCTTGGCCTACCTCATTGGCTGAGTGTAAGAAGTGCACCTGGGTAAGTTATGTCATGCGGCTGGGCCTTGTCTGTGCACCCCAGTGGACCTGGCACCTGGGCGTAGGGGGCTTGTGTCCGAGCATGCTCAATTTGGATATTTCCATAGGTGTCTAATTAATTTGCCTGATTTCTTTCCAACCCATTTGTTGTGGCCCTATGCAGGCTTTGGGGAGACAACCCCCCCTTAGTCCCTACTGTGGCTACGTAACACCAACAAATGAATTTGAATTTAGTGAAACACTAAGAACCAGAGATGCAGAAGCAAGGGGGGGAGAGGGTGGAGAGAGGAAAATAAACAACAAAAAGACAGGTGATGTGGGTTTTAAGCTGTAGATATAAAAAAAAAAATTTAAACCACCCTTCGGGTGAGGAACAGGAATTCTGGAAGAGCTTTTAAGCTTATTGTGTGTGTTTCCTACATTATCATATATTGGTCTTCAGCCATCGTGCCTGACTTGTCTTTCTTTCTGTGACCAGCAATAGTGAAGTGTAAAGGGCACTGTGGATTTAGGACTCTCTTTTTAGCCAGGCTCATCTATTGACTGATCCTGAACTCGGGTTTCTGACATTTGATTGTGTCCTGAATCATTTTAAAGTTAACATTTTATAATTTTATCATGAGTCTGAAGTATTTTGTTTGCTTTTCGGTGGCTGCGAGATTCAGTCGGACTGCTGTCGTCGGACCTCATTGCCCTCAGTCCCCCAAGCCACTATTCAATAAAGTGGATCGCAAAAAAAAAGAAAAGAAAAAGTATTTTATCACCCAGCCTTTTTTTGCCACCTGTTAGCAATGATCTTTTCTTTTTTCTTTTTTAAAGCAATGATCTTTTCTATATCTTAATTATTGTCATTTTAAAGCAAATATCTTGTTAGGTTTTTTTGTTGTTTCAAGTTTTGAAAATCATTCCTAGGGGTTAGAGTTTATTGTTCTTTACTACATGCCAGGTTTACTCCAGGGGCTCTGCCTAACTAGTCCTCACTGCAGATACTAGCATGGTTGATAGTTCAGATGAAACAGGTACACTTATACCATGTAGATTCTCTTTGGCCAGGACAGACTCCAGGTTTTCAAAGTGTCACCTTGTCAGAGTAACCAGCCTCTGACAATCATGGGGTCCATAGGTGCATTGGCACGGCGATGATGTGTAAAGATCACAGTAAAGCCATAGAGGATGGGTGATGTAAGAGAAGGTAAAATAAAGGAATCAGACACATTTCATGGCAGCGTGGGAGGTGGGAGACAGAGGAAGAAGAGGGAGTGTATTCTAAGCAAGGCTTATATATGCTTAAGGGTGTGCAAGGCCCCCTGAATACAGGTAACCACATACTTCACAGGAAGGGGTTGTTACTGTACCATAGGCAATACAGCAATGGGAGGGGGATGATCTAGGGGTGTACATGCAATTGCAAGAGGAGGATGGGTGGATCCTAGGTTCAAGATGGCAGCCTGACCTTAGGTGTCCTTGAGCTGGCTAGACCAGTTCTCTGGCTCTCCAGAGAAACAATCACTGTCCTCATCAGTAGAGTGTGAGCCCCACCTATGGTGGGACAGATGGCTCTAGATAACTGATTCCTTCAGGGAGAAAACTTCTAAGCAGCTGGACTCAAAATGTGCTGGCAAACAATGAGACAACCTGGGGAGAAACTTTCTGTTTCCCACATCAACTAAATACAAAGATGTGAGAAGAATCATCAACTGGTTAAAGAGATTTGGTGATTATATAAAACAATGGAAGAAGTAATAACCAATTTAACAGAGTCCTCTGAATTTTAAATGCCCAGTATTAGGTTCACTGCAAATGTGAACTGAGACCAGGCCAGAGAGAAGGAAAAAGAGAAGTTTATTGTGCGCTCCTAGGCCAGACTTCAGCAAGGAGTCAGAGAAGTCGTGCTGCCCAGGAGGGAGGGGAGAGCAGAGAAAGAGACTGGAGCCCTCAGCTCCCAGGCTAGGCCTGGGGTCCGAGAAGTAGCACCTGTCTGTGGTGTAGAGCAAGTTTTTAAGCTGGCCAGGATAAACCAGAAGGGAGGGGGCAGGTGCTGCAGAGCCTTCTCCATCTGAGGTAGGGTGGTGCCTTGCTCAGCATGATAGAGCAGATGGCACATTGTCCTGGAGCCCTTTGGAAGCTAGCCGCCTTGGTCCGATAAGAGCTGGTCAGTCTGTTCCTAATGCCTGACCCAACACCGAATGAAAGAAATTTTAAAATAGGCTGATGAGCAGAGTTGTCCCACACAATTCCTAAGACATTCATAACTTAAAAGTATTATCAGAAGCTATCAGGGGTGACATAGATGAGGCAACATTGGTTGAATGTTCATATGTGGAGTGATAGGGTTCCCCCAGGTTCTCTGCTATTGCACTTCAAGCAAAAAACAAGAAGTGTGCCTTCTGGAGGAGCTCCAGATGTGAGAACACCAAAAACAGAATAAACGATACTGAGGGAGGGGCTGGTTCCCAGGCTGTAACCAACCATTGTGCTACCCTTGAGAAAGAAGATAGAAAAGGAATTACTTCGAGAATATCTAAAGAAAAGACCTCCGGACTTGGGGGAGTGGTCCAACCTAACACTGCCCAGTCATCCCCGAGTGGTGCTCAAAACACACACACACACCCATCCCCAACCCACCTTCCAAACACACACACACACACCCATCCCCGACCCCCCTTCCAAACACACACACACACACCCATCCCCAACCCCCCTTCCAAACACACACACACACCCATCCCCGACCCCCCTTCCAAACACACACACACACCCATCCCCGACCCCCCTTCCAAACACAATCTTGAAGCCTCGCTATTTAATAGGAATAGATACTCCCCTGTGAGAGGTCGCTCAGCATTTACAGACAATCTTTACAGTGAATGAGATAAGCCAAAACAAAGAAAATTTAAAAACCTGGAAACAGGTGGTAGGAAATAAGAAATTTTAAACACAACTATGATTCCCTCAGTTAAAGAAAGCAGCATTTCAGCCAAGTATGAACAAAATCTATGGGGGAAAACAGTTAAAGAACAAGAATTAAAGTTACTGAGTCATCATAAAGTAGTCAGTAGTCACTAGCATTTAGCAACCAAATCTGACTCCAAAGCCTGGCTTTTGCTGCTTTGTCAAGTTGTAGTCTACTGTCCATTCCCAGAGAGAACACAACCCAGACCGCCGACAAGTTCAAAAGAAAAAGTTTTATTACCTGCGCAGGGACTGTCAGCCCTCTTGAGAGGAGACTGAGCAGTGGCCTGTCTAATTTTCCAAAGGTTTTTATACTTCTGCAATGTGCAGGTGTGCAAGCAAGCAGCGTACAGAAGCAGGATAGTGCGGTTAGCCATTCTTAGTGAAACAATCACTGCTCTTAGTTGAACAATAATCGCTCTAGCTGTTCTTCCAAGCCCTTTGAACTTACATCTCCTTCGGTCCAGTCCGTTGCGCTTGTCAGCACAGCCTGCCTCCCTACTATCAGCTGGTTCCTTTATAGTTCCTAGCCAGTTCATGTATAGTTCATCATGGCTTCGCTCAGCTCAAAATGGCTGCACTCTTGCCAAGGCTGCTTAAGCTCTTCCTAGAGCTAGTACAGTCCCACTGACTTTCCTTTGACTCTACGACGCCGTTGTGACTGTAAAGGCTGTGTGAGCTGATGAATCTGATATTCTCAGGTAGCTCCATTGAGATCCTAAGTCCACCGCAGCTTACAAAATCTACTCCGACCACTAATTCACTTTGAAAAAGGAATACATTCACTTAAGTAGCAAGTATAGGTACAAAAAGATCTTCCCTAAAGCTTTTCTAGAAAAAAAGTTTCTCTTATAAGACACATTAGCAAAAAGGAGTTATTTTCCCTCTACTATCAATATTTCAAAGCTTGATACTTTGGTGGTTTTACATTGATTAAACTGTGCATTGCCTGCCAAGAATGTTAAGGTTGTAACTGGAATGCTTTGGGTTATTTAATAAATGTTCTCCAGTGTTCCAAAGGAAATATACCATGTAACAAAAACCCAGAGACTTGATTTAATCAGGAGAGGAAAGCTTAAGCCTCAAATGAGCATTTTAAAGCTATTTTATAAATTTTTATTGTATGGTATGAAGAAGAATCACAAGATTAAAGATGGAGGGAAGTATATTTTATACTTATAACAATGATTTATCTGGGAAATAAGGCATTATTCAACATAGCATTGAAGTGTGTGTGTGTGTTGGAAACTTGCCATTTCAACATTTACTACATATACAATTTGGTGATATTAATTATGGTTATCATATCAATCATCAAATGATCTGTTTTCAAAATTTTCAATCATCCTTAACAAGAACTGTTTTTCCTAACAATATAACATCCTTTAAATATATCTTAACATTATGAATGCCTCAACCATGCTTCTAAGTGGCATCAAAACTAATTTTCAAATTCAGTAAGTCAGTTTTCATTTTAAAAGCTGTCTTTATCCTTTAGCTTTTGATCCATAATTCTTATGTTATGATTCTTTTATCCTAATCCAAACTTGTCTTCAGTGGCCGAGTTGTAATGAGGCTGCACTATTACGTAGTCAAAGGAGGGCTCGCGCAGCAAAGTGCCTTGGCGGCGCCGTCCAGTCAGTGCTGTGCTGCCGACCACAAGGTTGACGGGCAGTCAGCTCAGTCCGCCCTCTGCTCCGAGGGGGATGACCAAGCTGTCTTCTCCCGTAAAGACTTACAGCCTTGCGAACCCTGTAGAAGGGCGCGATGAGTCAGAATTGACTCAGTGGCAGTGGGTTTGCTTTCTGGGCTCTCCTGTTTGACAGTTCACGCTGCTGCTTTCTCTCTCTGGGAAGCCTGAACCCCACCTGTCTCCTCGCCATTGGCCATGTGCTGGTATCTTGCTGTCCACTGCTTGGTGCAGCGGCTCTCGGGTGCTGCAGTGGCACTGCCTGTAGAAGAATCTCCTGTGCTGCCTGTTCAAACCAACAGATTCATGGGTCGCCTCGGAGTCCGACTCACTAGGTCTGAGGACCGAGACCCTGGATGGGAGTCTGTTTGCCAAACTCTCCAGGTGATTGAGGTTTGGGAACCACTAGTTCGAAACACTTTAGTCATAAAATACGAATTTTAAAAATCCTTACAAAAGGGACAATAATCTGCATGTTATATGAAAGTTACTGGATTTCAAGACTGAGCTTTTGTGTATTTCTCTCTTTGTAGGCTGGGATCATTACAGAAGCAACTTAGCCCTGGGAGCAGGTGAGAGTTCTCTGTGGCCGGGTTTTTTTGGCCCTTGGGACAGTTTTATAGCCTTTTCGTTATTACTATTTTGATAGACTTGCCAATATTCCTAAAGGGTAAGTCAACTGCTGGACTTTGTGTGCCAAGCAGGATAATGATCAGATGAATCTGGCAGGCGGTCCACAGCCTCTGCAGGGCACTGGGCGCCCTTGAATTGGAATGTAACAGTAAGCAAGAGTGATGGTAGCAAGTGTGGCCTTCTCGCCAAAGAGGGACAACAAAGCCTGTAGACGGCAGCCTTGTCTCAGGGCTTTGATAATAAAGTTTTATTTGTAAGAGAAGCTTTCCTATGATTTTTAACAGCCAATATAATGCCTTCATCGTCTCACCTCTTTGGCACAGTGCCGTGGGGACAGCCAGTGCCAGTACCTGGGAAGCCTTTCCATCATGCCGCTTGTCCTGGAGCCGGGCCCATGGCAGGGGGGATGGCAGCTGGTGTGCACAATCAGTTCATTCCTTTGCAGGTGAGACGTGGGTACTTTTCTTGCTCCAAATTATGATCAGAGACTGTTAATCAAGACTGGTGGGTTCAGTTTATTCATAGTGGCCATCACCCAGAAGGCCAGTGCTGAGGATGTCCGGCAGTGCAGGCAAGTCTGGCCTGGTGTCTGTCCTTTCAGAGTTCATGTTCTGATTAGGAAGAACGATTCTAGTAAGTTATGTTTCTTAACACAAAGTGATTTAAATCAGGAACATAATTTTGTAATAGTTAATTTATGGACATTCTTTATTGTTTATATACAACTAAGTTCTCCAAATTATTAACATTTGGTTTGAAGATTGTAAGTAGAAATCACAAATCAATAGTGAATGGCAACTGTTAGCAACACAGTTTATGATATTGTAAAACTGGGTTTGCCATTTTTGGGGGGCCTAGATTGTTAATTATTGACACTTTTATTCCTTAAAGGTTACTAAGAAAAGGGTTGCAAATAAAAAGAACTATGAGACTAAGGATGCCCAGGGTTCTTCTCAAGCTGCCCCGCTTCAGACTAGCCAGCCAGCCTCTTCAGAGAGCTCCACGCGGACTCCGCCACAGGAGAGCGCAGCAGCATCTGGGAAATCCCCTCCAAGGCCTCAGCCTGCGTCATCTGCTCAAGTGGACGCTGCCTCCCAAGGCCACAGTACATCTCACTCAAAGTCAACACCAAGTTCCTCAAGAAGAAAACCAAGAAAACTGGCTGTCAATTTTGGTGTTTCCAAGCCTTCTGAATAAATTTGGTACTTGCAATTAAATGAATTTCTTTCCTTTTCCTTTTATGAAACATAGTACATCTCTATGTCTCATAAAAATTAGAATGTATTATTTTAAAATAATACATTTGAATTGAAATTTTTTAAATGCTTTAGTTATCAGGCACTTTTCATGCTGTTTGAAAGACTATCAAATTGTATACTTTAAATATGTGCAGTTGGTTGTATATCAATCATACCTCAACAAAGCTGTTGGGGGAAAAAAAGCTTCATGAAAGCTGATGGTGCCCACCTATCAAAAGATATAGTGACTGGGGTCTTAAAATCTTGAAGATAAACAAGTAACCATCTAGCTGAGAATCAACAAAGCCCACATGGAAGAAGCACACCAGCCTGTGTGATCATGAGGTGTCGATAGGATCAAGTATCAGGCATCAAAGACCCAGAACTAAATATCATATGATTGTGAATGAGGGGGAGTGCGGAGTGGAGACCCAAAGCCCATCTGTAGACAACTGGACATCCCCTTACATAAGGGTCACAGGGAGGAGACGAGCCAGTCAGGGTACAGTATAGCACCGATGAAACATACAACTTTCCTCTAGTTCCTAAATGCTTCCTGCCCCCCACCCCCTGCCCCACTATCATGATCCCAAGTCTATCTTATAAATCTGGCTAGACCAGAGAATGTACACTGATACAGATCAGAGCTGGAAACACAGGGAATCCAGGACAGATAAACCCCTCAGGACCAATAATGAGAGTAGCGATACCAGGATGGTAAGGGGAAGGTAGGGGAAAAAGGGGAAACTGATCACAATGAACTACATATAACCCCCTCCCAGAGGGATGGACAACAGAAAAGTGGGTGTAGGGAGACATCAGTCAGTGCAAGACATGAAGAAATAATAATTATAAATTATCAAGGGTTCAGTAGGGAGGAAAGGGGCGGGGAGGGGGGAAAATGAGAAGCTGATACCAAGGGCTCAAGTAGAAAAATGTTTTGAAAATGATGATGGCAACAAATGTACAAATGCGCTTGACACAATGAATGGATGGATTGTGATGTGAGTTATACAAGCCCCCAATAAAATGATTTTTAAAAAACTTCATGTTAAAATACTATCAATGGTCTAAGCATTAAAATGTACCACTGTAACCACTGCTGTGCCATTAGAAGCCTCCTGCACTATGAATTAGACATTATCTTAGCAATAATGAAAAATATTTTGTACATGATCATTAATGGGTAGTTATGCAAATGAGGCATGAAAATTGGGCCTCAGATATTTACTGAATATGGATTTTGTGTCACTTTTAAATAATGTGACAGATTTTCAAAAGGCTGGGCTCTTATTTTCGTGTGCACTCTGTAGACTCGCTGTGAAATGCCCGCACTTGGTGTGGTCCTGCCAGTTTTGATTTATTCTACATTTTTACCAAAGCAACTTTAGAAGACCGATGAGACTAGTCCATCTAAATGCTGAGAACTGTGAATAACACCTAGGCTGAAATAAGTAATGGCATTGTGTTAAGACATTTAAGAACCAGCATATGTAATTTCTAAGAAGATTAAGATTCAAAATATACAGGGTACAATGATTGCAAACTAATGAAGTTAACTCTAAAATACCAATCATGTTTTCAATTAAAACAAATTGTGTGGTTCCTTTGGGTTTAACATGTTCCTTTTTTGGTCCATGTGTACTGCTTTCTGGAATTGATGACATAAATATTTTTTAAATGCTGAGGTGTGTTACACAGGCACACTCGTTAGGTTGTGATGTATGTGATTGTGGTGACACACGCCTGTCTTCATTCTAGTTCTATATTTTAGCTTTACACTGAGCTGTTGGGGGATGCTGGCATTTTGTCTTTGCATGTTATATATGGGAGGGGGGAGTATTCAATCTGTGGCTGTTGAAATTATTTTAAAACTTATGAAAATTTCACAATATGTGTATATTTTTAAGGAAGTAATTTATCATATTTTTTTAAATAGGAACCACAATCTTTATATGGAGCTGCTTAGTATTATACCTGATTTCATTTAGCTTATTGAGAACTCTGCCATGAGTCTTAAGATAATCTCTTTATTTAAAAAAAAAAGATGCTGGTAATGAACTTAATGGATTTGTTTATCTAACTGCTGATTTCTGAGTTTCTCTAAACATCGGCAGCACAATTGTTTCTAAATAGTGCCTTTAGTATAAGGAGATAAATGTTTATCATCTGTCACTTGTCACACTCATGTGAGTTTTCTTTTCTTTTTTTAATTAATTGCTTAATCTCTGATGTTTACTGGTTCCCATAATTTCCTTTTGGGGAATGTTGGTTTTTCGAGAGTGGAATTTTGAGTAATGATGTGTAAATGAAGTTTCATGTTTATCCTTATTGCCTCACAGACACTCTCTTCTAAGGACCCACATCCACACCTATAAATAGCATCCTCGTTGGCCTTCAGATGTACAGATTCAGTCTATTTGTCTAAAAGGACATGGAAATACCTATTTTGAGACTATAAGGAAAAAGTTAAATTATAAAAGGCTGTTACCTTTTTACTGTGCTTCACCTCATGTGGTTGGCATCAAGTCATCGCTCCTGTGGGACAGGAGAGCACAGTGGCAGGAGCACAGTCATCTTCCGGAAGTCCCAGGGGAACAGCAGTCCACACAGTGCCACTGCGCCCGTAAGAATACCTGCTCGCTCTTCTAGCAAAGCAAGCTAATGATTCTGTAGGGATAGGCAGTGAAGAGTTTTCTTTCGATTCTTTTATAAATATATTATTCTAAAGGCTAAGATTGGAGAGAGTAAAAGAAGAGGGCCCATAATGTCGGGGGAGTGATCAGACACTCCTCCGTGTTCTTTGTCTCTTGTGAACCTGAGCTGAAGAGAGGATGTGCCCTCAGCCTGCCCCATGTGGCCTTGAGGGTAGGGAGCCTAGTGCATCTCTAAAGTCAACTGCCCGGTGTACACTGGTACAGCTTTCTGCTCATGGAGGAGGCAGACCCAGACCACCCCTGAAGGTTAGAAATAAATCCCACCGTGCAGTTTGCTGTGGACTTCTTTATTAAAACAGAACTATAGAGAGCACACAAGAGCAGAGTCCCTGCACTCCCTCATGTCACCACCTAACCAGAGCAGTTAAAACTGTCTTTATTGAAACATCATTTCTAAATATTCTTGTTCAGTACCCACCCCACCTCCCTCTCTAGCAAATTAAGTAAACTTTAAAGATTGCTCTTCCAGTCGGATGATTTCACACATTTCTGCACCTGGTCATATCAGCTTTATAATTAGACAGATAAACTGTGCTAGTCATTTTAAACACCATGTAGACTAAAGTCTTAAACATCTGAGAGTGTAAAAAGTAAAATTGATACCTATATTAATATTGGTTCCAATTTAAGAGTTCCCTTGCTTTACAGAGGGACAAGTAGCAAAGCTTAGAAGATGTTTGCTTGCTTTTGCTGGTTAGTGGGGAAGCAAGGGGAGGCAGGGCGGTGAACTATGAATGCAAGCTTTGGTATTTCTTTTTTCATGACTAGTTACTTGCTTTGGTTTGGGACTAGCATTTCCAAACAATTTTAGATCCCTTTTTCATGAAAAAGGGGGGGAGCAGCGATGAGTGAGGTTGGTAGAAGACAAACTACTAAATAAGACGCAACCGAAAAGAGACCCCAGTCAGTTCACTTTCAGCGAATCCACCTTTCTAACGCGAAGAAATAGGTGAAGTTGCAGGGTCTTTTTGTTATTACTCACTCACTCAAGGAATCTGCATTCTATTTATATTAATAAGACAGACATTTTAATAGTGATTGATTTTCACTTTATACGATATAGCTAGAAGTGTGTAGATTCACAGTGAAATTAGTTCTAGCTGCTCTGTGTGATTGACAACGGAATATTCTTGTACAACTTCCTAGAATTTTGGACATGCTGTATTTTTTACCACCACCTCAACTTCCCAAATCTCTTTACTACCTTTGGGAATTCATTTGTTAAAAAGCAATTTCTGTAAAAGAGATTCTCTACCTAAAAAGTGAGTCACAGAAGTTCATCTGCCATTTGTCAGAGATAGCAGTACTTCTCAAACTGGCAGTCTGTACGTCACTTTGTAAGGTTTGTCAACGAAGCAGGGTTGTGTATAAGAACTTCCTTTCCTAAGGTTTCAGAAAGGAAGATTTTTTCAGACTGACTGATTCATATTGCCATCAGCCATTTTGAAGATCCTTTGTCAGGGAGCAGTGAGACAGACAGACTTGACGCGGACGTCTCAGGTCTCCGACAACAGGAGAGCCAAGTCTGGCTGTAAGTTCCACTGGCCGCTTCCAGCGGTAACAACTCAGAGAGCACAAACCCTTCTCTCGGGGAAGGAAAACATGCTGAGAGCACCCACGATCCATAACTGCCTGTGTGTGTGTGGGGGGGGGTATATATCAATACTAATGCCTAGATCAATCAACACATTCAGCCATCTCAAGTGCAATATGTGAAGGAGACTGTGGTTTCCTATAGGTTCATTTTTACATAGTTAAACTTGTAAAAGGTCTTTTTTTGTTTGTTGTTGAAACCTAACTGTCCAGTCGTTCCTCTTATTGTGTCAGCAACTGGTGTACTATTAAACTGCCCAGGCAAAGTAATCAAACCTCTGTTGATATTTTTTTTTATTTGAAGCCAAATTGCTTTTCATAAAACAATAGTGAGAATTTGGTCCATAGTTTAAGTTTTTTTAGAATTTTCATAAGTCATCCAACCCCCATCCCTGCTCTAATATCAAGTATTTTTTAACCTATCACTAAATTGTTGAATTTTTTAGTGTTTTCATCTATTTTGATGCATAGTCATACTGTGTTTTATCATCAAAATGCGATTCAGGTTTTATTCCTACATATATATACATGTATCTTGATTCATTTCCTTTCTCATATATATAACTATTTTATAAGTAACCAGAATTTTCCATTAGATCTTATACAGAACAGTATTTTATTAAAAATTCAAAAGGGAATACTTTTATGTGCTCATTTTGTAGTTTTTGTTTTAAAAATATCCTTACATTGTTTGTGTGCCAAGTAAAGTGTTTTAAACATGCATTGGAATGGACCCTGAATGTATTCTTGTGTTAACTTGTACATTTGTAGATTTCTAGTATGACGTTAGCCCCCCAATGCTGTGCAAATTGATTTTAAAATATCAGAGTCAGTGAAAGGGTTTAAACATCTATACATGTTCAGTGTTCCATGGATTTTCATTAAAGACTTGAGAATGATTTCATAAGCTGTTTGTCCTTATGTGTTTGCAATAATAGCAGAATAGACCATTCCGATGTTCACTTAGACCCCATTTCCTTATCTCTCTGTGTCTTGACCCAGTGTCACTTAGAGTAAATAGAAAATGAATTGTACATTCAAATGGCCACTATTGAGATAGTAAATCTATTCGTTGTCAATAAGTCATTATTTATGATACTAGCCCTGAGACACTATTAAAGTGTGGCCTCAGTTTCTTCATCTCCTAAAGAAAGCAACGCTCACCCTTGCATTACTCATATATGTACAGTATCAAATGCATAAGGTATTAGCAGTAATAGTGCTTCCTCAGGCGTATCCTCAGGTGTGATGGCTGAATCCTGAAGGCCTCGCGATGGCACCGGGACCGTTGTGCTTCTCTGATGCAGCGCCCTCCAGGACTGGGTTTGTTCAACGTCTTCCTGACACGTGGGCAACTCCCAGGCTTTCTTTTCTACCATGGAGGGGCGTGTTCCCAGAGAGTGTAAGGCTGACACATCTACAAGACTAGCAAACCTGGTGAATATAAGCCACATCCTACAGTATAAAGGATGTATTATTTTCCAAAACTCTCCTGCAGTCAGTGTGAGAAGGCGTTTGAAAGAAAGGGGTGAGGAAGGAAGAACACTTCTTCCTGCTATATCTTTTCCCAGCTCTGCACCATAGACCCGAGGGGTCTTGTACATTCCTAACGATCGCAAGCAGTAATCACATTCGGATACAGTATTGGGTCACTTTGATGCAGCAGAGACGTGTAGCCTAAGATTACCCATGAAGACCTAACTATTGTCCCGTGTCGTTGCCGTCTCTGCCATCTCTTCCCAGCCACCGCCTGTCTACTTACCCCAACTCTAGACTCATTGAGGCTTCCATTTGGTACCATTTTTTTAAAACTTGAAAATCATTTGGTTACAAACACAAAACTAACCCAAACCCACTTAAATTAATTTTAAAAAGGAGAATTTATTGTAAGCCATGGAGAGATCTCTGAGAATTCTGCACAGGAAGTACAGTTGAAACAGAACCTTTGGCAGTTCATTCTGGGTCCTTTCCCTGGACCTGCAGGGGGTCTGTGTTCTGCAGATCAGGGGCTTTGCCCACTCATCTTTTGATGAGAGGGGAAGGAAGGGCACCATGAAGGGAGACTGTCCAGATTGAGCTGTAGGTTGACAGCATCTCAGAGAATCTGGGCAGTAAAGAAATGCTGACCTCTCTAGGTCATGTGTTCATATAACAACCGCACCATGGGCTAGCAGTCAGTCAGTCACTCATGGTTCTCACAAAAGAAGGCTTGCAGAGAACATCATTTTACGTTCCCATGGACTCCACATTCTCTGGTGCCATGGAGACTGGATGAATCCTCCAAACTATTGCTCTGAGGTAATCTTTTAAGCTTTAATACCACAAGTGTCCTCTGACATCTAAAAGCCCAGCAATGGTTTAATGTACTAGGAAAGAGTCGGAGCTGACTCAGAAGTGTCAGCGAGTTTGGGAGTAAAGAATGTCCTTGAGCATTATGCTCTCCTGAGAATGATCTGTATGGTATCAAATTTACAACAGCAACTAGATAGGATTTGGATAGGAACTTTTTTTTTAACAATTTATTGGGGCTCATACAATTCTTTTCACAGTTCATACATATACATACATCATTTGTATAAAGCACATCTGTACAGTCTTTGCCCTAATCATTTTTTTCTCTTCTTTTACATTTTATTAGGGACTCCAACAACTCTTACCACAATCCATACATATACATACATCAATTGTATAAAGCACATCCATACATTCCCTGCCCCAATCATTCTCAAGGCATTTGCTCTCCACTTAAGCCCCTTGCATCAGGTCCTCTTTTTTTTTCCCCTCCCTCCCCATTCCCCCCTCCCTCATGTGCCCTTGGTAATTTATACATCGTTATTTTGTCATATCTTGCCCTATCCGGAGTCTCCCTTCCCCGCTTCTCTGCTGTCCCTCTCCCAGGGAAGAGGTCACATGTGGATCCTTGTAATCAGTTCCCCCTTTCCAACCCACTCACCCTCCACTCTCCCAGCATCGTCCCTCACACCCTTGGTCCTGAAGGTATCATCCACCCTGGATTCCCTGTACCTCCAGCCCTCATATGTACCAGTGTACAGCCTCTGTCCTATCCAGCCCTGCCAGGTAGAATTCGGATCATGGTAGTTGGGGGGAGGAAGCATCCAGGATCTGGGGGAAAGCTGTGTTCTTCATCGGTACTACCTTGCACCCTAATTAACGCATCTCCTCTCCTAAACGCCTCTATGAGGGGATCTCCATTGGCCGACACTTGGGCCTTGGGTCTCCACTCTGCACTTCCCCCTTCCTTTAATATGGTATATATATACATATACATATACACATATATACACATACATACACACACTTATATCGTTGTTGTTGTTTTTTGCATGATGCCTTATACCTGGTCCCTTGGCACCTCGTGATCGCACTGGCCGGTGTGCTTCTTCCATGTGGGCTTTTTTGCTTCTGAGCTAGATGGCCGCTTGTTTATCTTCAAGCCTTTAAGACCCCAGTCACTATCTCTTTTGATAGCCGGGCACCATCAGCTTTCTTCACCACATTTACTTGTTCGCCCACTTTGGTTCCAGCCGTTGTGTCGGGAGAGTGAGCATCATAGAGTTCCAATTTAATAAAAGAAGGTATTCATGCATTGAGGGAGTGTTTGAGAAGAGGCCCAAGGTCCTTCCGCCACCTTAATACTTGACCTATAAAGATAGACACATAGATCTATTTCCCCATCCTCCTATATATATTTGCATGTACATGTCTTTGTCTAGACCTCCATGAATGCCCTTTGACTCCTAGCTCTTTCCTCCATCTCCCTTGACTTTCCTCCTGCCCTACTACCATGCTTCGTCGCCACCTGGGCTAGAGTATACCTCTTCTCTAAGCAACCTTACCCTTGATCATTTCCCACCAGGCCTGCCACTCCCCCTTCTCTACCATTTGGGGTCCCATGTTTTTCCCTTGTCCCTGGGTTTGTTAACACCACTTCCTTACCCCCCTTACTCCCCCACCCCCAAGTCCCCCCGGAACTGTCAGTCCCGTTGTTTTTCCTCCAGATAGTTCATCCAGCCTGTCTTATTCAGACAGACCTGTGGAGTCACTAACATGCACGAAAACTAGACAGAGGAAAACAAAGCAACAGTATACAACCAGACAACAAAACAACAAAAACAAACCACTGACAAAGAACAGAATAAAACAGTTCACAAGAGAAAAGCTTGTAGTTAGTTCAGGGATCGTTTGCTGGCCCTTAGGAGTGTTTTCCAGTCCAGTCTGTTGGGGCACCACGCCCTGGCCCCAAAGTCCACTTTCAGCATTCCCTGGGGACCTTGCCATTCCCTTGCTGTTCCGCTGCACTCCCCCAGTGATTTGCCTCGGTGTGGTGGGATCAGGTCAGGTGCAATTCCAACACTGTGTCTCCGGTGCTGTCCCCTGTATCGCCCTTAGTCACTCAGGGGCATCATGTCTCATAGTAGGGCCAGCCATGTTGTTCTCTCTGTGGACTGGCTGCTCTACTCAGGAACATCATCATCACGGCCTGGTGGGCCAGGCTGTGCTCCACTCTCTCCTCCTGCCCCTTCATCTGCTCCCGTGTGCTCTGATCAAATATGTCCATCTCCCGGAGCTGCAGAGTCAATGTCGTCCTTTGGAACAAATTCTTTTTGGGGGAGGGGCAGGAATCCACTTAATTTATGGTGCTGGATAGGAACTTTATGGTTTATGTTAACAAGGAGGAACAACTCAGAAAGGCAGGATGAGAATAGTTGAAATCAATGTATATCATATGTATATATAGAACCCCCATACCATCTAATTGATTCCAACTCATAGCAAGCTGATATAGGGTTTCCAAAACTAAATCTTTACAAAAGCAAACAGCTTCATGTCATGATGCTCCCATAGAGTGACTGGTGGTCTTGAAACACTGACCTTGCCATTAGCAGCCCAACACTTCTCCCACAGCACCGCCAAAGTTCCATATACGTAGAAGGCCTGCAGAACAGGTGCTTTTGCATGCTATCTCACCAAAATTCACTATCTATGGACTTCCAGGGAAAAGAACACTCAGAGATGGAGAATCCCAATAAAATTTCCACAGTTTATAGAATGGTTGCCTTCAGACTTGTTCAATGTTTTGTGGAGTGACTGATTCCTACAAGTCTTAGCTGTGTTACACTGAGCTCTTACAAATAGGTCAATAAATGTGTAAGTATTAATCATTACCTCTACTTGTCTGTCGTGTGTGGTACTGTCGTGATTTAGAATTCCTGTGAGTTTGGAAGGAGCCCTAGTGGGATAGTGGTGACAAGTTGAGCTGTGATCGAATGGTCAGTTTGAAACCATCAGCAGCTCTGAAGGAGAAAGACTGAGCTTTCTACTCCCATAAACACTTAGTCTTGGAAACCCACAGGGGGTCTTCACTCTGAGTCAGCATTAACTGGATGGAAGCGGCGGGCAGGGGGTTGTTCGTTTTGCTCTCGTTTGGTTTAGTGATGATCTTGGAAGCTATGTCCCCAGTATTTTAAATACCAGCAAAGTCACTCAAGGTGAAGAGGTCTCACTGGAGCTTCCAGACTAAGAACACGCTGGGAGGAAGGAATAAGCCATCCAGTTTTGAGAAATTTACCACTGAAAACCTGGTCAAAGTTGTCTCGACCATAATGATGTAGAGCAAAGCTTTCAGGATCTTATTTTGGTGACAAGAAGAAACCGCTGCAGACATCCATTCCTAATCAGAATGTGGCATATGCGAAGTATGACTCCTGGAAAATTGGAAAATTCTACCAACTTCTTCAGTCTCAAATTGGTCAAATACACAATCAAGATGCATTGAAAATCATTGGTGAAGGGAATGCAAAAATTGGAAACAGAGGAACTAGCAGTAGTGAGGAAATATGACCTTGATGATGGAAACAAAGCTGGGATTATATGATAGAGTTTTGTAGCAAATATGTTTTCAACAACACCGATGGCAACTGTATACATAGACTTTGCCAGACAGAATACAAATTTATCAAAGTGATTACATCTAAAGGAACAAACCATGGAGACACAAAATATTAGGAACCAAAATGAGACCAGTGCTGGACTGGACTGTGTAACACCATCAATTGCTCATATGTAAGTTCAGGTAGCAGTTGGAGAAATGTAAAAGGAGTCCATAAGACCCAAAATATGACCTTGAGTACATCCTACCTGGATTTCAAGAACAGATTGGACACACATTGGACACACTTAGGACAGAAGACCTGATGAACTGTTGGATGACATAAAGAACATTATGCGAAAGGTCATTAAAAAGATCAGAATGAAGACCAGAAGGGACTCGGAGGCTGCTCCTGAGAGTAGAGTAGCTAAAGCAAACCAGAGCTGACAGGAGGCTTCAAAGGACAGCTCCAGAACTCAAAATAAGGTGTTATACTGAGATGCACAAATACCGAGTTAGAAGGCCAACAAAAAATATGCTCAGCAATTCCAGTTGTATTTTGCCTCCATCCTAGCAAACAACCCAAAACCAGCATCTCTCTTTGTCAACTCCAATCCATTTCTGTGCATAGGCAAGTGTGTGAGACAGGGTTCTCTAGAGAGACAAAACCAGATTGCTAATAATTTTATGTATATTTATACAGATAGATGTATAACATAAGAAATGAACAGATAAATTATAAAGCAGTACAAATGGCTCAGTGCAACTCACTCCCATGAGAGAGTTGTGAGACACTGGCAGTCCTTCAAGTCTTGAGGGCTGCCGGGTAGTCCTCTGTAGAGAGATTCAGGCTATCCAGGCACAAGCAGCAAACAGCAAGGCAGGTCACCAACAGTCAGCCAGATGACAGGATCTGATAGTCCCCAGCTCAAGAGATGTAAATTCCAATTGTGTGGCGAAGCAGGTCTTGAAGGAACCTTAATTACAGTGACACAGTCCACGGGGTTAGGTGTCCCACAGGTAGTGTAGCTTGCAAATTGAGGCACAAAACAAGCAAGGCAGCCACACACTGGTCCGATGATCAAAGAACAACAGACGAAAAAGGCAAGTCTCACTGAGCCATTTATCTCTCCGTCCTTGAATTAATCCCACGTGTGTTTATTGGCCAGGTTGGCACAATAAACTACCTCAGCAAGTAAGTTTGATTGATGAAAATATGATTGCCGTTGTCCATGCATGTGGGGTGTGGTTTTCAGAACAAGAAGACTTCAGATGGGAAGATATTCCCAAGACATTCTTCTAAGACAAGATATCAGAAGGTGTTTAAGGGGATTCTTTAGTTTAAAACTGAAAACTTTGGATGCATTGTTGAGAACAAAGAAGGTAGGTATCATAAGAGGAAATTGAATTTTCCAGTGACTCAGGTACAAGTTATGCAGCTACATTAATTCTTAAGCCCACCACCATTCCGTTGAGTCCAAGTCGTACCAAGCCTGTGGGCAGAGTAGAACTGTTCCATGGGGTTTCCAAGGCTGTAAATCTTTATGGAAGTGTCACGACTGCCTCATTTCTCTCCCATGGAGCATCCAGTGGATTCACACTACCAATCTTTCCATTAACAGCCCCACACTTAACGTGCATTGCCACTAGGGCTCCATAGGTGCTCCCCTATTCAATCTGCCTGATAGCCAAGCAAAACAAGAAATGTGAAACAAGAGTTTCTAAGGTTGCTCTCTCAGTAGACTCATTTATGTTACACCAGAGTGCATTGCAATTAATGGTTTATCAGAGTTTTCAGTTACCCTGAGGAAAATTGAACGATTGAAATGCCTTCGCCAACTGTTATGTACTCCACAAATGTGACCCTGGAGCGAGTGACGCTGCAGGTGTTGGAGCTCGTGGAGCGTGGTTGGACTTAGCTCAGGAAGGGGTCGAGTGTCTTCTCCAGGCATTTCTTAGCTTGGTTGTATGCAAGAATAAGTTTTGTTAAAGAAAAAAAAATGCTGTGTTGCCCATTTTCACTATTTCACCTCACTCTAAGCCTCAGACAATGTTGGTGTACCAGGTGTCTGGTCCATAAGGCTTAACTCCAGTCTCGAGCATTGAACAGGTGTAGGGGGCAGAGAGGGTGTGAAGATGTCACCAGTTGCTAGGCGAGTGATGGTGGGGGCTAGCACTGCTTCTGGTCACCAGGAGGTCATAGGAAACAATGCCACCTTTCTTATCACCAGCCACTAGTGTACCAGGCGCTGTCTCAATCAATGCTACTTGCGAAAGTTCCAGATGGCTGTGCCACCCCTGGATCAGCTGACAGCTCACCTGTCTGTCTCCTCTCGGCCACCTGTGTTCAGCTCCGTCTCCTCCAGGGGTTCAGCGCACTTCTCTGGCCGGGCCTCGGAAGCTTGGGGTTCCGGGGTTATCATCTGCAGCTCCCTCATTTGGTCTCCCATGGCTTCATTGCACACAATCTGGGTAGCATGCCTGCCTCGTCTGCCCTCTTCGAAGTCCTTTTTAACCATTCCTCGGGTACTTATTGATCGTGTTGCTCTAGGGCATGGCTATTATTTTCCAGTAACAAATTTTGGCTCTTCCTGGGGCTCCATGCCTTTCTCTGGTTCTGAACCCCATCCCCAGGGACGGGCCTCTGGGAGACCTCTGAGAAAAGGTACTCCCCTCGCCTACCTACAGAGGCTTCTTGAGTGGACTGCCAGCAGCATTGGAAGGCAACTGAAGTCAATGTGCACCAATCTAAGAGAATTGATAGTTCAATCAATGACATAGTGTATAAAATTATTATTAAAATAAAATTCCTGAGCCAAGGAGCTGAGGGTACAAGTTTCTAACATGTAACATTCCTCAAGGAATGAGCCTTGAAGTACTAGACTCATTGGGAGCTGATGCCTCCTCCCCTGAGCTCAGATAAAACTTAAGAGATAATTAGACAATCTGTCTTTGTCCCTTCCAGCAAACAAAATACCCATCCTTGGAAATGGAATGTGTAGGCACCATTGGTCGCTTTTACATACATACTTAAAGCCAGTACATTAAGCTCTCCTCAGGAATCCATGGTTATCAGACTTAGACCCTGCTACATTCCTCCTTGATGTCACCTACCAATAAACAGCCTTTGACCGTGCTACTCAAGTGACTAGCGCAGATTCCGGTACCAAATCTGTCACTGACTTTATGGTTGTATAATAGTCTATGTATAGGTTCCCAAACATATTTGGCCTACTATCCCCTTTGCAGAGAAAAAAATTCTCTGCATCCCTGGCAATGAAGATCTTTTTAACCATTGCCCACAACCCAGGATAAAATAAAGGAGTTTGTTCTGCCACCCCCACTGATCACTCCAGCACCCCCAGGGAAGCTGTCACCCACCTGAGAGACACTCCTCCATATTATGAATGTACACCACATGTTGTTAATCCAGACATCTAACAATGGTAGTTTTGGAAGTTTCTACTTCTTGGCTATTGTGAATAAAAGTACTGTAAACATTGATGCACATGCTTGTGTGTGAATCCCTGATTTAAATTCCATTCCTGGGTCATGTGGTAGTTCTAGGGGTCCCTTGATGACACAACCAGTTCAAAACCACCGATAGGTGCTTGGAAGACAGCCTGGGTACCTGCTCCAAAAGTCACAGCCTTGAAAACCTTGTGAGACAGCTCTACCCTGCACACAGTGGTCCCATGAGTCAAGATAAACTCAACAGCAACTCACAACATGCTAATTCCGTGCTTAACTTGTTGAAAACTGTATATTTGATTTCCCCCCTATACAATGAGATATACCACTTCACATGCACTAGGACAGGGGTCCTCAAACTATGACACGCGGGCCACATGCAGCCCACCAAGGACATTTATCCAGCCTGCCGGGTGTTTTTGCCGCCACTGCCTGTCCTGCTTAGCAGCTGACTGGTCAGGCCCGCAGTGCGCATGTGTAGAATGTGTGCCACTCTCCAACTCCCCTTCTCTCTGTTTCTCTCTGTCTCGGTGTGATCTTAAGAGTCAGGAGCGGCTCGCCACCGGGTCGGCGGGCTGGAGAAGGAGCGAAGATGGCGGAGTGAGGTGCGCCTCGCGGAGCCGGCCTCGGAGCCGGCGGCCGGGCCCGTCGAGTCCCGCGTCCGACGGAGTGTGGGCTTCCTCATCATCAGAAGAACTTTTTCCTTGACCTTTAGGTGCTTTTATATTTTCTTCATCTCAGAAAGAAAAAAATTCTGAACTCAGGATTTGACAAGCATTTCCATGTTATGTCCTGGAGCAGGTAGTCCTGCCTCTTTTATCCAGCCACGTTCCCTCTTCATCAAGCATGGGATCTCCGCTACAGGGACCTCCAGGATTGACATGGAAAGGCTGCTTTCCCTTAGTCTGTCCCACCTCTGAAACTCACCCCACGGCAGCCCTTCCGATGCAGCCGTCATGCCGATTTCCCCCCAGAAAGAAGCAACGGACCTGGGACTTCAGCTGTTGGTGGCTTCATTGTGAAGAAATTACTTTGAAAGCCGAAGTCCAACATAAATTTGAAACGCATGCTTTGATGGTGGTATTGTGAACTCTTTACTTTTTGTTCCATATAAGAAGACCAACGAAATAGCAAACATGGATGACTTCAGGTTTGGTTTTTTGTTGTTTTTTGCCATCTCCTCCAGTTTCAGCCATTATCGGGAAAAGCACAGCTCATCCTGCAGCAGTTGGTCTAACATTCAGTCGAATTTGAAGTATAAAAGAGATGGTGAAACATGACATATATATCCAAACCTCATTTCATGACATATGTGAATAAACCATCAGTCTCTGTACTGTTGTGAGTTTTTGCATATGTAAACCACAATTTTAGGTGAGATGGGGATTTTTTTTGTCTCCTAGAGAAGGAAATTGTGTTCACTTTTTCTTGGAAATCTTTGGACATCGATAATTACGTTTTTTCCATTCAGCTAAGGACCGATGGATTGTATTGTTCGGAAGCTAAACTCACGAATGTGCACGTGTTTAATGAAAGACTGGTGAAAGAAAACAAAACTGCCCTTAGCCTACTGATGGAACCCTTTACCTTCCTGGGAGGTGGGCCGCTGGGTTGGAAATGACTTTATTGTGTGAGGACATTCCATCTGAGACTTGGTTTTTATTCTGTCATGGCAGGAAAATTAGCATGAGCGTTTTTGCCGTTCAGAAGATGTTGATGAACCCTAGGTTATGATCTGCTTTCAACCTTGGACCTAAAGGAGGATGGTGTGGGGAAAGTTTCATTCACATAACTCCTGTCTCCTAAGCAGCAAAGATGCCTTACACAGCTACATGACTCTGGTGTTTTACATTGTTTAGTTTTGTCGTTTATAAAATTATAAGTAACTTTTTTCCCTTCCAATCAAGATGAGTTCTTGGATGTTTGGTTTATTTTTTCTAGGTGATGTTAGGCTGAAAAGGCTGGGACTCAGGTAATCGTGTGTAGGTGGAACTTAGCCTTCTCAGGAGAGAATGGGCCTCAGAAACAATGGTCTGTCAGTGTGCAGAATTAGAAAAATTTCAGGGTCTGGGGGAAAAAAATCAAGACGAGTTTCAGCAAGATATATGGATCTTCTGTTTCTTCACTTAAAATTACACCACATGAACAGACTAGAAGAAAGCTATCTTGACTTTCAAATAAACAGGCTCATTGTATGAATTATTAGGTTCTTATGTAAGGAAAAAGTCCATGTGTGATCCTTTGAGATGAGAGAATTTAAAACTTCTTAGGTGGAATTACAAAGAGATAGTTTTATAAGATCTATGTTATAGGGAATGTTTGCACAGAGCCATGTATGTTATGCTAGGAATTTTGTGTGGATTTGCCCAAATATGGTAATAGAAATTGCCCATCATGGGAAATAGAGCTCTAGTAATTAGTAAAAAGAAGGCTTTTTAGTAAAATAATTACCTAGTATAGATAAAACACACACTGCTTTACCTGGAGGTAATTACTGTGTGGTAAATTATTACACAAATAATGTTGGTTAAAGGTAACCTAAAATTTCCCCTAAATACCTCCAAGCCATTTCCTTATACCATGTATTCTCTCGAGTATAAGCTGTACAGAATATCCGCTGAGGCACCTAATTTTATCACAAAAACTCCATTAAAAATGTGCTGGAAAAAAAAAAAGAGTCAGGAGCTTGCCTGTGCAAAGCCTGCTGCTGTCTGAGGACCGAGATAAGAACAAGTTAGGATTTTTTTTTTTTTAAGTTAGGAGGCCTATTTTTTTTTTTAATTTTGCAGTTAGTAGGGCCTTTTTTGTGGTTAAGGGGGGGCATTTTTTCCCCTGAAATTAGGAGGTCTTTTTTTTTTAAGTTGGTTAGTTGGTTGGGGATGATTTCTAGGGGGGTTGCATCACAGTGATAACTCAAATAGTGCTCAGTGCTAATGCAAATTGTCAGTGCTCAGTGGTAAAGCAAGTGGTCAGCGCTCAGAGGTAATGCAAATAGTCAGTGCTCAGTGTTATCGCATGGGGCCCCCAAAGTGGTAATGTGCCTAGGGTCCCATAGGAAATTAATCCAGCTCTGCAGACAGCTGAGGAGTAGGAAACCCAATTTAATTGACAGTAAGTGCATCTATATTATGATTGCTGTTCAGTTGTTTATGATGTTGTATGTTGTGTGCTGTGTAAGCCCCGGTTCACACTGTTACAATCTCTGAGCAGTGCCAGTTCATCCATATGCTTCTTTGGCTGAACTCGCATTAGATTTGGAAGAAAAAAGCCATATGTGCCTTCTTTTTTCCTGCAGTGGAAACTGATCACATGGGTCTTCTCACCCATGCGATCAGATTGCTGTGAAAGTTCACAGATCGCAGTGCAGTGCCCACAGGGTAGTATGAACTGGAAAGGTGGTGGAGGAACTGGCTCTGTAATCGTGCTGATTTCTGCACCACACCAGTGTGAGCCTGAGGTAAAAGCGGAGTTCCACCAATATGGGAACTGGTGAGGCTGAAACGATGTGGAATTGCAAGGCTGCATTGATGGACACTGATCAGACTGCATTAATGGGTAGTGCAGTCTATATGTCTCTGTGTGGGCAAAGTTATTGCTGGTATATTGTTTTTGTAGCACTATAGATAGATGATAGATAGATAGAGATAGATATATTGGTATTTTACTAATAGCAATTTGGAATCCCTAGGAAACAATGATATAAAGAAAGAGACAAATTGACTCGGAGTGTAGGATATTCAAAGAAATGTGGATTTATGAATGCTTTTTCATGTAGTACAAGGAAAGAGCTGTGTGTCTGATATGCCAGAATATAGTGTCTGTGTTCAAAGAATACAATTTGCATTGACACTATCAAACTCAACATAAAGATAAATATGATTGTTTGGTCAGAGAAGTGAGAAAAGATAAAATATTAAAACTGAAAAATACATTGACAACTCAGCAAAATACTTTTGTGAAGCAGGAGCAGCTAAATATTTCATCATTGCAAGCATGTTTTTTTTCTTAAAAAACATGTTTTATTAGGGACTCATACAACTCTTATCACAATCCATACATACATCAATTGTGTAAAGCACATCTGTACATTCATTGCCCACATCATTTTCAAAGCATTTGCTCTCCACTTAAGCCCTCGGCATTTGGTCCTCTTTCTCCCCCCTCCCTTGGTGCTCCCCTCCCCCATGAGCCCTTGATAATTTATAAATTATTATTTTGTCATATCTTTCCCTGTCCAACATCTCCTTTCACCCATTTTCTGTTGTCTGTCCCCGAGGGAGGAGGTCACATGTAGATCCTTATAATCAGGTCCCTCTTTCCAACCCACTCTCCCTCTACCCTCCCAGTATCGCCATTCACACCCCTGGTCCTGAAGGTGTCATCCACCCTGGATTCCCTGTCTCCAGCTCCTATCTGCCCCAGTGTACATCCTCTGCTCTATCCAGTCCTGCAAGGTAGAATTCAGATAATAGTAGTGGGGTTGGAGGGGAAAGGAAGCATTTAGGAACTAGAGGAAAGCTGCATTCTTCATCGGTGCTACATTGCACCCTGACTGACTCGTCTCCTCCCCTAGACCCCTCTGCAAGGGGATCTCCAGTGACCGACAAATGGGAAAGCAAGTTTTCATGTTGCCAAGCTAATAGCGTGCACTGGCAGACCATTCATGGAGGGAGAATTTGTTAAAGAATGCCTTCTTTCTGTTGCCAAAGAGATTTGTCCAGAAAAGGTTGATTTATTTAGTAGAGTGCGTCTTTCAGGACCTACAATTACACGAAAGATTGAAGAAATGGGAGATAAATTTGCATCAGCATTTGCAAAACTCTGCCAAAAAAACTTTCCTACTTTCCTTGGCACTCGACGAAAGTAATGATGTTCGTGATTCTGCACAACTTCTAATTTCTATTCGTGGGACGAATGGCTATTTTGAAGTCACAGAAGAGCTTGCTGCCCTGCAAAGCACAAAAGGAACAACTACAGGAGAGGGTATCTATGAAAAGATTTGCCAAACTGTGCATGGTTTGGAGCCGGACTGGGCTGAACTAGCCAGTGTGACAACGGATGGTGCTCCTAGCATGGTGGGGTCTAAGAAAGGAGTAATTGCTCGCATTAACCAAGAGATGGACGAACATAACCATTCTCATCCAATAGCCGTGCACTGCCTCATCCACCAACGAGCGCTGTGTAGTAAATCACTGAAGTGGGACTCTGTTATGAAAATTGTGGTATCTTGTGTTAACTTCATTAAAGCAAATGCACTAAACCTCAGACAATTTCAGGAATTTCTATCTGAGCTAAATGTTGCCTATGAAGATGTTCTGTTGCACACAGAAGTCCATTGGATGAGTCTAGGGAGAGTTTTGAAACATTTCTATGATTTACTTCCACAGATTACAGTTTTTCTGCTTTCAAAAACCAAAGAAATACCAGAGCTCAATAATGCAGAATGGAAATGGCACCTTGCCTTTCTGACAGATGTAACAGCTACTCAACAGTGTCAATGTGCAGCTTCAAGGAAAGAAGAAGCTCGTCTGTGATATGCAATCACACGTGAAAGCATTTGAAGTGAAATTAGACTCCTCATCAAACAAGGGAAGGAGGAAGATTTCTGCCATCTCCACACAACTCAAAACCTGTTAGTGGAAAAACCACTGGTTCATTTCCAAGCAAAACACGTGTGGATTCACTGGAAAAGTTGCAAAAGGAGTTCCAATTTAGAGTTAAAGAGCTTCATCTCCATGAACAGGACATACAGCTTTTCCGTAACCCGTGTTCTCTTGCCATTGAAAATGTGGATACAGTGCACTAAATGGAACTGGCTGCACTGCAGAATTGTGACTCTCTGAAAGACGCATTCAAGTCAAACAGCCGTCCTAGTTTCTATGCATCTCTCCCCTCGGAGACAGATCCTCGTCTCAGGAACCATGCTCTCAAAATGGCAACCATCTGTGGCAGCACTGATGTCTGAGAACAGACTTGTTCCAGAATGAAGCGTCTGAAATCTCCAACCAGATCTAGACTAACTGACGCACACTTGCATCACTTGTTAGGACTAGCAGTGACAAATATGGAACCGGACATTGACCATCTCATTAGCAAAGAGCAGGCCCATAGTTCCCATTGAAATACTGGTAAGTTTGTTGATTTAGCTTTAGTTGTTCTTCATTTTAAATATTGTATTTGTACCTGTTTTGGTTTTTTTACTTCAAAATAAGGTATGTGCCGTGTGCATAGGAATTTGTTCATAGTTTTTTTAAAAACTATAGTCTGGCCCTCCAATGGTCTGAGAGACAGTGAACTGTCCCTGTTTGAAAAGTTTGAGGATCCCTGCACTAGGAGGTGTGTGTGTGTGTGTGTGTGTGTGTGTGTGTGTGTGTGTGTGTGTGTGTAATAACAAGTATTGGTAAGGATATGGAAAAAGTAGGACTCCCATCTATTTCTGACGGGCATGTAAAATGATGCAACCATTGTGGAAAAGAGTTTGGCAGTTCTTCAACAAGTTAACCGCAGAATTAGCATGTTGTTAATCACTGTTAGGGCAATGAAAAGCAAATACACAATGAGAGCATTATTTCATATATATTTTCTTTGGAGACAAAGCTTTTTATTTTATTTGTTTTAAACCTTTTAGTGTGAACTGGGTTAAGGTTTCTAGAGCAAATCATTTTACCATTCAACAACTCACACACATTTTGTTTCATGCCATTGATTGCAATCACCCCAATGTAACACCTCTTCTCTCCATTTCTCTGGATTTCCTGCCTCCATTCCTCCTTCTTTCTAAACCTTCCTGCCTTCTGAACTTAGATCAGGCCTTTTAATATGGAAGTATCTCAAAGCATGAGACTTAGAGGAAATCTCATCAGCAACCTGCAACACTGAGGGCACAACTGTGCTGGTTGAGAGCAAAGCATATTTGAGCATCGACTGATAAAGATCAAGCACCATAGTCTTCTATATAGATTACAAATTAATGCTCATGGAAGCATCAGTCAAGAAACCAAAGGAGGCATTGCATGGGAAACAGCTACTGCAAAATCTCTTTAAAGTGTTTAGGAGCAATTATGTCATGTTGAGGACCAAAGTGTGCTTGATCCAAGCCACAGTATTTTAAATTACCTCATATGCATGCTGGACAATGAATAAGTAAGACAAAAGGAGAACTGATATGTTTGAACTCTGGTGTTGGTGAAGAATATTGAAAGTACCATGAACTGCCAGAAGAACAAACAACTATGACATGGAAGTCCAGCTCACGTGCTCCTTAGGAGCAAGGATGGTCAGGCTTTGTAGTATGTACTTTGGGACATGCTATCAGGAGAGAATGATCCTGGGATGAGCATCATGCTTCTAGAATGAGGAACACCCTCAATAAGATAGAGTGACACAGAGATTGAAACCATGTGCTCAACAGATGAACATTGGACCTCTATTCAAGTCCTCCCTCAATGCAAAAACATTTGGTTCTAATAACCTGGCATTCTGTGATGCTCACTTTCCTGATATGATCATTGATGACAAAATAAGTGCATAAGTAAATGTGGTAAAGAAGACTGATGGGCCCGGCTATTACAAGATATAGCATCTGGAGTCTTAAAAGCTTGAAGTTAAATAAGCAGCCATTTAACTGGAAGCAACAAAGCCCACATGAAAGAAGCACAGCTCCTTGTGTGATCACGAGGTGTTGACCAGATCAAGTGTCAGGCATCAGAAGACCCAAAACAAACAATCATATTGATGCAAATGAGGGGGCTCATAGTGGAGACTCAAAGCTCATCTGTAGACAATTGGACATTCCCTCACAGAAGGTTACAAGATAGCCAGGGTGCAGTATAGCACTGACAAAACACACAACGTTCCTCTAGTTCTTCAATGCTTCTTCCCCGCCCCCACTCACTATGATGACCCCAGTTCTACCTTACAAATCGGACTAGAGTGGAGCATATACACTGGTATAGATAAGAGCTCTTGACACACAGAGTTCAGGATAGAGAAACCCCTCATAAAAAATAATAGGAGTAGCAATAGCTTGAGGGTAAGATGAAGGTGGGGGGAGAAGGGGGAACCGATCACGGTCATCCTTATATTAACACCACCCCCATCCCCAGTGTAAGATATAAAAATAATGATAATTTATCATTTATCAGGGATCATAGGATGTGAGGGTGGGGTATGGAGGGAAAAAAGAGGAAGTGATACCAAGGCTTCAAATAGACAGAAAATGCTTTGAAAATGATGATGGCATATATGTACAAGTGTGCTTTATACAGTTGATGTAGGGATTGTTATAAGAGCATAAGAGCCCTCAATAAAATGATTTATTTAAAAACAAACCATGGGCTCAAACATAACAAGTGTGAAAATGGTTCAAGATTGTTTCATTCTGCTGTACACAGGGCCACTATGATCTGTAACCAACTGAGCATCAGCACCTCACTTCAAAGCGATGGGCACTGTCTGCAGCAAGACCCAAGGAGCACACAGCTTTCAGGTTGCCCTTTATTTGGAGAGACTTTTCATCTATGTTTGTTCTGTTTATTCCCACCAGAGGGAGTGAGGTTATGGGGCTGTGATGTATAGGAACGGAGAGCTGAGTTGGTCTGTGGCAGAGATATTAGTCACAGGATCCCAGAGGGTGGCTGAATGTCAGAGGAGATCAGCCTTCTGGTAGCGAGACAGTTAGTCAGTGGGTGGAGCAGATGCCTGTTACAAGCCTGGGCAGATGCAGGGGTCGGCAGGTCAGAAGGGGGAGCTTGAGGCCTTTTTTGAAGGAGACAGCACAGTGTGGTTCTACAAGTATTAGTGAGGTCTACTATTTGCTGGACAATTCCAGGAAAACCAGTCTTCTACAACTCCGGAGCAGGGAAGAGAAACCAATGCTCAGACTTCCTTCTTGTCACTTAGAAAGAACTCTGTGTTCATTACAAAACTCTTTCACCTCATTCAGCCCACAAAGGCACCCCTTCTCTCTTCTTTAAGAAGAGAGATTATTTAAAAGTAAGCTCGGATCATTTCCAAATGAAGAGGGATTTTCACAAGGAATTTTACTGTTTATCTTGGCTACTGAACATGTATTTCACACATAGAGATGCTAGGTTAAGAAAAAGAAGTATTAACCTCAGCTCCATAATTTCACCCGAGAAAGGAAAATCCTAGAAGACACTTTCAAAGAGTCCCTGTGAGAGGACTGGACGGAGAGGAGGTGCCAAGCCTAAGTAAGTAGAATTAGGCAAATGCTGGTGTCCAGAAGTAAACAAGGGCCTTTATCTCAACCGGGTTTAAAACCCACGTTCTGCACATCTTTTTTTTTTTACACACCAGGGCGCTTTATTGAGCTTGCTGAGAGATGGAGATACATGCACAAATGGCTGTGGACAGAAGCAGCAGCAGACAGGCCAGGGGTCAGGTTGTCCAGCAGGTTCAGGACACAGCATGGTGAAATGGCTAGTGGCCTTGCTGGCCCACATCTGCGACAGGGCTTGGAAACTCATCACTGTGCCTGGGGTGAGAAGAATGACGAAGATGAGGATTCCTAGGAGGCCGAGGACCGTAGAGAAGATGTTCAAGTACTTGGCAGTGGACGCATGGCTCTGGGCCCCAATCATGTTGCCCACCATCTTCTGGTCCCTAGACTTCACGGAGTAGACATAGGCCATGAAGCCCAGGCAGCAGCAGTTGAGGAAGAGTGTGTTGAGGAGGGACCAGACGACGTGGTCAGGCACGTGGGGCTCACTCTGGATGTTGATCATGGTGGACTGCATGGGGGCGGCATGGTATGGGGTCCGCTTGAGCTCCTCTTGAGCCATCTCTTGGGTGTGAGGACACAGAGACCTGCAGAATGGGAAAGGCCCGTTCTGCACATCTTGTAGCATAAAGTAAGAGAGAAAAATGTAATGCCATTTTCATGGTCTGTGGATTTCCTTGGAAACTATAATCCACCATTCCAGATAGACCTTTCTTGAATTCAACACGCACACACACACATACACACACACGCCACTTTTCCTACCTTAAGGACTTACGTAATAAAATAGCAACACAGAGCAATAATGTCCCAACTGCACTTCCTGTGGGCCTCTAAGTGAAGAAAGCCATCATTTTGTGCTCATGATAGTCTGTGATATTTCGACACTTATGAATAGTAAATCATGCAAGTCACAAGCACAGACGTCATCCTGGTCTCTTTCTGCCCTTCCCCCTGCATGCAGTTGGTTCTCACAGCCTGGCATGTTCTTGTCTCCGGGATCTGCCCTCTGCCTCCATCCTCATGGCCACTGCCTTAATTCAGACCACCTTCTTCTTCTGTTTGAACTGCTGTAGCCTTATTCCAGGCTTACTCCACTCCAACCCATGCAAACAACAGTGTTGGGGCTGCAGCCAGTCCATGAAGTTCTGGAAAACCAGTCTGTAATTTAACCCTTACCACAAAATGCTTATTATGATCTCTATTTTCCGGGTCGTGCTCAGAGGGGTGAAGTGATTTCGCCAAGGTCACACAGCTGGTCAGTTAATGGCAAAGACAGAATGCAAATCCAAGTCTTTAAGATTCTACAGCCAGTGAATGACGGAACCACTGAGTGCCACAGCCTCCCCACACATCTGTCACGAGATGCTTCTAAATCACAGTCCTGACCATACTCCCCGCCCCACCCCACCCAGCTCTGAACTCCTCAGTATTGCCATTAGCCAAACTCACTTCCAGTAGTCAATGCCAACTTACATGACCCCATAGGACAAGGTAGATCCTGTGGGTTTCTGAGCCCATCACTCTTTATGGAAGTAGAAAGAACCACTGGGCTTCCTCCAAGTGGTTTAGATCTGCCAAACTTTCAAACAAACAAAACTAAAGCAACACTGAATTCCACTGATTCTATTCTGCCTCATAGCCACCCTGCGTGAGGTTTTGAAGACTGTAAATCTTTACAGAAGGAAACAGCCTCATCTTGTTCCTGAAAAGTAGCTGGCGAGTTTGAACCTCTGACTTTGTAGTTAGCAATTCAACACTTATCCCACAGCAGCACTAGGCCTTTAAGTGGTTGAACCCTTTAATACACAAAGTTGAAAACATAATCCTGTAATATAAAAGCAGATAAAAATGGAGATGACCAGGTGGAAGTGAACGTGGAGCTGTAACTAACTCGTTCTGGTCACACCCAGGGAGGAGTCCCCACACTCCCCACAATTGCACAGAATCATCACCGCTTCTTCCCATCATTTGATGAGACTGTGCATGCTTTCTCAACACTGTAAAATGCCATGTAACATCAATTCCAGGGGACTTCCGGCAAGATGGCAACAGAGTAATTCATACCAGAGGGACTCCGCAGAATTCAGCCCAGGAGAGTTGCTTAGAGGGAAATTCAACACTGCTGGAGCATCATCATAAAGATAAGTAGGCACGGAGGAGCATCATAAAGATAAGTAGGCACGGAACCACGGGGTTTTGAGGAGCTGGGGGCTTTTGGCTTACCTCAGTGGAGGACGACTGGGGCTTGACCTTGGCCTCACCAGCGTCTCTGCCAGAGCAGGGACCATTTGGAGCCTGGAGGGCGGCTTGGTCTCAACACAGCCACAGTTTGCCACCACCCACCTAAGGGCAGGGACTGGATCCGTGCAGCTCCTCTCTGCCCCACCCCCCATCAGTCTTGGAGGGCTGCGCAGGGGCCTTTTCTCAACAGCCACAGCTTGCCGCTGCCACCTCAAAGCAGGGACTCAATCCTTGCAGCTCCACTGGCGGGAACACATTCAGCTACATTGTTGCTTTGTTTGCATCTCTTCACTATATCCCCTCCTCCCCTGCCCCCACAGGCTCATCAGGCTTACTTTTTAACTTTTTTTTCTCCTCTTTGTCTCTTTCTGGGTCTCCCACACTACACACTACTGCTAACCTCCAGACCACTCCCCTTAGCCTAGGGCATTTACACCTGCACCACACCTAGCTAAGGGAGCTCCACCCTGTGTAGCTAGCCTGAGGCTAGGAAAGGCCCTGCTGATCTGCACCAGGGGATACTCTGCTCAACCTCTTACTGGGGAATTCCTGCCTGTGTGCCTGGGGTCCTAAAGTAGCTCGGCCAACACTCGTCAGCATTCCAAGCTGCAGCAGAGACCTCTGCCCAACCTTCGCAACACCAAAGCAGGCAACCCACTAGCCTTCTGGGTCACTCCCCTAAGAGGGAAGCCACAGGAGGATAGAGTGGTAGGTTAATTCCATAATGAAATTAGCTATAGAAAGTTTGAAGAAGCACTCCTACAAGTCTCCAAGAGAGAGCCAGTGCTCTTTGACTCCCTGGAAAATGGCACCTGGCTCCTGTAAAACAATGCAATGCAAACAGCCACCAGCCCCAATGACCTCAACGAAAAAAAGGGGAGAAACAAAAGGCAATGCCAGAAGATGGCCTGAACATAATGACATGCAGAGGAAGCAGACATTGAGCTGCCACAGAAAGAAAATTTCAGAATGCTTTTTGGAGTCATACAGGATATGAGGGAAACAATACAGAAATAGGATGAAATGATAGAAGAGGTAAAAGCCATAAACCAAATAGAAATACAGGAGCTTAGGGAGGAGATAACAAAAACCAATAACAGACTCACAGACCTCGAGAAGCAAATGGAGGAATCCGAGAACCACATCAGTGACTTGGAGGACAGCCAAGCAGATTTTAACAAACGCGAACAAAAATCTAATAAGATCATCAGAGAAGCTGAAGAAACCTTAAGAGCTATGTCTGATGCTATGAAACAGAATAACATTAGAATTATTGGCTTACCGGAGGAAGACACAAAAAAGAAGTCATCTGCAACAACAGTGAGAGAATTCCTGGAGGAAAGCTTACCCAGCTTAATGATTGAAAACCAGGCAACCATTCAGGAGGCTGAAAGAACACCAGCTAGACTAAATCCCAAGAAGTCACCAAGGCACATGATAGTTAAATTATCCAACTTTGAGGGAGAAAATCATGAGAGCAGTTAGGGAAAAACAAGCAATCACATATAATGGTCTCCAAATAATATTATGCTCAGACCTATCAGCAGAAACTGTGAAGAAGAGGAGAGAGTGGAGTAACATATTCCAAAAAATGAAGGGACACTCTATCTAGCCAAGCTATCAATCAAGATAGACAGCGAAATGAGAATCTTCCCAGACAAGGAAAAGTTCAAAGAATACATTAGAAGAAACCCAGCCTTACAAAAAATCCTTGCCGACCCAGTATGGGCAGAAGAACAACACTCACCAAGCATAAATAAGAGACCACCACATATAGCAACCTCATCCAGAGGGCAAAAAAGAGAAAACAGACTTCAAGACAGCATTGACTTAAATATAGAAAGACTTCAAAGGCTGCTGAGGTAAGCTTTAAAAAAAAAAAAAGGCAAGAGGGGCATAGGGAAAAAGCTACTGTATACAAACATTCCTGGGGTGAGGACCAGGTAATATGGCAGGGACCAGACCAAATACAGGGATGCACATAGTAGACCACTAAAAAAGAGGTGGGGAAAGGAAAAATAATAATAAAAAAGAAAGGGGTAGCGGGGGCACAGGGCACTAACTCACTCAAGCAGAGGTTATTGTTTGTGTCCCCACAGGGAAAGAGAGACTAGCCTTCAACCAGGTGCTCCAAGATGTGAATGCAACATACCAGTGTGGAGTAGGGAATCAGTGGAAAGGTCTGGGAGCCGGTCCCAACACCAACTACTAAGTGGACACTTGTCCCTCCCATCAGAAGAATTTATTTCAAAGGACAGCACTGAATCTACAACTCCTGAAGAGGGACACATCTGATAGGAGCACATGGGAGAAGATGAAGGGGGATGAGGAGAGAGTGGAGCACATCATGGCCCAGGAGGTCGATGTTCCCAATTAGAACAGTCAGCTGCACCCAGTGTCTTGATGCTTCCAGGTGCAATGAGCTTCCTCAAAAGTTTCCTTCCTCCGGGCCCGGCCGAGGGGCTGCGGCAGCAGCTGCCCGACACTGAGGCTGTGCTGGACGGCAAGGGCCTCGGCACTGGCACTCTGTACATCGCAGAGAGCCGCCTGTCTTGGTTGGATGGCTCTGGATTAGGATTCTCATTGGAATACCCTGCTATTAGTTTACATGCTGTGTCCCGAGACCTAAATGCTTATCCGCGAGAACATTTGTATGTTATGGTGAATGCAAAATTTGGAGAAGAATCAAAAGACTCTGTGGATGAAGAAGAGGAGGAAGACAGTGACGATGATGCTGAACCTATTGCTGAATTTAGATTCGTGCCTAGTGATAAATCAGCAATGTTCGCTGCAATGTGTGAATGCCAAGCATTGCATCCAGATCCTGAGGATGAAGATTCAGATGATTATGATGGAGAAGAGTATGATATAGAAGCACACGAACAAGGGCAGGGGGACATTCCTACATTTTATACCTATGAAGAAGGATTATCCCATTTAACAGCAGAAGGCCAAGCCACGTTGGAGAGATTAGAAGGAATGCTTTCTCAGTCTGTGAGCAGTCAGAATAACATGGCTGGGGTCCGGACCGAGGACTTGATAAGAGATTTCGAAGATGGGATGGAGATAGATGCTACACCCACAGTTGCTGGGCAATTTGAGGATGCGGATGTTGATCACTGAAAATGGCTTTAAGATTCTGCCCGTAACTAGGAGATCTGGTGCCCTCTACATAGTGGAGTTGGGGTTTATGGAAGACTTTCCTTCTTCAAAACTCACCCGAACCAGTTCTTTTCTTGAGACAGACAATACTGTGATAGTAAGTTGTCACCAGCAAAAGAAACTTGTGACCTTTATTAACAAAGGTGAATTAACTAAGAGCATTTGTAGTTATTGTTGACCCCTAAACTTTCTGAATCTAAGTACCTCAGAGTAGACCCATAATTTCTCTCTTTATAAGCTAGCAGGCCTGCATGGTGAACATGCACAAGAGCTTGGAGGTGGAAGTAAACTCATTGGGGAAGGGAGAGACCGAGACTTCATAGAAATCTTAACTTCTCTGTTTATTTTC
Organism: Tenrec ecaudatus; assembly: GCF_050624435.1. Taxonomy (NCBI): domain Eukaryota; kingdom Metazoa; phylum Chordata; class Mammalia; order Afrosoricida; family Tenrecidae; genus Tenrec; species Tenrec ecaudatus. The sequence continues at coordinate 137,779,228 of NC_134533.1, forward strand.
CTTAGGGGCAAAGATCTTTTATTAATTTAAATGAGGCCCAGATTATTAATTCAGGCATCTCTAGGGAGTCTCTCCTAAAACATCCAGCCACCCGTCCTTGGGCATCTCCTTGCACCATGCTTCACCAGTACAATTCCAGTCTGTCATAGTCCCCAGCCTTTTACAGGGTCATTTTCTGTAAGAACACATGAAATTGGGATGAACTTCTCAATGTACTTCATGAGAATGGCTTTGTCTGAGTAACAGCGAAACAAATAAATCTAGGTTTTCTATAAAAAAAAAAAAAGAACAGTCAGCTGACAGAGAGGACCACATGGCCGGCCCCACTATGAGACATGACGCCCTCACTGACCCATAGCCCTACAGGGGACAACACCAGAGACACAGTGTGGGAACTGCACCCGATCGTATCCTGCCACACCGAAGCAAAACATTAAGGGGGTCAACAGAACAGCAAGGGAATGGAGTGGCGAGGTCCCCAGGGAATGCTGAAGGTGAACTTTGGGGCCAGGGCATGGTGCCCCAACAGACGGGACTGGAAACACTCCTAAAGGCCAACAAACAGTCCTTGAACTAACTACAAGCTTTTCTTTCTTGTTGTGCTTTGTTTTGTTTATGTGCATGTTATTATCTCCGCAGGTCTGTCTAAATGGATGAACAATCTGGAGGAGAAAACAACGGGACTGATAGTTCTGTGGGGACATGGGAGCGGGTGAGGTGGGGGGGAAAGTAGTGGTGTTAATAAACCCAGGGACAAGGGAACAACAAGCGATCCAAATCGGTGGTGAGGAGGGTGTGGGAGGCCTGGTTGGGTATGATCAAGGGTAATGTAACTAAGAGGAATTGGTGAAACCCTGGTGGGGACTGAGCATGATAGTGGGACTGGAGGAAAGTCAAAGGAAATAGAGGAAAGAGCTGGGAGGCAGAGGGCATTTATAAAGGTCTAGATAAAGACATATACATATGCAAATATATTTATACATGAGGATGGGGAAATAGATCTATGTGCATATATTTATAGGGTTAGTATTAAGGTAGCAGAAGGACATTGGGCCTCCACTCAAGTACTCCCTCAATGCAAGAATACTTTCTTCTATTAAATTGGCATTCTATGATACTTACCTTCCTGACACAAACATTGAAGACAAAGAGGGCGAACAACTAAATGTGGTGAAGAAAGTTGATGATGCCCAGCTATCAAAAGATATAGCATGTGGGGTCTTAAAGGCTTGAAGGTAAACAAGCGGCCATCTAGCTCAGAAGCAAAAAAGCCCACATGGAAGAAGCACACCAGCCTGTGTGACCCCAAGGTGCTGAAGGGATCAGTTATCAGGCATCAAAGAACAAAAAAATCATATCGTTGTGTGTTCACTTCCCTGATATGCACGTTGAAGACAAATAGGTGAATAAGCAAATGTGGTGAAGAAAGCTGACAGTGCCTGGCTATCAAAAGATATAGCGTCTGGGGTCTTAAAGGCTTGAAGGTAAACAAGCAGCCATCTGGCTCAGAAGCAATAAAGCCCACATGGAAGAAGCACACCAGCCTGTGCGATCACAGGTGTTGAAGGGATCAGGCATAAGGCATCATCAGAACAAAAAAATCTTACCATAGTGAATGAAGAGGGAAGCGCAGGGTGGAGACCCAAAGCCCATTTGTTGGCCACTGGAGATCCCCTTGCAGAGGGGTTTAGGGGAGGAGATGAGTCAGTCAGGGTGTGATGTATCAACAATGATGAATACAGCTTTCCTCTAGTTTCTAAATTCTTGCTCCTGCTCTCCGCCTCCGCCCCCCCCCCCCCACCGCCCGCCACTATCATGATCCAAATTCTACTTCGCAAGTCTGACTAGACCAGAGGATGTACACTGGTGCAGATAGGAGCTGGAGGCACAGGGAATCCAGGGTGGATGATACCTTCAGGACCAGGGGTGTGATTGGCGATACTGGGAGGGTAGAGGGAGAGTGGGTTGGAAAGAGGGAGAACCGATTACAAGGATCTACATGTGACCTCCTCCCTTGGGGATGGACAACAGAAAAGTGGGTGAAGGGAGACGTCGGACAGGGCAAGATATGACAAAATAATAAATTATCAAGGGCTCATGAGGGAGGGTGGAGCGGAGAGGGAGTGGGAAAAAAAAGAGAACTAGATGCCAAGGGCTTAGTGGAGAGCAAATGTTTTGAAAATGCTGAGGGCAATGAATGTACAGATGTGCTTTACACAATTGATGTATGTATGGATTGTGATAAGAGTTTTATGAGCCCCTAATAAAACATTTAAAAGAGAGTATTTGAAAATTATTCAAATAAGCAGTTGAATGACTAACAAATCCACAAAAGAAAAACAGAAAAATAAGATTAAGTATTAATTTCCTAGAAGGTAGGATCATTTCCTAGAAAATAGAAGTAATCTTAAAAGGGAGCTTCAAAAAGTTGCTGGGAAATTTTCATTCTTTTCATCGCGTTTTTCCACATTTTCGAAGCCCCCTTCATAAAGCAAACAGATGGCATAAGCGAGATATAGTTGGGGAGGCTTTATCAAAGGATGGATGTTAAAGGATTGGGCACACTCAGAGAGCTAAAACAACTAGTAGTAATATATATGCTCTTTCCACCATAGCCCAGAAGGACAAGACTCCATTGCCCTGGAGTTGACTGACTCAGAGCAACCCTGGATAGAATTTCTGAGAAGGTCAATCGTTATGGGGACGGCCAGCCTCATCTTTCTTCTTCAGTGCTGCTGATAGACTTCAACTGCCAATCTTGCAGTTAGCTGTCCAATGCTTATTGGAGAGTTCCCCCAGTGCTCCTTCAAAAGGGCAAGATAAATGTCAAAACTTGCTTCCAGAAAGGCTTTCAAATAGAGAGAGTTGATCAACCTATAAGAGAGGGATGGGGGAACAAAAGCTATCGACCTCTTTTTTTCCTGCCCTCCAACCTCCTGCAGGTGCCTTCCATGCGGTAGCCATGCTTTACGGACAACTTCTCTCTCTTTCCACTCCACTGTCTCATATGGAATAAATGATGTTTCTAACAACTCTTAAGAAAAATTATCCTGATCCCAATAAAAGGAACCAGAAAGAGGAATCCAGATGGTGGGATTTCTGCACGACAGCTGACCTGGTTTCTTCAAAGGTGTGTGTGTGCGTGCACGTGTGTGTTGTGCGGGTGGGTGGGGTCTGTTTTAGATTGGGAGAAAATCAAGAAACTCAATAGCCAAATGCAATTAGATTAGATCAAGGAAATGGGGGAAATAAACCAAAGAATTAGCTAACCGAAAAGGTATAGAGACCACGAGAGTCGCCATTACAGAAAGCAAGAGAAAACTGGGGTTAATACAGACCCACCAACAAACTACCCCAGACTTTGGGGAGGAACGAGTTAAAGTTTCTGCTTCAATATTAGCAGAGAAAGGAACAGCAGAAAGAGAGAGAGAGAGCATGAACAGGCAAGAGAAGAGAACAAAGATGTTCTTGAGCATTGAAATCTTTGGGCCGTCTATAAATTTTGGTAGACAAGATGAATCCTGCACATCTCTCTGGGTGGTGCAGATAACTCCAATGCACTGGGCGCCAGGCAGGAAAATGGCAGTGTAAGCTTTGTAAACAGAAGAAATGTCTTCTGCTGTCCTTAGCAATGCTGCCACCAGACCCTAGACTTAGGTTCGGCAATGATGTTGAAGTGTTAAGTTTCTCGGGTTAGAAATACCTTGATCCTTGGCTTCGAAAGAGAAAGTATTCACGCAGAACCCTGGTTTGTGGTGCAAGTGGGTTTTTATGAAGGACAGAAGGAGTTGGGGTTTTACACAGGCACCCTCGGGCCACTTCAGCCCCGCACGTGGGAACCTGAGGCCAGAGGAACTGGAGGCGGCCCAGCCCCAACGAGGAGCAGTTGGAAAAGAGGGCGGTGGCTCCAGATTCTGGCTTTTTAGTGCCCTCCGCTGGGAGGCGTGGTCACCGGTACTGGCTGACCCCATTGGCTGAACTAAGCCCACCTGGCCTAGATTGGGGCCCACACCGGTGTACCGCCCACCTAGCATGCCCTCTAGCCTTTGTGCCTGGCTGGGCTCTCCTGATTCTCAGCAGCAACTTCCTGTGGGGGCGCTTCGGCATAGAGGGGGACTACTCACCATGCAGCTCCAACAGGTCTGCAGAAAGGGCTCCCGGAAGCTGCTTAGCCATGGAGGGTCGTAGAAATGATGGTCATTTCAGATGATCTGGCAAAAAGAACGTGCAGGAACAAATGAGGGATGGGAGATGCCAATAATAACCCTGTAGAACACCTGAAAACTGCCCTCTCCGCTTCCGGTGGCTTTTTCTCTCCCAGTGACTGATGGCAGGAAGGACAAAGGTGGGTGTGGGTAGTGCTGGCGCTGTTCATAATAAACCTTTAGAGTGCTTGACCTGTGTTTAAGACTGATAAAAATACAACCTAATACAAGAAATGTATCAACACTGGTAGAAGACACCTTGCAGTTTTATCTTATTAGGGACTCTTACCGCTCTTATAACAATCCATACATCAGTTGTATCAAGATATTTGTACATGTGTTGTCATCATTGTTTTCTAAACATTTACATTCTGTTTGAGCCCTTGGTATCAGCTCCTCTTTTTACTCTCCCTCCCATCCTTGAGACTCCGTGATAAGTTATAAATGATTATTATTTTCATATCTTACACTGACTGCTGTGTCCCCCCATGGTTTCTGTTGTTCATCCCCCTGGGGTGGGGTAGTTATGTGTCACTCATTGCTATCAGTTCGCCTTCCTCCCCTCCTCCTCCCCTCCTAGTATTGATAATCCCATTCCTGTTCCTGGATTTCGTGTGTCTTGATTTCTTATCTGTACCAGTGTACATGCTTCGGTCTAGCCTGCAGTGAAAGGCAGGACTGGGACCATGATAGAGGGGGGTGAGGAAGCCTCAAGGAACCAGAGAAATAGAAAAAAATGTTTTATAATAACAAAATTAGTTATTTGGGGATTAATAGTTTAAAATTTGGCATCTAATATTAAAGGTGAAATTTACTTTGGCAAACTTCCAACCTGCTTCCTACATTGTACAAACTATTAAAATGAGGTTCAGTCACCCATCTCTGTAAGGAGCCCTGCTGGCGGGTGGCTACACCACAAGGTCAGCAACTGGGAACCGCCAGCCCTCCACAGGAGAAAGATGAGGTGTCTATTCCCAGAAAGAGTTGCCATCTGGGAAACCTACCGGTTCTACTCAGCCTTACAGGGCCCATCTGAGTCAGAATAGCCTGGATGGCAGTGAGTGAGTGAGACGCACCTATGTAACAACAGAGTCAAAGGTACCCAAAGGACCCCCCACTTCTGTTACTGCCATCTTTCCTGGAAACACCGGAGTTTTCACCTTCCACGGCACAACACTATTGCACGGTGAATGCGTAATTGCTTTGTGATCTGCGCCCTTTCTGAAGAAAAGGAAATTGAGACTGGCGTGGCAGAGGGACTCCCAGGGAGCACAGAGTTAATTCCATCAAATTAGAGGCTTTCATGTGCTCATTCACTAATTGGCTCTTAAAGTATAGTAATTAATGCCGCAAGGCTTGTAAGCCTTTGGGTCCCAACATTTGGCCTTGGCATCAGAAAGTGCAGTTTTCAGACTGATAAAGAAGCTTTGTTGGTGATGGTGGTGAGTGAAATTTCTGGACAAATAAACCACTTCCTAGAATTTGATCTCAAATGGCTGCCCAATAGTCTTGCCATGTTTTATGATCTCAGAGAATAAGGTCGTTTGATGTAAACATTTTATTTGTTTCTCCTACATTTTATTATAAAACTTTTCAAGCACACATGAAAGGTGAAAACTATCTCAGTGAGTGTGTTAGTCTGGGTAGACCAGAGAAACAAATTCATAGGCACTCACATGCATATAAGAAAGAGGTTTATATACAAAGGCAATTGAATATTGAGAAACTGTCCCAGCCCAGTCCAGATCAAGCCCGATATTAGCCCATATGTCTGATACCAAGCTATAAAGTCCTCTTCAGACTCACAAAACCCATGTAATGATGCTGAATGCAGGAAGATCACAGGCCAGTGTTTTGGATGTCTTGTGGATCCAATAGCATGGTAAGCATCTCAGCGCTGGCAGGGGTCTCTACATGGCTTCTCCGTCTCCAGAGGTCTGGTTGTATCAAGGTAGGTCCATGTGGCTTCTCCAGTTCCCAGAGTATGGGTTCTATCAGCAGTAGTGCCATGTATCTAGTCAGTAGAGGGTCTCTAAAGGAGTGAGCAGAGAGTCTCTCCTGTTTCCAAGAAGGAAAACCCAGATTTTCCAGAATTCTCAAGAGAAAGTCGTGCCCACACAGAGGCCTCATTGGCTATAAGCCAATTGACAGACTAGACTCCGTCCCTTCACTCTTAATCCTCTCAATTCCCAAATTGACACCAGATTATGTAATTATCACAGTAAACCAATGACTTCATGCCTTTATCCCCAAATTTCGGGTATATAACTTCTATACTGCCCACTTACATCAACCCAGTACACTGAGGAGACAAACATGGTCTTTGATGTAAAGAATCTTCATTACAGTTTGAACCTTGTGATTCTGCATCCATAAGCAAAGTCAAATCAGGACAGGCTATCCAAATAGTCAGCAGCAACATATACACAGGCTCTAATATTTATCTGGTTGGCTTCTGGTCAATTCAATGTGGGTGGCCTCACTTACCCTCACCACGGTGTCCATTGGTCGCCTTGTCTTTAGATCATGGGTCCCTTCACAAATTCTCAACAACCCCAGCCCCCTTGGGCTAGGTCATACCATAGGCTCAGGTTCTACACAACTCTTTAAACTTCAGACCAGCCAACCCATTCTCGTCTTCTCTAGTTCCTGTAAACCATGTCCACGAGTGTCAGTGGCCAGACTCAACCTGTCTATTTATTGCTGCATTTCTCCCACTTCCACTCAACAAGTGGTTCCAGATGGTCACCTAGCAAGCATTTCAGCCCGACCACAGACCCCTTTAACATTCAGTCCTTGGGGGAGTTTTCTTCATGGTTCCAGATTTTTTCCAGATTCTGACAAAAACTATTAGTTCAAAATTTAAAAAAGAAACAGGGTTCCCTTTTTTTTTTTGCTTCAATCTGTCAACAGCCCATTAGACAAGTCTCTTCACCTTTGAATGTCCTCAGCACTCATGACACTGGGTGGGGCTTATCATTTCAGATAAGCATGTCCTAAACCCATTTAAAGATCAAATTTTAATGGCTCAAGGCAAGGCTGTTTTCATACTTCCCAACAATCATCTCTATCAATCATTATATCAACAATAATAAGCAGAAGAAATCAGTATTAACAAACAATCAGATACTAAACTCAATTCTTTAAACAGTCAAGTTCAATTCTCATTTACTTACCTGAATCCTAATCTTAACTATTCTATTGATACAAAATATGGGATTAGGCCCCAGACTGGAGGCAGGACACTCACTTCCTGGGTCAGGCTTTCTGTCAGCCATTTTCACTAAGCACCATGGTCTCTGAGAAATTCAAACAGTGATTTCACCCCCTAAGCTCAAAATATATATTAGTTCATTCATTTACGCCATTTCAAACGGGAATAACCAAATACAAAAACCAAGGAAAAGAATCATAACTTTACCTTCCCATTTTATTTCCAGCAAACAACATTGTAAACTGCATGGCTGTCTCTGACTTCTGGCTAGCCAAAGAAGAAACACTACCATGAGGCTGAGGTCGGACAAGCATCGCTTCTCCATTTCATGGTTTATCTCTCTAGTCTCCCACTCCCAAGGTACCACAATGTGTTAGTCTGGGTAGACTTGAGCAACAAATTCATAGACACTCATGTGTATAGGAAAGCGCTTTATATAAAGGGTAATTGTACATTAAGAAAACATCCCAGCCCAGCGAGATCAAGTCCACAAGTCTGATATTAACTCATATGTCAGTGCTAGTCTGTAAATTCCTCTTCAGATTCATGCAACACATGCCATGATGCCAATTGCAGGAAGATCACAGGCCAGTGGGTGGGAAGTCTTGTGGATCCAGTGGCAGTGGAAGCATTTTAGCACTGGCGTGGATCTCCGCATGGATCCTCCAGCTCCCGGGCTCTGGCTGCCATCAGCATAACTCCATGTGGCTTGTCAACAGGAGTGTCTCACAGGAAGTGAGTGAGTGTCCTGCCTCCAGTGAGCTATTTATCTCCTTAGTGCCTTCAAATTAGGTCATCAAGCTGTGACCTGATTGACAGGCTAAACTCCACCCTTTCACTCTTGTCTAAAGTTGACAACAGATTATGTAACTACCACAAAATTCAAGATCTGTAATATGTTTAGAAACCTGTTAAAAAGTATCTTATTGGCTTGAAGGTGAACAAGCGGCCATCTAGCTCAGAAGCAAAAAAGCCCACATGGAAGAAGCACACCGGCCAGTACGATCACGAGGTGCCAAGGGACCAGGTATAAGGCATCATGCAAAAAAAACGATATATGTGTATATGTATATGTATATATATACCATATTAAATGAAGGGGGAAGTGCAGAGTGGAGACCCAAGGCCCAAGTGTCGGCCAATGGAGATCCCCTCATAGAGGGGTTTAGGAGAGGAGATGGGTCAGTCAGGGTGCGAGGTAGTACCGATGAAGAGCACAGCTTTCCCCCAGATCCTGGATGCTTCCTCCCCCCAACTACCATGATCCGAATTCTACCTTGCAGGACTGGATAGGGCAGAGGCTGTACACTGGTACATATGAGGGCTGGAGGTACAGGGAATCCAGGGTGGATGATACCTTCAGGACCAAGGGTGTGAGGGGCGATGCTGGGAGAGTGGAGGGTGAGTGGGTTGGAAGGGGGGAACTGATTACAAGGATCCACATGTGACCTCTTCCCTGGGAGAGGGACAGCAGAGAAGGGGGGAAGGGAGACTCCGGATAGGGCAAGATATGACAAAATAACGAAGTATAAATTACCAAGGGCACATGAGGGAGGGGGGAGAGGAGAGGGAGGGGAAAAAAAAGAGGACCTGATGCAAGGGGCTTAAGTGGAGAACAAATGCTTTGAGAATGATTGGGGCAGGGAATGTATGGATGTGCTTTATACAATTGATGTATGTATATGTATGGATGGTGATAAGAGTTGTATGGGTCCCTAATAAAATGTAAAAAAAGAAAAGAGGAGAAAAAAATGATTAGGGCAGGGACTGTACAGATGTGCTTTATACAATTGATGTATGTATATGTATGAACTGTGATAAGAATTGTATGAGCCCCTAATAAATTGTTAAAAAATTTTTTAAAAGATAAAAAAAAAGAAAAAGAAAATGATTAGGGCAAAGAATGTACAGATGTGTTTTATACAATTGATGTATGTATATGTATGGATTGTGATAAGAGTTGTATGAGCCCCTAATAAAATGTTTTTTAATAAAAAAAAAAAGTATCTTATTTGCCATCATAGTGGAATGATGGGCTTGCTTTGAAATTGAATAGAGAAGGCTTTCCAGGGTCATGGATAATCCACTCAGAGCTTTTTTCTAGCCTTTGAGCTCATCAGTGGCACGCCACTCTTTCCTGGGGGTAGTGCTCACCATGATGGGGACTCCAGGGAGAAAGTGAGACATGAGGAACGTGTGCAGGTTGGACTCAGCAACCTTGATAGTCCCAGCGGTCATAGCAGGAGTCCACACTGCCTTCTTCATGATGGCCTCTGCCCTTTTGATTCCCCCAGGGCCCCTTTGCGTCTCCTTTTTTGTATGATGGCAACTCCTTTGGGCAGAATAATGGCAGTGTAGAGTTGACCAACTTTCTGGCCAGGTTTTACAGCCCTTTTTTTTTTTATTTTTTATAATAGAGCCATTTTTCCTTCTACAGTTTGGAGATAGCCAATGATACTTCTGTGTGGGCATGGCCTTCTCTGAGAATTCTGGGAAATCTGGTACTTCCTCCTTGGAGGCAGAAGATACCTCTCTCTCTCTCTCTCTGCTACTCCCTGGGAGACACTGCAGAAGAAAAGCCACATGGATACAAGCAGATCTCTGAAGCTGGAGAAGCCGCAGAGAGACCTCTGCCAGCACTGAGATACTTACACCACTGGACCCAAAGACTTTCTACCCACTGGCTTGTGATTGTCCTGCATTTGTCTTCATTGTATGTGTTTTGTGAGTCTGAAGAGGACTTTATAGATTGATATCAGACATATGGGCTAATACCAGACTTATGGCCTTAGACTAGACTGTGTTGTGATGTTTTCTCAATTTTCAATTACTCTTGTATATAAAACTCTTTCTTATACACAAATGTGTGTCCATGGAATTATTTCTCTCGTCTACCCAGACTAACACAATGACTTTATATTCATGGATCATTCTTAACGCATAGCGGGGAACCCTGCAACATTGACTCACAGTCCCGGGGTAGGAAAAAGCTCTGAGGAGAGCCGAGAGAGCCTTCTGAGCTGCGGTGTTTGATAGAGGCTGTCCTGCTTCTATTATGCAAACTGGATTTACTGCAGCATACCAGGTCTTTCATTTCATTGACAAAATATGGCTGGTTGAGGTTGTTCATAGGTCTAGTTGAATGGAGTCTCTTCTAGGTCCTGAATGCAGCCATGTTCCAGCTCGTTTCCATCTGAAGAGGGCAGTAGTGTAGCTGAGTTTACACTGTAGTTGTTGACCTGTTTTTAAGGAGCCCTGGTGGCATAGTGGTTACTCATTGGCCTGCTAACCATAAGGTTAGTCTTTCAAAACCAACAGCTGCTCCATGGAAAGACGGGGCTTTCTACTCTTGTAAACAGTTGTAGTCTCGGAAATCCACAAGGGGTTCACTATGAGTCGGCGATGACTCAATGGCTGTAAGTTTGGTTTCCCCTCTTGTGAAGAGCTACAGTCTGGGAAACTCACAGGGGAAGCTGGGTCACTATGAGTCAGCATGGACTTGTTGGCAGTGAGGTCTTTTTGGTCAGTCCAGATTCTGCAAACACAAGAATACCAGTTTGTGCAAGATGTGTGTGCTGTGAATCCCGTGGTTCAAACAAACCCACCCTGTAGTGCCGAGGCTGTGAAAAATCTTTATCATTGAAAGCTTGCTAGGAGTTGAATAACTTGGCTTATCTTTTCACATTTTTAAATGTATCACAATGTCTTATTTTGTATTTTAAGGGCTTTATGTAAAGATTGAAATGTTATCTCAAAAAAGTTTTATTTATTCATTAATTCAAAAACAGTTTGAGACATTCTCCGTGTTGAATCGCAACTCACAGAACGCCCCCATTTGAGAGTGGACAGCATTTCTCTTTGAAGAAATGGAAACCCAGTGGCTGAGATGAGACAGGAAGGTGAGGCACTCCTCTTTAGCAATGACCTCTCTTTAGGTATGCCCAGTCTTTGGTTGTTTTTACACCTAAAGATGTGCTTGTAAGCCTGCACATTATGTCACTTCTACTCCTGTGACGTACACAGACAAGTGAGTGAATGAAAAGATTTCCTGTCACTTAATAGTCCTCAGGTAGGGAGAATTTAAGAGATGGAGGAGTGATCCTGCTCATGTTTCTGACACCAGATGCGTCGTCCGGGCACGTAGCTGCATTGGGTATGCGTAGCCTTGAGACTCAGGTTTCTCTTAAATGGTAATCCTTCCTGAGATTTACAGCAACTCAGCCATGGAAAGGCCACCATTTTTGCCATGGCCACCTGAAGGTTTAGGGGGGCACGGTGCTGTTTATCTTCTTCTCTAGGATGGCAGGAAGACAGCCTATGGCATGGTCGCCACTATGTGGTACAGCCATCCCTGGGCAGGAGGACCAGCGTTCATTGCTTACCTCTGGAAAGAGTTTCTGTTTCCGGGTCCTCTGAAGGCACCAGTGACGAGGGGAAAGGATTCCACCTTCATCATTTACTGACCCTTATGGGTCGATTGTGTCCTCTTCCAAAAGATATATTCAAGTCTTCACACCTAGTCCCTGTCAATGTGATCTCTCTGGAGAGGCATCTTTGCAAATGTAATGAGTTGACCTGAAGTCCTCCTAGATTCGGGTGGCCCGTGTATCCTTAGACAGGAGATAAGACACAGGCAAACGGGAAAAAAATGTCATGTGTCAAGAAGGTAGGACTTGGAGTGATGTCTCTAGAAGTCAAGGCCTACCAGCGCATGACCGGAGGCTTGACCTTGCGGAGGCTTGACCTTGCAGAGTTGTGAAACTAGCTTCCCTTGCTTTCAGCCAACTGGAGTCCGGTCATGTGGGAAGCCCACGGAGACGATCCCACTGGCTGTGCATTCTCTGAGCAGGTGTGAGGTCTCAGTGAAACACAGCGGGGACCCTCTCTTGGGGTCCCCCCGACAATGAAGTGAGAGAAGAACCAGCCGGCGATGGGCACAGCAGTCACTGACATCGCTTCTCTCCTCTGGGAGATGCAAAATGCATGCTTCCCTTTTTGTCTTGTTTGCCAGGAAGCAGGAAACCAGGCTTTGGTTTCTCTCTTTCTTTCTTTCTTTCTTTCTTTCTTTCTTTCTTTCTTTCTTTCTTTCTTTCTTTCTTTCTTTCTTTCTTTCATTTCTGAAGTCACTGACTCTTGTTTGGGTTTCCTGGTATAGCTACTCTCTCGATTTTGATCTGGCTCAAAGTTCTCTGTTGGTTTGAAATCTTGCTAGACACCAAGCTGAGAATTTGTAGTGTTTGGTCCATACTCCTGGTCAGAGAACTAACTCGCCCAGTGGGTAAACGGGCTTCAAGGCAAGGCGGGAACATTGTGAGATAGGGGCTGGGTATTGGGGAGGTAATCTACCGATAGGTTAAAGCCACAATACTTAGGGTTGGGTAGGGAGGAGAGACTTGATTCTGGCTGGCTCAGTGTCTAGCGGACTCAGCATGGTGAGTGGGCAGTTGTGGTCCTCAGAGCGGGTGCGTGGTAGCACTCCAGACCTGCATACAGGAGTCCAGATGAGGGAGCCCCAGCCTCATGGTGGAAGCGACTTCTGAGCCTTATATAAGAGGAGAGGGAGAATGAACGTTTTTGTGTGGCTTGAAGTTTGGGACTCACTTTCAAAAAACAAATACAAAAATAACTCACTTTATCAAGTTACCAAAAACATGGGATGGATCGTGAACAGCTTGCTAGTGCTCTTCAGGCTGGCGGAATGGGAAGGACTGGCAGACGAGGGCGCAGCAGTTGAACCCTAACTTCACAGGGCACCGACCTCTGTCTCACTGGAGGGTTCAAGCTAAGTCTTCAGATGCAAATCAGGAAACTGAGGCAGGAGCGCCGCCATCTAAAGCAGAATGGAGCTCATAATCCAGGGCTTAAGTAGAAGAATGTGGCTTGATTTTCATGTGACTACCCAGGGTGTAGTCCTTTGTTTCAGGTGCCAGACTGAAGGCAGCCAGCCGCGTCTAGGCCTCTCTAAGCAATGGAAGACCTGCATTGACGGTCATATTGATAGTTAGTCCATTGTTAATCAAAAGAGTAGACATAGAACACACTTTAAGATTTAGTTTGTGAAAAATCCAAAATGTTAACAACCCTCTCTCTCCCTGGCAGTAAAAATTCACTTTAAGCTTAAATCAGTAGGGATGTTCTAAGTAGGGAAAGAAGCAACCAAGGTCATTTAGATAAACTATTGGCATGCAACCTCAGGAGATGGTGATCGAAGATGGCTGTCTGATAACTCCTAGAGAAATGGAGAAATCAATTAAAAAAATTTTTTTTGTGTGAAACTTACCTCTTTAGTCAAATTATGGCAAAACCTGCAAAGCACCTCCGGCGACCACTGTAAACCATGCTTTCTGCCGCATAACTTCAGGTATAGAACTTGTTTGGCTGTCACTGGAGTTTTGAAGCAGTTTGGAGGGGGAAGAGCTTCTTGTTTCCTCCTGTCTAGCGCTTGCAGATACAAACTTAGTTTTCCTACTCAACCTGGTCTCTCTCTTTGGCTGCATCCCGGACCTTTGTTTCCAGCACCACTCTGACCCTCTGCCTATATTAGTTCAGAGACGGGGGTAGGCTGAGTGCCTCTGTGTCTTGTAGACATGGCGTGGGAGGGGTTTGCACATGTACATTTATTTGCCCACTCAATCATTGAGTACTTGTGCATCTTGGAACTGTCAAAATAAATAATTCATAACATCATAGTAGATTACTCTGTAAGTGTAATAGACAACTTTAAAGTTGGGCAGCACAGCATTACTGAGTAATCCAATTAACTAACACATTCAGGATACTTACATTTCATTTCATTAGGAACTTAAAAGCTTTTGATTGGTTGCTGAGTATGTCAGATTACATATAGCAGAATGTGTTTAACCATTACCAAGAATAAAAAGACAGAAACCTTGCAAAGACAACCAGAAGACTAGCAAGTTATGATTTCAAGACTTTTGGAGGTTAGATATGACATGTTCATAATTCTTCCGTTGTTTTCTGATAGAATGCATGCCAGGTGCTCCATGAGCCGGATCACCTAAACACCGTGATGTGAAACTAGATAAAGCTGCTTCTACCGGCTATTTTCAGTTTAAGTCATCACTATCAGCTTCAAAATGTCAACATTTATAACCTATATATGATCATATAGGACATATGTTTCTAACCTTTAATAAGACAACCTTTAGTGTCATGGGCAACAGAATTCTCTCTGTTTTCATAAAGCAAAATGTGCAATTTATTTTCATATAACAAAAGAGGAGACAGACACGAGCACATAATGTCATTAGGGTCCCCCATAGCCATCACCTCTGGCCTCTACATCCCTGGGAAGAGTGAAGGAGGGTGTACAATGACTGGGCTTTGAGACACTGGAAGGAACATTCCTAAGAAGGTTGGCAAAAAGTTTCCCCCGCTGGACAGCTTCTGGGGAAAGAAGCCTGAGCTGTTGTCCTGGCTGGCCTGCTGTCCCGGAGTGAGCATGGGAATTCCTTGGAGGTAGAAGGGAATGGAGGTCTCCACACAGAGTCCCAAAGCACCATTTATTTCCTTTGGGGTGTGACAGTCATTGGGACTCTCATATATATTTTCTGACCCAACTCAGAGGTAGTGAATCCCAGTTAGCATGGGTCTGAGGAAGGAACTGCAGGAGGACACAGTGTAAGGACAGACAGTGGTGGGAAAGAGCCCATGAGCACATCTTCTCTAGTTACTCCTGAGGCCAAATCTATATGAAGGCCAAGCCAATTGGGTCAAGGAGTACAGAGCCCCAAGACTCTGAATCAAGAGGAAGTGTGACTCATTAGCTACAGCAGCTAAAGAGTCTCTGAGCTCTGTGTCTGTGTCCTGGGGCCTACCTCCTTTCCCTGACACCTGAGCAACGAGGGCAGAGGGGAACTGAGGCCAGGTAAAAACAGTAGGCAGCACTCTGGTTGAGGTAAAGGAACTCCATTTTGGATTTTTTACCCGAGTTCTTCGTGCTCAGCTTATCTCATACTCCAAAGCATTTTTCCAGAAGACAGGTTTCTTCAGAGTTCCAAAGTCAACCAAGGTCTGAGATAAAGGAACACTAGACTCATAGGTTTTTAAGGTCTTGGTTCCTACACTTTCTGCTTCTTTCATAATTTTCAAAATAACTGCTTTTTAAAAAACAAACAAAGAAAGTAAATTTCTGACCCCAAGAAGTCCAGGATATTTCTCTTGGAGAAGTGTACTAAATATCAACATTGGGGAATCAAAACTATTTTCTCTGTTATCAATGGGACCCCCTCCCTTGACCATGATTCTTTTCCCTCCAAATTACAATGTTAGTATATATTTGGTGAAAGCATCCCTAAGGCCAAGTATGAGAAGTGGGGGTTCTACCGGACAGGAATAGGGAGAAAAAGATAGATAGATATAAAAGATATATATTTAAGTGAATGTTCCAACTTCCAATGAAAAGAATAAAAAAACCCAATTTGGTCAAATTGGCTAAAAGCTAGGTGGTTAAAGTGACAATTTGGTCAAAAGAATAATTTGCTTAAAAATGAATCTTTTCTACTTTTTACTTGAGATAGCACTTTACATTGTGAATTAAGCATTTTCCCTAAATGAATATGTCTACATTAAAGAATATAAGACCGGAATGCTCCTTAGGAGCTAGGAGCTATTTGGTTACTTTGGACATGTCACGAGGAAAGACCAAGTGCCAAGAAGGACATCAGGGTAGGTAAGACAGGGCACCAGCAAACATCAAGGAAGCCCCTCCACAGCAGAACAATGGGCTCCAACATACCAGTGATCATGAAAAACGGCACAGGACTGAGCAGCGTTCATAAAGCCATGTGATGAGCCAGATAGGGACCTGGCAGCATTACTCTGATAATTTTTTTTTAAAAAAGGAGATAATAGTTTTTCTGTGCTAGTGACTCTGGAGAGGTTCCTACATTTGGCCAGGACATCCCCAGAGAGCCAAACTGACCCATGGGACAATCTGAGGCTGAAGCAAAGGGTTAAGGGCTTCTGAATGGGTTTCACATTCTTGACAAGCAACTGTTGGGGTGGAGGCAGTACTTATTGATGTGCAAGGGGCTCTGGTGGGTAAGAGGGGTAAGAGTTTGACAGCAGCTGTAAGTTTGACTGCTGGAACCAACCAACAGCTTCTGGAAAGAAAGACCAGACAGTCTTTGAAGGTCACAGCCCAGGAAATCCTGTGAGGCAGTCCTACATTGGCCCGTAGGTTCAATAAGAGTTGAAAACCAACCTATCCTTGCAAGAGTCACTTCATTGTGCTCATGCAGAACCTGCTCATGGACAGTGGTCTGAACAGGACAAAGGAATACTACATGTTTAAAATCAGGATAGGCTTGTATCACGGTTGCATCCTCTCACCGTACTTACTCAATCTAAGCTGATCAGATAATCAGAAAAGCGAGATTGTAGGAAGAATTTGGCATTAGGATTAGAGGAAGGCTTATTAAGAACCTGCATTATGTAGATGGCACAATCTTGCTTGCTGAAAATGAGGAGAACTTAAAGAACTTGCTGATGAAGATCAAGGATTGGAGCCTTCAGTATGGACTACAATTTAATGTACAGAAAACCAAAATCTTCACTACTTGATCAGTAGACAACATCCATGGGGATAAATGGAGAAAAGATTGAAGTTGTTAGTGATTTTGTTTTGCTTGGATCTACTTCCAATGCTCATGGAAGGAGTAATCAAGAATTCAAACAACATATTACAAGACCTTTTTTAAAGTGTGGAAGAGCAAATATGTCACTTTCAGGATGAAGGTTCACCTGGCCAAGCCAGGCTATTTTCAATTTCCTCACATTCCTGTGAGAGATGGACAAGACAAATGGGCACATTTCCATTATGGTGAAGAATCTTGAAAGCATCATGGGCTGCCGGAAGAACAAGCACATCTGTCTTGTAAGAAGCACAGCCAGGATGCTCTGTGGAGGTGAAGACGTCGAGGCTTAGTCGTCTCAGATTTCGGACGTGTTCCCAGAGGAGGCCAGCCCCTGGAACAGGACGTCTGGCTTGGTAGAGTAGGACAAAGAGGGACCCTCAGGCACGGGTTGGCCCAGTGACCGCGCCAGCGGGCTTTAACATAGTGATTGTGAGAACGTGCGGGATGGGGCAGCACTTTGTAGTTACTCACAGGGTCACCGTGAGGTAGAACCACCTCGACGGCACGAACACGGTCTGAACGACCAGATCCTCTAGTGGGAGTTCAGTGCTTCATTCTACTTCCTGTTAAACTTTTAGTTCCTTCAACTGTCACATCGCCGTAGTCACTGCTTTCGGCCCATTGTCCGAGGGGTCTCTCCAAGGTTGTACTTTATTGAGGAAGCACGCATCCCCCGCTTTCTCCGCAACAGCAGATGGACTTGAACCGCTAACCTTGACAGTGACTCATAAAGGGTGACTTGGGTTAAAAGCAACACATGGATTACTTCAGGGTGCTTGGGGTTTCCAGGAAGTGATGACAATACCCGGGCAGAGCTGGCGCTGTCAACGGTGGGCGTGGAGCAATTGGAACTGCAGAGGCGTGGAGCAGGACTGGAACCTCGGCGCAGCCCGCTGCACCCCCGCCCGGGCGCGCTCCCAAAAATCTTCCCTGCGTGGCGTGACGTCACCGCGTTGGGGCGGGGCCCCGTCCCAATCTCGCGGAGGCGGCGGGACGGGGCGGGGCGGGGGCGGCGGCCCGGCCACTAAGGTGCGGGTGTTTGCCGCGCGCTCGCCCGGGAGGCGGCTGCGGCGGTGGCGGTGGCGCGTGCGGCGTCCGGATGCCTGGGCCGTCCGCCGTGGCGGAGCCGGGGCTCCCCGAGCCGGGCGCGTCAGGTCCGCGGCGCGCAGGCTTCGTGCTGGGGCTGGATGTGGGCAGCACGGTGATCCGCTGCCACGTCTATGATCGCGCGGCGCGGGTCCGCGGCTCCAGCGCGCAGAAGGTGACCCGGGCGCGGGGTGCGGGGGACCCGGGCGCGGGCCGCGGGGTGGGGGGACCCGGGCGCGGGGTGGGGGACCCGGGCGCGGAGTGGAGGACCCGGGCGCTGGCCGCGGGGTGCGGGACCCGGGAGCCGGCCTCGGGGTGGGGGGACCCGGGCGCGGGCCACGGGAGGCCAGCTGGCGGCGCTGCCTCTACCAGCCGGACGCGGCCACCTGCTGCACCGCGGACCCTGGCGCCAGGCGCGCTGGAACCCGGCGCTCCCTGCCCGAGCCAGGCCGGGGCAGGAGGGCCCAGCGTGGGCCTGGGCCCGCACGCGCCTCCGGTCACCTGGGCAGCCTCCTGTCCGGCGTCACCTGGGGGGACTGAGCGACTCGCGGGCAGGGAAGGCTGCGCGCATCCAGCCAGAGCAGCGTTCGGGACTTGCTTGCTTTCTCCCTGCACTTCCTTGATAAATCTCCAACCCCGTCACTATTGCCGTTTGCGGTTTGCAGATCATGGTGGTACTTAAATGCAATGTCTGTCCCTCGGTTTTCTTCATTGACTCCTCGCGAAAGTGCTGGTTCCGCAAAGGAGCGACTGATTGCCGCTTAGATTCGAGATATTGAGCAAGTGGGGCAGGCTGGGTGTCTTCACAGTTCTCTGTTGCCTATTTAAGAATTCATAACCGTACCCCTTTTTTTCTGGTTTGAGAACCCTACCAAGTTATTGATTTCCTAAAGAGTAAGGCCTGGAACTGGGAACGATCAACAGATGATGCCTGTATTCTCATTTTAGTCGAGTGTGAATTTCTAATACCCTAATGAGCACACAGTTGTTTCTTGGATGATTACCACCGTTAGGTGAACTCAGTCAGTTCTACTTGGTGGTGACCTTATGTGTCAGTCAGAGTGGAACTGTCACATAGGGTCGTCTTGGGAAAACTCCCAGCTCATTGCCGTGCCTTTTCCACTCACTGCGACCCCCAGCAGGACAGAGGAGAGGTGCTTCTGTGGCTTCCGGAGACTACACCTTTATGGAAGTGGAAAGCCTCCTCTTTCTCCCACAGAGGGCCTCGGTGGTTTAGAACCATTGACCTAGCATCCCTGTGCATATCCTCTGTACCACCCACTGACAATTAGATTTGCTGCAGAACACTTAGCCATTTGCACCATGAGGGTTCCCGTTGGTTAACAGTGTTCTAATTTTCTTTTCTTCCTGATAGTGGCATCTTTTTATGTTAGGAGAGTTAGGAGGACTGGAGCTGTCTCCTAAGTCATTCCCAGCACTGGGCTTTTTTTCTTGACATCTCACCC
Organism: Tenrec ecaudatus; assembly: GCF_050624435.1. Taxonomy (NCBI): domain Eukaryota; kingdom Metazoa; phylum Chordata; class Mammalia; order Afrosoricida; family Tenrecidae; genus Tenrec; species Tenrec ecaudatus. The sequence goes on from NC_134533.1 coordinate 137,798,858, forward strand.
AGTCCCAATCCTACCAGGGTGTTTCTCAGCAGCAGCAGCAGCTGCCCAGGAGCAGGTATAGCCAGGGGGGCAAGTAAGCAGTGACTACATTGGTCATTCGCTTTGAGAATATAGCAGGCTTGCATTTCAGGCTTTGAAGCAGGACAGTGAGCTGCTCAGGTAGCTGTGTCGGATCAGTGCCTACTGCAGACCCTGAGTCCCTACTCTAGCCTTCATTCTAGCAAATGAAAGCAGACACTGACTGCCCTAGAGACTGCGTGTTCCTTACCAGCTTATTAGGCTTTGTAATATACTGCCTTTTTTACACCAGCCTCCCTTATCATTCTAGACACAAAGCATCTTTTGTTTTTAATTTATGTATTCATTGTGTATAAAAGAGCCTAGTGGCTTTAGTAGGTAACAAGTTGGCCTGCTAAACATGAGGTCAGCACTTTAAAGACAGGGTTTTCTACTCCGTGAAGAGTCCCAGTCCCAGAAGCCCACAGGGCAGGAGTCGAAATCAACTTAGTCCCAGTGACTTTGGTTTGGGTTTGGGAGGTAAAATTTACAGAGCAACTTAGTTTCCCATTTGACAGTGTGCACATGGAGTGTTTCATGACATTGGCCACATCCCCACGACACGCCTGCACCCTCCACCTTTCCACCTGGCTTCCTTCTTCCCCATTGATCCATCTGTGCTTTAGGACAAATGCTGCCCTTTAGCTCGAAAATTGATTGTTTTAAGGAACAAGGTATTGTTAATGATTTTATGAGCCTATATTGTTTTCATTTTTTAAAACTGGTTTTAATTTTATCTTTAAAATGTTTGGTCAGAAATTAATTAGAAATTAAAACAAACGATCCAAGACAAATCTGGTCCACTGCTGCAGATAGCTGAGTTCCTGAGGACAGAGGGCCTTGGAGGTCTGCCTTGTGAAACCAGCTCTGTGAATAAGGAAGGGATAATAAGTGAGGAAAGAACATCTCATAGAAACCTGAAGCCTGTTACGTAAGGGCTTGCTTCATAATGCCAAATAAATGGTTTGGGGAAAAAAGTCATCATCCTATGGGCAAGAACAATAGGGTTTTCACTAAAGTTAAAATTCTAAACACAAACTCTTACATGAGGTGGATGTGGGTCAGGCTTACTAGCAGTCTTCAATTTCATTTCTTGTGGCATTCCTTTTTTTGTTTAACAGAAGAGGGAAATGATATATAAGCTTTGAAAAAAGAATTTGTCTTTTACACTTGATCTTAGCCAAAAGGCCGAGAAGCGATGAAGAATTTGTCTTTTAAAAATATTTCTTGAGATTCTGAAATATCGGTGTTAAATACTGGAATAGTCTCCGATGTTGGAAATCCTACAAGTGAAGTGTGCTCTTTTATTGTTTAACAATGAAGACATCTCATCTTTCCCAGTGGAACATCACGTGATGCTTTTGTGAGACACTCATCTTCCCGAGTGGGCCCTGATGCTGTTGTGAGACACTGGCAAGCTGGTAACGACTCCCTCACTTGGCCGCAGGGTACAGACTGATCACCCCAAGAGAACATGTGGTCTCCGCCATGTGTGCCTTCTATGGCCACAGAAAAAAAGGGGGACATCTGGTTTTCTTTTCTTTATCAGCAAAGCCTGTTTTCTTAGTCGAGTTATCTCCTTGTGATTTGGGCTTGATGTTCCTGTGACCGAGCAACAGGTCCCACTGCTGTGTCCTGTGAGTGGGCCGCGTGAGTTGGTGGCCTCCGCAGAGAGGTGTGAGCGTCATCTTTTTATGCGCGCAGTGTTGGGGAGCAGATGCCGTGGGGTCAACCGTTCCCAGCAGCACTGGACTCGCCCTTTTTCTGGGTGTCGCCGTCGAGTCCCAGGTTTCCTATTTAAAGCAGTGTTAGTCACACCGAGTGTTCTGAGAAGTTGAGAGAAAGGACAGCACCCAAACCCCCCAAACCACCACCACCCCTAAAAACAACAAAAACCTCTTCCAACAAGTGAATCAATTCCGACTCCTAGTGACCCTGTAGGACAAGGAGATCCGCCCTGTGGATTTCAAAGACTGTGACTCTTCACAGAAGCATTTAAAAAATCTTACATAAAAAGGACAGAAAGGCTATTTGGTGGGAGGGGAATGGATCCCCCCCCCAAATACAGGTGTATTGGCACATCATTACACGTCAGTTTTAGAGCATGCCCCATCCCCCATCGTCAAATCGCCTTTAAAATGAGTTGTGCAATCACCATCCGTTCTGGTGCTCCCTCCCCCCTCTCGCTTTCATTAATTGCTACCCAGATCCCCTTCCCCTCCCTATGACCCCCCACCCCTGCATCCCCTCTAAACCCCGTATCAGTTATTATCATTGTGCACCCACTCCGCCTGTGTTTCACAACTGGGAAACCAACAGAAAACACTAAAAAACAAAATTGCCCTAAGGTGGTAAGGATAAAGCCATAACAGTATAAAGACAAAAATACAACTGATGCATGAGAAGCAAAAGACCCCCGCCAACAGTCAGAAAGCCAGGGGAGAAATTTGTCATGGAGCCAGTAAGAGACTTAGACCTAGAACAAATTCAGGTCTGTAGGGAGGTCTACTGGCCAGCATTATCAACATGGCCACGGTCTCTGCCTGTGAGGAAGGCTGTTCGAGACTCGACGATGGGTTCGGGGCTCCCACTGTCCTCCATAGCCTTCTACAAATTGGGTGTTCGTAGGTTTAGCTCTGATACTTTTCTCTTCGCCACATTTGAATTTTGGAACCCCACAGGGGCAGTCCCCTTCTGTCCTCTAGGATTGCTGGGAGTCGGAACCCATCGACCCCCGCAGGTGGGGGTGGGTCATTACCGGTGGCCACAGCAGGTAAAGGCTGCATCGTAGAATTCACACGCACTGAAAAGCGCACCTTCTCTCCAGAACGGCACACACCTGGCGCCTCTTGGAGGGAAAATTCCTGCTCCAATTAGACCTGTGATCCCATGAGGTGACCTTGCATGGCTTTTTCTTTTGATATTTTCCCATGTAAAAATGTCCCCATTTTAATGATTTACGTGTTCACTGTAGTGATAACTACGCGCACAGTGTCATATATCAGTCACCATGACCTATTTATAAAACTTTCTATCACTCCGGAGAGCAAATGCCTTGAGAATGATTGGGGCAGGGAATGTATGGATGTGCTTTATACAATTGATGTATGTATATGTATGGATTGTGGTAAGAGTTGTTTGAGTCCCTAATAAAATGTAAAAGTCGCACAGTGGACATCCGAGTGTGCTTCATAGTTCCCTTGGCCGTAACACTGTGCTAGAGCAATGTCTGGTCTTTTCCTCTGCGTTGAAAGGCACGTTCATCCTTTCAAATGTATTCAAAAGGCCAGCACACTAAAAATAAATAAATAAGTAAATAAATAAATAAAATGTAAAAGAAGAAAAGAGAAAAAAATGATTAGGGCAAAGACTGTACAGATGTGCTTTATACAATTGATGTATGTATATGTATGAACTGTGAAAAGAATTGTATCAGCCCCAATAAATTGTTAAAAAAAAATTTAAAACAAAAACAAAAAACTTTCTATCACTCTAAAACTCAGTGTCCACTAGTCAGTGCTCCTAATTTCCCTTTCCCTGCCTCTTGATAAGCACTAACCCGCGTACTTTGCTGTGAATTTGACCCTTCCAGATACAGCGTGTCCGTGGAGCCATGCCGTATTTTCCTAAAGGACAGAAAGGTGCCCAACTCAGGGAATGAGGGAAACAGTAGAGCAGGGACTGCCTCCCCCCTTGAGTTCCCTTCCATGTTCGGGGAGCTCAATCACAAGAGCTGTTTCTGGAGATTTCTTTGCACTGTGGGGCCCAGCGCCTGGCAGAAGGGAGCCAAAAGAGCGGGCATCTCGCTGCCAGTTCAGTGATGTTCCAGTTCCACCGTCTTTCCCACTGCTGCCACATTGGCTTGCTCCAGGTCTGGAGTCTGTTCGTGCCTTCTGTCCAGCGTTCTCTGCCTTCGCAGGGAGAGGCCAGTGGGTGCGCACTCCATCATGGCAGGACCAGAACTCGCTGCTTTGTCTTTTTAAAGCTCATTCTTAAGACGGTCTTTCTAAAACCGTCTTTAAAAACGATAACATCTTCATTGTAGAAAACTTGGAAAGTGAAGATAAACTCATGAAGTAAAGATAAGGGGTTCTTTTACATAGGGTTCATTTTATTGCATGTATGTATTCTATTTTAATAAAACAAGCAATTAGTAAACAAAAGCATGTTATCAATTATTTAAATGAGTCTTAACATGCCGTTGCTATTGGCTTGATGTACTGTGTTTACTAAATCGTTTCCTTTCGTAAATAGGTAGAAAGCCTGTATCCTCAAGCTGGCTGGGTGGAAATTGATCCCGATGTTCTCTGGGCTCAATTTGTGGCTGTAATAAAAGAAGCTGTCAAAGGTAAGTGGATCGAATCATAATTCCTCTTAAAAGAGGCTTTGTTTACAGTACCAGTGCTCCTTGGATTTTGAGATGTTTCAAAATAAGAAGGTAGGAAAGAGAAGCAATTAGGCCTGAGAAAATGAAAGTCTTAGAATTCACATTAACCAAAATTCACCTTTGGAAAGGTCTGTACTATCTATGTCTTTGTGCTATTGTGTTGTTGCCCATATGTTACAATTGTATGTATAATATCTAATTGGGAAGCCTGGTTCCCCATGTTTGGGGTACTTTCTCCTGTCCCGACCGGGTGTGGAAGGTCGGCAGATTTGCGCCCTCTGGCTCAGGTTTGTTTGATGGTGTTTCAGCCGCAGCATAGTCGCTCACGCTTCATTGCAAGTTCTAGCAAATGCTGATGGAATTTCCTGTTGTAGCAGAGGACTAGAAAGAGTTACAACACAATTCTTGATCTCATGAGTTTACAACTAAGCTTCCTTCATGTAGGAGGAGATTTTGTTTGTGTGTTTTGTTTTCAGAAAGAGGAACTTGAAGAGGACCTGATGCAAAGGGCTTAAGTGGAGAGCAAATGATTTGAGAATGATTGGGGCAGGGAATGTATGGATGTGCTTTATACAATTGATGTATGTATATGTATGGATTGTGATAAGAGTTCTATGAGTCCCTAATAAAATGTAAAAAAAGAAAAGAGGAGAAAAAAAAGAAAATGATTAGGGCAAAGAATGTACAGATGTGCTTTATACAATTGATGTATGTATATGTATGGATTGTGATAAGAGTTCTATGAGTCCCTAATAAAATGTAAAAAAAGAAAAGAGGAGAAAAAAAAGAAAATGATTAGGGCAAAGAATGTACAGATGTGCTTTATGCAATTGATGTATGTATATGTATGGATTGTAATAAGAGTTGTATGAGCCCCTAATAAAATGTTTTAAAGAAAGAGGAACTTGATATGAAAACACTCTCTGGGCACAGCTATCGTCTCAACTTTCAGCTCTGTCAAGACCTTCCCAAAGATGAATTTGATTCATGTAAATTCGAAACAAACCTTGGGTTATTTTCTCTGGATAATTGCTTCCCCTTTCTACCATGTTGTTTCAGAATATTTCAGGATCTAGTTTTAAGAAGTTATAAAACGTACTGTGGGCACCCCATCCCGTTTTCCAAGGTTAAAGTGTGATTTGCCACATTTGCCATGCCCAGTGAAGTCTGAAAGTGGCGTTCTCTTTTGGTGACCCGCTTCCAATGTGGTTGTCGATATCACGGTCTTTATTCCTAAATATTTAAGCCGTGTTGGAAGGAAGCGGGTGGCGTTTGGGAACCCTCTTTGCTGCTCAGCCTGCAATATTCTCTTTTGCTCTTCAGTAGCTTTAATGTCGCTCCTAACATGATCCAAAGCAAAGGCGAGACATTGCATTTAGCTGTGAGTGTGCTTAGCTTCCATGAACAGTTTCCTAAAGTTCCAGCCAATTTAGTAGATCATCCGGAGTTTGGACTGGGAAGGAGTCGGGTATGTGATGATGTGTCTTCCTCAGGATTCAAATCAAAATTGTCCCAAATTTGCCCTGTGGGATAGGTCACTTTTCAAAGTAAGACCCCACACACACCAACATTCAAATTGCTTTATTCTAAGCATTTGGGGTGCAGCGGGTGGGGCTGGGCATGCATGCATTTGGTCTGGAGCACCTGTCTCTGTAGACAATCAGATTTCCGCTTCAGGACTGCTGCTCTCCTCGGCGAGGCCCCTTTATCGCCAGCAGCCAGCATGCCGTGTGACTGGCAGTGCTGACAGTCAGACCCAGTCTCTCAGTAGTAAGAAGAATAAGATGCAGCCGGACTTATTCTAGTTAGGGCTTGTTTTCTCACAGGTCAAGAAAGGCCATTTGGAATCATTAAAAGATGTTTTCACCCGTGAGTACCAGATATACTCCAGTATAAGACAACCCGAATATCAGCGGAGGCACCTAATTGTTTTTTTAAATCGTTTTGTAGGGGGCTCATACAACTCGTTTCAGTCTATACACACATCCATTGGGTCAAGCACATTCGGACATTTGTTGGCAGCATCATTCTCAAAACATTTTCTTGCTACTTGAGCCCTTGGTATCAGCACCTTATTTTTCCCCTCCATTCCCCACCATTCCCTCACGAAACCTTGATAATTTATCCTTTTTTTTCCATGTCTTACACTGTCCAATGTCTCCCTTCATCTACTTTTCTGTTGTCCATCCCCCATTGAGGGGGTTATATGTAGATCCTCATGACCGGTTCCTCCTTTCTCCTCTACCTTCCCCTTACCTTCCTGGTATCACTACTCTCGTTATTGATCCTGAGGGCTTTATCTGTGCTGGAGTCCCTGTGTTTCTTGTTCTTATCAGTACCAGTGTCCATCCTCTGGTCCAGACGGATTTGTAAGGTAGAATTGGGATCATGATAGTGGTGGGGTGGAAGCACTAAAGAACTAGAGGAAAGTTGTATGTTTCATAATTGCTATACTGCACCCTAACTGACTTGTCTCTTCCTCACAACCCTTCTCTAAGGGCATGTCCAGTTGCCTACAGATGGGCTTTGGGTCTCCACTCTGCACTCCCCCTCATTCACAATGATATGATTTTTTTGTTCTTTGATGCCTGATAACTGATCCCATCGACACCTCATGATCACACAGGCTGGCGTTCTGCTTTCATGTAGGCTTTGTTGCTTCATAGCTAGATGGCTGCTTGTTTATCTCCAAACCTTTAAGACCCCAGATGTTATATCTTTTGATAGCTGGATATCATCAGCTTTCTTCACCACATTTGCTTATGCACCCACTTTGTCTTCAACAATTGGGTCGGGAATGTGAGCATCATGGAATGCCAGTTTAGTAGAACAAAGTGTTCTTGCATTGAGGGAGTACTTGAGTAAAGGCCCAATGTCCATCTGCTACCTTAATACTAAACCTATAAGTATATGCACGTAGATCTTCATATATAAATATATTTACATATGTACATGCCTGTATGTACACTTCTATAAATGCCCTTTGCCTCCTAGTTCTTTCCTCTATTTCCTTTTACTTTCCTATTGTCCCACTATCATGCTTAGCCTTCATTTGGGTTTCAGTAATTCCTTTTGGTTATATTGCCCTTGATCAAGCTCTACCAGGTCTCCTACACCCTCCTCGCCATTGATTTGGATCACTTGTTGTTCCCCTGCCCTTGGGTTTATTAACACCCACTTCCTTTCCCTCACCTCCCCCTCTCCCATGTCCCCTAGAACTGTTGATCCTGTTGTTTTCTCCTCCAGATTTTTAAAACAAGACAGAGTAAAAAAAAAGCAACAAAAGAAAAGAAAACAACAAAAACAATGACATAAAACAAAAAAGTCTGTAAATAGTTCAAGATCTGTTTGTTGACCTTCAGGATGGTTTTCCGGTCTAATCTGATAGGGTGTCACGCCCTGGCCCCAAAGTCTAATTTTGGCGTTCCCTCCGGATTTCCTTGCTCTGCTCCCCTTGCTGTTCTGTTGCACACCATTAGTGTTTTGCCTCAGTGTGGTGGGATCAGATCGGGTGCAATTCCCACACTGTGTGAATATTGGGTCTCATAGTGGGGCCAGCCCTATGGTCCTCTCTGTGCATTGGCTGCTCTGAGCAGGTATATAGTCCTCAAGGCTTGGTGGCCCAGGCTGTGCTCCAGTCTCTCTCTCTCTCCTTTCATTTGCTCCCATGTGCTCTGATCAGACATGTCCCTCTTCCTGAGCTGTAGCTTCAATCCTGTCTCTGAAGTAAATTCTTCAGGGGAGGGGTGGCTCTCTACGTAGTTGGGATTGGGGCCGACCCATCAGACCACTCTACTGGTTCCCTGTTTCGTGGCATGTTGCATTCCCATCTTGGGGCACTGGGTTGAAGTCTGGTCCCTCTTTCCCTGTGGAGATATAAACAATACCCTCCCCTTCGGTGGGTTAGGAGGCACCTAATTTTACCACAAAAACGGCATTAAAAATGTACTGAAAAGCAGTAATTTAAAAAAAAAAACTAAAACTATAAAGCTATTTTGACAATGCTTTACTGCCTCCAGATATTCTGTTAAAAGGTTAAATCCAGGTAGGTTTTTTTTTAAACCATTTTATTAGGAACTAATCCATGCATAATACCATTTCATAGTGCAGCCATATCAATCAGTGTTGTACAGTCGCCACCACAGTTTCAAAGCATTTTCTTCCTTTGGAATGCCTCAATATCTTAGTCCCCGCCATGCCCTCCAGGAGCCCCCATCTACTTATCGTCTCTGTAGATACACCTACCCCGCTTCCAGTGCCCAAACATCGAAAACACATCATCGAGAGTCAAGAGGGCTGCCAACAATGACAAAACACAGCAGAGACAAACCCAATATAAAAACATACATCTAAAACCAGATAAGTAAGTGCACTGTGAGATAAGTCTGATATATGTGGACACATTATTCTCATATTTTAGGCCAGGGTTTTGGATGGAGGGAGGCCTTCACAGTTGTGAGTTAGAGATAAGTTCCAATCACATGCTCATAACTAAGATTAATCCCCACAATATCTTCCCATAATAGTCCCACCTTAAAGTTACCTCTGACGGGCACATGGCTGATTGCTATCTGGCCCAGCAGCTATTTTAGGAGCAGTCATGTTGCTGTTGCTCTCCCTGCTCAGGGGACAGTCACTTCCCCTTACCTGCCCCCAGCAGTGGTGTCAGATTAGTCCTCCAATGAACTCAGGGACCTCTAGGGTGAGGGTACGGCCCACTTTGTTACATATGTGTTTACCTGCATGAGGGGGCTTGCATGCTCCAAGAGTAAATAAGACGATGTGAGAATACAATCTGGGACCTCGTTCCTGAAGCCATGGCAGAAGTCGGCACCCTAAAACTTGTGTCTGTCTCTTTATTTCTTCCCGTCAGTTACACAGCCTTCCCTTAGAAGCCATCTGGGTGTGAGGTTGGATCTCACAGGGAATGGGGAGCAGACAGCATTGATGACTGTGTAGCCCCGCTCCATGGGATCAAATAACAGAGTTGTTTGTCAGTGGATATGTTGGATGTATTGGATTGTGTAAGATATGGGGGGAAACTATTATAGAAAAAAAGAAAAGGTATAAGGGTTCCTGGGGGGTAGGGTGAGGGAGGGAGGGCATGAAGGGAGCAGATATCAAGGACTTGAAGAAGGAAGAAAAGGTTCTGAAACGGATTGTGCTAGCAATTGTACAACACTGCTTGGTACGATTAAACTATGGGATGTTATGATATCTGTTAGAGCTCCCAATATAATGATTTTTTAAAAAGATCCTGTTGAACCATTTCTTTTCCACACTGCAGTATTGTCAAGAAAGGTGCCGCTGACTTGTGTTCCCCTAAATTTTATTTTATTGTTGAGAATACACACACTCAAACCTCCACCACCCCAGCAGCCCGATGTCCTTGTTGCTGTGCTTCGCATGGTGCGCCCACTCTCACCCGCCTGTGCAGAGGTCTTTCCCCTGCAGTCCTCCAAGCCACATCCCATTTGGTCTTCCCATTACATCTAGTTCATTTACCAGATCGGTTAAGCTGACTTAACCTGATGCTCGGCTTTAAGGTGATGGAGTCAGGAAATATTTCGGGTGTATGGGTTAAAGCTGATTGTGGCGTCAGTGAATTATCGTTATTTAGTGTCACTGACTTTTATATCCATGTTTCCTTTAGCTGCTGGAGTAGAGATGAATCAAATTGTTGGGCTTGGCATTTCAACGCAGAGAGCAACGTTTATTACATGGGATAAGTAAGTGCCCTGTGAGATAAGTACTCTGGCTGCTACGAAACCTGTCTGGGCGGTTGTGCATTTGAGTCAGGAACAGTGGTCCTGGGTAGAGGGGACGGAAAGGAGCCCACTTACTGGCTTCCTACAGTACGCATGTCCTCTGGGCTTGACTTAAAACTACAAGGAGACTCTTGCTATTCAAATTCTTGTATTCCCTCTTTCTGGCAGTAAATTAGCTTTCTGGGTACCAACATAACCCCCACTTGAGAAGCCTGCCTTTAGAAGGAAGCCAGGAGTCAGTTGAGTCCCTGGGGATGGTGGCCTTGTAAAGGGATATGATTTCTCCTTATAACAATGAACTATGAGTTTGCTTTCATGGCTGCCCTTTCCCCCAGGTTTGGAATGACTATTCTTTCCTGCATTTTGGAATCTCTGCTTGTATATGCCAGCTATTTTCCCAAAAGAAACCCACCCATGTCTTCGTGCCTCATTTACTTTAAAACCATGAAGACTTGCACTGCCCCCAGGGGGTCACTGTGAGTCAGCATTGCCCAGATGGCAGCGGGTTACTCTACAAACAGGACCAGTGAGCCTCTGTGCTGTATCAGGCTGGCAGATTCTACAGTTCCCTGACTCCTTTGTGACTCACTGCAAAGGAGCAGACGGCCCTCACGCAGCAGGAAGCACTTCTTGCCCATTTTTTAGAAAAAGAAAGACAAATCGGACCCTTGTGGAACGATCTCTTTGTCCCACTCCCAGCCAGCACCTCCTCTCCCCAACGCCTTGTAGTGTGTCTTGCATCGGAGGCCATGCTCTCGCCATGGCCTGAGAAGCAGTATTCCTCTCTAGCTGCTCTCAGTAAGATGAAAACCCGGGACTTGGTTTCCAGCGCTCTCCTTTCCTCACCACGCGCAGCCCAGGAAGCTCAGTTTTATGGCCTCTTTTCAATCCTGGAAGATTTTGTTGTTGTTTTCAATGTTCTTAGGATTTTTTGTTTTGTTTTGCTACAGTATACGAGGGGGATTCAAAAAATTTGTGGAAAAATGAAACTGAAAGATAATGGAATTTTTCAATGAATTTGTTGAAGCTCCCTCATATTTAATTAGTGCATATAGCTCGTTTTCCAAAATAATTCTTAAGTGATAATGTTTTCGTTCTGGTCGTTATAAAGCGCTTTTTGTTCCAGGACAAAAGTCATGAGCTGTTTTGTTTTCTCAGTCGCCATGTCCCTCAGGGAGCCTTGTGCCAACTAACCCCGGCGGCTCAGGGCGTGTGCCAGTTAGCAGCGTAAATCATTCTGAGTCACAAGAAGTGGTTCACTGGGTAACCGTGTGAGGGCTTCTGGGAGTGAGGCACTGTGCTGAGATACAAACACACATAAATACACCAGCCTCCAAGGACGTTGCAGAATTCTGATACAAGTCTGTACCCTAAGTTCCTTTGGTTCCCATCGACCAAGCATTTTTAACTTTGGCATTTCATACTTGCATATCAAATAAATCACGGTGCTTCCTGATTTCTGATACAAAATACAAGGGTACATCAAGAAGTATTGCTGCTAGGCTCCACTTTAGACGGGGACAGGTTTATTACAAACGAACTCTGTTTCACCCTGTCTCTGATCTGTAGCTAGCTTTGGGAGGGGGGAAAAAGCCCCTTCTCTCAGTGGCTTCGGCGAGAATCTGTTGGTCCAGTTAAATTCAAGGCAAGAGGTCATCTCAGGAAGCTAAGCAACTGTTTGCTAGGATTCCCAAGCGGTAATCCTGATAGATTTTCCCAAAAAACAGAGTCATCACAGAAGTTTATTAGGAACAAGTTTTGAGAAAATTGGAAGCTGCCTTGGTGAGAAAAAAGGCCAGGAGAAAGTTGTCTAGAATTTCCCCCGTGATGGCAATGTACTTGCTCATTCTTCGAGACCGTGAGAGCTCTCCTACAGGAATTTCACTGGGAAACCTTGCCTCTTTCACCCTTCTGCCTTGATCTTGTCCTTCCAGACTTATTTTTGTTTCCCAAACTCAAATAACATTGAAAAGAAGAGCTGTCTCCATCTGCGGCAGTTACATAATCTATTGTCATCTTGAGACTATTAAGATTGAAGGGGTGGAGTTTAGCCTGGCAATCAGGTCACAGCTTGATGACCTCAATTGGAGGCGCTAAGGAGATAAATAGCTTACTGGAAGCCAGATACAGACGGACTCTCTACTTTGTATTCCTGATGACAAGACGCATGGAGTTATGCTAGAGCCCTGGAGCTGGAGGAGCCACGTAGAGACCCATGCCGGTGCTGAGATGCTTCCACTGCCACTGAATCCACAAGACTTCACCCATTGTCCTGTGATTTTCCTTCATTTGGTGTCATTGCATGTGTTGTGTGAGTCTGAAGAGGAATTTATAGATTGGTATTGGACATATGAACTAATATCGAACTTATGGACTTGATTTGGACTGGGATGTGTTCTCAGTATTCAGTTGCTCTTGTCTATCTTTCTCATACATGTATGAATATCTATGAATCTGTTTCTCTAGTCCACCTGGACTAACACAACATCCTTTCCAGTAGCCAAACTATTGTTTTGATGTGTCAGTCGAAGGGCACAGGGAAGACTCTGGGAAGGGTTAGAGAGAAGTGGAAATATTGCCTGCAGAAGTATATAGACCTAAATGCCAAGTATGTTGAGAAGCCATACCTTCGAATTTTGAGATTTTTGTTTAATGAAAGTTTCTTTTTTTTTCTTTCTGCCCCCCCTTCCCCCCCCACCCCCGCCGACAGGCAAGCATCAAACCTTAATGAAAGTTTCTATGGGTTTATAGCAATATACTTTTTTACTTGCCCTCATTTTTTAATAGCCATAAGAATAGGATAAAGTTTTAGAGGACTTCAAGACAATTCATTACTTTATTGCTTCCCCTCATGTCTTCTTTAATTATTGACAGGGAGAAACTTAAAACAGTGCTAAATAAATATTAGAACATGCACCACTACTTGAGGCCAGTATTCTAGAAAAAATTATGTTATGAATTAATGATGCTACTTTCATCTTGTGATCTTTTCCCATCTTTGTTCTTCAGCCCGTTCTTCTTACTCATAATTATGACTTGTTCCTGCCTTAGAACCTTTGACCTTGGAGTCTGTTTTGTGAGGATTTGTGCGCATTCCCCGCAGTCATTTCTTAAATCTTCCTTGGCCCTGGATTAGATTTGTAACCTAGTAACATTTGCATGGCTCCTGTGCTTGTCTTCCATGGAGCTTGTTTGTATTGTAATCCAGTTGTTCAAAATAGTTTATTTGTTTGATTTCCCTGGTAGAGGTGTATTTATAGGAGACAGAACTCCATGTTTCTCTGTTCATTGCTGTGTCCCCAGCTCCTGGCACATGTTTTTATCATTCTTTCTAAAATCTATGAGCGAGAATTGTATTTTTCAGTGTATATGTGCTCCTGGAGAAGTTCTCCAAAGAAACACATGGATCACATTTCTGTCAAACAATGTGGTAGGCCTGGTTGGTGAGGCAGCATGTATTTCTTTAGGAAATAACGTCTTTAGTGCGTGGGCCAGGTGGCCAGCATCTGAATGCACAGTCCTCAGGCAGGCCACGGTCCTGCAGACGCAGAGTGTACTCAAAGAGTTAGGGGGCAGCCTGATGGGCCCCTGCCCTATGTCTCTCTTTTCCACTGGCGGGGAGGGAGTTAGAGAAGAGAGATTGGCTCACCTCAAAGGGAGCAAGGGGAGATTTCACATGGCTCTTCAACCAAGTCTTCAAGGGAAATAGAAGATTGTCAAGTGGCCAAACAGGTTTCTGGCAAAGGCCAGGGGATGTAAGAGCATGGTGTTCCTGAAACATCAAAAGCATTTCGAGATTCACAGGGTGAAACAGGAAGGCGCACAGCCCAAGTGCTCAGGAACACAGAGACCGTGATGGTGCATGTGATCTTCATGGGTAACTGGGAATCTGAATTGCATCTGGCTCAGAAGGTGGAAGCTGCTCATACCTCCTTTAGGAAATAGGAGGCCAGAGGTGTCCCAGAGTTTGGGAAGCCTAGTGAAACTTTGGATTTGCCACTGTGGAGCATGAGGGGGGGGGGGCTAACTAAATGACGCGGTGTGTTTGTTACGGAGCTGTAGCTAACTGGATGTACCATGAGGTTGAGAATCAAGGGGTAGCGATTAGGAAACCAAGTTCCTCAGTGAAGTGTAGCTCAAGTGGTGATTCCTGGCCTCTCAGAAAGTCAGTCAGCCTTTGAGGGTGGTTGGTCCGAAGAAATAAAAAATTTGAATGATTAAAGGTTATAAAGAGGTTTAAAGACAGGTTTGTGCCCTGATACTTAGTTTTCTCTTGTAACAGCTCATAATATACTATAGTGGCTAAGTTACATTGTTCTTACAATTCTATTTCCATTTCTCTTAGGACAACGGGAAATCATTTTCACAACTTAATAAGTTGGCAAGACCTAAGAGCTGCTGATCTTGTAAAATCTTGGAATTGCTCTCTTACAATTAAGGTAATCTTTTTTTTAAAATAATCTGTGATTTGTGAATTATTTTCCTGGTAAAAGTTTTCTAACCGTACTTTAATTGTATACTTTTCTGGCTGCATTGCTTCGAAGACATTAAGAAAAGAACACACGCTCACAGTCTTGTAGTCTTCTTAATAAATGGTTCTGAAACCACCAGTTACCCATATGCAGAGCAGTGAGACATGATCCACAGTGCAGCCATAGACAACAATTCAAGATCGAGCACATGCTCAACGTTAGACCTGAATGTCTGCAGATCATAGGAGTAAAATTAGGGTCAAACGTAGGGACCGAGTTTGTGGCATAACTAGTCTGTCACACATCACTAAGAAATCCTTAAGCGGCAGAAGACGGTGTACTCAACTGGAACTGCTCACGATTATGCTCATCAGTAACCGCTCCAAAAGAGTAAATAGAAAACCAAAGGCTGAAAAAATTGTGCTGATGACATATATGACAAAGATTAATCACAAAAATATCCGAGAATTTCAACACCTCAACAACTGAAAGAGAAACCATCCAATTTTACAATGGACAAAGGATGTGAATAGACACCTTACCAAAGAAAGTAGTCAGGTGGCTAGAAAATATATGAGGAGACACTCCGCTCATTAGCGGTCTAAAGCAGACACCCCGTGATCTACTTGCTTCTAACTCATAGCACCCTAAGAAAAGAGATGCAAAATTAAGCAACGGTGAGGTATCTCCTTCGAGCAATAAAAGCAACGAATGATGGAGCAACCAGAAACCACAGTGCTACAAGAATGTGAGGAGAATTTAAGGAGAATGGATACATGGGATGGTATAAGTTAAGGCAAAATAATACTACTAATCCATAACATGCTGAGGGTTCAAGGAGGTGGGAGGGTGGGGGAGGGAAGGCATAATGTGGAGCTGACATCAGGAGTTCAAGAAGAAAAGAAAATATTGAAAATGATGAGGGCAGCAATTGTACAGTTTTGCTCGATCTAATGGAACTATGGATTGTATTAATATCTGTAAGAGCTCCTAATAAAATGTTAAAAAAGAAAATGGTCAGGAGATGAGAACTGGCAGGTAGCGCTGGTGGATGGTGAAGTGGTAGAACCACCGGAAAACAATACGGCACTTCCTTCAAAAGCAAGAACTAGAGCTCTTGTAAACACTCCCCCCCTTGGGTCCACATCCTCGGGGAGCAGGGGCCCTGGCGCAAATGGGTCGGTGTATTCTCGCATTCATCACGGCATCACTCAGTTTGAAAACGGAAACAACTGTAGCACCCGTCAGTCGGTAAGTGGGTGAACAAACTATAGTATGTACACAGTGGAATATTGTACAACATTTTACAACTGATGAACCCACAAAACAGCTCACGATGTGACTGAACTTAGTGAAATCAGTCAGTCACAGAAGGACACACACTGTATGTGGTCACCGTTATCAAGTCGCACTGAGAGAAGCACTGTTGGATGGTTACCAGAGAAAGAAGGGAGGGGAGGAGAGAGAACTAAATGTAGACTAGATTGTCTGTGAGGACTTTGTATCCTGGGGGTCCTCCTTCACAGACTCAACCAGCTGTCTATCAGAAATAGTGCTGGGAAAAGTGATGAGGGGAGTGGGAAGTCCTCCTAAAAAGCAGTGAAGTGGTCAAAACAACCCCTCCAAGAATAAGAGAGTATTCAGTGGGCAATGCTATTCATGCAGATTTAGCATTAAATTCCGTTTCATAAGTAATTGCACGGTCTCCGATTCTGAATGAACTCCATGGCAGTGATTTCGGGTTGGGTTTGGAGAGAGGCTGGGCTTGGACTGCATGTAAGTACATTGCCGTCTCATAGAAGTGACTTGTGACTTAAGCATTGACTGTTTAGGTTCTCGTCAGGGGTGTTGGGACGACACCCCCACCCCGCCCCGTGGAGCTCAGGGGATGACGGTATTCACTTGGGTCAGGGAAGACCACACATAACAACGGGGCGGTCAGCACGGCATGACCACGCAAAGGGAGACGGCAGGAAGTAAGGAGGAGTAAAGGGCCCCGGCGGTGAAAGCTATGGCTTACACAATCCCACGGGAACTGTTGCTTCCAGGCAGATCCTCAGTAGCTCCGTAAGCTGAGCAGGTGTGAGACGCCATTTGGGAACACACCTTCAAGCACGGAGAGGTGCGGCACAGGCCGCTTCTGAGGATGCCTTTGTGTGCGCTGCAAACACATCCAGACAGACAAGGCGGCGTCCAAAAGCCGGTGAAAAATGGAAGTAAAAGTTAATAGGAGTTTTCTCACCAGCTCTTTGTAGCCCCTTGTATTGCCCGTGGTATAAATGTTGCAAACTTCTCAGCCCTGAGTCACAGGACTTGAGGGCCGTAAGCTATGTAGCTGTGTGCTTAGGGTGCGAGAATGTTCTGTCTTCTTTTAGAAGGACATCTAGTAGGTCACTTTTTGCAACACATTTCATAAAAACAACGTTCCACCCTCTACTTTGGTGAGCAGTGCCTGGGAGCTACGTTACAACCGAGTCTCCACTCACCCAGAGCAAAGAAGATTGAAGAAAATCAAAGATTCAAGGAAGCAGCCTGAGGACATGGCATAGGGGCTCTGTCTGACCTCCTTCCGTTATTCAAGGGGAAAGGACCATCAGCTCCACGTCTGCCCAAGGGTGATTCCTCTAGGATCCATCTCCTTTGTCCTCTTCTGACACCATCCCCGTCCCTCCCACGGCACTTCCATGCTGGATTCCTTGCAGCGGCCTCACCGACAGCACTCAGGATGATGATTATGCCTCTTTTCACCCCTGCTGGAAGACATGTCCTCTCAGCCGTGTGGCCTTTGCTTCAGGCTGTGGGCCACGAAGCCTACCTGCTACGCAGCTTCGTGGCCTCCGTGCTGCGCCTCTGCTCTGCCCCATGGTCTAAGTTTTGTAACTTAAGGTGCCACTTCAATCAGGAATCTCACACCCAGTCTTCTGGTGGCTCATTGACTCAGATGGTCATGGGGTTCTTGCACTTTTTCTAAGATGGAAAAAATGATCCATCCCCATGTTAGATTGCTCTGCATGTACCACCTGGTGATTTGATGGGAGTTCCCTTGACTATGGCAAGAAGCGCCATATCAAGTAATTTCACGTCACTGCCCAGCCTAGTGAATTAATGGAGCACGTGACCCACAATCCACACTAATCTAATACCAGAAGAACCGGATAGTGCTCAGCCACCATCATGGCTGGGACCTGCCCTGCTCTGGCCACGATCACAGAAGGTAAAAGGTATGAAGTAGGAGAAGATAGAAGAAAGTTCAGAGTCATAAAATACCAGATTTACTGATCTGATAGAGATTAGTAGAATCCCTGAGACTGAGACCCTTAGGTGTTCTTCAAACTTAGTACTGAAGCCATTCTCAGCGGTCATCGATCGGCCACAGGAAAGACAGGCATTGATCTCCCAGGGGATCATGCTCCTCAGGACAGTCACTTACACGAGATCAAATGCAAAGGTAAGGCAGGAAGATTAGAGAAACTGGGTGAATGGAAAAAGCCCAGGAAATGGGAGAAGATGGACACATTTGGAGGTCGGGGGCCGAATGCAGTCAAGTTCATGGACCAATTGATATATAAATTGCTGGATGGGAATCTCATTTGCTTTGTAAAATTTCACCTAAATTGTAATGAAATATTTAAGAAAAGAGAGAATGAAGCAAAAAACACCTGTCAATCACCCTGAGCGAATCTGTGAAAATGGCACTGGAGTTATTTCTGCACCTTTCAACCAAGTAATAATGTGGTTCATAAAATAAGCAGTATCACCCTCGAGTAATGTGCCTCCTTCAACCTCAAAAATGAGAAGGGTGGGAGGGGAGGGGAAGCCAAAAGCAAACGGAATAAAGGGATATCACTATTGAGAACACTGACACATGATAGACACCGGGACCAATGGCACAGGACAATTGGTATGAACTTGTTAAACTCACTCACTGCCCTATCGATAGAAGAGAGCTGCCCCGGTGAGTCTCCGCCACTGTGACACTTCTCGGGTGGGAGGAGGAAGCCTCATCTTCTCCCGTGGAGCCCTGGTGGGGTTGAACTGCGCACCCTGAGGCTAGCAGACCCATGCATAACGACTGCGCCACCAGGACTCCGAACATAGACAGAAGAGAACTTCCTCATTCAAACCAATGGGGGGTTTAGTTGTCACGAGGCTTTAAACCCCGATCACGTCTGTCTTTAGCTCACTGTCTCCTTACGATGGCCGTTACAGTGGGTAAGTGCATACGCTTCTTTTCATGCTGTCCTGTTAACGTAGAAACACTGATCCTGCTTCAGTAAAATGTAGACTGCGTAGAAACACTGATCATGCTTCAGTAAAATATAGACTTGCGTTTCCCATGAGGGAAGATATCCAGGAGGATTCACTTGCAACTATTCATGTATCTGTTCTCTTTAAAACTATTTAAATTTATTTCTTAATTTTTTGGTGCAATGTTACAAAATAATTATATTTTTGTAATTGTTCCACCCTCCTCTAAATTAAGCATGTGCTCCGCTTCATGGCTTGTTGGGAGGTTAAATAAGGTAATGGGAGTCATCTTGGTATCAGTTAGACCAGCGGGTCGCAACCTGTGGGTTGCAACCTCTTTGGGGGATCGAATGGCCCTTTCACAGGGGTCGCCCGATTCATCACAGTAGCAAAATGATAGTGATGAAGTAGCAATGGAAATAATTGTATGGTTGGGGGTCACTACAACACGAGGAACTCTATGGAAGGGTCGTGTGCGGGCGCGGCACGAGGAAGGTGGAGAACCCCTAAGTTAGATTTAGATGGGACTGCACTCACCGGAAGCTTGCGTCTATTGCCTCAGGCACACAGGTGGGTTTACTCCTCTAAAATGCAGATTTGCCAGCTGGAAGTTCTGTGAAATCCCCAGGTGCCCAGGCTTCTACCAGTGCACATTTCCTAGGTTGTGACTTTGTCCTCATGGCCCAGGCTAGACGGCCCAAGCATGTTCCCAGGAGCAGGATAGTGGAAACGAGAAATGGGCCACTGCCTCCTGGGAGGTTCCCAGCTGCCTTACATTCTCCTCTGCTCCATGCCTGGTCTCATGGCCACACGAGAGCAACTCACGGGTGGCCCAATGATCCAGTGCTCAGGGGCTGCTGACCGAAAGATTGGTTTTTCAATCTACCAGTGGCTTCCCCGGAGAAAAGACCTGGTGATCTGTTCCCATAAAGATTACAGTTCCCATAGAAACCACCTATGGACAGTGTACTCTGTCATATAGGTTCCCTATGAGTTGAAATGGACTCAGTGGCACACGGCGACACTGACATGGCTGCAGTGGATGCAGGGAAAGATGGAAAATACCGTTTTGTATCTGGCAGCAATGCGTATCCAGTTAAAAATCCAGAGTTGTGTTTTATTTTGTTCTTTAAGGAGACAATAGATGTGGGATACATGACTAGCTGATTCCAGTGTTTTGAAGTGGTGCCCGAGACAAGTAAATGACAGTGACAGCCACGATGGCACGGCAGCGTTTGACTGCCCTGTCACCATTAGCTGCTGTTGCTTCTGTGGAGTAATGGCCCCAAGTCTCTGGCATTCCTTCGAGCGAGATTACTGAGTCAGCTAGATGGCTAAAGTAAATTTTCGATCCGAAAACGTTGCCAAGCCTGCAACATTGATTAATGTTTTAATCAACGGGTAGTATTGATTCTTGTAGCACTTTGCAGTTATTATTTTAATAGTTCACAAGTAAATGCTGGCTTCGTTTCCTTTCTCTCAGCTCCTGTGGCCAAAAGTCCAAATCAGGGTTTGACTCTGCCAGCTCCTGACTTGTCAGGAGGCCCAGACCATCCGTGGTTTCTCGGCAGTCATCACATGGGGTCTCTACTCCCCCTGTGGGCGAGATAAATGCCCCAGAGTCCAGTCACTCAGTTACACGACAACTAATGGTTTGCTTTTACGAGAAACCACCAAACTGGCTGCCGGAGTAACTAGCATCTTACAATTCCCCCAGCAACGTCTTACAAGATACACATTCCAACCTGCCCCTCCCTATTTTCACATCTTTGAAATCAAGATGCAGTTTCACAGTTACATGTCAGCATTCAATCATAACTTAACGAGCAGCATCTATTCCCTTCTTGATCGTTCGTTAAGCTGTGCTTCATGTGCACAAGGTATCTTCTTGGGTCGCCTCATTCCTTGATTTGATTATGTGTTTATCTGTGTCTTCCCGAGAAAGCAGGATCCGACTGTCTTAGCCTCGCTGTTTCCTGCAGATCCCATCCAGCGTGACACATAGAAGGGACGCGGTTCAATTCCTGTCCTAGGGAAGGTGCTGGTGCTCGGACGTTTAGCTAACGGTGCGCCTGTGAAAGCTCCTGGGCTCCTGGGCCATCGCCTTTTGCCATCGTGTCTGAGTGTGAACCCGAGACCCCAGAGGGATCTGCAATCTAAGTTTGATAGGGAAATGCATTATTTTCTTAGGGAAGGAGAAATCCTTTCAGATCATGTCATTTTAAAAAGTGCTAAAGCAGATGGAAAGGATTATGGGTGGTCACTTTAATAAGTCTTTCATTTTAGTGCTGAGGTAAACCAGGTAGCCCACAAAAAATCATGGAAGGTCTGAGCAGTGAATCAAGGAAACAAATTGGAAGGTAGGAATGAAAGGTGAAAGAGAATTGACTCTGCAGAGTTTCCTGATGGCCAGCTTGTTATCATAAACATGATTGAGGAAGGAGTGTGTATTGTTATTAAATATATAATAGATAGACCAAACGCTTTTCTTTCTCGAGCGCTGGGTGTAACCTGAAGAACCCACAAAGTGGTTAGCTTTCTGTTAGTGTTTCGAGCTGTCTGTTGCCATCCTGGAATGGGGGCCAGGGCAGGGTGTTTTTAATTACACAAAGGGCTTCAACAAGTTCAGGGGAGAATCCCTTCATTTTTAACTCCATTTTACCATGAACTTTTTTTTTTTTGAGGCATAAGGTTTTCTTTCTTTTTTTTTTTATTTTAACAATTTATTGGGGCTGATACAATTCTTTTCACAGTTCATACATATACATACATCAATTGTTTACCATGAACTTTTGACGCCCCTTAGATCTCTCTAATTTTGAAACTGAAATCAAGTTTTACTACTCAACCAGTACTCAACTTTAATACTCAATTCAAATTTTAATACTCAACCAAGGCTTTTTTCTTAAATTAAACATTTGTTTGTTAAGACGTAGATTTGAAACTGTATGGTATGTTTAAACTCGGATTAATAGATAAGTATACCTGTTGAGTCAATTTCGAGTTTATTCATAGTGACTCATAGTGCCCCTACAGAGAGCCCCCGAAGGTGTTCAAAGCTAGGATCTTTATGAAAGCAGACTGCCTTATCTGTCTCCTATAAAGCTGCTGGTGGGTTTGAACCATCAACGTTTCCATTCGCTGCTGAGCACTCAACCACTGTGCTCCCAGGGCTCCCTAAGGTAAGTATAAAGCAAAATCGCTCTACTGCCATTGAGTGGATTCAGGCTTATAGCGACCCTATAGGACAGAGTAGCAGTACCTCTTTTGGGTTTCTGAGACTGTACATTTTGTATTGGAGCAGGCCACCTCATGTTTCACTGGTTGTGGTTGTGGTTAGGTTATCAGGTTAGCTCTGACCCACAGTTACCGCACGTGCAACAGAAGCAGCACTGCCCGGCCCTGAGCCGTCCTCACAGACACCCCTGGGGCGAGCCCGGTGTTGCAGTCTGTGTGTCAGCCCATCTACTTGAGAGCCTTCCTCAGCTTTTCTGCTCCTCTTCCTTGCCTAACAGGATGTCTTTCTCCAGAACAGGTCTCGCCTGACCATATGTCCAAAGTATGTAACATGAAGTCTTGCCACCCTTGCCTCTGAGGGGCACGCTGGCTATATTTCTTCCCAGACAGATCGGTTTGCCCTTTGAGCCATCCATGGTACTTTCCATGGTCTGCTCCAGCCCCACAATGCAAATGCATCAATCCTTAGGTCTCCCTCACGCAGGGTCCGACTTTCCCGTGCACATGAGACAATGGAGAACACTGTGGCTGGAGTCAGGCTCACCAAAGTCACCTCCTTGCTTTTTCTGTTGTTGTTTATGCTTATCTTAAAAGGAACCTTGAGGGTGGGATGAGTTATGAATTGGGATGCTAACCGCAAGGTCAGCAGTTTGATTCCTCCCTACCCAGAAGCACTGGCAGGGTCAAACTGATGATGTGAGAGTTAGCAACCCAATTCATAACTCATTCCACTATGAAGGTTCCCTTTAAGTGTAAACCAAGCACACATACTCGCAAACTCCCTGTCATGGAGTTGAAACTGAATTCACAGTAGCCATATTGGGCAGAATAGAACTACCCCTGTGAGATTCTGAGTCGATAAATCTTTAGAGACGAGAAAGCTTCATTGTTTTCCCACGGAGGGGCTAATGGGTTTGAACCGCTGACTTAGTGGTTGACAACCCAACTCATAACCAGGCACTACCAGAGCTTTTCAAAATAAGTGTAGATAGAATTAAATTAAAAACAATACCGGCATGTAGCAGAGAACCAGTGGAGAGGTCTGAGCAACTAGCCCCAATCCCAACTACGTGGACATCCTCCCCTCCCCCCAGAAGAATTGACTTCAGAGGACAACACTTAAGCTACCACGCAGGGAGAGGGACATATCTGATCAGAGCACACAGGAGCAAACAAATGGGGAGGGAGAGAGTAGAGCACATTCTGGCCACCAAGCCCTGAGGACGATATTCTTGTTCAGAGCAACCATGCATAGGGCTGGCCCCATCACAAGACACTACATCCCTCAGTGACCCATAGTGCTAAGGGAGACAAAACGAGACACTGGGAATTGTGCCCAATTGGACCACATCACACTTAGGCGAAACACTAAGGGCATGACAGAACAGCAAGGGGAGCAGAACAATGAATTCCCCTGGGAATAGGAAAAATAGACTGTGGGGCCAGGGCATGGCATCCCATCAGATTTGACCGGAAAACACCCCTAAAAGTCAACAAACAGACCTTCAACTATTTATAGGCTTTTCTTTTTTGTCATTGTTTTGTTTTCTTTTGTTGCTTTATTTTTGCTCTGTCTTGTGTTTGTGCATATTATTATTTTTGCATGTCTACCTAGATAAGATAGGCGGGATAAACAATCTGAAGGAGAAAACAATAGGACTGGTGAGGGGTGGAGGGGCATGGGAGGAGAGTGGGGGAGGAAGTGGGTGTTGACAAACCCACGGAGAAGCGAACAAGTGATCTAAAATTGATGGCAAGGATGGTGTAGGAGGCCTGATAGGGCTTGATCAAGGCCAATGTAACCAAGAGGAATTACTGAAACCCAAATGAAGGCTGAACATGATAGTGGGACAAGAAGAAAGTAAAAGGAAATAGAGGAAAGAAGTAGGAGGCAAAGGACATTTGTAGAGGTCTAAACACAGGCATGTACATATGTAAATATATTTATATATGATGATGGGGAAATATATCTATGTGCATATATTTATAGGTTTAGTATTGAGGTAGCAGAAGGACATTGGGCCTCTACTCAATTATCCGGTCAATGCAAGAACACTTTGTTCTATTAAACTGACATTCCATGATGCTCACCTTCCCAACAGGATCACTGAAGACAAAACAGGTGTGTGTTAGTCTGGGTAAACTAGGGAAACAAATCCACAGAAACTCATACGTATAAGAGAGAGTTTTATATAAAGGGTAAGTATACATTAAGAAAGCATCCCAACCCAGTGCTGTCCAAGCCCATATGTCCGGCACCAATCTACAAAGTCCTCCTCAATCTCACAAAACACACACAATGGCGCTGACTGCAGGAGGTAGGCTGAATCAGTGAGCGAGTAAGCATCTCAGCGCTGGCAGGGGTCTCCACACAGCTGCCCCAGCACCCAGGGCTGCATCAGGTTAGGTCCATGTGGCTTCTCTTCAGGAATGTCTTGCAGGAAGTCAGGCTTGACATCTGAAGAAGGGAACTGGTTAAGGCAGCTGCCCCCTGGTCCGACCATCAGAAAGCAAAAGACTTGAGAATTAGAAAGGTGAGGCTTACCGAGCCATTTATCTCACATGTGTTAATCCCACATGTGTTTATCAGCCAGATTGGCACAATAAACCCTATCTATCTCAGGGTGCATAGTAAATGTGGTGAAGAAAGCCGATGATGCCAAACTATCAAAAGATATAGTATCTGGGGTCTAAAAGGCTTGAAGATAAACAGGTGGCCATCCAGCTGAGAAGCAACAAAGCCCACATGGAAGAAGCATACCAGCCTGTGTGATCATGAGGTGTCGAAGGGATCAGGTATCGGGTCAGAACAAAATATCATATCATAGTGAATGAGGGGGGAGTGTGGAGTGGAGACCCAAAGCCCATTTGTAGGCACTGGAGATCCTCTTACAGAAGGGTCTCAGGGAGAAGACGAGCCAGTCGGTGCGATGTAGCAACGATGAAACACAACTTTCCTCTAGTTCCTAAATGCTTCCTCTTCCCCCACTATCATGATCCCGATTCTACCTTACAAATATGGCTAAACCAGAGGATGTTCACTGGTACAAACAGGAATTGGAAACACAGGGAATCCAGGACAGATAATCCCTTCAGGACCAGTGGTGAGAGTGGCGATACTGGGCGGGTAGAGGGAGGGTTGGGTGGAAAGGAGGAACCGAATACAAGGACCTACATATAACCTCCTTCCTGGGGGTGGACAACAGAAAAGGGGGTGAAGGGAGATATCAGACAGTGTAAGACATGACAAAATATAAATTATCAAGGGTTCGGGGAGTGGGGGAGCAGGGAGGGAGGGAGGGTGGGAGGGAGGGGAAAAATGAGCTGAGGCCAGGGGCTTGGGTGGAAATTGGGTATTTTGAGAAAGATGAGGGCAATGAATGTACAAATGTGCTTTACACAACAGATGTATGTATGGATTGTGATAAGAGTTGTATGAGCCCCTAATAAAACGATTAAAAAAAACCCATAGGAATGTTCAACATAAAGAGTAAACCTTAATTAAGGTAAGTAATAAGTGATTTGTGAACATGGTCCATCAGTTATAAAAATGTATCACATTCATGCAGATATTAATAATAAGTGAAACTGTGCGGTAGGGAGAAGGGGGTCCATAAGAATCCAGAATATTTTTTGCCCAATATGTTTTTTACAAATATTTCTATTAACCAAAAAATAAAAGTTTATGTATGTGTATTCTTGTGTGCGTCATGTATATTGGTACTTAGGCAATTTTTAGCTAAGATAAAATCATGGGTAGCATGAAAATGCTTGGAATATGAGTCTTGAATATATGACGGTGGTTAAGTAGCAGTGAGGTGAGTTACTGTTGCTCTGCTATTAAATAGTACAGATTTCTCTCTGAGTGCTATAGCAAAATGTATAGTATAGGGCAGTGAAGTGAGAAAAATGCAAGCACCTAGATTGTGTTTTCCTTAACTTCATAGTTAAAAATAGGTGTACGCGGAAAGTAGCAGGATTGTTTTTAAGGATTGTATCGAGATTTTACTGAGAAGCTCTCAGGAAAGGTGTCCATCAGGGTTGTCCTCTCATCATACTTAGTCTGATGGGAGCACATCATCTGAGTACGTAGGCGAGTGGTTCTCAACTTCCCTGAGGCCGCGGCCCTTTAACACAATTCCTTGTGTTGTGGTGACCCTCCAACCACTAAGTCACTTTCGCTCTACTTCATAACTGTCATTTTGCTACTGGTATGAATCGGGCGACCCCTGTGAAAGGGTTGTTCAGCCCCCAAAGGGGTTGAGACCCACACGTTGAGAACCGCTGATCCAGACTCAGAAGAACAAACCACAATATAAGTTGACACACCCTGCTTGCTGAAGGTGAAGAACACTTGGAACAGTTATTGATTATACCTCAAGGCGAACTAAAAATCCTCAAAACTGGTGCAATAAACATCATCATAATAAATGGAGAAAGGGTTGAAGTTGCCAAGGATTTCTTTAATTTGGATCCATAACCTGTGCGCACGGAAACAGCAGGTAGAAAACCATGACTTACTGCTAATTCTGGGCAAACCTTCACATTCGAAGTGTTGAAAAGCAACATAGCCCTTTGAGAGCAGTGGTGCACTTGCCCCCACACTTGCACCTCATGCATGAAAAATGTGAGCAATAAATACAGAAGCCTGAAGAGGATTAGTGCCTTTCGCCTGCGCTGCTGACAAGGATTTTGTATGTAGTGTGGACGTCCA
Organism: Tenrec ecaudatus; assembly: GCF_050624435.1. NCBI lineage: Eukaryota > Metazoa > Chordata > Mammalia > Afrosoricida > Tenrecidae > Tenrec > Tenrec ecaudatus. The sequence goes on from NC_134533.1 coordinate 137,825,741, forward strand.
GAAACCAAACAGCCTGCCCTGGAAGCAGTAGAGGCAGAACACGCCATGGGAATCGATTGTCCCAGTGCACAGTGGTTGTAACAGCAGGTCCAAGCATGATCGTGAAGTGCATAACCAGGGAGCATTTTGTTTCTGTTGTGAAAACAAACACAATGAGATGGAATTGCCTCTAAAACAAGGGGGGTTGGATTTCGTCCAGGATGATTCTCTCTTCAGAGCCTGAAGTTAATTGTATCTGTACAGGCCCTTTTCCCAATCAGTGAATAACTGTTATTTGATAAATGGGTGTAGAATGAATATGGAAACATCAGATAGCATTTGCTAAAATCTCTTTTGCCTGTCTGTTTTTAATAGCTGATACACAGTTCCTGCCGACTGCTCCATTGTTTCACTAGAAGCAAGCGACTTTTAGCCGGCAGTTTGTTCACTTTCACCACCCAGCACGTGTCTTTGAGACTGGTCTGGGTTTTGCAGAACCTGACGGAGGTAAGATAAATATGTGGACGTGGAAACCAGAAAATTACCAGGGAGAGGGAAAATGTTCAGTGAACACCGAGAGTGATTATTTGAGGGAAGAGTAAGCGCCCAGCAAGAAATTCAGGGGGCAGTTCCACCTTTCTCTGTGGAGTCGCTGTGAGTCGGCATCATCGGATGGCAATGAGAGCGGGTGGGAGTTGGCGCTGACTCCAAGGCAGTGAGTTTGGTGTGGTGGGGAGCAGGTAAGGAGATGGAAGCGTGGCTTCCTTCCATGCTTTCTGAAACCTTTTTAGAGAGCGAACATCACAACAATGGAAATGCACCGCTCTTGGCACATTGTAGAGCAGGTATCTGTGTAGCAGCTAGATCAAGAACTAGAACGCCCTTCTCCGCCCCCAGAGACCCCTTTATACTGGTCTTAGTTTCTAGTGCTACTGTAACAGAAATGCTACACGTGGATGACTTAGGCACGCAGATTTCTTTTCCGCACAAAGTAGAGTATGCCCCAAGGTCAGGATGCCAGCTCTAGGGGAAGGCTGCCTCTCTGTCTGCTCTGAGAGGAGGCCCACATCTCATCGGAGCTTGTGCTCCTGGACACTCTTCACTGGTAGGATGGCTTCAGTCCCCCGCCTCCTCTTTTCTCATCTCTGACATTTCAAAAGCGACTAGGTCCTGCCATATCTACAGTGACCCTACCTCATTCGCACAACGCATTCCCTAAAGGGATTGGAACCACAGGCCTAGAAGGTAGGGTTGCAACATTTTATTTGGGGAGGATACAGTTCAATTCATAACATTCCCCCCTTTCACTCCCAACATTAATGCCCTTGACACATAGAAATCAACCCATTACATCATCCTTAAATCCCAGTTGAGAAGCTCATCTTCTGAACATATAAGCCAAATATGAGTGAGGCTTATTTGTGTGTTCTATTCTAGGGCAAAATTCCTCTTTATCTGTCAACCTGTGCAATGTGGAATGCAAGTTATCTGCTTCCAAAGTACAGTGGTAGATCAGGCACACATTTCTATTACAAATTGGAGGGAAAGAAGGACGAACAGGTACTAAGTCAGTCCAGACCCCAGCAGAAAGAACACTTTATGTTCACACTTCAAGACTCAGAAATAATCTGTCCTTTGAGACCATTTGGGTAATGGTTCTGCCCAGTAGGCTCTGGGTATTTCCCAGGCTTTCTGGATTCTGGATGAAGGCCCCTTATGGCTGGACTCCAACTCTGCCTTCCGGGCCTACTGGTGGGCAATACTAAGGTGTGTCTACCTCAGTAGCATTGTTGTTCCTCGTACAGACTAGGCTACAATTTAGCAGAAATTGAGCCACACGTTTGTCAACTCTTGCAAACCTTCCAGTGGCTTTTCCTGCCTCTTATTTTTGGCCAACCTCCCTATTGTTATATATCTATTTCCCCGCTTCACGCAAATTAACACTTGTCTACCCTCTAGATAGCAACTTCCTCCCTCCCTTACCATCTCAGCTTGGTAACCATCGAAGATTGTTTCTTTTGGTGTGAAAAACCACCCCCCCCAATTAAAAAAATGTTTTCTTAAACATTAGTTCAGATGCTATGCAGAAGTCAGTAGCTAGAGTCAACCAGTCACTCCATGGGAGAAAGATGAGGCTCTCAGCCCCTGTAAAGATTACAGTGTAAGAAGCCCATGGAAGCAATGATGGGCTGGCATAAAGGGAGGGTCTCTGTAAGTTGGAATTGACTATGGCAGTGAAAGTAAGAATTTCACCCAGCACCATGGCCTCTAGGTTCCTCCATGTTATGAAATGTTTCAAAGACTCACCAGTATTAATTAATGTTATCATTTTGTTGTGTGTGTGATTTCAAAGTTTACTTACCCAGTCTTCCTTTGCTAGGCATGTAGAGTGTTCCTATGTTTTTGCCATTGTGGATAGTGTTGTGATGAACTTGGGTATGTTTGTATCTATTTGTGCCATGCCTCTTATTTCTCTTTCTCCTGTACAAATATATGTGAGAATATATATAATCAAGTAGTAGTGTTGTTGTGTTGCATAGCACTTCTGTTCTCAACTTGTACCTTCTATAGTCTGGCCGGCAGGCCTGGAGGGAGCCGGTCTCTTCTCACCCTCACCATTCCTTAAAAGTGACGTTGGTGCTGGCATCAGACGATACCTCGTTACCATTTTGATTGGCCTCTCTTAAATGGCTCATGATCGTGAGCATTTCGTTGTGTTTGTTGGCCTCCTGAATGTCTTCTTTGGTGAAGTATCTTTTCATATCCTCTTCCTATTTTTTAATTGGATAATTTATCTTTTTCTTGTTAAGATGTTGACTTTAAAAAAAATAAATTTTAGAAATGTCAACCTTGTTCAATGTGTCATTGCTGACATTTTTTCCCCAGTCTATGGGGTCCTTTTTACTCTTTAGGTGAAATCTTTTGTTGCACACAAGTGTCTAATTCTTAGGTGGTCACAGTCATCGGTTTGTCTTCTGTTTGTGTGTTTATCTTACAGTATATTAATGCCATATTTTAGGAAAAATACATTTCCCCCCTTTTTTCATTGACCATTTTTATAGTTTTAAAATTCACATTCCACTATTTGATTCAATTTGTTAGCCTGTCCTTTAAAGTGGTGTATGAATCTTTCCTAAAACAACAACTTTTATTGTAAAGTTGTCTATTTCTTCCCTGGGTGCATAGATATTTATTATGTTTATGTCTTCATGTTCACGGATTCCTTTAGTCATTATGTAATGTCCCTTTTCACCTCTTGTGTTGGTGTTTTTCCCACCCCACCACCTCCAGAAATGAATACTCCCACTTTAGTTAATTTTTGGTTGCCTCTAGCTTTATGTACTTTTATTCCATTCCTTGGTTTATAATCTGCTTTTTTTTTTTTTTGGTCTAAGGTATGTCTCTTGCAGACTGCATATAAATGGGTCCTGTTTTGTGATGTATTTTAATATCCTTTATCCTTTGGTGTACTTAATCCATTTATATTCAGTTTATTATGGATATGAACATACTATTTTTATTTTTCTGTGTGTATGGTCATGTTTGTTTCATTATTCCACATAATTTTCTGTGGCGAGTTAATCTTGTTTGTCGATTTTCTTGTAGTTTTCTTCATTGCTATTGCTTTAGTAGTTTAAACAAATCCTCACAGTTTTACACTTTTTTTTTAAACATTTTATTAGGGGCGCATACAACTCTTACCACAATCCATACATAGACATACATCAATTGTATAAAGCACATCTGTACATTCTTTGCTCTCATCATTTTCTTTTTTTTTCTCCTCTTTTCTTTTTTTACATTTTATTAGGGGCTCATACAACTCTCATCACAATCCATACATATACATACATCAATTGTATAAAGCACATCTGCACATTCCCTGCCCCAATCATTCTCAAAGCATTTGCTCTCCACTTAAGCCCTTTGCATCAGGTCCTCTTTTTTTTCCCTTCTCTCCCCGCTCCCCCCTCCCTCATGTGCCCTTGGTAATTTATACATTGTTATTTTGTCATATCTTGCCCTATCCGGAGTCTCCCTTCCCCCTCTTCTCTGCCATCCATCTCCCAGGGAGGAGGTCACATGTGGATCCTTGTAATCAGTTCCCCCTTTCCAACTCACTCACCCTCCACTCTCCCAGCATCACCCTTCACACCCTTGGTCCTGAAGGTGTCATCCACCCTGGATTCCCTGTGTCTCCAGCCCCCGTATGTACCAGTGTACAACCTCTGCCCTATCCAGCCCTGCAAGGTAGAATTCACATCATGGTAGTTGAGGGGAGGAAGCATCCAGGATCTGGGGGAAAGCTGTGTTCTTCATCGGTACTACCTCGCACCCTGACTGACCCATCTCCTCTCCTAAACCCCTCTATGAGGGGATCTCCAGTGGCCGACACTTGGGCCTTGGGTCTCCACTTTGCAGTTCCCCCTTAATTCAATATGGTTTATATATATATATGTATATATATATATATATATACACACATACATACATACATACACACATATACATATATATATATCTATTTTTTTTGCATGGGGTCTTAAAGGCTTGAAGGTGAGCAAGCGGCCATCTAGCTCAGAAGCAAAAAAGCCCACCTGGAAGAAGCACACCAGCCAGTGCGATCACGAGGTGCCAAAGGGACCAGGTATAAGGCATCATGCAGTTTTAAACTTTTGTGGACATTCATTTTCTTTGCGGTTGCACTGTGATTTATAACTTTCTTCCCGGGTTTAAAGCAGTCTGTTCTTTCTTGTAATTGACTTGTGGCTTCTTCACTTGAAAGTTCAGTAACAACACTGTTTGTTCTGTTTTACTTTGTAGCTGTCTTCACTTGCCAATTGATCTCTTTTGTTGCTTGTTTGTAGCCCTGTAGGTTAGTTTCACTTTGGACTTTCCGTATCTGGATTGACCTCCAGGTTCTGGTTTCATGCATCTTGATCTCAGGTTATTGTCTGCTATCGTTGGTTTTTCTAGCCAAAAAACCCCTTTGGCATTTCTTAAAAGGTTTGTGTGGTTAGTACAAATTCCTATAATTTAAATTTACTTGGAAATGCCCTACTTTTGCCACTGTATTTGAAGGATAGTTTTGTTGGCAATGTAATTTGGGGGTTTTCTTTTCCCCCCCACTCTTTCAGAGTTTTTCATATGTCATTTCATTGCTGCCTGGGCATCTTTGTTTTTAGAATTTTTAAAAATTTATAAAGAGAAATTTCTATCAAGCAGATGGCTTACATCATTATAAAACCAGTAAATTCAGTCCAATTCAAAGCTGTCAGTCAGATGTTAAGTTGGAGACCTATGCACACTAATGGAGCTGTGGGAAGGCTGCAGGCTGGTGGTTGCCTAGGAGGATGAATCCAAGGTCAGCATGTCAAATGTCAGGCTGCTGATGCCTCTTAGGGTCAGCAGGCAATGCGGCAGGTCTGGGCTGAAGTCCAGAGAAAGAAGTCAGTGAGATGCAGGATTGAGACCAGCAAGAAGCAAGATAGCTTTCCCACAGTGTACTTATATAACAAGTAACCCATGAAGAAACTTTATTTCAGTTACATCAGGGAAGAGTCCTGGTGGCATAGTTGTTATACATTGGGTTGTAATATGTATGGTCACAAGTTCGAAACCACCAGTGGCTCCTCAGGCGAAAGACTTGGCTTTCTACTCCTGTCAATAGCTACAGTCTCAGAAATCCACAGCGGGTCACTATGAGTCAGCGTTGACTCGAGGGCAGGGAGTTTGGTTTGGATTTGGGTGACCTGATTAAGGGGTTGCATTCTATCCTAATCTTCCCACAACAGTTTGCTCACAGCAGATTCCACCATGGAGTTCATTATATTATGTAAGGTCACATCATGGAGGCGGTCTCAACTGCCAAACTAGAATCCTAAAATCCTGACTCAGCTAAGTTGACACAAAACTTATCGCTCTAATTGACTAAAGTACCATGACATTGTACTGCTCTTATTAGACAAAAGTTCTTGCAATTATTTTTGGTTATTAATATCTCCAGATAAATGATACACACATCCCTAAAATATATTTTGCTATTTTCCTTAGAAAGACAAATTATAATGCTTATCAATTGGAAAAATTAATAAATAGAATGTTCATGGGGGGAAATATAACCTTAAGGGTTTTCTAATTGACTCAACTAAAATTTTAAAAATATAAGCTGTCTTATAATTGTGTCTCCTGAGATTTTGCCAAAACATCAGAGATTAGTCTTGTTATTTAATTGTGAGTAACTTGATTGTTTCCAAGCTTCTTTTCTATTTTCTTTCTTTTTTTATCACATGCTTTTATTGGGGGCTCTTACATCTCTTATTACAATCCATGCAGTCGTCCATTGTGTCAAGCACATTTGCACTTATGCTGCCATCAGCATTTTCAAAGCATCCTCTTGAGCCCCTGATATCAGTTCCTTACGTCTTTCTCCTTCCTCCCCAGCCCGCCCTCCCTCACAAACCCTTGATAAGTTATAGATTATTGTTTTCATAAAGATATGAAAACATCGCCCTCTGTTGCCCCTCACCCACTTTCCCCTTGTTTCTCCCCCTGGGAGAGGGTTCTAGATTGATCCTTATGATCAATTCCCCCTTTTTCTCCCCACCTACCTCTAATCCTCCTGGTATCTCTACTCTCATTGTTGGCTCTGAGGAGTTTATCTATCCTGGATTCCCTGTGTTTCGGGCTCTTATCTGTAGCAGTGTGCATGCTCTGGTCTAATCTGATTTGTAAGGTAGAATTGAGGTCATGTGGGGGGAAGGAAGCACCAAAGAACTAGAAGAAAGTGGTGTGTTTCATCGGGTCTATACTGCACCCTGACTGGCTCATCTCTTCCCTGTGACCCCTCTATGAGGGGATGTCTAATTGTCTACAGATGGGCATTGGGTGTCCATTGCATGCCCACCCCCAATTCACATTGGTTATGATTTTGTTCTGGGTCTTAGATGCCTAATACCTGATCCCATAGACACCTCGTGATTACTCAGGCTGGTGTGCTTCTTCCATGTGGGCTTTGTTGCTCCTGAGCTAGATGGCCGCTTGTTTACCTTCAAGTCTTTAAGACCCCATACACTGTATCTTTAGATAGTCGGCCACCATCAACTTTCTTCACCACATTTGCTAGGCACTCATTTTGTCTTCAGTGATTGTATCCGGAAGATGAGCTTCACAGAATGCTAGATTACTAGAACAAAGTGTTCTTGAGTTGAGGGAGTACTTGAGTCAGGACCCAATGTCCATCTGCACCCTTAATTCTCAACATACAGATATGAGTACTTATTTCTATCCCCCTCTTGTTTTATATACATATATTTACACATGTACTTGCCTGTATTTAGACCTCTATAAATGTCCTTTGCCTCCTGGTTCTTTCCTCTATTTCCTCTTACTTCCCTCTTGTCCCACCATCAAGTTTGGTCTTCATTCGGGTTTAGTAATTACTCGCTGCTACCTTGCCCTTGATTGAGCCCCACTAGGCATCCTACGACCTTCCTTCCATTGATTTTAGTTCACTTGTTGTTCCCTTGTCCCTGGGTTGGTTGCCCCTCCTTCCTTTCTCCCACTGCCCCTTCTCCGGTATCCCCTCTGGAACCGTTGGTCCGGGCCTTTTCATCTCCAAATTGTTTTTTTCACTTATCTTATCTAGACAGAAATTCCAAGCTTCTTTTATGAGTCTTTCTCTGTTTGGGTTTTAGAAAATTGGATTATGATGTGACTTTAAATTTTTTTAAGTTTTATTTTTAATTGGGACTTAATATATCATTTTCATAATAGTTAAGTCACATCAAGCAGAATTGTGAAATTGCTACCACAGTCAGTTTCCAAACATTCTTTTTCTTTTGGACTGCTTGACATCGTCTCCCTTTTAACCCCACCTCTACCCACTTACCCCCACTCCCCTGAGATCCTTATTTTACTTCCTGTCCCTTAAGTTCATCAATCCTTGGTTTCATACACCAAACCCCAGAAAAGCAAGTAAGACAACTTCAATAAGGTGACCTACAATACCATAACACGTCTGAGATACACCCTAATATGAACAAAGAAAACAAAGATATAGAAAATGTTGAGAACCAAATCAGGTCCAGTGTACATCAGAGCGGGGATCCACAGTGTTTTAACTGTTCAAGTCAGATTTATGCCTTTGGTCTTCTAGCCTCCTCTCCAGTGCACTGTAGGAGCCACTTTCCTCCCTTCTCTCAATTGTGCACAGAGGGAGTTCTTCAGAGGCTTACTTCCCAGGTAGATCCCACGAACGAATCTTGGGCTCCACTGTCATCCACAAACTTCTGCAAACTGACTTCTCACTTTTCAGGCTCTGATATTCATCCCTCCTACTTCAGATTATATGCTTGACAATTCTTTGGTGGCTGATGATGGTGTGCTTCTTCCATGTGGACTTAGTTGACTTCTCACTTAGATAGATCGCTGCTTGTTTGCAGACAAGCCTGTGAGACCCCAGATGCTATTTTATCTGATAGCTGGGCATTATCTAATTTCTTCGCAACCTTTTATTGTATCACCTATATTCTTCTGTGTTCCCTTCCTGAGGGTGAGTGGTAAGCAGGGCCACAATGTAAGAATGAATTGTTCTTAAGTTGGAGCTAGGATTTAGTTTGAGCCCAAAATCCATTCCTTAATCTGTTTTGTTTTCATTTATTATTAATTGGGAGTTAATACATGTATCATTCCATAGTTCAAGCACGTAAAGCAGAATTGTATAATTACTTCCATAATCAGTTTCCAAACATATTTTTTCTCTTCCTGACCTCCTTAACATCTCCTCTCTTTTACCCTGCTTCCCACCACCCCTGTGTTCCTCCACCCTGCCCCCCCCCCAAAAAAAAAACCCCAAACACAAAAACCTGTTCTACTTGCTGCCTCTATAGGTTCGTCAGTCCTGGGTTTCATTTACCAGAAAACAGAAAAGCATATAACACAACTTGAAGAGGGGGTCCCCGATGCCATAAAGCCTCTGAGATACACCCTTATATGAACAAAGACACAATAAAACAGAATGTCCATCCTATCTTTGCCGGAGTAATACATATCGTGATGCAGCATATAGGGCCTGGATGTAGCAAGACCTTGTTTCTTTATGTACTAGCAGCTCAACAGTCTTGGCACAGCTGTCTTCCACGTCCTCAGACACCGTGTATTTTCCGACGTAAGTCCTCAGGTTCCAAAAGTGTCTGAGAGAGTCCAATTCGCCCTGTGAAGTTTTGCAGGGAGTCTCACTGATGCCGTCTCGAGCGTGCTGTGCGCCTTGACCCAGGGTTCAGTGTTCCAGCGTTCCACAACACCTGGCCTGGGTCCCCGGGATGCACCCAGAGGCCGATTATGTTTTGGGTTTGATCATCTTCTTGGATGCATATCTTCTAGTCTTTCATGATATTTGGTAGTTTTTCTTCTAAAAAGTTGCTGCCAATTTTATGTGTGCAATTTTTATCTTAATTTGTTTCTTCCCATTCTGGAATTCTGATCACAATGTAAGTTATTCCACTTGTTGGTTTCTTAGGGTTTCTTGTTGGATTTTTTTTAAAAATCACTTTATTGGGGGTTCATACAGTTCTTACCATAATCCATCCATTGTGTCAAGCACATTTGTACATATGTTGCCATCGTCATTTTCAAAACATTTTCTTTCTACTTGAGCCCTTGGTATCAGCTCATTCCCCCCCTCCCCAACCCTCCCTCCCTCATGAACCATTGATAATTTACAATTTTTTTTTCATGTCTTTCACTGACCACTGTCTCCCTTCACTCACTTTTCTGTAGTCCGACCCCCTGGGAGGGAGTTATATATAGATCATTGTGATGGTTCCCTCTCTCCCCAGCCCTTCCCCTTCCTCTTCTCCTCTTGGAATCGCTACTCTGATTATTGGTCCTGAGGATTTTTTTTTATATTGAAAAAGTTTATATTTAGCATTAGCCAGCTGGGCTCACTTTAGATGATTCCAATTTTGTTGGCAACATCTAAAGCATCATAGTCAGGAGCCAGTCGAACATATGCCTTCTTCTCAATGTCAGGCCTGATCAAGGTGTTGACCTTTGCTACGTCAGTGTCATAGAGCTTCTTCACAGCCTGTTTGATCTGGTGTTTGTTGGCTTTGACATCCACAATGAACACAAGTGTGTTGTTATCTTCAATCTTCTTCATTGCAGACTCTGTAGTCAAGGGGAACTTGATGATGGCATAATGGTCCAGCTTATTTCTCCTGGGGGCGCTCTTCCGAGGGTATTTGGGCTGCCTTCTTAGTCTCAAGGTCTTGGGCCGCCGGAAGGTGGGTGACGTGCGGATCTTCTTTTTTTGTGGCTGTGGACGCCTTTCAGCACGGCCTTCTTGGCTTTTAAAGCCTTTACTTTGGCTTCCATTTTGGAAGGGGCAGGAGCTTCCTTCTTTGCCTTTGGCGCCATCTTCGTGAAAAGGGTCTCCCGAGTTCGTTCTCACGGGCTTATAGCTACAAGTCGCACGGAAATCTCCGGTCCTGAGGATTTTATCTGTCCTGGATTCCCTGTGTTTCTAGCTCTTATCTGTACCAGTGTACATGCTCTGGTCTAGCTGGATTTGAAAGGTAGAATTGGGGTCATGATAGTGGCAGGGTATGGGGGTAGCATAAAGAACTAGAGGGAAGGTGTACGTATCATTGGTGCTATACTGCACCCTGACTGGCTCATCTCCTTCTTGTGACGCTTCTGTAAGGGAATGTCCATTTGTGTACTCTGTACTCCCCCTCATTCACATTGATAAGAGTTTTTGTTCTGGGTCTTTGCTACCTGATACTTACTCCCATTGACACATCATGACCACACAGGCTGGTGTGCTTCTTCCATGTGGGCTTTGTTGCTTCTCAGTTAGATGGCCACTTGTTTATCTTTAAGCCTTTAAGACCCCAGACACTATATCTTTTGATAGCCGGGCACCATCAGCTTTCTTCACATTTTCTTATGCACCCATATTTTCTTCAATGATTGTGTTGGGAAAGTGAGCATCACAGAATGTCGGGTTAGTAGAACAATGTGTTCTTGTGTTGATTTTGTTGTTGTTGTTCTGTTTTTCCTGATTGTTCCTCTAGCTGATTTGTATTGTGTGATTTGTCTTCAATCTCATTAACTTGGTCATCTCTTTTTTCAATTCGACTTCTTTGTCTTTTCTACTCATTATCTACTTCAGAAACTTACTGGTAATCTGGATTACTATTTGCTGTTTTATATTATTTTTAATTTTTCATTTATTTGACCATTTCTTGTAGTGTTTTCATGATTTTTCTAAAATTCTTCTTTCCTTGAATTCCTTGTTAGTTAATGCCAGTGTGTTTTTTTCCAATGCCTGATTGTGGCCTTGTATTTTGGTCATGTTGTTTCTTCCTATGAACTGAAATTAATCTGTTGTCTCTGAGACGTTCTAATGTTGTTGCATTTGTATATATGTGGTAACTGCGTGTTGGTGTGTGCTTTGGTACTTATCACATGTCTCTTGGTAGGTGGATTGAGAACGTGCACATGTGCTGTTCTCTGTTCACTGTTCATCTGGGACGGTGGAGGATACATGTGGCTAGTTAGTGCTAGCTACTGTCTGTTATTCATTAAGTGGCACAGAGCTGGGTAGTGACCCTAGCCCAGTGGGTGGGGCTGTAGAAGGCACTGGAATGATGTGGCTGTATGAGCATGATGCGGGGGAATAAATCAACAAGTGAAAACATGAGAAAAGAAAAGAATAAGCAAACAACAACATGAAAAATAAACATATGCTGAATAATAGGAATAAAAGGACAGGAAAATAAAAGAACAAAGGAGGAGAAAAATTGAGCTGCGCAAAACAGAAGAAGCAAAACTAGAAAGGGGAAAAGAGAGTGAAGCAGGTGTAAGAGGGAAAAGGCAGGAAAGAAAACAAAGGCATGAAAGTAAATGATACATGGAAGAAAAGCGAGGAGCCGCAGCCAGGAAAGAAAAGAACTGAAGGGGAGCACCCAGGGAGAAGGTGCGGCGTTCGCGCAGGAGAAAACCTTGGGGGACGCCGCTGCAGGCTGCGCTCCAGGCTGCGCTCCAGGCTGCGCTCCAGGCTGCGCTAGCCCTCTCTGGGAGAGTTCAGGCTGCCCAGCCCTAGGAGACCCTGCTGGTCCACACAGGTGGCTGGGGGTCAGGATGCTTGATCTAGAAGAAGTTTGTGCCAACTCAGAGGATAGCTGGGAGCCACCCTCACATGTTTCTTTCTTTGTTAACATTTCTTTTAATTCTGTTTTCCAAAAATTTTTGAAGCCACCTTGTATGTATTTGAATATCTATCATATACATTACGTGACTATCATATGAGGGGTAACATCTATCAGAAAACATAAAACTAATTAAACATAAAACTCAGTACTGTTGAGTTGATGCTGAGTCATGGTGACATGTACCAAGAATTCTCTTAACTATATTTTCATGGAAACAGAAAGGTTATATTGTTTTAGTGGTATCTCTGAGTGGACTTGAATGCAAACTTTTAAATTAGTCATCAGTCTCAAACTGTTTGTACCACCAGAAACATTGTATTTATTACATTTTAGTGGGATTATGTTGCATTCTATTACTCTGCGCTTAATTTTGTGCTGTGTTTACTCTTTCACTGCATTTAGCCTTTTAAAATTGATTTGGTGCTCTTTGGTTTTCAAGGTACAAAAAGCAATTGAAGAGGAAAATTGCTGCTTTGGGACTATTGATACTTGGTTGTTACATAAACTTACAAAAGGTAAAAATTACCTGATAACTTTCTCAATGATTGCAGTGTGACAAGAAAGATTTGCCCAGGGGGAGGGAAAGTTACTTAAAAAAATTATTAAAAGATCATTTATTGGGGGCTCTTAACAGCTCTTATAACAATTCGTACATCAATTGTATCAAGCATATTTATACATATGTTGCCATAATTCTTTTTCTTTAATTGTTTTATTAGGGGCTCATATGACTATTATCACCATACATACATCAGTTGTATAAAGCACATTTGTACATTCATTGCCCTCATCATTCTCAAAACATTTGCTTTCCACATAAGCCCCCAGCTCCTTATTTTTTACCCTGCCTCCCAGCTACCCCCTCCCTCATGAACCCTTGATAATTTATAAATTATTATTTTGTCATATCTTTCCCTGTCCGACATTGCCCTTCACCCTTTTTTCTGTTGTCCGCCCCCCAGGGACTGATCCTTGTAATCAGTTCCCCCTTACCAACCCATCATCCCTCTACCCTCCCAGTATCGCCACTCACACCACTGAACCTGAAGGGATCATCCGCCCGGGATTCCCTGCATTTCCAGTTCCTATCTATAGTAGTGTGCTTCCTCTGGTCTAGCCATATTTGTAAGGTAGAATTGGGATCATGATAGTGGGGGAAGAGGAAGCATATAGGAACTAGAGGAAAGTTGTATGTTTCCTCATTGCTACATCACACCCTGATTGGCTCGTCTCCTCCCCGAGACCCTTCTTTAAGGGGATGTCCAGTGGCCTACAAATGGGCTTTGGGTCTCCACTCCACACTCCCCCCTCAATCACTATGATAAGATTTTTTTGTTCTGATGATGCCTGATACCTGATCCCTTCGACACCTCATAATTGCACAGGCTGGTGTGCTTCTTCCATGTGAGCTTGTTGCTTCTCAGTTAGATGGCCACTTGTTTACCTTCAAGCCTTTAAGACCCCAGACACTATATCTTTTGATAACCAGGCACCATCAGCTTTCTTTGCCACATTTGCTTATGCACCCATTTGTCTTTAGCGATCATATTAGGGAGGTGAGCACACAGTGATGTGATTTTTTGTTCTTTGATACCTGATAACTGATCCCTTCAGCACTTCGTGATCACACAGGCTGGTGTGCTTCTTCCACGTGGGCTTTGTTGCTTCTGAGCTAGATGGCTGCTTGTTTACTTTCAACCCTTTAAGACCCCAGACACTATATCTTTTTTTTAAATCTCCCCTTCCCCCAAAGATGCTATATCTTTTAATAGCCGGGCACCATCAGCTTTCTTCACCACATTTACTTATCCACCCGCTTTGTTTTCAGCGGTTGTGTTGGGAAGGTGAGCATCATAGACTGCCAATTTAATAGAAGAAAGTATGCTTGCATTGAGGGAGTACGTGAGTGGAGGTCCAATGTCCTTCTGCTACCTTAATACTAAACCTATAAATATATGCACATAGATCTATTACCCCATCATCATATACAAATATATTTGCCTAAGTACATGCCTTTATTTAGACCTCTATAAATGCCCTTTGCTTCCTAGCTCTTTCTTCTATTTCCTTTGACTTCCCTCTTGTCCCACTATCATGCTCAGTCTTCATTCTGGTTTCAGTGATTTCTCTTGGTTACATTACCCTTGATCATGCCCTACTAAGCCTCCTACACCCTCCTCACCACCGATTTGGATTACTTGTTACCCTTGTCCCAGAGTTTGGTAACACCACTACCTTTCTCCCCACCTCCCCCTCTCCCATGTCCCCCCAGAACTGTTTGTCCTGTTGTTTTCTCCTCCAGATTGTTCATCCAGCCTATCTTATTTAGACAGACTTGTGGAGATTTTTACATGCACAAAAACAAGACAGAGCAAAACCAAGCAATAATATACAACAAACCAATGACATAAAGAAAAAAAAACACAGAACAAGAAAGAAAAGCTTGTAGTTAGTTCAAGGACTGTTTGTTGGCCTTTAGGAGTGTTTTCCAGTTCAGTCTGTTGGGGCACCACGCCCTGGCCCCAAAGTCTACTTTCAGCATTCCTTGGGGACCTCGCCACTCCATTTCTTTGCTGTTCTTTTGCACCCCCTTAGTGTTTTGCCTCCCTGTGGCGGGATCCGATCGGGTGCAATTCCCACACTGTGTCTCCGGTGTTGTCTCCTGTAGGGCTATGGGTCAGTGAGGGCGTCATGTCTCATAGTGGGGCCGGCCATGTGGTCCTCTCTGTGGACTTGCTGCTCTAATAGGGAACATCGTCCTCAAGGCCTGGTGGGCCAGAATGTGCTCCACTCTCTCCTGTTTTGTCTCCTTTTGTCTCCTGTATCCCAGCACACTGCCCTTTGGTTCCCAAATAGCTACATATTGCAATAAAGCTAGATAGATCTGTCATTAGAGGTGGGTACTCTGGAAATTACGATGAAACTTTGAATATAAGACTTGGGAAGAGGTATAA
The DNA here is from genome assembly GCF_050624435.1 of Tenrec ecaudatus. NCBI lineage: Eukaryota > Metazoa > Chordata > Mammalia > Afrosoricida > Tenrecidae > Tenrec > Tenrec ecaudatus. The sequence continues at coordinate 137,840,892 of NC_134533.1, forward strand.
TTTCAAGAGTGGGAAGATTGATGTTGAGCTCCACAAACTGTCACTGTGTTGTGACCCTCTGTTCTCATTCTCAATTGAGACTCATGAAGTAACTGTATGGATTCCCATCTGTAAACTGTAAACATTCATAGAGATTAAGTGGGAAATTGCTTTGGAGAGTTGACATTGGAAATATACACGTGGGGATGAATTTGGGAGTAGACAGAATTCTGTTTTATGAAGTAGTGGCAGGTGTTTAAACTACCTGACTTAAAATGTTTTGTTTCCAATGTTAATTTAGGTTCTGAATATGCCACCGATTTCTCAAATGCCAGTACAACTGGACTTTTTGATCCATATGAGGTAAAGACTCTTTCTTTCTTACTGAATTGCCAATCTGTGTAACGTAGGCTGAAGTCTCATGACCTGTTTTTATGCTCAGATGTGTTGGAGCAGCCTCATTACCTCCCTGCTGTCAATACCATGCTCTCTCCTGCCTCCGGTGAAGGACACGAGGTAATACTGGGCGTCAGGCATAGGGAACAGCAATATTATCCCTGAATTCATTTTGTTTGGTAGGTAAAAGCATTTTTGTGGTATGTTTGGGTGCTAGTGTGGTTATTATGTAACTTTTGATTCTACTATAAACAATTTACTGAATTTTGTAATTAATCTTTCTAAAACGATGCCTTTTTAATCGATTTTATTTGAAGCCACAATTTTGGAACCGTGGATGAAGAGATATTTGGTGTGTCTATACCAATCATGGCCTTGGTAAGTAGAAAGTTTTAGGATTTCCCTTTGCATAATATAAGCTGAAAGAATCTATGTGAATAGGTGGCTAGGTTTAAGAGAAGCCAAAGACCCTTGGCAGAATAAAATTAAAGTGACCTTGATTTTTAAATTAAAGTGTCCCGAAGTATTCTAATAATGCAAATGTTTCATTAGCTCCTCTGACTTCAGAAAACTGTTAAATCTGTTTAAAATGTTATATTTTGGTTATGTTTGATACTTTGAAATGCAAAAATTGGGGTGGGAGGGTCGGGAAGGAAGGGAAAAAAGAGTTGATGATAAGGGAAGGCTCAAGTAAAAGATCATGTTTTCAAAATAATGATGGCAACATATTATACGTTTGCTTGATATAATTGATTTGTAAATTGTTATAATACCTATCAGAGCCCCCAATAAATGATTTTTTAGAAGAAGAAATATAAGAAAAATTTTTTAAAGATTCACAGTGTTAAAAATTCTATAACTCCCTTTAAAAAAAGAAAAATGGGATAAATGCTTAGTGCATATTTGAGATAATGTAACCATAAGCAATGATAGGGAAATTTAAATTATTGAAGTAAATTGTACTTGCCTTGTCTAGCAACCTCTAGCTGCTACCGGTCATGGAACCTGAAAAGGAGTGGATCTCAGGGGTCTTTTTTTCTTGATTATTCCTTTCCTCAGACTGGTTAAGAAAAGAAGTTGGGGAACCCCAAGGATTAGCCACCTGATGGAGAAATTGTAGAACTCAGGCCTTGTGCTGTGATCGCTTCAGCAGGATGTGTAGACCACCTTGCTAGATGGTCAGGCCCCACAGCAACTGGGAAAGAAGACAAGGGAAGAGGAATTTCATCGCCAAGTTACAAAGTCATAGTCATTTAGAGACTCTTAATCTTATTAAAGGAGCCCTGGTAGTGTAGAGGTTACAAGTTGGGCTGTGATCTGCATGGTCAGCGGTTCGAAGCCACCAGCAGCTCTGCTGGAGAAAGACTGGGCTTTCTACTCTGATAAACTGTTGCAGTCCTGGAAACCCACAGGGGTCGCTGTGAGTCAGCACTGACTCAGTGACATTGAGCTTTTACTCTCATTAAATCTCAGTTTAAGCGCAAGTTTAGATTAACATGTGGCTGGAAGAGTTCTAGATAAGTGAAAACATTTTTTTAAATTTTTGTTTTGGTCCCCATGAATTTTGCTCCTTAAATATTGCTGTTTTTATATCTACATTTAGTTATCTTAACAAAATATCATATATATGCTAAATAAAAAAGAAGACTTAGTTTATACATAGTTCCGAGTTAAACCTATGTATAGTTAAATATACTCTTCTGGCTCTTATTAAAAGAGAAATTTTGACCAATGAGTTCAACCTCTACTTCCAAATTGAGAATGAGATAGTATTTCTCCTGCACAACTTTTATCCTGGCCTTTTCTAGTATTAATCATAACACTCATACTGCCATCAAGTCGATTCCATCCATAGTGACCCCACCCCATAGGCCAGGGTAGAACTGCCCGTGAGTTTTGGATATTGTAACTCTTTTCTTTCTAAATAGTTTTTTTTGGCACATACTTCACATGTTGTACAGTTTAATCCTTCACTCATACTAACATGACTTTGCAATCATCACCCCAAGTTCAGGGCATTTTCTTCTCCCCTTTCCCCCACCTTCCCCTGATAGTCCCCCTAGGCAATGGTCAATCCAGTTACTTTCTCTATAGATAGATCTAGCTTGGATTTAATATAATAGAAAATCATACAACACACAAATAAGAAACAAACAAACAAAAACCCATAACAGTGACTAGACAAAACACAGAAAAACCTCAATTGGAAAAAAGAAGAAAATAATAAAAACTGAAACAACTTTAAATTGGATCAAAAGAGAGATTAAATGATAAGATATTGCATTTTAACCTAACTACATCTTAACCTCCATCTGTCTGTCTGGCAGCTACACTGTTCACACCCCTGGGCTGTGTTCAGGTGGGAGTCACCAGAGGCTTCATCCATGTGTGGACCCTGCACATGGATTTGCAGCTTCCACTTCCTTAGCCTTCTGAAAACCAGGTGCTTACTATTTAAGCTCGATTCCACTCCCTCCTGTGGATTTGGATTCTATTATTTACAATCCTTGTGTAACACAGACTTGTTGCTTCTCCCATGTGGACTTAGTCGATGCCTCACTTCGCTGGCTGCTTGTTTGAAGATAAGACTTTGAAGACTTCAGACACTATTCTTTCTGATAGCTAGACTCCATCTGATTGCTTCACTTTTGATAAACACCCATATCTTTGGTGGTCTCTTCATGAGGGTGAGTCTAAAGTAGATCCATATCCTAAACACTAATTATTCTTAAATTCTAGCTAGAACTAATTACAAGCCCAAATACATTCATACGAGGTGGTACCCCTCCCCCCCCTCAAAAAATGGAAAAAAGCTCCTCTGGGTGGAGCTTTCATAGTACATCAGAGCAACTCGCTCTGAGTTAGTGCACCCAGTGGCATCACCTGGGAAGGTTCTCTGGTCACAGTGAATTTTATCGTAAAAGCAGTTTCACTTGAACCTCATTTTTTTTGTAATGGCCGATTTAAGAGAACAGTGTGCAGCTGTGAAATTTTGTTTCCCATTTGGGGAAAATGCCACAGAAACTGTTGTTATGTTGAACACAGCTCGCAAGAACAGTGCTATGGGAAAAACTCTAGTGTACGAGTGGATTTCTCATTTCAAAAAAGGTGAAATGTTGACTGATGACAGACCTTATTCTGGATGTCTGTCAACCTCCCGAATATATGTAAACATCCACTCGTCATTCATTTGGAGTTTGTTCCACTAGATCAGACTATTAATAAAGCTTTCTTTTTAGAGGTTCTGAAAAGATTGTGTAAACTATGTGACAAAAAAGACTGATTATGGCAGGTGGGGACTGGTTTTGCCACCACAACAATGCACCTGCTCATGCAGCCATCTCATGCCCCAGTTTTTGGCAGAAAACAGCATGCCTCTCTTTGCTCCATGAATTTCTTTCTGTTTCCACTAATCAAGAGGGACATGTAAGGACAGCTGTTTGAAACGAGGGAAGTGTTGTTAGCTCTCCAAACAGATGAGTTACAAAATGTATCCAAGAACAGAACAGCAGATTTGACAAATGTATTAAATGTAAGGGAGAGTGCTTTGAAGGTGATAGGTTGTTTTGTAAAAAAAAAAATGTAAATGCATAGCTTTGAAAAAAAATTGAAGTTTTTTTGGGGGGGTGGTAACCCCTCATACATCTATAGTTTTTATATGTCTCTTGATTACTTGAAACACATTATCATTTTATGATAGAGAACATTATAGCATCCTCTTGGAGCATAATGTAATTCTATTTAGTTTCATTAATTTAGTCAATGGTATATAATTTAAAACATTGTTGAGAAAATGAAATTACATGGGTACATGCCATCATCAGACTGCAATGCATGAATTGTTGACTTATACAGATTAAACCCTTACTTGATTGGGCATTATTTACAAAAACAATGGGGGTTGGAGAGAGGGCAAAACTTTCCATAACACTTATTCACAGGGGCAGAACCTTTGCCTGCCAGACTAATACACGTCATAGGCAAGCAAGTAAGGCATTAAGATAGTAAATAGATGGTGGTTCCAAGCTGCCAGTGAATCACTGAACCAAAGTCCAATGACCCCCAATCCATAGCCGTGGGGCAGCAGTCACCTGCTTCCACGCTAAGGCATTTCAGTCTCAACTCCAAGCGAATATGTCAGTTCCTTCAATCTGCTACAGGGTAGTGTGAAGCAAATCCCAGTTTGCTTAGTGGGCTTTTCACACTGAATCCTTGTGGTGTGGCCTACGAAGGATGCTGTGTGCCTCAAAATGACAAGAGTCTAAAGTCCCAGCCGTCTGTAGGGATGGATAGAAAATAGGTCAAAAGTGGCCAATTAGGAACATGGTACCAGGCATATTTTCCCCGTGGGTTTATATAAATTTTGTTAAGCATGTTTTCCTCAATGAGAGGTTGCTCTGCCGAGTTTACCCACCAACCTAAGTGTAACTGCCTTCTCTGAGACAGAATCCCCCTCCCTACAGCTTGGCTTGAATTTCTAGTAGGGGTCACATCATTTTTTAGGAGGAGTATCTGTAGATTCGGGATGACTTTAGTTCAGTGTTGAATGCCAGCAACTGAATGGCCTTCTCCCTCTTCCTCCATGTTGAGAAACTGGTTCCAGCTGAGCTGAGGTCTCCTCTGCCAGAGTGATTTTTGAGATGCACATAAAAAGGGGGTGAGATGTGGCTCATGGGCACGAGGAGGGCGCTCTGCTTCATTGCTTGGGAGGTAGCATTGGAAGAATACATGACTTGAGAGCAGAAACTGCTTGGTCTTTGTGCTGATTATAGCAGGGGATTCATGCAGTGTGTGTCCTCTTGTGATTGACCACCTTCATTCCGCATAGTGGTTACAGCTACCCCCTCCATGTTGTAAAGTGTTCCATGGTTTCATCTCTGCTTTTAGGGGTGCATGGTATCCCATTGTGGGTGTTACCAGAGCGTCTCTATCCAGTCTTCTTGTTGTTGTGAACGGTGCTGAAATGAACGTGGGAGAGCAGGTGTCTGTTTGTGTTCTGTCTCTTTATTTCTTTGGAGTCTATGCCTAGGAAAGGTATTGCTAGGGAGTAAGGTATTTCTAGTGCCGGTTGTTTAGGTATTGTCACATCACTTTCTACAATGGCTGTACATATTTACAAGCTCACCAGCAGGCTATAAGAGAAGAGTTCCAATCCCTTAGTACCCTCTCCAGTATTTGTTGCTCTCTGTTTTTTTGATTGGGCTGTCATAGTGGGTGTGAGGTGATAGCGCATCATTATTTTGATTTTTATCTCCTGGATAGCTAGGGGTCATGAGCAATTTCTTCATGTGTTTATTGGCCATTTGAGTGTTTCCCCTTGTGAATTGTCTATTTATGCCCTTTGCCTACCTCTTAAAAATTTTTTTCCATCATTTTATTGGGGGCTCATACAACTCTTATCACAATCAATACAAACATCAATTATACAAAGCACATTTGTACATTCATTAACCCTAATCATTCTCAAAACATTTGCTCTCCATGTAAGCCCCTGGCATCAGCTCCTCATTTTCCCCTTTCCCTCCTTCCCTTCCTGTTCCCCCCTCCCTCATAAACCCTTGGTAATTCATAAATTATTATTTTGTCATATCTTACACTATCTGACGTCTCCGTCACCCATCTTTCTGTTGTCCGTCCCCCAGCCTTTGCCCACCTTTTAATTGGAATATTTGTGTTTTCCCAATCCATGGGCTCTCATTTTATTCTTTTGGTGTGCCTAAGTATTTTATTTTTAATAGGCCCAAGTCATCTATTTTGTCTTTTCTGAGGGGTTCCTTTATTATAACTGGTAGTCTGTGTACACCTGCAATTGGGCCCTCAAGTTTGCCCCAATTATCTCCTTGATGAACCTTATAGCTCTCAGGTTTACATGTAGGTCTCTAATTGATCTCGAGTGCATTTTTGTGCATGGGGTGAGGGATGGGCCCTGTTTCATTCTTCTGCAGATGGAGATCCAGTTTTTCAAGCACCATTTGTTGAAGAAGGTGGCCCTTTCCTTTTTAATATTTTTCCTCTGTTAAAAATTCAGTTGCCAGTCAGTTGCTTTTATTTCCGGTGTTTCTTTGCCGGTTCATGGGTGTGTGTTTCTGTCGTCGCACAGTACCAGGTTGTTTTCACTACTGTGGTACAGACAGTAGGCCCGACACTCACATATTTTGGGCAGGTAGCCGACCAGCAGTCAGCTATGTTTGGAGAATGCTGCTTCCATACAGGAGATGTGAAATTCACCATGGGAACTGGAACATTTTTGGACATTAATACTGGAAACAACTGTGAACAGACTTCCGGAGGTAAATACTCATAGAATTTATCCTGTTGATTAATAAACCATTACTTTCTCTGTTCATATGTAAATTTTGTGGTACTATTTTCTTGTGCTATATTAAGTATAAACTCAAACACTTAATATTATTACTATTCTTAGACACAACTAATCCCAATTTCCTCTTTTTTACTTTCACTTAGAAGCATATTTCAGGAAAGATCTTATTCTTATATATAAAAAAAGATGTTATGTAGAGAAATTCAGAAAGATTGGGAGATTTTGATCAGCCTCCCAAATATTTATAGCACAGGTGATACTTATTTAAAATAAGTATCTTAAATCCCCCCAAAATCCCCTTAAATCCCCCCAAAAAACCATTGCCATTAAGTTGATTCCATCTCATAGCAATGAATGCAAGAGGATTGAGTAGCTGCCCCTCGGCAGCTGACCTGTGTGTCTCCTGTGGGTTGGCATTTGGACTCATGAATCAGCCTTTCCGTTCGCGGCTGAGTCTTCAGCCACTCTACCACCACAAGTCCTTATCGTGCTAGGTCTCCAATTTTTAAAAAATTATATCTTCTTTTTTCTGTGAAATTTTTGTGATGCTAATTCTCAAAGTAGCCATGAATATTTAAGGCTTCAATGACAATTGCTAGGAATTAGTTGTCTCTCATAAAGGGTATTCTGGGATATACAGCCCAAGAAGATCTGTTTCTAGAAATTCGGAACTAGCTCAACAGAGCTGGGGGCTCTTAGTCTGGGCTTTGTTCTACGCTGGACAGAAATAGTTAACGATTTAAAAATGGACCCTGCATTCTGACCTCGCTGAAGCTGTTCCTCTTTGACTGGACAAATGGAAGGTAGAGAAAGTTAATCTCTGCATGAGGTTGTCTCCTTTAAGGACAGCATTTAGAAATCAGAGGTGAACACAGCAACGTAGGGATTTCTGTAACAAGCCAATCTCATAAGAACTTTGTATTTCTCAGGAAAGACTTGTTTTCTTTGTTTTAGGAACACAGAGATCCATACAGCCAATACAAGTTAATATTTATTGTTCATCGTATTTGCCAGGCACTGTACGAACTGTTGAGATGTATTTGTGCCATCTGTTTTCATAGTAACTCTCTGAGGCAGGCTGGTTTCCAGTTGAGGAAATGGAGTCTAGAAGTTAGGACCTTGCGAGGCCACAACTGGTGAATGGAAGGAGCTGGGGCTGTGACTCCACAGCTGCTTCGCTAGTTCTCAGAGGTCATCGAATTGTTGCATCGGAGAAGTCTCGGCAGTAACTTATGTATTTCTCATGTGCCTCGCTTCGATTCTTACCTTTTTAAAGGGTTTTATCCACTCATTGGATGGAAGATTGGACAAGAAGTTGTTTGCATAGCTGAGAGCAATGCCGCAGACACCGGGACTGCCATAAAGTGGGCCCAGCAGCTAAGTAAGTCCTCTTGTAAGTGAAGTTCACAAACCAGAGTCAAGACTTCAGTAACACCACGGGATTGCAAATGAGCAGAGCAGGAATTGTTTATGCAAATAAACAGAAAAATTAAATAACATGGACTAGAAGAGGATATGCCGTATAAGTTGACCCAAATATCAGCCGAGGCACCTAATTTTACCACAAAAATTGCATTAAAAATGTGCTGAAAAGCTTGGTTTATACACGAGTATATATGGTATGTAATCATATTTTTATGATATTGGGATGGGAAAAGACTAGGTTTGTAAGCCAGGAACCATAAAGGAAAAGACATTCGCCTCTGTAAGATGCTAGCATATACGTGTCGTCAGCAAAGTTAAAAGACAGATTGGCAAACAATTTTCAGCATATGTCAGGAAAAAGGGACTAAGCACACAGATGCAAGTATTTCATAAAAGAAATCAAATAACTGCAAGAAATTCAACTCAAATCCAGTAATAAAAACTCACCTTTTAAGTAATGATATTAGCTATCAATTGCCAAAGATGAGCATGTTTGATGATGCGTAGGGTTGGTGGGAAGGTAGCAACAAGGTGCTCTTATTTTCCATTGGGGTGAGTGTGTGTTAGTGTGAGCTTCCGGGAGGACTACCCAGCAATAGGCATCATTTTAAAGCGCGCTGGCCCCTTTGTCCCCTCAGTTCTATTCCTGACTAAGAAACACACGAGTGCAAAGGAATGTGCCCATATATGGGTGTTTAATACAGCCCTTAGAAGCAAGTTCATCGTGATGAAGCACCTAGGAGTCACTGTGTGTCCATTCATACAGAGGGACAGCAGACAGTCACTTCATGACAGTGTGCTTGACGAAGCAGTGGCAACCTTTTTAAAACCTGCTATATTGCGATGTGACTCACGTGCTAGTTCACCCATTTACATGTACAATTCATTGCTTTTTAGTGTTCTCACAGACTAGTGCAGCCTTATTCAAAATCTAATTATGGTATATTTCTGTCTTCCCTGAAAGACACCCCATGCTCATGGGCAGTCACTTTCCATCCTTGCCATCCCCCTGGCACCCCATCTACTCTCAATGTGCATTGTGCCCATTCGGGCCAGTCCTGTGAATACAGTGATACAGTAGGCCCTCTTAAAACACACATGCACCTTTCCATGTCACATGAGTCACTAGCCCACTTCTTTTTAGTGCTGAATAGTATTCCACAGTGTGGGTGCACATGACTTACCCGCTCATCAGTTAACAGACAGTGGGTCGTCTCCACTCTGACTGGTTAGAGTCTTAAGCAACCTGTGTGTTCTTTACCCATTTTTAATGCATAAAATGTTAAATGTTAGGTAGAAAAGTACTGATGTTGACCATCACTGGTGACTCAATTATGAGGCAGACTTTTTTTTAAATTAATAAATCTTTTTATTGGGGCTCATACAGCTCTTATCACAATCCATACATACATCAATTGAGTAAAGCACCCTTATACATTCGTTGCACTCGTCATTCTCAAAATTCACCTTCCACTTGGGTTCCTGGAAACAGCTCGGTTTCCTTTTATTTCCCCTCCCCCTCCCTTGCCGCTCCCCCCTTTCCCCTGGTCCCTTAATAGTTTATAAATAATTATTTTATCTTATCTTACACTGCCCGGCATCTCCCCTCACCCACCTTCCCATTGCCCATCTCCCAGAGAGGAGGCTACACATAGATCTCCAAGATCGGTTCTCCCTTTCTACACCCCCTTCTCTCTTGGTGTCGCCACTCCTACTTACGGTGTTGAGGGGTTCGTCTGTCCTAGATTCCCTGTGTTTCCAGATCCCTACTGCACCGCTGTGCATCCTCTGGTCTAACCAGGTCCGCAAGGTAGAATTGGGGTCATGATAATTGGGAGGGGAAGTGTTCAAGAACTAGAGGAAGGTTTTGAGTTTCATTGTTGCTACACTGAACCCTGAGTGACTCATCTCCCCCCCACTACCCCTCTGCCAGGGATGTTCAGCTGTCTACAGGTGGGCGTTGGGTCCCCATCATAAGCTCCCCTCATTCACGGTGATGTGATTCCCAATGAGGCAGACTTTTACTTCTCTCTTTTTATTATTTGCATAAAGATTTTACTTTATAAAGTTGTTATCAGGTTAATGTATATACTGTTTATCACAGCTAAGTCATGATGGGTCTTGCAGATGAGCAAGCAGGGGACTAGTGAGCACACGTGACCAGCTCCACACACACAGCTAGTCAGAAAGCCGCAGCGAGGGAGGATCGAGGGCATGTGGCAGCTAATCCATACCGATTTGTTTCCTTCATGTTGTTAAAGCTATGCCAATATTCTTTTTAAAATCATTTTATTGGGATCTCGTACAGCTCTTACCACAATCCATACATACATCCATTGTGTCAAGCACATTTGTACATTTGTTGCCCTCATCCTTCTCAAAACACCTGCTTTCTACTTGAGCCCTTGGTATCAGCTCCTCATTTTCCCCCTCCCTCTCCCACATTCCCTCCCTCATGAACCCTTAATAATTTATAAACTAGTATTATTTTTTCATGTCTTACACTGACCACCTCCCTTCACCCATTTTCTGTTGACTGTCCCCCAAGAAGGGGGTTATATGTAGATCCTTCTAATCAGTCCCCCTTTTCTCCCTACCTTCCCTTTACCCCCCTGGTATCGCTACTCTCATTATTGGTTCTGAGGGGTTTATCTGTCCTGGATTCCCTGTGTTTCCAGCTCTGATCTGTACCCATGTATATGTGCTGGTCTAGTCGGTTTGTAAGGTAGAACTGGAGTCATGATAGTGGGAGGGAGGAAGCATTGAAAAACTAGAGGAAAGTTGTATGTTTCATTGGTGCAATACCACACCTGTCTCTTCCTTGTGACCCTTCTGTAAGGGGATGTCCAATTGTCTACAGATGGACTTTGGGTCTCCACTCTACACCCCCCCCCCTCATTCACATTGATAAGATTTTTTGTTCTGGGTCTTTGATGCCTGATACCTGATCCCATCGACACCTCATGGTCACACAGGCTGGTGTGCTGCTCCCATGTGGACTTTGTTGCTTCTCAGTTAGATGGCTGCAGACTTTTACTTCGTCCCCTATTGATTTGATCTTAGTCGGTTTGGTTGACAGAGTTAGTTCTCTTAGTCTCATCTTTCTTGCACTGAGTGACTGATGATTGGTGAAAACCACCAGCCTTGACGTTCCAGCCAAATGTTTAACCACCTGCGTCACCAATGCTCTTTATCATTGTCCTTGCTGGGTAGTACTGATATGTATCCATCTGGAATTCACACAAAAAGTCAATGTTTATTTCACTGTATCCTTCTCTACTTTTGTATCCTGTTTTGAGGATTCATTCCAATGGGCGCATTGGAAAAATTAGCCTATATTTTATTCTAGAGAAACATAATGTGGAAGAGCCATGTCCCCAACGATGTGTAAATTCTGCAAGGTCTGGGCCTTTGTCAGTGAAAATCCTGGCAGGACTCTAGCAAACAGGAAGGTCAAGGCAAAAAGAGAGGGGAGAGAGGAGAGACTGACCTCCTGTACATCACTGTAGATAGCTGTACATCGCGGCCGCACCTCCAAGTGAAGTCATCACGCTGCGACCTGATTGACAGGCCAAACTCCACCCTCATCTTTGATATATCTTCAAGTTGACATGAAATCGTGAAACTACCACAAGATCTCATTCTTGTAAATACTTTGCTATCTTCCAGCTTCCATTTAGTTAACCAATATCGAGTGTTGAACCCGGAGCAGGTGCTGGAGGAACACCAGTGAGTGAGTAACCATGGGGCCTCCATTCATAGAGACCACCATCTAGTAGGAAAGACAGCTATTAAACGGGAGCAAGATCGGTGGTCTTTTTCTAAAAGGAGCACTTAGACTATTCTAGAGAATCAGAAACCAAAAGCCAAACCAGTTGTAATTGAGTCCATTTGGACTCCTGGGCAACCCCGTGTGTGCTCCGTGGGTTTTCAAAGCTGCAGCCTTTCAGAAGCAGGCTTGCAGATGAGCTGCTGCTCATCTCTGCTGTCCCACAGTAACAAGGGCCAAAGGACGTCTTTTCCTTAGCAAGATCCCATTTAATTGCTACGTGTCACATCTGCCTGCTCCAGGCAATCCCCTCAAGACTTCCAATACACATTTAAAGTTAAGCCAGCAGCTTGTTTACAGAAATAAAAGAAACCGATTCCTTCTCTTTGGATACCTTCCCAAAAGAGATGTGGTCTTCCTTGTTAGAGGCGATGATACAAACGTTCGCTTATAAATGGACTGATGCTGTTAGGTGCCATTGAGCTGCTTCCAGCCTACACCCTCTGTACAAAAGAACAAAGCCCTGCCCAGTCCTGCGCCTTCCTCGCAATTGTTCCTGTGTTCAACCCATTGTTCCGGTCACTGTTCCCTTGTCAAGGGCCTTTCTCTTTTTCACTGCCCCTCTAATTTGCCAAGCATGATGTCCTTCTCCAGGGATTGTCTCTCTTTATAACATGTCCACAGTACAAGAGATGAAGTCTCCCCATCCTTGACTCTAAGGCTTTCCGGCTGAACTTCTTCCAAAATAGATTTGTTTGTTCATTGGACTTTCAGTAGTCTTTGCCAGCACCATCATGAAAATATTTCATTCATTCTTCTGCCATCCTTATTCAATCTCCAACTACTCCCCTTTTCAAGATGAGGACGAAGTCTAGGTAGTAGTAAAGAGTTCAGTGTTACTGACAGGACTCAGAGAGGGTGGTGGCCTGAGGCATTTCAGGGCCCTGCTTCCCTCAGCTTCCCACTGGGGTGACACACAGTAGTTACTGGTCGCTGACTGTGGGAGTGGGAGGAGACCCCAAACAACAGAACAACCTCGAGTTCTTTAAGAGACTGAACACACCCAAGATTCCCTGCAGGGACCAGCATTTGAGTGCCGTTGGTGAAAATACTGGAGATAGTAAGGGAGGGAGGAAGGGGGAAAAAACGAGCTGATACCAAGGGCTCAAGTAGAAAGAAAATGTTTTGAGAATGACGATGGCAGCAAAGGTACAGATGTGCTTGACACAGTGCATGTCTGTATGGATTGTGATAAGAGTTGTACGAGCCCCAATAAAATGATTTTTAAAAGGTCATTGGGATCAGGAAGAATTTAAAAATAAAAAATAGTAATAATCATGCCCCTTCAGACTTCTTTTTGTTCCCAAAACTCAAAGAACATTTGGGCCTCTAAAAAAGACCCCAACTACTATGTTGATACAGTGTAAATAAATAAAAAACACAGAATTCTTCGGAGAAGGGTTCTCAGACTCATTGCCATCAAGTTCATTCTGCCTCATAGTGGCCCTGGAGGCCAGGTGAGGACGGCCCCCCTGGACTTCCGGGCCCGGAGCAGAACGTCTCTTCTTTCTCCTGTGCGGTGGCTGGTGACGTCACACTGCTGGCCCTGTAGTTAGAAAGCCAACTCACAGTCCACAGCCTTCAGAGATGTATACATTTAGATGGATGGTATATAGTTATAATAATAATTTCACATACTAATATTTTTGTTCACTTAAGATTGCCTTGTAGCAATGCTTTTTTTTTTTTTTTTAGCTGATGGTCTATGCATTTCCTATAGATACACTTGTCTGCTGAAAAAGACCAGCAAACCTACAGCCGTCTTGTCGATTCTGACTCACAGAGATCCTATAGGGCAGGGCAGGACTTCTCTAGGTTTCCAAGGCTTTACATCCTTATAGCACCAGACAGGCTCATCTGGGGGATTTGAGCTGCTAACATTTGGTTAGCGACCAATACTTAACCTACCCAGCCAGCAGCAATCTTAGATCCACTCACTCACTGATCTTTCTTTTCCCCTCACAGTTGTGACTATTAGGACCACGTTCATAGTGCTGTGCTATATCCCTTGAAGTAAAATTAGCAGGTCACAAAAACAGCACACACATTTGATAGGCGCCTGGGCAATGTAAAATGGTTAAACTGTCCAGCACCAGCGACAGTATGGTGGTGCCAGTGGGCAGCAGACTGTACCGTCATGCTGCTGCCAGTGACACGGGGCCGATTCTAATGCATGGCAATCCACGTGGCAGACAGAGCGGCTCCAGAGCATGTTCTTGGCCGAGTCTTTCAAGGAGCACACCAGGCTTTTCTCCCGCACAGCACTGCTGGGAGGGAAGAAACGGCAGCCTTTAGGCCAGCCAAACCAGTGACCACTGCTTGTACAGTTCAGGGCCCTCCAGTTTGGCCCTCTGAATGAACAAGGTCATTCACAGAGAAAAGCTCATCAATACCAATGCTTTCTCCTTTTTGTTTTCCTAAGATTAGGCTAAGGGCACAATCAGAATTGCCCAGAAGGCTGAAAAACAACAACAAAAACAAAACACATCTACTCTCCACCCCCACGTCCCCTCCTGTTGCGTCCCAATCTACACTGTCACCTTTGGTGCATAAGATTAGAACGTGGTTTAGAAAAATCATCCCAGTGTTTCTCCAGCTGGTAGTTTTAAAATCTGTACTTAAAAACAAGCCCAAAACCGCGATCAAATGCCTACAACTTTAAAGCCAGAGAAGGCATAAGAAACGCTAGCTGGCTGTGTGAGACACACCTCTTTCAACAGATAAAAGGAAAGAGATCCACAGCTCATTCACATTCCTCATTTCCTGCCCTATCTTCTCACTTGCTCAGGCAAGTGACCAGGCAAGGTCTCCACAAGTGATCTCCAGACGGACAGAAATATCAAAATTATTCATAGGATTTAGACAGAATTCGAGTCCCATAACACAATGTTCATATTTTAGATACAATCCAAAATGAATCAATATGTGAAAGGCAAGAAAATCTGAATGATTTGCAAAGGAACAGTGACAGAGACCAGCGCTGAGCTGACGCCAATGGTGAACTTCTCACACTTTGACCTATTTCAGCTACAGTCTGAGAAGTGCGGGTGCATGCTCATAAAGCAAACGAAGCCCAGAAGCTTAGCATGAAAGAGAACATGAAGAAAATCCAAGTGGGAGTGTTAGAACTGGAAAGCTCACTATAAACACAAATTTAAAATTTTGCCATATGTGCCCAATATCATCATCATAATAGCAAAAGAAAGAGCCAGCGAAATTGAAGACAGTTCAGGCTTCAGTCTGGAAGATCGTATTTGCAAACCACATAATCAGAAAAGGATTTGTCTGCAGGATAAAGAAAGAACTACAAAAACAACCACATAAAAGATCTGAACGGATACTGAGCCACAGATACATCGATGACAAATAAGCACATGGAAAATGTTTGACAGCATTAGCTACTGGGGAAATTCAAATTGAAAACAAAGAAAGTGACATTCTACAACTATTAGACTGACTTTATGGGCTTGGTACCCAAGCACTGAAGCATCCTGAGCACACACATTGTCACAGGGATACAAGATGGTACAAGCACCCTGCGAAACAGCTTGCCAGTGTCTTTGTTTTTATATTTTACAATATGAAGCACATGTTTACTTGGCTGTGTTAATATAAGACATACTGTGTTTATATGATCTAACAATTCCACTCTTGGCTATTTATGGCAAAATAGAAACGAGCTATTTATTGCTACATACAAACCAGGGAAGAATGTCAAAGGTGTTATGCTGAAAAAAGAAACCAGTGTCAACTTGTTCCACTTGTGTTGTCAGGACACAGTGGAAAGGGCTCAGGTGGAGCCAGGAGTGACACAGAGGAGGGCACCTGGCGTGTGATGAAGGTGTTTAGTAGCCTAAGGATGATGGCTATTATCAGTCGAAACAGGTTTTAAAATCATCAGAACTATATTCCAAGAACAGTGCTGGGTGTGTGTATTGCACTCACCTATCACAAATTTGATTATGGTGGTACTTGCACACATTTGTCAACATTCGTTGAATACTTAATATGGGTTAACTTGGTCATATGTAAATGCAACCTCCTCAATTAAAGCTAAATTAAAATCTAATTTTTTTCAAACATAGAAAATGATACTCAACTTCATAATAATACAAAGGCAATTTAAACACTGAGGTGGTATTTCTCACCCATTCACGGAGGCACAAAAATTCAAAAACTCACTGATATGGATGATAAATGAGACAGAATCACTTTGGGCCAAAATCCCATTTACTGCTGGAGGTAATGCAGACCGGCACAATTTCTGTGTGTGTGTGTGTGTGTGTGTGTGTGTGTGTGTAAGAAATAGCTTTATGTAAAAATTAGTTGTACATTAAGAAAACATCCCAGCCCAGTCCAGATCAAGTTCATAAATCTGATATTAGCCAATATGTCTGATACCAATCTATAAAGTCCTCTTTAGACACATGAAACACATGCAATGAAGTCAAATTAAGGAAGAACACAGGCCAGTGGGTGGGAAGTCTTGTGGATCCAGTGGCATTGCAAGCATCTCAGCACTAGCAGGGGGCTCCATGTGGCTCTTTCAGCTCAGGGCACTAGTGCAGTTCCATGTGTCTTGTCAGCTGCAATGTCTCCCAGGGAGTGAGCCTGTGCCCCACCTCCAGGGAGCTGTTTATCTCCTTAATGCCTCCAAATGAGGTCATCAAGATGCCACCTGATTGACAGGCTAAACTCCACCCCATTCATTCTTAATCCCCTCAAATTGACAACAGATTATGTAACTACCACACTTATGTATCAAGTTAACATGAAATTCTGTAACTACCACAGGGGACAGGTTTTAATATTTCCTAAAATTTGGTGTTCTATTTTAATTTGGCTTTCAAGTTCTAATTGAGGCTTAACCCAACCCAGATGATGAGGAGTCAATTCCGGCCCATGGCAACTTCAGGTGTTTCTAAGTAGAACTGTGGTCCATTAGGTTCTTTTTTTTATTATTATTTAACATTTTATTAGGGGCTCATACAACTCTTATCATAATCCATACATACATCAATTGTGTAAAGCACATCTGTACATTCATTGCCCTCATCATTTTCAAAGCATTTGCTCTCCACTTAAGCCCTTGGAATCTGGTCCTTTCCCCCCCCCTCCCTCCCCACTCCTGCTTCCCTCGTGAGCCCTTGATAATTTATAAACTATTATTTTGTCATATATTGCCCTGTCCGATGTCTCCCTTCACCCACTTTTCTGTTGTCCGTCCCCCAGGGAGGAGGTCACATGTAGATCCTTGTAATCGGTTCCCTCTTTCCAACCCACTCTCCCTCTACCCTCCCAGTATCACCACTCATACCACTGCTCCTGAAGGTATCATCCATCCTGGATTTCCTGTGCCTCCAGCTCCTATCTGTACCAGTGTACATCCTCTGGTCTAGCCAGACTTGCAAGGTAGAACTCGGATCATGATAGTTGGTTGGAAGGGAGGGGCGGGAGGAAGCATTTAGGAACTAGAGGAAAGCTGTATTCTTCTTCGGTGCTACACCACACCCTGACTGACTCATCTCCTCCCCTAGACTCCTCTGCAAGGGGATCTCCAGTGGCCGACAAACGGGCTTTGGGTCTCCACTCTGCACTTCCCCCTTTATTCACTATGGTAAGATTTTTTTTTGTTCTGATGATGCCTTATACCTGATCCCTTCGACACCTCATGATTGTACAGGCTGGTGTGCTTCTTCCATGTGGGCTTTGTTGCTTCTGAGCTAGATGGCCGCTTGTTTACCTTCAAGCCTTTAAGACCCCAGAAGCTATACCTTTTGATAGCCGGGCACCATCAGCTTCCTTCACCACATTTGCTTATGCACCTGTTTGTCCTCAGCGATCGTATCATGGAGGTGTGCACCCAATGATATGAATTTTTGTTCTTTGATGCCTGATAACTTAGCCCTTTGGAACCACGTGATCACACAGGCTGGTGTGTTCTTTCATGTGGGCTTTGTTGCTTCTGAGCTAGATGGCCGCTTGTTTATCTTCAAGCCTTTAAGACCCCAGACACTATCTCTTTTGATAGCCAGGTACCATCAGCTTTCTTCACCACATTTACTTATTCACCCGCTTTGTTTTCAGTGGTTGTGTCGGGAGGGTTAGCATCATAGACTGCCAATTTAATAGAAGAAAGTATTCTTGCATTGAGGGAGTACTTTAGTGGAGGCCCAATGTCCTTCCACCACCTTAATACTAAACCTATAAACATAGGCACATAGATCTATTTCCCCATCCTCATATATATATTTGCATATGTACATGTCTTTGTCTAGACCTCTATAAATACCCTTTGCCTCCCAGCTTTTTCCTCTATTTCCCTTGACTTTCCTCCTGTCCCACTATCATGCTCCATCCCGACCTGGGTTTCAGCAATAGCTCTTGGTTACATTACCCTTGTCATGCTTTAACAGGCCTCCCACACCCACCTCAACACTAATTTGGATCACTTGTTGTTCCCTTGTCCCTGGGTTGGTTAACACCACTTCCTTACCCCCCACCTCTCCCTATTCCATTTCCCCCGGAACTGTCAGTCCCGTTGTTTTTCCTCCAGAATGTTCATCCAGCCTATCTTATTTAGACAGACCTGCGGAGATAATAACATGCACAAAAACAAGACAGAGGAAAACCAAGCAACAATATACAACAAAACAACAACAAACCACTGACAAAGAACAAAACAAAACACAACAAGAGAGAAAAGCTTGTAGTTAGTTCAAGGATCATTTGTTGCCCTTTAGGGGTGTTTTCCAGTCCAGTCTGTTGGGACACCACGCCCTGGCCCCAAAGTCCACCTTCAGCATTCCTTGGGGACCTTGCCACTCTATTCCCTTGCTGTTCCGCTGCACTCTCCCAGTGCTTTGCCTCGGTGTGGTGGGATTAGGTTGGGCACAATTCCCACACTGTGTCTCCTGTGCTGTCCCCCGCAAGGCCATGGGTCAGTGAGAGACGTCATGTCTCATAGTGGGGCTGGCCAAGTGGTCCTCTCTGTGGACTGGCTGCTCTAATTGGGGTCATCGTCCTCAAGGCCTGGTGGGCCAGAATGTGCCCCACTCTCTCCAACTCCCCCTTCATCTGCTGCTGTGTGCTCCAATCAGTTATGTCCCTCTCCTGCAGCTGCAGTTTCAATACTGTCTTTTGAAATAAATTCTTCTGGGGGCAGGGGCAGGCGCCCACTTAGGTTTTGGGACTGGGGCCAGACCTTTCCACTGGTTCCCTACTCCACACTGGAATGTTGCCTTCATACCTTGGGGCACTGGGTTGAAGTCTGGTCCCTCTTTCCCTGTGGAGATATAAACAATACCCTCTCCTTGGGTGGGTTAGCACCCCGTGCCCCCGCTACCCATTTCTTCCTTATTTTCATCCTTTTTTTCTTCCTTTCCCCACCTCCTCCCCAGTTGTCTACCATGTGCATTCCTGGATTTGATCTGGTCCCTGTCATGCTACACGGTCTTCACCCCAAGAATGTTTGTATACAGTAGCTTTTCCCTATGCCCCTTTTGCATATTTTTTTTAATACTTACCTCAGTGGGCTCATGTTGTACTTGCCCTTTTGTGCCTGACTTACTTCGCTTAGCATGATTTCCTCCAGTTCTTCCCATGCCACTATGTGCTTCATACGTTCATCACTTGATTTTAGCGATGCATAGGACTCTATTGTATGTATATACCACAGTTTTTTTAATCCAATCCTCAGTTGATGGAAATTTGGATTACTTCCAACTCCTTGCAATTGTGAACTGTGCTGCAATGAACATTGGCGAACAGATGTCTGGCCTTAGTTTGTTTCTTGCCTCTTCTATGTATGTGCCCAGTAGGGGGATTGCTGGGTTGTATGGTAACTGATTTCCATCTGTTTTAGATATCGCCAGATCGATTTCCATAATGGTCGTACATACCTTCAAGTCCACCAGCAGTGGATGAGAGTTCCTGTCTCCCCACAGTCCCTCCAACACTTGTTACTCTCTGATTTTTTGAATTGGGCTATCTTTGAGGGTGTTAGGTGGCACTTCATTGTTGTTTTAATTTGCATTTCTCTTGTGGCTAAAGATCGGGAACATTTTCTCATGTTTGTTGGCCATTCGAATTTCTGCCCCTGCGGCACAATTTCTATGGAGGGAAATTTGGCAACATCCAACCAAACCCTAAGACATATACATGTGACAGTGATCTTTCCTCTTGGAATTTATCCTTCTGTGATACACCACCAACAGTACAAAAATGCAAAGGCTTACTCATTGCAATATCAATTGTTTTTGAAATACATAGATGATTGGCTAGATGAACCACATATAGAAACAAAGTGGTTACTGACAAACCAGAACTTGGTTGAGTTTAGATCTCTAGCCCCCTTGTTGAGTTTTTTTTTCCCCCTTTGATTTATCTATCTCATAGAGCAGTGTATTGAAGTCACCTACTATAATTGTTGAGCCTGTGATTTCTTTTTTCATCTTTTGGAGTTCTGTTGACATATTCAGCTGGTCTCTCATTCAGGAAATATATGTTTACAATGCTTAGTGGTTCTTTGTCTACCAATCCCTTGAGCATTATATAGTGTCCCTCTGTATCTCTTTTTAAAAAAAATTTATTTATTTTTGTATCTCTTTTTATGGATTGCACTTTAAGGTCAATTTTATCCGAGGTTAGGATTGCAACCACTGCTTTGTTTGAATTGCTGTTTGCTTGGTATGCCTTTCTCCAGCCTTTGATTCTCGGCCTACTTTTGTCTGTAGTCTTGAGATGTGTCTCCTGTAGACAGCAGATTGATGAGCTGTGTTTGCTAAGCCAGTGTGATAGCCTCAGTCTTTTAATGCCTGAATTCAATCCATTGATATTCAGGGTTATTATATCCATCATCTTACACCTTTTTGTGTTGGGTGTTTTCCTACCCCCTTTTATTATCAGTATGTTTGTGTTTGTTTTGTGTGTGTGTGTGTGTGTGTGTGTGTGTGTGTGTGTTTCATTCTTGACTTCTTTCCACCCATAAGCCAGTGCTATCTTGGGGCTGTTTTCTCTCTATTGACCTCTGGGTGGGGTTTTTCTATGTGGCGGTCTCTTATTTGTTCTTGGTGAGTGCTGTTCTTCTGCCCATACTGAGTTGGCAAGGATCTTTTGTCGGGAAAGGTTTCTTTTTAACATATTCTTTGATTTTTTTTTTCCTTGTCTGGGAAGACTCATTCTCTATCTATCTTGATTGATAGCTCAGCTGAATAGGGTATTCTTGGGCTTGCGTTATTTTTCCTTCAGTTTTTGGAATATGTTACTCCACTCTCTCCTCTTCTTCAGAGTTTCTACTGATAGGTCTGAGCATATTCTTATTTCAGAACCTTTATATGTGGTTTTTTGTTTTTCCCTAGATGCGCTCATGATTTTCTCCTTTTCCTCAAAGTTGGATAGTTTAACTATTATGTGCCTTGGTGACTTCTTGGGACTTAGAATAGCCAAAACACCCGGCAGTCCGGATAAATGTCCTTGGCGGGCTGCATGTGGCCCGCGGGCCATAGTTTGAGGACCCCTGCTCTAGCCTATTGCTTTTCCTTTCCTCCCATTCTCTTCCACCCCTGTGAACCATCAAGGACTGTTTCTTTTAGTATGATGACCTTTTCTCAATTTCTTTCCTTGTATAACAGTGGTCTCATACAATATTTCTCTCGGTAACTGGCAAACTTCACTCAGTGTAATGTCATCCAAACCCAAGAGATATTTCACAGTTTCATCATTCCAAGGCCAAACAACGGAAGAATTTGTTCCTTGGTGTCTTGGCTTTTAGGCCTATTTCTGGGGTTATTTGGGGGCACTGATTCAGCCAATTGCATTGCTAGACCAAACAACTCTATCTTTTTGGATACAGTATTCCACCATGTTTTCAGTGGTTAAGTCATACTAATTTATTAATTTATCATTCTAGTTTTAACTAGCAGAGTAGTTTGGACCCACAAATTATAGGATATGACAAAAAGAGAAGAGATGTTTGAAAAAGAAAAGGGTGTTTAGAGACTTCCAAGAGAAGCACAGTGTATGGACCTATTCCCGGCTGGTTGGTGATAGTGCCATTTTGGAATCAGCAGATTAAATATACCCAGAAACAAGTCCGACATTTGAGGCACCAAAATATGTGTTGGCTCCTGTCATTCTCTAGCTATGTAGCGTGTTCCAGTGTCCATGTACTAAAGTTTCTTTACCCATTCCTCCACTGATATAGCGTGTTCCAGTGTCCATGTACTAAAGTTTCTATACCATTCCTCCACTGATGTAGCGTGTTCCAATGCCCATGTACTAAAGTTTCTTTACCATTCCTCCACTGATGTAGCGTGTTCCAATGCCCATGTACTAAAGTTTCTTTACCCATTCCTCCACTGATGTAGCGTGTTCCAATGTCCATGTACTAAAGTTTCTTTACCATTCCTCCACTGATGTAGCGTGTTCCATTGTCCATGTACTAAAGTTTCTTTACCCATTCCTCCACTGATGTAGCGTGTTCCAATGCCCATGTACTAAAGTCTCTTTACCATTCCTCCACTGATGTAGCGTGTTCCAATGTCCATGTACTAAAGTCTCTTTACCCATTCCTCCACTGATGTAGCGTGTTCCATTGCCCATGTACTAAAGTTTCTTTACCATTCCTCCACTGATGAGTATTGAGGTTGTTTCCATCTTTGTGCTATTGTGAATAGTGCTGCAGTGAACATCTATCACATCCAGCTGCTTTGCTCCTTGCCGGCTTTTGTGGTATTTCTGTTCCCAGTTGTATTCAGATCCACCATAAAGGTTTCCCCTGTGGCTGTAGTTTTTTACAGACCCCTCCGGTAGTGTATGAGGGTTCCAATCCTCCATACCCTCTGCAGCATTTGATATTGTCTGGCTTTGGGGTTGTTTCTTTGGATTTTTTTTGGACATTGCTATTAATACCAGTATCAGTATCTCACTGTTTTGATGTGCATTTCTCGAGTGGCTAGTGATTATGAGCATTTGTTCATAGGTTTAGTGGCCTTTGAATACCTTCTTGGAAGAACTCTGTGTTCGTGCCCTCTGCCCATTTTTTACTGTTGAACTGTTGCACTTTTCTATAGATTTTAGAGACTAGTCCTTTGCCTGATACATCACAGCTGCAGTACCTTTGACTTGCCATATATACTTGAGTATAAGCCGACCCGAATATCTGCCAAGGCACTTAATTTTACCACAAAAACTGCTGAATGATTGCTGAAAACAAAGCAGGAACATAAGCAAGTGTGAAGAAAGCTGATGGTGCCCAGCTATCAAAAGATATAGTGCCTGGGGTCTTAAAAACTTGAAGATAAACAAGTGGCCATCTAGCTGAGAAACAACAAAACCCACATGGAAGAAGCACATCAGTCTGAGGTGTCGAAGGGATCAGGTATCAGGCATCAAAGACCCAGAGCCAAAAAGCATAATGTGAATGGCATGGGGAGTGCGGAGTGCAGAACCAAGGACAGTCAGTAAGCAATTGGACATCACTTACAGGAGGGTCGTGAGGAAAAGACAGGCCAGTCAGGGTGCAGAATAGCACTGATGAAACATACAGCTTTCCTCTAGTTCTTTAATGCTTCTTGCTCCCCACCATCATGACCCTAATTCTACCTTACAAATCTGGCTAGACCAGAGCATGCACATGGGTACAGGTAAGAGCTTGAAACAGAGGGAATCCAGGATAGATAAACCCCTCAGGACCAATATTGAGAGTAACCATACCAGCAGGGCAAGGGGAAGGTGGGGAAAGAAAGGGGGAACTGATCACAATGACTTACTTATAACCCCCTGCCAGGGAGATGGGCAACAGACAAAGGGGTAAAGGGAGACGTCGGACAGTGCAAGGCATGGGAAAAAATGATAAATTATCATGGGTTCATGAGGGAGGGAGTGAGGGAGGGAAAAAAATGAAGTTCTGATACCAAGGGCTCAAGTAGAAAGAAAATGCTCTGAAAATGATGAAGGCAAATATGTACAAATATGCTTGACACGATGGATGTATGGATAGTGATAAGAGTTGTGTGAGCCCCCAATAAAGTGATTTTTTTTAAAAAAAGTAAAGAAGTTATCTAAGGCGTAAATCTGAAAAAAAATGTGCTGAAAAACTGGGCTCATACTCGAATATATACGGTATCTTCATGTACTTGTATTAAGTTTCATGATAAATTTTGTATTTCCCTGTTGACTAGTAAAGTTGAATATTTCTTCTTAGTGAAGAAACATTTCGCCAGGCATTTGGACATTCTAGTTTGTAAATGGCTTATTCAAATCTCTGCACATGTTCCTAGTTTGGGCATAGTAATTTTTCTTTCTGGATATGAATCTATGTAACTTTTAATTTTATAGTTATATCACCCTTGACAGTTTTAAAATAGCTTAATATCTTTTTTAATGTTCACAAAAGTCTGGAGGGGGGTGTGTAACATCATTTAAAATATGTAAAATTAAAACGTGTCCATGACTAGAATCAAAGCTATAACTTATCTTCTTAAATTATCTAAAATTACTTAGGTTTTAAAGGTGATCTCTAGTACAGTGGGTAAAGAACATATTTTTCCAATAGTGGTGCCAGGTCCATGGAATATCATGATGGAAAAATCAAAAATTATCTTGACCCTTATCTCACACCAGGAAAACTCAATTCCTAATTGTTCTAAATGTGGACTACTACCACAAAGTGTTTAGAAGAAATATAGAAGAATGTTTTTATATTTGGAGTAAGTATTTTGTGCACAAAATGAATTAACTATAAAAGAAAATTTGAGCTACTTACAAATTATGTACTTATGTTATTAAAAGACCCTGCTAAGGGGGTTAAAAAGTAGTAGTAATATTGTTACATGGGATTCATATCCAAAAAGAAAAATTCCTATGAACCAATTAGAAAAATGAGCAAAGATTTGAAAGAGCACTTTACCAACTTGGATGTCAATATGCCCAATGAAATGTTCCTTGAATACATAGAAATATTCAACTTTATAAATTGTCAGCATGGAAATTCAAAATCAAGCTGAAATATTACAACAGCACACATTCACCAAAGCATAAAAAAAGCAAACCCACTGCCATCAAGTCCGTTCTTGCTCTTAGTGACCCCATGAGATTAGAATAGAACTGTTCTTTCGGGTTTCCTCCGAGATTGTCTATCTTTACAGACAGACAGACAGAATTATTTTTCTCCCGTGAAACAGCTGATGTGTTTGAGACACCCCAAACTTGGGCCCATTGTTCCACCATGGCTGCTGCTGAACTTGTTAGAGGGGATAATTTTCAATTTAATTCTCTTGGATTTTATAGGTAGGGTTATTATAGGTAGATAATGATCCTTTCATCATAAAATTAGGATGGCTCTTTTTTCAGGAAAATTGTGTTTTAATGCCAAAGAACATTCATACTTATAAGAAGGCAGTAAGTTTTACTTCCCGGAAAGTCTACCTGAGAAGATCTTCAGGCTCCTTTGCCCCTTGTGGGCTCATAAACCTACGCAATATAGTGTAAGTTAAAAGACATTTGCATTGTGTTCATTTAAGTGGGTGCAGGTAAATACTAATCATGTATCCTCTTTCTGTTTGTTTGGGGTGTTTTTTTTGCAGATCTTTTCACAGATGCTGATGAGTCTGAAAAAATGGCCACAAGTTTGGAAGATGCTGAGGGAGTTTATTTTGTTCCATCTTTTAGTGGATTGCAGGTAAAAAGAAAAGCGACAAAAACATTAGTTGCTTCTTGGTAACTTTGTTTTTAACTTCTCAGCTCCCATCCTTATTTAAAAAGCTTAAAAGTATATTGTTAGATGCTGCAGAGTCAGTTCTGTCATTTCCTATTTCACAGCAACCCTATTGTGGCAGTTACATAATCTCATGTCACCTTGGGGGTATTAAGAGTGAAGGGGTGGAGTCTAGCTTGTCAATCAGGTTACAGACAGCCTGGTGAGGCCTCCTTGTGGGCATGGCCTTCTCATGAGGATTCTGGGAACTTTCTCTCTCTCTGCTTTCCTCTTCCTGTTGACAAGCCAAGAGGAGACTTACTGAGCCCTGTAAGAGCACAGTCTCTCTGCTTGACCTTTTGAAGAGCCACACTCAGAGAGCTGGAGGAGCCACATGGAGACCCATGCCAGCGGGGAGATGCTTCCACTGCCACTGGCTCCACAAGACTTTTCACCCACTGGCCTGTGGTCTTCCTGCATTCAGCATCATTGCAAGTGCTGTGTGAGTCTGAAAAAGAATTTATGGACTACTATCAGACACATGGGCTAATGTTGGACTTATGGGCTTCATCAGGACTGCACTGGGTTGTTTCCTCAAAATACAATTGCTCTTTGATATAAAGCTCTGTCTTACACACAAGAGTGTCTCTAGGTTTGTTTCTCTAGTCAACCCGGACTAACACACCTATGTACAACAGAACAAAACACTGCTAGATTCTGTACCAGCTGCACAATTATATGTCTGAACCCATTGTTGCAGTCGCTGTGTCAATCCATGTCATTGCGGGTCTTCCACTTTTTCACACACCCGCTACTTTACCAAGCAATGGCTTCCAGGGATTGGTCTCTACTGATAATACATTCAAAGTTCATGAGATGAAGTCATGCCATCATCACTTCCAAGGACCAATCCATTGTACTCCTTCCAACACAGATTTGTGTATTATTTTAGCGGCCCAAAGTATGAGGGGGTACCAAACCCCCCCCCCGATTTTTGGAAGGGTGAGAGGGTACCCAAAAAAATTGCACTAGGTGGGGGGAACCGATTACAAGAATCTACGTATAGCCTCCTCCCTGGGGGATGGACAGCAGAGAAGTGGGTGAGGGGAGACATTGGCCAGTGTAAAATATGACAAAATAATAATTTATGAATTATGAAGGGTTCATGAGGGAGGGGGAGGAAGGAGGGAGGGGGAAATGAGGAGCAGATATTAAGGGCTCAAGTAGAAGGCAAATGTTTTGAGAATGATGATGGCAACAAATGTACAAATGTGCTTGACACCATGGATGTTTGTATGGATTGTGATAAGAATTGTATGAGCCCCCAATAAAATGATTTATTTTAAATCATGCTAGGTGGAATGGAGCTTTCATAGTATGCATTTTTCCTGCTCGGTGAGCATCAAGCAAGTCACACCGAGTTAGTGCACCAAGTGTTCTCTCCGGTCACAGTGAATTTTACCGTAAAAGCAGTTTCACTCAAGCCTTGTTTTTTTGATGGCTGATTTAAGAGAACAGCGTGCGGCTGTGAAATTTTGTTTCCTACTTGGGAAAAATGCTGTAGAAACTTGTGATGTTGACTACAGCTTACAAGGACAGTGCTATGGTAAAAACTCAAGTGT
Organism: Tenrec ecaudatus; assembly: GCF_050624435.1. Lineage (NCBI taxonomy): Eukaryota > Metazoa > Chordata > Mammalia > Afrosoricida > Tenrecidae > Tenrec > Tenrec ecaudatus. The sequence goes on from NC_134533.1 coordinate 137,868,161, forward strand.
ATGAGTGGTTTTCTTGTTTAAAAAAAAAAAGGTGTAATGTTGACTGATGACAAACCTTTTTCTGGATGTCTATTAACTTCCCAAAGGGATAAAATTGTCGACTCATAGTACATTTGGAGTTCGTTCCACCAGGTCTGAAAAGATTGTGTCACAGTGTGTGACAAAAAAAGGCCTGATTTGTGGCAGGCGGGGGACTGCCTTTGCCACCACGACAACTCACCTGCTCATGCAGTCATTTCAGTGCGCCCTTTTGGCAAAAATCAGAATGCCTCTCTTGCCCCACGCACCTTACTCACGGGACCACGCTCCATGTGACGTTTTTGTGTTTCTATGAATGAAGAGGGACGTGAAAGGACAGCAACTAGACAACCTAGAAAAGGTGAAGAAAGAATCGAGAGTGCTGCCAGCCATCCAAACAGATGAATTTGAAAAATGTTTCCAAGAATGGACTCGCAGGTTTGACAAATGTATTAAGGGTAATAGAGTGTACTTTAAAGGTGATAAGCTTGTTTTATTTAAAAAATTTAAATACTTAGCTTTGGGGGAAAATTCCAGATTTTCTTGGGTACCTCTTCGTATGTTTTTCAACAGCGCCATAATTTAAATGCCTCAATTCTTCACTTATTTTTTCTTATACATTGTCTGTCGGTCTTTTTTAATCATATTTTTATTTCCATAGTATTGCTAAAGCTCCAAAGATTAAATAAATCTAGCACAGATGTGATTTTTAGTTCATTTTGTCATGGTTATAACCTGGCAAAATATTGAAGAGACGGAAGCTTCAGGCCAAGTACCTCCCAAATATAAAGTGAAACTCAAAAGCAAAAATTACTTGAAACAATGGTGTTTGGAAATTAGAAGATCACCTGTAACTGCCTTGTCAGCGGCTCCAAGAAATGAAGAGGAGGTACAGAAATAAGAAGAGAAGTCTAAAGACGGCAGCCTTGGGCATGAGGGCCAGGCCTCTTGAAGGCTCTTCCTCGCTTCAACTTCTCAAGAGCATCTGCTGTGGAGGGAGCAGTGGAGAAGCTTTGAGGAGCAGGAGTGGTACCACATGCACCATCAAAAAGGACATTTCAAGTACAGTGCTGTCATTGCTAAGATGATATCTTTACACCCATAAGGAACACCAATTAATACAGCTATTCAAATATATGCACCAACTGCTAATGCCAAACATTAAAACAATGATGACTTCAATCAAATTCTGCAGTCGGAAATTGATCAGTCAAGATACGCTGACACTTACTGTCTATACTCGAGTATAAGCCAACCCAAATATCAGCTGAGGCACCTAATTTTACCCCCAAAACTGCATAAAAACGTGCCGAAAAACTCGGCTTCTACTCAAGTACATACAGTACTGAAGATTGGAGTGCAAATTGGAAATAATGAAGGATAATTAGGTGGAAAATGTGGCCTTAATGATAGAAATAACACCAGAAATTGTATGCTAGAATTTTACGTGGCAAGAACTGATCCATTGTAAATGCCATTTCTCAACACACAAAAACCATCGATTATAGACGTCGCTAGATTATCAAGGACTGAGGTATTGAAGTAAGAAGTACCATCTGATCAAGGACAGCTGGTGCTGAAGGAAGGGGTCTAAGACGCCTTCAAGGGACTATTCAAAAACAAGCTCCGGAGTGTTTCAACAAGTTAATGAAGCACTGGAAGCGCTCACTCGTGTGTGCCAAGTAATTTGGAAGACAGCTTAGCTACCTGCCCAGCCTACTAGAAGAGATCCACATGTGTGCCCATTCCTAAGAAAGGAGGCCCACCAGAGTGTGGACGTTACCAGACCATATCATTAATATCACATGCAAGTGAAACTTTGGTGCCAATCATTCAACAGTGGTGTGCAGTGGCACATCACCAGGGAGCTGCCAGAAAGCCAAGCCATTGCTGATGTCAGATGGATCCAGGCTGAAAGCAGAGGATACTAGAGAGACGTCTACCTGTCTCTACTTTCATTGCAGTCTGTCTGATTTTAGTGATGGCATATCATCTTTTCCTGATGTTTAATTTAGTGTGGTCTTTGGACTATAGCTGATTATTGCATTATTAAAGTAAAAATTATTTTCTTCAGAATGGCTATGGATGGTGACATTTTGTCTCACATACTTTGGACATGTCATCAGGAGGGCTCACTCCTGGAGATGCACATCATGCTTGGTAAACTAGAAAGTCCGCAAAACAGAAGTAGACCCTTCATGAGAACGATGGTCAGTGGCTGTGGAAATTGGCTCAAATGGTACTCTTATAAGAACGGTGCCGGCGTGGCAGTTTTGTGTTCTGGTGTGCAGTTATCCTGCCAGTCAGGGCTGACCTGATGGCACCTTAATAGTAGCAGCAACGTCTATTTAATAGCAACCTATTTCTTGATATGAGCTAATACAGAAGATGCTGCTAACTTCAACATCTTTGACACAACTTTGTATACGACCTGTTAAAAACGTTTCCTATTTAACTTAGTATAAGCTTTGGACTATAATTTATTGTTACATTATTTAAGGATACATTGTTTTCTTCTGAATGGTTATGCCTTTATCATGCAATATTTCTTCCCGACTATATATATATATCATGGAGAACAATAAGATGGCATTCTTGTCTTTCTTTAGGCCCCAGTGAATGACCCCCATGCTTGTGCCTCTTTTATGGGCTTGCAGCCGTCCACCAGCAAACACCATCTCGTCCGAGCAATACTGGAGTCACTGGCTTTCAGGTACCAAACTGGCCCAATGGCCCGTTTCCCATGAAGTATTACCATTTTCTTTCATTGATTTGCTACTAAATTAGAAATACCTTTTTAATCTGAGGGCTAATTTTCTGTTCATTCACACTAGATATGCAGTCTATTCTTAGAGAATTTTTTTTCATATTTAGTAGTACAACTATCTGAAAAAAAAGAATACTTTTTGAAACTTTCCATTGTGAATTAGGTGGCACTTTGGAGCAGTTCATCAGTTTTACATTCAACAATTCATACACATTTTATTTCAGCTCATCTGTTGCAGGCCCTCCTGTACCATCACTCGCCCCGCTTCCTGCCTGTTTCTTGTTTCCATCTCTCCTTCTCTGTATCATGTCCTTGGAGAAATGCTGCCTTTTCCATCTAAAAGGGGAGATGTTCTACCACCGACTTAGAGGGTGACCCAGGACCTCAGTCTCAGGAACCCCACTCGTGCCTATCTGACTCAGAGTCCGGGTCTTTTTCATGACTTGGGGCTGGTCTGTCCAGCACCTTCCAATGTGACCCGTTTCAGAGAAGTTGGTGGTGGTAACCAGACCCCTCCTAGGCCAATACTGCTGTGTACAGAGGGCTGCATTGTGGTGACCTCTGAGGAGAGGGCTGACTGGACATGAAGGTGGGAGAGCGAGAGGGGAGTATGCGCAGGAACTTATATAGGTTTCACAGAGGATGTTTGTATAGAATGTGGTGGCATAGTTCACACAGAGCACATTCTAATTTGGTGAGACATGACTGGTTGTGTGCAGCCATGGAAGAGGCTGCTCTTGATCTCTGACTGGAGGAAAGAGACACAATGAAATCAAAGGACGTGTGGCAACATTTCGCCCAGTGGAGTAATAGCCCACACAACGCTCTACAACCCTGGGACCAAAAGAAAAAAGAAGGATTTCTTTAAAAATTAAAAGATCATTTTTGGGGGCCTTTGCAACTCTTAGAACAATCCCTACATCGATTGTATCACGCAAATGTGTCCATATGTTGCCATCATTCTTTCTAGACGTTTATTTTCTATTGAGCCCTTGGGATCAGCTCCTCTTTTCCCCTTCTCCCCTCCACCCTGTGACCCCTTGATAAATGATAAATTATTATTATTTTCATATCTTATACCGAATGCTGTCTCCCTTCCCCCATGGTTTTTATTGTTTGCCCCCCCCCCCAGAGAGGGGGCGTTGTGGTTATGTTCAATAATTTAATCGGTTCCCTCTTCCTCTCCTAAAAACAATTTTTAAAATATCTTCTTTATAAGAAAAATAGATTTCGATCCAAAGGTTTGAGTATATTGTTTCATTCAGAAGAAGTCAAGCTAATAATAATTGAATTAATACAATTTTTGTGTGTATATTTCCCTGTGACCATTTTATTATGAAACAAGTATAGATTATTAAAATTAAGAAAGCGACTGCCATGAAAATGGCATGTTTGTAGTGTTTAAAATAAAATTTTCTATGATTACAAAATGATTTTTATCTTACTGCGTTCTCTGATGTTCGTTATGGTATATCATCTTAATAGCTATCTAGCAAAGAGCCCAGGAGGCAATGAAGTGATAACTCGCTGGGCTACCAACTGCAGCCGCTCCTCAAAAGAAAGCTGAGGCTCTCTGCTCCCATCGAGCCTGGTGGTCTTGGAAACCCCAGGGCAGCTCTCCACTGTCTTAGAGGGTCACTGGGAGTTAGCATCGACTCAGTGACAGGGAGTGGTTGAGTTTTTATTCAATGGAGTATTGCTTTAAATTTTACTTATAAGAATAGCAATAAATTAAATGCCTTACCGCTCTTGAGTTGATTCTGACTCATAGCGAAAAATGAGGATCTTTTTCCTTAAGGTACAGCCTCTGAGCATTTTGCTTAGTTTGACATCTGTCCAGCGGCTTCCAGCTAGAATAGCCTATTTCTTTAATCGCCTCTGTGGCAAATTTTATAAATGTCATGCGAGTAACAGTACAATTTTTCTAGATTTGTATAAAAGACCGTTTTATTGTGGGGTGAATTTGCTCTAAAGAGTTTTCTTCTTTTTCAACTAGAAATAAGCAACTGTATGACATGATGCAGAAAGAGATCCACATTCCCATAACAAGAATCCGGTTTGTATCTGTTGTTTCATGCTTTCTGTCCCTGGGTGGTGCAGACAGTGAATACATTCAGAGACTAACTGAAAAGTCGACACAGAGGAGCCTTGGAAGAAAGGCCTGGTGGTTCATTTCTGAAAATGCAGCCCCACAAACCCTGGAGAGCAAAGGTCTGCTCTGATCCCCATGGGGTCAGCAGCCGGACTGCTGGTTACACTGCATTTCCAGTAAATGGAAATAGAAGTTAGACTTGACATTTCTGAGGGCTCAATTCTCATAAATTAAAGCCATTTCGGATTAATTATCGTGACAGGGACTTGATTTTTAAGGTTTATTCCCTGAAGCCACTAGAAGTACCATCATTGAAGGAATAGACACTTTTTGGTGAAGCAAAGCAGCAAAGGTTGGGTCAGGTCTGTTCCACAGCCCAGCCCCCCTTGCTGGTGAGTTGGTGCAGACCACGTGGCCCGGGGCATGGCCTGGGGGCATTCAGTAAGTGCCAGCTGCTGTGATTATTTTGCCATCGCAATTTTTCAGGATTTCGAAGAGAATTTACAGCTCCCTTTTTGGCAACCAAATTCTTGTTCCTGGGAACTGGGAGAGAGAAGAAAGACTGGTGTCAGATTGGTGGCGTTTGAGAGACCTTGACCCTGCGCAGATCTTGTCATCTCTCCTTTTGTTACGGGGCCATCAGCTTTCGGACTGCTTTGCTGAAATGTTACTTTTTATTGCATTGGGTTTAGTTTGAAGTAGCTGCAGAACAAACAGGACAGATGGGTAATTGTGGGGCAGAATAAGTGGGAAAGTTTCAAAATTGCCCAGCAAGGACCCCTATCAAGTCCATGCTAAGTGATGTAATTTTTGGAATTAGAAAGTTAAACTTGCAAAGTAAAATTGAGACTTTAAAGCAACACCTGTGGCCCAATGACAAAGACTGACTGGGGCTGTGCTCCCTGTGTTCTGCTCCCCACAGGGCAGATGGTGGAGTCTGCAAGAACAACTTTATCATGCAGATGACCTCAGACCTGATCAACGAGAACATAGACAGGCCTGTCCAGGTCGACATGTCTTGCTGGGGTGCGGCTTCTCTGGCTGGCCTTGCTCTTGGTATGTGTGGATTTCCTAAGAACAGGCTTCCCTGTAAACTATTTCTTAAATGTATCATTTCTCTTCCCAAATCCCACAACTATAGAGAGGTTCTGGAAAGCATTGGTGCAACAACTGCTTGTTGTGTTGTCGTTTTTAATCTGAACCGCTGGTTGTTGCTGATGTCTGTTGCCAATAAGTCCGCCCGGCTCACGGTGACACCCCGCGCAGCAGGACAAAACCTTGCCCAGGCCCCGCCATCTTCACGATGGCTGGCACACAGGAGTCCATTGCTCAGCCGCTGTAATTTGGTGAGTGCCTTTCAAGTAGGGCTCGTGTGCCAGCACGACACGGGCCAGTGTTCTGCTGTGATCCTTAGAATCTTCACTGACTAATTTTCCAAAGTGGATTGTCAGACTTCTTGTCCGAGTCAGCCCTAATCTGTCAGTTCCGCTGAAACCAGTCAACATATGCCGACTGCCACTGACTCAATGCTGACTCATAGCGACCCAACATGGCATTCTGAGACTGTAACTGTTAATGGCAATAGAAAGCCCTGTCTTTCTCCTCAGAAGCTACTGGTGGTTTTGAACTGCCAACCAAGGGGATCGCAGCCCAACATGAACCAGGGCTCCTATTGTTCACCCAACCCCCTGTGACCTGCTGGTGGGTCTGGTTGACTCTCTTCCATCCTCAACTTGACTCTGTCCGTCAGAGGCAACATGAGGCAAGGAAATGTCACTTTCAGCCGCTTTGGTCTCTGGCGAAGGAGCTTCCAGGTAAGCTTTCTGAGTAAATGTGCTTGTCTTTGCCAGTAGACACCACCCCACTCGCTCTTTTCTCGGATACTTGTGAGCACCTTTTACACGATAGTGTACTGCTAGGAAGAAGTTAAGATGTAGTCCTTGTCCTCTGGTGGAAACGGACAAATCAACTGGTTGTTCAACATGCTGTGCGAAACCCAGCCATCCTAGTAAGCACATGGAGCGGGGAGCGGGCTCCCCGAGGGAGGGTGGAGTCCAGCCAGGAAGGGCTGCTAGACAGCCGGTGAGGAGCGCAGAAGCGGTGCTCTTGTAGAAAAGCTGCTCGTGCAAAGATACGGGCCTTCAAAAGATGCCCAGGACGATGATAAGGAAGCTGAAGGCAGCTGAGGTACATGGAAGTCCAGCTGGGGTGGATTTTTTTAATTCATCATTTTATTGAGGGACTGTTACAAATCTTATGACAATCCATCATTCCGTTGTATTAAACAGACCTGTACATATGTTGCCATTAACCTTTCCAAGACATTTTTTTTCTACTTGAGCCCTTGGTTTTGGCTCCTCTTTTTGCCCCTCCTGACTCTATCCTTCCACCCTCGTGAATCCTTAATCGTTATATATTGTTGTTTTTTCCTGTCTTACACTGTTCATTTGTGGTGGCTTTTTAATAAAGAGGACTCTGGACTTGGCCCTGAAGGCAATGGAGAGCCAGTGGAGAATTTTAAACAGGGAGCAACGTGGACAGATCATCACTGACAGCTATAGAAAGGCTTAGTGGGCAGGGGACTGAATGGGGGCAGGAGGCCGATTACAGTACTCCCTAGGGAACAGGATGATTTCTGTGACACTGGGGTTCTAGTTCAATGTTTTCCTGTATGCAGGAGGGGAACGCCTGGGGCAAAAATATATATATGTATATTTCATGGTTAAAAGCTTAAAGCTATTAGTAAAATAGAGTAAAGGTACATGTTCAAAAAATATGGATCTGGGTAAGTTTAATTGAAATGTTATTCTATTCAAAATGTGGTCATTAAGAATAAAATTAAGACCATCATTCTTATGTGTTTACTGTTTAATGTTTGATTAGTTCAAGTTGAAAAAATAAGTTTCCTTTAAATAATCAGTCCCGCTGCGGACCTGACTCCTGAAGTCATGGTGCAGGCACTCCTCCCGGCGCTGGGAATAACCCTGTGCACTGACCAGGCTACTCACTCTGGCTGCGGGGCGTTCCTCCGACCGAGGATCGTGCTGCACAAGACACAAGGAAGACAGTGAGCAAGTCCCACCCATTGTAGAGAGGCAATCGCTATCTGCGGAGAGCAAGCAGTTGGCGCTGGACAACACATCTACTAAGGAATATCTCGAGAAGTCGAGGAAATGTTGAACTTGTCAAGGGCTTTATTTTGCTTGGATCCACAATAAACGCCCACAGAAATGGAATGACGCATTACCTTGGACAAGCCTGCTATAAAAGACCTCTTTAGAACCCTAGAGAGCAAAGCAAAGATGTCGCGTTGAGGCTGGAGGGGCGCCTGACCCAAGCCACAATCATTTCAATCTCGTCACATGCCCGTGAAAGCTGGATGATGAAAGAAGAACTGAAGCCTGGGAATGGTGGTGTTGGCAAAGAATATTGATTACCCATAAACGGTCAGGAGAACCGGCAGGAAAACGGCCAAGAGGAAATGTGAGTATAATGCGTATCGATGCCCCTTAGACTCCAGCACGGAGAGACTTGCCCTAGCTGCATTTGCACCCGTCATCAGGGAGGACCCGTTCCTGGGGAAGGACAGCAGGTTGGTCAGTGAGAAAGAGGGAGACCCCCAACGAGACGCGTGGCCACAGTGGCTGCGACAGCAGGCTCCAGCCGAGCAGTGAGGGCGAGGATGGGGCGGGACAGGCAGCATTTTCTCTCGGTTGTGTGTGGGCTCACTACAAGTCAGAACCACGCCTGCCAACGCCATGACCGGCAACAACGTTGAACGCTTTGGAGACCAGTGGAACCGTTCTGCCTGGTATTGTCCCATCTTACCTCTCCATCAGCAGTGGAGGCAGATTCCAACCAGGCTGTTTCCTGCCTTGAATGTCCTTTCTCCTCGGCCTTCCAACCTCCAACTGCACGCAGTGAAGTCAGCGATAGGGCTCTTCTAGCCGTAGGTTTTGTCACGCCCACCAAATGATTCCGTTGCAGCCGTACACACAGTGGAGGGGACTCTGACACGGGGTCAGTTTAGCTCTCTGGCTGGGTTTTAAATGAGCCCTCTCAGAAACAGGAATGGGGATCCCAACACCATCCAGAGAGAATCACAGGAGTGGAGCATGTCATTTGGACCCTGAGATACCTGCGCACTGAGTCTCTGAACCAGGAGGCAAGAAGATGTGACACAGTAGAAACAGAACCAAGAGCACAGACAGCAGTGGGCTTCTGGCCCACAACGTGAGAAAGCTTAGTGTCTTCCGGAAGAAGGCTCACGTGTACCTTCAGATACTTAATAAGGGGAGAGACGTGTGCTGACCGATGGAGAGAGACTGAGCGCCTTGGTCTGAGGCTTACGGTGGAGGGGAATGTCTCTGGGCACTCATCAAAAAGGCGAAAAGAACTTGCCGCATGGCCAGAGCAAGGAGAGGCCGAAGACCAGAGGGACGCATGCCTGGGGGGACGACCTCATAACTGCATCCTGAGCATTTCGGAATGCTGTCCTGTTAGCGTCCCTAATAAAGCCTACAGTCAGTAAAAAAATAAATCAGTCCCATTTGCAAATGTAGTTCATTATATGTCTTTGCATATTTCACTCAACTCCCATAGAACAAATTGAGAATCATAAGGAAAGTCTTCCATTCAATAATTTCTCACATTATTAAAATACTTGTAAATTAAATAAACAATAAATTAGTTGGCATAAGCACTCTAAACAAGCAAGCAAACAAACAAAAACCATCATATCTATTTTGATTCATATAGACCCATAGGACAGAGTAGAAAATCGTTATTTTCTTGATTGGATTTATCAAACTGTAGAGCACTGATGAAAACTATTTTTATTTTGTATTGTGAATTGATGAAGTTTTATAGAGTAAGCTAGTTTTTCATTCAGTGTGTCATACACCTTTTCTTTGGTGTCCCGGATGGCGGGCTGTCCCAATGTAGTCGGAAAGTGAGTCATTGAGGTGAGCCTGAAGAACGTAAGGGCCCTAGCCTCCAGTCCACCAGTCTCTAGCCAGAAATACACTCAGTGTCGTTTGTGGTTTTGAGGTTACCCCCTATTTCTTTCCTACTCTGCCCAGGCCCCTTTGATGTGCTCCCTTTCGGAGGGGTCAGGAGTGGCTGCTGGGCACCGTCTGTATTTCTGGGGTCAGGGTCATGGAATCCTCACGTGTTCCATGAGTCCTTCGCACTGAGTATTTCCCGGATTCTTTCCTTTTCTTGATTCTTGCTTATTCTGGTTGAGGAGGGACCAATAATTTCACTGGAGCAGTTTTGCCACTCACAGCCCTGGAAGACCCCAGTCACTGCTCCACAAAGTAGTTTGTAGAACATTTTCTTCGTGAACTGTGTTGTGCCACTTGACTTGATACCCCTAAGATTATGATCCAAAGCCCAAAATTCTTAGCCTTTTTAAAGAAAAACTGTATTATCATTAAATGTCCATACTCTAAAATGCTGACTTTGTAAATAGTTGGGGTTTTTTTAATGTGACTTGACAAAAAATTAGAAAAAAAATAATATTATTTATCAGCTCATTTGTTGGTAAGGTCAAGGAGCACTTGTAGACCTTATTAAGTCATCTATGTAGATTAAATGAAACCAGTTTATTAACAAGGCACGTATATCATTTCAGCCTTTTAAATCATAATTATAAATGTGTTCTCATGTTGCTTTTATTATAAATCACATGATTCTCTTACAAAGTGTTTTATGCTACAACTACAGTGTCATTTTTAACTTGGATTTGCATATTGTTGTTATGCTTTTGGTGCCATTAGATTTCGGCTCTGGGTGTCTGTGTGACAGAGTAGAACTGCCCCCAGAGGGCTTTTGGGTTGAAATCATAGTAAGAGCAGACTGCCAGCCCTTTCTTTCACAGAATTGCCTGGTGGGGCTGAACCAGCAAATCTTCCTGTTAGCTGCCAAGTGCCTAACAGTCCTATCCTTTAGAATTAAATCAAGTCCTATGGAATGCTGTTGTTTGAAAAGGAAACTCAGATTGATTGCCACCTTTAGAGCTTATGTATAGACATCACTGACCTAAAGCTGTAGTGACCCCCCCAAAAAAGAAGAAGATTATTTTTTATTTATTCTAATTGTATAAAAGGAAAATATACAATTCTTTACTTAGGAGTAGAAGCCCGGGTGGGGTAGTGGGTTACATGTTGGGCTAACCACTGGTCAGCAGTTCAAAACCACCAGCTGCTTCCTGGGAGGAAAATGAAGCTTTCTACCGTCATAAAGATTAACGTCTCAGACACCCACAGGGGCAGTTCTATTGTCCTAAAGGGTCACTAGGAGTCTAAATCAACTCCACGGCAGTGCATTTGGGTTGGTACTTAAGAGCTGTGTTTTACTTGAATGGCAAATCGTTAACTTAAATGAGGGCAGTGGCTGTTCTCAATGTGATCCGGTCCCTGTTCTCAATGTGATCCAGTCCCTGCTACACAGGAGGAAGCCTGCGAGTTAAGACCCAAAGATTTGTAATCCTGCTCTATTGATTCCCAGAATAGTCGATCTTACAAAATTCAAAAGCAACAACATAGTTTGGATTGTGCTTTTAAAAAATAGTTGTTCGGTGTTGCTCCAGCACACATAGATTTGCGGATGAACTGGATAGACCCGTTACTTAACTGAAAAGGAGAGAATCATTTTCTTTTTCTAATCTGTAGGGCTTTGGACAGACAAGGAGGAGCTGAAGAGACTGAGGAAAAGCGAGACTGTGTTCAAGCCACAGAAGAAGTGGCAGGAGTACGAGATGAGCATGGAAAACTGGGTGAAGGCCGTGAAGCGCTCCATGAATTGGTACACCAGGACCTGACACTGAACGCAGCTGCGGCCGGACCGGCGGCATGCTCACAGTCTGCACAGAAGACACCGAGCTCATGAAGCACCAACACTACGAGGACCACGTTGCGATGAGTTAGCACAACCTGAAGAAAGAGCAGTGCTCTTTGGAAAAGCAAATAAATGAACAGAAACTTATTTTTAAGCCCCAACCCTTAGGAAGACTGCTCTGGAACCAGTACCCCGAGACTTCTGTGTCTTCTGCTTTGTAGCAAATTCCAAAAGACATCCTATTGGGGCGGTTATGCATCCTCCTTCTTTCCTTTTCTCTTTTTAAAATCATTTTATTGGGGGCCCGTCCTCCTCCTCTTCATATTTGGGTTGACAGTGCACCGGAACGCTGTTTTGAGTATTTGCGCTAATAGTTCTGGATCAAGTATCATTCACACTTTATTCCAGAATTATATGGAATTCACTCTCTTGAATGAAGTGGGCTATTCGAAGTCCATGCCATTAAGAGCAAAGACTAACTGGAGAAATGTAGACTTCTGAGACATTCGTATTTATGTTGAAAGCCATAATTGATCGACATCCAAAGAGGAGCCCCATCCACCCCTCACAGATAAGCTCGTTTGTTTGAGCTTAACGACACTGCCTTAATCCTTCCTTATTCAGCCAAAACCTAAGTAAGCATTCTTGTTTTAAAAATACTTTCAGTTCATGAATCAAAAAAGGGTTCTGATTCTGTTTTTGAGGAGTCCAAGTTTACAGAGGAACTCGGTCTGCCACGCAGCAGCTCACCCCCGTTTGTAGCCCCGTCTGTCCTGCTTGCTTCCCGTGATTGCTGTTCCCATTTCTCTTCCTTGCCTCTTCCTTTCCTGTTCCCACTTCTCTTCCTTTCCTATCATTGCTGCTTTTTTGAGCTTCATCCTGGGCAAGTGATGTGGCTGGTTGTTTTGAGGAGTGCCTACCTGGCCGGAATTATTGGTGACCCAACGGGCCTGTCTATTGTTTGCCTGAAGCCTAAGCCAGGAGAGGTGGAGTTTGGTTGATTCTTAAGGAACAAAGGGTACCATGTGTTCTGTGTTTAAATTGTATTTCTTTCAAAAACTTCTTGCTAAGATATAATGATATCGCTTTTCCCTTTTTTACAGAATGATGATAATTCATAAAATTTGTCTTCTATTATTCATTGAGATGGTGACATAAATGTCTTTTATGTTGATTAAGGGTCTAATTGGCAGCGCTGACTCTGCAGACAGTGCCCTCATTGAATAGGAACGTACAGCTTTCCTTTAAGGCTGCATTTTACTTGTCTTTGGCTCGTTCTGATGTTTGTCCTACTGCTCACCCCTCGGAGACCTGCGCAGTGGCCGCATATCTCACATGATGGGAGTGTCTGGGGACGCCGGGGAGGTCTTCTGGCTCCTGAGCCAGAGATCCATGCAGGAGCACACACAGCTCCACATTCTCCAGTGCTCTGGGGTGAAAGGGTGGGTACCATTTGTGAGTAGCTTCTGGTTGGATGTGAAGTTTACTGCCTTTTAACTGCATCCCCTGTGATTGCCTCTATCTACATTTGGGGAAGGTTCCCTTTGGATTTGCAGCAATGATTAATTTCTTTCCCTCTCTGTCAGGCTTAATCACATCACATCCTGTTTTAGAATCAACTGTTTGATCACAGTGCAACTGAAGGAGTGACCGACCATTAGAGGGAACTTGTGGCTGTGACATTTAGCCACTCCAGAGACTCTAATCAGAGGGCAAAGTGCATTTCTGTGAATTCCATGTTAGGGAATTTCAAGTCTCCTGGAAATCATTAAGTTGTCATGGAGTAATGAGCAATATGTGTGACTGAGACTTGGGCAAGTTTCTGCTGACCAGAGTGTCTTTGTTTGTTATTACATCAGATTCAATCAAGTGGCTTCTTCATTCTTTCTCGTGTTACATGATTCTTGCTGAACTTGGGACCAATTACGGGCTTCCCTATAAAAATCCTGTGAAAGCTGCTCTGTTACTACTCCCTGTAGACTCTGCATCCCAGTTGATGGAATTCCATAGGAAATACTGCTTTTTGCGGGGGCGACAGTTCAAACTCCCCAACCACTTCTTTCTCAGCCCGTAACAACAAAAGACAGGGTCAATCTAAACATGTTTAGATCACATAGGAGAGTAATTTTGCTTCAAAATCTTATTGAAATTACGTGTCTACTAAGTCACAGTGACTTACTGCATTTCCCATGCAAGTCTAGAAGATAATCTTTATTTTAATATTTCTGGCTGTGCTCGGTCAGAATTGACCAAAGTCAGAAGCATGACTGCGTTTCCATTTCTGGCGGTGGAAGCAGTTGATAATCAACATCAATCAAGCAAAAGAAAATGGCCCTGTCCGTCATTCAAATTGATGTCTCATCTCTATGCTAACATTTGTAAGCTTTTTTAAAATTAAAATTTCTGTACTAAGTTTTCTCAGCATACCATATGTTCCAATTATGGATTTGCATGATATTTTAAAGAGAGTTCAAACTAGCTCATCAGACAGAAAATATTCCTTTACAGTTTATCTTAAATTGGTATTAATTGCCTTCAGATTGTAGATTTACTGGTTTTTAAATTTTTTATAAGCATCCATGACAATATTTCTTAATTGTTAGTGTTTTGGACCAAATCATGAGTTGTCCTGAGGGCACTGGTAGCCTCCTTGACCACTGCCACCCATTTGCTGCCGCCAATAGGACAACCAGAAAGGTCTCCACACACTGCCAGATGCCCGCGGAGAGCCAAAGCTGCCCTTGGTTAGGGGCCATTTACATTCGGCCAGTGACAAGGAAACTGAAATGTCAAAGGATATAGAATGTCTGTCATGCCTCTTCTCCCTTTGTACCTTAGGAAACTCTTGTCAGCAAAAAGAGAGATTCTATTATCAATAGAGTTAATATATTTCCTTCAACTAGGACAAAACAAAACCTCTCATGTTGTCATTTCCTCTGATGTTTTTATCCACCCACCTGTACCCCATTCCCACCCCCAAGTCTTTGTTCACAGAATCAGGGGTTCAGGATAGGACTCGGGTATTCTGAAGAGTTGGCAAAAGATCATCTTTGATTTAATCTGCTTTTTTAGCTTTCTTTTCACCTCTGAATAAATGAGATGATTCTTCTCCCAAAAATAAATAAGTACATGAGATGATCCTTCACCTTGTCCACCTTCTGTGACAGCCTCTGCCAGACCGGGCTTTCCTCGAGAGTCGAAAACATGTCTACTTCCACAGACCTTAACCACTGTGCCTTCATATTTATAGAATGAATTTTTTCATGTTTTAAGTGTGATTTTTATGTATATGCATTTTATCCTTGATGTTACGTACATTTGTTAATTCAAAGCGAAACAAAGCCCACTGCCATCAAGTCAAATTCTGACTTACAGTGGCCATATAGAACAGGCTCCATAGGGTTTCGAGGCTGTAAATCTTTATGAGAACAGATAGCCTCACCTTTCTCCCTTGGTGTGGCTAGTGGGTTTGAACCACTGACTTTGTGGATAGCAAATTCTTTATCCACTGTACCAGTGGAGCTCCGTTTATTGATAGGGAGTCGGTTACACTCATTGCAGGGAAAATAAGTTACTTTTGGATTAAAAAGGATCCATGCTGAGTCAGAGGAGCCCTGGTGACACAGTGATTGTGCATTTGGCTGCTAACCGCAAGGTCAGCAGTTCAAAACCACAGACTACTCCTCGGTAGAAAGAGGAGGCCTTCCGTGTCCATATACCGTTATAGTCTCAGAAAGCCACAGGGACAGTTCTAGCCTGCCCTACAGAGGCCCTGTGAGTCAGAATCAACTCGATGGCAGTGAGTTTGTGTAAAACACTAAGTCAAAATTGTCTCAGTGGCAGCTAACCACTAACTATCTTATAAGGGCTAAAATCTTATTTGTTTAAAAATTCTTTAAATGTTTATCTGCTTTGCGGAGAGACACGTCTCCGCAACATATAGGTATATTAACTTTAAAGTTAGTTGAAGCCTTTTTATCTATAGGTTCTGCAGATAGCTGGCAGAGCCCGAACCAAATATTGAGTACCAAATATTCAAGTGGTAGAGGGAAAGAAGAGCCCTTGGGCTCTTGGGCTCTAACTGCAAGGTCAGCAGTTTGAAATCACTAGCCACACTGAGGGAGAAAGATGAGACTTTCTACCCCCATGAAGAAGTATAGTCTCAGAAACCTACAGGGGCAGGTCCACTCTGTCCTATAGGGTTGCTGTGAGTAGGAATCAACGCTATGGCAGAGAGTTTTGATTGATAGATAGATAGTAGAGTAGAGGTTTCTCCTGGGGAGAAAGATGCAGCTGTCTGCTTCTGTAAAGAGTTGTAGCCTCAGAAACCCCCCAGTACAGTTCTGTGTCCTGTAGCATCACCATGACTTCATGGGAGTGGGCTTGGATTTTTATAGGGAAAGGATAGAAACCTGGTGGCGCAGTGGTTTAGGCATTGGGTTGCTAACTGAAAGGTCAGCAGTTTGGATCCACCAGCTGCTCCCTGAGAGAGGTGAGTCAGTGTGCTCCTGTAAAGAGTTACTGTCTTGGATCCCCTTTGGAACGGGTCCACTCTGCCGTGTGGGTTTGCTGTGAGCAGGCTATCCAGTAGATGGCAGCAGCTTTTATAGGGAAGGTCTTCAGAAACAATCCCATCTGCAGGTGACTAAACTGGGGACCAGTCCAGAAAAGGTCTATCCCACCAGCCTAGCAAAAATTCTAGAATTCTTTGAAGGGGAGACTGTAAGTGATTCTAGAGTCATCCTACATAGTCTGAGAAACTACTTGAAGAGATTCTAGATCCCTCTGAGAAATTTAGATCTGCTCTTTGATAAGAATTGAAAACTCAAAACACACTCTACATCTTTAAGACCAGCCTGGCCCAGAATCATCCAAGCCATCAGAGACATCCAGCTCCTCCTGGTCAAAGGGGGAGTATGAAAGAAGTCAACTGGGCTTTTTACAACCTGGAGGCTCTCAAGTATTTTGGCACCAGCATCTTTTCCAAGCCCAGCACTGGCTCTATCGCCATCAAGTTCTCACTAGAGTAATGCAGTTAGGATCTCAGAAGCCAGGCAGAGAGCAGCAAGAGCCTGCAGAAAGAAGTATTTCTGAAATTTTCATGGAGGCTTACATGTTGCCATGATGCTGAACAGGTTTCAGTGGAGCTTCCAGACCAAAAAAGACTAGGAAGGAAAACCTGCTTACGGTTTTGGGAGGCATGGGAGTGCCGTGCGTCAGGGACGACTGGATGGTAACCACCAACAGCAAAACCACCAATTGAAATGACTTTGTCTAGGCAGGTAGCTATCTTGTCTGGAAAACAAATGACAGATGGTTCCACTTTAAAGGCGGCATATCAGAAAATGTCAAGCCCGTGTCCAGGGGAGTTGTACCATTTTACACCCCCAGCAGGGATAGTGCCATTGTTCTTTGTGATAGTCATTCGGATAGGTGTGGAGTGGCATCACTCTGTGGTTTAATTTGCATCTCCAAGCCCTAGTGGCATAGAAGAGGCCTAGTGGTTCACATTCAGCCACTATGCAAGGTCAGCAGTTCAAAACCACCATGTGCTCTGAATGAGAAAGAGACTTGCTACTCTCCTAAAGAGGCACAGTCTCAGAAATTGACAGGGCCACTTCTACCCTGTCCTATAGGGTCACTATGAGTCAGAATTGACTTGATGGCAGTGAGTTTGATTTTGAGCTTTTAATGGCTACCATTGTTGACCATCTTTTCATATGCTTATTTTACCTCTGTGGATCCTTTTCATAAAATATCTGTTTTGTCTTATTAATTTATTTGCTAAATGAGCCGTCCCTTTAAACTAGTCGTTCTCAACCTGTGGGTCGTGACCCCTTTGGGGGTGGAATGACCCTTTCACTGAGGTGGCCCAATTCATAACAGTAGCAAAATTACAGTTATGAAGTAGCAACGAAAATAGTTTTATGGTTGGGGTCACCACAACATGAGGAACTGTATTAATGGGTCGTGCTATTAGGAAGGTTGAGTACCAGTGCTTTAAATGAATATCTTTTTCAAACTTGTTTTTAATTATCCCCAGTGGCTTTAGAAATTAAGTAGGGTTTTAAATGCTTCTAGGCACATTGTGTAAAATGTTTGGTACTTGATTTATGCCGGACTGGACTGCAGATGTCTCAGAGCTCTCTGTACTCATGTAATGTGGTCCTCACCCTGTGTGACACTAGCAATTTCCGAATACCCACTGCTTAGAATGTTAAGTAGAAAATATGAGACATATTTTATATGCAAATATAATGTTTCTAAATTTTTTAACTTAAACTTCATTTGCATATATGTTTCAGATTGGTCTTGTGGAAAATTGATCAGAAATGTTCATGTGTGCAGCACAGAAAATATGGATCCCTGTTGATATAAGTCATTACGTTGCTCTGATTTCCATACATCTAGCAAAGTTTGTAGTGTCGTTAAACAGTCATTGAGAAGTTCACAAACAGCAATTACAATCTTTAGGGGAAATCTAGGATGCACAGCCCCACAACATTTTCCCCTCATCTTATTGTCTACTTCACTTTTTACATTAGCTTTCTAAATTTAACCAGAACGTCTCAGTAAAATCCTATTGCCTGGTGAAGCATATGTCGGCTTAGTTGTGGGGCAAGAGAACCCGGTTCGGTCCTGCTGTGCAGTCTGCTTTCTTGTGCAGGGACATGACCATGGACGAGGGTTCATTCTCTATGGTGGGGAAAGGTGATACAATTTGTTGGGGGAAATGTGTTGTAATTTCAGGACTTTAGAAAGATTTCAAATGACTAGAGGACGGTAATTTCAAATAAAAATATGATGTAATCAATTTGGCAATTTTTTAGCATCTCTTTCTGAAAATTGTGATCTTAAAATCATTTGGGAAACTGCAATAAATGATCACCTGACACATCCCTGTGTTAAAGCCATTTTCATTTCGTGCTTTTCTAATCAGTGCTTCGGTTCACACACATACATGCCAACATCCACATAGGGAAGGATTCAGCCACATAATCAGGAGGTAAGGAAGCCTGCAGACCTACTGATCCTCTTTTGAGACTTCCAACACTCAGCAAGACCAGAGACTGGAGGGGGAAAGGCTGTCCGTTATCTGGAATGTTCGCCCATTTGTCATATTGCTGAAAGCAAACACTTGCCACAGGTCGCTGTGCCAGACACAGAGGATCTGACTAGACAGCAAGACTACATCCTGAGAAAGTGTCCATAGTGCTGAAGCGCCACCTACAGCCCCAGGAGGGGATGGAGGACCTTCCGTGGTGCATTTCCTAGGAGCACAGCAGCCTGGCAGTGTGTCCTTCCTTACTTGGAACAATCGGGTCAGCTTGGCCAGGAGTCAGGAGAAGCTTCTGCATCTGAAACATGGAGTCCTTTACTCTGTGCCCCTTGTGTCACCATGTCCAGTGCCCTGGTGGAGCCAGAGAGCAGTGACCGTCTAATCAGTCCAGCCTCAACCAGCAACATGGTTCTAGGTGGTCTCATCAGAAAATGGACTCACTACGGACACCTGTATGAAGCACCCAGATGACTGTATGACCTCACATAGTGGTGGCTTTAGTTGGCCAGTCGGTGGATTTATAAGTGGCAGAGTAACAGAACATTAACAGCAGCATACGAATCCACAAAACACTGTCAGACTCATCCAGGGTCATATTGGTTTGGAGTCCAAGCACAGCCTTAGGCACAATAGCCGTATCACTTTTCCTTCTGCTTTCCCAGCACTGAGGTTGAAGGACCAAATCATCCCAGTCAATACTTAGCAAAACCACCCGTCAACCTGGCCCAGGTACAAAGGGGGACCGTTGTGAATTAAAGGTCCTATTGAAGCACCAGCTTTTTCTAGTAGTGAAATGGGATAAAGCTTCTCCCAAAGGGATATCTGCCACTTTTCCATATAAACAGACCATTTGACGCAGCCCAGTGTGGGCCAGATACCATTTTCATTTACAAGAGGGGGGCTCTGGAGCCCCCCTCATCGCAGTAGTCAACCTGCAGCAGCAGCACTGGCAGTCCTGGGCCTCCCATGGCTGCAGTGTTGACAAAACCCAACAGCAAACTGCTAGCTGCTTTTCACAAGGAGAATCCCTGACAGCGGTGGCAGGAAAGCAATCAGTCTCAAACCCTAAGGGGTGTCCCAGGTGCAGGCTGCCTCCCATTACCAGGAACTCCAGTCAGTGTTACGACTTCATACCCCAGGCTGATAGCACAAAGGATCAGTCAAATTGGAGGGGGTCTCAAAAAAGTGTGGAGTGCGTCACAATTTGCTGGAGAGCTTCCAGCAGAGAGATGGTGGCCCCGCTCAAAGTGCTGAATTTGAAGTAAGCTAATAAAAAGGGCTATTAAAGGAGGTGGCCTGAGAAGTAGTGGTTGCATGTTGGAGGGGGTGGAAGTTACGTAATCTGGTGTCAATTTGAAGATTGAGTGTGTAGAGGTGGAGTCTAGTCTGTCAATCAGAAAATAGCCAATGAGGCCTCTCTGTGGTATGGCCTTCTGGAAACTCCTGTACTTCCTCCGTGGAGGCAGCAAACACACATTCTCTCTTTCTGCTCACTCCCTGAAAGACTCTCTACTGACAAGACACATGGAACTACGCTAGTGCCCTGAGCTGGAGAAGTCACATGGAGACCCCTGCCAGCGCTGAGATGCTTACACCACCACTGGATCCACAAGACTTCCCACCCACTGGCCGGTGATCTTCCTGCATTCAGCGTCATGGCATGTGTTTCCTGAGTCTGAAGAGGACTTTATAGATTGGTATCGGACATATGGGCTGATATTGGATTTATGGACTAGATCTGGACTGGCTGGGATGTTTTCTCAATATTCAACTGCTCTTGTATACAAAGCTCTTTCTTAGACACATATGAGTGTGTATGGATTTGTTTCTCTAGTGCACCCAGACTAACACAGTGTGTATTCCACAAGGTCAGCAGCTTGAAACCGACCGCCGCACTACACGAGAAAGATGAGACTCTCCTCCCGGAAAGAGTTAGAGTCTTAGAAACCCCCAGGAGCAGTTCTACGTTGTCCTTGTGAGTCAGCTGCAAGTTGGTGGCAAGGCGTCGAGCTTTGTTTCAAAGAAAAAGGCCTGAGCAAAGTGGCCACGTTTGGAACATACTGTCCTAATACTCCACAAGTCCAATGATAAGGGATCAGAGGAAAGCAGTTTTCGGAGATCTCCAAAGGGATTGAGCACATAGTGGGCCTGCCTGTGTGGTGCCCAGGAACAACTGCATTTATCAGGGTTTATCAGTCCGCTGGCAGAGGTGGGATGACATGGCAGCGAGTGGCACCGGACCATCAGGACATCATCACGTTGGTGAGCGCCGGGCAGGGGAAGGTAGAGGCACTCATCTGAATCCCGACCCACCCATGTCGGGAAATAGCATGGCTGTTGTGTTCTTCTCCATGGGGCTCCTTCCCGCGCCTAGAGTCTGGTGCCACAGGAGAGAAGGGCCAGCCGAGCCCAGACAAATTCTACCAAGCATTCAGATTAGAAGCATCAAGAGCAATACATCAAATTCCCTCAAAAATCTCCGACCAAAAAGGTCATCTTAGCTACATCTTAGTTCTGAGCACCCTGCCCAAGCCCCTGCTTCGTGGGCCTGGTAGACTGGTAAGCCGGGCACACAGCCACCAACGCTTGGGCTCTTGTCTCCCTGACGTTCTGTAGCACACCAGGGAAGGATGTACGACCTTTGCTCCTCCTTGGGACTGGGAGACCTTGCCTGGCGCCCTGATGGAAGTTCTCCCAAAAAGCAGCTGCGGGTGGGAGGGAAGGCAGCAGTTCCTGGCCAGTAAGTAAGGCTCTACTTTCCATTTCAAGCATTGGAATGGGGCCCAACCTAACGAGCTTCCAATGTCTGAGGCCTGTTCAAAGCTCTATATCCTCTTGATCTACCCTGATTATTTAGCTTAAAGGGTTTTTGACGGAATAGCACAGTCTATGGCTTTCCTGTGATGCCAGGGCACCTGTGCTCCATCATCATCATGACCTCCTTCCTCTTCCTGCCCAGGGAGAGAGCAATAGCCAAAGCTCCACTTGGCAGCTTGTGTTCATTTTCTCTCTCACTGATCAGCCTCGACATGTGTGGTGGGAGAGTAGGGGCCTCTTGTTGCCTTTCCCCTCTCCCACCACTTGGGCAGGAGGAGCGTTGGATGCCAGGTTGCAGGGAGTCATCTTTTTGCTCCTCATCCTGGCCCCTGTGACCTCTGTCCTCTCTCTTCCAGAAGGCCAGGTCTATCAGCATTCTAGCTAAATCCCCAAGAACTTGTGACAGGTATGAGATTTTAGTTGACTTGCACACTCACTCCCACCGTTTCACGGGGACTGGCAGAAGCCAGGGGATTCCGGGGGTGGAGAAGGAGGACTTGGTTACCCTGGCACAGCAGGAAGCGTCGTGAGTTTCATCTTCACATCCGTTCCCCTTGTCCATGCAGCCCTCTAAGGGCAGTCCAGACGGACTGCTGTGCAGGCAGTGGGTTAGCCTGAAGGAGCTCACCCTTGCTGCTGTTCCGATGCACCGCAGCCAGACGTGCCGCAGGGCAGGGTCCTGTGCCACCCTCACCACCCTTATGTTTGAGCCCATGGTTGCCACCACTGCGTCAACCTGCCTTGTGGAAGGGCTTCCTCTCTTACACTGCCCTGCTCCTTCAACGTGCGTGAGGTCTTTTTCCAGGTGCTGGTCTCTCCTGACAACATGATCAAAGTATGTGAGACAAAGTCTCGCCCTCCTTGCTTCTAAGGAGCATTCTGGCTGTACTTCGCAGGCAGATCTCTTTGTTCTTTCGGCAGCCCATGATAGTTTCCACATTCTTCGCAGCACCTCAGTTCCGACACATCGATTCTTCTTTGGTCAACCATAGCTAGTGTCCAATGTTCACATGCATCTGAGGTGACTGAAAATACCAGGGCCTGGGCCACACGTGCCTTAATCCTCAGAGTAACCCCCTTGCTTTTCAACGTTAAAGAGGTCTTGACCCTCCGAGTTTGTACCTCAAATGAGTTAGCGAAGGACATGGACCTACGTGCAGTCTCCATAAGGAATTCACTCCTTACACGCAGCCTTGCTACAAACCTCGTGCTTTTGAGCTCATTCAGTAGTAGGCACTTAAGACCCCATGTATTTGCCACAGTCTTAGTTCTGCCATAGTGAATGTTATTGAATTTTGTGCCCGTGTCTGGCCTTCATGGTTTTCTTCAACCTCATTCAGTTTGTTTCTTTTTTATTTCTCCAAACTGTTTTTCACCTGTTTTAAAAATATGTGTAAGTAAGGGGGAAAAATAAAGAGGACCTGATGCAAAAAAAAAATATGTGTAAGTGAACATGCCACGTGAGACAGTTAGATTTTCTATCGGCTCGCACCTATGCCAAAGTGTCCACACTGTCGATCGGGTCACAGCCTCACGATGCCTCCAGGGAGGTGGTGCTTTTTTATAAGAGTGACACTGGGAACTTTGCTTCTCTCTGCCCCTTTGCCTTCTAGCTTGCTTCTGCACTGCGTCTGCCTCCAAGTGCAGGCCCATGTGGCTCATTGACATGGGGAGCCAACACATGAGCGCTCACTACCCTGTCATGTTCCCACTGACCTTGGATCTATTGGACTCTGCACCCAGCGGCTCTCATCCTGTGGGTCTCGACCCCTTTGGGGGTCGAACGACCCTTTCACAGGGGTCACCAGGTTCATAACAGTAGCAAAATGACAGTTATGAAGTAGCAGCGAAAATAATTTCATGGTTGGGGGGTCACCACAACATGAGGAACTGTATTAAAGGGTCATGGCATTAGGAAGGCTGAGAACAACTGACCTTCAGCTATATGAGTCTAAAGAGGGGCCCAGCGAGCATCAGACCCGGGGACTTGAATTGGACTGGACTGGGCTGCTTTCTCGATATAAAGTTATTTCTTATACATACACAAGTGTCACTGGTTTTATTTCTCTAGACAACAAAGGCCAACACACCATGTATTTTGCTCTAAATAGATTTCACATAGAGGAAGATTCCCCTTATCTCAATAGTGTTTAAAATTATATACCACTGGCTAGTTTAATGACACTATTGTTAGATTGACCACTGAAGACATCATGGAGTTTACTTATATTATCTCTCAAAGGGCTGGTAATCCTACCATTGATGTGGAACAGGGATATATATATAATGAATTTTGATCTCACACTTAACTGTAAGACCTAACCTAAAAACAAACAGTTCTTACGACGCAGCCCTGCTCATGAAGTGATCACTGAAGTGGGTCCCATAGCAAAATGGGATGAAGAAATCAGGCAGTGCTTAGCTATCAGAAAGAAGAGCATCTGGGATGTCTTAAAAACTTGTCTTAAAACAAGCAGTCATCCAAGTGAGGTGTCAGCTAAGTTCACATGGAAGAAGCACACCAGCTAAGTGATTCAAGGATTGTAAATAATAAAATCCAAGCTCAGAGGAGGGAATTGTATTGGAGTTTAACCCCGTTTACAGAAGGCTATGGATGACAGTTAAAGCCCAAAATCCATTTGTAGAGTCCCCACATGAATTAAGCTGCCATTGAATTTCCTCAGATCATTGTTCAAAAATGTGAATAGCTTTGCCCTCAGGCAGAATGCATTGGAAAATGAATTGACACAGACATAATTAGGTAAAACGTTACACGTTTCTTCTACTTGAGCCCTTGGTATCACCTCCTCATTTTCCCCTCCCTCCCCACCCCCCTCCTCACAAACCCTTGATAATTTATAAATTATTATTATTATGTCATATCTTACACTGCCTGACGTCTCCCTTCACCCGCTTTTCTGTTGTCCATCCTCCAGGGAAGGGGTTATATGTAGATCCTTGTGATCAGTTCCCCCTTTCTACCCCACCTAGCCCTTCCCCTCCTGAGATCGCTACTCTCATTATTGATCCTGAGGGGTTTATCTGTCCTGTATTCCCTGTGTTTCCAGTTCATATCTGTACCAGTGTACATCCTCTGGTCTAGTCAGATTTGTAAGGTAGAATTGGGATCATGATAGTGGGGGAGGGAAGGGGAAGCATTAAAGAACTAGAGGAAAGTTGTATGTTTCATCATTGCTATACTGCACCCTAATTGGCTCGTCTCCCACGACCCTTCTGTAAGTGGATGTCCAGTTGCCTACAAATGGGCTTTGGGTCTCCACTCTGCACTTCCCCTCATTCACAATGATATGATTTTTTCTTTGATGCCTGATACCTGATCTCTTTTACATCTTGTGATCACACAGGTTGGTGTGCTTCTTCCATGTGGGTTTTGTTGCTTCATAGCTAGATGGCCACTTATTTATCTTCACGCCTTTAAGACCCCAGATGCTATATCTTTTGATAGCCAGGCACCATCAGCTTTCTTCACCACATTTGCTTATGCACCTGCTTTGTCTTCAGCAATCATGTCAGGAAGGTGAGCATCATGGAATGCCAGTTTAATAGAACAAAGTGTTCTTGCATTGATGGAATACCTCAGTGGAGGCCCAGTGTCCATCTGCTACCTTAATACTAAACCTATAATTATATGCACATAGATTTATTTCCCTACCATCATATATAAATATATTTACATATGTACATGCCTATATGTAGACCTCTATAAATGCCCTTTGTCTCCTAGTTTTTCCTCTATTTCATTTTACTTTCTTCTTGTACCACTATCATGCTCAGCCTTCATTTGGGTTTCAGTAATTCCTCTCGGTTACATTGCCCTTGAACAAGCCCTACCAGGTCTCCTACACCTTCCTTGCCATTGATTTTGAGTCACTTCTTGTTTCCTTGTCCCTGGGTTTGTTAACACCCACTTCCTTTCCTCCACCTCCCGTTCTCCTATGTCCCCCCAGAACCATCGGCCCCATAGTTTTCTCCTCCATATTGTTTATCCCGCCTACCTTCTATAATAATATGCACAAAAATCAAGACAGAGTAAAACAAAGCAACAAAAGAAAATAAAACAAAACAACCAACATCAAAAAGCCAATGACAAAACAAAAAAAAGAAAGAAAAACCTGTAAATAGTTCAGGGTCTGTTTGTTGACCTTTAGGAGTGTTTTCTGGTGGAGTTTCATGGGGTGCCATCGCCTGGCCCCAAAGTCTATTTTTGCCACTCCCTCAGAACTTCTTTGCTCTGCTCCCTTTGCTGTTCTGTTGCATGCCCTTAGTGTTTTGCCTCGGTGTAGTGGGTCAAATTTGGCGCAATTCCCACACTGTGTCTCCAGTGTTGTTCCTTGTGGGGGTATGGGTCAGTGAGGGTTATCATGTCTCGTAGCAGGGCCTATCATATGGTTCTCCCTGTGCATTGGCTGCTCTGAGCAGAAATATTGTCCTCAAGGCTTGTTAGGCCAAGATGTGTTCTACTCTCTCTTCCTCCCCCTTCATTTGCGCCTGTGTGCTCTTATCAGACATGCCTCTCTCCCTGAGCTGTAGTTTCAGTGTTGTCCTCTGAAGTAAATTCTTCTGGGGGGATTGGGGCTGGCCGCTCAGACCTCTCTACTGGTTCTCTGCTTAATGCCGGCATGTTGCATTCACATCTTTGAGCACCGGGTTAAAGTCTAGTCCCTCTTTTCCTGTGGAGATATAAACAATACCCTCCCCTCAGCAGACTAAATCATGAGCATTTTTAATGTATTTATTACCCATTTGAACGTCATTTTGAAGCATTTTATTCATGTACTTTGTCCATTTTTTAATTAGGTTATTTTTTTCTTACTAAGGTATTAAAGTTTTCTATAGATTTTAGAGATTACTTGTACATTGTAGCATTGCTAAAGATTTTTTTCCATGAGTTCTCTTTTTACTTTTTAAATTATTATTAAAAAATCATTTTATTGGGGGATCTTAACAGCTCTTTTTAAAAATCATTTTATTGTGGGCTCATACAACTCTTATCACAATCCATACATACATCAATTGTGTAAAGCACATTAGTACATTCATTGTCCTCATCATTCTCAAAACATTTGCTCTCCACTTAAGCCCCTGGCATCAGTTCCTCATTTTCGCCGCCCCCCACCACTCCCCAATTAGGTAAAATTTGTTTTCCCTTTTGACTCAATTTTAATTTGTTCTAGTTTTTATTATTTTCTACTTTGAGGAGGATTGAGGCTTTTCTGTGTTTTATTTTGTCATTTTTGTTGAGGGAGTTTGTATACTTTTCTTTGTATGAAACCCAGCATAGGGCAATCTATGGAGACAGTACCTAGATTAATAGTTTCTTAGGGCTACAACAAAGTAGGCTACATGAAAATGGGGGGCTAATAACAATGAGCACAAAAATTTTTTAAAGTTCAAAAATTGATTATGGTGGTGACTCTACAACTTAAGAAATACTTAAACCACTGAATTGTATGGTACATGAATTATATGTCAAAAAACTGTTATATATATGAATATGAGTTTCGCTGGGTTTGCTTCTTTAGAGGACTCAACTTAAGACAGACAGTAGTGTTAACTAAACCCCAGAAGATCCAAAAACCAAGTGACTTGCCCAACTCATAGCCATCATGTAGGACAAAGTAGACCCTTCCCTGTGGGATTTCCAAGGCTTGAATGTTTACCAAAACAGACTGCTACATCTTTCTTCCAGGGACGAGCTGGTGGGCTTGACCCACTGGTCTTTTGTTTAGCAGTCCAGTGTTTAACCCACTGCACCACGGGGGCTCCTTTTGCTCTTGGAGAGAAGTTTTTAAACAATGGATTAATAAACCCCTCTCACATCCCTCAGAAGATTCCTATCCTTAGCCCTGGACTACTGACCTAGAAGTTTACCACTTGAAGCCCCTGCATGGTGCCATGAAAGAAAGGCCAGGTGATGTGCTTCCTTTAAGATTTTTGTCCTGACCTTAACATAGCCAAGAGATCACTATGGTGCGGTTCCACTCTGCCATGGGTTGGATTTGATTGTAGAGCAACAGGTGGGTTTTTGGTTCCCGTCCTGCAGGGGTGCCATTCACAGCACCCAGCAGATTCTTCTGCCAGTCTCCAGGAGTGATCATCTTAGGAACATACCTTGGACTCTCTTTCCCTCCTTCATGTTCCACGCTTTCTGGTCTCCAACTCCTGCTTCTTGGAATCCTTTCTCCAAAAAACCCCTTTGTACAACAGAATTTGTCTCAGGGATGAGAGTTGGACTGGAGAAACAGCAAATATGTGTGTATTACCAGCTGCCAAATATTTTGATTCTCACTCCAGATTTAATTTAAGATCCTATGGTACCTTTCATATGCATCAGATTTTGTAGTAAGGAAAAAAAAGGTAAAGAAATGTTGTTTTGTACTTGTTCTCTAGAGAAGCAAAACCAATGATGTACATATGTGTACATAGAGAGAGAGATTTCTATCAAGAAAATGGCCACACAGTTGTAGAAGCAGCAAAATTCAAATGCAGGCAGGTTCTAAGTCCATGGATCAGATGTTAGCTGGAGGCTTCTCCTGACTCTTGTAGCTAGCTGTGGGGACTGATGAGCCCGAGATCAGCAGGAAGGCCACAGGTTGATGCTTGCAGAGGTGAATTAATACAAGGTCAGCATGTCAGGCTTGTGAACAGAGAATCAAATGGATCCAGAGTCAGTAGGTTATTAATATGGCAGGCAGTTGACTCAAGTCCAAAGAGAACTATGAGACAGATGCAGGATCCAGACCCAGCAAAAAGCAAGCAAGCTTTTCCATTGTGTCTACTTATATTGGAAGCAGACTGCACCTCCAGGATGATTAATTGATTAAAGGTGTTGTGTTCGACCCTAATCTTACCCATTATGGAGGCTTACAACTGATTGGCTGTGATTATATTATATTGTGTTAGATTAGCTCATGAGAATTACTAGGTGTTAACTGGAACTGGCAGTAACTGGCAAACAACTGGGCCTAGCCAAAACTTTAATATAGCCCAAAGGCTTTAAAAAAAGAATGGATTATGTGCACTTTTGTCATTTTCATACAATGGTTCCCCTGTAGTTGGTTAAAATGAATGATCTCCACCATTAAAACAGATGAATCTCTCAAACACAATGTTGAACAAAGAAAATAACCAGCTGATAAATAATATACTTTGACTCAAAACATATAAAATCAAAAACAGAAAACTAAGCAATATATTATTTGGAAATACATATCTATGGTTTTCCATAAAATACATAAGAAACAAATGCAAAGGGAACAATGTAATGACCTAATTCAGGATGAATTACTTTGAATGTGGGAAGACAGAGGAGTGCATGAGGGGCACACCTAGGCCTCAGGACCGTCGGCAATTCCATTTTAAGAGTTTATCATTGTTCTTATGGCGCACATTTATTTTATATTTTTAGGATGAATAAAATATTTCATAAGAAAAAAGGCTTCAAAGAGAGAGAAAGACACAAAAGCTGGGAGACAGGCAAGCCATCGGAAGGCTTGATAAGATGTTTAAGTTGCTGAATGCAAAAATGATGATATGTGAAGCCCCACCAAGTTCACAATTGAAAGTTAATTTTTAAAAGAGAAAAATGCAGAGAGAAAGAAAAAGGGAAAAGCAAGGGTTGAAATTCTTCCACTGTCCTAATAACGGAATTACTAGGTCTTGGGTCTGCTCTTTCCTGTGAAGGTCAGCAAAGCACAAACAGCACTGTCTGGAAGAGGAGGCCTAGGCGTAATGCCTTCTCTTCAGTGTCCCCAGCCCTCTCTGTCACTGGCCATGCTGGGGGCGGGGGGGGGGGTGCTGCTGGAAGGCAGCCGCTGGTATTTTCAAATGGCAGCAGTGTCATCAGAGTGTAACAGTTTTCAGCAGAGCTCCCAGACAACAAAGGAGGAGGAGGTTGTCCCCTTCCAAGGAATTAGCTGCTGAAAACCTTATGGATGGCATGAAAACATCGTGGGTACTGAAAAGCTCACGAGAAGCAGCAGAACATTGTCATATTGGTGCCAGAAGATGAGCCCCTCAGGTCGTCCCCCAACAATGGCTGCAAAAGTGGGTTCAAGCAGACCCACAGTTGTGGAGATGGGCAGGACTGGGCCAGTGCTCGATTTGTGGTACATAGGGTCACAATGAGGGAGACCCAACTCCGTGGCACCTAACAACAAGTTTTACTTCCTTTGTCAGTCTCTGTCAGTTCCTTTGGAATGCTTACAGAGGGGCGCCGCTGCAGACCTGGTTGCTCATCGTAAGGGGTGGAGCCCAGAAGCACTGGCATCAGCATTATTGGAAATGCTCCCTGCCCCAGAATCCCAGGATGGCACACTGACTGCTATCCAGAAGGTTGGGGTGCAAACCCACCCAGAGACACCTTAAAAGGTCACCCTGGTGATGTGCTTCTGAAAGATCCGCCTTGACCAGCCCTGCTCTGTACACATGGGCTTTGCCATGAGTTGAAGTCCAGGGGACAGCAACCAACAACAGGACACCCCCCTCCCCCAGACCCACAGAACAACAATCTGGATTTTAACAAGATTCTAAGTTGCTCTGGATCATATTAACATTTGGCGTAGTGGTTACCTGTTGGGCTGCTAGCTGTGAGAATGGCAGTTTGAAACCACCAGTCACTCCGCAGAAGCAAGATGAGATTTTCTATTCCACTAAAGAGGTACAGTCTCAGAAACCCACGGGGAAATTCAGTAAGTTTGGTTTTTGGTTTAATCCAGAAGTCCTGTGGGTCCACGTGCAGAAAGTAGTATCTCACATCAGATTTAGATAGCTAGAAATCTCAAAAAACCACTGCCATCAAGTTGATTCTGACTCATAGTAACCCTGCCCCTTTGGATTTCTGAGACTGTCATGCTTATGAAAGTAAGAAAGCCTCATCTTTCTCCCTGAGAGTGGATGGTGGGCTTGAAATGCTGGACTTAAGTTAGCAGCTTAATCTGTTACTCATTATGCCTCCAAGCTTCTTGATTGATCGCTATCATCAAGTCAACTCTTATTCACAGAGACTTCATACAACAGAGCAAAAGTGTATGGGATCCACTGTCATCCTCAGGATCATCGGCAGGTTGAGTCTAGTGTTGTGGCTACTGGGCCATTCGGTTTCACCTAGGATCTCCCTCATGCTCGCTGGTCTTACTCATCAAACGATAATGACTTCCTACAGCGATCAATCCTCCTAATCTCATATTCAAACTAAGCAAACCAGACAATTGTGATCCTTAAATTTTTCATTGACTAATTTTTGGAAGTAAATCACCAGCTCTTTCTTTCATCCTACTTTTTCTTAATCTGAAACCTACCTACCATGGATAACCCTGCTGGTATTTGAAATACTGGTATCAACATTTCCAGGATTACAACTACATCCTAGTAGACAGGTAGAGGAGCATCAGCTTTAGACAGGGCAAACCCATCAACTATTCAGTGAGAGAAAGATCAAAATCTTGGAGCCTAGCCAATTCTACTCGGTCCTGTAGGGTCATTAAGAGTTGGAATTGAGTCAAGCCCATGTGTACATTTGTTGTCATCAGTGCTTGACACAATGGATGGATGTATGAATTGTGATGAGTTGTACGAGCCCCCAATAAAATGTACAAACGTGCTTGATACAATTGATGTATGGATTGCTGTAAGAGCTGTAAGAGCCCCAATAAAATGATTTATTAAAAAAACAGAGTTGGAATTGACTTGATGGCAATGGGAACCCAAACCTGGAGCCATTGGGTAGTGCAAATGATTAAACACACTCCACCTAATAAGTGAAAGAGTGGTGGCTCCTATCCCAAGGGCACGTGGACCCATAGGGCTTCTGGTGCGTTGGAAGAAAGACCTGGTAATTGACTTCAGAAAAAGTAGCCGTTGAAAACACCAAGGAGTACAATTCCACTCGACATAGAGTCACCTCGAATTTAAACCCACCTGACAGGAGAGGATAGCATGCGGGCTTAACTGTAGTGGAACTTCCTCTCCCCTCCCCCTTTGTTTGGCCTGCAGACCTGCAGGCAGGAGAGACGGGATGTATTTGTACATTGTCTCCTTGCACAGGAGCCTGGCAGTTCTATCCTGTCCTATAGGGTCTCTACAAGTCAGCATCAACTCCTAGCAATGAGTTTGGGTTGGGGGGCTCCTCCCAAGCGGTGAAGGAGCCCTGATGGCTTAGTGGATACACAGTGGGCTGTTAACTGCAAAGTCAGCAATCCGAGACTACCAGCTGATCCGCAGGACACAGATGGGGCTTTCGACTCCTGTAAACAGTTACAATCTCGGGAACTCACATAGTCAGTTCTGCACTGTCCTATAGAGTCACTATGAGTGGGCATCGACTCAATCGCAGCGAGTTGTTTTTTGTGTCCTACCCCAGGATGTGCTCGCGTGCAGCACTCCCATCCAGTCAGCACAAGCACGCTGAGCTTTCCCTAAACACCGAGGCATAATGTGGTCGCGCGGCCAGTGGCCCGGCTCCAATGCTCAAAAAGCAGACGGTGTACTTGATACACACACCAAAGGAGTAATTGCAAGTCTGGCGAATCTTTGAAAGACAGCAGAAGTGGAGATCAAGAGGAGTCAGGGAAGCATGTCTGGGAAGCATGCTGTTTAAGCTTAGAGAAGACATGTGTGGGTTGAGTATCCGCCAGTTCACAGAGGTCTTAGATATGTATGTTTGTATCACCAAGGCCCCCACTTCTTGGCATGCAATAACTGTTAAATACATGTGTGTTGAATGCATGGTTTCTGGCATGTTTTAGGTATCTCTCCTCCGGAATTGGAAATAGTCTAAGTTTTCTTTCCCTTAATTGGGAAATAAAGAGCCTGGTGGTACAGTGGGTTAAGTGTTGGGCTGTTCGTTGGAAGGTCAGGGGTTTGAACCCACCGGCTACTCTGCTGGAGAAAGATGTTGCAGCTGGCGTCTGTTACGATGATGGCTCCATGGGGCAGTTTCACTATGTCCTATAGGGTCGCGGTGAGTTCGAATCTCCCCTCTGGTGGTGGGTTTGATGGAGAAATGAGAGGACAGGGAGGAAACAGACTCGGGTGCAAATTGTCGCTGTGAGCGGGCCTGCAGAATTGATTGACACGACTTTCCCTCCCTGTCGCCACCTGGCAGTTTCTTCTGTTCTGCATAATTTTCAGTTTGGGCTTCAAAACCAAGCTGTTCCTTATTCTGAAGTCCTTGGTCTGCTGTGAAACTAGCATTTAGTTTCTTTCACAGCATATCCTATTAGGTCATGGAAATTCACAGTTAGATCAGACCAGTATATAGCAAATTTTAAACTTTCACTGCCCATTTTATTTTGTAGTGTTGCAAAATGTTATGCAACATCAACTTTTAAACAGACTTTTCAAAACACAATGCTATTGAAAAATCATATCATTGTGAATGAGAGGGAGTGCAGAGTGGGGACCCAAAGCCCATTTGTAGGCCACTGGACATCGTCTTACAGAAGGGCCTCAGGGAGGAGACGAGCCAGTCATGGCACGATGTACCAACAATGAAACATGCAAGTTTCCTCTAGTTCCTAAATGCTTCCTCCCCACCAACTGTCATGATCCCAATTCTACCTTATAAGTCTGGCTAGACCGGAGGGTGTGCACTGATACAGATAGGAACCCAAAACACAGGGAATCCAGGACGGAGGAGTTCTTCAGGTCCAGTGGTGAGAGTGGGGATACTGGGAGGGTGGAGGGAAGGTGGGGTGGAAAGGGGGAATTGATTACAGGGCTCTACATATAACCTCCTCCCTGGGGGACAGACAACAAAAAGTGGGTGAAGGGAGACGTAAAACAGTGTAAGATATGACAAAATAATAATTTATGAATTATGGAGGGTTCATGAGTGATGGGGGAGTGGGGAGGGAGGGAAAAATGAGCTGATATTAAGGGGCTCAAGTAGAAAGCAAATGATGATGGAAACAAATGTACAAATGTGCTTGACACATGGATGGATGTATGGATTGTGATAAGCATTGCACAAGCCCCCCAATAAAATGATTTTTTTTTAAAGTAAAGCAAACAGGAATGATAGGCACAAGAGACACAACAGTGGGAAAAAAAAGCATTCTGGCTATACTTCTTCCAAGACAGATCTCTTAATATTACTGTCACCCTACGGTATGTCTAACCACTTTCTCAGCATACAGATTGAATAAGTATCATGAGAAGAACCATGATACACACCTTTCTTGACTTTAGAGCACGCAGTATTCCCTTGTCCTCTTTTCAAAACTACCTCTTTATCATTATACAGGCTTTTCATGAGCACAGTGTTCTGGGAATTCCCATTCTTCTTAAGGTTATCTATAGTTCTTTTTGGTCCTCATAGTCAAGTGACTTTGTATAGTCAATTAAAAACTAGGAAATATCTCTCCTTTCTGTCCAGGTCCATCTGACAACAGCAGTTATATCCCTTGACCTCTTAATGAATCCAATCTGAATATCTGGCAGCTTCCTGTCGATGTACTGCTGCAACCAAAATGTGCTTTAGGAGCAAGGATGGCGAGACTTTTTGTCACGTGCTTTGGACCTGTTATTAGAAGAGACCAATCTGTGGAGAAGGACATCGTGCTTGGCAAAGCAGAAGGAGGAAGTGCCTCAACAAGAGGAATTGACACAATGGCTGCAACAATGGGCTCAAACGCAACAGCAGTGATGAGGCTGGTGCATAGTGTTGCTCTGAGTCAAGAGTCACTCAGCAGCACCTAACAATAACAGGCCTCTCACCTTAGAAACTGATGCAGAGATTGGAGGAGCTCTGGGACTAGTACTACAAAATGCACTACCCATCCACTGCCATCAAGTCCTTTCCAGCTCACGGCGACCCCGGGGGGAGCAGGTTGTCTCATTTCTCTCCTGAAGAGCAGCTGGTGGGTTTGGATCTCAGACTGTGTGGCTGGTAGTCCAACACTTACCAGGCAGCACCACTGAGGTTTCATAAAGTTAGTAGAGTACTGATTATTCTTTATAGATAAAGAGATACAAAGAGTTTCAGCTCCTTAATCACATGACTCAGCTAACCCAAAGACTCTGTGTGTGCGCATCTATCAGGTACATTGTTTTGAGGTGGTTTATAGTTAGTGTATTACTCTGGGTACTTTAGAGAAACAAATCCACAGGAACTCATTATAAGAGAGAGTTTTATATAAAGGGTAAGTGCACATCAAGAAAACATCCCAACCCAGTGCTGCCCAAGCCCACAAGTCCAACATTAACCCATTCACTCATATGTCCAACACCAATCCACAAAGTCTTCCTCCCTCTCCCAAAACAGAGGCAACAATGCTGACTGCAGGAGGAAAGCCGAGTCAGTGAACGTGTAAGCATCTCAGCACTGGCAGGGGTCTCCACACGGCTGCTCCAGCACCCAGGGCTGCATCGGGGTAGGTCCATGTGGGTAGGCTTCTCCTTGGGGATGTCTTGCAGGAAATCACCCTTGCCAGCTGAAGCAGGGAATGGCTTAGGCAGTTGCACCCTGATGCGACCATCACAAAGCAAGAGACCCAAGAACTAGAAAGGCAAGGCTCACCAAGCCATTTATCTCTCTGCCCTTCAATTAACCCCACATGTATTTATTGGCCAGGTTGGCACAATAAACTAACTCAATCCACCCTTTGCCAACCTGGCACCTGTACATAATTCTTTAGCTTCACAATTGCAATTAAGTAACACCTACACCTTAACCGTATAATCTTGTGAATTCCACCCCCACCTATGAAAGTTTGTAAGCCAACCACTCTATGTCTTTATCTCCCCCCAATTTTGCGTATCCAATTTATATAGTGCTGACTACATCAACCCAGTTCTCTGAGAAGACAATCATATTTTTCAACATGAAGAGTCTTCATTCCAGTTGGAACCTTGAGAAGTCTGCATCCATAAGCAAAGTCAAATCCGGGCAGGCCATCCATAAAGTCACCAACAATATGCACCAGTTCACAGGCTCAAAAATCTCCAGCTGGTCGGGTTCTGGTCAACTCAATGTGGGCTGCCTCACTCAACCTCCACAAGGTGCCCATTGGTCGCCTTAGACCACGGGCTTTCACCAATACTCAACAAGCCTAGCCCCCTAGTGCTAGGTCATGAACCTTAGGCCAGTCAACCCTTCAACCCACTCTCGTCTTCTTTTTGTCCTGTAAACCAAGTCCACAGGTGTCAGTGGCCAAACTCAACCCGTCTCTTTATTGCAGCATTTCTTCCATTTCCACTCAACAAGTAGATCCATGTGGTCACCTAGCAAGCATTTCCGCCTGCTCTCAGGTTTCCTTTAACATTCAGTCCCAGAGGGGAGTCTTCTTCATGGTTCCAGATTTTTTCCAGCTTCTGAAAAAGGCCATTGTTTCCTGAGTACTCCAAAGCACTGGGTGGGGCATATCTTTTCAAAGCTTTTTTACAGGCATGGCTTAAACCCATCTAAAGATCACATTTTAATGGCTGAAGCAAGTGGACTTATAAACTTTCTATTTTCCTACTTCCCATATTTTCCCCAGAAAAACAGCCGAGTAAACAGTGTGGCTTTATGTGACCTCTGGCTAGACAAAGAAGAAAAACTTCCATGAGGGAGAGGTAAAATGAATATCTACTCTCTATCTTATGATTTGTTTCTCCAGTACCCCACTCCCAAGGCACCATAATGTGTCAGTCTGGGTACTTCAGAGAAACAAGTCCACAGACACTCATATATAAGAGGGAGTTTTATATGAAGGTTAAGTGAGCATCAAGAAAACATCCCAACCCAGTGCTGCCCAAGCCCACAAGTCCAACATTAACCCATTAACCCATATGTCCAACATAAGGTGACCAGATTTTAACATTGGTAAAGCGGGACCCCATTGACCGATGGGGGGGGCGGCGAAACTTGATTAAAAATTTGGTCTATATGGAGCAACAAAAATTTTCATAGAATGCAAAAAATAGTATTGTAACATTTTTTAAAAATTTCAACATAAGTACAATTTACAAATATAATACATTAAATATGTATAGTATTATGTCATTCTTTGGCATATTTCTCATTTGAGTTAGTTTTTTTAGTAGATTGCTTCATTTAAAAGGTCATGAAAATTTCACAAGAATTTGTTAAATTATATTTCATACATAAAATGGCTTTCAAAGTCTTAACACTTAATTGTGATTTTTGTGATGTCCACATTTTATTTACTGTAAATGCGTTCAGTTGCAGCATTAGTTCCTGATAAGGACAGTGCGTATTCCACAATTTTTAGTGCATTATTGTATGGAACATGGTTTGTTTCAAAATGAGGAATTATTTCTAACCATTTCTTCTCTATTGTGATTTTTGCTGATGCCCAAGATTTAACCTTTTCCTTGTCAATATATTTTTTTAATAATGATACCTCATTAAAAAGATCATTTTTTTGGTAAATATTACTATATGGGAAATTTTGAGTAATATGATCAAGTGATTTTTGCACATCATTCCAATTAAGTTCTTGTTTTAATGTAACCCAATGAGAATGTTTAATATCATTGTAATGTACTGTCCATGCTTCTAAATAATCTATGCAGTTACTATAGAACTTTTTAACATGATTCATGATATCTGCACCTTGTTCTTCCAGCTGGCTTATACTATTACGGATAGTTAACGGAAGAAAATTATTTTCTAACCACTCGCCATTGAAATTTTAAATTATTAACTTCGTTTGCTACTTCGATTACCAAAATTTTGTCACCTTCAATAAGTTTTATAGCATTTTGAAAAAGGTTGCTTGATTGTGTACAAACTCTAGCCAAATTTTTGAAGATTCTTTTTCAAAAAACTCTTCTAAAATTCTAGGATATTTATACTGTGATAGAAAGTAGGATTTCAAAAGATCTTATTTTCAAAATTCTTTCAACAGCTGGCCAAAGAGCTAACCAGCGTGTTTTACTGTTTCCAAGTATTTTCTGATATTTGACTTACGCAGTTTCACAAAATTCTTTAAGCATTTCAATGTGCACAATGTATATATTGAAATAAGAATATATCTTAATAACAATATTTTCCACATCTACGGGCAACAAATCAGCAGCTGTTAGAATGGCATTATGTATTATGTGCACTGTACAACTAACACCAATAATGTTTTGATTAAGGTTTTTGTTTAATTTATTAAAAATATTATTTGTACCTCTTCTCATTTTTCCGTCAAAATTTGCGTTCATGTTGTCTGCACAATATGCAATCATTTTATATTTCAAATTGCTTTTTCCAAAATATTAATAATGGAACTTGTGTTGGACAGGGTTCTCTAGAGAGACAAAACCAGATTGCTAGTAATTATATATAAATATATTTATAAAGATAGATATATAACACAAGAAATGAACCGTTAAATTATATACAGATAGCTAATACAAGAAATTAACAGTTAAATTATAAATTATAAATCAATGAGACACTAACAGTCCTTTAAGTCTTGAGAGCCGCCAGTCTCTTTCTGTAGAGAGAGCTGGGCTATATATACCCAGGCAGCAAACAGCAAGGCAGGTCACCAACTGTTGGTCCCAGCTCCAGAGATGAAACATTCCAATCGTGTGGGCTTAAAGGGACCTTAACTTAACTAGTCCACAGGCTAGGCATCCCACAGGTAGTGTCCACTTTAAATTGAGGCACAGAACAAGCAAGGCAGCCACACACAGGTCCGATGATTAAAGAATGAGAGACAAGCAAGGTGAGGCTCACCGAGCCATTTATCTCTCCGCCCTTGAATTAATCCCACTTGTGTTTATCGGCCAGGCTGGCACAATAAACTATCGCAGAACTGAAAATTATTTCAGAAGTTTCACCGGGCTCAGAAATGAAATCTAAAATTCTAATTTTTATTCCAGTTTCCGAATCAAAAATCTAATAATGGTTGGAAATAATTTTATATCCTTATGGTTAGATTGGTCTGACCATCAGAAAGCAAGAGACCCAAGAACTAGAAAGGAGAGTTTCACTGAGCCATTTATCCTTCCGCCCTTCAATTAACCCCCATGTGTTTATTGGCCAGATTGGCACAATAAACTAACTAAAAACCTCAATCAGTATCAACAGATCCCAATCAATTAAGAAGTCAGTTTGTATAACTCATGGATTGCTGCTCGCAGTTGGACTATACTCACGTGAACTCCTCATATCAACAGTGTCTGAAATCCTGTCACTGGAAAAATTAGTCATGTCATCACTGCAATCACCTTTTGCCCCAGGAGGATGACAACGATTGTCTTTGTTTGTTTGTTTTTGTTGTTGCTCTTGTGGGGTTTTGTTTTTGTCCTAATATGACCACCAAATAAACCAGAGTTGTTCATAATCCATGGAGAAGCAGATGGATTCTGGGCTCCTAATCCCAATCAATCCAAGAACAGTTAGTTCTTGTAACATGGCCCTGCTCTATAGCACCTTCATGAAGGTAAGAGTGTTACAGCAAAGTGTGGTGAGGAAAACAGATGGTGCCCAGTTATCAATTAGAATAGTGTCTTCGGTCTTAAAGCCTTGTATTCAAAAGAGCAGCGATCTAAGTGAGGCATCAATTAAGTCTAAACAGAAGAGATACAACAGCCTATGTGATCACAAGATGACAATAACAAAATCTAAATATAACGAAGAGAAAAGGACCATAGCTTAAATTGTGAACACCTAATTTGTAGAAGGCTATGGACAGTGGGAGCCCAAAATCCATCTGCAGAGTACCTACTAATATTAAGCCACTGG
Source organism: Tenrec ecaudatus (assembly GCF_050624435.1). Classification (NCBI taxonomy): domain Eukaryota; kingdom Metazoa; phylum Chordata; class Mammalia; order Afrosoricida; family Tenrecidae; genus Tenrec; species Tenrec ecaudatus. The sequence continues at coordinate 137,907,465 of NC_134533.1, forward strand.
CAGACCCCTCTAGTCACAGGGAGGTACTCGAACAGCTTTACTGTCAGAGATGAATGTAAATTTGATTATGGTGGATCGAACCATGGTGTAATATGATACTTGGTCAGTTGACCTCCCTCTTGGCCCAACATGAATTTGTTCTAGGCTCAAGTATTTTTTCCTTTCTATACATCAGAAATTTCTTCTCTCTTTTTAAAAATATTGTTAGTGGTCGTTTTTTCTCTTTATTTGTATTTCAGTTTTTATATTATTATTATTTTCTTCTTTCTGTTTAGTTTAGTTTTGGTTGTATTGTGTCTGTTAGGTTTCCAGTTTATGAAACCCAGAAGGATTGGCTGCATAGACAGTAATTGATGCAATGGTTTATCTAGGATGGTGGGGGTGGGGAGGTGGGATGTAGGGGGAGGTGGGAGGACAGGGGTATTAAGGCGCAAACTATGAATGTGGGAGGGGGAGCAAACATTAGAACTGATTGTGAAGATATATATACAACTGTTAAAAAGTGATTTAACTATGGAGGTTTATGATATGTGTACATTATATCAAGAAAACTACAAAAAAAGAAAGAAACCAGACTTGATCTATGGTTACCAAGGGTGAAGGAGGAAGAGTATTTGCTTAGGGAACATTGGGTTTAAGTTAATGATGATGGAATAATTTGGAAAAGGATATCCCTATGGTTGTGCAACATGAAGAATATAGTCAATGGCAATGAATTATACATGGAGAAGTTGTTGAATTGGAGAACGTTTTTCCCACAATTGAAAAAAGAATTGACACACCGACACTTCCTTTTGATTTACGGAATCAGGCCTATGATCTGAGTAAGAGTGTTGCATCCCAATTAATCTTCTTACAGCTGATGAGCTGCTCATAGATGATCTCATTACGGAGGGGATTACATTGCATTAGGTGACATCATGGTGAATTACTAGGTTTTATGTGCCAAACCACTAAGAATCCTTGCCAAGCCAAATTGACACAAAACCTATCACAAGCACCTACATTGCATGATGAATACTTGTTGAATGAAATGGAATACACGTTTAATTAAATTTGCTGAAACAAAATAAATTTTTATTTCTTACAAGAAAGCAAAAAATAACCACCCATTAGAATTTTTACTTCTTTTAATCCTTGAGGCATCTCCAGTATTAAAAAATACTAAGGGTGAAGGGAGACATTGGTCAGTGTAAGGCATGAAAAAAACTTATAAATTATCAAGGGTTCAAGTGGGACGAAGGGTGGGAGAGGGAGAAAGATGAACTGATAGCAAGAGCTCAAGTAGAAAGAAAATGATTTGAGAATGATGGCAACATTTGTACAAATATGCTGGACACAGTGGATGTATCTATAGATTGTGATACGAGCCATGTGAACCCCAATAAAATGATTTAAAAAAAACAAAACTAATCCCGAACCTTTATTAGTATAAAATCATGCTGACATTGTCCCTCTACTACACCTAGAGAATGACTACACGTGTTTCTTTAAAACTTTATTTTGAATTCGGTGAAGGGTTCCAGTGCAGATGATCAGTTTTATAAATGACTGTTCACACACACTTTCTTCCCACTCCTCGATTCTAGCGCTCTCATTGATCCCACGTCCTCCCTGTGTGCCCTTCCTGCTCCTCCTCCTTTCCTAACCCGCTGAACTTTGTCCTTGGGTGAATGCTGCCCCTTTGATCTTAGGTGGGGGATGATGCTGACACAGGAGTGAGGTCAGTTCCAAATCTGCAGGTGAAAAGGCATTTCCTTGCCTCAATCACTTCCTTTATTTATGTAGTTTAGAAGTTGATTATTGTTTGCTGCAAATTGGGGTAAAATTTCAACTAGACATCAGAAATCGCCTTCTTCAAATATGTACTTGAATAACAACTTCTTCATGCACTTTCCCTGCTCATCCATTCAATATCTTCTCTGGTTAGCCACCCGTCCCCGTCCCCGTCCCCCCAGCAGCCTCAGTACTTATCCAAACCCAAAATCCACTGCCACTTAGTCGATTCTAATTCATATTGTCTCCATAGGGCAGAGGAGAACTCTCATACAGTGTCCAAGACTGGGTGGTTCAAAGCCACCAGGTGATCCCTGGAGAAAGATGAGGCTCTCCTCCTGCAAAGATGTATGGCCTCAAAAGCCCCAAGGAACAGTTCTACCCAGCCCTATGGGGTCATCAGAACCAAAATTGTCAGCAGAGCAGTGGTTAACCTTACCGAAGACTGCCACAGCCAACTTTGTTGGCTATCAGCCAGACACTAGCTACTGCGCCACCAGCACGCCCTTCGCACTTACCAGTATGTAACAGACTTGATAGTTGGCTTATTTTTCACAGTGCCCTTCCCCCCCACAAGAAAGTAAGCTCTATGAAAGCAGTAAAGATTGTTGTACTTTAATTAATATTACATTTTATTTCTTTTACAATAGACTTATATAGATCACATCACACAATTGAGTACTTATTGTACAATTGAGTACTTATATAGATCACATCACACAATTGAGTAGTTCAACCGTTTTAAGATGAGTTGTGCCGTCATCACCACCATCTTTCTCAGACTATTTTCTTCTTTCTCATACTTGTTGTTAGCTCTCCACTCACCCCAACCTCCCCTGCCATGCCCCTCACTCACTGCCGTCAAGTTGATGCCAACTCATGGTATCAGCTCGGTCTGGCTTAAACTGCCTGGGTAAGTCTCTGACACTGTAACTGCTTCTGGGAGTAGAAACCCCATGTTTCTCTCATTTAGTGGCTTGTGGTTTGAAATTTCCGATCGTTCCTTTTGCAGCGCAACATGTAACGACTAAGCCACCAGGGCCATGCTCCTAGGTTGTTATTAATCCAGTTACTTTCTCAATAGATCTTCCTATCCTGGACTTGACAGACAGAAATTTATATTATACAAACACAACAACAATGACAAAACCGGAAAAACCCTCCATTTAAAAAAATCATTTTATTGGGGCTCATACAATTCTTATCACAATCCATACATCCATCCATTGTGTCAAGAACGTATGTACATTTGTTACCATCATCATTCTCAAAACATTTACCTTCTACTTGAACCCTTAATATTTGCTGCTCATTTCCCCCTCCCTCCCCACTCCCCCTACCTCATGAACCCTTCATCATTCATATATTATTATTATTTTGTCATATATATCAGCCCTCCATTTTTAAAAAGCAATAAATATTAAAAACGGAAATAACTTTTAAATGGGTCAAAAGGAAAGCTCAAATGAGAAGGTGTTGCATTTTAACCGAATTACATCTGCCATGATTGATGTTACAATGCACTCTGACAGTGAGGCTATTCACAAACCTGGACTGTGGTCAAAGGGGCTTTACCAGAGTCTTAATCCACACAGGGACCCTGCATATGGACTTTGGGCTTCCACTGTCATCTATGGCCTTCTGCAACCCAGGTAGTCACAAGTAAAGCTCTGAAACCAGCCCCTTCTCCGGATTTGGATTTTATTATTTAAAATCCTTGGATCAAATGTGTGCATAAGCAAATGTGGTGAAGAAAGCTGATGGTGCATGGCTATCAAAGCTATAGCATGTGGGGTTTAAAGGCTTGAACATAAACAAGCGGCCATCTAGCTGGGAAGCAACAAAGCCCATATGGAAGAAGCACACCAGCCTATGTGATCATGAGGTGTCAACAGGACCAGGTATTGGGCATCAGATAACCCAAAACAAAAATCATATCTATGTGAACGAGGAGTGGAGACCCAAAGCCCATCTGTAGACAATTGGACATCCCCTCACAGAAGAGCCTCAAGGAAGGTACGACCCAGTCAGGGTGCAGTATAGCACTGATGAAACATACAACTTTTCTCTAGTTCTTTAATGCTGCCCTGTCCCCCATTATCATGACTCCAGTTCTACCTTACAAATTTGGCTAGACCAGAGTATGTACACTGTACAGATAAGAGCTGGAAACAAAGGGAATCCAGGACAGATAAACCCCTCAGTTACAATAATGGAAGTAGTGATATCATGAGGTGAGGGGTGAGATGGGGGGAAGAGGGGAAGGGGAAACTGATCACAATGCTTAAAGTATAAACACCACCACCACACCCAGGGTGACAAACAACAGACATGGGTAAAGGGAGACAGTGATGGTATAATATATGAAAATAACAATAATTTCTAATTTATCAAGGGTTTATGAGGGGGGGAGAAAAATGAGGAGCTGATACCAAGGGCTCAAGTAGAAAGAAAATGTTTTGAAAAGGATAATGACAACATATGTACAAATGTGCTTCACACAATGGATCTATGGATTGTTATAAGAGCTGTAAGAGCCTCCAATAAAATGAGTTAAAAAAATAAAATCCTTGGATCAAACAGGTTGATGCGCTTCTTCCATGTGGACTTTGTTGACTCCTCACTTAGGTGTTTCCTTGTTTGAATAAAAGCCTTTAAGACCTCAGGTGTTATTCTTTCTGCTAGCCGGGCACTTTGCTATAGCACCCATATCTTCAGTGACTTCTTCATAAGGATGAGTAGCTAGTTGGGCCATGTCCTAAGAACTAACTGTTGTTAGTTTAGGACTATGAGTAAGTGGGAGAAGACAGTGTTTAAGGGAGCTGTGTTGTCCACTGGTGTATCAAGAATAATGTTTGACCTAAAGAAGGCAATCTATAAACATTGATTGATGGCATGAAAGAGGTGGAAACAAAATGATCTAATTATCATTTATAACAATGTGACATGGTCTGGGCTGGATCTTGTTAGGAACTGAAGAACATTCCCATTTCAGGTAGTCTCTAATTCATTGTTGCAAAATTTCAGGGGGCTGCACACGTGAGTCCACACACCTCTCTGACACTGGCTCGCCTCCTTCACTGTTCCCGCAAGGTACCCCCATCAAGGACTGAGATGGAGAAATAACCCCCTCGGAGCGAGGGCGTGCCCTACATCTTGGGCCCCAAGGCCGCAGCCCTGCTTTTCGGAGGCCAACTCCCCAGGCCACTGGATAACTTTAGGGGCTTCCAGGGAATTCCCGAGGAGGTCGGGGGCGTGGCCAGACGGCCCGAGGCCCCGCCCCCCCACCTTCCGGCCCTTCCCACCATGGGAAGTCAGAGCTCGGGTTTGTTTACTTCTTCCACGCACTGCCGGGTCGGCCAATCCGTGGGGAGAACCAGCTACGTCACTCACGGTGTGGGCCAATCAGCGTGCACAGTGCTGCTCCGCCGCCAAAGCTCGCGCGGCTTAGCTGGGCCGGGGCTGGCCGGGGGAAGTGTGACCGCGCGGCCCGCGAGCTGGTCGGCCGGCGCCTGGGCACGCGGACCCTTCTCTGTGACTGGCTCGGCGGTGCGTGGTCCGCGTCCTGGGACTCGAACTCCGGCTCCTCGCTCGACCGGCCACAGTTGGCATCCGGCTCTGGGGGTGAGTGCGGCGAGACCGGGGGTCCGCCCGTTCCGGGCGCCAGAGGAGCGGCGGCGCGCGGAAGTCCCAGCTCGGCCGCAGCCCAGGGCGCTCGCTCAGCGCCGCCGAGCAGCAGTAGGGTGCGGGCGCGAGGGCCGCGGAGTCTGGGCCGGGCCGGCTGGGGCGCCCCGGAGGTGCGAGGGTGACGGCAGGGTGGAGACACAGCGTACCCGGTAGGCAGCGTCCTTCAGTCTCCCCTGGTGTGTGCACCCTCTACCTCTTCTGAGGCGACCGGCCCGTGCTTTCCCCCGGGCTGTCAGCGTTCTGGGGAGCAGATCGCCAGGTCTTTTCTCCGGGGTTCCAATTGGGAATCTTTTGGTTTGGCAGCAAGCTTTTTAACCACTGCACCACCGGGCGCCTTCTTAGGAGAGGGCTGGTTTTCGAGCTTTCCCCCTCCTTAGTCCGGGTAGCGTGGTGGATTACTACTGACTTGCTAACCAAAACGTCGGCGGTTGGAACCCACCAGCCGCTCCACAGGAGAAAGATGAGGCTGTACAGATTTAAAGTCTCGAGCCCACAGGAAACAGTACTACTCAGCCCTATGGCTGTGGGGCCACCTGGAATGGGAATCACTCAATGTCAGTGGGTTGCACTCAGGACTCGCCCTCCTCCATGTCTCTCTGAGAGCAGATGCTTCTTAATTTCCAGCCTCTCACAGTCCTTTTTAGAGGGATCTCTCTAATGTAGTGGATCACGTTTTTGGGACTAGACTCACTTGAGAAATTTTTGAAACTGTAGGCCTCTCTCTTTATAAATGTATAAACATTTCCCTTGGCGTTTGCTTGTGTGGTCTGAGTTTATCTGGTGAAATAATAGGACCAACCTGCTCTGGGTGGTGAGATGCACTTGGTACAAAGCTCCACATATATTTGAAGACCTTCTGTGAGCTAAAGAGTCCTGGTGTTGTGGTGCTTAAGGGACTTGGATGCTAACCAGAAGATTGGAACCACGCTGCTCCTTGGACCCTCTCTGGGCAGTTCTACTTTGTCCTGTAGGGTTGCTCAGTAGGAATTGCCTGATGGCAGTGAGTTGAATTGAGTTTTTCCTTTCCATACTCACTCTGGAAATTTTTTTAAAGTCCTTGAATGTAGTTTTCGTTTTCTCATTCTATTTTCTCGTAATTAATTTTCCCTCCCAAATTTTAAGTTTTGTGTTTTTTCACTTGATCGCTACCTTTTTCTTGTCTCTCTCTTCTTCCCCAGGACCACTTTTTTACTTATAATTGCTTGAAATCACATTCACTTAATATGTACAGTTGAAATTCTTTATCTCTGTACAGCCTACTAATGGCCTTACCTTTTTTCAAGATTTAACAGAAAACCAAGAACAGTTGCTCTGCTAATGTATCTTGCTTTTTCAGTTCATAGATTAGCTATCATTTTACTACGATCATATTATTATAATAAACTTTCACTGATAGTCCCATTTCAAATAGCATCAGAAGGAAAACTATGTGCCTAGACCCCAGATTCTATCACACTTTTGTTCTGGCTCTGGCTTTGTGTTTATTGTTTACTAGAACATTGTGTGCCTGGAACTAGACTCTAATCCAATGGAGGACATGGCGTCTCTAGTATTCTTCTGGCAATGCAGTTGCTAATTCAGCAGTGTGGTAATTCTGTTTTAATAATAGTACCTCAAAATTTATTAAACTCTTATTTTATTACTAATTAAAAATTGTTTTATTGGTGACTCGTGCAGCCTTTATCATAATCCATATTTATTACTCATTATTTAGTTGTTTAGTTAAGAAAGAAAAAATGTGTAGTATGAAATATTTTACATTATCATTTTGTTTTGTTTTTTTACATTATCATGTTAAAAAAAACATTTGCCCTCCCTCCTCCAAAACACTTGTGAATGTGTAGTCCAGCTTGTACCTTCCAATTTTGTTCTCTTACAGCCAGTGTTCTGAACTTTATGAACTATGTGCTTTCTAGGACAGCTCAAAATGGAGGTTTAGGTAAACTCATCCTTAATGTGGAAAACATGTTTGTACATTAAAATGGTATGTTAAAATATAATATAAAAGATGCAAAAATAGATTTTTCTAATTAAGATTGCCCGTATGAATATATATTAGCTTTTAAAACGCACAAAAAAACTGCTTTAAATTTTAAACAATCTTTTAAGTAGTCGGCTTTATTTTTTAGAGCAGTTGTAGATTGGCAGAAAACTGGATCAAAAAGTACAGAGATTTCCACATGCTCCCCACCACAACTTACCTTCTTAATCATTGACATCTTGTATTAGTGTGGTTAATTTGTTGCCAATGATAAATCATTGATAACTTGATATATCATTATTAATTAAATGACCTATTCTGTGAAGTGAAGTAGCTTGGTACTTCTACTCATGGTGTGGGTAACTCTCACCAAATGACTGGCAGCGTTGTTAGGTGCCATCCAGACAGCTCCTACCCATGGAGACCCTGTGCACAGCAAAACACAACACTGCGCAGTCCTGTGCCATAGGAACCATTGTTCCTTTGCCTGAACCTGATGATGCAGCTACAGTGTCGAGCCATATCGTTGAGAATCTTCCCTTTTCCTCTCTGCCCTTCCACTTTACTGAACACGGTGTCTTTCCCCAGGGATTGGTCTCTCCTGGCAATATGACCACAGTACCTAAGATGAAGTCTCACCATCTGTGCCTGTAAGGAGCACTGTAGCCTCACTTCTTCCAACACAGACTGCTTTGGCCTTTTAGCAGTCCCTGGTACTTCCAGTATTCTTCTCCAGCACCAGAATTCAAATGCATCAAATTTCCTTCTTTATTCAGTGTCCAACTTTCACATGCCTATCATGCAGTGGAGAATAATGTGGCTTGGGTCTGGCATACCGTGGTCCTCAAAGTAACATCGTTGCTCTTAAATACTCTAAAGAGGTCTTGTGCAGCAGATTTACCTAATACAATGTATCTTTTGCTTTTTTGACTGCTGCTTCCATGAACAATGATGGTGTGCCCAAGCAAGATGAAATCCTTGGGACCCTCAACTTTTTCTCCATTGATCATGATGGTATTGGCCCCGCTGTGACTAAATTTGGTCTTTCTTATACTGAGTTGTAATCTATACTGAAGGGCCTACAATCCTTGATCTTCATCAGCAAGTGCTCTGATTCCTCCTCACTTTTAGCAAGCAAGATTGCGTCATCTGCATATCCCAGATTGTTAGTAAGCCTTCCTGCAATCTTGATGTTACACTTTCATCTAATCCAGCTTCTCAGATTATTTACTTAGCATACAGATTGAACAAGTATGGTGAAAGGATATAACCATGACACACACCTTCCCTTATTGTAAACCAGTGGGCCCTTGTTCTGTTTGCACAACTGCCTCTTGATCCGTGCACAGGTTCCACATAAGCACAATGAAGTGTTCTGGAATTCCCATTCTTCTCAAGGTTACCCACAGTATATTATGGTCCACACAGTCAAATGCCTTTGCATAGTCAATGAAACACAAGTAAACATTTTTCTAGTCTTCTGTGCTCTGAGCCAAGATCCATCTGACATCAGCAATGAGATCCCTGGTTCCATGATCTCTTCTGGGTCCTACTGGAACTTCTGGCAGTGTCCTGTCACTATACTGCTACAACCTTGTTGGATTATCTTAAGCAAAATTTTTCATGCGTGCAATATCACAGATATTATTTAATACTTTAGGCATTTTGTTCAGTCACCTTTCTTTGGAATGGGCTCAAATGTGGGTCTCTTCCAGTCATGGCCAAGTAGCTGTCTTACAAATTTCCTGGCATAGATGAGTGAGCGCTTTTCAGGTTTCTGAAGCATTTCAGTTGGTGTTCCAGCACTTCCTGGAGCCTTGTTTTGGCTAATGCGTTCAGTGTAGTTTGAACCTCTTCCTTCTGCACCATTGGTTCTGCCACCTCCTGAAAATGTTGAATGTGGACCAGTTCTTTTTGGTACAGTGACTCTGTATTCTTTCCATCTTCTCTCGATGCTTCCTGCATCATTCAAATTTTGCCTACAGATTTTCTCTCATTAGTGTTCAGTGCATCAAATCTGTTTTTGAGGTGTTCTCAAAATTCAGGTGGGCTAGACTCAAGGTCATATTTTGTCTTTCGTGGCACTGTTTTAAATTTTTTCCACTTTATCCTGAACTTCTTTATGAGCAATATGAAATTGATGGTCTGTCCATAGTTGGTCCCTGGTCTGGTTTTAACCACTGATACTGAGCTTCTCCATTGTGTCTTTCCAGAGATGTCATCAGTTTGATTTGATTTGTCTGTATTCCATTGGGTATTTGCTATGACCAAGTCATTGGTATTGCAAAATTCTATCATGTGATCTCCAGCTTCATTTCTATCACCAAATCCATATTTTCCAATTACTGTGCCTTCCTCTTTGTTTCCAATTTTTGCATTCCATCCAATTACCAATAATTATCAATTCATCTTGAATTACATGTTTGATCAATTTCTGACTAAAGTCGTTGGTAGAATTTCTCAATTTTTCCTCACTAGCTTTTGTGGTTGGTGCATAAATTTGAATAATTGTTGTATTGATCAGCTTTCCTTGAGGGTAGATGGTGTTATACTTCATGATGGATTTTGCAATGTCTTTTTTGGACAATGAATGCCACACTATTCCTCTTGCTTGTGTTATTCCAGGCATAGTGAATCATATGATACTCTGATTGGAAATGGCCAACACCAGTCCATCTCAGCCTGGGATGTTGATCTTCACCTATTCCATTTCATTTTCGACCACTTCTAGTTTTCCTAAATTCATATGTCACACTTTCCAAGTTCTGATCATTAGCAGATATTTGCAGGTGTTTCGCTTTACCTTGAGTCTTGCAAATCAAGATCCCAAAGACTCCACTCCCACAGGCCTAACCAGACTCACTTCACCATGGTTGACTCCTTTCCAAGAAATCAGCTCCTCTTCTGTTACATTTCGAATGCTCTCGGGTCTTAGGGACTCATCCTCCGGCAGTATCACTGACAGTGTTCTGATTCATCTGCCTAGGTATTCAATATTTGGCAATGCTTCGAAGCTATGCATAAAGTTTTCAGTGGGTCCTTTCTTTGAAGTGGGGAGCTTAGTTCTTTGTTGTCTGTTCTTAGTCTGCTGAAACCTGTTCCCTTTGGGTGGCCCTGCTGACATTTAAAATACCACTGTCAGCTTCCAGCATCACAGCAACACACTAGCCACCGCAGCACGACAAACTGACAGACAAGTGGTAGAAATGACTGGGTGGGAGCATGCTTCTGGAATTAGTCAGTTTTGTCATTTTGTTGGGTGTAAGAATGAGCCATCTCAGAAGCAGCAACAGAGAATCCCATGACCAACTAGAAAGATGATCTACCCGGGGAGCATGTCTGATTCCTGCTTGAAGTGGTGGAGGCAGCAGAGACTGCAGCACCAAGACCGTGAGACAGAGCAGAGAAGCTGAGCTCATGAGACAGAGTGGAGGGCTTCCCAGCCCAGGGAACAAATAGAACTGAGTGCCTTCAGGCAGGAGGCTGGCTTGCAGAGTGGGGTGACCTCTCAGCATCTACCACTGCAAAGTGATCATTGTGTCACTTGTCAGAGGAGGGCAGAACCTACATGACCTGGCTGAGAGATTGAGGGCCACAGAGGTATGCCTGCCAGCATGACTGGGAGGAGGTACTGCAGACAGAAGGACTATTAATGTTTTGTAATTCTGACTTGATGAGATAACTTGCTGACTTCTCTAGTAAACCTCCATGATTATGAGTATTGTCATGAGTTCTCTGCAGTTCATTGCAGTAGATCATTGAATGCAACAGGGAAATAGAACCTCATGGCAGAGATGACTTGGATCACCATGTAGTACAGGAAGGTGGAGGTATGCCTGACCTCTCTATTTTGTGGCAATCAGCCTCGAACTTGTGTGGAGTTGGATTCTCATCCTTCCATGTATAGCTAGAGGAAGTCAGTCTTGACACTAGACTAGAATAAACAGCCATTTAAGGTTGTTTTTAAATGGCAGCATTTACCCAACGACAAAGGTTAGAGGGTTATGAATGAGGAAGGAATAGAAACAGGAAACATGGGTAGGAAGTGGGGTAAGAGATGGAACATTGAGGGGATTTCAACGGATGAGTTGAATTGGAATGCATATGAATTGATGAGTTGAATTGGAATGCATATGAATTGTTGAATATTAAATTATGATCTCTGTAGACTTTCTAAATCAAAATAAAAAGTTTTTTAAAAAAGGGCTTCTTGGCGTTCACATTTCCACTTCACTCATAATGTGGTTAAGAAGTACATCTCTGAAACTAGACTACCTAGGTTTAAATTCTGACTCAGTAGTTCATTAGCTGGGTGACTCTGGGTAGATTATCCAAACACTGTGGCCCCAGTTTCCTCCGCTGTAAAACGGGGTTAGTAATAGTTCAGAACTCATGCAGTTGCTGTCAGGATCGAATGACTGTATGGGTGTAAAGCAAGCAGAGGCTCTTGTCAGTGTCATTATTTACTTTGTGGTCAACTAAAATTCATGCATTGATTGTTACATCAAACTCTCACATTTTTAATAGGATATTTTTTAGTAGGACTCCACATTTCCCAGGATTCCCCAATGGTGCAAACTCTTGGCACTAGACTATTAACCTAAAGGTTGGCAGTTCAAACCCACCCAGAGACACCACAGAACTAAAGACGTGGTGATCTGCTTCCATAAAGATTACAGCAAAGAATACCCTACGGAGAAGCTCTGCTCTATGACACATGCTGTGTGGGCCATGAGTCAGAATCCACTCGATGGCAACAAGTTTGGTTTGGTTTGCCTTCATCGGTACTGTCTTATATGTGGACAGATTGTTCCAATCTGCTGATATTTTGGGGAATCCTGATTTTTGCTGAGCAAAATAAGTCAACTTCAATCTTATTTTATCTCATGTACATGAAATAAATATATAGAAACCAAAAATCATTAATGGTTCCAGCAGTGGAGGAAAGAGGGAAAGGTGGAGATTTTCCTTACAAGGCCATTACATTTATGCAGATATGAGTAGAAGGATTATATTCTTGTACAACTTGAGGAATTTACTCAATGTTACTGAATTGTATATGTAGAAACTGGTAAAATGGAGTATGTTTTAGTTATATTTTAGCACAATAGAAATATAAAAAAACCCTGGTTTTGTCATATAAAATAGGCTCATCAAATCTTTTCATTTAGTTTGATAATGCTGGTATATTGCTATATAGAAATTATTTTTTCTTTTAAATAAAAATTTCTATAACCTTTCTGTAGATTATTAATAGGTTCTTAGACTGACTTGTTTTACTGGCCCCTTTTCAGGAAACAAAACAAAACAAACTAACACCCATCTGACAAACCTTTTTGTACTACAGCGGGTAACAAAACAAAAAGCAACAATTAAAAGCAAAACTATTGTCAAGTTAATTTTGACTCAAAGTAACTCTAGAGGACAGGAAAACTGCCCCTCTTGGGATTCCTTAGAGGTGAGACTGTAATTCTTTATGGGAATTCTGGTTTTGTTGGTAGGTGCCATAGAGTCAGCTATGACCCGTACGTAGTAAGGGTAACACTGCATGGTCCCGCACTATCCTGGCAGTTGTCACTATACCCGAGTCCATTGTCATAGACACTGTGTCTATCCTTCTCCCTGAGGGCCTTCCTCTTTTCCGCTGCCCCTCCACTGCCCTTCACCAGGGATTGGTCTCTCCTGACTCGTCCAAAGTTTGTAAGAAGTCTTGCCATCCCTACTTCTAAGGAGCAGTCTGGCCACACTTCTTCCAAGACAGGTCGGGTTGTCCTTTCAGCAGTCCATGGTACTTGGACTGTTCTTCTCTAGCACCACCATCGAAATGCACTGAGTCTTCTTTGAGCTCCCTTGTTGTCCAACTTTCACATGTGTAAGAGTCAATGGAAAATACCGTGGCTTGGGTCATGTACACCTTGATCTTCAGAATTGCTTTCATCTTCCTAAAGAGGTCTTGTGCAGCAGATTTACACAATGCAATGTTTCTTTTGAACTTTTGACTGCTGCTTCCATGAGCATTGATTATTGATCCAAGTAAGACAGAATCCTTGACAGCGTCACCTTTTATCCATTTATCATGATGTTACCTGTTGGTCCATTTGTCATAGTTCTGCTCTTTACATTGCATTGCAATGCACACTGAAGGCTACAATCTTTAATCTTCATCAAGCGCTTCAAGTCCTCCTCACCTTCAGTAAGCAAGGTTGTGTCATCTGCATATCTCAGGTTGTTAATTAGTCTTCCTCCAATCTTGATGCCACACTGTTCATAGAAGCCACGCACGCTGTCTGATGATTTGCTCGGCATACTGATTGGACAAGTATGGTGAGAAGATACAACATGACCCATACCTTTCCTGAGTTTAAACAATGCAATATTCTCTTTTTGTTTGTACCACTGCCTCTTGATCTGTGTACAAGTTCCTCATGAGCAGAATGAAGTGTTCTGGAATTCCTATTTTTCTCAAATTATCCCTAATTTTTAAGGGGCCACACAGTCGAATGCCTTTGCTTAATCAAGTCAACATTTTCTGGTATTCTCTTCTTTGAGCCAAGGTCCATCTGACATCAGCAATGATATCTTTTGTACCACGATGTCTTCTGAATCCAACCTGTCAATGTACTGCTGCAACCTTTGTTAGATCATCTTTAGCAAAATTTATCTTGCATGCCATATCAGTGATCGTGTTTTAGCATTTGAGCATTCTGTTGTCATCTTACTTTGGAATGGGCACAAATTTGATCTCTTTCCGTCAGTTGGCCAAGTTGCTGTCTTCCAATAGGCTGGCTTAGATGAGTGAGTGCTTCCAGCGCTTCATCAGCTTCTGAAGCATGTCAGTGGGCATTTCATTACTAGCTGGAGCCTTGTTGTTGCCTAATGCATGCAGTGCCTCTTGAACTTCCTTCTTCTGTAAGTGCCTTTGTCTATTGGGTTTTTTTGGTACAGCAACTCGTGTGTTCCTTCCATCTACCCTTGATTCTTTCAGTATTTTGTCCATAGACTCTTTCAAGATTGCAACTTGAGGCTTGAAATTTTTCCTGAGTTCTTCCAGTTTCAGATATGCTGAGCATCTTCTTCTTTTTTGGTTTGCTAATCTAGGTCTTCACATTTCATTATAATATTTAGCTTTGTCTTCTTGAGCTGCCCTTTGAAATTTTTCACTCAGCTCTTTGATTTCATACTTTTTCCATTTGCTTTAGCTATTCCACAATTAAGAGATAGTTTCAAAGTCTCATCTGACATCCACTTTGATCCTTTCTTTCTTTGATCCTGTCATTTTAATACCCTTGTGATTTCTTTATGATTGATAGTCTTTTTTGGGGGTGCTCAATAAAAGCTTTCAATTTCCCTTCGAAGACTTCATACCGTGCAGCAGCGAATACTCACAGCTAATGTTCACAAGTCTATCAAATGTTAAATGAGGCCGCATTTTCATCATCTCCCCCACCCCTTAATGCCCATCTCACCCCAAAGCTGCTTCTATCGTTTTGGCCACGAACCAATATACCACAGTTCAGCTGGCCAGGTCTCCAGTTCTGGGGACCTGGAAGTCCACTGGGCAGATCTACCCCAGATATTTTCAGCAAACCCAATCCCAATTCTTTAAATGTATTCAATGAAAAGGTGAGGGCCTCTCAAGTACTCCCTCAGTGCAAGAATACTTTGTTCTATTAAACTGGCTTTACATGATGCTCACCTTCCTGACACAATTGCTGAAGACAAACGGGTGCATAAGCAAATGTGGTGAAGAAACCTGATGATGCCTGGCTGTCAAAAGATACAGCATCTGGGGTCTTAAAGGCTTGAAGGTAAACAAGTGGCCATCTAGCTCAGAAGCAACAAAGCCCACATGGAAGAAGCATACCAGCTTGTGTGATCACGAGGTGTCGATGGGATCGGGTATCAGGCATCAAAGAACAAAAACTCTTACCATTGTGAATGAGGGGGAGTGTGGAGTGGGGACTCAAAGCCCATTTGTAGGCACTGGACATCCCCTTAAGGAAGGGTCTCGGTGAGGAGAGAGCCAGTCAGGGTGTGATGTAGCAGGAAGAGAAAAGATAGCAGGGGAAATCCTCAGAGACGCAGACCAAGATGGGCAGTGTTGGTGGTAAAAGCAGATACACTTGTCAGATTCTGATCTGGCCAGGGTGAAAGAATGAATATGGGGCAGCTTTAGACTTGTCCAGGCTTTAGGTAGTTAGCACCTTTCAAATTGGCACCATGGCCTTGACCAGTGGGTGGGACCAATAAAAAGGCTTGGCGGCTCATCCAGGCCAGATGTCTCAAGTAGAAGCATAGGGTTCCAAGTGCCTTTTCTTAAGCTCACTGCCCCACTCTGCTTGCACCACAGGCTGGGTGGAGGAGTCGGGGAGGGAACCTGGACAAGGAGGGAGAGCCTGCCTCCCAGCTCTGCTCCCAGGAGAGGTCCACAGAGAATCTCAGCAGTATCAGGCTGGCAGATGCAGTGGTCGTGGTAAAAGTGACTTCCTGGCCCACTGTTTATTATCCCCCACAGGTACCTTGATTAGGATAGTGATTCAGATATAGGGAGAAAGAAAACCCCACGCCACTCCACATCTCAAGAGATTCCCTCTAGTGAGACGGCATTTGCTTTCTTGAGTCTCAGTGATGACAAAGAGAGAGAGAGAATGTGTGTGTGTGTGTGTGTGTGTGTGTGTTTGTTTGTGTGTGTCTGCCAAACTCTGCCGCTCTCTCCCAGGCTTGGCTTAGCTGGCCTGGAAGGAGATATGCCACACACTCCCTCTGGATGCTTCCCAAACCAACCAGTCTCTCAACCTGACTTCCAAGGTCTAATGTGCCCACCACTCATCTGGGGCTGTGGTAGCCGGCAGCCCATCCTGTCCTGGGGCTCTTGGGATGTGTGGGCTAGAGAACAGGGACTGAGGGCAAAAGCTACATTATAGCTTTCATTTGTCTGAAGAAGGAGTTGGCTCCACCTGCATGTGTTTTAGCAAGACTAAGAGCATCTCGCCTTCACAGAGGTTATTAAGGGATCATCATCCCTCCTGAACCTATGAAATCTCCAAAGAGGCTACATTCTCTGGCATTTTTGCTACGTGGGCTCCCGGTGCAAAGTGTCTGGTACCTTGTCCCAATGAAGGGAAAAGGGTGATCTGGTGGGCAGCTCAGTTCCAAAATCCAGTGCAGCAGGCCCAAGAGAGCTGTGGGCGTGGACTGATGGCGGTACGCCATGAGGGAGGTGCGGGGGAGGGAGAGTGCAGACAAGCTCTATGCACAGTTCTTCAGAGCCCAGGACACAGAGGGAAAGGAAGGCCAGGAGGGCTTGCTGCTGGGGGCTTCCCTAGGGTGAGGACGAGTACAGGCACTGAGTTTGGCAAGAGAGTTAAAAAATCACCGGGACAGGGGGCCAGGCTTGGAACCTCTTCAGCAAGAGCAGTTCAGTGCCTGTCCCTGGCCCAGACAAGCCACCTGGCTCAGGGCAGGGCTGGGTGCGTGCTGGGGCAACCGAGGAGGGTGCTATCCTCCTTACTCTGCCTGTGACCAGTGGTGTGGGAAGTGACAGGCTTCTCTCCCTGTCACTGGTTACCAGTGTCTCGAAACCCCCAGCTCAGGCCGCAAGCTGAACATCTTGACGATGGTGGAGGGCGTGGCAGAGATGATTCTGGCCGACAGGCCTTCATGAGGCCCCAAGGTCCCTCCTCTGCCATCAGCTGTGGAAGGTCAGGATGATGGAGTTCTTGCCCTCAACCTGCACACGGGTTCGGATGACATCAGTGGGATTGGTGAGGATGGAGGCAGGGCTGCAGCCAGGGGCCCAGAAGACAATGTGCGGGCATTCCTTAGGACAGAGGTATGAGAGCTGCTCTGCATAGAAGTGGTAGAAGGGCCACCAGACAGCACTGTTGGGGATGTAGGTCACCAATGAGGCCACATAACCTCTGTAGAAGCCTACAAAGCCATCTGTCCGCAGGATCTGCCTGATGATGTCCTTGGTTTGGCCAAAAGCAACCACGCCCTGGCCCTCTGGGCTCCCTCGCACCTGGAAGTGACCCACCTTCTCATCGGGTGCTGGAAGACCACATTGATGGGCACCATGATGCTCTGGGCCACCAGGGGCGCCGAGCTGCCAGCCACCAGCGACTTGAACGTGTTGCTCTGGCTGTAGTTGGCCACAAACTTCTGGATGAACTCGAAAGTGGAGACGTAGCACTGGCCAGAGATGAGGGTGAAGGTGCTGATCAGGAACCCTCAGTAGAGCCTGGTCACCCCATCTGCCCGCAGGATCTTGATGAAGGCAGGCATCGACCGTCCCTGGTAGAGGCTCTTGCCCTTCGGAACCTGCAGTCCGGTGCGGATGAGGGTGAAGGGGTAGACGCGGACTGGATCATCATCATAGCCACTCCGAATACGTAGAACTCCTTGTCCAGGTGCTCCCACCCAATGAGCTGGATGTTGTGCTTGCCTTCCATGGTACCGCCTTAGATCTGGAGGGTCCACTGTGTCTGAGGGCGGACTGCCAGCCCAGATTTCTAGGCCGCAGCTTCCACTCCACCCTCGGTTCCGGGCACCCGTGGGACTCCAGTCGCATCTTCAGTCTCCACCCGGCTCCCGGTCGATTGATCGTCTTATTGCCCTTCCACACTCCAAAGGTTTTCTGTCCTTAGTGTTCAATGCATCAAATCTGTTCATGAGATGTTCTGAAAATTCAGGGGGGATAGACTCAAGATCATCTTTTGGCTCTTGTGGACCTGTTTCAGTTTTCTTCAGCTTTATCTTGAACTTACATGTGACCAATTGATGGTCTGTTCCAGTCAGCCCCTGTTCTGGTTTTAGCTGCTGATAATGAACTTCTCCATTGTCTTTCCATAGATGTAGTCACTTGATTTCTGGGTAGTTCATCTGGAGAAGTCCATGGAGAAATTCCATGGAGAAGTCCTTTTGTGATGAAAAAGGTATTTTCTCTGAATAAGTTGTTGGTTTTGCAAAATTCTATCATGCGATAACCAGCTTCATTTCTGTCACTAAGACCATATTTTACAACTACTCTTCTCTTTTTTCCCAACTTTTATATTTCAGTCACCTGGATTTTGCAGTATTCTATTTGACACTAAATGCCATGCTGTTCATGATGGTATTATTCCTGACATAGTAAATCATATGATTCTCTGATTCAAAATGGCCAATATCAGTCCATTTCAGCTCATTAATGCCTAGGATATCCATCTTTATGCATTCTATTTCATTTTTGACCACTTCCAATTGTCCTAAATTCACACTTCACACATTTTAAGTTCCGATTATTAGTAGACTCTTGTAACCGTTTCTTTACCTTGAGTTGTGCCCCATCAGCAAACAAAGACCCTAAAGGCTCCACTCCCACAGGCTTTCACCTGACTCACATCACCACGGTCAACTCCACTCCAAGAAACAAGCTCCTCCTCAGTCACAATTCGAGTGCCCTTGGGCCTATCTCCAACAATGTTCTGCCTCCATTCTGTAGACTTTCAGTATCTGACCATATTTCAAAACTACGCATAAGGTATGCAGCAGCTCCTTCCTTTGGAGGGAGGAGCCATGTACTTCTTTGTTGTCTGTTTGTATCTGGAAGTTGAAGCCTGTTCACTTTGCATGACCATGGTAGCATTTGAAATCAGTGACATACTGTTTTAAAACTTTGATTGCAAGCACTGTAGGAATGCACTGAGTCACTCCAGATTCAAACACTCGGAAGTCTTACAGTCCTGGAAATCTACAAAAATGTTGACTAGGCATTTCTAAGTGCAGAACTTATTGGTATGGGCTAGAGACTTTTTAAAGTTTGATTTTAAAAACACATTAGTCCTTTGTTTAAGTTGTTTAGTCCATCGGAAACCTCCCATTAATCCTCCCAACATTTCTCTCAATTTTCTTTAGAGGAATCTATGAAGAACTACAAAAGTTGTTCCACTATGACCCAGTTAATTTTATATGGCTTTTTTACCCGTATAGTGTAGCCATCGTCAGGGACGTGTCATTATTTGTCTTAACTATGCTGGTTTGCAGTGGTTCATGTTGATTGCTGCTTTTTCTAAGCACTCACAAATAAGTGTTAGTCTGATTCTACATTCCTGTCCAGAATTGAATTTTACTTTACAGATCTGCAGCTGGCCAGATACCCCCTCTCTTACTTAAATACTTGATCACTCATTCACTCCTCACTCACTTATTCACTCATCGCCTTCAAGTTGATTCTGACTCATCGCAACCAGATAGGGCAGAGCGGAACTGCCCCTGTGGGTTTCCAAGGCTGTAAATCTTTGAAGTAGGAGTAGAAAGCCTCATCTATCACCTGTGGAGCAGCTAATGGTTTTGAACTACTGACCTTGTGTAGCAGCTCATCGAGTAAGCCACTACACCACCAGGGCTCTATCGAACAGGAGGAACCACATTTTCCCGTCTTCGTCTGTTGGCACCTCTCCTGTTCTTAGATTGGCAGCAGCGGAAGGAAGTTTCTTCTGGAGCAGTGTACCTTGTCAACGATTTTCTTAGCGCAGTTAGGAACTCGTCAGAAATCTTATCCATATTGGGCATTGGTTTCCATTCATTCATTTGTTAAATGTATTAAATGCTCATTTTGTCAGAATGCCAATGCTTGTTTTGGTCAAGAAGGCTCCTGCTCCTGGTGGCCTAGTGTAAGACATTACAGATAGCTGCCCTGACCTCCATCGTATTCAGAATCATTGAGGCGTTGTTGCAGCACTGTGGATTTTGAATGCCCTTCAACCTTGGGGCTCATTTCCCAGCACAATATCAGGCAGGTTTCATTAGCTAATTTTCCAGAAACAATCACCATGACTTTCTTGCTAATCTCTTACTCTAGAACAGTGGTTCTCAACCTTCCTAATGCCACGACCTTTTAATACAGTTCCCCATGTTGTGGTGACCCCCCCCCAACCGTAAAATTATTTTCGTTGCTACTTCATCACTGTAATTTTGCTACTGTTATGAATTGGGCGACCCCTGTGAAAGGATCATTTGACCCCCAAAGGGATCACGACCCACAGCTTGAGAACCACTGCTCTAGATAGAATAAGGAATGTTAATAGTAAAGGCTGCAACATTTGGAATTTTCTAACAATAACACTGAAACATTCTTGAGTAGTAAGGTATGTAGTAACATGTCTATGGTTAGGAGGGTAAGTCAAGTATGGCTACTAGGGTTCCAGTTCATACATGCATGACTTTGTCCCAAACAAACTGTGGTCAAACGTGTTGCCGTGGTCAGTGGATGGTTGCAAACAAGTTCTCTCAGTAAAATACTTGTGTTACTCTGTCTCATTAGTGGGTGTGTATACATCTAAGTCCAGTCATCACAGTGGCTTTCAGGGCAATCTGCTGGGCAGAGAAGTGACATTTGTGGCAGAGAAGCCAACTCAGAAGGCTGTGGTGACTGTTTTCCTGGCTCCCCAAGGAGTTATATGCATAGGTTTCCTCAGAGGACTCCTATGTGGCCCGTGCTGCACACACACCCAGTGAAAAAAGGGACCAGGAAAGAGTTAGTAAAACCATATGACTGCATAAACTGCCCAAACCAGAAACCTTGCCCCAAGAAATACATACAGATTCTTGATTACAGTAACAGCCCTGTAAACATGGTTTATTCTGTAAGCTCAAAAAGAGCCTGCTCCTTAGCGGGTTGCCCCTGCAAGTCTCTATTGTTTAATAAACGCCCTAATACAACTTAGAATTTCTAGGCTTTTTGTCCACACCTGTCTTTGTGTTTCTCCTTTCTTGCTTTAAGACCTCTATATGCTTTTTTAAAAATTAAATCTAGGTTAGTTAGTTTTGTTGTTGTTTGCTTTTTGAGATCACTGTAACCATGAAGCTGAGGAACTAGTGGTGGTGGTGTTGGGGTGTCTTTTACCCCTCAGCCTCCAGAGTTTAATGTGAGATTTTCTTGTCTTCTTTTTACTGCTGGTTTAGAGTCTTACCCTCCCTATTTTGTCTGTTCACTGAAGATGTGTAAGAAGTGGTTTAGGGGCCCTCAGTTACAACTCTTTAATTTCTGTGTTCTCAAAACCTGGTCTTCTGTCCCTTAACCACTAAAAACCACGAGTCCTGCTCATTCATATTGACAGATTTCCTCAGGGCAGGTGAAAATTAATAATTGGTGAGTTCACCATTTGCGAAGATATTTATTTTATTTATCCAGCCTTTCCAGATGATTGTAAAAGTGAGACTTTCCGATTGATCCCTGTGTTTCCAGAAACACATCTCACCTCTTTTCTGGACTTGCTTTCCTTTTTCCTCTGTTTCATTTCTGCAGTTTCTTTTAGAAGGGCCTTGTGGATGGGTATTCTAATTTTTCTTTTCTTGCTTACTTTAAAAACGTTTACAATACTTCTACTTAATGGGAGATTTCATCCTTTCCTTGCTTCTCTCCCCCCGCCCCCACCATTTTGCTTTATTAATTTGTTCGTGTCTGTCTTCTTAATTTGGTCTCATTTCATGTTACAGGCTTTTCCAGTTGCTCAGTGAACTTTGGCCACTTGTTTAAAATAAAGAGGAAAGGATTCAGTGCTTAGCTTTTTATTCAAATTTCAGCCAATCTACCTGCTTTTGGCCCCACCCAGACCCTTACCTATCTGTGTCTCCAGTTCCTAATTCTTCCTGTTAATTGGTGTCATATTCTTTTTCTTTTTTAAAAAAATACTTTTATTGAGGACTCTTACATCTTACATCTCTTACATTCATACATTCATCCAGTACAATCCATACATTCATCCACTAAGCCAATTACATTTGCACATATGCTGCCATCATCATTTTCAAAGTGTTCTCTTCCCACTTGAGCCCCTGATATCACCTCCACATTTCTACTCACTCCCTCCCCTGTCCACCCTCCCTCATGAACCCTTGATAAGTTATAGATTATTATTTCCATATCTTACATCGTCCTCCGTCACCCCTCACCCACTTTTCCATTATTCATCCCCCTGGGAGGGGGTTCTAGATTGATCTTTGTGATCGATTTCCCTTTTCTTCCCCCACCATTTCCTAATCCTACTGGTATATCTACTCTCATTGTTGGCCTTGAGGGGTTTATCTATCCTGGATTCCCTGTGTTGCGGGCTCTTATCTGTAGCAGTGTGTGTGTTCTGATCTAATCTGATTTGTAAGGTAGAATTGAGGTCACAATAGTGGGGTGAAGGAAGCACCAAAGAATTAGAGGAAAGTTGTGTGTTTCATCGGTGCTCTACTGCACCCTGACTTGCTCATCTCTTCCCTGTGACCCCTCTGTGAGGGGATGTCCAGTGTCTATAGACGGACATTGGGTCTCCACTCCATGCGCTCGCCCCCCACAAATTCATCTTGGGTGTGGTTTTGTTCTGTTCTTAGAGGTCTGATGCCTGATCCCTTCAATACCTCAGGATCACACAGGCTGATGTGCTTCTTCCATGTGGGCTTTGTTGCTTCTGAGCTGGATGGTCCCTTGTTTATCTTCAAGCTTTAAAACCCCAGACACTATATCTTTTGATAGTCAGGCATCTTTGGTGCCATATTCCTAGCTACACACCTATGCCTGGGTTGTGGATCACTTTTGTTTTACCAGGTCAAGTACTATTCGATTATCCTTATCTGTGTTCAAAAAGCTTGTTTCTGTCTTACATCAGCTGTTATCTCTTGCTGTTTATTTATTTTAAATGTTTTATTTTGTAAGATATGGATGATATAAAAGAATCCCCTCATTATATAAAATTCACTATCTTAACCAGTTTGCTACTTTTATTGGCATGTAATTCACATATCAGACAATTTACTAGTTCAATCATATTAAGAACTGCGCAGTCATCACTATAATCAACTTCAGAACATTTTCTTCTTTCTCAGTACTCGTGGTTGTTAGCTCCCCATTTCCTCCCAACCTCCCCTGCTGTGCCCCTACATAATTATTAATCGTTACTCTCTCTATGGATTTGCCTAGCCTGTATTTCATATAGAGCAAATCATACAAAACAAAAACAAGAAACAAACAAAATTCAACAAACAACAATGACAAAAGAAAACAGAAACTTAGTTCAGAAGTAGAAAATATTAAGAACTGAAACTTTAAAACAGATCAAAAAGGGCATCAAATGAGAAGGTGTTACTTTTTTTCAGACTTTATTTTTTCAAATTTTATGTACAAATAGTTGGCATTGTTTCTTCTGTTGGGTAGCTGCTTGGATATAGTCCATCCAAAGATAACTTAGTCCAGCTTGATGAAGCCGATGTCCATCGCGTACTGACGGAAACACTGACGGCGCACGCTGAGGCCGTATTTCCGGATCAGACCGTGCCGGTTTGAGCACGCGCGGCCAGAACGGGAACCCTGGCTGAATTTTCGCGGGTGGCTCCAGGAGAGCTGCTGGGGACTCGTCTTGTTTCCAGGCTCTCTCCAAGGCAAAAAGGCATCACTTTTTAAAATATCATTTTATTGGGAACTCTTACAGCTATCATAACATTCCATAGTTCAATCACATCAAGCAGTATTGTACAATTGCTACCACAATCAGTTTCAAAACACTTTCTTATTGAACTCTTTGATATCCGCTCTCCTTTATCCTCTTCCTCCCTCACCCTACCCCTCAGTAGCTCTTATTCCTTTTTCCCTACAATATATATATATACACACATATATATTTTTTCATATCTTACACAAGCCACTATCTTCATACACAGTTCTGTTATTCAGTCCCATCTAATGGGGTTATACAGTGATCAGTGCAGTCAGCTCCCCATTCCCTCGTGTTCTCCCCCCTTTCCATACCCTCAGGCACCCATTACTCCTGTTACTGTTTCTGATGAGTTCTCTGTCTTGCCTTTCATGTACCAAACGATATACATTTAAATGGACATATGCAAATCTAACATGATTAATGAGGTAAAACAAATAAAACCCCCCCGTGGACACCTCATGATCACACAGTATGGTGTACTTCTTCCTGGGGGCTTTGTTGCTTCCCTGCTAGATGGCTGCTTGTTTAACTACAAGCCTTTAAGACCCCAAGCACTATATTTTAATAGCCAGGCATCATCAGCTTTCTTCACCACATTTGCTTATGTGAAAAGGTATTACTTTTAACTACACCTGCCATAATCAACTTAATAATGCAGTCTGTCTGATAGCAAAGCTGTTCACAACTCTGGACAGAGTGGATTCACCGGAGTCTTAATCCATGGGGATACTGCATATCAATTTTAGACTTCCACTGTCTTCCATAGCCTTCTGCAAGCAGGTGTTCAAAATTTAAACTCTAATACTGTTCCTTCCTCTAGATTTGGATTTTATTTGGAATCCTTGGTTTACACAGGCTTGTATGCTTCTATGTAGACAGGTGGTGCCTCATTTAGATGGCTGCTTGTTTGAAGACAAGCCTTTAAGACCCTAGATGCTATTCTTTGTGATACAGATCACCATCTGGTTTTTCCACCACACTTTGCTAAAGCATCCTTCTCTTCTGTGATCTCTCTATGAGGGCAAGTATCAAGTAGGGCCATGCCATAGAACTAGTTGTTCTTAGATTAGGGCTACAATGAAATGTGAGCCCCAAATTCATTCATATATCTGTGGTTCGTATATATCTCTGACACACAGACATCATTATCATTGACGATAGATAACATAAATCATCCCAATAGGGCATACGGTAATTCAAGTGATAGGATTGTTAATTTAGCCAATGATATGAAACTTAAAATACTGTTAATGAACAGATTATACATGTATAGGCCAGCTTTTCAGACTGCATGACATAAAATGTTGACTTGCCCACATTAAAAGCTTAAGTGACTAGTTGGGGATAGGGCATAACTTTCACTAACATTCATCTGCAAAGGTGGAACCATGCCTTCTAGACATGTCATTAAAAATCAAAGAAATCATTAAAATAGTAAATATATGGTAGTTCCAGGCCACCATCCATTGGGCACTCTCAAAGCAAGAGATCTAAACTGAAGTCCAATGACTACCAATCCTAAAACCTTGGGATAGCGGTCATCTGCTCTTCTCACACCACGGCATTTCAGCCTCAAGTCCAAGGGAGTATGTCAGTTCCCTAAATCTGCTAACAGGTGAGTTCAAGGTAAAGCCCAGTTGGCCTAGTGGGTTTTTCACATCAAATCTTTCTGGTGTGACCCATGAAGGCTGTTACATACCTTAGAAGGACAGAGTCTAATAAAGTTCAGTAGTTTATAGCACACATCCTCCGTCACCAAGGGCTGGATATAAACTAGATCAAAAGTGCCCAATTAGGAAACCGGTAGGGTGTATTATCCCCTTGGGTTCTGAATAAGTATTGCATTTCACTCATTTTTTAAGTGCACAATTCACTCCCATTAGTTTATTCACAATGTTGTAAAACCTTCAATTCTATCTCCTTCCAAAACTTGCCATTACCCCAAAGAGAAACTGTATCCCTTAGAGGTGGCAATTCATCATTCCCACTCCTTCAACCCCTGGTAACCTCTTATATGCTTTCTGTCCTATACATTTACTTATTGTAGATACTTCATATAAATAGAATCATACAATATTTGCCCTCCTGTGTCTGACATATCTCACCTAACATAGTTTTTAAGATTCATCTCTGTGGTAGCATCTGTTAGCACTTTATTCCTTTTTATGGTTAAATTAATACATTGTATATATCACATTTTTATCCACTTATCTGTTCATGGAAACTTGGGCACTTGGATTGTTTCTACCTTTTAACTATTTTGGACAAAGATGTCATGAAACGTAGTGTACGGGACCTGTTTGAATTCTGTATTTAAGACTTGAGTACACATCCAGCGATGGCATTGCCCGACGTGTCGCGGAGCTCCTCAGCTGTTCTAGAGAGAGCACTACTTTACGCTCCACCAGCGATGCGGGAGAGCTTCAGTTTCTCCACATTCTCACCATCACATTATTTTCCCTTCCTTATTTCTCTCCTTCCTTCTTTTTCTTTATTTATAATAACCATCTTGGTGAGGGAAAAGGAGTGTAGAAGAAATTTCTAAATTTATAAAAATACTATTTTAAGTAAATATGACAGTGAAAATATACAACTCTTCCTATTAAGTTTATTCATGTAAATGCAGTCATTTCATTGTGAGTTTTCCCCATCACTTGTGTGTTGGTTTTTTGTACTGTGGTAAGTTAGTGTGCTACTGTGATGCTGGAAGTTATGTCTCTGGTATTTCAGATGCCAGCAGGGTCACCCATGCTGAACTGGTTTCACCAGAGCTTCCAGACTAAGAATAGACTAGGAAGAAGGAAGACACGCCACTTCTGAGAGAGGTGCTCAATGAAAATGTTTTGAACAGAAGAAGAAGATTGTCTGATACAGTGCTGGAAGATGAGCCCCTCAGGTTGGAAGGCACTCAAAAATGAATGGGGGAAAGTTGTCTTCTTAAGGAAGAGGTGATTTTAATGATGTGGATGGGCAAAAACTTTCAGGATCTAAATTTGCTGAAGGGTCACAATTC
The DNA here is from genome assembly GCF_050624435.1 of Tenrec ecaudatus. Classification (NCBI taxonomy): domain Eukaryota; kingdom Metazoa; phylum Chordata; class Mammalia; order Afrosoricida; family Tenrecidae; genus Tenrec; species Tenrec ecaudatus. The sequence continues at coordinate 137,934,382 of NC_134533.1, forward strand.
AAAATGAGAAGAAGCAGCTGCAAACATACATTAATAATTGCAATGTGGAATGTACAGAGTATGAATCTAGGAAAATTGGAAATAATAAATGAAATGTACCACATTGCATAAAGATTGATACTCTTGATATTAGTTAACTGAAATGGACTGGTATTAGCCATTTTTAATCTGACAGTCATCATATGGTTTAGTATGTCAGATAACAAAATTAAAGAGGAATTACATCACATTCATCATCACAGAAGAACATATTTAAGACCCACCATGAAGTACAGTACTGCCTGTGATAAGGTAACATCTATAGACCTCCAAGTTTAAGTCTACTTAATATAACTATTATTAAAATTTACAGTAAGAACTAAAGCTAATGATGAAGAAATTGAAGAATTCTACCAATTCTTCAGTCTGAAATTAATCAAACATACAATCAAGGTGTATTGATAATTGTTGATTATTGGAATGTGAAAGTTGGAAATAGAGAGTAAGGATCAGTGGTTGGAAATAATGGCCATGGTGTTAGAAATGACGCTGGAGATCACATGATAGAATTTTGCAAGATTAATAACTTCTCCTGGCAAGTACTTTAAAAAAAAAACAACAAATAATCATGATCCACATGGACATTACTAGATGGAACACAAAATAATCAAATATACTGCATCTGTAGGAAGAGGAACTTGCTCTTGAATATAGAGTAGCTAAAGCAGATGGAAGACACAGTATAATAAAAAACCTGAAATTCAGGACCAGGGGTGTGAGGGGCGATGCTGGGAGAGTGGAGGGTAAGTGGGTTGGAAAGGGGGAACTGATTACAAGGATCCACATGTGACCTCCTCCCTATGAGAGGGACGGCAGAGAAGGGGGGGAAGGGAGACTCCGGATAGGGCAAGATATGACAAAATAACGATGTATAAATTACCAAGGGCACATGAGGGAGGGGGGAATGGGGAGGGAGGGAAAAAAAAAGAGAACCTGATGCAAAGGGCTTAAGTGGAGAGCAAATGCTTTGAGAATGATTGGGGCAGGGAATGTATGGATGTGCTTTATACAATTGATGAATGTATATGTATGGATTGTGATAAGAGTTGTGAGTCCCTAATAAAATGTAAAAAAAGAAAAGAGGAGAAAAAAAGAAAATGATTAGGTCAAAGAATGTACAGATGTGCTTTATACAATTGATGTATGTATATGTATAGACTGATAAGAGTTGTATGAGCCCCTAATAAATTGTTTAAAACAAACAAACAAACAAAAAAAACCCTGAAATTTTCTAAGGTCACCTTAAGAAAAGAAAGTATTATAATGAAATGTGAAAAGACCTGGAGTTAAAAAGCCAACAAAGAAGCACATGTCCCACATTGTTCCTCTGGTCTGAGGCTTCCTCACCCCCATCGTGACCCCAGTCCTGCCTTTCAGTTCTGGCTGGACCAGAGCATGTACGCTGCTATAGGTAAGAGCTCATGACACACAGAATCCAGGTCAGATAAACTCCTCAGGAACAGAAATGGGAGTTTCGATACCAGCAGGGTAGTGGGACAGTGGGGGGAGGAGGGAAAGAAGTGGGGAACTGAGCACAATGATTGATGCATAACTCGTCTCCCCTCTCAAGGGGACAAACAACAGAAATGTGGGTGAAGAAAGATAGCAGTTGGTGTAAGATATGAAAATAATAGTAATTATAATTTATTAAGGGGTCACCAGGGTGAGAGGGGAGCAGGGAGGAAAAAAGAGGAGCTGATACCCAGGGCTCAAATAGAAAGTAAATGTTTAGAAAATGATGATGGCAACACATGCTTTATACGATTTATATATGGAATATTATAAGAGCTGTAAGAGCCACCCATAAAATGATTTTTTTTAAAAGAACATATTCATTATATCTTAAGCTTAAAGAATAGAGGAAATTCCAAGCCTTGAGTTAAAATATCGAAGGATTCTTTGGACAAAATATTGTATGATGCAAGAAACATCAAAAAAAGATGGAAGGCATACAGTCACTGTACTACAAGCAACTGGTCAACATCCAGCCATTTCAAGAGGTCACATATGATTAAGAACTGATGGTATTGAATGAAGAAGTCCAAGTTGTACTGAAGGCATTATCTAAGAATAACTCCAAACTCACCGCCATCGAGTCAATAGTGGCTCATAGTGACCCTAGAGGGTAGAGTGGAACTGCCCTTGTGAGTTTCTGAGATTATTTCTGGGAGTAGAAAGCCCCTTTGTTTTGTAGAGAAACTGGTAGTTTTTATTTTTTTCTTTTCTTTTTTTACATTTTATTAGGGGCTCATACAACTCTTATCTCAATTCACACATATATCAATTGTATAAAGCACATCCATACATTCTTTTCCCTAATCACTCTCAAAGCATTTGCTCTTCACTTAAGCCCTCTGCATCAGGTCCTCTTTTTTTTTTTTCCCCTCCCTCCACTGGTAGTTTTTAACTGCCAGCCCTGAGTATTGCAGCCCAACGTGTAGCCACTATACCAAGAGGGCTCCCTGATCTAGTTGCAAGGCTCCCGGAATTGGTGGAATACAAATAGAAATCTTTTAACAAGCTGATGTAGCACTGGAAACATCCACTTATCTGTGCCAAGAAATTTGGAAGGCAGTTACCTGGCTACATTCCAAAAAAAAAATGTGACCGACGGAATGAGGAACCGATCGATCGTACAATATCATTACTATCACATGCAAGTGAGATTTTGCTTAAAGCAGTTACAACAGTACTTTGAAAAGGTGCTGCCAGAAATTCAAGCTGGATTCAGAAGAGGCCATGGAAGAAGAACTAGCATTGCTGATATCAGATGGATCTTGGCTGAAAGCAGAGACTATCAAAAACACGTTTGCATGTGTTTTATTGACTGAGTAAAGGCATTCAATTTTGTAGATCATAACAAATTATGGATAACCTTGTGACGAATGGAAATTCCAGAACACACCATTGTGCTCATTCGGAACCTGTACATAGACAACGATGCGATTTTTCAAAATGAGACTTAAAACCAGTAAATGTGGGCCTCGAGGTTGTATTCTTTCATCAAACTTATTTAATCTGTATACTGAGCAGATAACCAGAGAAGCTAGACTACATGAAGAAGAATGTATCATTAGGATTGGAGGAAAGCTTATTAAAAGCCTGCAATATGCAGGTGACACAACCTTATTTGCTTGCTTCAAGCAAGGAGCACTTCATGCACTTGTTGATGAATGTTAAAGACTTCAGCCTTCAGTATGGATTATAACTCAATTTAAAGAGAGCAAAAATCCTCACCACTGGACCAATAGACAATATCTTGATAAACAGAGAAAAGATTGATGTTTGCAAGGATTTCATGGTCATTGCATCCCCAATTAACACTCATAGAAGCCACAGTCAGGAGTTCAAATGACGTACTGCATTGGGCAAATAGAGTGCACAAGACCTCTTTAAAATGTTAAATCAAGATGTCACCTGATTCATGAGCTGGAAAATAAAGAAGACAATAGAAAAACTGATGTATTGGAATTGTGGTGTAGGTAAAGAGTATAAAAAGTAATAGGAAGTGCCATAAAACCCAAACCACATTCACTGCCATTGAGTCCATTCTGGCTCATACTAACCCCAAAGACCAGGGTAGAACTCTGCCGCTGTGAATTTGTGAGACTAACTATGGGAATTGAGAGCCTCATCTTTTCCCGTGGAGCAACTTGTAGTTTCAAACTCCTGACCCGAGGTTAATAGCCCAACTCATAACCATTATAGCATCACTAGGGCTCCTTATGGACTTCCATAAGAGCCCAAAAATGTCTTGGAAGAAGCCCAGCCAGAATACCACTTAGAAGTGAGAATGGTGAGACTGCCTCACATGCCTTGGGCATGTTGTATGGAGAAACCAGTCCGTGCAAAGGATAGCTTGCTTGGTAAAAACTGCAGAAAAGAGGAAGACCTTCAACGAGATGGATTGACTCGGGAGATGAATGATGGGCTTAAGCATTCGGTGTTTGTACCAAGAGAAAAATGAGGCTTTCTATAACTAGGTCATGCTACCCGAAGGAAAGGCAGTGTCAGAGTACCCAGCAAGCAATGTATCTAAGGGTTTATTTACTAACCTGTAGTGAACAATTTCACTTTTTCCCCCCAACTACGTCAAGGTTTCTGCTTCTTGGTATGGTTGACATAGCCCGCTATCAACCAACCTCCTAGCACCTCCCGACAGAATCAAAGTCTTTTCAAGTTGACACACCCTGACAGCGATGCAGTACACTGTAAGCAAGGTATGCATAGGTCTACCTGTACTTGTTCATTCACTAATCATATGCACTAATGGACTTACTTGAATCTCTCATGGATCGTTTCATGTAAGCACCAGTAAACCCATGCTTACCTTGCTTTTTGAGTAAGGTTGCCAGTTCTAATCCACTCAGTGACACTTCATAGTGAAGTGATTTACCTCCAAAAATTTAGCCATGGAAAAGCCTGTGGAACATAGTTCTACTCTGACCCTTAGGAGGCTACAATGAATCAGAATAAGCTCCCTGGCAGCGTCTGGTTTGTTTGTTTTTACTGTTGTTATAGGTGCTACTGACTTCATTCCAATTCAGTGACCCTACAACAAACCAAAGCACTGCCCGGGCCTGTGCATACTCACAATCCTTTGTTGTAAGAGCCCGCTGAAGCAGCCGCTGTGTCCATCCATCTCATACAGGGGCTTCCTCCTTTTCACTGACCCCCATTTTACCCAAGATGATACCCTGCAGGGACTCATCCCCTATTAACATGATTAAACGCAAAAGCTCAACTTCCCTTCAGTCGATGCCGACTCGGAATGACCTACAGGAAAAAGGTAAAACTGCCCTTGTGAGTTTATGAGACCAAAACTATCACTGGGAGTAGAAAGCCCCGTCTTTCTCTCATGGACTAGCTGATGGTTTCAAACCACAAACATTGAGGATTGTAGCCCAATGCGTAACCATTATGCCACTAGAGCTCCCCAACATGACCAAAGTATGTGAGAAAAGTCTTTCCACTCTCAAATCTTAAGGTGCATTCTGACTAGACTACTTCCAATATAGATTTGTTTGCACTTCTGGAAGAGCATAGTATAATCAATATTGTTATGTGGATCATTTGGGAATTCTATTTATGGACTAGTTTTTCTGTTATATCAGACTAATGCTTTTCCATTTCTTGTTGTTGTTGCTAGGTGCCCTGGAGTCAGTTCTGATTCATAGCAACCCTGTGTACAATAGAACATTACACTGCCCAGTCTTGCGCCATCCTCACAACCGTTCTTGTTTGAGCCCACTGTTGCAGCCACGATGTCGACCCATCTCCTTGAGCACTTTGCTCGTTTTCCCTGCTCCTCCACTTCATCAGTCCTTCTCCATGAACTGGTGGTCTCTCCTGACAACGTGTTCAAAGTCTGTGAGTTGGAGTCTTGCCATCTTTGCCTTTAAGGAGCATTCTGACTGTACTTCCCAGATAGAATTGTTCTTTGGGCTGTCCATGGTACTCTCCGTGTTCTTTGTCAGCACCATATTCCAATGCACCGGTTCTTCTTCAGCCTTCCTTATACAATGTCCAGCATTCACATGTCTATGAGGTGACTGAAAATACCTTCAAAGGGACCCCCTTCCTTTTCAATACTTACAAGAGGTCTTGTGCAGCAGGCTTATCCAACGCAGTACGTCGTTTAATCTCTTCACTGAGCACTGATTGTGGATCCAAGCAAGATGAAATACTTGACAGCTTCAATCTTTCTGTTTATCATGTTATCTACCTGTCAACTTGTGAGGATTTTTATTTTCTTTACATTGAGTTGTAATCCCTACTGAAGCCTGCAATCCTTGATCTTCATCGGCAAGTGCTTCAGGTCCTCACTTTTAGCTAACAGGTTGTGTCATCTCCCTATCTCAGGTTTATGAAAAGAACAAATAATCGGAGAAGCTGGATTATAGGAAGAAGAATGCAGCATCAGGTCTTCCTATAATCCAGCTTCTCCGATTATTTGGTTAGCGTACATATTGAATAAGTATGGTAAGAAGATACAACCTGATGCACACCATTCCTGATATTAAACCATAAAGTATTCCCTTGTTCTTTTCATAAACTGCCTCTTGATCCATGTACAAGTTCCATATGAGCCCAATGAAGTGTTCTAGAATTTTCATACTTCTCAAGGCTATCCATAGTTTGTTATAATCCACACAATTGAATGCCTTTGTATAGTCAATAAATCTATAAAATTATAATAATGAAAATATTCCATTTATTGGTATATAATATTTGGATATTTTAATTATTGGAACTTTATAAATTATTTTAATAACCTGATGACACAGATTTCTACTTTTAGTTTTCCAAAATGACTATTTTGTTTGTTTTTTCATGCTAACTTTTTAATCAGTTGGCCCAAGTGGAAGGAAAATATATTCTTAATTTTATTGTGATATGTTCCATTTTTTGGACATTTGGAATTGTTAAGATTGTGCTTTTTGTCATTCATAAATATATTTTATTCATTTTTGTACTTATATATTGGTGAAATTTTTCCATAGTTAAAAAAATGTTATAAATAGGGTGATTTATTTAATAATTTCTTGTGATGAAATTATCTTACTTAATTCACTCATTGTATGAGAAAACCTTCCAGATGATTCTCTTGTGATTTTCCTGTAAGCAATCAATCTTCTTTTAGTAATGATGATTTTACCCCTTTCTTTCCACTTTTTATACTTCTAGCTTTCTTTTCTCTACTTCCATTGGCTAGCATCTACAGAACGTTGTTAAATAATAACAGTCACTGCTAACAGCGGATATTGTAACCTTATGTCTTTGCTTAATGTGATCCTTCCTTTGCTTTATTTAAGATGCTGAAAGAACATTTGATATATTTTACTTCACTGTATATTTATCCTTTTCTTTTTGATTATTTGTGAGAAGTTTAGCAGAACATCATGAGTATAGGTTAAATTTTGTCAAATCCTTTAGCATATTTTATCATTGAAGGGCATTCTATCTTTTCTGGAGATAGTTTTGGTAAATTGTGCTTTCCTGAAAAACCATCCTTCTTATCCAGGTTCTCAAATTTATTAGTCCAGATTGAATATAATATGTTTTAGGATTTTTAAATTTTTTCTTTTTTTAAAGATCATTTTATTGGATTTTATTGGGGGCTCTTACAGCTCGTATCACAATCTATACTACATCCATTGTGTCAAGCACATTTGTACATATGTTGCCATCATTTTCAAAACATTTTCTTTCTACTTGAGCCCTTGGTAACATCCCTCATTTCCCCCCTCCCCCATCTTCTCTCCCTCATGAACCTTTGATAATTTATATATTTTTCACGAGTTTTTTCTGATTATTTTTTCCTATGGTGTATAATTTATGTGCTTTTTTTTCTTAGCCCTGATGAAGTTTACTAATGTTTTATTGTTCTTGAAGACATGAGTCTTGAATTTACTACAATTTTCCTTTTCTCTCTTTTAATGTTTAGATACACCCATGTGTTCAATCACCTTGATGTCCATAGCCTAGTTTATGCAAAAAACAAACAAACAACCAGAGAGCAGAAGTCACCTCTCTTTCTCAACTAAATGCCTTCCTCCCTTTGTTTACCACATGAAGAGAGGCAAGTTGGGGTCTATGGTTTCCATGTGCTTATAGTTTCACTCTGATGGCATGTCTGAGAGCAACAAAGACGTTATTTTGTATACCTTATGACTTCATATAAATACTATGTTCATTGTATTTTTGCTTCCTGCTACATTTGTGGTGCTTACCTGGGTTTTACATGTATGTAATTCGTTCATTTTCATGCTCTGTAATTCAGTAGGTGATCTGGTGCTCTGATCAGATATCCTTTTCATATCTGAGCCTATCTCCCCCCCCCGCCCCCCAGGCTGCATCCTGACCCAAAGCTGCATCCCTTACTAGAAATTGTTCTTGGTCCAAGGTGCTGTCATGGTCTAGGCTATGCTCCCTCCAGATGTGTCCTGTGGCCAGTGACTAGGTGCTTTGTTTACAAAGATCCAACCCTCTTGTCTTCTTTCTAGACAATTCTGTAGGACATCACAGTTCTATATTCTCATGTAGTAGCAACTGAAGCCCTAGATGAAACCTCTTTGGATCGGTTTCTCCCCTATCCCCAACTCTGCTGCCTTCACTTCCTTTATTGGTATATCTTCCTGGAGCACTCCCCAGGGAATTTCCTGCATGCAATCCTCCCTCAGAGTCTGTTTCCAAAAAAAGCATCTAAGGCAGTTGATGTTGCATGTGTTCCTAGGAAGTTGACTCCAAAAAGGGTTTAAGAAATGGACTAATAACTGGATGTTTGGCTTGAATATCTGTACATCGCTTGAATTTGCATTGAGACTATCAATTATGTAGAACCCAAGTGGCCAATTAAAATCTTGATGCACTATTTTCTTAATAATAGGCTTGAAATTTGGTTATAGAGTTCCAGATGTTCTTGAACTTGAGATACACTGGCTTATACCACTCTACAATGCTTTTAACTAGGTTCATTTAAGTAAATGGATTCTTAGTTCTCTGACAACAGAGATACGGTATAAGCTGACGTCTTATCCAAGTAGAGTTCTGATATGTTCAAGGCCCCATGGGAGCTGCGCGGGTGTTCATGTCTGAAAGCAAAAACCACGTGGAAAGAATACAGGAGCCAGGAGCGTGAAACCCCGCCTACTGCAGAGGCCAAAAGAGAGGCCTGAGTGGGAGCCTGGATCAAGGCCTAAGTGGTGCCTGTGTGGGGGCTGGAGAGATTCCCACGCCTGCCAAGCAAGCCTGAAAGAGGACTGAGTACTTTGGCAGGCTTTTACCCCCCCCCCCTCCTCCCGGCTGAGGGAATTGACTCATCCTATTGGCTGAATGTAGGCTCACCCGTCTAATGTCACATGGCTGGGTTGAGTCTGTGTGACCAGGTAAATTTCCCACCTGGGCCTAGGGGGCTTGTTGGGTCTGAGCATGCTCAGTTTGGATCTTTCCATAGGTCTAGTGAGTGCCTGATTTTTTCCAACCGCTTTGTCATGGCCCTGTGCAGGTGTTGGGGAGACAACCCTATTCTAAGGCTACCTAACATATCTAGACATACAGGGTGTTTATGAGTCAAAATTGACATGATGGTGATGAGTTTTTGAATTTTATATAAAAACATGTGCCTTGAAATGTATGTACAAAAACCAAAATATATTTCGCTTTTCTTTTGAAAAAATTCTTTAAATTCTCTTTCAATGATAGGTTGTGGGGTAATTTTTCTTTTCTTTTTTAAAAATAAATTGTATCTGTAATGTGTTGAATTGGCAAATGTTGGGTTATCTCTAGTTTTACAATGCTTTACAAATAAAAGGACCCCTGGTGGCGTAGTGGGTGTACGTACATTGGGCTGCTAATCGAAAGGTCAGCAGTTTAAAATCTCTTGCCTGCTCTGAGGGAGAAAAATAAGGCTTTCTACTCCTCTGAAGAGTAGAAAGGGAAGGGTCGTTTTACCCTGTGCTGTTACATCATTATAGGTCAGAATTGACTTGATGGCAATGAGGTGGTGGTTTTCAGGTTTTGGGTTTTTTGGGGGGTTAAAAATAAAATTTTTTTTTAAAAAGAATAAATTTAAACCCTACTTGAAATTTGAGAAAGTTCAGAACAATTTATAGAGTTAGCCTTTGTTGTTCAGTTTAGATTCTACCCTGTGTATCATATTCTGCGCAGTCTAATAGAAGGCTGTGCGGTCGTTTGGGAATTGTAATATATGATGGTGGGGGTTACTGCTCTATAATTCATGGCATCTCCATAAGCAGAACAGAGCTGCCCTGTAGAGCCCGTCGGGTGTACTCATTCCTGGAGAAGCAGCGCTGCAGGCCTGTCTCTGAGGTGCTTCTGGATGGGTTTGAACTGCTATCTTTTAGGTGCTAGTTGGGCCTTGAACGCTTTGTGTTGTAGATTGGGTAGATGGGTAGCTCATGCAAATAAGACAAATGTTCGTATCCTTATACCATTTAAAACAATTTCATAGTTAACTTATATTCTTAAATATTCATAAATAAACTTTATTTACCATAATATGTTTTAAATTCTTAAAATTATTTTAAAGTGAAAATTTTTTGGAATTTTCTTTTGTGTGTATGATATTATGGTACCTATAAGTGGTAGCATCTCATTTACCTAAACTTCATTGTAGCTTTTAATTCCAAATGGCTTTGGACAAGTTACTTAAGCTTCCTAACTCAGTTTTCCCACTTGTACAGTAGAAATAAAACTTCTGTAGGGTTATTTTTGAGGACTTAGGCAAATAACTGATTGGATGATGCTGATTATAAAATTCTTTCATTTTTATTTGAAGATTGGATATATATTTGTGTAAATAGAGTAGTGTTTTAAATGCAGCATTGAAGTCATACTATTTTCTTTACAGATTATTTATTTTGATTTCCCCCAATTTTGTCTCCTTGGGCTCTTTAGTTAGGGAAGTTTAGTTACACTTGTGTTGTTTTTGTACAATACTTTGTCTATATTTATATTAATACCAAAAAGTCCTTTAAATATTCCAGTTAGGATTTAAAAATGCATGTAGCCTATTATGATGGATTAAGTAAGGAAAAATCTTCACATCTGTTTACTATTCCAAACTATGTGGATATGGAAATGAGGTTTTGCTCAGCAGCACATGTACAACAAGTGACCTAATCCATGTTGTCATTGTGCATAAATGAATTAACAGTTTATGTAATTTGGCTCTACGCCTTGTGAAAGAACTTTTCTGTTAGATTCTTGGCATAATCTTGAAATGTAATTGTTCTTCTAAATTTGAGTGATCTAATGTTGCATTTTTGGACAATAGCAGAGATAAACTTCATTCAATTTTTAATTTTAATATTTAGGAAATTACTAATATTAATGGTCTATTAAAATTTCAGACAGTCCCATCACAAGGTTGGATATATAGTCCATCCCCCAGGGGGACAAATAACAGAAAAGTGGGTAAAGGGAGACAATGGACAGTGTAAGACACAAAATAAAAATAATATATAATCAAGGATTTACATGAGTGGGATGGAGAAGAGAGGAGGAAAAAGAGCTGATACCACGGGCTCAAGTAGAAAGAAAATGTTTTAGAAATGTTGATGGCAATATATGTACAATGTGCTCAATACAGTTGAATGATGGATTGTCATAAGATATATAAGAGCCCCCCAGTAAAATGATTTTTAAAATTTCTGACTACATTTTGTTCGAAAGTAGTGCTCAGGTTTTATCGTGGAAGCTTATAGGAGAACTCATACCGTGAATTTGGTTTTGCCAGAGAATGAGAGACAAATTCTGCTTTAATGAATTTACTTGATAAATACATAATCCTGTGTCCGATATTCCCTTGGAGCCCTGGTGGCACGGTGGTTAAAGTGTTCAGTTATGGCCCAAAAGGAAATCAGTTCCACTTCACCAGGAGTATGTGCGGCAGTCTGCTTCTGCAGAAGGTACAGCCTCATAAGTAAACACTGTGCTCTGGGGCTGCTATGAGTTAAAACCGACTCAGTGGTAGTGGCTATGGTTTTCATGTTCCTGAGTATTAAGCTGCCAACTGGCAAATCACATCGTCAGTGTGTTCTTCTGCCCTTTCTCTCTGTGCCGCATCCTTTCTCTTGGCTTCCAAACCTGAACATCAAAATAACCATATTTACTAAGCATTTGAGGTTGTTGAATAAAATCAGTAAGATGATGGAAGGCCTGAGAAATCTCATTCCTGACTGGTACATGGGTTGTGGGAAAGCTAATTTGAGAGCTGGAGAAATGAGCTAATTTTCCTTATTTCCGAGCTTAGAGTTTTGTTCCCATGATTTAAAGTTGTTTGACTGCTAGGTAACTAGATTTTTGAATATGAAACATGACTGTATGCAGGAAATGAGCAAGCATTTATTTTAGTTACTAAAGAGTTAGAGAATATAACATGATGGTGGCATTTAAAGAATTAGAATGCAAATAATTTTACTTAATCTTCATTGAGGAAAATATATTGTCTTTGTTTCATATGCTGCAACATCTTACTTACAATCTTTCACAGACTTCCCACTAATCTATGAAAAGAGAAGGTTACGTCTGCATCTGGTCTCCAGCTCCCTCCACAGCTCGCCCTTCCTTTCAGGAGCACGCATCGTCCATCAGCCCAGGGAATTGCTCTGAGCTTTCCCTTATCCTGTTCCTGCTGGCTGGAATGTCCACTCTGCTTAGCCAGCGGCTTACTCAGGTTTAGGTTTGTTTTGCTTTTAGTGAGCTCAGCTGGAATTTCACTTCTCCTAAAATCCTCTCTAAAACACCAGACTCTGGCTCTCTTGTTTTACATTCGCCCTGTGCACCTTTCGTATCTCCAGGAGGGCACCTGTAGGAGTCTTCATGCGGCAGTATACTGTGATGACCATTGTTTAATGTCTTCAGAGTTCAGATGTAGACCCCATGATAGCACAGTCTGTTTCCAATAGTGTCTTTAATGCCCAGTGCTGTCTTTGACATTTGGCATGCAATAATAGATATTTGTTGAATAAGCAGTACGTTGAAAACATTGTTTGAATGCCCAGAAATAGATGATCTTGGAAAAGTTATTATTATTTTTAAATCGTTGTATTGGGGCTCATACAGTTTTTAATCACAATACATACATATATCCATTGTGTCAAGCACATTTGTTGCCATCATCATTCTCAAAATATTTTCTTTCTACTTCAGCCCTTGGTATCATCTCTTCATTTTTTCCTTCCCTTCCCCACCCTCCCTCCCTCAGAACCCTTGATAATTTATCAGTTATTATTTTTTCATGTCTTACACTGACCAATGTGTCCCTTCACCCAGTTTCTGTTTTTCGTCTAGGAGGGGGTTGTATGTAAATTATTGCGATCGGTTCTCCCTTTCTCCCCCCACTTTCCCCTTCCCCTCCTGGTATCACTACTCACCTTGTTGGTCCTGAGAGGTTTATCCGTCCTGAATTCCCTATGTTCCCAACTCTTATCTATACCCATATACATGCTCTAGTCGAGCCAGATTTGTAAGGTAGAATTGGGATCATGATAGTGGGGTGGGGAGGAAACATTAAAGAACTAGAGGAAAGTTGTATGCTTTATCAGTGCTATCTATACTGCACCATACTGGCGTGTCTCTTCCTTGTGACCCTTCTGTAAGGGAATGTCTAGGTGGGCTTTGGGTCTACATTCTTCCCTCTCCTTCATTCACATTGATACGATTTTTTTGTTCTGGGTCTTTGATGCCTGATATCTGATCCCATTGACATCTCATGATCACAGGGTGGTGTGCTTCCACCAGGTGGACTTTGTTGCTTCTTAACTAGATGGCTGCTTGTTTGTCTTCAAGCCTTTAAAACCCTAGATGCTATATCTTTTGATAGTCGGGCACCATCAGCTTTCTTCACCAGATTTGCTATGCACCCATTTTGTCTTCAGCAATTGTGTCAGGAATGCGAGCATCCGGGAATGCTAGGTTATTAGAACAAAGTGTTTTGCGTTGAGGGAGTACTTAAGTAGAGGCTCTATGATCATAGTCTGCTACCTTGATACTTAACATATAAATATATGTACATAGATCTGGTTACCTATCATTATACATGAATATATTTACATATGTACATGCTTGTATATAGACCCCCATAAATGCTCTTTGCCTCCTACTTCTTTCCTCTATTTCCATTTACTTTCCTCTTGTCCCACTATCATGTTCGGCCTTCATTCAGGTCTCAGTAATTCCTCTCGGGTACATTACCTGATCAAGCCCTGCGAGGTATCGTAAGCCCACCTTGCCATTGATTTTAAATCACTTGTTGTTCCCTTGTCCCTGGGACAAAAACAAGGCAGAGTAAAACAAAACAAAACTCCAAACAACCACCACCACCAAACCCCCCAAAAGAAAAGTCTATAAATAGTTCCAGATCTGTTTGTTGACCTTTAGGCATGTTTTCTGGTTGAGTCTGATGGCGTGCCATGCCTTGGCCTCAAAGTCTATTTTTGGTATTCCCCAGGGACTTCATTGCTTTGCTCTCCTTGCTGCTCTGTTGCACGCACTTAGCGTTTCACCCCAATTCCCACACTGTGTCTCCACTGCTGTCCCTCATAGTGCTATGGGTCAGTGAGGAAGTCTTGTCTCATGGTGGGGCCGGCACTATGGTCCTCTCTGTGCATTGGGTGCTCGGGACTTGGTGGGCCAGGACGTGTTCCACACTCTGCCTTTCCCTCTTTGTTTGTTCCTGTGTCCTCTGATCAGATGGCCCTTCTTCCTGAGCTGTAGCTTCAGTACTGTCCTCTGAAATGCATTCTTCTGGGAGGGTCGGGGGGATATCCATGTAGTTGGGATTGGGGCTGGTATGTTGCATTCACGTCTTGGCATACTGGATTGAAGTTTGATCCCTCTCTCCCTCTCCGTGGAGATATAACAACACCCTCCCCTTGGGTGTGTAGGTGCTCTGATCCCCAGCTACCCAGGAAAAGTGATTATTGATGGTTTGTAGTATTAACCAGTTTTTATTGTTGCTAAATGAGAGGTTGGAGGTTGGAGCCTTCCTAAAAGCGCTATAGCAGAAAGACCTGAAAAATTAGCCATTGAAAACCATGTTGAGCACAGTTCTACTCTGACACACATGGGGTCCTCGTGAGCCAGAATTGATTGGATGGCAATTGGCATTATTGCTGAGAGTTTTAGGTAAAAGCTTGTAAAAGTATGGAATGATTTTTTAAATTTTTATAGGTGAACGAGCAACATAATCTTTCTCTCTTTGAAGTGTAAATGTCAGTGGTTCTATAGGAGGACAGCTTTTAGTAAAAATATCTTGAAAACTTTACTTTTGCCTCCTGTTCAACTTAAAAATTTACTGTTAAATGTAATTTAATGTGCTGTTTTATATAACAATTTTACATACTAATTTCCTTTCAAATATGCTGACCTAAGAAACTTTTAGTAAAATCAGGCTGCTCTCAGTTGGATAGAGACTGGTAGCCCTCTTGTTACGGATCTTATTCATCTTACAGGTCTCTAACTCCCTATCGCTCATTTTTTAGACAAACAATAGACAGGTCTATAAAGTGAGCAGTTAGCACTATAGTGTTGTACTCACGCCTTAGCATAATCACCCATTGAAGATAAAAAGGGAAGCATTTATGCAGAGACAAATTTCAGATAATTTAGGAAAGAAGGAAGAATGGGAACAGGAAACACAGGTAGGAAGTGGGATACATGATGTTACATTGTGGAGATTGCAACCAGTGAGATGAAACACAATTGTATGAATTGTTAAATAAAAAACTGATCTGCTTTGTAAACCTTTTGTAAATTCACCATAGGAAGTAAAAATAATTAAAACTTTTTGTTCATAATAGGAACATGATACTCCTAATTATGCTGTCTAGCCTACTGACATATCTGCTGTGTGAATGTGTTAAATTTTTCTCAACAGTTTTATTGGCAAGTAATTTGCATTTTACATAATTCAATAATTCAACCATATCAAGGAGAATTATATAATCATTACCACATCAATTTCAGAGTACCCACTCCCCCGTGGTGAAATCACCTTTAAGATGATTCATGCAATCACAATCTGGCCTAGTACTTACTACCCCTCCCATCTTCATTATTTACTCCCCAAGTCCCCTTTTTCACTCTATCCTCTATCCCTCACCCCTGTATTCCCTATATCCCCTTGTTTCAGTTATTATCATTATGAATCTACTCCTCCTATGCTTCACAGTTGGGTAACCCAACAGAAAACATTAAAAAACAAAATCATGCTAAGGTGGTAATGATAAAACTTAATAGTATACAGACAAAATTACAAATCATGCATAAGATGGAAAAGATATCCCCCAACAACATTTTAAAATCCAGGGAAGAAATTTCTGTCATGGAACCGGTAAGAGATAATTGTACCCAGAACAAATTCATGTAGCATCAATAGGGTGGTCAACTGGCAGAGTATCAAGTTCAATCTAGCATAATCAAGATTACAATGGTCTCTGCCTGATAGTAAGGCTATTCAAGACGCTTGCCTGTGGCTAGAGCAGATCTGCTAGTGACTCAGCCTGTGAATACTCTGCAGGTAGGTTTTGGGCTCGCACTGTCCCCCAGACCCCGCCACAATTTGGGTGTTCATAATTTTAGCTCTGATTATTTTCCCCTCACCATATTCAAATTTTGTAATTGTCATCTTTGGATCACACAAACTGGTGTGCTTCTGGTATACTTCTTCTAAGTCAGTGGTTCTCAACCTTCCTAATGCCACAACCGTTTAATATAGTTCCTCATGTTGTGGTGATCCCCAACCATAAAATTATTTTTGTTACTACTTCATAACTGTAATTTTGCTCTTGTTATGAATCGTAATATAAATATCTGATCTGCAGGATGTATTTTCATTGTTACAAATTGAACATTTTTAAAGCATAGTGATTAATCACAAAAACAATATGTAATTATATATTGTGAGATATTTATTTTCTAATTATAAATAAGTGAAATTTCGTCTTGAAGCATGGTGTAGCATATATAATAGTCTTCACACCGGGGTACGCGTATGTGGGCTTATCTGCATGTGTGCAGACCCACTTTGAGATGGATAGAGGAGCGGTGTCTCCATTCCTAAGACCACCGGAAATATGGTCTTAGGCAACCCCCTGTCAAAGGGTCATTCAACCTCCCAAAGGGGTCACGACCCACAGGTTGAGAACCACTGTATCTAAGTGCTGGTGTGGACTTAATTGACTTCTCGCTTAGATGGTTGCTTGTTGGATTACAAGCCTTTAAGACCCTAGACACTAGAATGCGTTAAATTTTTGTTTCTTCTTTCCTGTGAAGTTATATTAAGTAGAACTAACATGATATTAGATGATAAAAATAAATCACAAATTAAATAATTTATTTAATAAATATTTCTTGGTCTTCAACTCTGTTAGTCTGGATTCTCAAGAAAAGCAAATCAGATAGACAAGAGAGAAAGAGAATGAGCAAGCAAGAGAAAATATATCTTAAGGAATTGACTCAGTTGTAAAAGCAATTAAGTCTAATCTGGTTTCAAGCCCATGGGCAGATGTTAAACTGGAGACTTCTGACTCAATTAGGTTCGGTGGCTGATGAATCCAGGATCAGGAGGAATGCCACAGGCTACCAAGCAAATGAATCCAAGATTGTGACTAAAGAATGGAATAAATCCAAGGCAGTTCAGGTGGGAGATCAGATGGCAGGCCACTGATGGCTCCCAGGATTGACAGGCAATATGACAGGCCATTAGCTCAAGTCCAAAGAACATGAGATTGCTAAACCAGATGCAGGTTGCAAACCCAGTAAAAAGCCAGCATGCTTCTGCAGTGTCCGCTTACATGGGAACTTCCCTTCGATTGCATTAGGACTGTGAGCTGAGTAAAGGGGTGCACTCCACCTCAGTCCTCCCATGATCGCTTGGCTGCTCACAGAAGATCCCATCATGGAGTTGGTTAAATTATTCTGTGTCACAGCATGAGGGATTGCCAGGCCTCAGCTACCAGAGCACTAAGAATCCTAGTCCAGCCAAAGTAGCACAAAGCTTATCACACCAGCCATATGCTTGCCACCAAATATATAATATTGCACAAAGCAGACAGAGTCTCTGTCCTGGTAGAATGTACATTTGAGTTGGGAGAATTCGACTATGCTCTCCTACACACAAATAGATAACAACAAAACGATGTGTGTGCTGTGAAAGGAAAGTAAGAGAGTATTGAACTAGAGACCTAGTCTGGGCACTGGGTAAGGGATGGTTTTCCTCCAGTAAGTGATATGTAAAGGAGGAGAATTTAATCAGGTGAATTTCAGGCAGAAGTAACAGCTTTTGTAGAGGCTCTGAAGCCCTCTTGGATCCTGGCCAGACAGATCCTGGGTCTGAATGAGAGAGTCATGAGAAATTAGCTCATCATAGAGCTAGAGATCAGAGGCCAGCTTATGCTAGATCATATAAAGGCTGAGTCACCTATTTAGAAACTTGCGAAGTCTAAGTGTCCATCTAGTGAAATAAATCATGATATAATCCTATAAAGGAATCTAGGTATAAAACATGCAATGAGAACATCTGTTTTCCTACACAAATATTTCAACAATATTGGAGGGAAAAAGAACATTTATATGGCATAGTTGGATGAGATCTACTTTGTCCTATATGTAATTTGAAGGCTTCTTGGAAGTAGTAACTTATTGTTGTATCGGGATTTACTGAAGCAGTACTTACATGCCTTCTTGTTAGAACCTATTGAGGACATATTTATTGTATTTCAATTCAGATATATTTTGTAAGGTAGTATATTAGTTAAGCATGTGGCTGCTGGTCTGAGATTCTGGGGGGAAGCGCTGCTAGTGTAGTGAGTTTAAACACTGTGCTGCTAAATACAAGCCCATCAGTCCAACTCTACCTGCTTTCCAGGGAGAGCAGTGGTCCACCTGCTGTCGGAAAGACGTAGTCTTGGGAACCCTAAGGAGCAGTTCTACTCTGTCCCGTAATGAGTCAGAATTGACTTGATGGAAGTGGGACTTAGATTCTGGCATTGTGTCTTACACTGTTGATTAGTTGGGTGAGTGACTCTTCATCTTTACCACTGTTTTGTCATCTGTAAACTGAGAGCAGTACTGGTATGTACTTGATAAAATAAACAAGATCATACATGTGAAGTACTTAAAAGAGTACCCAGATATTACAAACTACATACTTTCACTTTCTGTGAGAGTAACATGTAATTAATACATAGTAAGAGTTAGTGTGCACAAGGGATTACTGAAGCAATTATGCCAAAACGTTACTGTAGTTACCTCCTAGAAATGGGATTATGGCTGATACTTATTTCTTATTTTAGATATTTTCCAAACTTGGAATCATGACCAGGTATTTAAAATTTGTAATGTCTATCACTTAAAAATGTTATCTTTGCTGAAATTTATCCATACCATATTTTTCAGCAAGGTTAGAAAATCTACAACCCATGATTCAAGTGATGTTACTGCTTAATTCTATAAATGAAACCATTATTTTTGCTTTCTTTCCTTCATTTTAACTAATGTACTATTGTTAAATGTTTTATAACCAAACCTGCTAAATTGTAATTGGAATGGAAAGAGACCACTTGTAGGAGTGGAATTGTCTGAAACTGACAAGAGATCATGGCAGATGCTATAGTTACAGAGATTGACATTTTAAACTGGACATCAATGTGTTCATGAAACTAAAAGAAGAAATCCTACTTTTTTTTTTAACTAACTGAAGAGATTGGTGACAGGAAGAGATGTGCAATTTTTGAGTCTGAATGAAAAATATGTGTACGCAGCTGACTAATGTTTGAGAGTAAGCAGTACTGACAAAGTCAGCAACTTCTGGAAACATTTTATGCCGTGCTTGTGTACTTCCTAGATATTTCCAAGCTTTAAATAATACTAGTGTATTGAAAATATTTTTAAAGACAATGTAAAGAAAATTAAAATACTTTGAAGTGTGTGTGTGTGTGTGTGTGTGTGTGTGTGTGTGTAGCCTTTGAGTCTTCAAAACCTCCCAGTGTCTTCCCCTGCTGCCATCGTGGGTTTTTCCAACCTGCTTTTTCCTGGATAATGACTTCCCCTTCATCCAAGGTACTTAACACTTGCTCACCCTCCAAGCCCTGACTCGCCTTCCTCTCAAATCTCTTGTTGTTGTTGTTGTTCTTAGGCGCCCTGAAGTTGGTTCCCAGGTACAACAGATTGAAATGCCTCCTGGCCCTGCACCATCCTCACGATTGTTCTTAGGTTCAAGCCAATGCATCCGTCCATCTTGTCAGAACCTTCCTCTTTTTCCCTGCCCTTCCTCTTTACCAAGCATGATGTCCTTCTCCAGGGACTGGTCTCTCCTGATATGTCCAAAGCACACAAGATGAAGTCTCATCATCCTTGCCTCTAAGGAGTTTTCTGACTGTACTTCTTCCAAGAAATTTCTTTGTTCTTTTGGAAGTCTATGGTATTTTCAATATTCTTTGCCAACACTGTAGTTCCGAGGCATCGATTTTTCTTTGGTCTTCCCTCAGATCCTTAGTAACGATCAAAGAATGTTTCTTTTAGAGTGCAAATCTTTTTTCTTGACTTTTTATATTCGTGTACTCATATGATAATTGCCATTTTGTGATCAACTAATTTCACTAGCATACTGCCCTCCAGGTTCCTCATGTTAGGAAGTGGTTCACAGATTCCCCACTGTTCTTAATGTTGTTAGTATTCCATTGTGTGGACTGGGTTATTTGTCCATTCTTCCACTGTTGGCATTTAGGTTGTTTCCAATGTTTTGCTATTGTGAATTGTACTGCAGGGGCGCGCTGATACCTATTAGTGTTTTGGCTCTTATTTATCTAGGATATTACCAAGTAGAGGATTTCATGGTCGTATGATGTTCCTACTCTCAACTTTTGGAGGAAACAGCAAACTAGTATCTACAGTGGTTACACCATTTGACAGTCTCACCAGCATGGTATGAGGGTTGAAGTCTCTCACATGCTGGCCAGCATTTGTTGCTGTCTGCTTTCTTTTTAACTTTGCTATTAATGCTGAGCTGAAGTGTTATTTCATTGTTTATTTCATGCATTTCTCAAATGACAAAGCATAGCAAGCATTTCTTCCTATGTTTGTTGGATGCTTAAATAACTCCTTTGATGAAACATCTGTTCATGTACTCTGCCCATTTTTTAAAATTGAATTATTTTTACTTTTTTGCTGAGGTGTTGAAGTTTTCCATACAGTTAGAGATTATTCCCTTGTCTGATATGTCCCTTGCCAATTTTCCCCAGACAGTGAGTTCTCTTTTTACTATGTTGGTGATAATTCTTTATACCTACAATGTCATAATTCTAGAATTTTCATTTAGTTCTTGGTTATATTTTGAGGTCATTCTTTTATATGATGTGAGATGGTTCCTGATTCATTCTTTGGCAAATGGCTATCAGTTTTGCTTGCACCTTTTGTTAAAGAGACTGTCTTTTCCCCATTTAATATGTTTCAGCTCTTTTCCAAAGATCAGTTGTCACAATGAAGTATTCTGTATTTCCCATTCTTCTCACGGTTCTCCATAGTTTGCTGTGATCGACACAGTCGAATGCCTTGGCGTAGTCAATAAAACGCAAGTTAACTTCTTTCTAGTGTTGCTTCCAACCAAGATCCATCTGACATCAGCAATGATAACCTTTGTTCCACATCCTCTTCTGAATCTGACCTGAACCTCTGGCAGCTCCCTGTCAATGTGCTGCTGCAGCCATTGTTGGAAGATCTCCAGAAATATTTTACTTGCATGTTGATTTAATGATACTGTTCTGTAATTTGAGAGTTCTGTTGGGTCACCTTTCTTTGGAGTGGGCACAACTAATTCTTCCAGTAAGTTGGTAGACCATTTTGTTTAGTTCTTCCATGTCTGTGTTGAGTTTTTTCCTAGTTACTCTAGTTGTAATAGTGTCTCCGACTGCTTTGTACAGTTATATAATTCTCTCTTCAGTTATGTAAGGCTGTGATTAATGTATTTTGAGCTCTAAAAATGGGTGCATCGATTTTATTGTGGTTGTGTCTCCTTGTTCAATTAACTGTTTATTCATTTTATAATTCTTCTCTCTGACTCTTATGCTGCATTTTGCTGCAAAGAATATTATATTAGAAACTAACATTGCTATTCCTATTTTTTATCCATTAGCTTAATATATTTTCTCTATCCTTTGGTTTTTTAGTCTGCTTTTTGTCTGTGCCTAAGGTGTGTCTTATGTAGATAACACCTTATTGATGGATTCTGTTTCTTGCCCATTCTACTAGTGTCTGTCTCTTTAACTGGTACATATGATCCACATATGTTCAGTGTAACTATCAATTAGTAGTATGGATTTATTGCTGTGTATGGGGTTTTTGTCCTTTTTTGAAGAGCACATTGCTGGTTTCTGTGGTGAGTTAATTTTCATTGTGTGTTTTCTTATTGTTTTCTTTATTTCTGTCTTTAGTAGTTATTAAATATGTATGATTTTGTCTTTTATTTTGATAAGGATTTTTTCTTTGAGGTTACCCTGGAATTTATTAATTTCTTCCCAAGTTTAAAACTGTCTAGCCTATCTTGAAATCTATTTGACTTCTTGTTCATTTGAAAGTCCTGTAACTACACTATTTCCTCTATTTATTTTGTAATTGTCATCATTACAAATTGATATATCTGGTTCCCTTATTTTACTTTGTAATCTTTCATGCTTTGGCTGAGTTTGGGTGATGTTGTCATGCATGTTTATTTAGGACTATTCTCATTTCACTGTCATATTTAAGTAACAGTTTTACTGGGCATGAGATTATTGGTTGGTGACTTTTTCTTTCTTTCAGAGTTTTGTATGCAGTGTCCCATTGCCTCCTTGCCTGCATGGTTTCTACTGAGAATTCAGAGTTTGGCTTCATTGATTCACCTTTGTAGATAATTTTAATTTTTTTCTGAGGTGTTCTCTGTATTCTTTCTGTGTTTGGTTTCGGAAAATTGGATTTTATGTTTTGGTGATTTTTTTTGGTGGTATATCCTACTTGGGGCTCATTCCACTGCTTGAGTGATCTTCTCATCTTTTATGATGTAATGGAAATTTTCTTACAGCAACTCTTTAAAAATTTTCTGTTTTTCATTGTTTCTTCCTGTTCTGAAATTCTGATCACAGGTAAATTATTCTTTTTGTTAGTGTCAAACAGAATTCATTGACCTTTTTAAAATTTTATTGTTCATTTTATTATATTTGTTCTCTAGAAGATTAGTATGGACAGATTTGTCTTCAAACTCGCTAATTGGACCTTCCATCAATTCAATTCTACTTGGCTCTTTTGATCCATTGTCTATTTCTGAACCCTTAATACTAATCTTTTGGATTTCTTTCTGTTGTTTCTATATGTTTCCTTTGTTTTGTCAGTTTGTTCATTCAGTGTTTTCCTGAGTTCTTCTAAGATTTTCTGTGTTTTCTTTTATTTCATCTGCAGTTTTCTTGATCATCCTTTCAATTGGTTCAAAGTATCTAAATATCATCTTTTTCCAGTTTAGTGTCTAGTGGGTTTGAACTGCCAACCTTATGGTTAACAGTCCATCACTTATCCAGCAGCACCACTAGGGTTCCTTACATACCAAATTAAACCAAACCCACTGCCTTTGCATCAGTTCTGCCATAGCAGCCCTAAAAGAGTAGAACTGCTTCCTCATGTTTCCAGTGTATAAATTGTTTTGGAAGCAACTGCTGCTGCATCTTTCTCCCATTCAGCAACTGATGAGTTAGCAGCCCGATCCTTAACCCACGGCACCATCAGGGTTCCTTATCAATATATCCACAAGGCTAAAGCTCCATGGTAATTTACTATTTGGGTCTTCTGCTTTACTCCAGTCATCACTGTTACTGTTGTCCAGGTACAATGATGCTTCAAGTCATATGGTTTTGTCTACATGAACACCAAGCACATGCTGTTGTTTTCATTGTTGCATGTGCTTTCATAGTCACTGATCTTGTCAATACATTTTGGGAGAATTTAGTAATTAAGGGAAAAGAAGAGAAAGTTCAAAAAGACTTCGACTCAGTTACTAATAATGTTGCAACTAATGTAATTTGAAGCACAAATGTCTTACAAAGAAATTTTTGGTACTCATATCTAAGAAATATTACATCTAAGCAATTTATAACATAATTGAATATTAATGATATAGTAGATCCCATATTACTCTATTCTTAAACTTGCCAGTACACGTTACTTAGGATTCTGTGTGGTCCGGTTCGGGAGGAGATCCATGGTGGCGTGGGGGACATAATGAGTTTCCACCTCGGTAGTACCGACTGTAGCAATGCCACTGATTACGTGAGCACTGCTTCATTTTAGGCTCAAGATCACCTTTATATACGTCGCCCTAGCCATGGATTTGGTCATTCTTTAAGAAGCCCGGGCATGCTCTTTGTCTTCAGCAAGGCGACCTGAGTGGCTAAAGCCAAGATGCAGATCTTGGTGCAGACCCTGGCAGGCAAGACCATCACCCTGGAGGTTGAGCCCAGCGACACCATCGAGAATGTCAAAGCTAAGATCCAAGACAAGGAGGGCATTCCCCCCGGACCAGCAGCGTCTGATTCTTGCTGGTTCACAGCTGGTGGATGGCCGCGCTCTCTCGGACGCCAACATCCTGAGAGACTCCACCTGCACTCGGTGCTGCGGCTGCGTGCGGCCTTCATTGGCTGTCCCTGCGCCAGCTGCCCAGAAGTACAGCTGCGACAAGATGATCTGCCGCAAGGGTTATGCTTGCCTTCACCCCGGTGCTGTTCAATGCCTCAAGAAGTGTGGCCACACCAACAACCTGCGTCCCAGGATGAAGGTCAAATAGGGCACTCTCTGCCGGCTCTCCGGCCTCCTGCTGGGGTTCTCCTGAGCCCAATGGCCCTGGGCCTCAATAATGTCTCACTTTCACTGACCTGAAGCAAAGAAAAAAAAGAAGAAGAAGCCCGGGCATTTTTTTTAGTGAATTTTCTAAGGCAACATAACATCTTATTTCAAAACCAAGTCCCATCACTTTTTAGTTAAATGACTTAGATTAATTAACTGCTAAAAGCTCTAGTTTTTAACCTGGAAAATGAGGATACAATAGCACATATATTATAGTGTTGTTGTGAGGATTAATTTAGATAATCTACCTAAAGAACAGTGAATTTCACTTAGTAAATTGACATAAATTTTGACTGTTGTTGCATTACTGTTTCCTTTCTTTCCCTTTAACAGAATGTTCTTTTAAAGAATTTTTGAAGAGGAAGTTCTTTTTTATTAAATGGATTTACAGAATTCTAAATAAAATTCAACTTGGCATGATGGAAAAAAATGTAAGTATTATAAAATTGTAAATATCAGTATTTTTCAAATGAGCTGTATTTTTTCTTATGCATAGTTTCCCACCATTCTGATTAGTCAGATTCTTCTAATAGATATGGATTTTTAGTTTTTATTTATATAGAATATGAGACAATAAGTTCAGAAAAATGCTATGGAATAGAGTATCCTAATGGCCATGGTAGTGTTCTAAAATTGCTCTTTTTTATTTTACATCATTTTATTGGGGGGCTCTTACAGCTCTGATAGCATTCCATACATCAATTGTATCAAACATGTGTGCATATGTTGCCATCATTATTTCTAAAGCATTTTCTACTTGAGCCCTTGGTATAAGCTCCTCTTTTTCCCCTCCCTCCCCAACCCTTCTACCCTCATGAATCCTTGATCAATTATATATTGCTTTTATTATTTTGTATCTTACACTGACCATTGTCTCCCTTCACCCACATTTCTGTTATTCATCCCCTTTGGGGTGTGGGGGTTATTATATCCAATCTTGTGATGGGTTCCCCCTTTCTCACCCTTCCCTCTCCCTGCCTCTACCCTCTTGATATCGCTGCTCCCACTACTGTCCCTGAGGGGTTTATCTGTCCTGAATTCCATGTGTCAAGAGCTCTTATCTGTCCCAATGTGTGTTCTCCAGTCTAGCCAGATGTGTAAGGTAGAACTGGGTCTTGGTAGTGGGGTGGAGGAAGTATTCAGGAACTAGAGGAATGAAGTGTGATTCATTGATGTGCTGCTACACCTTGGTTGTATCATCCCTTCCTTATAACCCTTCCTGGCGGGGATATCCAATTGTCTACTGATGGGATAGTTGTTTGTTTTGACTCTTTTGATACCTGATACCTGATCCCATCAACACCTCATGATCACACAGGCTGTTGTGCTTCTTCCATGAATTTGCTCTTTTACAAAAGCTGCAAAATTGTTATCTCTAGAAAGTTCCCGAGATCCTCCTTTTAGGGGTATTGTACTTGCTGGAGAGTTACTTGGCCTTATTAAGCAAATCACTGGTTTCCATTGCTTTCCCTTTTGAATTTACTCAAGGAAATGTGTATTCTCAGATATTGTTCATATAAACTTGCTATCTATGAAATGATTCCTGAGGTGACAAATCTTTAAATATTTTGGAGACCCACCCCATCCCAACATCTATCTGCTTGAGGCTATCAATTTTTAATAGACTTCCCTTCAAGTTAATTTCTTTTTTTTTTTTTTATTAAAAAACATTTTATTAAGGGGGAACTGATTGCAGGGATCTACGTGTGACCTCTTCCCTGGGAGAGGGACGGTGGAGAAGGGGGGAAGGGAGACTCCGGATGGGGCAAGATATGACAAAATAACGATGTATAAATTACCAAGGGCACATGCGGGAGGGGGGAGCGGGGAGGGAGGGGAAAAGGGGGAGGACCTGGTGCGGGGGGCTTAAGTGGAGAGCAGGTGCCTTGAGAATGATTGGGGCGGGGAATGTGTGGATGTGCTTTGTATAGTTGATGTATGTATATGTATGGATGGTGATAGGAGTTGTGTGGGTCCCTAGTAAAATGTAAAAGAAAAAAAGAAAAAGATGATTGGAGCAAAGACTGTACGGATGTGCTTTGTACAATTGATGTATGTATATGTATGAACTGTGAGAAGAATTGTATGAGCCCCAATAAATTGTTTAAAAAAAATTTTATTAGGGGCTCATACAACTCTTATCACAATCCATACATCAATTGTATAAAACACATCTGTACATTCTTTGCCCTAATCATTTTCTTTTTTTATCTTTTTTTTTAAATTTTAACAATTTATTAGGGGCTCATACAATTCTTATCACAGTTCATACATATACATACATCAATTGTATAAAGCACATCTGTACAGTCCCTGCCCTAATCATTTTTTTCTCCTCTTTTCTTTTTTTACATTTTATTAGGGACCCATACAACTCTTATCACCATCCATACATATACATACATCAATTGTATAAAGCACATCCATACATTCCCTGCCCCAATCATTCTCAAGTTAATTTCTTATTTTTAATTTGTCTCAATATTTTTTCCTAGATTTAAACAAACAAAATTCATTGCCAGTGAGCGGATTCCAATTCATAGTGACCCTATACGACAGGGTAAACTGTCCCTGTGGGTTTCTGAGACTGTCACTCTTTCTGCCCTTCTTCTGCTGAGTGGCTTGTGGTTTTGAACTGCTGACTTTGTACTTGACCACTAGTCAGTAATCCAATTTATAGGATGGAGGGTAATTAAGTTGTTTTACGGTTCCCAAATTAAGGAGCCCTGGTGGCACTGTGGAGTGCGCATAGGGCTGGTAACCATGGGGCCAGCGGCTCAAAGTCACCAACTACTCTGTGGGAGACAAATGAGGTGAGGCTGTCTGCTCCCATAAAGATTTACTTTTGGAAGCCGAGGGTAGGAATGAGTCAGAATTGACTCAATAGCAGTGAGTGGGTTCCTAAAGTATTATGTAAAGGTCCTGGATGGCAGGTAGCAGAAACCAACCTAGGCTACCTTAAACAAAAAGAATTTATAATAAAAAGATAAAGATGTCTCAATTCACGAGTAAGCGTTGGGTTTAGTGGAACTTGAGAATGCTATGGCTCAGGAATTTAAGCACTGTCTGGTTTCCATCTCTCATCTCTACTTGTCTCTATGTGTTTGCTTCACTACTCTTTGTCTTTGCAAACCAAACCCACCATCTCCCATTATCCAGCTTGCAGGCAGAATATGACTTCTTATGTCACCTTAGTTTGCATGTTAGGGGGCAGAGAGAGTCCATAAAGGAAGGGAGGATGGCAACCTGGCAAATCCTGCCGGCCAATCACAACTCCATCCTCAGACCCCCTGTGAAGAACCTCTGGCACAGTCTCAGTTTGTTAATCACTAGTGGTTTAGCCACTTGTGACTGGGAGAAGCAAGAAGCGTGCTTCATAAAGTGGCTCCTGGGACTTAGCACAGTGGGTAAGGGTAGGTAATAAAGGGCCCCTAGTGAGTCAGATAGTTTTAAATGCTTCCCATCAAACTAAAACTCACTGTCATCAAGTTGATTCCCAACTCATAGAAACCAAAGACTCATATAAGATACGGTGGGACTGTCTCTCTGGGATTCTGAGACTAATTCTTTATGGGAGTAGAAAGCCTCATCTTCTGAGGAGTGGCTAGTGGTTTTGAACTATTGACCTTGCAATTGGCAGCCCACTATGCCACTGGGGAATCCTAATGCTGCCCATAGTACCTCTAAACTAAAACACAGAGAGCTACTGAATTAATTCTGACTCATTACAGCCTCAAGTGTTTCAGAGTAGAGAGTGTTTCATGGGGTTTCATTGGCTGAAATCTTAGAGCAGTGGATCACCAGACTTTTCTTCTGTGACACCACTGGGTGGATGCAAACTGCCAGTCCGTCAATTAGTAGCTGAGCGCAAACTGTTTGCCCCACCCAGTAGCATGTGCATTTGGAGAATGGCATTCAAAGAATAATATTTTTAGATTCTTACTATACTGCCTGCCTTTGGATTTTGGATTCTGATTCAGAGTCTTGCTTTCCACATGCATTAATAGCTGCAATCAGGTAAAGAGTGCTTCACTGTCACCGTTACTTCTGGGAGGAGTCTGGTTTTCAGGTGCCCTGGAGGCATAGTGGGTTTCGCATTGGCTGGTAACTGCAGTGTCACCAGTTGGAACCACCAGCTTCGGTCCCCCTAAAGTTTGACAGCCTGAGAAAGCCACAGTCTGCTTGACTGTGGGGTCCCTGTGAATTGAAATTGGCTTGATGATTGTGAGTTGCGTTGAGATGAGTTGAGTTGAATCTGCTTTAACCTGAGGCTCCAATAAAGATGCCTTAAAGTGCTGCTTTGAGGAAAAGGTTAAGTTTTAGTGTATGTATTTGAATTTTTCTTCTAGAATATTATCATAATCGCTCCTTTACAAAAATTAGAATCTAAAAGCTGACTGAGCAACAAGACAGCATTCAACTAGCAAATGCATTTGGCTCAAAACAAACCTTGAATTTAGTATAATCTTCTTGGCCATATCAGTATGATTTGCTATATTAAAAGCTGGTTCTCTAAAATAATATAAAGCCTTTGAAGCAATAGCAATTACACTCTCACTGTGTTGTTTAATTACTTGGGATACACTAGATAAGGAACAATGCCTTTCCAGTTCTGTCACAAGATAAGAGAAGATGGAGACCTGATGAGCTGGTGCTCCTCTGATGGACAGGAGTCAGGGCCAGGGACGTCAGGCCTGCGATTGCAGTACAGCATGTGGGAAATCATTGAAGTATCCAGTCTACTTCAGTAGCGATTCTATAGTAGTTATTGGCAATATTTATGAATTCTAACATGTTTTGTACAGATATTTACTGAAAGGATTATACCAATTTACTGTTCTTTTGAATGTATCCTCTCCTCCTCCTTCTCCATCACTGCTTTTCCTCAACAACTGTTCCAGACACTGTTCTAAACTTAAAAAACCAACTAATCCTCAAGCTCACTGCCATCAAGTCACTGCTGACTCATAGTGACCTTTTACATCAGGGTAGAACTCCTGTGGGTTTCAGACCATGACTATTAATGGGAGTAGAAAGTCCCAACTTTCTCTGGAGGGGTCCGGTGGTTTTGAACTGTTGTCTACTAACTTTATGGATCTCAGCCCAACACATAACTCTCAGACCACCAGTTCCCCAGGTGTGACATTGTTCTAGGTTCTAGATGAGTACTGTTTCATAGTACCATGCACTGATAAATGTTATGAAGAAAAATAGGATAGAAGAAGAAAGAGGCTATTTCACAAGGTGTTCAGAAAATGTCTTTTAATGTTATTTATTTTAAATATCATTTTATTGGGGGCTTGTACAGCTCTTAGCACAATCTATACATCCACCCATTGTGTCAGATACGTTTGTACACACGTTGTCATCATCATTTTCAGAACATTTTCTTTCTACTTGAGCCTTTGGTATCAGCTCATTTTTCCTCCTCCCCGAAAATGTCATTTTAAGGAGGTGGTGCCTTTGCGTCCCATGTAGGAAGGAGCCAGTCTAGTGTCTACTGAGAGGTGGAAGCAATTGTGGCATCTGCAAGAACCATCAGGGTGATGTGTCTAGATGGAACCGAGTCTCCAAAGGGAAGGGTGGTGTGAGGTGACGTCAGAAAGAAAGCAGGAGCCAGATTGAGTGGAACCTCAAAGCCTGGGCTAGAGGTGCTTCATTGCTGTGTCAATGAGGGGCCATAGGAGGACAGCAGTAGGGCCTGGCTTAACATGTTTGAAGTTTATTGTCTTCAAAGTTGGAGAACAGACTAAAGAGGAGGAGGGGAACCAGTGTGGTACTTACCTCAGCAGTTAATGTAGCAGGTGATGGTGATGTGACTTGGGACAATGGGAAAGGACAAGAGGGAAAGTGACTGGATTAAGATATATTTTGAAGCAGTAGCCAGTAGTACTTAGTGATTGATTAGGGTACAGGAGCAGGGGAGAAGTTAAACAAGACTCCTTGATAATTGACTTGAATATTGGGATTATAAATGCTAACATTGATGTTAGTAACTGTGTCATTTCATGAGAAGAGGGAAATTTGGGAAGGGGTGGGTTTGGGGGCAAATGTAAGACTTCTGTTTTGAGTGAGCTCGACAAAGCCAAGTACAGCTATTGAGTGGGCAGTTTGATAAATGAGCCTGGAGCCCAGGGGAACACTGTACATTTTAGAGCTCTCCCTCCCTAGTAGAGTGCTTGAAAGCAGTGGGGTTGTGTGTGCACGAATATGGAGTACGTGAGGCACAGGAGTTCTGTAGCTTAGAGACTGGGAAGGGAAGCAACAGCAAAGATGACTCCACAAGGAGTGACCAGCCAGAGCCGTGCTGCTGACCTGGGAGCCAAGTAAAGAAATGTTTCCAAAGGAGGGCAGGCTCCGTGGTGTCAAACGCCTCTCAGCAGTGATTTTGAGGTTTGGAAGATTTGTCCTCTTAGGGAGTTATCACTAAATCCAAACTCTTTTAACTCCATTTATTCATGAACGCTTTGAAACCTCCTCATATACACAGATATTGGCATTTTTCTCATTTTGTCTTCTCTTACGTGAACTGTGTGTGTGTGTGTCTGTCACATTAAACCTTGCCGCTCCATGGGCTTAGGTGCCTTACTCAGACAGCGGAAAGCAAAGTGGGATGTATTGATTCACATAATGGACAAGTCTGCCGTGCTCTGCCTTCATAGACATCTTGATGCAGAGAATCAGGTGATAGGTTCTGTGTCCTTCCCATCTCTGGACTCTATGTGCTGGCCTACATTTATTTCCGCATGCATCCCTCAGAAGAAGAAAAGGAACTTTTTTTCTTGTTAGCATTTATAATTCAAATTCCATGGAAAACCTTTGCTGTGCCCTCCTTTCCCCACATGCTTAGATAAACTTCTGTGGAGGAGAAAATGGCGTACTGTTCGTGGCCAGACTTAGGTGGCGGGCCCACTTTTGCCTTTCCATCCTTGCCTTGTTGTTCAGGGCATTCCCTAGCCAAGTGTTTCTACCTTCAGATAATTTACTTTCTCTAAGTCTTCAACTGTAAACTTTATGAAAGCGGAAATGGATGCATATTTTCATTTTTGTTGTTGTTAAACAGATTTTGGAAGTATGTATATAAACTTTAAATACAAGTTCTCCCCTCCACCACCACCATTTATGTGATTGAAATGAGCAGATAGCATTGCCTCACAAGTGACTTGTGTCTTTTCAGAGTGTAATTTGCTGGCTCTCAGGGTGCAGGTGTACAGCTGCTTAAAAATTTTTCGAGTGCATTGGTGCTTCACTCTGTAGAAGTTGGACATTGAGAGCAGGTGTTTAAACCTAACAGTAACCCAGTTAACTGTGAACTCTACTGCATGTGGTTTTGATTGAGGTTTTTGCCAGTTACAGTTGTTCATAAATAGCAAACAATACAGATAGGAACTGATGCTTTGGAACGAGAGTAATTCATGCATTATACAGTTACACTTTATGAGCATAGAATACACTGAAGGTGATCTCTGCCTGCTCTGCCTTCTTTTTACCGGGAGCATTGCAAAAGCTTTGCCATTCTCTTTTTAGAACAGAAGAGTAAAAGCGGGTGGTGACAGGTCATGCTAGTGCCACCACAGTCCCCTCTTGCCATAACAAACGACATTTCACATTAATATTTGTGAGCAACTCTGAAAATTCATGAATGTCAGAATAAGATGTGATTGTGTTGTAAGGTATGTACTTTATTTTCCAACAGATAAGAAATATAACTTAAAAGAAAGTAGACAAGGTCATGCAAACTAGACAATTTGCACCATTATCTACAGGAACTAAACAGCCATGTTTTAGTCTCAGGCTCTGTCTTGTGAATATGATGACATGAGGTACTGGAGATAGATTTGGTTCTCAATTAATTGGCAGTGATATAAACTACATTTGGAACTATTTATGGTAACATATCACTTGACCGAAAGAAACAGCTATTAACTCTTTGAATTAGCTTTTGATAGATCAAATAATGAAATAATTAGAACTTACAATATGAAATTGTTTATAATGTTGAAATACTGGGTAGTTTTAAAAGCTAAGTGCACAGATAATATAGTTCTAAAGATTTGTAAGCTTTTAAATAATTTCAGTGTGAGTTAGGGTTACTAACCACAAAGGTTGCCAGTTCGAACCCGTCAGCTGCTCTGTGGGAGAAAGATGAGGCCATTTGCTCCTATGAACATTTACAGTTTCAGAAACTCTATAGAGGGTCAGTATGGGTTAAAATTGATTTAGTGGCAGTGGGCTTTGTACCTTAAAAGGCTGTTTGGGGTCCCAAGCCAGCATTGATGCTTTAAGAAAATATATCCTAAATCCTGAAGAGAATAGCAATAATAGAACTATTTACTGTGCTTCAAGTGTTCAGAAATAGAGAATCACATACACCCCAGTTCTGTAATCATTGCTAAACTTTTGTTTGATGCTATTTTCCCATGTTTAACTCTGTAATGTTAGGAATACCAATGGACATTACATTAACGATATAAATTATATAGAGATATTTATAAGCATACTTGAAAATAATACTGCTAAAGGCTGACAGGAATTGAGCACCATGTGCCCTTTACTTAAATCATCTCTACCAGAATTGTCAAATATTGCTGTGACCCTCCTATTTACAGATGAAAACACTGAGGTCTAGGGAGTTTATGTGACTTGACCAAAGTCATTCATCAAGTAGGCATGAATGGAAACATGCCAACCCACCCATCCTCTGCTTGGGTTATTAATGGCATTCATTTGATCATTGGATGTGTCTTAGTTTGGCTTCTCTGGAGGAGGAGAACCAGTGATGGATGTATACATTACTGATTTAGAAATGGTGGCTAGCAACCTGTAGGTGAGGAGGCCAACTAAAGATTCTGCAGGCCTTCTGTCCCACAAGCCGGAGGTCAGCTGATAGGAAGAGCACAGGATGAAGAGAGAACAAGCATTATCAGAGCATCTATTTACGTACTTGAGGTGGTTCACACTCCCAAGGTTTCCCTTTCAACTGATGGACCATATCAGATACTATCATCAAAGGTGCTTGCATTGTATGACGTTATGGAAGAACCGCATAGCCTACGTCTATACACAACATTAACCATCAGAACATATATATCTTCGTGCATCAGAGAAATGTGAACAGTAGGTCTTTAGTATTTGTTTTAAATTTTTTTGGTAGAAACTGTTACTTTATTGCAAGTTACCATGTATAGAATATAGACTGTCATGTTGATATACACATTTAAAAAATCATTTTATTGGGGGCTCATACAACTCTTTTCACAATCCATACATCAACTGTTTAAAGCACATTAGTACATTCGTTACCCTCATAATTCTCAGAACATTTGCTCTCCACAACGATGCTGCTTTTTTTTATTTAAAAAAAATCTATTCTGCTACTCTGTGACTTTTTTTTAAAGCACATTTGTGCATTCATTCCCATCATCATTCTGAAAACATTTGCTCTCCACCTAAGCCCCTGGCATCAGCTCCTCATTTTATCCCTTCCCTCCCTTCTCCGCCCACCTCCCTCATGAACCCTTGATAATTTATAAATTATTATTTTGTCATATCTTGCCCTGTCCGACGTCTTCCTTCACCCACTTTTCTGTTATGCGTCCCCCAGGGTGGAGGTTATATGTAGATCCTTGTAATCGGTTCCCCCTTTCCACACCACCCTCCCAGTATCACCACTTACACCACTGGTCCTGAAGGGATCATCTGCCCTGGATTCCCTGTGTTTCTAGTTCCTATCTGTACCAGTGTACATCCTCTGGCCTAGCCAGATTTGTAAGGTAGAATTGGGATCATGATAGTGGGGAGAGGAAGCATTTAAGAAGTAGAGGAAAGTTGTATGTTTCATCATTGCTACATCACACCTTGACTGTCTCGTCTCCTCCCCAAGACCCTTCTGTAAGGGGATATCCAGTGACCTACAAATGGGCTTTGGATCTCCACTCTGCACTTCCCCCTCAATCACTATGATAAGATTTTTGTTCTATGATGCCTGATACCTGATCCATTTGACACCTCGTGATCGCGCTGGCTGGTGTGCTTCTTCCATGTGGGCTTTGTTGCTTCTGAGATAGATGGCTGCTTGTTTACCTTCAAGCCTTTAAGACCCCAGATGCTATATCTTTTGATAGCCAGGCACCATCAGCTTTCTTCACCACATTTGCTTATGCACCCATTTGTCTTCAGCGATCGGATATACACATTTTATCTGCAGGTATTTTACCAGTTTATGGACAGTATTAATAGGTCAAATGTGTTTCTTCCTGAAAATTGTATTGCTACTATGACAAACTATGTTGTCTCTTATTTGCTACAAATTTGTATATCCTCTGAGATAGATCATATCATCACCACTCAGACATAGAATTTGCACCATAAACATAATTATGATGTTTCTTTCATGCTTCCCTCTGAGGGCTGTCAGTTGCTTAAACTGTTCCTAACAAAGCTCATGACTCCGCTTAGGTTCAGGCTTCTTTACCAGGGCTTTATATTAATTACCACAACTCTGTCTGCAGCTAGATCATGCTATCTTTAATAGGACATGCGGCAATAAAATGTTTGATTAATACAATTTGGGTGGATAGTCTCTCGTGGCAGCACAATATGAGTGGGTGCACGTGTACACATGGCTTTGTGTTTGTGTTCTTTCTGAAAAGCCCTCCCTCACAACTCAGAAAGCACTGGAGTCTGATAGCACCTCAGAATGTTGGTAGGTGTTTATTGTGACGACTTTTCCAGAATTTGTTTTTGTGCTTCAGTGTTTCTCAGCTAGTTATTTCCAGTTGAGCTGTAATTTGAATGTATTCAAATTCACAGGGCTGGTTTTGCTAGAGTTGAAGTTTCATCATTTTAAAGCTAATTGAAAGTATATTGTGAAAATTTCCCAAATCACAATACAATGATATTTATTCATTAAAAACCCTTAGAGTCAGTATAATTAAATGTGTTCTAAGTATTCTAGGAGAGGTGAATGGAAACAACAGTAATATCGAGACTGGAACCATGCCATATTATTTCACTGTTGAGTAGAAGGTGGGCGTCTTTTCTTGGAACCTAACCCTAGTGAGATATCTAAGAGCATTCCTTTAACATGGGCCCTAGAGAGTTTTTAAGCCAGACAGTAATGTAGTGGTTCTTAAACACTTAGGGACAGTAAATAGAAAAGTCATAATACTCTTTTGGTACATTAAAGTGTTTACATGTTGAAGTCTATATTATGAGCTGGGGACACATTTCCTATGAGAAAATATGACAAGCAGTATAAGAGCAAAATCGTAGACATAGTTCTAGTAACAGAACAAGCTACTGAATTAATCACCATCTATTTCAAATTTTCTGATATAATTTAGGCATACTATTTTATTGTTTTCAAGTCTTTTCTTGCTAGCAATCCAAGTAATAGGCAACAAATGCTTAACACAAATTTGAGGTGGATAATCTTTAGATTGAGATAATTCAATCTGTTAACATTAATCTGTTCATTTTTTCTCTGTACTGTGTGCACGACATTATTTCATTTTAACAGGGAACACTTGCATTTAGCTTATTGGAACACAGATGTTCTGAGGGACTATGGCCTGAAATTACTATCTAGCTTGTATAATGTTTTCCGTCTGAATAATTCTGAACATCAACTTTACTACCAAGTGAAGTCAAGTGCCTGAGAATCGCGGCGCACAACTAATAAAGACATCTTCCTTATGCATCTTAGAGCAGTGCGCATCAGTACCGAGCTTGGCTACTCCCACTATCCGCCTCTCCTTCCTTATAAGTAGAAGCCTAGTTTAGTAAAAGAAGGATTTATTGTATTTTAAGTTTATATACATTCCCTCTATTTCTCAGTAGTAGTAGCCTTAGATTTTTTCTAGTTCAAGATTGTACTTTTAAAATATTTTGACCAAAAAAATAAAATATTTTGACTACTAAACTGTTTAGTGATGATTATACAACTAACTAACTGATCACCGTTAGAATTGACTTGATGGCAGTGAGTTCGGTTTTTGAGTTTAGTACAACTTTTCATCATAATTAAGATCTTTCTTGAGAGGAATTCTCTACTGTGGTTAATGCCTACTATTGATAAGCACTCCTATCCTTGTTAGAATATAATTCAAATAAATATTCTATACTAATATAAAGTGAGCAGTACTGTACTATTATGTACTTTTGAACTGAAACATGTCCTCAAAAAATAAAATTGTTGAAGTGGCATTTTCTAATACAGCAATGTTGTCATTTTGGTAGTAATAATTTTATTTGTTCTCAGTATAAGAAAACTCTTGCTTTCACCTGCAAAAACTCATGGTTTAGCTAAAACTTTAAAAATTGCAAAACAAATAATCTGAGTATTAGAATTTCATATTTTTAAAATGGTAAATATTCAAATGTTAAGTCTTTGGCTATACTAAAATATTTGCTGAAATTCTTTAAACTGTAGATGATAAATCATCAACTGTAATTTTTGTTACATCAAAATGTATTTAACTTTTTTAGTTGCATTAAGTAAAAACAACGCTAATTCAACAGCTTACCAAAAAAACCATGTCTTCGTGTAAAAGAGAATTTAGGCAATGAGTAAGAAGAACAAAAATTGAGAGAATGGGATTTTGATATATCTAAAGGCAACTTCATATCTACCAGATTGGAATATTTGCTTTTTAAAAAAAATAACAATAGTAAAATCTGTTGATATTAGATCTTCTCATTTGTTACATCACTTTCTTAATTTTTTACCTTTATGTGAATTCATTTTTATTTAATTCTTAAAGTAATTTTTCTTATTCCTATAAACCCACCAGCTGCTCCTTAGGAGAAAGCTGAGGCTGTCTGCTCTCATGAAGACTCCCAGTCTCAAAAACCCTGTGTAGGATTGCTAGGAATCAGGATTGCCTCATGCCGGCTGGCTTGGCTTGGGTTCTAGTTGATATAATTAGTTGTTTTTTCCATGGTATATATCTGATATTGGGATCTGGTGGAAAGTATAAAATAGTTTACTAACTGATTAAGCAATATTTAAGATTCCATTTTTAATACTTTGAACTATCTTATTCAGATTGGTCTGACTTCCAAAAATACAGAACTAAGAGGATTTACAGATCAGAATCTCAGTCCAACAAAAGGTAAGATTACTTGAATAAAATTTTCCTGAAACTAGCTAATCTTATTATAGTGTTATATAAATATTCAGCTATAATAAGTACTTTATGTATACTAATGATGATATACTCTTACTATGTGTTGTCTTAAACCAAATAATGTTTGTTGTTTTGAGAAGAGGAGGACTTATGGATGTCTTCTTTATCTCTTTTCTAAGATGTCTAGGACTAGCCTTGATCAATGCTCCTTTTGCAGTGAAACTAACTTTAGAACCACTTCTGAGATGTTTGTGGTTGACACCTTAATTTCTGATATTGTAAGTTGTAAGGCGGTATATCAGAATATCATGCTTAGGAGAGTCCAGTGAGTGAAATGTACGACTGCTGGGGTAATATGTACGTCAGCAGTCTGACCCACCAGTACAAGAACCTACATGAGATACAATGAGAATCTTTGGATATGTATCTTCCACAGAGTCTTTTCATATGTAAGGATGCGTGCTGAAATAGTTTGGGATGCAATATGATGTCTGGGCTTGGCTTCACGATATTCCCATGCTGAAAGAGGAGAACATGGGCGCCATGGCAGATAAAACAAGATTGGCTACGACTTGATAATTTAAGCACAGTGAAGCTGGCGCTCATCTCATGATTCTTTTCTCTTTACCTTTGTATATGTTAGAAAATTTCCGTTATAAACTGTAGTAACCAAACGTGGCTTTATGCTTAAAGCAAATGTGAAACAAGCATCATCTTCCTTAAATGCTTCATGTCTTTTTTGTTTGTTTTTAAATTTTATTTATTTATTTTTTTGCTTCATGTCTTAAGATGGGAGATTTACTCTAGAGAGGTTAGAGAAGCTATATATATATATTTAAATGTCTAATGTAATAAATTTAATGGTGTTTAAGGATTATTCTTAAAAAAAAGAATTATTCTGAGTGTGACTATGAAGCCACGAAGAGATCTCATCTTAAGCCTTGTGTGCTGCCCAATATTTTTCACATGGTGGCATAAGCAGAAAATTGCAGCGTTGGCAGGGTGTACTAGGGCTAGCAAAAAGCAACTGCTTAAGGCCAGCGGTAAGCCACCCAGAAGCTCCAGGTGGTCCAGGCCACTCCTGAAAACTCCATGGCTGAGGCTACCAGTACCATGGTGCAGCAATAGCCTCTTCACACCGTACTTTGAGACTCTGCTAAAATGAAATGTGATCACTCAGGTGATGGAAGTGGGAACTACAAGGAAGGCCAATATGTATATGTATGGACTGTATCACTGAGGCATGGGATTGAGAGAAAGGAGAGGTTTCTTAAAATACTGAACAAGAGAATGACACGGTCACATGAAAAAACCTCATCAACATGCAGCCACAGAGAGAAGGGGGATAGGGATCTGGAGAGCAAGACAGGCGTGAAGACAATGTACATTAATAACTCGACAGTTCAGTTATTCAGTAACACCTTCTCAGTTCAACTATGTAGAACAAATGGAAGAGTTGGAGACATTTAAGAGATCACTTAAGAGGTAGGAGTAAGAGATCAGATCTATTTATTTATTTATTTTTTAACCATTTATTAGGGGCTCCTTCTCAGAGCATTTGCTCTCCACTTAAGCCCTTTGCATCAGGTCCTCTTCTCTGCTGTCCCTCTCCCAGGGAAGAGGTCACATGTGAATCCTTATCAGTTCCCCCTTTCCAACCCACTCACCCTCCACTCTCCCAGCATCGCCCCTCACACCCTTGGTCCTGAAGGTATCATCCACCCTGTAATAGTTGCTTATAAATCTGCTTGCAGACTCTCCATCTCACAGCAGCTCTCCTGGTTCAGACTGCCA
The DNA here is from genome assembly GCF_050624435.1 of Tenrec ecaudatus. Lineage (NCBI taxonomy): Eukaryota > Metazoa > Chordata > Mammalia > Afrosoricida > Tenrecidae > Tenrec > Tenrec ecaudatus. The sequence goes on from NC_134533.1 coordinate 137,973,735, forward strand.
TGGACCACTTCCTAGGTTACCGCAGCAGTCTCCCAGCTCTTACCCTTGCCTCAGCTTCCTTTCTAGCTTAGTCATGATAGCTGTGATTTTCCTCACACATAAATCTAGACAAGTCTTCCCAAGTTAAAAACATTTTTAATCGTTCCTTATTGCTCTCTAGATAAAGAACAAACACCAATTTAAAATATTTTAATATTTATATATTTAAAATAATAAAATGATACATATTTTTAAAATATTCTTCTTCTGGTCTCAGCCAGAGCAGGCAGTGGGTGGCGTAGGCTGTTGGTCCTGTGGACTAACTGCTTCATTGAGTTTTTGGTTTCCTTTACTTTATTTTTGCCCGAGTAGGAAGAGACAAGCAGCTGTCTCCCAGCTGCAGCTCTTCAGACTCCAAATGCTACTCACCAACCTTGGATGTGGAACATTCTCTCTTTGAACAATGTTATATTTGGCAGGCAGACGAATGAGGTCATATTAAGGTGAATGGAGCCTATTTTACTAAGGCTAGGCTAAGTTTTGTAAATGGAGCCCTGGTGGTGTAGTGGTTAAGTGTTGGACTATGATCCATGGTCAGCTGTTCAAAACCACCAGCAGCTCCAAGGGAGAAAGACTGGGTTTTCTACTCCCTGGAACAGTTTGAGTCTCGGAGACCCACAAGGGTCGCTATGAGTCAGCATTGACTTGAGACAGTGTGAAGTTTTGTAAAAACTTGTATTTTATTTTCAATGAACACAGTAAATGGTCCCAGTGTTGTCTTTTGGTTCTGTGTCTCATTACAGGATATTTAAAAATATCTTAATGATCTGAAAATAGAAAACTATTCCTGTCTACAGCTTTATTCATTGACCTGATCATTTCGGAGGCTGCTTTTCCTGAAGGGTCTGTGCCATCTGATTCTTACTCTCGCTTGAGTTTTCCTATGTTGATCTTCAATTCTTCAATATGACCTTTGTTTAGATAATATTATTTAGTTTCTTGATATCTCACAAAATTATCTTGTGAAACATATGTCTGATGGATGACTTGGATCCAAGGGATGCAAAAGAGACTCTGATGACTCAACAGTAAGAAAACGAGCAACTCAATTACATACAAGGTAAAAGATATGAACAAAAACCTTCCCAACGAAGACATGCAGCTGCAAGTAAACATTGCCTTTTAGAAAGGAAAATGTTAGGAGTTTTTTACTTAAAAGAAAACAAATGTTTTGAAATACCCTGTGGTTACTGCGTCCTTTATCATTTATTAACTACTTTGGAATGTATATTGTGGTTATGGAGAGTTATATAACTTGCTTTAATTTTTATATACGTTTTGAAATGAACTTGCATGTCATTAAAGATTCCAAATCCACTTCAGTTTTACTTTTCCTCCATTTTTAGCCACTCAGACCAATATATAGATCTGAGGGGTAAGGAATCTGAAGGGGTTTTTTTCCATGAAGCAATTATTAATAATATATTATAGACTTAAAAATAGTTTAGATAACATGTTATGTTTAATAGGGTTTTCTAGAGAAGCAAGGCTAAGACACTTAGGATTATGTATATGTAAAAGGATAAGTTTATATAGCGAAAAAGAATATAACAATAAATTGGTCCACACAGTAGAGCAGAGAGCTCAGTTCAACTCACTTTTGTGAGACATTTAATGTGTTGAAAGCCCTTCCACCTCACGTTGTCAGCAGACCCAGGCCAAGGAAGCGGAGAGTCGGACAATGAAGGGGTGAGGTGTAACAGAGGCCTGTAGTGCAGTGAAGCAGGTCATGGTGGAGCCTCGCAGTGTAGGGATGCAGAGTATCTGGTAGGAGGTACAGTGTCCAGAGTGGTGGCAAGACGAGGAGAGTCAGCCCGCAGGGACCAAACATGGCAAGGTGGGGTACTGCCAAGGTGTAGAGCAGCATGGCACAATAGCTGGGTCCACCAGGGCCCACGGTTGGCTTGGCCACTGGTAGCACAGCATACATGTTGAGTCAGGGTAGCTAGCTCAGGCAGCATGCTGGTCCAGCCACCAGGGAGACTGAGAGGGGCCAGCTTCCAGCAAACCATTTATCTTGGCCACACCTCCAGAGGAGGTCATCAAGCTGCAACCTGATTGACAGGCTAAACCCCACCCTTCTTATGGGTGCCATGTTGGCACCAAAAAAAACTATCCCATGTTATACTTAAGCCATAGTAAAATGATTTGCTTCCTTTAAAAAAAAAAAGCAATCACAAGTTTCATTCTCGATTCCCTACTATACCTTAGTTGCTGTATGATAAAGAGCATATCATAATTTTTTCATTATTGTAATAGCCAGTTACTGTGTCTTATGGAAGGTGATAAACTGACTATCCTCTTGTTGGAGGAAAACCCAGACCCACTGCTCTTGAGGCTGTCGGAGTTTCCAGGATGAACTCTGCAGAAGCAGACAGCCTCGCTTTCTCCAGAGGGGTGCCTGCTGTTTGCACCAGTCTTGCAGTTGGCAGTCTTAATACTTTTGGAGGAAAAGGTGTCAGTAATCTAATTTATTTATCATTTCAAATTTATTTTCATTGAATCAGCGTGCAACCCAATTGGAAGATGAGAGTGCTTTAGAAATGAAAATGTATATGATGTCTTGTTTGTTTAATATTTTAAAATGGAGTTTTTCAAATTTTCTGGGCTTTTTCCTGTTTCCATATTGCTAGTCCATTGTCTTCTCACAAGAAAATCTTCCCATGTCTGTGAATAACTCATTTAGCTACATCTACCTGTGTTTGCTTACTATTGATAACAAGGAGGAATGTACATCTTCCACAGCATCAAGGGGAAAAGATCATTTTAGTTGAAGATTGGAATTTGATTCTGAAATCAACCTCTTTAATTGTTGTTTCCTTGAACTTCCTTCCTTAAATTTCTCTTGTCAGTGCCCAACATAAAATTTGCATATGTTGCCAAATCTAAAAGCAAAAACCTGAATATCTGTACACATGCCACAAAGCTCAGTACAAATGGTGTTCATTCAGGAGAGATTAAGTTGCTGATTTATCTACTTTATAAATAACATGGGCTCATAAGCGTAGCTTAAAATACTCTTTTTTTAAAGAGGCAGGTTTGTTTTGAAGGAGCCCTGATAGTGTAGTGGATTAAACTTTGTGCTGCTCACCGCAAGTTTAATGGTGCAAACCCACCAGCTGCACCGCAGGAGGAAAATGAGGCCGTCAGATCCTCTGAGGATTTACACTGTATAAATTTTATGGTTTTATAAGTCGTAAGCAGCAGTTTTCCTCTGCTCTGTAGCATTGGTGTGAGTCAGAGTCTACATAAGGGCCATAGATTTGGTTTATGTTTCTTTTTAAATAAAACACTAAATAGGAGAACTATCTAAAGTTGCTAGATTTTAAAATACTTTTTGAGAAATATTTTATTTACTCTAATTAAAAAGTGATTGTCTTATGCTAAAAACTAAGTTTTTGAAACCACTTATTTTTAAATATGCAGAAAATATCTGCAAGATGCTGGTTAAAGGACTGAAAAATGATTAAGCTTATATAACTGATTTACGAGCTGTATTTTGAAGTAAAAGATTACTACCAGAATTTACTGGTAACACAAATTACTTGTTTCATTTTCTGTTCACCAAGCTAATTAAAGATTCCCTGCATATCATAATAAGCTAGGAACTCTTTGTCAGAGGAAACCAGACTCCCAACGATTGAAGGGCCAGTAGGCACAATTGTATGGTAATAATATAGAAAGATGATAGTAAAGTCATATAGGATAGGAAAGATCGGAGAGAAAAAAATAAAGGAGTCAGACCTCAGTTCCTCTTGATGGACCACGTGGAACTGGGAGAGGGGAGGGAGAACCTTTACTTTCTTGGGACATTTATAAGTAGCCATAGGACACGCATATTCAGTACTTGTATGTGTCACAGGTGGGTGGTATCTACTTTAAGGTCCCTGAGCTCACAGGTGAGGAAGCCTAATACCTGCACTGGGGGAAGGTACGAGAGGGATTGGGTGACAAAGCGGGAAGAGAGCAAAAGGATGCCTGCCTCTATCGGGAGAGAGAATCAACCGTGTGCTCACTTTAAGGCAGCATTGCTGTTAGGGGAGAATCTGTGGGAATGATATCTAAAGCAGGAAAATGTACATGGACTTTCCTCTAACTTATCGAAGTGGAGACTTTCCTACCACGGAATACTAGCTTTCCAGATTCCCTCTGTTATAAGTTAGGGAATATAGTCCTCATCATGTTTCCCTCAGGGTTAGTTTTCACAACTCTTTTTTTCATTCTTCAGTGGTATCTTTTACATATCCTCAGGGAGGCCCACATTGATGCATTCAGATATGACTGGGTGAGTTATTTAGTTTATTGTGCCAACCTGGCCGATAAACACAGGTGGGGTTAATTGAAGGGCGGAGAGATAAATGGCTCAGTGAGCCTCGCCTTTCGAGTTGTCAGGTCTCTTGCTTTTGATGGTCGGACCAGAGTGCTGCTGCCTTAGCCAGTTCCCTGCTTTAGCTGGCAAGGCTCACTTCTTGCAAGACATCCCCAAGGAGAAGCCACATGGACCTACCCCGATGCAGCCCTGGGTGCTGGAGCAGCCATGTGGAGACCACTGCCAGCGCTGAGGTGCTTACACATTCACTGACTCGACTTTCCTCCTTCAGTCAGCATCATTATTGTCTGTTTTGTGAGATGGAGGAGGACTCTGTGGTTTGGTGTTGGACATATGGGTTAATGGGTTAATGTTGGACTTGTGGGCTTGGGCAGCACTGGGTTGGGATGTTTTCTTGATGCGTACTTAACCTTTATATAAAACTCTCTCTTATACACGAGTTTCTGTGGGTTTGTTTCTCTAAAGTACTCAGGGTAACACACTGGTATTGCAAGCACATAAATCACACATCCAAAGGAAGTGGAAAAGTAAAATGCTAAAACACCAAACTCACGGCCACAGAGACCTTATATGACAGAGTGGAACTGCCCTGTGGGTTTCCAAGACTATAAATTTTTAAAGGAGTAGATAGCCTCATTTTTCTCCTAATGAAAAGCTGGTGGATTCGAATTGCTGACCTTGTGCATAACCTACTTAGACACCAAAGCTCCTTTCTTTCAGTAAACTCCTCATTTAATCCAGATGGGGAAAATGGCTATTAGAATAGTAGTTTTTATAACAATTTGTCTTTACTCCACCCCTAATTTAAAAAACAAAGAGAAGATGCTGTTTCCTTAGTGTGTTTGTCTGGGTTGACTAGAGAAACATATCCAGGGCACTCATGTGGGTAAGAGAGAGCTTTATATCAAAGAGTAATTGTATGTTAAGAAAACATCCCAGCCCAGTCCAGATAAAGTCCATAAGTCTGATATTAGCCCATTGCAGATTTGACAAATGTGTGTAATGGAGAGTACTTTGAAGGTGATAAGATTGTTTTGTAAAAAAATGTAAATACATTTCAAATACGTTTGGAAAAAAATTCTAGTTCTTTGGAAGATACCCCTTCATACATACATCCCTGGTACTACTGGTCTCCTTTTAAGTCTGAATGTTGCTTGGCTGAAATTGAGTCCTGGGGATGAGTTCATTTCCAGGCCTCAAGGGTGACCAGGGGTAGGTAGTCTTTGGGACTACCAGTTTCTATCCAGCCAGTAAGCCGAGTCATTTTTAGGCATTTGAAGTTTGTTTGTAATCTTTTTTTTAACTCATTTTACTGGGGGCTCTTCCAGCTCTTATCACAATCCATCCTTACAAATATTGTGTCAAGCACATTTGTACATATGTTGCCATCATCATTTTCAAAACATTTTCTTTTTACTTTAACCCTTGGTATCAGCTCATTCCCCCCTCCTTCCCTCCCTTCCTCATGAACCCTTGATAATTTTTTTTTCATGACTTACACTGACTGCTGTCTCCTTTCACCCACATTCTGTTGCCCGTCCAACCCCCCTGGGAGGGGGTTATATGTAGATCATTGTGATTGGTTCACCCTTTCTCCCCCACCTTCCTCTTCTCTTGGTATTGCTACTCTCTTTATTGGTCATGAGGGGTTTATCTATCCTGGGTTCCCTGTTTCCAGCTCTTATCTGTCCCAGTGTACATACTCTGGTCTAGCCAGATTTGTAAGGTAGAATTGGGGTCATGATAAGGGGGGTGGGGGAAGTATTAAAGAACTAGAGGAAAGTTGCATGTTTCATCAGTGCTATACTGCACCCTGACTGGCTCACCACCTCTTCCCCGTGACCCTTCTGTAAGGGGATGTCCAATTGTCTACAGATAGACTTTGGGTCTCCACACATTCACATTGATAGAATTTTTTGTTCTGGGTCTTTGATGCCTGATACCTGATCCCATTGAAACCTCATGATCACACAGGTTGGTGTGCTTCTTCCATGTGGATTTTGTTCTTTCTCAGCTAGATGTTTATCTTCAATCCTTTAAGACCCCAGACACTCTCTCTTTTGATAGCCGGGCACAATCAGCTTTCTTCACCATGTTTGGTTATGCACCCATTTTGTCTTCATCGATCCTGTCAGAAAGGTGAGCCTCACAGAATTCCAGGTTATTAGAACCAGGTGGCCTTGCATTGAGGGAGTACCGTCTGCTACCTTGATACTTAACATATGTACATAGATCTATTTCCCTGTTCATATATAAATATATATACATATACATGTGCCTATATTTAGACAGCTATAAATGCCCTTTGCATCACAGTTCTTTTCTCTACTTCCTTTTACTTTCCTCCTGCCCTATTATCATGTTCAACTTTCATTTGGCTCTCTCGATTTCCACTTGGCTATATTGCACTTGATGAAACCCCAACAGATAGTCTATGCCCTCCTAGTCATCAATTTTAGATCTCTTGTTGGCTCCCCATCCTCTCTCCCCTTTCCCCCCCAGAACCATCAGTCCCATTATTTTCTCCACAGGATTGTTTACTTACCTTGCCTATCTTATATAGATAGATTTGGGGGGGGGGTTTCTAAAAAACCTATGAATAGTTCCGGGTCTGTCTGCTAACTCCTAAGAATGTTTTCCAATCCGGTGTGTTACAGTGCCAAGCTCTGCCCTCCGAGTCCAAAGTCTGTTTTCAGAATTCCTCAGAGACTTTGCTGCTTTGCTCCCCTTGCTGCTCTGTTGCGCTCCCTTAGTAACACCCTGGTTTTGGAGGGGTGTGTGTGTGTGTGTGTGTGTGTGTTAGACAGGTGATGGCCGATTTAAGAGAACAGCATGCAGATGTGAAATTTTGTTTCCTGCTCAGGAAAAACGCCACAGAAACTGTTGTGACGTTGAACACAGCCTACAAGGACAGTGCTATGGTAACTCAAGTGTATGAGTGTTCTTGTTTTTTTCATTTCAAAAAAGGTGAAATGTTGATTGATGACAAACTTTATTCTGGACGTCCATCAACTTCCCAAATGGACAAAAGTGCCCCTTGCATTGCATTTGGAGTTCATTCCACCAGGTCAGACTGTTAATCAAGCTTTCTATTTAGAGGTTCTGAAAAGATTGTGTTACAGTGTGCGACAAAAAAAAAGGCCTGATATGTGGCAGACTAGGGACTGTTTTTGCCACCACAACAATGCACCTGCTCACACAACCATCCCAGTGCCCCAGTTTTTGGCAAAAAAATAGCATGCTCTTGCCTCACACACCTGATCTCACTCCATAGGACTTCTTTTTGTTTCTGCAAATGCAGAGGGACGTGAAAGGACAGCAATTTGACTACACAGAAGAGACGAAGAAAAACAGGGGAGGTGCTGTCAGCCATCCAAACAGATGAGTTTGAAAAATGTTTCCAAGAATGGAATTGCAGATTTGACAAATGTATTGTTATGGAAAGTACTTTGAAGGTGTTAGGGTTTTTTCCTAAGAAATATGAATACGCAGCTTTGTGGGGTTGGGTTCCATTTGAGGGAGGATACCCCTCGTATTCATCTTGTTATTTTTATTTGCCAACACCTTACATTTCAAGAGGATATGTTTGGGTCTTTCCAAGTATCTTGTATGTCGACCAGGACCTGGTGTTTCAGATGAGTTTTTCTTGGTGTTTCTTCTTCTGTGGCTTTTGTTCTCTCTCTGTGCTCTTGCTCCTCCACCAGGGATTGACTTTTGTTACTTATTACTTGGTGCTAAGTTGCTCATGGTGTCAGATGGTTCTGCTGTCCAAGTCAAGTCCGGGAAATGAGCTCCTGCTTCTACCTGAACAGGAGCAGATCTGTGCTTGGTAGCAGTGAAGGACTCTGGGCCTACAACTTTCCTGTTCCTCTCCCTCAGCAGCAATGAATCTTGGCTGGGGCCCTTGGTATAGGAGGGTTTCTGGACCTTTCACCAGAAACAAAAAATTCCTCTCTAGCCTTTTCCCCAGAAGACTTGAGTTGTGGCTAAGCCCAGAAGTGAGGCTGTCCCTCCATTAGTTTATCGTTTTCATTTGGGAAGAGCAGAATGGTTCAGAAATGTGTCTGGGCGTTTGGATCTTACTACCACCGCAGCATACTGCCCCTCCCACCCGTGCGCTCCCCTGGGGCCTGTCCTCAGTTTCCTGCTGTACCGTCATCTTTCTCATCGCTGAGCCCCTGACAGACATAGAGCAAACCTTCTTTGCTTCTGGAGTCTCCACATTGTCAGACCATACCGGACCTACAAGAATCTTTTTAATTTAGCCTATGTTTCCTAACTATTTGTATATTGGCTACTTCTTTCCCCCAGGCCCCACCCAAGAAAAACCAATTGTGGGCCCTGTGGCTCCTTCCAGGGACTTCTCTTTGGAATTCAGTTTATTAGGTTAAAATCTTGCAACTTCATCTCTACAGAGGCCTGGAGGAAGGTTATCATTATGAAGATTATCTGACTTTTTATCAAGTCTTGTCTTGGTAAACTAGTAGAGCAGTCCAATAAAATCCTACTTGCTTGAGGGATTGAGAATCTATTTTGTGGGAGAAAGAAGGATAACCTTTTAAGGAAATCTGTGGAGTGCAGAAATACTGAATACCATCTGATGGTTTTACTCAGATTTCTGTTATGACCAGACTTATCTGAAGTCATGTATGGGTCCCACAAATCTTCCATTTAGCACTAAGCACTTTAACTACTGCACCTACCAAGTTCCTATGTCTCTTACCGGTAATATGGGCACAAAACTTCCTTATTTCTAAACAGCGTAGCGTGAAGCTTTGACGCTTCACGGACACCCAGTGTTGCAGTGATGCCTACTGGATGCATCCTTTGCGCAACAAAGCTTAGTGGGAATGGTCTTTGATGAGGGCATGTAAAAGAGGGAGACACTGCTTTGCTTTCTTAGATACATACTGCAATCATCTGAGAGCTCTCAGACACTACTTATGCCTGGGACCTGCCCTTAAAGAATCTGCTGCAGTTGATTTGAGGCATAGCTTAGCAATGGGATTTTGAAGTTTCCCAGTTGATTCTAATGTGCAGCCCTGCTGAGGATGACAGAAAACCCCATTGACTGGAAGCGATGTCCGAAGGTCTAGAAGATGGACAGAGCAGATGGTGGAAATACTAACTGGCATTTAAATGACTATTGGGATATACAGGTGGGGAAAACCCTCACATTTTATCATATACTAAAAAAAAAGATTTAAAAGTTATTTCCGAGAGAAAGAAATATTTTAAGGATTAGTTGACAATTCTTCCCAAATAAAATAGAAGGTACATGATACCATCTGCATCAAATCTGACTGGAGTTTTAAGAAAACAAATGATGTTACCCAAGTTCCAGATCTTAGTTATAATATATCAATATTGCTTTCTCTTATGGAAGGATCCTCAGTGATGAAATAAATCATCCTAGGGCTGGGGCAAAGATGATACGAGATAAACTTGGAATACCTTGTAGTGCCCGAAACTACAGAACTGGTTAAACAGCAGAGGAGGGGACATGCCAAACAACTCAGGAGCCAACCTGAAGAACTCCCAATGGCCAAAGCCGGAAAAGCTTGAGCTGAAACAACAAAAACATTGTAATGTTGGATTTTGAGTTTGTGGTAATGTAAGTAAGTGATTGAATAGATATATAAGTAGGGGAAACTAAAGGAATAAAGGGGAGAAAGACGAAGCTCTCTAATCTTTAAAGAATGTCAGTCCCGGGAACCCACAAAGGCAGCTCTACCCTGTCCTTAAAGGTGGCTGAGTCAGATTGAGTGCGCTATTCCTCAGTCTTCTTGGACCGCCTCCGCTGGAAGAACAGGTAAGTCTTGGGCGCTGGGCTGTGGATGAGTAGGACCGTGAACTCGTGTGTTTGGGGGTCCCCACCCCTGGTGAAGTGGTGATTGGTGGCTGACCTGGGGAACCCCCGACTGCTGGGTAAGTGGTGGCTAGGTGTGACAGAGCTGGGCCTGCGACTGTTGCTGGGCGGCCAACCTAGCTCTGCCCAGGTGGGTGGTCCCTCCCCCACTGTGGCCCAGCTGTGGAGCTGTTGGGGCCAACTGCTGAGGAGGTATGTCTGGCGCATGATGGGCTGGACAGACTTCTGGTGGGGAAACTCGCCCTGGAGCTGGGGGCAGCGCCAGGGGCCACAGTTGTGCCTGAGCTGTCCGCACATGGGCTGTCCGCACATGGAGCAGCGGTGCAGGCGTGGCTGCTCGCCCAGTCACAGGGCCCGTGTGCTGAGCCACCCCACAGCCGCCACGCCAGCTTGCGGTGTACTCTGGTTATAGAACTCCTGTCCTCTGAGCTGCTGCAGGAAGCCTATGGAATAAAGTGGCCAGAACGGTCCATTTCCAGGCAAGGGCTTAGACTTCTCCTACTTGGGACGCAGGGACATTTCAGGAAGATTGAGCTTTTGGAGCCTTTTCGGAGCACCAAAGCTGTAAATCTGTAAGAGGAAAGACGTGGGCTTGAACCTGAGGCCCCTGGGGACTCTCATTCACCCTTCCCGGCCTGGCAGGTGATGCCCGAGTTTGCCTTAGTTGACTGAGACCTTGCCACACCCTTCTTCAGCCCATTGAACAATTGAGGGGGTGGGGGTGGGGGAGGGAGGAGGCAGAGCAGTATTGTCCTATACCCAAGGTCACAGACTGCGGTGTGGCAGAGCCCTGATGCACACCAAGGGCTGACCGCCTCTTGTTCCCTGGCACCCTCACCGCAGGACTGCTGTTGGCCGGCGGCTTCTGTGAGTTGAGTGAGTCATGAGTGTGGCATGGCACCAAGCCCAGGGTACCCAGTTGATAGCGTGTGATGCCAGGCAGCTGTTGTAGTAGAGGTCTTACCATGAACAGCTGGGTGCTGGGCACACTGTGAGGGAGCTGTCGCCATCACTTCCCATTTCACAGATGAGGAGGCTGAGGCTCATGGAGGCTTTGGGTAACCAGTCTTCTGGCCCATGGTTGGCTGTGGACCACCCCTGCACCTTGGCCCTACTCCCCATGACTGCCTTTTCCAAGGCTACACAAGGCCACCGGCTCACCCCATCTTAGGTGGATCTTTGGGATGGGACTTATGTTGGGGACCTGCAGCCTCTTGGGGGATCAGGGATAGGGTTGAACTGAGCATGGCCAGTAGCTGCTGCAGCATCTGCCTATGTTGAAGCTGGAAGACCGCATTGAAGTCCACATCCTGCTCTTTGGAGTGCATCTGTCGGAAGGGACAGGGTGTGCTGTGGGATCAGGTTACAGTGACCCCAACACCCATGTCAGGAGCCCCAGTCGCAGTGCTCCAGAGCTCTGGTGCAATATGTGGCCTTTAAATGGGAGGCCTGAGGCCTCACGTTTGTCAGAGAAAGAGTCCAGCTATTTTCAGACTTTGAAGGGTTTGCCAGAAGGCCTCAGCAGAGGAGGGAGCCTCAGTCCCTCATCCCACCTCATCCACGAACTCCCAAGCTAATCTCTCAGCAACTTCTGATCCTGGCTGCCTGGCCAGCTTCCCGCTTTCACCACTTGCTGCTCTGAATGGCCTGTAGGAAGGAGGTGGCCTAGCCCTAACCTCCTCTTGGGTCAGCTTCTCCTACAGGGACTATGCCTAGGTCTGCTCCTGCTCTAGCTGCAGGTGCAGCTGTTGGTTCTGGCTCCTGGAGTCGTCAGGACAGACAGGCAGCAGCTCTTCCAGCTTCCTTTGGGCCCTGCCACTTCTCTGCAGTCCATAGGGGCTGCCACCCAGCTCCGGCCCTCAGACTGTCTGACCAGGAAAGCCACTGACCCTTGTCATATGGCAAACAAGGGACTGGAATCAATTGTGCCACCTACCCCACGTGCACCCCGTAGCCCCACAGGTCCCACTTCAATGACTGGTTCTTTCTGAAGTTGCTGGAATTCTGCTCCAGGTGGCCCTGTAGCTGGCGCAGTTGCTCCGCCTCCACTCTGCCCCACTGCTGCTGGTGGCACTTCTCAGTCAGCATGAGGCTGAGCTGTGGGAACAGCAGGGACTTCAGCCAGCCCTTCTTCCCTAGCCCTGGGCAGAACTCCTTGCCCAAATGCACAGAAGCCAGCCAAGACCCCGGAAGGGGAATGAACCAGAGCTAGGGAGAGCCCCAAAGTTCCCAGGGGTGAGCTCCATTCCAGGAAGCTAGGGGTCTCTAAAGCAAATGAAAGGGCAGAGCTGGGCCCAGCATCCTACAGCCTTCCACCCCAGGGAAGATCGTTCCTCCCCCTGCTGCCTTCCCACTATTACTTTTCCAACCCAGGGTCCACCCTCCTGCTAGGTCAGGGCCTCTTGGACTCTGTCCTGCTTCATGTGCCAAATGGGTTTTATGTGCCAGGCAGGTGTACCATATGGTGACTACTGCTGTACTTGGTCATGTACTTCCGAGGGTTCTCCAGCAGCGCTAGCCATTGTTGCAGCTTGCCGTGGGTGCTGTGGAGCTGTGTGTCCTCCTGCAGCAGCTGCAGGCCTTGATGAAACAGCTTGGGTCATCGTGCGGTTCTCCTGGATGGCCCGCTTTGTGGTGTCCCATACCTGGTTACTGGCCACCCTACGGAACTCGCTGACCACAGGTTCGCACACCGAATGATCTCCTTCTCCAGTTTGGGTGGGAGTGAGGGAGAACTGGGCAGGGTGAGCACCGGCCCCTGGGCACTCCTGGCCTTCTGGGCAGGTAGGACCTGGGAGAGGGCAACCTGGAGAGGGAGCGGGGCCCAGGCAGGAGTTGTTTCATTGTATCCCTTTGGTATCTTTTGAATAGTGAACCTCATCAACACATTACCTATTAAATACCATTTTGCTCACTCAAAGCAGCAAAACATAATAAAAACCTTTAAAAATAGAACATCTCATATTCCTTCCCAATTCTAATACTTATTACTTACTTGTGTAGGTATAGACATTTTGCTCTAAAATCTCCACTAGAATATAATTTCCTGAGTGCAGTATGGCACTGATGAACCGTATAACTATCCTCTAGTTCAAGAGTTCCTCCCCATACTATTTTGGTTCATAAGTGATGTACCTCATTGGTCACTTTGGACTTGTGTATGTTTGTTTGTACATTTAAGATCGCTCAGTGCATGGTATTCAAGATAGGTGACCACTCAGAGACACTGACAGTAAGGGTTTCCTGAAGGCATGGGAAGTGAGAGGAGGTTGGGAGAGGAAGGGTGAGCGAGGGGAGTTGATAGCATTAATGATTGGATAGCCCCACCCGATGGGACTCAACAAAAGAACTGTACGGGAAGGAAAGGGACATATTGGAATGAAGAAGATGCGTCAAAAATATTGTTCAAAACACGAAACCAAAGAAAAAGAATATTCCTTCCTGAGGCTAGAGCTGTATCTGTTTGTTTTGTCAAAAATATTGTTCAAAACACCAAACCAAAAAAAGAATATTCCTTCCTGAGGCTAGAGCTGTATCTGTTTGTTTTCGGAATGGTGCATGGAAGGAATAGGATTGGAGAGTGCTAACAACTTCCTGTGAGGATTGAACAGACTACAGGAAGGGTCAGATCGGGCAGTACAAAGGAGTGTCATAAATGTTGAGTGCTGTTGGACCTCCATCTAGAACCAGATGCGCGTGTGGATAGTGGAAATGTTTTAACTGAGAGAGTGACATTTATATGTATTTGGAGGATGAGTAGTACATTACTTACTAGGTGAAGAAAATCAGGACCTTAAAAGGCACAGTTTGTTCAGGGAACGGTGAGTAATTCATATGCCGAGAAAAGTAGGTTGCGGTCAGATCACTAGAGGCCCTCTATGAGCTACTTGTACCTGGATGATACAATTGTTAATATGCTCGACTACTGACTGAAAGGTTGGCAGTTCAAGTCCACCCAGAATGTGCCTTGAAAATACGAAAGTTGCACCTCAGAGACCAGGCATTTAATTTGCATAGTAACTAACTAATCCCTATCAAGTTTTGTGTACTTTATTTGCATAGTAAACAGTCCAGTTCCTGCAAGATACTTAAAATAGACCAATTACAGGGCAGGCTATGGCCCGATAGCCAGTTATTGGTCGCAAAACTTTAAACCCAAGGCCAGAAAGACTATATACAAGAAAAAGCAAACAGAAAAATCAAACTCATTGCCATGAAGTTGATTCTGATTCATGGGGACCCTATAGGACAAGGTAGAATTGCCTCGATGGGTTTCCCAGATTGTAACATTTTTACAGAGTAGAAAGTCTCTTCTTTCTGGTGGTTTCAAATTGCTGGACTGTGGGTCTCAGCCCAGTGGTCAGTTACCAAGATAAGAGGGCTTCAAAATCCTCGTCATCTTTTCCTTCCATTTTTCCATGAACCATTTGAAACCTCCTTTATGTAAAACCCAATGCCCTGCTCCCCGTATAATCATTCATAGCGCGCCCCGTTCACATTCAGCGATGACTCAGTGAAGATAATAAAGTACCAGGGCCACCTTCCAAAACAAGAGTATAGCAAGAACAGAGGGCTATGGGGGAACATTTGGAATGCAAATGAAAAAGCAAACAAGCACAGGAACCAGTCTGGAAGGGCGATGATGGAAATAGAGATGAAGCCATCTTGATAAAAACCACAGCTAAGAAGATAGGGTTTTGAGATGGTCAGAGCATGAGTGCTCATGCCGTTGGGATGCTGAGGCAGAGCTCCTTGTCTAAAGTAGTGGGGGGGAGGGGGGGGACAATTTCCTGTGAGCGTTGCCTAGCAGCCAGTTTAGGTGGTTTCTTTGGAGTTAAGGACTATGTCTTGTTAATTTTTGTAACCCCAATGCCTAGCACTGTGGTTATTATGGATGGGGTACTTGCTACATTTTTGAGGAATTAAAATATAATTAATAGTTGTCAAGAAGGTTGAACTAGTGGATATACATCAGCACACTTAAAAAAAAATTACCAGTTAAAGAAAGATGGAAAAACGTGTGTTTTGGGTCTAGCAGTCGTTAGAAAAGGAAAGTGTGCTATGTGTTGAAGTGTTCAGAAAGATTCAGTAGAGAGGGAGAAATTAACGTTTCCAAAGAGGGAAGTAACTCTGAAAGCTTAAGAAAGAGTCCAGTGCAAAAGGACAGGGTGGCCTTAAAGCGCTGAGGAGCTAAACTCTGCTCCTGACCGTTAAGGAATATGCTAATGAAAGAACATGGTGAAAGTCAGAATTTAAGAGTTAATCTCAAGTTTACCTCCCACTTGATTACTGATAGATCACTTAATCTGTTAAATGACTCCTTCAGAGTAATTCAGCCAGTAAGTGACTTTAGTGAGCATCTATAGTATAGTCTGTCCCATCTGCCTAACCACTGCATTATACATGATTGTGCCCATCTGACCACAGTGGATTGATTCAGCAATCTTCAGTTTGACAGTACTTTATTGGTCAAGGATGAGCACCTGACCCAAGCACAGCCTGGATATTTTAAGACCTAGGGTGAAAGAGGTTAGAATATGTTAGATATCAAATTAGTAGCCCTTCGATGACCATGTTCCCCACCACGTGGGCATTGCTGATCTATAGTGAGAATGATGCTGACATGAGGCAGAAAAGAGAGACAGATGGTATTCAGTTCTTGGTTCTTTCTGAGACCAGTGGCATCCCACTCTTAATTCTTGCTTATCGAACCGTTTCTTGGATTTGGTGGGCTAGTTGAGCCAACCAATTCCCTTTTTAAGTTAAACTAGTTTGAGTTCAGTTACCATCCCTTACAACTAAATTAACACTTGGATTTGGGTGTGTGTTCTGGCTCGAATGTTCCTCTTTCTTCACTATCATATTCCCTCACTAAGGCTAAAATCTTGTGTCCAAAGGTCCATCCCTACCTAACTTGTGAGAGTTTTAATGGAACTGTTTGGATCTTCTAACTAGTACAAGGTTTCTTGAGTCTTTGGGCCCCACTCATTTGTGGCTAAAGGACATATAGGAGATTTTGATGGAAGGTAAGGCCAGAAAGTGGTAGACTAGGGCCATATTGAAGAAAACTTAAACTAATGTCTTCATTAGCTTACTGTTAATGTGTCGACCAGAAATGTCTGATAGAGCTTTCTGCAGTGTTGGAAATAGAGCTGCACTCTCCAGTGGAGTAACCTCTACGAGCAGGTGACTGTCGACTATTTGCAGTATGTCTCATGTGACTGAGAAACTTAATTTTAAACATTTATAGTAGATATAAAAATTTTTTATTTTAGTCATTTTAATGTGTATAATTCAGTAACACTGATTGCATTTACCATATTGTGCATTTGTCATTAGTTCCCGCTTCCAAATTGCTTCCAGCACCTTCACAGAAATTAAGGTCCCCTCAAGCGGTAATTCTTCATGTTTCCCTTCCACGCACCCCTGGTAATCACCGAAACACTTTGATGTCAGTGTAATTGCCTTTTCTAGATACAGTGAGATTATACAATATACATATCTGACTTACTTCACTTAACATAAGATTTTCAAGATTCACCCATAATATAGCATGCATCCAAAGTTTATTTCTCTTTATGACTGAATAATATTTAATTGTATGTATGAATCACATATTGTGATGTGATGTTGATGGATACTTAGGTTGTTTCCCTCTTTTGGCTGTTTTGAATAATGCTGCAGTTAACATTGATCAATGAGTAATGTTTACAGTGTACATGCATCTGTTTGAGTCTCTGCTTTCTATTCTTTGATATATGTGTCTAGAAATATATTTCAATTGTTGGACTCTATAGTACTTCTAGTTTGAATTTTTTAGTAGCTTCCATACTGTTTTCCATAGGAACTATACCACTTTACATTACCATCAGCAATGTATGAGAGTTCCAATTTCTCCACATTTTTTCTAACATTTATAATTTCCATTTGTCTGAAAACAGCATTCTAGTGTGTGTGAAGTGGTCTCCCATTGTAAATTTGATCTACACAAGTCTTGCCTCCCTGGCTAAGTGTATTCCTAGGTAATTTATTATTCTAGATGCTATTATCAATTATCTTACTTTCTTAATTTCCCTATTTGTGCATTGTTGATGTATAGAAACATACGTAGTTGACTTTTATATTTTTACTGTGTACTCTGCCACCTCCCTGAATTTATTTAAAATCATTAGTAACTTTCTTGTAGATTCTTGGAGTTTTCTGTATACAAAATAATATGTACAAATAGGAATACTATTACTTCCTTTTTTTTTTAAACGTTTTATTAGGGGCTCATACAACTCTTATCACAGTCCATACATATACATACATCAATTGTATAAAGCACCTCTGTACATTCTTTGCCCTAATCATTTTCTTTTCTTTCTTTTTTTTCCCTTTTCTTTTTTTTACATTTTATTAGGGACTTATACAACTCTTATCACAATCCATACATATACATACATCAATTGTATAAAGCACATCCATACATTCCCCGCCCCAATCATTCTCAAAGCATTTGCTCTCCACTTAAGCCCTTTGCATCAGGTTCTCTTTTTTTTTTCCCTCCCTCCCCGCTCCCCCCTCCCTCATGTGCCCTTGGTAATTTATACATCGTTATTTTGTCATATCTTGCTCTATCTGGAGTCTCCCTTCCCCCCCTTCTCTGCCGTCCCTCTCCCAGGGAGGAGGTCACATGTGGATCCCTGTAATCAGTTCCCCCTTTCCAACCCAGTCACCCTCCACTCTCCCAGCATCGTCCCTCACACCCTTGGTCCTGAAGGTATCATCCACCCTGGATTCCCTGTGCCTCCAGCCCTCATATGTACAACCTCTGCCCTATCCAGCCCTGCAAGGTAGAATTCGGATCATGGTAGTTGGGGGGAGGAAGCATCCAGGATCTGGGGGAAAGCTGTGCTCTTCGTCGGTACTACCTTGCACCCTGACTGACCCATCTCCTCTCCTAAACCCTTCTATGAGGGGATCTCCAGTGGCCGACACTTGGGCCTTGGGTCTCCACTCTGCACTTCCCCCTTCATTCAATGTGGTATATATATATACATATATATACATATACACACACACACATCCTTTTGTTAACTTAGAAATGTTTCGTTTCTTTTTCTTGTTTAATTGCCTTGTCTGGGATTTCCAGAGGGAGCCCTGGTGGCACCACAGTTGTAAGTGCTTTCTGCTAGCCAGAGCCTTGCTAGTTCAGATCCACCCAGCGACTCCACGGGGGAAAGATCAATTATGTACTCCCATAATGATTACAGTCAAGGCAAGCTATAGATCGCTGTTTAGTGGAAATCACCTCCACAGCACCTGCCAACAACAGCACTTCCAGTACAGGATTGGGCAGCAGTGATGGGAGAAGGCTGCCTTGTCTTAAGACCTTGAGAAGAAATCTCTTAGTCTTCCTCTATTGAGTATAATGTCCACTTTGGATTTTTCATAAATGTCTTCTATCATACTGAGGAATATAACTTTTATTCTAGTTTGTTGAGTGTTTTATGAGAAAATTTGAATTTTGTCTAACAAATGCTTTTTTGCATCAAATTAGATGATCATGTGTTTTTCCCTCCTTTATTCTATTAAGGTGGTATATAAATCACATTAACATGCCTGGAATAAATCACACTAGACCATTGTAAAGAATCTTTTTAATGTGGTGTTGGATTCGGTTTGTTAGCATCTTGTTGAGAATGAGGATTTTTCCATCTATGTTATATGGGATAGTGATCTGTAATTTTATTTTCTTGGACCATCTCGTAATGTTTTAGTAATGGGGTGGTGCTGATCTCATAACATGGGTTAGGAATTGTTCCCAATTCTTATACCTTTTGGAGAGTTTAAGAAAAGATTCGTAAGAAAAAAGAAAAGAAAAGATTCGTATCAGTTCTTTTTAAATGTTTGGTAGAATTCTTGTAAAGTTAACTAGTCCAGGACCTTATTGTTGTTGGAAGGTTTATGGTGTGTTATGGAGCTGCTGAGATTTTCTATTTCTTCTTGAAACAATTTGATTTGTTTCTAAAAATCTGTCCCTTTCAGGAGTGCTTTAATTTCTTGATATATAATTGTTCATGATATTTTCCTATAATCCTTTTTATTTCTGAAGAATTGGAAGTAATGTCTCCAATTTCTTTTTTTTTTAAGGATTGATTTATTTTATTTTATTTATTTATTTTAAACAATTTATTAGGGGCTCATACAACTCTTATCACAGTCCATACATATACATACATCAATTGTATAAAGCACCTCTGTACATTCTTTGCTCTAATCATTTTCTTTTTTTTCTCCTCTTTTCTTTTTTTACATTTTATTAGGGACTCATACAACTCTTATCACAATCCATACATATACATACATCAATTGTGTAAAGCACATCCATACATTCCCCGCCCCAATCATTCTCAAGGCATTTGCTCTCCACTTAAGCCCTTTGCATCAGGTCCTCTTTTTTATTTTCCCCTTCCTCCCAATGTCTCCAGTTTCATTTCCATTTTAATTATTTGCATCCTTTCTTTTGTCTGCCATTATAGATAAAGGTTTGTCAATTTTATCGGTCTGTCCCAAAAACCAACTTATAGGATTTTTTTATTCTCTCTATTCTTTTTAACCTTTATTTTCTTTATTTCAGCTCATATCTGTTAGAATGGGAATAAGTGGAGCAGGAGCGTGGGTTTAAATTACCAGGTTTGTTTTTTTAAATAATTTTATTTGGAGCTCATGCAACTCTTATCACAATCCATCCATCCATCCATTGTGTCAAGCATATTTGTACATTTGTTGCCATCATCATTCTCAAAACATTTTCTTTCTACTTGAGCCCTTGGTATCAGCTCCTCATTTTTCCCCTCCTCTCCTCCCTCCCGAACCCTTGATAATTTATAAATTATTATTATTTCTTCATGCCTTACACTGTCTGATGTATCCCTTCACCCACTTTTCTGTTGCCCATCCCCCAGGGAGTGGGTTATATGTAGATCATTGTGATTGGTTCCCCCTTCTTCCCCCCACTTACCCCTTACCCTCCTGGTATCACTACTCTCATTATTGTTCCTGAGGGGTTCTTTTGTCCTGGATTCCCTGTGTTTCTAGCTCTTATCTGTACCAGTGTACATGTTCTGGTCTAGCCAGATTTGTAAGGTAGAATTGGGATCATGATAGTGGGGTTGGGCGGAGGGGGGTGGGAGGAGAAGCATTAATGAACTAGAGGCAAGTTGTATGTTTCATCTGTGCTGTACAGACCTGCCCGAGTGTTAGATTGAAATGAAAGTAAAGGGAACAGGGTGAGGGAAGATTGGACGATAGAGAGTAACCGGAAGTAAGAAAGGACAGAGGGACTTGTGGCCACACCAGAAGGTGAAGAAAGAGAGAGAGAACAAAGGAATCCCGCATTAATAAACTTTGGGGACAGATGTAAACTATAAAAGGAGCCCACGCTTCCCCCTATTGGCTGTGGCACAAGCAGAATAGTGAAGAGAGGGGTGAAGTGTTATGTAAGAAGTCTTGAGAAGGCAAGGTGTCACATTACGCTCGGTGGGGGTAGAGAAGGGGTTAGAGAAGCTGGCTATAGTTGAGAATCATAGCATGACTGCTGGACCCTTTATTCCTGCCTTTTAATAATATGGAATATAAGTGAATGTCTTTTTTCTTCTGTACTTTCTTCATGCTGGACGTGGGCGATGAACGGCCTAAAATTGTCCCATTCTGGCAGGGTCCAGTGAACACTTTATGGGTTGGAATCCAGCCACATACAGCTTCAGGAAGGTTTGATTGGTGAAGACACGTCTGCAAAAAAACCTTTGAAAGTAGAAAAACAAACAGGGTCGGAAGCACATGATCATGCATATTGAACTAAGAAGTTCCATGAAGCGTAAAGTTTCAAATAAGTTATTAATGTTCTTTTCTTTTAAAGACTCATTATTGTAGGTCCTGTAAATCAAGGCATATAAAATCCACTTTGCTCAAGCCTTCTAAAACGTGTCTGATCAGAGCACACAGGAGCAAATGAAGGGGGAGGAAGAGAGAGTGGAGCACATCCTGGCCCACCAAACCTTGAGGACGATATCCCTACTCAGAGCAGCGAATGCACAGAGATAACCATATGGTCAGCCCCACTATGAGACAGGACATCCCTCACTGACCCTTAGCTCTACAGGGACAACCCTGGAGACACAGTGCAGGAATTGCATCTTATCTGACCCCATATCACTAAGGCAAAACAGCAAGGGCATGCAATAGAACAGCAAGGGGAGCAGAGCTAGGAAATACCCAGGGAATACCAGAAATAGACTTTGGGGCCAGGGCATGGCACCCACCAGATTCCACTGGAAAACATTCCTAAAGGTCAAGAAACATCTTGAACTATTTACAGGTTTTTCTCTTTTTTTTTGTCATTTGTTTGTTTGTTGTTTTGTTTTCTTTTGTTTCTTTGTTTTCCTCTGTCTTGTTTTTTTGTGCATATTATTATCTCTGTAGGTCTATCTAGATAGGCGAGATAAACAATCTGGAGGAGAAAACAACAAACCGATGGTTCCGGAGAGACATGGGAAAGGAGGCAGGGGAACAAGAGAACAACAAGTGATCCAAAATCAGTGGCAAGGAGGGTATATGAGGCCTGGTAGGGCTTGATCAAGGGTAATGTAACTGAAAGAGTTACTGAAACCCAAATGAAGGCTAAGCATGATAGTGGGACAAGAGGAAAGTAAAAGGAAAGAGAAGAAAGGACTAGGAGGCAAAGGGCATTTACAGAGGTCTAAATAAAGGCATGTACATATGTACATATATATGATGACGGAGAACTAGATCTATGTGCATATATTTATAGGTTTAGTATTAAGGAAGCAGATTAACATTGTGCCTCCATTCAAGTACTCCCTCAATGCAAGAGCACTTTGTTCTAATAACCTGGCATTCCATGATGCTCACCTTCCCAACATGATCGCTGAAGACAAAGCGGTGCATAAATAAATGTGGTGAAGAAAGCTGATGGTGCCCGGCTATCAAAAGATATAGTGTCTGAGATCTTAAAGGTTTGAAGAAAAACAAGCTGAGAAGCAACAAAGCCCACATGGAAGAAGCACACCAGGATCATGAGATGTCAGTGGGATCAGGTATCAGGCATCAAAGAACAAAAAAAATCACATCATTGTGAATTAGGAGAATGCGGAATGGAGACCCAACGCCCTTCTGTAGGCAATTGGACATCCCCTTACAGAAGGGTTGCAGTGAGTAAATGAGCCAGTCAGGGTGCAGTAGAGCACCAATGAAACTTACAACTTTCCTTTGGTTCTTTATTGCTTCCTTCCCCCCACTGTCACGATCCTATTTCTATCTTACAAATCTGGCTAGACCAGAGGATGTACACTAGGACAGATAAGAACTGGAAACACAGGGAATCCAGGACAGATAAGCCCCTGAGGACCGATAATGAGAGTAGCAATACCAGGAGGGTAAGGGGGAGGTGGGTTATAAAGGGGGGACCCATCACAAGGATCTACATAAAATCCCCTCCCTGGGGGGCAGACAACAGAAAATTGGGTGAAGGGATACATCGGACATTATAAGACATGAAAAAATCATAATAATTTATAAATTACCAAGGGTTTGTGAGTGAGGGTGGGTTGGGGAGGGAGGGGGTAAAATGAGCTGATACCAAGGGCTCAAGCAGAAAGAAAATGTTTTGAGAATGATGATGGCAACAGATGTACAAATGTGCTTTACACATGGATGGATTTATGGATTGTGATAAGAGTGGTATGGTCCCCCAATAAAATTACTTTAAAAAAAGAATTAAAATAAAACTTACTTCATACCTTCAGTTTTGACTTTACTACCCATCCTCTGGGACAAATAGACATTCTAAGGGAAAACTACTTTCTTTAACCTTTTTAAAAACATTATTTGCAGGTATTATAAACCCTGATAAAGTTCACCTTTCCACAAACCTTCAGTTTACTGCGTAGCACATTCTGGCACAGCCAGAAATTCTACTTTCAAGTAAAAACTGCTTTCATTTTCCCTCTTTCAGCTTAACAAATCTTTTCCACTAGCTGCCTTGGGAACTTCACTTCTTGGTATATATGATTTTTTTCAGTTAATATAACATTTATACCTGTCTAATTGATGGATTTCTTCAATAGTATTGGGTGGAACAGTGGACAACAGCGTGTAAGGGTTGGGAACGATGGGAGGGGGGAATAGGCAGGGCAGCGGAGTTGATGGCTTTAAGATGTACAAGTCTGTAGCTGCCATGGGTTCAGTGACTAGCAGAATTGATATGTGGAAGGGAGAGTAGGTGGTTTCAACAGGCCCATTTTGAGGAGTTTTGAGAATTTATGTTTAAGGCTTTTTAATTTTTGGAGGGCAATAGGGTACTGAGGTATGTTAGGAAATTTCAAAGAGTTTTTAACCTCATGTAAACAGGCTGATGATGCAGAGCGGCCACACGCAGCTAAGCTGAGCAGGTGGGAAAGGGAAGGAATCAGTGGGATTTGGGGCATACTAGAGCTATGTTAGGGGGAAGTGAAGGAAGTCAGAGTGGTGCTGCTTGTAAGACAAGTATGTAATAGGTTTGGAGCCTGGGAGGCTTCTGTCAATTGAATAGAGATTCCTGTTTTGACCTTAATAAGCTATGTCTGCCCAGTGAGGGGATGAGGCAACATAGAATGATTAGAAGTTGGTGTGAGATTATACGGGCTGCATGGGAGTGTTTGAGTGACTGTCTACCATACCTCTGACTCCTGGCAAAGTAGCAGGCACTGAAGAACTGTGTCGTGAGTGTGTGAGTAATGTAAAATATGCAGAAAGGAAAGAAGCGGACTAACTTGAGGTGGCACTAGTTACCTTGGGCGCGAAATGGAGGGTCTTCATGGGCCTTGGAACCCGAGCAGTACTGCTGGTTCTTCATTGCTGAGCCTAGGAGCCCTATTACCAAGGCATCTTAGCAAATCGCTCCAGAGACATTTTGGAAGAGATTATCCTTCCCATTTTCTGGCAGGAAAGGCAATCAGCTTCCTAGAGTCTCTTTTTGATTTCATTCTAGGCCAGGTTCTGGTGGAAAGCAGGGTTTGAGTGGCTCACCCACTTGTGCCTCAGTGTTAACTGGTTGAATCACACCAATTGTGCTTTAAAGGGTAGCAGCCAGCACATTTTTAAGTTCTTTCCTCATGTTGAGTGCTAACTGTGAGAAGGTATGGATGAGGTAAGGTAATACTACGCAGTGTACTGGATTCATGGAAAATCTTTGAAAGGTCTTATAAAAACGGTGCCAGACTTTCTTTGGGGTTCTAGGCATGAATTTACTCACTTCTCTGTGATGTCGTTGTCCAGACCCTCTCCTTGCCCTTGGGAGACAGAGTAGTGATACAAATAATATATTTGCCAGGTAAAATTGTATGACTAAGATTTTTAAACTTTTAAACTTTAGTGTCTAAATCAGAGGCAAATGTTCCAGATGTATTCCTAAAACAGATAAATCATAAATTTAAGAAAGGAGTATACACATTTTTACCAGCCCCTCTGTCCCCACGACTTCATGGAGAGAAAGGAGGGGGGGGTAGGGTTTGAGGATGGAATTTTCAGATTCGAAGAAGCTGCGTCTGTGCAGGGAAGAGTTGAATGCAAACTGGCAAGAGGTGGAGACAGTGCTAGCAGCAGGGGAGAGGGGTAGGACATGGGAGAAGATGACAAATGAGGGAATGGCGTCTGAGAGGAGGCAGGAGAAAAGAAGTTAGTGGATTAAGGAAGGGCAGCGTGGTTAGAGACAAGACCAGAAGAGGCTTGTGAGGGAGAGGAGTAGAAGCTGAGCAGGTGGAAAAGGAGGAAGGGGCAGGCACTGCTGTGGGCAGCAGAACATGTTCAGAAAGATCAAAAGGAGATTCATTGTTCAGGAGAAAAAGGTTGTTCTGAACCAACAGGATTTG
The DNA here is from genome assembly GCF_050624435.1 of Tenrec ecaudatus. Taxonomy (NCBI): domain Eukaryota; kingdom Metazoa; phylum Chordata; class Mammalia; order Afrosoricida; family Tenrecidae; genus Tenrec; species Tenrec ecaudatus. Next base: position 137,998,885 of record NC_134533.1, read on the forward strand.
GGTGGTGAAAAGATTTAGATATATATATGGGTTTGAGAGAGAAGAACGTAGAAAGGGAACAAGGATGGGAGTTGAAAAAAAATCAATTAATTTGACTTAAGAATTTCTAATTTGGGAGTGCCATCTGGTGGCCATTTAGAAGTAGGTTTAATTTGTAGTCTGGCCAGATTTTCTGATTGATTGGTGACCCAAGCCAGTTCCAGGTTGCAATAAGAGTACATCCCATGATTGAAGGCGAAGTGAGTGAAAATTTGAGCTCCGGAGTGGAGCCCGTGTGGCTGCAAAGGCCTTCCATCTGCAGACGACCCTGGAGTGGGGAGCTTTGGATTTTTCACTCATCGATCCAAGTTGGAAAGTTTCTAAGCGCAGATGTACAGGAAGCTCACTCCAATGGGTCTAGGAAGAGATGGGTCCAGGAAGAGGTGGCCAGGGAAGCCGTTTAAGAGGGGTTAATGCTGGGACAGTCCTGACCATAAATACTTCCCCTGGATTTCGGCACCATTATGTTAGAATGGGAATAAAAGAAAAGCAGAGCCAGAGCATGGGTTTCAATGAACAGGTTTTACTAAACAATCTGCTAGGGTGTTTAGATTGGAATGAGTCAAGGGGGCAGGGTGAGGGAAGATTGGAAGAAAGAGTAACGAGAATAGCCAAAAATAAGAAAGGGGAGAGCTAGAGAGGAAGAGACGGAGAGACGGGGACGCTGTGCAGCCACAGGAGAAGATGAAGAAACAGCAAGTGATAACAAAGAAATCCTGCGTTAATAACCCTTTAGGATAGAAATGAATTATTATGTCTAAAAGGGGCAGCCCGCGTTCCCCCCTATTGACTGGCAATACTGGAATGGTGAAGAGGGTGGAAGGTTTCTATGAGATGTCTTGAGAAGGCGAGGTGTCACCTTATGCTCAGCAGAGCCAAGAAGGGGTTAGAGATGTTGGCTGTGGCTGAGAACCATAGCATCATTACTGGATCCTTTATTATCATTTTTACTTTCTTCTTTCTGGTGCCTTGGGCTACTTTGTTCTTTATTTTTTTCCTAGTTCCTTGGATTTTACAGTTATTGACTGAGATCTTTCTTCCATTATAATGTGTTTACTGATTTTCCCTAAACATTGATTTCCTATACATTTTGGTATGAGGTGCTTTCATTTTAATTTAACTCTAAGTATATTCTGATTTAACCTCGACCCATGAGATTACTGTTACAGCTACTGCATCAATCCATCTTGTTGAGGGTCTTCCTCTATTTTGTTGACTCTCTATGTCACCAAGCACAGTCTGTTACAGCCTAGAAAATCTTACAGGACAGTTCTACTCTGTCCCATGGGTAACTATGAATCAAAAATAAACCCAAGGATATCCAACAAGAATAAACCCTCAATGCACACAAATATTTTTACCAATACACACACACACATATATGAAAAGACAAGCTATTTATTAAAATATCTTCAGAAATCATGTTTTTTAAAAAGGAAACCATATAAGTACCCTATGACCCAGCAATTCCACAGCTAGGAATATACACACGAGACTTAAAAATAGCAATGAAAATACCCACATGCGTGCTCACATTAAAGAACTATTCACTATAGCCAAAAGAACAAATAGCCAAAATGCCCATCAATGAATCCATGAGTACACAGCCAGAATGAGAAATGAAGTCCTGATGCCTACTACAACATGGTTAGGCTTGAAGACATTATACTGAGGGAGATATGTCAATCACAGAAGGACAAATACTATGGGACCTCACTGATATAAAAAGATAAGAACAATTAAATACATACAGACCAAAATGTATTAGTGGTTATGGGGTGGGAAGGACAGAGAAAAGGGAAACTATTGTTTATGGTGCATTTAATTTCTGTTAATAGTTATGGAAAATTCATATAATCCTTGGATTATATAATTCACATAAATATGTTGTTAGGTGCTATCGAATCGGTTCTAACCCTCTAGCTCTAGAGAAAGAAAAGCAGAATTTAAAGCAGAACAGAAGGCTAGAGCTAGAAGTATAATTTTTTTTGTAATCATCTACCTAGAGGTGATAGGTAAACCATACAAGTGGGTATAATGCTTTAAAGAGGGAATGTAGATCTTGAACAAAAGAGCATTGTGGTAGTTACATAAGCTGGTGTCAACTTGTGAAGGGGTGGGGTCTAGCCTATCAATCAGGCTGCAGCTTGATGACCTCATTTGGAGGCTCCCTGGAGATAAATAGCTCATTGGAGGTCAGATACAGACAATATCTGCTTTGCTTCTTACTGGCAAGACACATGGAGCTACGCTAGAGCCCTGGCTTTGGAGGAGCCATGTGGAGACCACGTCAGCACTGAGATGCTTCCACCGCCACTGGACCCACAAGATTTTCTACCCACTGTCCTGTGATCTTCTTGCACTCAGCGTCATTGCATGTATTTTTTGAGCCTGAAGAGGAATTTATAGATTGGTGTCAGCCATATGGGCTAATTCCGGACTTATGGATTTGATCTGGATTGGGCTGGGATATTTTTTTCAATATTCAATTGCTCTTGTATATAAAACTCTTTCTTACACACATATGAGTGTTTCTGGATTTGTTTTCTCTAGTCAATGCAGACTTACACTAGCATCAAACATAGAACTTTGAAAAAAATGTGTCCATTTAAAGGGTTGAATGAGAAGGAGAATAAGCAAAGTGAAGTTACTTACTGTGTAGTGTTTGGCGAAACAGCCTTTACCCATGGAAGTGGCCATAGGAATCTGATACTTTAGTTACGGCCCTCATCAGGAAGATTAGACATTTTCTTTGAGAACATTAGTAAGTGTAGACACATTTATTTCTATGCCCTCATAGAGGTCTGGTAGGTAGTTAATGTTTGGCGTCCATGGGCCAAAACAACAAATCTATCATTATGCTATCATAGTATCTTTTTGCCTATAAATTTATGTTGCTAATATTTGATCAGGCTGCTAATGCACATCACAAGCTCCAGTAAAAATAACTCAGTTTATAAACCTGGTGAAAAAAATGCCTAAACACTTAGGTATCTTTAGTGTTTTCCAAATAATCAATAGTTGTAATTAATGTGTTGCTTAAAATGGAATCCTTGTCAGGCTGCTATGAAAAGTTTGAGGTTTAAATCCACACAGAGGCACCTCAAAGGAAAGATCTGGCAGTCTACTTCTAAGAAATGAGCATTTGAAAACCCTAGGAGGGGTGGGGGTCAGGGCTGGGGAGGAGAAGCAACGGAAATTGTGTGGAGCCAAGTGCTACCCTGGAAAACATGATCAGGTGAGATCGACGTGATGTACCTGATTCATTGGGTTAAATGGATTTCTTGGGAAGATGAAGGAGCTGCTTATGAGGACCTCCAAAAAGATGCATTAGTGTGCCAGCAGGAAGTTCTCTGAATCTCTCCCCACTATGTCACGGGCAAGGAAAGGAACACAGAAGGCAGTGATTAGCTGCCTGCTGAGGAACGTATGGGAGGCAATAGAAGAGCACTGTATGAAGATAGGGGGCTACAGCAGGGTGTGGTGACGAAACCAGATGGCGCCTGGCTATCATTGGGAATGATATCTGGGCTCTTAACAGCTTATATTCAGACAAGCAGCCATCTGACTGAAGAGTCAACCAAGTCCACACAGATGAAGCACACCAACTTGGGTGATCCAAAGATGACAGTTAAAATCTCAAATATGGTGAGGAGAAAGCATCAGCAAAAATTATAGCCAATTTGTGGAGGGCTTTGGGTACGTGAGAGCCCAAAACTCATCTGCAGAGTATCTAGTCAGGCTAAGTGTGTTAGTACAGATGGACTAGAGAAACAAATCCATAGACACTCATATTTATATAAGAAAGAGCTTTATATAAAGATTAATTATTATTAAGAAAATATCCCAGCCCAGTACAGATCAAGTTCATAAGTCTGATATTAACCTGTAGGTCCATTACCAGTCTATAAATTGCTCTTCAGATTCATGCAACACATGCAATGACACTTGAGCGCAGGAAGATCACAGGTCAGTGGGTGGAAAGTCTTGTGGATCCAGTGGCAGTATAAGCATCTCAGCACTGGCCTGGGTCTCCGCTTGGCTCCTCCAGCTGCAGGGCTCTGGCTCCATCAGCATAGCCCCCTGTGTCTTATCAGCAGGAAGACAAAACAGAGAGAGTGGATCTGGCCTCCAATGAGCTATTTATATCTGTAATGCCTCCAAATGAAGACAAGCTGTGACCTGATTGACAGGCCAACCTCCACCCCTTCACTCTTTTAGTAGTCTCAAGTGGACACCAGGTTATATAACTACCACACTGAGCCACTGGAGATCCCCCGCTAGCGACAGGCAAGAACCTTGTCTATCTTTACTATCAGGCAGAGACCATAATAATCTTGATTATGCTGGATCGAACTCTACACGTGGCCAGTTGACCACCCTATAGCAAGACCTGAACTTGTTCTGGGTGCAAGTATCTCTTAGGGGTATCATGACAGAAATTTCTTTCCTGGCTTTTTAATTATTGTTTGGGGTCTTTCCTTCTTAAATGTTAGTACTATTTTTGTCTACATATTAGTCTGTTTTACCCTAGTGCAATTTTGTTTTCTATTGGGTCACCCAGCTTTGATGTGGATGCAGAATAACAGCAAGGGGATATAGGGAATGTAGTGGTGGGGGTGGGGGAAATAAGGTGGGGAAGGAGATTTAAGAGTTACTAATGAAGGCCTGAGCGGGGAGGGAGTACTAGAAAGGATGTGGTTACATGATCAACTTAAAGGCAATTTTACCATGAGGGAGGGTGAGTGTCCTCAAATTGATGTGGGGTGATGTTACAATTCTCTATGATATGATTGAATGATTAAACTATTGAATCATATGATATGTAAATTACTTGCGAATAAAACTGCTTTAAAAAAGGTGGTGTCATGTGACCTCCTCCCTGGGAGAGGGACGGCAGAGAAGGGGGGGAAGGGAGACTCCGGATAGAGCAAGATATGACAAAATAACGATGTATAAATTACAAAGGGCACATGAGGGAGGGGGAGCGGGGAGGGAGGGAAAAAAAAAGAGGACCTGATGCAAAGGGCTTAAGTGGAGAGCAAATGCTTTGAGAATGATTGGGGCGGGGAATGTATGGATGAGCTTTATACAATTGATGTATGTATATGTATGGATTGTGATAAGAGTTGTATGAGTCCCTAATAAAATGTAAAAAAAGAAAAGGGAAGAAAAAAAAAGAAAGAAAGAAAAGAAAATGATTAGGGCAAAGAATGTACAGATGTGCTTTATACAATTGATGTATGTATATGTATGGACTGTGATAAGAGTTGTATGAGCCCCTAATAAAATGTTTTAAAAAAAAAGGTGTAAGTGAAGAATTTGGAACTGGAGAAGAGGCATTAAGAAGGAAGGCAATAGATGGAGAGAGAGACCTTGCTTGAAGGCTAGATTTATGGGAAGGGCAGTAGGGAGCAGGTCAGTGTACTGTCTAGTCACTGCTTGGTACCTAGTTGCCCCACAGTAAGTATTTGCTGAAGGAAAGAAGGGATAGTGGTCAAATCCAGCTGCTTTTGCATTGATTTTGCTTCATGATGACCGCTTATGTGTCTGTAGCACTGTGATCTGCAGGATTGTCTCTTCATCTGTATTGTTGTTGAGAACATACAGAATTCAACAAGTGCAGGACTCGGACTACATTCTTTGAGTTGTGCAACCATCCGGACCCTCCTTTTCTGGGTCATTCCTCCCCCATTAGCATAAAGTTCTTCCCCTCTAAATTTGCTGTCTAATCTTTCAAGCTGGTCACATCCAGATATGTCTGCACAGTGCTCAAGGCAACCATTCTTTACTACTTCAGGCAAACTGTTACTTGGTTTTCCACCACTCATTGATCAGTTTGTCATAACTGTGCTGGCTTTTTTATTTCTACAGTGGTGGAAGCTATGTATTTCAAATACCAGCAGGGTCACACATGGTGGTCAGGTTTCAGGGGAGCGTCCAGTCTAAGACAGACCAGGACAAAAGAAGAGGCAGTCCACTTTAAAAATTTTTCATAATTTAAAATTTTCATCTTACAAAAGTGTTAAAAGAATAGTAATTCTAAAAAGGAATGGTATTATTATGCACTTTTATGATGAGTAAAGAAAATAAAAGATGAGAAACAGAGAAAAGATGAAAGTTGCCAAGGATTTCCTTTTCCTTGAATCCATATCAACACCCAAGAAAGCAACAATCAAGAACTCAAATGACACATTGCATTGGGAAAATCTGCTGCACACGATCTCTTTGAAGGGGTCAAGAGTGAAAATGCCACTTTGAAGACTGATGTATACCTGACCCAGGACAAGGTCACTTGTTTCATATACATGTGAGAGTTGGAGAAAGAGTAAAAAAGACCAAAGAACAGTTGTTCCATTTGAATTATGGTGTTGGTGAAAAATATTGAACATACCATGAGGAAGGAACAAATTGCCATGGTGGTAACACAGAGCACTTCTCGGAAGTGGGGATGGTGATACTTCACCCCACATACTTTTGGCATGTTATCTGAAGAGACCAGCCTTCTGGAGAAGAACATCCTGCTCTGTACAGTAAAGGATCCACAGAACAAGAGAGAGATCCACAACTAGATGGATTGACACAGGGGCTGCAACAATGGGCCCAAACAAAGGAACTATTATGAGGGTGAGGTTAGACCAGGCTTTGTTGTATTGTATGTAGGGTTACTGTGAGTTGAAACTTTGTTGTTGTTGCTTTTAATCATTTTATTGGGGCTCGTACAACTCTTATCACAATCCATCCATCCATCCATTGTGTCAAGCACATTTGTACATTTGTTGCCCTCAGCATTCTCAAAACATTTGCTTTTTACTTAAGCCTTTGGTATCAGCTCCTCATTTTTCCCTCCCTTATGAACCCTTGATAATTTATAAATTATTATTATTTTGTCATGTCTTATACTGTCCAACCTCTGCTTTCACCCACTTTTCTGTTCTCTGTCCCCCAGGGAGGGAGGATTATATATAGATCTTAGTAATTGGTTCCCCTTTTCTACCCCCTCTTTCCCTCCACCCTACCGGCATCGCCACTCTCACCACTGGTCCTTAAGGGTTCATCTGCCCTGGATTCCATGTGTTTCCAGTTCCTATCGGTACCAGTGTACATCCTCTGATCTAGCCAGATTTGTAAGCTAGAATTGAGATCATGGCACCTAACAGTAACAACATTGGTCTCCAGGGATATTTTTGGTTTCAAGTTTAAGGTTTAATGATTATCTCAGGATTATCTCAGCGACCATGGCTCCATAAAATTTGGATTCCAGGAGAATTGAAATTTTGTTCATTTCCTCCTTTTTGATCAGGATTTTTCAATAGATCAAAATATTTAGTAGTTGTGTCCACACACATTTCTGACTTCGTGGAACAGAAGCAGTCGTCCATACGGTTTTCAGTGGCTAACTTTTGGGAATTAGATTACTAGACCTTTCTTTCCGGGATCACTGGTCTCACAGTGAGCTACAAGCCGGGCTACTAACTACCAGGTCAGCAGTTCAAAACCCCAGCTGCTCCATGGGAGAAAGATGGGGCTTTTTACTTCTGTAGAGAGTTTTAGTCTTGGGAATTCAAAGGAGCAGTTCAGTCCTATCCTATAGGGTTGATACGAGTTGGCATTAACTTGATGGCAATATGTTTGGTTTTGGGTTTTGGTTCTAAGGCACCTCCACTGTACTCAAACCTCTAATCTCTGGTAGCAGGTGAGCATGTTTATTGTTTGCACCACCCAGGGACTATGTTTTTGAAAAAAGAAAAAGAGAGAGGGAAAATGGTCCTTATAGGAACAGTGGAATCCTACTTTGGCCCCACCCATTTAAATGACTGGACCAGTTATTTCATTTCTTCCTACTATTGGGTTGCTTTTACATTTATGTTAGAAATATACCGAATGTATGAAGATACCAGGAAGTTTATATTTGAACTTTCATCATGGCCCAGATCTCCAGAAAGCTATTCTGATATTGAAAAGTACGATGAGTATATTTGAGTACCTAGAAACTTGATATATTTTTGTTTTAAGAGCATAGCAAAGTAGCTGTGACTATCTTGTCCCTGACTGTATTGGCGTTGTGTGACTTGAGCAAGCACCAGTGATCTGATTGGTAGAGGTGCCTATCAGAGTAGAGTTGTTTTGTCTCATAGAAGATCAAGGATGATGAGAAGCAGGATGGGGAGGGAAAGTCTCAACTTCTCTGGTGTACATGATAGACAGATAATCTCTAGGAAATGGCTCCTATAGTCATAGAGGCTGCCATAGAGTCCCTAGTTTGTGGGTCAGACATCAGATTGGAGGCTTCTTATGTTTCATGCAGCTACAAGGATTGAGGAAGATCAGAGGTTAGACTGTGGAGACTGAAGGATCCAAGATCAGTGGGCTAATAACTCAAGTCCCCAAAACTGGAGGTCCAATGATGAGAGTGTGACACAGGCTCCAGAGAGAACAAAAAGCTAGATCGCTGTGCCAGGCTCTTGAATATCCATACACATTTGATGCAGGCTGCACCCCTCAGGTAGACTTGAGTAAGGATGATGCATCCTAGCCAATGCCCTTATTATCAGATCAAGGTTGATCACACCAGACGACATCATGGGGCTATTTAGGCCATTACATAACTGCCAAGCCAGAATAGGATGGCCCAGACAAGTTGACACACAATCATAACCATCAGAGGGAGTTTAAGATTATTTCCAACTGAGTATATAAATTAATATAATTATATACAGTTTTAACAGAAAACATTATCAATTCTGTGTGATTTCCAAGTTTCTTTTTTTATTTCAATTCAAAAGTGCTCTGAAATCTGACCATCCACAAAAACTTTATAGGTTTTTTTTTTTTTTTTCAAAAACTTTATAGGTTTTTAACTGATTCCTTATACTCACTGCCATAGAGTCAATGCTGACTCATAACCACCCCAAGACTATTAACTGTTTACAGGAGGAGAAAGTCCAGTATTTCTTCTGCAAAGCTGGTGGTGATTTTGAACTGCCAACCATGTGAATCACAGTCCAACACCAGGGCTCCATTTAAGTATAATAGTGATTTCATATCTGATCATGAAAACCGTATAGACTCTGAAAAGATCACAGGCCCGTGTAGGTTATATTTGTTTTTAATTAGTATTCGAGGGGGTATACAAAAAAACTGGACCCCGCTTATATGTTTATAGTACACTTTAATTTGGACTCTGTACTATATTATTAAGAAGCCCTAATATCATAATGGGTTATGCATTGAGGATAACTGCAAAGTCAGCTGTTCGAACCCACCAGTTGCTCTATGGAAGATGAGGCTGTGCGCTCCAGTAAAGATTTAAGCACCCCAAAGGAGCATTGTACTTTGTCCTATCAGGTCGACATAAATAGAAATGGACTTTATGGCAGAGGGTTGGCCTTTTGGTTTTGGTTACTCTGCCACTGTTGGCATCTAGGCATGCTGTGCAACGTATGTGTCTGTAAAAGAGCAGTTTGAGGGAAAAGTTCCTCCTTGATCTATTTCCTTCAGTATCTATTTATTTGGGCATCTCACAAGCCTGTTTTAGCCATTAGAGAGATGGCACTGAACAACGCTAAAAATCCTTGCTCCCCTGAGATTGGGTACAACTGTCAGAGAAGGATAGGTAACTCATGCATCTGGAAGAGTGTGTTAGTCTGGGTACACTAGAAAAACAAATTCATAGACCCACTCGTGTGTATAAGAAAGAGCTTTAAAAAAAAGAACTTTATGTACAAGAGCAGTTGAATATTGAGAAAACATCCCAGCCCAGTCTAGATCAACTCCATAAGTCCGATATTAGCCCATATGACCAATCTATAAAGTCCTCTTCAGACTCACCAAACACATGCAATGATGCTGAACACAGGAAAATTACAGGCCAGTGGGAGTGAAGTCTTGTGGATCCAGTGGCGGCGGTGTAAGGGTCTCAGCACTGGCAGGGGTCTCCACGTCACTTCTCCAGCTCTCAGGGCTGCTTCAGGATAGGCCCATGTGGTTTCTCCTCAGGGATGCCTCACAGGGAGTGAGCCTTGTCTCTAAGGGAGTGAGCAGAGAGAGAATGTGTGTCTGCTGCCTCCAAGGAGGAAATACAGGAATTCCAGAATCCTCAGGGGAAGGCCATGCCCACACAGAGGCCTCATTGGCCATACATTGATTGACAGGCTAGACTCCACCCCTTCACTCATTATCCTCGCAAATTGACAACACATTATATAACTACCACAAAGTGTTGTTACATAGAGGGGGCTGAGTTGTAAACTATATAGGGCGCAGAAGTTGTAGGTTTTGTACAGTTTATGCCTCGGTGGTTACTTTATCTCTTGGTCTCGAAGTAGTGCTTGACTCACAGTAGGTATTCAGTAAATATGTGCCATTGGGTGAAGTGTTTATTGGTTTAAACTTGTGTAATTATAGACATGCACTTCTAGTTAAGAATCTTATGATCGTCCACATGGAAGAAGCACACCAACTTGTGTGATCATGCGGTGTCGATGGGATCAGGTCTCAGGCATCAAAGATCCAGAACAAAAAATCATTATCAGTGTGAATGAGGGAGAGTTCAGAGTGGAGACCCAAAGCCCATCTGTAGGCAACTGGACATCCCCTTATAGAAGGGCCACAGGGAAGAGAGGGGCCAGTCAGGGTAAAGTATAGCACCGGTGGAACATACAACTTTCCTCTAGTTCTTTAATGCTTTCTACCCCTCCTCCCCTATCATGACCCTAATTTTACCTTAAAAATCAGGCTACACCAGAGTATGTATACTGCTATATGTGGAAACACAGGGAATCCAGGACAGATAAACCCCTCAGGACCAATAATGAGAGTAGTGATACCAGGAGGGTAAGAGGAAGGTGGGGGAGAAAGAGGAAACAGATCACAATGATCTACATGTAACCCCCTCCCAGGGGAATGCACAAGAAAAAAGTGGGTGAAGGGACACATCCGTCAGTGTAAGACATGGAAAAATAATAATTTATAAATTATCAAGGGTTCATGATGGAGGGAGGGTGGGGGAAGGAGGGAAAAAAAATGAGCTGATACGAAGGGCTGAAGTAGAAAGAAAATATTTTGAAAATGATGATGGCAACATATGGACAAATGTGCTTTGACACATGGATATATGTATGGATTGCGATAAGAGCTGTATGAGCTCCCAATAAAATGATAGGGAAAAAAATCTTGTGATCTCAGTGACCTTGTTTCTAATGTCTGTTACCCAGTTTTTGTTTTTGCTTGTGCCCACACGACAGGATGCAGGAAAAGCTCATTGATATCAATAATTAGAATTTATGTTTTGTGATTTTATAAAGAACAAGTTTGGCAAGGAACGTAAGGGGCCATCATTGGTTCCTCTTCCAGCCTGGAAAAGCTAAGTAAGATGATGAGGTGTGTATTTTTAATCAATCACTTTAAAAACTAGGATAACTTTAACTGGATACTCTCTTGAAAAAATGGAGGGATATACTTATCCCCAATATAAAGATAGTAACTTGAAAACTTTAGAACTTCTGTGTGAGAAAGTGGAGGAGAAAAAAACAACTCACCACTAAGCTGCTCTTTGTTGATATCAGAAGCGGGCCTGTCATTCACTTTGGCGGCTAAGCACAGCCTTCCTATCTCAGGGGGGCAGGGGCAGGGCTGTTCTCTCGACCCAGCTGGCCACTTATTACAGGTTCAAAAAACCTTGGCCAACTTTCCAAAGGTTTCTTCCTATTTTCTTTTTTGTTTTTGTAACGGTGCTTACAAGATGCATTCAGAACTCCTGCTTCAGGACTGCTTCAGAGCCAGAAGCTACCCAGAAATGGGTAATTCGAATTGTTCAGCTTTCATGAGTAAGTTTAAACTTAAATTTTTAGCGAGTTAAAATTCAGATGAGTTTCAGAAAACTGCTAGCTTGGAGTTAAGATTTGATAATTACACTACTTTTATTTTAAGCATATTAAAATAATAATAATAACTAGGCAGAAAGCAAAATCCTACATAGAGGGATCCGGCAAATGGTCTATGACATGTGCTTCCAGTTTCTTTGGAAGGGCCTTTGTCCCATTACAGAGTGTTCAGATGTCTTTTAAAAGCCAGTAACTTCACAGTTTTCTTGAGCATTTTTTTTCCTTTACTGAGGAGTATTTTAGATGAATGTTTTCTGAGCTCGATTGCTTACGTCTGACACAGTCTCAAGTTTCCACTGAATGGTAACAAAGACTGTAGAGTGTTGTTGGTACTGCAGTGAGAGGCATGCTGCCTTAGACCAGGTAAGAGAGATCGTTTTGTTTCTTACTGCTGGGTGAGTTTTTACAGCAATCGCCTGTGTTCTTAAAACAGCAGCAGTGTTAAATGGAAAAATAACTAAAAGCACGCTGAAATCAAGACGTCCTGGCTTGTTTCAGTCAGGAAAACTACAGGGCTTGGGGGTTGGGGTGGGCTGGGGGAGGGGTAGAGTTAGCTTAGTTTATCACTCAGTTACATACCTTCATTAAAATGTGAAAAATCTTTCTGGACCTCCGCGTCTTTCATTCAAGAGCTAAAGACGCAGTTGAGGAATTGAAAAATCTTATAAGTACTTTATGACTTTTACTTCTGAAGGCAATTCAAATTTATGTTTACTTTCATTTCTTTGCAGTAGTTAATAAAATAAACTTTGCCCATAACTATGCCCTTTTTTCTTCTCATGAATGGAAAATTAATTTTATCAACAACAAAATATATCTCCTAAAGATCTTTGAGAATAAACCTGACACTTTACTAATATTTAAGCATTTTTAGCTGTTAAATTCCTTCCTTTTTTTCCTTTTTTTGGCCCCCAGTACATTTTTCTTAAAAGTATGTGTGCTTTGAAAATGTCAGCTGTATTCTAATGAAGCTCAGGCATTGTCTGCTTCTAAAGGGACCGGTGCATTCCACTGCTTTATGGTTTATCAGGAGGCACAGTGTGAGCGTGTGGGTGGCACCATTTGGTGTCTGCCTCTTGTGGCAGTGACTGCCATTATGTTAGCTTTGGGTTAGCAAAGAAAATATAACATACAAGATTCTATATGAATCTGGATCCTACGAAGAAAACTCTCAAGCAAGGCTAAGTGAGCCCAGAATGTGTGGTAACTTGATTGAGTTGATCAATTCAAGTATACTTTGGAAGCCTGCATTTTAGTTGCAATTAAACGTCACAGCTCCTAGGTTTTTTATGTGTATGGAATTTAGACATTCTTTGAGCTCTAATAGAAGATTGAATTGTTCTAGATTGATGATGGCATTTTATTAGATTCTGAAAATTTTAATATAATTGAATATATTTACTTTTTGAAAAGTTTTAAGGAACTTGGTGGGGGAGGGGAGAGGGGGGTCAAGCAGAGAGCCTTTCTTTCAGTTAGGAAAGGCATGAAGAAAAAAGCAACAGATGTTTCTTCTGTTACAATTGAAGTTGTTTCATTCAAAACACAGTAGCTAGAATGGGGAGGGGAGGTCATAAATCTAACTTACTGAGTGAATAAGTAAAATGCAGTCATTTAACATGACTTTTTTAGACTCAAGTTAAAAATCAGTCTTAGAGTAACCTATTTGTAATAACAAACCTTTTACAGAGACTTTTTTCCCCCTATTTCACAAATTACATGCAATTAGTGAAAAAAAATGAGAAAATATATTTTAGACCATTTTTTGGGAAAAATAGTCATTGGACAACTTGGAAATTTTAAAAAGCTAATAAGTTACTATAAAATATGTAAGGGATTGGGGATGGACAACAGAAAAATGGTGAAAGGAGTGGGTAAGATATGACAAAATAATAATAATGTATAAATTTTCGAGGGTTCACGAGGGAGGGGGGAATTGAGCTGATACCAAGGGCTCAAGCAGAAAGTAAATGTTTTGAGAATAATGATGGCAACAAATGTGCTTGACACAATGGATGGATGGATGGATTGTGATAAGAGTTGTTTGATCCTCCAATAAAATGATTTTTTAAAATATGTAAGGAATACTAAGAGGATGCAGCAGTTTATCATTTTGTAATAGTTAGGCTCAAAATGAAATAGAAATGAAACACCAGTTGTATATATTGATGTCTTTCTATCTTTTATGAAAAAGCATGAAACTTACCCAAAAGACCTCTGAATGAATGTGGAAGAAATATTTTTGGGTTTAATTGAAAGGCAAACACATTGCAGTTTGCCTTGAAAATGATAGTAAGCTTAGGCTGGTGGCTAATGGGAAAAGGGAGAGGGTTTATTTGCTGAGAAGGATGGAGAGCTGGAGGCAGGGGGGCATGTAAGGGAAGCAGCGCAGGTGAAAAGAGAAAAGGTTTTGAATTTGAGGTATTCGTAGTGAATAAAGTAAACATATTTTCTTTTATAAATGCCACAAAGTGAAACCCTGTGCTCTTACATACTGTACACTGTCTTGTGCACTTGGTGGTCTCCTACCTTCCTAAGGTCGGTGCCTGGAGACCCAGTGCTCTCCATGCCGTTCCACACGGGAGGCGCTCAGTGATTGTTTGCCTCGCTTTCCTTTTTAAAATTAGTAGTAATTGACATAGCACCTTAATAGCCAAAGGAAAAAAAGAAGTCTTTGTGCAATAGTTTAAAATTTGTGTGTAGATCAAATATTTTGTAAGTTTTCTAAAAACTGGAAAAGATAAAAATGTAAACATTCAGAGAGTTAATTGAAAATTGCCCTTGCTCTTAACTAGAAATGGTGGGCTTCCCTGAATATTTGCTTTGTTTCAAACAATGACAGCATTTAGAGATTTTGAAGCAAGCTTGTTGTCTGAATTAAAATTAGGACAGCTTTTAGTAGAAGAGAGGTGGCTTAGGTGCGCCTCACTATTCTAAGGAAGAGTTACAAGTGGGTGGGCCCTGGTGGCAGCTTGGGTCACTGCCATTGCCATGCGGGCCTCGGGGAGAGCAGTTGAAACTACCAGCCTCGTGAGTCAAGATTCATATTTTTTGAAGCTCCCAGGGGGTGGTTCTACCACTTTGTAGGGTCTCCATGAGTCAGAATCCACTCAATGGCACTGAGTTTGCTTGTTTTTCAGTTTTAAGAAAAGTAAACTATCTTAACATGGATTTATACAGTTACAAACCCCAAGTTTGAATAAAAAATAAGAACTTTTATGATGTTGACTAAAGATTACGTAATTTTGATGGAATAGCTTTTAATTTGGAAGTTGGTTTTCCCCACATGTGAAATAATATTGTAACATCATCATAAATTGTAGCTATTAGAAGTATAAATTACTAAAATATTAAAAAATAAGATGAAAAAATTGTATAAATTACTATTATAATTGGAGGACTTACCAAGAAAACAATGTCAATTGAAATGCATAAATAATGGAGACTATTAACCCTTCAAGTAAGGAGCAAGTCTGTTGATGCTAATTTGACGGGATATTTCTACATATGTATTTATCTGTATTATAGATATACCCAAGGATATAGCACACAGGGGCCAAAGTTAGAATGCCTTCACCATAAGCAAACACAGGGATTGAATGGCTGGGCGCGGACACTCAGGACTTGGGGAACGCCAAGGTCTTACTGGCGTCGCATAGTTCACAAATACAGTGTTCTACATCCTTCTTTGGTGAGTAGTGACTGGGGTCTGAAAAGCTTGTGAGCGGCCATCTGAATTACAATTATTGGTCTTCTTGTTAGGATCAGGAGCGGATCGGGAAGAAAATGAGGTTCCTACCCCAGTAAAGAGTTCAGTCTCGGATAGTCACAGGGGCAGTGCAGTTCTGTCCTGTGCGGTCAGTATGAGTCAGAATTCACTTGATAGCAGTGAGTTTGGTTTTTAATTTTGTCCAGATCAAAGATGAGTTTAAAAAAAAACAAAAAAAAACTAAGACACAGAAAGAATCAGGCATCAAAGATCCAGAACAAAAAATCAGTCTAAAGAACTGTTGAACTCTGTGAACCCCAACCTCCCTGAGACTGAAGAGCTGGACTGACCTGCATGGTGGCAGCTACTACTACCAACTGCTAGAAGATGGGGTTCAGTGGGAGAAAACATGGAACAAAACTCGAATCCATAAAATGATCTGGCTGACCGATCTGATACAGATTGCTGGAATCTTCGGAGACTATGGCCTTAGACATCCATCCTCCTGAAACCCACCCTGCCCTCAGTTTTCAGCCAGATAATAGGCCTTTAAGGTGAGCAATCACTCTGGGAGGTACACCTTAGAACACCTCTACCTCAGGAAAACAAAGGGCAGCCTTTGCCCTGAGATAAAACTCAAAAGGCAGGAAGTGTTGGGAAAGAAGGATGAATGGAAATGGTAAACTAAGGAGGAAGTGGGAAGATTGCTGTTACATTGTATGGATTGCAATGGATGTCACAATGAATTGTTGAATGGAAATAAATTTACTTTGGAAACTGTCGACTTAACCACTAAAGCATTAAAACAAGCAAGTGTAGTGCCTCCTGTCCCCCTCAAAAAAGGGGAGGCTGACTTCATCTCCACTATCTGTCAAGCACAAAATTATCGTATTCAGATGGCTAGACACATTCGCTTTTATTACATTCTAGATGTATATTCTGTATGATTAGCCAAGTTCTATTTTGTGAAGGCTTAGTGGTTACATCTTGATCTGTGATCTGAAAGGTCTACTGTTTGAAATCACCAGCAGTTCCTCCGGGAGAGAAAGATGCAGCTTTCTACTCTTGTAATGATTTCTAGTCTTGGAAATTATCAGGGGTAGTTAGTTCTGCCCTGTCCTGTTGGGCCACTTTGAGTCAGAATGGACTCAATGGCTGTGAGTTTGGTTTTTTTTAGACTCTATATATGAGAAACCAATTTGAGTTTGTTACCTAGAAATGAATTGGCAGCATCTAAAGAAAGAAAATGAAAAGAAACAGCTTTCCTCCTTCAGTTGCAATTTAAAGAGAGGTCCTGAAGTTAAACAAACACTTCTATTAGCAATTGGCTTATCTAAAAACATGCTGAAAGACTTCAGATGTGACTTTGTAGTCATCGCCCTGTATGCCAACTCCTTGACGCAAAACACTGATGTATAGCGGAATATGAACCTCACCAATGCATTCTTCCCCAAGTCAGAACGCCCAGAAGGCCTGGTTTCCATGATCTCCTTTACAAAACTAGCTAAAACCTATTTAGAAATCTCTCATATTGGGGATGGCATAAAGGGAAAGTCTTGTCTACTCACTGCCATTGAGTCAAGAGTTACTGTCCAGGAAACTCACGGGGACAGTTCTACCCAGCCCTATGGGGTCTCTGAGTCAGCTTCAACTCGATGCCAGTGAGTTTGTTTTTTCTACTATTATGTAAGAGCAGGGAAAATAGTGTGAGTACTGTGACATGACTATATTATGACTTAACTCTTGTGAATGGGTCCAGGAGCCTATATAATAACATTGTTTTGCCCTCCCAAGTTTCAGGCAGTCATAACTCTAAAACCAGAGGCCATCGGCAGGGAGATTGGCTTCGGGCACTTTGTTCACTTGGGGTGCAGAATTTGGCAACTCTATTGAAAGTTTCCCAGATAGGATAATGGAGATACCTTGAACTAAGCACTTATGTGTCAGGTAGACACACTAGACCTTATTTATAAAACTCTGCAGAGCATTTCATGGCTAGCAGTTTCTGACAAAGGGGTTTTGTCCACATTATATGTAACTTTTTTGAGATTTTAAATATTTTTACTCTTCACAGTCTAATATTAATATAACTCAGTCGTAGCCCTCGGGAGGAAAACTGTTAACATAAGTGTTGACAGGTTATTATAATTTTGAATGAGCTATATAATGTATACTTAGTGTAATGTGCATTCAATGGATTACAGTGGGTCCCCCCTTTTTTTGCTAAAGAAAATAACTGCTTCCAAGCACTTTGGTCTGATTGTATTTGTGTCCTAAAATGACACATTTGCATTAAGAACCCAACTTTCAATCTAATTTTGTCTGTTGGCATTTTTATGGTAAATGGTGAAAACAATATTTCAGTTAACCAAATTATAAATGATTTTCTTAACGCTGCCTGGGGCAGCCTTCCATCCAAGAGGAGTTATGAACTTCTCCATAAGAATGATTCCCCCCCCCAAAAAAAATTTTTTTTAAATAGAATGATTTCCCAAGATGTACTGCCCTTGCGTGCTCTGATCCTCCTAAATTTTGATCTTTGTGGTTGTACCTAGCTGCCTTGATCTTTGGTAGCCAGTCAGCAGCTGGTGGTACAAGATAAAATGTGCCACTTTTCTCTCACCCTCTTCCACTTGGCTGCAAACAAATTTCTGGGTGCCATCTGGTGAAGTGTATTGGTTGTGGTAATGAGCCTAAAAGTAGTGACTGACAGTGGGCTCAACATTGAGAAGATGGCACATTTGAGAACAAGAGACAGAAGCAAACAGGGTCAACTTAGCCCTTTTTTCTTTTTAAATGAAACCAGAGAAAAACAGTGGGGTGGAGTCTGCTTACAATTTGCTTCCTTAATTTGAGCAGAGGGCGAGGGGACTTAAGGTAGTCGCACTTCCCAGTCTTGCCTGGTCAAAAGAATCGTCTGAGATGCTTGTCAAATGACTGATTGCACAACCCATTTTAAAGGCGATTTCACCATGAAGGTGTGTGGGGCGGGGAGGCCTGGGGGAGCTCTAAGCTAAATGACTGTACAGTGTCCCTTGATATGACTCGACAATTGAACTATTGGGTTGCATTATATATAAATGATGCTAATAAAACTGTAGGGAAAAATTAAGGATTCTCCTAGTCTCAGCTTCTTTGGGTCTGTGGGGGTGCATCTCAGGATCGGGAACATTTGAGAAGAACTTCACTGAAGGATTGGGAGGACCAGAGAGTTTGGACTTGTGGTAAACTGAGTTACCTACTCATAAGATGATATTAAAAAACTCACTGCCATTGAGTACAGATTCACAGTGACCCTGTAGGACAGGTTAGAACTGCCCCTGTGAGCTTCCAAGACTGTAACTGTGGGAGTAGAAAGCCTCGTCTTTCTGGTGGAGCGCCAGGTCGTTTCCAGCAGCCAGGCCTGGGGATCACAACCAATACGCCACCGGGAAACTTTAATTAAGCAGGTGAAACAGAAATGGAGGGGGTGGGGAGAGGAATAAAAGTGTTTCCTGACTGTGCAAGATGGGAGAAAAAGGACACGATGGTATGTTTCACTGAAGATCAAGAAGCCAGTGAGCAAGCAGTGAGCCTGCCCTGTCATGGCCCTTTAACAGATGTGGAAGCCAAGGACCTGCAAAGGAGACCCAGTGAGAGTGGACTAAATACACTGTTTCCAAGGTCGTCAGGTGGGATGAACGACTGGAATACAGTGATAATATTCCAGATCCCAGGCTTTGAATTAAGGATTGACTTTAAAAAAACAGAGGCCATGGTGGATCTGATACATAAACATGTGTGCAATGTTTTACACTTGTATTTCACCAGAATTGTTTTTTAAGCAAGAAAATGGCAAGGTTTAAATGCCTGACAATGAGAAGAAAAGCTTTTTTTCTTCGGTGAAACATTGTTTATCTTCTTTCAGATTGAAGAAGCCAAGGCGTTTATGATCTTGGGAACAGAGAAAAGGGAGCAAGCTAACTATTTTAAAAGACGTCCTTTGAGTAAAAATATTCATCCAAAACAAGATATCAGGTTCATTTCTCTGGGGAAAAGTGTAGGGAAAGCCTGGGGCGTGCAGTGCAGTTTATTGACTATTTCAGAGTATAACCTTAGGGGATGTAGAACTGCTTCTTGTTCCGACCATTTCAAGGATCCTTGCCATGGGCAGATTGCAGTTAAGTTGTCCACCGGGGAGAATTATTGAAGCCCTCTGACGAGCAGCTGCAGAAACGTCTTGGTGTTTGCTTCTATGGCTGTGGCTTGTAGAAATAGGCATGGTGAATCATCTATCCTTATCAGTGTCCTCCTGAATGCTTAATTGCCATTTATGCATTTCCCACCACGCAATCAGCACCTATCATCTTCCTCGGCCACCCCCATTGCAGACACTAAGTGACCACTCCATTATTAAATTGTGTCGCCTTTTGGATTTAACCTTAAGGATTTGGGTGAGCAAGATTAACTAAAAATCCAATACTGTAGAATGAAATATTGGAACTGTATGTGGATCATCACTGCACCCAATAGTCTGTGGTTGGTGGTAGCTCACTAGTAAATAGGATTTTTAAAATATTGTAGAGGGGAAATTGTCTAAGTATGTTTAGACATAAACATGTCCAGAGAGAGTAACTGCAAGGTCTATTCCCCCAAACACAGATACTATGGTGCAGTGAATTTTTCAATAAGCTCTTCTAGTCATTGTAACCCCCATCAAATGATTGAATCAATAAATAAACAATTGCCATGGAGCCAATTCTGATTCATAGTCACCCTACACGACAGAGTAGAACTGTTCTCTAGAGAGAACCCTACAGAGGCTGTAAATCTATAGGAGGTGACAGCCACATCACCACCCCCCTCCCCCAACCCAGCCCCTGAGGATCTTGTGGTTGGGCTCCAAATGACCGGATAAGACTATGAAAATGTGAGGTGATCGCCCACCAAGGGCATTAGCTAATAAGGTACACGGCACCCTTGGGGTTGAGAGAGACAATGAATAAGGTGTATAGAACCCTAATGTGGCGAGTGGTCATTTTTTCCGTCCTGCTAAACTTAAAATCAGCCATCCCAGAGAAGGAAAGATGAGTTTTACAACCACCAAGAAGTGACACTGAGGCATGGGCACATCCTTTGGTCTTGGGATCCCTGCACTGAGAATCACCTCAATCCAGGACACATTGAGCTGTGATACTTCACTGGGGCAGCAAGAGATGGTAAGAAGCCGCAGCAGATAAACTATGGCTGTCGAACCAGGAGACCAGCCCCTTAGTGGGTTTCCAGATGCAGGGAGTTAGAAAGCTAGGTACCTTGGGGTTGAGGCTTACTGGGGTGGCATCCAGCATTTATAAGCAGAGTTTAAATAGTTTTGTAACCCTTGCTCAATTAAGGAAGAGGCCCGGGGCCAGAGAGAGACCTCTCTATGGGCACTACTCAGAAAAGGCTGTCCTCAAGAAAAATATCATTATCTTGAGTTGTTTCTAATCCTGAATTGTAATCTGTTACTTCTTTAACAACTCCCATAATTTTGTCTGAGTTCTGTATGGCCATTTTAACCCTACAGCAGAGCAAATGCCTTAGGAAGGGCAAATGTTACCAGAATTGGTAAAGAAAATAAAAGGTTGAAAGGTGGAGGTGTGTTTGACCTCTGCTGCAGAATTAGCCTTGGGCGGTTCTTCTTGATGCTCCTCCTACTGGCTGTGTTACAGGAAGTCCAGCCGCCCCTGTCTTAGCATTTTTATAGGTGTGCATTATCCATGGGGATGTTCTGTCTTACCTGCTGTATAGATTTTGTATTTCCAGTTAAATATGCTGTTTTTTCAAGTTATGAGTTATCAATCTAGGTCATAGTCAGCCCCTGAGTTATCGATTTAATATACCCTGGTCTAATTCGCTTTCAGTGACACGTTGCTTACTGAAATTAGAAATACAGTCTTTTTTTCCTCTTTCTGATTATAGTTTTAATTATTCTTTGTAAAATACAATTCTTTTGGAATTACTATTTATTCTTACTGTCTTTGCTCCAATTCATGACCTCGTTACTTCAAACTTCACCTCCTGTTTCATCTTCTTTTCCAATATGTTCAGTGCATCATTGTCTGTGTGATCTTTCAAGGAGTGGTAGAAATAGGTTTGGCTCTTAAGCTAGAGAAGCTTGGGTCTCAATCTCATTCTCCCATTCATTTTTTGTTTATTTTTTGTGAAGTTAATTGTTCTTCGTGTTACAGTTCACTCATGGGTAAAAAAGAGGTAATGTTAGCACCTATCACATCAGGATTTCCACTAGTCAGAATTAAACCAGTGGCAGCTAACAACGAACACAACATGACATATGATGCATATAAATTGTCTGGTTTGATAACTGGTACATAGAATGTGCTCAAGAAATAGTTTTCATCTATATTTTTCTGTTTAAAACCTTTCAGTGGTTTCTTGTATCCTATGGCTTCTATATTCCAAGACTCTTTGTGTGGCTCTAGCCTCCAGCCTTCTTTCCCACTGTAGGCTCCTGCAGGAGAGAATACAGTTTATGCTTCTGAATCTAATCCTATTGTTAGTTAGTCAGAGACTGGCACGGGTGAAGAGATGATGGAGACAGGGATCTGGCAAAACTTGTAACACAAGGACAGGTTGAAATATGTTTTCACACATACTCCTCCAGCACAAAGTAAGGCGAAGGCAGGTGATAAGACACATTTCCTCGTCATTGGAAGAAACCAGGATATTGAAAAGGCTGAATGGGAAAAGACAGGATGTTTACCCTACTCCCACAATGACTGAATAGACTCTTCAGTTTGGGGTCTGAGCTGAGAGCACCACATGAAGTCTGGGGTACTGGGGTGCAGAAATACAGTCTTAAGGGTGCAAACTTCTCTGTTTGTAAAATGATATGGTTCAATTCTCCAGAATAAACCTGCAAATTAATTCTCATTAGTACTGCACTTAATGGAAGTGGTAGTCTTTACAGTAGTTATTAACAAATAGTTTAAAAGGGCAGCCAGGCAGGAAAGATGCGCTTGGCACTGGTTTCTTTGGCTTTGCATATTTTCTGACGAGACATTCATGATGAAGTAAAACCACGTGGTACTGGCACACAAGGTGACAGATCAGTAGAGCAGGTTAGAGTCAAGAAATTGACCCAATCGTATAAGTGATGGTAGCATTCATGTCGTTGTGGGTTAGTGTTTGCGCTCTTCATTAATGGCTGCATCTAGAAACAAAGCGAAAACCCTTGAGTCGTTCATTTCTACACCAAATCATTCCCGGTAGGGCAAGAATCTAATGCTTAAGATGAGGGCACTATCATATGGATCTTAGCCAAAAGACAAAAAAAGCAAGACTTTAAATAAGTCTTTCTAGGTTTCTAGAAACATGAGGGGAAGGTATCTGATACAATTTAACATGAAAGAATAGCATAACCAATTTTTTACACAATGACTTTTAAACAAAGGTGTTTAGCCATTGTTTGCTTTTGACAAATCAAAAACAATGAGATACTTTGTTTTAACCTAACAACTAACAAAAACAGTTTGAGAACACATTGCCATGTTAGGATGTGGGGAAATGGGCACTTACGCACTTATGAAGAGAAGATAAATGGATACAACTAAGGCATGTGACGGCATTTTTATAGCCATCACCATATTCTTTGTAAAATTAAAGAATTTCCCATTACTAAGATACTCAGTAGGAAAATTGTTGGAGCTGTAAAAGGAAATACAATGTATAAAAACTGAGGCAGCATTACATATAGATACTTAAAGATGTCTAAGATAGCTACACGGTGCGGTGCTATTAAGTGACGAGGCAAGCACGGAAATTAATTCCTGTACATTGGGCTTTAAAATGGAAATCACAGAAAATTCATTATTCTTAATTTTTTTTCCCATGAACTTTTTTAAAGATCATTTTAGTGGGGCTCTTGCAGCTCTTAAAATAATCCATACATCAATTGTATCAAGCATATTTGTGCACATATTGCCATCGTTATTTTATAAACTTTTACTTTATATTTAAGCCCTTGTTATCACCTTCCCCCCCCCCCAACCTCCCACCCCCCACCCGGCCATGAACTTTTGAAGTAACCTGGTATGTGTGAAAAAGAAATAATGCACACACATGCTTGTGTGTGCCTGGAATATTTCTGAACATTGTATAAGAACTGGCACCAGGAGCTGTCACGGGTGCAGGGGACTGACTGGATGGTGGTTGGGAGTGGCGGGAGCCTTGGTTTTCACTGTACAGTCTTGTCTCACAAGTCTTGTATCATATGCTTACATGCAGATATTCATGTA
This sequence comes from Tenrec ecaudatus, assembly GCF_050624435.1. Lineage (NCBI taxonomy): Eukaryota > Metazoa > Chordata > Mammalia > Afrosoricida > Tenrecidae > Tenrec > Tenrec ecaudatus. The sequence continues at coordinate 138,022,791 of NC_134533.1, forward strand.
CTCATTCATATTCATCCAAAAAACGTGTCGAATATTGCTATGTGCTAGGCGCTGTGCAAGGTGGCTGAAGCTAAGCCAGTCACAGGGTTTTGAGGAGGGTGATTTAGACACAAACGGTCGCTCAGGCTGCTGTGGCAGAGACTAGTTCTGTGCAGTAGTGAAAGATGAGCCACTTCAATGCTATTAATTTGCCTTTGTTTACATTAAAAGACATGGAGAGTTTAATGTTTGTTAGTTGCTGGTGTGTGGGCTCTGACTCATGACTCTTTCATGGTGAACTTTTGTATTATAATGAAACGATGTCCAGTCGGAGCCATTTTAAAAATTAATTAATTAATTAAAATCAAATACATGTAAAGTTCAGGCCCTCCATTGCACTAACCACATTTGAGGTGCTTAATAGTTACATGTGCCCACATACCGATGGATTGGACAGCGTGGGAACTGACCTGCCTGGCAGCAACTGGGTGGAGCCCAACACAGAAGCAAGAATGTATCAGGTGGCAACCATTGAAGGAGAGCAGTGGGGTGGATGAGAAATGGTGTCAAGATATGTTTAAAGATCGAGCCAATGGACTTGATTAATGATCGCATATGTGCTGTGATAGGAAGGAGTCAGCAGTGGTCTTAGGTTTTTGACCTCGACAGTTGAAAGAATGGAGTTGCCATTTATCAAGGTGAAGGGAAGGATGGTTTTTGGGGGGGCTGCCAAAAGTTAGATTTTGGACATGTAAGTTTTCAGTACCTGTTAGACATGGACATTGGCTGTAAAAGACCGTTTGAGAATAATACAAGCATTAATCTGTAGTGTGGGTGGGATAGGGGTAGGGATTGGTAGCCTCTGAGTATGTGAAGCCATGAGGCTTATTTAGATCACCTAGTGTGGAAGGAAGAAGGAGCTAGGGTGGCAGAGAGGTTTTGTGTTGAACTCGTAACTGCAAGGTCAGCAGTTTGATACCACCAACAGCTCCAAGGGAAAAAGACTGGCTCTTCTATTCCATTAAGAGCTACAGTCTCGGATACTTGAAGGATCAGTTCTACCTTGTCCCATAGAGTCACTTTGGGTCAGTGTTGACTCAGTGGCAGTGATAGTCAAAGGCAAGTGTGGAAGTGTATTGGGAGCCCTAGTGGTGCAGTGAAGAGCCCCCATAGGGTAATGGTTATCTGTCGGACTGCTAACCTCAAGGTTAGCATGCAAAATGACCGGCTTCTCTGAGGGTGAGAGAGGTTATCGGCTCCTGGAAAGGTTTACAGCTTTGGACATCCTATGGATTGCTATGGGTTGGAATCAACTCCAAGGCAGTGGTTTTGATTTTGGCTTAGTGAGGAGGGGTAGGCAGAGAAGAGGTTGAAAAGATCCAGTTAAGGCATCCCAGAGTGCTTAGAGAGGAAGGACTAGGAACTGGAACCAAGCCTGAGAAGGAGCAGTTGGTGGGACAGGAGGAGTAGCCAAGAAAGTGATGACGGCTTAGAGGACAAGTGAAGGGCCAGATGTGGTTGGCAGGGTAAGGTGAAAGCTGACGTGTGACCATTGGATTTAGCAACGTGGAGATTATTTTGGCAAGCGCTGTTTCTGTAGAGCTGTGGGGAATCATGGATGTGTTCAAGAGGAAAGACAGAGGAGCTGGCAATGTGGACAACCTTCATCGGGAGTTTGTTTATAAGCAGCCGAACTGAGTTGGTAGCTGGAAAGTGTGTGATCAAGAGAAGTCTAGTTTAATGATTTGCTTGTAAACCAGGATATATGATGTAGGTTTGTGAGCTGATGGGATTGCTCTCACACAGTGAGGGAAGGGTTGTGATGAAGTTGGAGACAAAAGGATACCTTATATACTCGAGTATAAGCCAACCCAAATATAAGTCGAGGCACTTAACTTTGCCACAAAACTGCATTAAATGTGCTGAAAAACTCAGCTTCTACTTGAGTATATATAGTAGTTGTTAGACAAATGCAGTGGACAGGTGTATGAGCTCCTATCCGTAAAACAGAATGTTTAAACTTGAAGAAAGAACATGTTTTCGGTGTATGAAACCGAGGCTCAATGAATCTAGAAGGACAGGGGCTGGGGGGAGGGGAATACAGAGGTACAGTGGGGTATAAGGGAGACGATGTCAAAAAGTTCATGTAGAAAAAGAGTGTTTGCCAGTTAATTGTGGTAGCAATTATACATTCTACTTGACATGATTAAAATGATATATGATAAAAGTATATAAGTATTAAAGCTCAATTAATAATAATTTTTAAAAAGAAAGACCATAGCTCCTGTTAGGGGACCAGAAGTGGAAACACAAGAGAATTGTATAATTTTTAAATAGCTTCCTAATAATAAATATGAATTTGTCTGGGTCATCTTTTTTTTTTTTTAACATTAAGGTTTAATTTACATCCAGTAGCTTACTTTTTTTAACTTATAGTTCTTCCAGTTTTACAAGACGTATACCAGCACAGCCTCGGTCACTGTTTAACTTTTATCAGCTAAGTCGTCTGTGTACACTTACTAACGTGTCTGGCTGCTGACCAGAGGTGTGGACTCACCAGCCACTCCATGGAGACAGATGTGGGATCTGCTTCTGTAAAGATTTACGGCTTTGGAAGCCTTGAGGGGCTTTCTGCTCAGGCTTGTGAGGTCCAGATGAGTTGAATTGATGGGAGAGCAGTGAGTTTGGGGCTGGGTTAGCCAGTGGGAGCTCTGGTGGCAGGCTGTCTGCAGCAGTTCCACTCTGCCCTACAGGGTCACCTGTGGCTTTGACTCAACTTTGCTAGCAATAGATTGGATGCATCACTACTTCTGAATAATCCTGTAAAATGAGGGATTATTTTTACCTAGAGTAAATCTAATCTGGGCCTTCTAGGAAAAAATGTGATACATACTTGTACAGAAGAGATTTTCCTTGAGTCTAATTCAGGCCACACACATATAAAGATTTCAGAAAGGTCGGTGAGATTACCTAACATCATGTAGACAAACTGCAAGGGAAAACAAAACAAAAGCTACAGAATCATAGAAACCTTTAGTGAACAAAGATATAAAAATATAAAGCTATTGTTAGTTGGTTTATCTGCTATGCACGTCTACACACTTCTGAAGGTAGCCTTTCCCAGATAATTTTGTGCTCTTCAATTTACACCAAATCAAAGTGGCAGTGTTGGCATCCTTGAGACTCAACTTGTGTTTCTTTTCATTCTTCTTTGAGTTTTAGGAACAACACTGAAGTTCGAAGAGGCAAGATGAGTGCTGCAGTAGGGATTGGAAGGCTGGGTTAACTGGAGAAATAAATCCAGGAACATTCATATATGTATATGGAAGAGTAATTATATTGAGAAAACATCCTAGCCCAGTCCTGATCAAATTCATTAGTCCAATACTAGTCCATGAATTCCTCTTCAGACTCATGCAGCACATGCAATGATGCAAAATGCAGGAAGATCGATCACAGGCTGATGGGTGAGAAGTCTTGTGGACCCAGAGGCAGTGGAAGCATCTCAGCGCTGGTGTGGGTCTCCATATAGCTTTTCCAGCTCTCTGAGTGTGGCTCTTCAATAGGAAGGTGAAGCAGAGAGAGGCTTTTGCAGGACTCAGCAAGCCTCCACGTGGCTAGTTGTGGCAGTTACATAATCTGTCACTTTGAGGAAGGGGGGGAGTCTAGCCTGTCAATCAGGTTGCAGCTTGATGACCTCATTTGGAGGTGGGGCACACTCACTCCCTGGGAGACATTGCTGACAATGAGCGTGATGGAGCTAAGCTGATGCAGCCAGAGCCCTGGAGCTGGATGAGCCACTGGAAGACCTTCACCAGTGCTGAGATGCTTTTACCACCACTGGACACATAAGACTTCCCACCCACTGGCCTGTGATCTTCCTGCATTCAGCGCCATTACATGTGTTTCGTGAATCTGAAGAGGAATTTATAGATTGGTATTGGATATATGAGCTAATATTGCACTTATGGACTTGATCCGGACTGGGCTGGGATGTTTTCTCAATAGTCAGTTGCTCTTGTATATAAAGCTCTTTCTTATACATACATGAATTTGTTTATGAATTTTTTTCTCTAGTCTACCGGACTAACACACTTGTCAATAGGAAGACGAAGGCAGAGAGAGAGGAGAAGTTCCCAGAATCCCTCATGAGAATTCCATGCCTGCAAGGAGGCATCATCAGGCTGTGACCTGATTGACAGGCTAGACTCCACCCCTTCACTCTTAATACCCTCAAGTTGACAGATCATATAACAACCACAGTTTCCTAACAAAATTCTCCTAGAACAGCCTTTTCTACCCTCAGAGAATGAGCGGCTCTCATGGTCTTGATAAGAAAAAAAATCCATCCATGCAATTTCCCTACCTTTTTCTCACCAGTGATGATTTCAGTTTTCTTAAGATGTTGTTCTAGTAAGTCCTGTGTTCTTTGCGAAAAGCAATCAAGGCGAATCTTCCCCACAAAGGCTATAACCTTCTGCGCTGACCTTTCTGCCCTGAAGTGAATGGGCCCAGAGATTCCCAAAGCAGTCACTGTTTTGACTGACTCTTGCTCTTGCTCTCTTGGTATTATTGGTAAATCTCAGATTTGTCCCAGGTTCCATAAAATCATCTTAAGTAGCTTTAACAACAACAAAAATCTCAACTGTGATCAAGTCAATGCTGACTCACAGTGACCTTGTAGGACAGGGTAGAATTGCATGTGAGTTTCTGAGGCTGTAACTGTTTACAGGAGTAGAAAGCATCATCTTTCTCCTAAGGAGTGGCTGCTGGTTTCAAACTGCTGACCTTGAGGATTGCAGCCCAACAGGTAATCACTACACCACCAGGGCTCATGTGTTTGCTTTAATCCTGCCTAAAAGAAACATACTTTGGAGGTTAGCAGGGGGAAGAAGAGAAGGAGTAATAAGGGGATAGAGGCTGAAGATAATGACCAGCAATAAGAAGAAGGAATCAGGAGCAGGACAAGCTAATGGGTGGGTTGATCAATTAGAATACAAAATGGTTACCTGATACGTTACCTCCCACCTAATTCACAAAAGTTCAAAGACTTGAAAGATCATCTCTGTGATTTACTGATCTTCTCACAATACTTTTCATACCGATTGAATCAACAGCTTGCAGAAGCCGATCTATTTGCCTAAAATTGAAACTTCTGAAATGCATTGGATCCCACTTTCAGTGGCTATCACTTCCATGGTAATCCAGCTGGCTTCTTCCACCAGGTTCTAGAAGTCGCCCGCAGTTTCTTCTGTCAAGGTTGATGGGCTTCCATAACTTGGCTCTTTTTTTTTTTTTTAGGTTTCACCAACATACAGTTTACATATTGTACATTTCAGTAGTTGAGTCACATTAGAGTTATACAGCCATCACCACTATCAATTCCAGGGTATTTCTTCTTCCTTGTTAGCTCTTCATTTCCTGCCCATGTCCCCTGCCATGTCACTGTGAAGCTATTAGTCCAGTGTTGTCTCTGTAGGTTTACCTATCCTGGGTTTCATACACAGAAAAACATTCAAAATCAAACAAAACGTAAATGGTCCAAAGACAACAGACAGAAACAAGAGAAAAACCTCAGTTGAAATGAAAATAGAAAATATTAAAACTGGAACTGTTATATGTTGGATCAAGAAGAAGATCAAATGCAAAGTGTCAGTTTGTCTTAGCTACTACTGCCTAAGAAGAAGCCTTTCCCATCCCTGGTCCACAGGCAGAGAGGAGTCGCCCGAGGCTCAGTCCTTGTGGGGGACCCTGGGAATGGGTTTGGGACTTTCACTGTCATCCATAGCCTTCTGCAAACTGTATTAATCTTGGCTCATTTTTCAGGTTCTTCCTGACTTTTCTTGCTACCCTCGATCCATCTAAAATGCTTATTTTATGTAAGACAGCATTTTCTTAAACTTGTTGCACATTTTTTTTAATCTGGGAGATGTCTACTAGAGTTTTACTACAAAATTGATATTATCCCTGATTAAAATTCTTTTATGTTCTCATGGTACAAAAAGTATTATATATTCGAAGCACCCTAACAAGACTAAGACAGGTACCGAGAGAGTTGTGTGCAGCTGTCCATGTTGTCAGACATGTTGTGAAAATGATTTGGTGGCCACATCTGACCTCCTCTGGCTATGGACAGGGGAGAAAGAGAATCCAACCCTCATCAGCCCATGGCTTGTTGTCTATGCGTCCACCTCCCTGCTGCTTTTCCCCTGTGTGGACACCAGCCTTTGTTCCCAGGACACTTGACTGCTCTGTTGGGTGGGGGGCCCAGAGAACTCACAGACAGTGGTCCTGATTAAGGGGGTTGATTAGAGAAGTTAGCAGGTTACCACAAGCCAGGACCAGAAAACATTAAGGTTACAGTCATTGGCCCACAACAACACCTCTCTCTCAAGTCCTCAGCTTCTTAGTCTCCTGGGCCAGGGGCTGCTCCTGCCCTGTGTTCTCTCTCACGGTCTCCTTGCCCCAGCCTGTGATGGCCAGCCTTCTTTGCCCTGTTCTCCGTACAACAGGCTCTAATCCATTTCAGAGAGATCTCAAACTGCTCCATTGGTGACTCTTCTGCCTGGATGGTCCTGGAATTTCTCTTCCTGCTTCTGAGAGAGCTCTCATATATGGAGGTCTATATGTTTTGTCTTTCCGCAGACCGTACCCCATGGAAACAAAGGGTAGTGGCTTGGTTTACATCCTCCAGGAGAGTTGGAGACTCAGAATATCCCTCCTTAATCCTGTCTGCTAGCACAACAGAACTCTCTTCGGACGAGATCAGACAGAATCACAGGCATAGGGCTAGAATTTACAGTACACTACAAAAGAGATTGTGGTTGGAAAGACATACTAACTGGCCATGTTAAAACATGATTTGTTTGCAGTAAACCAGGGCATGAAACCTTAGTAGCAATACTTTATTTTGGGTTTATCTTAATACAGTATTTTACTGAATTTTTTTTAATTGACCATATTGAAGGAGATGAACTATTGTTGGAACCTTCTAAAGAATTATTAAATGAAAGAAATCATTGGTTTCTGGGCAATTCTAATGGAAAACCAAAAGTGACCGATTATTCAAGAAATTGAAATTTTGAGGCAAAGCGTTGTGTCTGGGCCAGATTTGGCATAAGTTCCGAGTTCTCCGTTTCCTAGCCACGTTAACAGGTGACAGTTCTCATTTAGTTAATCCAAGTCATTTACTGGAACCAAAATCCAGTCACATTTTTTGATTTCTGTTTTTGTTTTATTAAATACATTGAATGCCAGGAGTTGACTTCTGGAAAGTGTGTGACTATTATTAGCCCCTACCCCCATCCCCCCAAAAAAGGGTATGAAAGCCAAGTAATTGTGAGATTTCATTTGGTTTGGCTTACTTACATTAACTGGGTTGAAATGTTGGAAGACTGGATGCTTTTTGTAGCCTATTTAAATGTAACCTTTGGAAACTAAAGAAAAAAAGTTGGCTGCTGACCCTAGTAGATCTGATGGAAATAAATGTTTGTCTAAATGCATTGCTTTTATTTTCTGGATATTACAACTGCTGAAATAGCTTTGAAGTCAAATACATTTGGGAATTTAGGATTTGAATCATGGTTTCTAGAGAAGAACCCTAATATCCCCAAAAGGAGGGAAAATGGTGACTAGAATTTCAAATTCCCCTGGAATCTAGATTTTCTGGACTCATTGAGGCTGATGGCCCCAAAAGCTATTACTTTAGGAAATCGTGATTCTTGAACCAAAAGTATCCCCTGAAGTCATTTAAGAAGCAAATAATAGTTGAGCCTAATTAGAAAGTATTGCATTAAGCATTATACTCTTTTAATGAACTATTGACACTTGATCAAATTGACACCAGCAACTTCAAAGGATGGATGAGAAATGGCGGATAGATTTGTGGAAGTTTGGAATGGGTTTAGAAAAGTTTGTCGAGAAAAGTATCACAAATTGAAGAATGTAACCAGTGACACTACATTTTATATGTGCAACATGGTTGAATTATCATGGTTGTTTTTTGTTTTTTTGGCTGTGCTATCAACCAGGAGCCCTGGAGGTATCATGGTTGTAAGTTAGGCTGCTAACTGCAAGATCAGCAGTTCGAAACCACCAGCCGCTCTTTGGTATCTATCTATATACCACTCCTATAGAAAGTTACAGTCTCTAAAACTCCAGGGAGCAGTTGGCAGTGAATTTGGTTTGGGTTTTGAGTACTGTTCACTAGAGCTATCCACTATTAAACTTGCTGTTCATCTGGCCAAATTTTCTATATATATATATAAGCATGTGTGTTGCCTGTATCTACTGTGTAGGTGTACACGCGGGCACCTCTGTATGTTTATATCGTTTTTAAAGTAAATGGAGTCATACTAATCAAATTCTCTTATATTACAAGGATATTTTTTCAGGGCAACGCATGCAGTTTCTGAGTATTTTTATTTCTTAGAGACATCATGAGTGTTTGTATATTTTAGGGGTATCATACACTTATACCAAAAAGTGTTAAAGTATTTTAACTTGTTACCAGTTTCTTGCATTTTATCCACAATGCTACTGACCTAAGACATATTACTGTCCTTCCCTGCTTAGTTTCTTAGGCTGTATTTACACCAGAGCGGTTGCTAGCCGAGAGGTATGTATATCCATTTATTAATTGGGACATGGCTGCAGAGGCAGGGATTGAACTTGCTGCCCCTTAGCCAACAGAATGCAATTGGAAGGACATTCATTGATATGGAAGGAGTCTTTAAAGCACATCAACTTGTTTTTAAAGCACGGATTTACACTTTCATACTCAATTTGAGTCATGATAAACAGTCCCATTGTCATGCCACCTTCCAGAAAACTTCTACAGTAACCAGCTATTGTGACCAGCAGGTTGTGTACAGAGGACTGTGTCACTTGTCCCCGGCTATCTTTAGCACTGTTGTTGGGTGTCCTGAAGTCAGTTCCAGCTCTAGCAGCCTCATAAGGTAAGAATCCATTGGCCCCTAGGGTGCCCTAGCAGCCTGTGAACTTTGTGTGACACTCACATACTTTTGGCTACAAGGACCAGCAACCCCAGTTGAAGCCATGTAAAACATGAAAACTTTGGTTTGAGGAAGGCCTCAGTGTGGAGGGGAAGCCCACTTTGAGTCTTGGCATTTCTGACCTCTAACCCGTACTGGGTCAGCTTTGCCCTCAGGTCAAATGTTTGAAAGTAGATTCCAACCGCAGGTAGGGACAGTCTTGCCCTCGGGGAACTTGTCTGGGCATGTTCTTCCTGATTCATCCAGGAGGTCAGCCTGCCATCGCAAGTTTGGGCACTGGTGGCCACATAGTTATGAGTCATTCCCGACCTCAGCCCTCAGGACCCATTCTGTTTATTTCTGCAATCTAAAATTACGTACATAGCATTGTCCTTTCTTCAGTTTGGTCCCGCCTTCTACAGGGTTCAACTGATCTGCCACTGATGACTATGCTGATTCCCTCCCTTGACCCTAGTCTCTCATCGGCCTTGTGGCCAGGAATTCCGTTAGACACCTTCATGGCCTCATGCTGATTAGTGACTTCTTTTCCTGTTTAAGACAAGATATTGATAATAATATAAGGAAAAGTGCATTTTGTCACACCCTTTACAAATTAGGGTATTATTTAATTTCTTAATCTTTATCAATCTGGCAGCTGAAAATGTGTGTTTTTTAATTTTTGAGTCTTTAATAAATAAAATAAAATATTTTTAGTATGATATCTGCCGTTTAAATTTCTCCATCATGTGTTCAACTTATTTTCATATTGGAATATTATCTTTTTCATATTGATTTATACCAAACCAAACTCACTGCCATTGAGTCAGTTCTGATTCATGGCGACCTTGTCGGTTAGGGTAGAACTGCCCCTGTGGGCGTCTGAGACTGACTGGTTGACAGGAGTAGAAAGCCTCATCTTTCTCCAGAGGAGCAGCTAGTGGCTTCAAATGGCTGCTCCTGCAGTTAGCAGCCCACTGAGTAAACCCCGTGCCACCAGGACTCCCACTGATTGTATAAGTGATTGCAAATTTGTTTTCCCAGTCTGAGATTGGGTCTTTTGTTATACAGAAGATGTCAATTTTAAAAAGTTAGGCAGTCATTTTTGTCACTCTTTTCCCTTAGAATTTCTAAGTTCTCTAACATGCTTACAAAGGACTTGCTCATTGATGTTATTCTATTATTTGCTTTAAAAAATACATATGAGATAGAAATTCATATGCCAAATAATTCATCTTTTAAGTATATAAGTCTATGGGCTTTTGTATATTAGGAAATACCTGCAACCATCACAACAGTAATTTCAGACTGTTTTCATCACTTCAAAAAGACTCTTTAGCTGTCACCCTATGAAATGGTAGGAGTAGTCCGAAACTGCAGACCGGATGAGATCAGCTTCAGCCAAATCTGATTTCTGTAAAGTGGAGCTCAGACATAGCTCTACCTGCCAAGCTGCTTTTCAAAATCCAATCCTAGGAGGCAGCAGGGGGTGGGGGTGTGTGACAGCAATGAGGACTGTATAAACCCACTTGAGAATGAATAACAGAATGGTTGGTGAACAGATTTACCTAAGGCACAGAAAAAAAAAGTGTGTGTGTGTATAAAATAAGGGTTCATGGGGGGAGGGGATAAAGGGGGGCTGATATTGAAGAGTTCAAAAAGAAAGAAAATAATTTTAAAATGATGACAGCAATTGTACAACTGTGCTTGAGCGAATTGAACTATGAGTTGTTATAATATTTGTAAGAGTGCCCAATAAAAATGATTTAGAAAAAAATAAAACCATTCCTGACACCAGCTATTAGCCCACTTTGCTCTACTCCTCTCTTGGGTTTGACCATCCATTTCAGCGGTCACACAGGACTCGCAGGTTCAATGGCTTATTAAGGAAGCAGTGAGGTGTGGCTCCAGATCAGGAGCCGCAGATTTCAACTTCTCATCAGGAAACAGAGGGACATCTCCATCTGCCAATACAGGTTCCTCTCGGTCCCCTCAGGATAGGCTCCCTGCCATCTGTTACCACCAGCTCAGCTGTAGGGTCCCTTCTGGGGCTGTCACCACCACTGACTCTGCTTCTGGGCCCTCTAGGCCTCCCACTGTCTTCAGTATTGCAGTCATTGATTCACGATACAGTTCTTTTATGGGATTCCTTGCCTCCCCATTCTGCTTCTTATCTTCTCGGTCACCTTCCTTCTTTTGCTGGCTGTTCCCTGACTCTGTCCCCTACCCCACCCCTCCCCCCCACACAGGGGATTTGCTACATAATAAGAAACTTGTCAGTTTTACAGCAGTGGTCTCTCCCAGCAGGGGGCCACAACTGACCATTCCCCTGGGTGGGTCACAGATGCTTCATTTGCATAGTAGACTCCTTTATTTTGCATAATTTGTTGACTGCCGCTGCAAGGTACATACTAATCACAGGACAGACTACAGCCTTAGACCCCAAGATAATAGCCAGGTCCCTGGAGCCCATTGCAACTCATAGTGACCCTGTAGGACAGAATAGAGCTGGCCCATATGGCGTCCCAGCCTGTGAGTTACAGCCGCTGACTGACACGTCTCATTGCTGTGAAGCTGCTCATAGGTCAGTCAACCGGCCTTTGGGTTACTGGCTGGGTCCTTTAACTTCTGTGTCACCACGGTTCATGTTGGCTATCACCTGGGATCAAACAAAAGTATCGAGCCACAAGTGATTAACAGTTTACTCAGGAAATACTAAGCAATCTCCACAAAAAAGTAACAAACCTGGGGTAGAAAACTAGGACAAAGGTAACTTTGTGGTAGGGTGGAATCTCGAAACTGTTTTTCCAAAGAACTAACGCAGAAAGCCACCAAAAGGGACTAATTTCCTCTTCTCCTAATCCTCCCACCCCAAAACCACCTTTCATCTAAAACCTGCCCGTTTTGGGATGTTTTATATAAATATGTCATAATTGTGATTTTTGGGGACTACACTTACAAATACTTTTTGTAGCTGAATAGTATTCTCTTTTTGTTGTTAGTATTCTACTCTTATGGGTATATTAACGTTTTGTTATTCTTTAGTTGATGGGCATATGGATTGTTTTTAATTTTGGCTCTTATGAATAATAAATAGTCCTATAAACATTTGTGTACAAATGTTTGTGTACCAAAAAAGCGTGGACATGTTTTTTATTTCTCCTGAGTATATGCCTAGGATTGGGTAATCATGTGTGGTCATTCTATGGTGAACTTTCTGAGAAACTGATACACTGTTTTCCAAAGCAACTGCACTGTTTTGTGTATGAGAGTTCTGAGTTTTTTTCACATTCTCTGCCAACACTCTGTGTCTAGCCATCCTCTTGACTGTGAAGTACTGGCTGTCTCACTGTGATTTTGCTTCTCATTTCCCTAATGCGCACTGCAAAAGCAGATACCTATACTTTATCCTCCATTAGGAACTGTAGTACAAAAGTTTTTAATTACTAGAAAGGTACTGGGTAACTTTTCTTCCTGAAAAAGGCATGATAGGCCTGATAAATTTGAGAACTACGGTTAACATTTGAGAAGAATGGGAATTCCAGAACTCTTCATTGTACTCTTATGGAACCTGTACATGGTCCAAAGGCAGTCATTGAAGCAGAACAAGCGAACAATGGTGGTGTGAAATCAGGATAGGTGTGCACCATTGCTGTATCTTTCACCATGTGTATTCTATGTATTGTTGTAGCCACTGTGTCAGTCTCCTCAAGGGCCATCCTATTTTCCCTACTTCACAACTTTACCAAGCATAATGTCTTTCTACAGGGACTGGTCTCTCTTGACAGTATGTCCAAAGCGTTTTTGCCATACTTGCACCTAAGATAAGGTGACCAGATTTTAACATTGGTAAAGCAGCCACCACCGGGACACCATTGATAAAACTCATATCCTGGTGAAATAGCCACATGGCAGCTGAAAACCGTATACCTAGCTTGCCGTGCATTCTTTAAAAAAAAATTGGATTCCCGCGGGATGTGGGAAAAATGATTAAAAATCAGGACTGTCGGCTAAAAGCGGGACATCTGGTCACCTTACTCTAAGAAGCACTATGGCCATGGTTCTTCCGGGACAAATTTGTTAGTCCTTTTGGCAGTCCATGAGACTTTAAATATTCTTCTCCAACCCCACAATTCAAACACCTTGGTCATTTTATTCCATGTCCAACTTTCACGACTTAGTCCTCAATGTAACATCCTTGCTTTTTGATACCCTAAAGAGGTCTTGGACGGCAGATTTACCCATGGAAACGCATCTTTTGATCTCTTGACTACTTCTTCCATGGCGTTGATTGTGGATCCAAGCAAGACAAAATCCTCCACAATTTCAACCTTTTCTCCAGTTGTCATGATGGTACCTATTGGTCCAGTGTTGGGACTTTGGTTGTCTTTACGCTGAGTTGTACTCCCCACTGAAGGCACAATCCTTGGCCGTCATCAGCAAATGCTTCAAGTCCTCTTCTCTTTCAGCAAGGCAAGTTGTGGCAACTGCATACCACAGGTTGTTAATAAGCCTTCCTTCAGCCCTAGTGCCACATTCTTTTCATACAGGCCAGCACCTCTGATTAGTGAGAGGGTACAACCCTACACACATCTGGATGTTAAACAATAACCTCGGAAACTGCGCTGTATGAAGAACTTAGTATCCAGATCAGAGGAAGGCTTATTAATAACCTGTGGCATGCAGGTGATACAGCCTTTCTTGGTATTTTCTATTTGCACTTATTTCAGTCTAAGAGAATCATTGGTAAACTGTAGTTTGTCCACAGAAAGTAGATGATATAATAGTTTAGAAAACTTGATTATTTTTTGTTTTTGCTTTGTTGGTAGACCTATGCTATCTTAATTTTAAATTTATTATTAAAATTTAAAACAATATAGATACCACAAATTCCAACATCAGTAAATTGTTAGCATCGTGAGTTTTTCTTCTAGTATTTTCTTAAAAACAAAATGATAAATGCAACATTCTGATGCTGTTGTTGTTGGTAGCAGTCGTCAGATTGGTTCGATTCACAGTGACCCTGTGTGCAGCAGATTGAAATACTGCCTGCTCCTCCACCATGTCCCACAATTGTGGGATTATAGTCCATTCTTACAGCCACGGTATCAGTTCATCTCCGTCAAGATCTTCTTTTTTTCTCTGCCCTCTACCTTTCCACGCATGAAGTCCTTTTCCAGAGACTGCTCTCTCCTGATGAAATGTTCAAAGTGCTTGAGAGGAAGTCTTGCTATCCTCACTTCTAAGGAGTATCTGTGGCTGTATTTCTTCCAAGAGATACCTGGTTTTCCTTCTGACAGTCCTGTTAATATTCCTCTCCAGTACCGAACTACAGAGCCATTGGTTCTTCTCTGGCTTCCTTATTCAATGTTTTTATGAATAGCATCGGAACATGGTCAGTTAACATTTTGATACACATTAAATTTTATATAAAAATACAGGCACTGCCTAATTTTTATACCTTAAACATACTATCAAATTAAAATAGATATTTATTTTACTTTTATCAGGTTGGATCCCTTACATATATCTGTTCTATGATCCCTAATAAAATCTAATTTGATTTCTCAATTATTTGATATCGGTTGTGATGTGTATTATATTTTCTAGATAGTTTCTCTAAAGTCAGTGTAACAATGGGCTCAAACATAACAGTCGAGAGGATGTGTTTCCATCTGTTGTGCACAGGGTTACTATCAGCAGCTCCTGATAGCAGAAAAATTAGATCGAAACTAAAAGTGTAGAGGTTAACTGTCAGATTGACTTGAACTACTGTATAATTTGTTATTTACCACAGCAAACCAGACATTAGTACGACTTTTTTCATTAAGGCATCTTGTTTAGAAGTTGCTTCTGAAGAAATGATGAACTATCTTAGCAAAACTGGATGTATGACTCTGGATGTGTAGGTTGGTCGGTAGAATGTGTCCCTAACCTAATGCTAATCGAGGGTTTTTATATCATTTCAGGTAACATTTCATTTGTTGCATTTCCAGTTGCCAGCACCAACTCCCCCACAAAGATTTTACCAAAAACCTTAGGACCAATAAATGTGAATGTTGGACCCCAAATGGTAAGACAGTTATAAACTCTTTAGTGTTTGCAACTGCAAAAATAACTTTAAAAAAATAATTTACTGCAATTAGTTGTCTGAATGACATTAGGTCTGCTTTACCAATTAAGCTAAGTTATCTTTATCACTTTTTAAAAGATTTTATTTGAATCTGAATGTAATATTGGCTAAGTCTTGAAGTGTGCAAATACATCGGGCTCTTCAACATTTAACCTTCATGTATTTGAATCTATGGATTATAGATATGTAGTTAAAGTGGTTTTATTTATTTCACTTTTTGTGTGAGGTTCTTCATGTTTTTAGTACCTTTAATTAAATTGATTTGAAATCTGTTGTTTTATAGTCTCATCCTTTTCTTTCTCTTATTAAATCTTTACCATCATAAATTGTGTTCTCATATATATTTAATCTACAGTTCAAAAGTTAATTGGGGGGAGCAGGGAGGGAGGAGAAAATGAGGAGCTGATGCCGGGGCTCAGGTGGAGAGTGGGTGTTTTAAGAATGATGATGGCAGCATATGTACAAATGTGCTTGACACGATGGATGGATGGATGGATTGTAAAATGAGTTGTATGAGCCCCTAATAAAATTATTTAAAAAAAATTTTTTTAAAGAATTAATCTGTGAAATTTTTTTAAATTAAAAGATCATTTTATTGGGGACTTGTGTTAGTCTGGGTAGACTAGAGAAATAAAATTCATAGACACTCATATGTTTATAAGAAAGAGGTTTATATGCAAGAGGAATTAAATATTGAGAAAACATCTCAGCCCAGTCCAGGTCAAGTCCATGTGTCCAATATTAGCCCATTTTTCAGATACCAATCTATAAAGTCCTCTTCAGACTCATGAAACACATGCACTGATGCCAAATGCAAGAGGATTACAGGCCAGTGGGTTGGAAGTCTTGTGGATCCAGTGGCATTGTAAGCATCTCAGCAGTGGCAGGGGTCTCTATGTGGCTTCTCCGGCTCCCGAGGTCTGATTGCATCAGACTAGGTCCATGTGGCTTCTCCAGCTCTGAGGGTGTAATGCCATCTGTCTTGTCAGTAGAGTCTCAGGGAGTCAGCAGAGAGAGTGTGTGTCTTCTGCCTCCAAGGAAGAAATACAGGATTTCCCAGAATTCTCAGGAGAAGGCCATATCTACACAGAGGCTTCATTGGCTATGATCTGATTGATAGACTAGACTCCACCCCTTCACTCATAATCCTCTTATGTTGACACCAGATTATGTAACTACCATAGGACTCTTACAACTCTAATTACAATCTATACATCGGTTGCATCAAGCATGTTTGTACATATATTGCCTTCATTCTTTTCTATACATTTACTTTCTATTGAGTGATGTGAAATTCTTTAAATTAAAAATATTAAGGGGTGAAAAAAAAGAGGACCTGATGCTTAAGTGGAGAGCAAATGCCTTGAGAATGATTGGGGCAGGGAATGTATGGATGTGCTTTATACAATTGATGTATGTATATGTATGGATTGTGGTAAGAGTTGTATGAGTCCCTAATAAAATGTAAAAGAAGAAAAGAGAAAAAAATGATTAGGGCAAAGACTGTACAGATGTGCTTTATACAATTGATGTATGTATATGTATGAACTGTGAAAAGAATTGTATGAGCCCCAATAAATTGTTAAAATAAATAAAAAATAAATTAAAAAAATATTAAAGGGAAGTGCAAGATACTGAATCAGAAATATTGAATGGAAAATATCGAACACTTCTAAAGGTGTTAAATAATTATGCCAGAGCTTGAAGTGTGCAGAATAGTCAGAAAACCTTACCTACATGGGAAATGACTTTTACTGGTAGTTTTCTAATTATATATATTTGACAGAAACATACCTGCAAACATGAATTAAATATGTTATTCAAATACTTTAAAATAGATACTCAATATATTCTAAAATCTACCACAAAATGAAACAAAAAACTATGGTGGTTCTACATTGGGCTAGCTGCAAGGTTAACTGTTTGAAACCACCAGCTCCACTGTAGGAGAAAGATGAAGCTTTCTACTCCCATAGAGTTACAGTCTCAGAAACACACAGAAGCAGTTCTCCTGCCCTGCCCTATCAAGTTGCTGCGTGATAACTTCCTAGGGAAAAACACGAACAGTTGGGGTTGTGTGAAAGTTAAGTGCTTTTGTTGAGATTACTTGAGATATATAAAATATAAAGCCCCAATTATCATGATCCCAATTCTACCTTGCGGTCCTGGTTAAACCAGAGGATGCACAGCAGTGCAGTAGGGATCTGGAAACACGGAATCTAGGACGGATGAACCCCTCAGGACCAGCGGTGGGAGTGGCGACACTGGGAGGGAAGGGGGTGTAGAAAGGGAGAACCGATCTTGGGGATCTATGTGTAACCTCCTCTCTGGGAGATGGGCAATGGGAAGGTGGGTGAGGGGAGACGCCAGGCAGTGTAGGATAAAATAAAATAATGATTTATAAACTATTAAGGGTGCAGGGGAAAAGGGGGAGCGGGGATGGAGGGGGAGGGAAAAAAAGGAAAACGAGCTGATTCCAAGAACCCAAGTGGAAGGCGAATTTTGAGAATGACGAGGGCAACGAATGTATAAGGGTACTTTACTCAATTGATGTATGTATGGATTGTGATAAGAGTTGTATGAGCCCCAATAAAAAGATTTATTAAATTATATATATATATATATATATATATATATATATATATATATAAAGCATGTTTGTAAGCCTGATATTGCTGAAAGCAACACCCAGAAATATGGCTCTGGGGGCTCACTTTAATTCAGGACACTGGAGAGTAGGAGAAAACAGAAAAGCTTGAGGTCAGAGAACAAGGTCAATGTGAGAAAAGTAGAGGAAAACAGAAATTGGGATGCAAGAAGAGGATTTTAAACTCTTAAGAGTTCACCAGGAAAACGTTGCTGGAAAATATTTGGGGTCAAATCAGATGGCTGTCTGACACAGAGATGGAAGGTCCTTGGAGGGATAGACATCTGCCAGGGTAATGGCAGCAGTTGAGTTGAAGAAGAAACGTGAGTATCAGAAATTTTGATGAATGTGTTACTTTGGCTTTGTATTCAATGTATCTGTCACCACCCTTAACATACATACATAAGCAAACACCACTTCAACATCTTAGTTTTTTAACAGGGCAGCTTGGAAGACTCCAGAACTATACCTCATTTCACTGGCCTCAATTACTGTTAGCAAAAGTTCTTAAACATTAATGCAATGACTTTTTGTTTACAATGCTTTCTTCTTACCATCTGTGGAGTGTGATGTTTTGGTTTAGTTTTACCCATAGGTCAACCCTGGGGACTGTGTTAAATTGCTTAGACAAAAATCTTTCTTAACATATATCACAGTTTCAGAAAGTCTAAAAGTATGTACACACATTTCAGATGCAGAAAGCCATTATCCTTGGTTGGTATGAACTGTTAATAAACTGCAGAATCCAGCCTAAAGCTTCTCCACAATTTGCTGTCAGTATGTAATCTAGCTCCATAGCTCATAGAGATATAAATGCAGGTAAAAACTCCGGTTTCAAGGTAGCCCCAGATGTGTTTTCTAACTTTTGTTCATTTTCCCCTTGTTAGACACTACAGTACAGGCAAATGAAGTACCATAGGTATAATATATCCTAGCTTTAAGTCCAGCCCTATCTCAAACCACACCGACTGTCATTATGTCCCTGCTCATTGAGGAGAGAGAACTGCGCTGTGAGGTGTGCACATGTGCCTCTGAAGAGTTTTCAAGGATGTTATTCAGATAATGATGATTTCATTTGTTTGTAAAAAATATATTTATGTCTCTCAAATAATTTTTAAAACAGTGTGAGGGCCGGAATGGCTCATCTATCTCAAAAGTTTGCGCACCTGGCCCTGCTAACCCATGAGGTCAGCAGTTCAAAATCACCAGCTGTTCTGCAGGAGAGAGATGAGGCTTTCTACTTCTGCAAAGTTAATCTTGGAAATCCACAGGCGCAGTTCCACCCTAACCCATGGGATTGTTGGGTTGTAATCAACTTGACGGCAGCGAGCTTATGTTTGTTTTCTTTCCTGTTTTCGTTTTGGGTAGTTTATTCAGTGTTTAAGCTGCTGACTGTAATTGGAAACCAGGAGCCACTCTGTTTAAGAAAAGATGTGGCAGTGGTTTATGGAAAGATTACAGCTTTGGAAACCCTGTGAGCCAGTTGCACTGTGTCCTATGGGTTTGCTTTGAGTTAGAATCAGCTTGCTAGCAATTAAAAGATCTCACTAATCCAGAAATACAAAGGGTCTTCAAACTGTTCGTGGGAAAATAGAATTTAAAGCTAATGGAATTTCTCTGTGAAATTTTTTGAAGCCCCCCTCATATTATTCTGCAGTCTTTGGGCTTCTAAGACTTTCTAGAGTTGATATTTTCCCCACAGGAGTGATGAGTACATAGCTTTATTTGTTGGTTTTTGTTCTTAGATTCTCAGTGACTGCTCTTTCAGTATCTGAATTCAGAAGGGGAGAGTCTAGCCAATTGAATTGTACTTTGACTTGTGACCAGGGTTCTTTTAATTAAAATAATAAAAATTGAATGTTTCTTGTAATGAAAAAAACAAAGTTTTTAAATCAAAAACAGAAACGTTTAATATAGCCCTTTATATTACTTTCCCCCTCAGAATATCTGTGTATGGTTTGTTTTTACTCTTTATTGTGACTTGGGTGAAGGGTTACAAAGCAGATCCTCAGTTTTATAGTAAACGGCTCATACACATTTGTTTCTGTTAATCCATTACAATCTCAGTGTTCCAGCTCCTGTTTCCACTCCTCCATCTTTCTGAACTTTGTCCTGGGCACGAATGTACAAGCTTTTGGCTTTTTTTTTACTGCAGATGGCAGTAGTGCGTCAGCTGTGCCAGTTGAGGGCAGAAACTCCCCAGAAGATGAGTTCATTTCCTCTCTGATTTTCATAGACAATTCTGTTGTCAGAGAAGCCGCATTATTACGTATGAATTAGGATGCCTTTCTTTTTTGTGTATTTGGCGCGGGGGTTGGTGGGGATGGAGTGGGGGCCTTGGACAAAGTAGCTGATCCAGAATATTTTAATCTCTAGTTTTAATTAGGTATTTCAAATTTAAGCCTAGGGTTACAAAGCTTGTCCAGCTCATCACCCATAAAACAAATTTTCCTATACTCATGGTTGATCAAATCCTATTTCCTTTGGTTTCCTCTCTTGAGTTTCATTGCCAGGACCGGAGCTTATCAGTGCAGTGTACCTCACATGGACTTCTGACTTGTCCACTTGTCCTGTCAGTTGAAGTCTGTCATTCCTCTGATTTGTTATTCAGAAAATATCTCAGGGCTTCCTGCGTACCAAACCCTGTGAAAAGAACACGGTGTTGCTAGAGATAGTAGCTCACAGATCAGCAACCAGTAACCCTCTTAGTGGAAAAAGAACATCAATCAGACACAGCATAGTAATTCATTTCCAGTGCCATTCTCAATATAAAGGCCCAGTTTTCCCCTAGTTCCTGGCTTCTTTCCTATATCGTTTAGGTCAGGTGAACATCAGATGAGCTTGTATGCTACTAATAACAAGCAAATCTAGGAAAAGATTCGCTTAGTTAATAACATTGCTCAGGCGGTACAATCTGTTCCAAAGGTCAGTTGGAATCTGTAGGATTGCTTTTGGAGCCTCTTGTTTTGTAACACCCGGTTTTGAGAACGTCCTGCTGTAGAAATAGGTGCCCTGGAGGAGTAGTGGTTACACGCTGGGCTGTGAGCTAAGAGGTCAGTAGTTGAGAACCATGGGCAGATGGACTGTCTGTTCCTGTAAAGTGTCCCAGCTTCAGAAACCCACAGGGCAGCCCTGCCCAGCCCTGTAGGGTCTCTAGGAGTCGGCATCAGCTTCATGGCAGTGCATTTGGTTTTTTGGTTTCGTTGTAGAAATAAGAGAAGTGGTGGCTTGGTGGGTTATGAATTGAGCTGCTATCCAACAGGTCAGCAGTTTGAAACCGGCAGCCACTCCTCAGAAGATGGGGCTTTCTACTCCCTTAAAGAACCTCAGGAACCCACAAGGACAGTTCTACCTTGCCCTAATAGAGTCACTATAAGTAGGCATAGCTCCTTATAAGGTATTTTCATACTCAGTTTTATGGATTCCCTTCTGGCATACAGTAAACAGAAACCATTTCATCTCGTTGTTTATAACAGTTGGAGTCTTCTTTCTCAGTCCAGTAAACATATTGTGCCATTTTTATGAGTGCCTCACCTTGCAAAGAACATACCTGAGTTCTCCGCCCTTAACGATCTTGGGTTAGGGGTTGGGGTGGGCGGTGCTCACGTAACTTGCCATGCTAGGCAGCACTCGATGCAGTGCAAACCCATCGTCTAGCACTCACGGTTTCTCCAGGGCGCGCTGCCGAGCGCCTTCCTTTGTGACTAATCTGGGGGCCTGTTGAAGGTAATCAGAATTCTCTGGATATCTGTTAGTATTGACATTATTATTAACTCTCAAACTAGTGAGCCATTTCTTAAGTATTTGCAAGTAGAAACATCCATCTACCTTCAACTTTGGCATAATGTCACATTAACAGAAGATAACAAGTGTTCAGTAGATGCTAAATGTTGAAAGGACATTAATAACTAAGTCTGAACTGTATTTATGCTTCGGAGGTGATTGCTGGGTGGTTTCTTTCAAAAGGAAACCAACAGTTTGAGACACCTAGTGTCTCTGTGTACATGGCAGGCATGGAAAGCCTCCTTGACTGTTCCCCTCAGTCCAGTAACTCAAGCTCTATTGCATTTCTGTGTAGCAACCCTGGAGAGCAGGGTCGGCCTGCCCCTGCAGGTTTCTGAGACTGTGCCTCTCCATAGGAGTAGAAAGCCTTTGCCAATGAAACTGTTGGCAGAAAGAGTCTTTCTCCAGCAGAAGACTGGCTTTGAACTGTTGATCTTGTAGTTAGCAGCCTAACCTCTACGCCGCCAGGGCGTCCTTTCTAGATTCTATAATTTCATAGAGAGGCCATTATTTCCTTGGTTGTTAAAGCATTGTCGGTTGTCAGCTTAATCCTCCCAAATTGCTCTTTACTTGCTGCAGCCTGCACTGTGATCTCAGTTAGATGTCAGCATTCAGGATATGCGTGCTTCAAGATCATAGGCTGTAAGCGGATCGAGCGTATTGCTTTTCTACCTTGGGTGGTTGGCACTAAGCACATGTTAAGCAGCAAAGTTTTCTCGTTGTGTGTAAGTGAACATTCTCATCTGCCTGTAGCCTGTTCTTTACATCTAAGAATATTATTTTCTTTGTTCCTCCCACTACAGATTATAAGCACACCACAGAGATTAACCAGTTCAGGAAGTGTTCTGATCGGGAGTCCATACACCCCTGCGCCAGCCATGGTCACTCAGACGCACATAGCAGAGGCTACTGGCTGGGTCCCAGGGTAAGAATGTCGTGATTTGCTATTAAAAAAGCTTGTCTTCCTTTTTGTTTCATATTCTCTTAAAAACACATAAACAATCAAGTCCACTTGGTGCCATCAAGTCACCGCTGGTTCACGATGGCCTGTGTGCTGCAAGGTTTTCAGTGACTGCTTCTTCTAAGAAGGCTTTTCTTTCCAGGTACCTTGGAGTGGGTTTGAACTGCCAAGCTTTTAGTTAGCAGCTCAGTATATTAACTGTTTGTACCACCTGGGTACCTGTGCTAGTTTAGTTCTTAAAAACTAATGCTTGGTTCTGCTACATGAATTCTTTCAGTGTTGAGAAGAAAGAACTGAGGAAAGCCATCTCAGAAACCTAACAAACCTATCACTCATTATTCAAGTCCAGGATTTGTATCAAAATGAATATGGCTTCTTTAAAATCACCTCTTTTATTTTACTTTACATTTTAAATGTGAATCAGATCTGCAACAACCATTTTCAAATGAATAACAGAACAATAACTTATAAGTGACTCTCCTGAGTTTTTTCAAACCTGAGCTAGGACTGCTTGCCATGATTACAACATGTAGCTGCTTTGTCGTTGTAAAAACGATCCAATTATGCATATTTTAATACTGTTAATTATTAATGCTGTTACTTATCGCAGCATTTTCCTTATGAATTCTTATTTCCTTAAAAAAGAACTAGTTGAAAAGAAGAGACTAGTTATATTAAAAATCTTGTTTTCCCTTGATTCTTTTAAGCACCAGACAGTTAAGTCCATTATTTCTATATAACTTATTCATAACTTTTAGTATAATTTTACATATTTCCAGTTTCTCTCATAATTTTAGTGCTTTATCAGTCCATAAAAGAACATTTTAAAGTGGGATAAATTTCTCAGAACCTCATGTGTTTTCAACTTGAAATGACTTCCCTGGTGGCATGTCGCACTGGCTTCCATGTGTGACTTTCAGCAAGTAAGCCGCCCATACTGGTTGTAAGACTCTCCTTTAAAGTATAGGAAGTAGATTAAGGAAATAACTAAGTAATCCTGGCAAAGTGCTTTAAACTGTGCGCGTGCACACACACGAGAAACAAGCGTTTAGAATGTGTACATCTTCATTACCAAATGTGATGCAGTGATGAACAAACAAAATACTCACTGCTCCCAAGGCAGTGTTTGACTCATACCAACCCCAGGCCAGACTAGCACTGCTCCTGTCAGTTAATGAGGCTGTAAATCTTTACGGGAGCAGACAGCCCCATCTTCCTCCCAGGAGTGATTGGTGGATTTGAACTGCTGACCATGTGGTTAGCAGCTGAATGCCACCAGAACGGGATCACATATAATCCCATGAGCTTTATTCTGTTCTTATTAAAATCCTCAACTCCACCTACAGGCATATTTCAGCGTAGCCTTGGGAGACTCTGATGTGAAAGCCAAGCCTCTGCCAACAGTGGGGGCCTAAAGGTGACCAGGTTTGGGGAGGTTCCCGCTTAGCTGCGCGCTCTGCTGCAGGTGCCGTGATCATCCCGGGCTTTGCCATCAGTCAGCCCAGCGGGGCTCGCCCTTTTCTCTCGCTCCTCCTTTGCCAGTCTCGTGCTCCGCTCTACAGATTCACTGAGCTCTTTTCTACCTGTGACAGTATTGTGTTGTGAGTTCTAAGCGCCATGATGGAATTGTTTACTTTAAGTGTATATATGCATACATCTTATATTTGGTAGTTTCTGTATTTGGATATGTTCATTGTGGAATAAGACAAGTTATAATAAATTATTCATGAAAGAATGTTGTGTTTATATATATGCTCTTTTTATACTTTTTTTTTCTTTTTAGTGATAGAAAACGGGCTAGAGAATTTATAGACTCTGATTTTTCAGAAAGGTGAGTGTAAATAAGTATTTTGTTTGGGAGATTCTAGTGTGTGGAGGAAGTTTGGTGCTTAGCTTATATTCTAGTTTAACTCTTTCATGAGTCACAGGCATATGGTGCCCACCTACATTTTCTCCTCATCATGTAGTGGTTACACATCTGACTGCTTGCTAACTGCGAGGTCAGTAGTTCGAAACCACCAGGCACTTTGAGGGAAAAGAGTCTCCGAAACAAATCCACAGGAGCAGTTCTACCTGCCCAATAGGGTCACTGTGGGCATTAACTCGATGGGAGTGAGTTTGGAGTTAGAATTTGGGTTAATTGGGTAGCTGCTTACCCACTGATTGTGCACATAGCCCTCAGGTGGGAATTTGTATCACTGAAATGGAAGAAAGGGTGTGTGACACAAAGGACTATTTTTACAGGGTGATGTATGAGGTGATGATGTATCCTGGGTGTGATTTTGCAAAATGTTTGTCTCTTGCAGATATGTCTTGTAAGTATATTTCTAGGTTCCTATGTGTTATTTGTGAGAGAAAGACTGGACTTTCTACTCCCATAAGCACAGTCTCGGAACCCCATAGGGAGCAGTTATTTTGGAGGCCTTGTTGCATAGTGTTATGTGCTGGGATCCGCAAGGTCAGCAGTTTGAAACCAGCAGCCACTCCTCAGGAGAACGACAGGACTGTCTATGCCCATAAAGAGACCCACAGGGCACTTCTCAGTCCTAACAGGTCGTGCTGACTTGGCAGCACTCGATGGCAGTGGAGTTGGTATTTGGTTTGCTGTGTTATGTGAAGGAGGCCGCCTTGCCTCAGTGATTGTTTGCATACACGCATTTCCAGGCATCGTAAATCCTGGTGCGTGCCAAAGGATCTAGAAGTCAGTGCAGAGCCCAGGGGGCTCCTGTGTCTCATAGTTTCACCCCTAGAGACGAGAGGAACAGGTGTGTCCCACATAATCCTACCCCGAGGTCCAGAAAGCTGTGTAGCGCACATAAAACTCCAAAAAAAATAAACTCATTGCCATCGAGTCCGTTCTAACTCGAGTTGTAATAGGAATTAAAAGTAAGGCTTCATAGCAAAACTTTTCAACGCTTCTTGGTGCAGCACCCATTCCACTGAGAAGAACACATAGCAGCAACAAGAGAAAATGCACTGTGGAAAAGTGCTGCGCCATGAAAGGAGTTTCTGTGGTCGCAGGTGCGCACTGCGGTCTAGTTGGCTTTCAAAGTGACTCTGGAAATTGAGATTGAGGGAGCGCACAGTCTTTCATTAGACCACGAGATAAGGAGTTTGTTACTAACTGCTTTCTCTAAAGCATTTTGGGGAAAAGCATGCCAGAAAAGCTGTAGGCATGATGAGTGTGAGGCCTTTTTTAAAATTTTATTGGGAACTCTTACAGCTGTCCTAACAAGCCATAGTTCAGTCACATCAAGCAGTGTTGTACACTCGCTATCACGTCCAGCTCCAAAGCATGTTCTTTCTCTTGAACTCCTTGCTGTCAGCTCCTTTTTGTCCCCGCCAACCCCGACCCTACCCCATAAGAACCTCTATTTATTTTCTCCTATGATAGATGTTTGGGGTTGTTGTTTTTTTTGCCATATCTCACATAATCCAATATATTCATTTACATACAGTTCTGTTGTTTGACCCCTTCAAATGGGTTATACAGTCATCGGTGATAGCTTGGCTTTTGTGTACTGAATGATTTAAATATACAGATGAACACACAAAAATATATCAGGATTAATGAGATAACACAAAAACCATAATAGTAAAGGGAGGAAATATCAAAGAACTAGAGGATAATTATGTAGTTCCTCAGCGCCAAACTGCCCCCTGGGTTTATTATCCCCTTCCTTGGGACCCTCTGAGAGGGACTGTCCAATTAACTTACAGGTGGGCTTTGGGTCCATGCCCCTTCACATTGATTAGGTTGCTTGGTTTTGAACTTGTTTGGTGTGCTTCTTCAGTGTGGCCTGTGTTGCTTCCCCATTGTATGGACACTTATTTAACTAGAAGCCTTTATTTTATTAAGACCTCGGATGTTTTATCTTTTAGTAGCTGGTGGGCTTTTTGCGGGGTCTTGTTATTTTAGTTAACTAACGCACTATAACAGAAATCTTGCACGTGGATGGCTTAAACAAACATTTATTTTTTCAATTTCAAAAACAAGATAAAACTCACAATCAAAAACAACAACAACAAAAAAAACCTCACAATCATTGGCCTGATTTGGACTCACAGAGACCCTGGGAGTAGAAAGCTTGATCTTTCTCCTGAGGAACAGCAAGTGGTTTCTAACTGCTGACCTTGTGGCCCACAGCCAAGGACAATAACCCGCTACACCACTATAAATCTGAATTCAGGGCACTGGTGTTCCCTCTTCGTCCACCCTGAGAGAAGCTCCTTGGCTCTTCAGATTCTGTTTCCTGGTTACTTGTAGATCTGTATGTGACGTACCTTTCTTATCCCATTCTGTTGTTTTTGGGTTTCATCTCTTTTATATCTCAGAAGTGATTGCCTTAAGACATGCCCTACATTAACGTAGCCGAGATGATCCAAGATGATCCTTCCCCATATGTGATGATAACTGCAGGCATAAAGGTTAGAATTGATCCTTCCCCATATGTGATGATAACTGCAGGCATAAAGGTTAGAATTTACCACACATGATTTTGAGGACACCATTCAGTTTGTAACACTCTGAGTAAGTGAAAACCTCTTTATTTTATTAGTTTATTCTTTAATCATTTTATTGGAAGCTCTTACAGATATCATAATATTTCCGTAGTTCAATCACATCAAGCAGTATTGTACAATTGCCACCACAATCAGTTTCAAAACATTTTTTTCTTGAACGCCATGATATCAAATCACCTTTATCCCCTCCCTTTTCCACCTTACCCCCCCAGGAACCCATTTTAATTTATTTTCACCATATTTTTCCCCATCCAGTATATCCATTCACAAACGATTCTGTTGTTTGCTCCCCTTGAGTGGGATTATACAATTATCAATGCTATCAGCTCCCTGCCCCCCACCCCTTCCCATACCCTCAGGGAATCATTACTCTAGTTACTGTTTCTGTAGGGTTATCCATCTTGGCTTTCATGTCTATAATGATCTTAAGAATACAAATGAGCATACACAAGTCTAACATGATTAATGAGGCAGAACAAATAAAAGCCATAATAGTGAAGGGAAGAAATGTTAAAGAACTAGAGGGTAGTTATGTGGTTCATCAGCACTATACTGCACCTTGGGTTTATCATCCCTCCCCTCCGTATATATGTGTATTTGTTTGTATATGTATACATGTGAAAATGCAGTAAGGAAGCAGGCGACCTTTTCTCTACTTAAATATTACCTCAGTACTAGAATGGTTTGTTCTAACAAGGTGGCATTGTTTGATACTCACCTTCCTGACACAATTGCTGAAGACAAATGAGTGCATAAACAAAAGTGGTGAAGAAAGCTGATGGTGCCCAGAGAAAACCTCTTTAAATCAAAGGGAAATGTCTGTTTTAAACATTGTTAGCCTTTAGAGTCAGATTTAAATTTTATAAACCTGACTAAGATACTCTGTTGATTTTAACTTTCTAGTTGACTCCCATTTTAATGAGAAATTAAAATTTTATCATACATTATATAGAATCCCTTATTTAAGCAGAATACAGTTTTTACCAGTTAGACCTGGAGCACTATATTATTACACCAGGAATTTTAGGCATAGAGTGCCTTGGTAAATAATAGACTGTTACTGGGAGGATATACAACGGTGGTGTTCTTTGGGTTCTGGTTATATACCTGGAAAGATAAATACTTTTCATTATTCCAGTTTTAATTATTTTGAATGCTTCAAATGGGAAATTTAATGTGTTTTTCATCCCCGAGTGTTTTTGTTTTGTTACTTATTTTCTAGTTTCCTTATTTGGTTTTATTTAGTAAAGAATGCTTCCTCAGGTATCAAGCATAAAGAACAAAAAATCATGTCATTGTAAATGTGGGTGAGTGCAGAGTGAAGGCAACTGGACACCCCCTTACTGAAGAATTGTGGGGAGATGAGCCAGTCAAGGTTCAGGGTAGCAACAATGAAACATAACTTTCCTGTAGTTCTTAAATGCTTCCTCCTCCTCCCCCCCCCCCCCCACTATCATGATCCCAATTCTACCTTACAAGTCTGGCTAGACCAGAGGATGTACATTGGTACAGATAGCAACTGGAAACACAGGGAATCCGGGACAGATGACTCCGTCAGGACCAGTGATGAGAGTGGCGATGCTGGCGGGTGGAGGGAATGTGGGGTAGAAAGGGGGAACCGATTACAAGAATCTACGTATAGCCTCCTCCCTGGGGGATGGACAGCAGACAAGAGGGCGGGGGGAGACGTCGGACAGTGTAACATATGACAAAATAATAATTTATGAACTACGAAGGGTACATGAGGGAGGGGGACTAGGGAGGGAGGGGAAAATGAACAGCTGATATTAAGGGCTCAAGTAGAAGGCAGATGTTTTGAGAATGATGATGGTAACAAATGTACATATGCACTTAACACAATGGATGGATGTTTGGATTGTGATAAGAATTATACGAGCCCCCAATAAATGATTTTTTTAAAAATCCTGGTTCTTTTATTTGGTGTGTGGACAGGTTCCACATGAGCAGAGTGAGTCTGGAATCCCCATTCTTCTTCAGTTATCCAGTTTGTTACGCTTCACACAGTCGAGTGCCTTGGCAGAGTCAATGAAGCACAAGTAAACCTCTTTCTGGTGTTCTCTGCTTTTAGCCAAGATCCATCTGACATCAGAAATGATATCCCTTGTTGCTCATCCTCTTCTGAATCCAGTCTGAACCTCCGGCAGCTCCCTGTCAATATGTTGCTGCAACCATTGTTGAATGATCTTCAGCAAAAATTTATTTGCATGCTGTATCAATGACAATGTTCTGTTATCTGTACATTCTTTGGGATTAGTATAAATATAGTTCTCGTCTAGTCAGTTTGCCAGGTAGCCTACTTCCAAATTTCTTGGCATAGATCAGTGAGTACTTCCAGGGCTTCATCAGCCTGTTGAAATATTTCAATGGGTATTCCGTCAATTCTCCCTAATGCTTTCAGTGAAGCTTGGACTTCTTTCTTCAGTACCATTGGGTCTTGATCAGGCGTTGCTTGACGTGGTTGAATGTCAACTCGTTCGTTTTGGCACAGTGGCTCTGCGTAGTCTGTCCATCTTCTCTTGATGCTTCCTGCATCCTTCACTATTTTGCCTGAAGAATCTTTCAATATTGCAACACAAGGCTTGAATGCTTTTTTCTTGAGAACTTTCATTTTAAGATATACCGAGCGTGTTCTTCTTGTTGATCTTTAACTCTAGAACTCTGTACATTTCATTATAATATTTTACTTCATCTTCTCAAACTGCCCTTTGAAATTTTCTGTTCAGCTCTGAGACTTCATTTCTTCCATGTGCTTTAGCTACTGTATGCTTAAGAGCAAGTTTCAGAGTCTCTTCTGACATTCGGTTGGACATTTTCTTTGTTTCCTGTCTTTTAAATGATTTTGTTTTCTTCATGGATGATGTTCTTGGTGTCCTCCCACAATTTGCAGATCTTCTGTTGTTAGTGGTCAGTGCATCAGTCTGTTCTCAGAATTCAGATAGCATACACTCAGGTTTGTATTTTGAGCCTAGTGAACTTGTTTTAATTTTTTTCAGCTTTACCCTGCGCTTACAGATGAGCAATTGATGGAACCCCGTAGTCAGCCCCTGGCTCGTATCAGCTGCTGACATGCTGACATCCCTCATCTTCTTCTGTCACAGGTGCCATCACTGTGATTTCTGTGTGTTCCGTCAAGAGAACGCCATGCGTACGGTCACTGTTTGTCTTGTTAAAGGTATCTACAATGAAGAAGTCACTGGTTTCGCACAATTCTTCCCTGTGATCTCCAGCTTCATTTCTATCACCAAGGCAATATTTTCCAACTACTGTTCTTCCTCGTTGTTTGCAACTTTTGGATTCCAGTACTCAACAATTATCAGTGCATCTGGATTACATTTGATGCTTCCCGCATCGTTTGATATTTTGCCCATAGAATCTTTCCATAATGCAATGAATATTGATAGATTTCAGACTGAAGACATTGGTTTAATTCTTCAATTTTGTATCACTAGCTTTGGTGTTGGATGCATAATTTTAATAAAGTATGGATTGGATTTCCTTGAAAGCAGATCTTGAAATGTGCTTTTGATGGCAAATCTCTCATTACTGGCATAGTAAATCCTATGACTTTCTGATTTAAAATGGCCAATGCCACTTCATTTCAGCTCACTAAGGCCTACGATTCCGGTCTTTATGTGTTGTTTCATTTTTGACAACTTCCAATTTTCAGGCATTCAACCTTCCGGCATTCCCAATTCCATTTAGTAATGCCTGTTTGCAGCTGATGTCGCATTGTGAGCCAGGCCCTACCAGCAAATGAGGACCCCGAGGCTTTATTTCGCAAGTCAAGTTTGAGTCTCTGTCTTATCAACACTGGTGCTTAATGCCTTTATCGATTAACTCGTGAATGTTATAAAAATGGTGTTATTTTAGTTCTAATTTCCATTTTATTGGCCACTTTTTTAAAAATCATTTTATTGGAGTCTCTTACAGCTCTTTAACATTCTATATATCAATTGTATCAAGCATATTTGTACATAAGTTGCCATCATCATTTCCAAAACATTTTCTGCTTGAGCCCTTGGTAAAAGCTCCTCTTTTGCCCCTCCCTCCCCCTCCCACCCTGTGAACCATTGACAATTATATATTGTTGTTATTGTCTCACGTCTTACACTGCCCATTGTCTCCCTTCACCCACATTTCTGTTATTCACCCCCTTTGGGGTGGATAGGTATCCAACCTTGTGATGGATTCCCCTTTCTCCCCTTTCCCCCTCCTCGGCCATCCCTCTACCCTCATGATATCGCTACTCCCACTACTGTTCGTGAGGGGTTTATCTGTCCTAAATTCCATGTGTCGTGAGCTCTTATCTGTCCCAATGTGTGTTCTCCGGTCTAACCAGATGTGTCAGGTAGAACTGGTAGTTCAGAGTGATGTGTAACTCATCAGTGCTGTACTGTACCTTGGTTGAATCATCCCTACTTAGACCACTTTAGCATAAAGACATTAACCCCTCATTCTTTGATCACCTGGGAGTACAGTTTCTATAAACAGACTAAATACTGGATTGCATTCCTTTATTGGTCAGATTTCGCTAGTCATTTTGATTGTATGAATTTTGTTTTCTGTCCACATCCATGCAGACTTTTGGCTGTGGATGGTTTGTATTATGGGGTTTCTGAGGATCCCCAACTGTCTACTTTTGGTATAAATGTTATCAGTGGGTTTTTCAGTTTTGCTGTCTAGCTTCTCTGTTTTGTTTTTGATTTTTTTTTTGCTCCTCTGTTTTTATATGGAATTTGGAAAATTTAAAAACTGTGATGCTGCTACTCTCTTCAAAGTAACCCCATAACTTTTATTTGTGTATGTTCATGTTTACAATGTATCTGAATTAGATTTTAAATACATATTTGTGTGTGTGATGTGTACATTCCTGCTTCTTGTCTCTCGCTCTGCCCTCTTTCTCAAGCTCCCCCGCCTCCTTTTCCCACAGTGTATTAGTTGAAAAAAAAAACATATTAAGTGTCCTCACCAGAAATGTTGAAGCTTTTGCTGATAGGATCCGTGTGGTATGGTTTAGCATGGTTTGCCTGCCCTCGGCTTTTCCTGTAAACTGTTATTTCGATCTGGAGACTTATCCAATTTTGCCTCCACAACAGGTTGTGTGTAAAAAGCAATAGTGGATAGGACAGCTCAAGAGAAGAAACAGTAAAGAAGCATGAGGGCAAACATCTCCATTTGGAAAGCAGAATTTGAAGAACAGATAAAGTAGAACATTGGTTGCCAAGGGGGTGGGGCATGAATGATCAGGGCTCCAGAGTTTCGTTTGTGTTTGTAGTTCTGTCAGATTTTGTTTGCAGTGTGTCCTCCATAGACCTTTGGAAAATGTAGGAAAACCACAGAACATACTCTTAAACAGAAAACAGATACGAGTTGCTTTTTGTTCCAGACTCCCAACACCCGCCCGAGAGTCGTTCCACAGCATGAGTAAAGGGCCAGAGAGGCCCCTACTAAAGAACATTTGGCCCATAAATGAGCTGCTCGGGAGGGTGCTAATGGTTAAGGTACAGGAGAAACATGTTACTGGAGAAAGAGACATGAAGCAGGAACGTACAAATCACACACACACACGATTATTTGGGAATATAGGAAAAAGAAATCTAACCTTTTCTCATCTACTTTTGAAAAGATCGTTTTGTATCTCTTTGTTAATTTACCTCATATAGATAGTAAAGCATAAAAATAACTTGTAAATCAATATAATTACATTGGAGTGTGAGGATGTCTGGGTTCCTTTGCATGGCATGTAAGGGACTGGCCCCTTACCTGTTTCCTTCTCCCATCTCCTGCCTTGTACTTTATATTCTAGCAAGGGTTTGGTTAGGTCTCTCACCAATATCATCTGCTTCACCCTGTCACGTATTTACTGCAGTTGATTCCTTTGCCAAGATGCCCTTTCTAACCTTCATTTGACTTTTTTTTTAAATTGTGTTGGGGGCTTTTATAGCTCTTATCACAATCCATACATCCTTCCATTGTGTCAAGCACATTTGTACATATGTTGCCATCATCATTTTCAAAACATTTTCTTTCTACTTGAGGCTTTGGTATCAGCTCATTTTCCCCCTCCCTCATCCTTCCTCCCTGATGAACCCTTGATAATTTATCCTTTTTTTTTTCATGTCTTACAATGACCACTGTCTCCCTTCACCCCCTTTTCTGTTGTCCATCCCCCTGGGAGGGGGTTATATGTCAATCATTGTGATCGGTTCCCCTTTTCTCCCCTACCTTCCTATACCCTCCTGGTATAGCTACTTTCATTATTGGTCTTAAGGGGTTTATCTGCCTTGGATACCCTGTGTTTCAAGCTGTTATCTACCAGTGTACATGCTCTTGTCTAGCCAACGTGTGAGGTAGAATTGAGGTCATGATCGGGGGTGGAGGGGGCAGCATTAAAGAACTAGAGGTAAGTTATATGTTTCCTCATTGCTACACTGTACCCTGACTGGCTCATCTCTTCCTTGTGACCTTTCTGTAAGGGGGTGTCCACTTGTTTGCAGATGGGCTTTGGGTCTCCACTCCGCATTCCCCCTCATCCACATTGATAAGATTTTTTGCTTCATTTGACTCATTCGGCCTTGGACCCCTCCCCAACAAGCCTTCCTCCCCCAGGTCCAACTCTTCTGAATAATTCTGACCTAGCATTTAACTAATTGTTTTGAACTTTTCTATAATTATGTATCTTGTTTTCATTTTTACCTCATTTTCCAAGTCATATTGAAGGAAAGAATTTTGTCTTCATCCTTTTGTATTTACTACTTCTTACACAGTTTTTGGAATATAGTTGATACTCAAATATAAGTACAATAGCACCACAGAAAAAAAATTAATAATAGATTAAATTCCCAAAGATTACTTTGGTGTAAGGCATTAATCAAATTTAAAGTAACTGAAGACTTAAATATCATTAAGAATGACATCTGGTTATGAAATTGTATTGGAACCCTCGTGTAAACTGACATAGGTGCTGTGGGAAACCATTTCATGTTTTAAAGGTCGACTTAGAGTTTACTATTCAACAACAACGATGAACCTCCTTGCTGTGGAGTCAGGTCTGATGCAGTGCCTTGCAGTACAGGGGAACACTGTCCCCAGCTTTTCTGAGACTGTAACTCTTTCTTGAGGGAGAAAGCCTTGCCTGTCTTCTGTAGAGAGAATAGTGGTTTCAAGTTACTGACCTTGTGGTTAGCAGTCCAGTCTAACACATGACCAACAACCCACCGGGCTTTATGGCCCAACAGTTCTACTCCTAGGTATCTACCAAGAAACTTGGCAGGGACTAAAACATGTTTATATTCCAGTGTTCGTTGCAGCATTATTTGCAGTAGCCAAAAGTATCCACCAGGTGAATGGATAAACAAATGTATTTTATACCTAGTGTGTGGGGCGTGTTATTCAGTGAGAAAGAGAAATGAAATTTTGGTACTTCCAGTGATGGGAATGAACCTTAAAAATATGCAAAGTCAAATAAGTTAGACACAAAGGATAAACATTGTACAGTCACACATATAAAATATCTAGAATAGGTAGTACTGTACAGACCAAAGTTTATTAGAGCTTACTGGGGGGAGGGAATAGGAACTGTTGTTATGGTGAGTGTAATTCACATTGCTGAATTATATGCTTAAACATGGTTTAAGAGGTCCAGCAAACTAATGGGCCACATGAACCTCAGCCTCCATGACCACAAGATCCAGAGGACTAGATGGTGCCTCGTCACTAACTGCTCTGAAAGGGGTCACCCTGCGTAGAGTGAAAGAACAAAGTGAAACAAAACTCAAAAGCATAAGAACCACCAAGCTTAATGGTCAGATAGAGGTTGATGGAGCCCCGGAGACATGGCTGTTAATGTCTGAAATTTAAGTCACCCTCTGACTCAGTTTCCAGCTAAACAGATAGGTCTAGAAAGTGAGCAATAGTAACTTTAGGGATGGTAACACACCTCTTAGAATCATCAACCGTTTGAGGCCAAAAGGGCAGCGTTGCCCAAGGACAAGATTCAGTAGGACTAGGAAGCAAAGGGATGAAGCAAGGAACAGGGAGGTAGTGATGCGATGTGGCGGGGGCTGCAGTCAGTGTGATGAGACAAAGTCCCTTTACATTGTTGACTGGAAAACTGATTTGCTCCGTAAACATTTACTCAATTCACAATAAAATGAAAACAAATCCTTGATCGTTCAAATGGCGAATTCTTCACTGTTTCACCAACAATAAATTTTAAGAGTAGATCAATAAAACTGAGAATAGTGCTATTTTAAAATTTCATGAGAAAAACCTGTTATATGCAGACTTTTTTTTTTTAAGTATTGAGTAACATGTAAGCTATATAAAGGCAGTAACTCATCCTGGTGCTTTGGGCAGTGCCTCATATATAATAGTAAGTAATCAGAAGGTATTCGTTGAATGATTTGTATTGAAAATCACTATTAAGCTTTTAGGGCAAAACAACTTTTCTCTATCACTAATGAAATTTAAAATATTACCACCTTGGGCAAAAATCAAATTATTGACTTGTATTATTTTATTAGTTTTGTAAGGAAGTCTTTAATAAGCATAAATCAAGTAGAATTTTTTTTTCTCTTCTAGTAAACGAAGCAAAAAAGGAGATAAAAATGGAAAGGGCTTGAGACATTTTTCAATGAAAGTGTGTGAGAAAGTTCAACGGAAAGGAACAACATCGTATAATGAAGTAGCTGATGAGCTGGTATCAGAGTTCACCAATTCAAATAACCATTTGGCTGCTGATTCGGTAGGTATATAGTGAGCTTGAAGCTGACTATGATGAATGATTCAGGAATTTACTTTTAGGGTTTTCTGTGTCTTAGATATGAGGAATCAGATGAATAAGAAAATCCTCAACTTCTTTACTTGAGGTTCATAAACTGTTGTGGACTTTTTAGTTGATTTTATTTTGGACTCTTGCTTATTTAATGGTAAAGATAAACGATTATGTTTTGCATATCATAAATATTTCACAGTAGGAAGTAGAAATACCCTGTCCTACAGGCTTAATATACATCGTAATCAACTCAGTAGCACACAGGAACTGACGGGCACATGTTTTGTTTTAAACCGTACTTCTTGTGTTTGTCAAATTTCCAGTGACATAATCTTTTAGTGTTTTTTTTCAATGTTTTAAGTCAATGAGAAAATTAAAATTTTAACTGAAAAAGTAATGTATGTACATGTTTATTTCAAAGTTCATATATGCAAAACAGTATTTAGTTAAAAATGTCTGCTCCGTCATAGACCCCAGTATACCGCTCTAAAGGGAATTATCACTGTTAACGCTTCTGGAATGTCATTCCAGAATTTGCGCATATTCAGGATAATTTCTTTTACACAGTTAAATTTTTTAAAATTTATTTTTAGAGAAATCCAGTCATGCTTTTTATGTATCATTTGTTGTTTTCTTACCAATACATGTTGAAGATTTTTTTTCCCTCTCTGTTTTTCATCTTTGTGTCCCTGCTTTATGCTGGGCACTTTCCTCTCATTTCAATGTAAACTTACACTGATTCTCTGTGCCAGTTCTTCACTATGGCTAGATTGCTGTTAGAGAATTGTGATAAGCTCTTAATTGTACTTATATTTTATAATTTAAGATTCTCAACATTTTAAAAAATCTTAGAATATAGTAAGCATAGTTCTTTTAAGTTTATGTGTTATTACTCTGTTATTTGTATATGCTGAGGTTCTGTTTCTGTTGTCTGTTTCCTTGCTTTTCAGGCACATTGTCTTAGTTCCTTTTGTCTGTAGTTGTCTGTGTAGAAATAATTTGAGAGTGAGGATATGATCACTTCTTTCAGAAAAGATTAATATAGATGGTCAATCTAGTATCAGTGATTGAATTGAATTGATAGGTCTTCAGGCTCACTCTTATTGTAAGGTATAGAAGCTTGAGGCCCTAGCTCAAAAGTGATATTTCATCTACTATTACAGTATTTTTTTTAATTCCTTAACAAAATTTCCATTTTATTAAATGTTTGCATTCATTTTAAGAGAGGCAGGTAGGAATGAACACTAGAATCACATAGACCTGGGTTTAAATCTCAGCTCTTTTACTTGCTAGTTGAGCCCTATAGTGTAGTAGTGTGCTATCTTCAAGGTCAGCAGTGCGAGCTTACCAGCACTCCAAGGGAGAAAAAGGAGGCTGTTTCTGTAAAGACTCTTTCTGTGGGGTCGCTATGAGTTAGAACCAACTCAATGGCAGCGAGCTTGTTTCTTTTGTGTATGTGACTTTGGATAAATTACTTAACCTCTCAATCTTCATCTTATTGCTAAAAGGGATTAATGCTACTGTCTAATTTGTAAATTGTGGGGATTAAGTTAGATAATAAAGATCACCTTTGTCATAATTAGCTTCAACAATAAATTGTAGACCTTTCTGTGTGAATAATAATTACACATCAGATCCTCACTTGTAGATGCTCAAAACATCACTGTATAGCAGGTTATACAGACTTAGGACAGAGTTCTTGGGACAACCCCATCATAAGATGGGGACTACTTTTACACACAAACTAGAGTAAAAACAGCAGACAGAGAACAAAGCAGGGTTGTCTGTTAAGGGATGGATGTGTTCGTCCAGGCGAGAGATGAGATTCTTATTCTTCTTTTATCTTTTCTGTTTCTTAGCTATCCTTTCTTTTGTTGTTGTTGGTTTTGTGCTCCAGGTGAGGCATGAATATCCTTTCATATTGTTTATCATTCTTTCTATTGTATTCTGGGTAATTTCTTCTGGTTAATATTACTGTTCATTTATCATCTCTTTATTTGTGCCTGATCTGCTGTGTAACTCCTTCAGACTCCCCATCCCTAAGTTCAGTTTGGTTCTTTCACAATGCCTGTCTGGTCTACCACAATGTATCTCATTTCTTTCCCATGATTTTCATTCCATCATTTATTCTAAAAAATTTAATAATGCATTTTTAGTGTGTACTAATTCTGTATGTTTTGTCTTGGTGATTTGGTACTACTACAGTCTCTCCTAATGAGTCTTACTGTTTTACTTGTTATCCGTTAGTCTGTAGTCTGGGTTGTGGCCTCACGTTCCGTGAGCTTTTCTCTGGGGACACCCGTGCAGTGGGGAATGAGGGCACATCCCTCAACAGTAGCTTTGTGTTTCTTGCTGCCAGTGGGTGCCCACTAGATAGCAGGTACCAACCTGGGTTAGTATTTGATTTTGGATTTTCCAAGGGCATATAAACTCATTGCTATTTAACCACTTCCAGCTCATAGCAATCCTACAGGACACATTCCTTTTAGACAACGTGTATTTGAATTTCTAATTGCTAAAGCTATCACAATGCTTTATGTAAATTGCTATCATTTAATATTTCTCAGTAATTTGAATGTATTTCTTCTCTTATTTTATCATTTTGCCTGTTTGATTTTTGCCTACTTTGATTCATATATCTTAACCCTTAAAATGTATCACTCAATTGAAAAAAACATTTTTAGCAGGCTTATGATCAGAAGAATATTAGGCGAAGAGTTTATGATGCTTTAAATGTGTTAATGGCAATGAACATAATTTCAAAGGAAAAAAAAGAAATCAAGTGGATTGGCTTGCCTACCAACTCTGCTCAGGAATGCCAAAACCTAGAGGTGAGTGAGTGCTCTGTTTATAGAAGGCAGTGGGCTTTACTGTACAGCTGAGGCATTTGAATGGAGAAAGATAGCCATGCGATACTATTTTTTGTTTATGTGTCAGTTTTTAAAATGAACTGTATAGAATTTTAGAACTGGGCAGGGTGTTAGATATGCAGTCTAACCAGTTCATTTCCTAAATGATGAAACTATAGGACTTGAAAGTTAATGACTTTCCTTACAGGTGAAGGTTTTGCTTTAGGTCAGATCATCAAAACCCTACAACTAAACCGGGACCTCTTTATTCATAACGTGGTATGATATATTAATACTAATTTAATACGATTATTATATCACAGCAAACCATGCACATATGGATTCTCCACTTCTGAATGTTGAGAAATAAAATTGGAAATTGGGAAACAAAGAGTCTGTTCATAGAAGGTGAATGAAAAAATTTAAGAATATTTCAATCCACTTTTCTTTAAATATTTTTATCAATTAAAAACATTCCAGAACTTGTTATACTAAATTTTCTCTAATTAGAGATTAACATTTTGACACCCATATTTCTCTTTTCTTGGTAATCCAAGCTTTTATAAAGAACAGGAGAAGTTTCACGTTTTACTGTCTCAAAAGAGTACACGCTCTTTCAGGGAAGCATGCCAAAATGCACAGAAGCTGCGCCAGGGCCCACAACTGCACACAGGCAATCTTGTGGGACTACACGCCCACATGTGAAGAACTGAGGCCAGAGAGCGTGGCATTAGCAGGGTCAAAAAAGACCGACCCATCCACTGCCGGGGTCTTTCAAATCTGTGGCTGGGGAGGTGTGGTTGAAGGTATTGGTCGACTCCATTGACTGAATTAAGCCCACCTGGGTCTAATTTGGGCCGCTCAGGTGTACTGTCCACCTGGCTTAAGGGCCTGAATTGGAGAATTCCCAGTTCAGGGGTCTTCATGGGTGGCTAATGCTCTCCTGATTCCTTCACACCCCCCTCTATAGGGCCCTTGCAGGCATGGGAGGGACGACCCCCCAGTCCCTCTCTGGCTACCTAACATTTCCCCACTCAAAGGAGTGTGGACCCACATCTTTGGGGAACTGGGTGACGACGTCTTTGGGTGCTTTCGGCTAGCAGAGAGGCACGATGGATGAGGTTGGGGTCTCATGGGGTTGGCACACTTGGCTTAGAGACATTGGTAACCTGTCGACTTCTGGAAGAAACGCAAACAGGTGGACAACATAGGTCAAGCAGGGTAGAGCTATGCGACAGCAGTGCCCTGGGAAGTGTGATTAGTGTCACTGGAAGTTTAGGGGAGAAAGCAGAGGACTGATGGGCATGGTTGTGACAGCATTTACTAGCTGAAAGTCTGTGTGGGTCTGAGGTAGGGTTTTCTGTGCAGTACTATCTGTCCAGGGTGGCGGTGAAACACCATCTTCAGACAATCCTGTTAACAGCCCACAGGAGCCCACAGGAGCACTCTGTGTGCTCCACTTGTGAAGGGTCTGGTTGCGACGGCTTCCACGGTTTTACCTGTGAATGGTGGTCTAGACCATATTTCTTGAGAACGGTAAAGGTTTTTTTGGTTTTTTGTTTGTATTTCAAGTCATACTGTAGATATTTACATAATTCTTTAGAATGAATATATCAGATAGCCTGTCCTATGATAATTTGATCTCTGTTTTTTGTGAAAGTTGGAAGTGTTGGTATCAATTCATTCATATTAGAATTTCTTTGCAAGCTTTGAAAGAAATAGATTTTGTTTTGTTTTGACTGTGTATACAATCTTCTAAACATAAAATTTCCTTAAAAGACTAATGAATTAATACTGTTTCGATTTACTTTTTACTGGTTTTCAGAGAATGCTTTTATTTTATTTTTATTACTTTTGCCTTTATTTTATTCCAACTAGATTCTGAGCATTCTACTCAAAACACTTTTGGTGAATCGTGTAATCAAAATAGTGTTTGGTTACATGCTTGCTGTATAGATCCAAAACAAAATTGGATCATGTTGGTGGCTCATTTGCTATGCAGTGGTTTCCCAACCTTATAAATACTGTCAGAGTCAACCCTCCGTGTATTAGTCTGGGTACATTAGAGATAACAAATCCACAGAAACTCATATATATAATACAGAGATTCATATAAAGGGTAAGTGCACATCAAGAAAACATCCCAACCCAGTGCTGCCCACGCCCAACATTAACCCATATGTCCGACACCACTCCACAAAGTCCTCCTCCATCTCACAAGACACACACAATGATGCCGACTGCATGAGGAAAACCAAGTCAGTGAATGTGTAAATATCTCAGCACTGGCAGGGGTCTCCACATGGCTGCTCCAGCATACAGGGCTGTATCAGGGTAGGTCCATGTGGCTTCTCCTCAGGAATGTCTTGCAGGAAGTGAGCCTTGCCAGCTGAAGCAGGGAACTGGCTAAGGCAGCTGCACCCTGGTCTGACCATCAGATCTAGAAAGGCAAGGCTCACTGAGCCATTTATCAAAGTTCAAGGTGATTTCAGTTGCTTGTCAATTTTTCTCTTATTTAGTATTATTTTGATTGTAGATAACTTATTTGGTATTATTATAACTGTAAATATGGGAGAAGCCAGAAGTTAAAGAGTAATGTTACCCATTCACTAGAGTGAAATGGCCTCCTTTTTCATTTTTATTTTTTCTGATAGAAGGGGATTTGAAGTATTACAGATAATACTAAGCTAATAAACAAAAACATATCCATTTCTACCCTTTGCTTAGCCAAAGAATATACAAGTCAAAATTTCAGACCCCAAGGAACTGTCACTGTTGCTGGGGAAAGGAGAGTGTAAAAGAAGTTACAAAGATTGTGATCACCTCTATGTAAGAAGTAGGCACAGACTCTGGAAAAGTTGATAAGGGAGGTATTCAGTCACTTGTGAGGGTGTCGGGGCACCTCAAGTGGCTACAGGCTGGAGAGCCTTTTAGGCAGAGACATACAGAGTATGCCTAGCCGGGTGTGGCCAGAGTACCCACCAAGAGAGAGGGATAGATTTCAAGTGCTAAGCAGTCGGGACCCTAGGGATAATTCCAGGAGCCCTGGTGGCGGAGTGCTGGTACTCTGGGGTCCGCAGTTTGAGAAAGACAGGCGTCTTCCTCCCATGAAGAGACACAGTCTCAGAAACCCTATAAAGGGTCACTGGAGTCAGAATTGACTCCGTGGCTGTGAGGTTGTTAGGGTTATTTGTTTGTTTGTAGAGAAAATAGGGAGCCCTGGTGGGACACTGTGGGATAAGCGTTTTGAGTCCTCCAGTTGCTCTGTGGCTGAAAGATCCGACGGTTTACTCCCATGAAGGTTTACGGTCTTGGAAACCCTACTAAGAGTGTTGCGAGTCGGAACTGACTTGACGGCTGTGGGTTCGGTTTTTGGTTAGGCGTTGGTGGATTGTACAGCAGGCAGGGGAGGTTGTGTTTTAGAGAATGGCTTTACTAGTTGTTTGGTAGGTAACTGAAGATGAAAAGGGAAGTGGTCCAGGGATGCTTAGAGACAGTAGGACTCTGTGTGTGCAGTTCAGAGAGACTCGGTGGTGCTTGGGACACCGCAGGGCAGTGAGGTTGGAGAGGAGTTTAGATGTGGGCCAGGCGGGGCCTTAGGAAAACTTATTTGGCTTTTGGTCGTGCCTTTTAGACCTGTGGGAGCTTCCAGTGCAAGTGTAGACTGGACAGAGTTCACATTGCCTGTAAGTCATTCAGGAATAAAGTGTGGTAATGTTGGAGGAGCAGGGAGGGGGGGTGATTAGAGTTGTGTGGACAGCAAATAAAAACTGCTCTTTGGGTAAGGAAGAGGTCTTGTTTTATGTCATTGACGTCTCTCTGCAAGGAAATGCAGACCATTCTGCTGCCATCAAGTCAGTTCTGACTCATGGCCACCCCATAGGATAGAGTAGAACGGCCCCTGTGAGCTTCTGAGATGGTAACTCTTGACGAGAGTAGAAAGTCTCATCTTTCGCCCAAGGAGCGGCTGGCGGTTTTGAACTGCTGACCGTGTGATAGCAGCCCAACACATGACCTACTACATTAGCAGGGCTCCAATGCAAACCATAGTGTCTGTTTTCTAGGGACAACGTTGTGTGAAGCTGTAGCGTATTCCTTAAACTGCGAGTGGAAATACTGTGTTGAATATATGGGACATCTTTGTTACCTCTGCTCATAAAAGAATTAGTTAAACTCTTAGATAAGACATCCCCCTCATTCTTGGAGAAGTAATGAAATGAATTTACTAACTTCAGGGTTCCAGAACAAGGGGCTTAGTTTCAGAATTCTCATTTTGCCATTCGCTAGTTGTGCAAACGTGAGCAATTGCCCCCTGTAAGCCTCCATTTCCTTGCATGTAAAATAAGTGACGGTAGTATGTACCTCCTGTGTTTGTGAAAGGGAGTTCAGATGTGCGTGATGTGCTTAGTTGAGTTCTGTCACGCAGCAAGTGTGCGGGCAGTGGTAGTCATTGCTGTGATGATGAGCGCACCCACATTCGCTGCTCCCCGAGGGCTCATTCTGGATGATTCTCACCACCCGACTGCCTAGTCCCACTCGACGGTGAGATTGGCCATTGTTGTATGCTGTCTGTTAAGATGTTTGAGTTTCTCTGAGGAGAGTGCGTGCTACCTCAGAACAGGCACCCGCGGGTCAGCTGCACTTTTCGCTGGAGTGATGCTGTTTTGTAACCTGTGTTTTCAAGATAGAGAAGCAGAGGCGGATAGAACGGATCAAGCAGAAACGGGCTCAGCTGCAAGAACTTCTCCTGCAGGTAAAGAAGGGGCTGGGGGCTTCATGATTCTGTTTCCCGCTATTCACTTGTAGGGTCCACGGCTGTTGACTTGTGGGGTGCAGGGGGCTGCTCCAGATGGCTTCCACGTGCCTCTCAGAGGGCTCCTGCTCAGCGCATCCTGCCCGCTTGCCCTCTGGGTGACTTCTGTTATGCAACCGCTGCTTGGGACGCTTCTGACCCGAAGCTAGCAAGAATCTCTTTGTTCATTCTTGCTCTGGTTTGGCATATCATGCAGTGAGGCCATTTAAAATGTAGGTGCTTTGAGTAATCAAATCCACCTGTTAATCCAGTCCCCTTGAACAGTGCCTGTAAGTCAGAGTAATGATGTGAGGCAGTAGCGCAGTAGAAATACCAAGACTTAAAATGCACGTAAGGCATAGGAACTGTCCGTTAGTAAAAATCCCTATCTTTACACTTTTTTGGTTAACTGCCTAGAATTTGGATGATTTAAAAAAACATAATAGTGCCCTTGTCTAAAAATCATGTGGGGTGAAATCACAGGATAGTTGGACTTATTTTTCTCTATTTTTGGTAATTGTAGTTGGTATAAAAATTCATTTTGAGCCGTACAATTGAGCCATTTTCCATTCAATCAGATAAACTTTGTGAAAGCCTTTATGCTTTTGACTTTCTCAGCAAAAAAAAAATCCATGTGTGCAAATCTTTTTATAACCGGTTAGGAAATCCAGTTTTCTTTGAACCAATCTGGATCACCTTTAATTTTTGGTGTACTATTCATAAATGAAGGTAATATTCTGAGATCGATGCAGCCAGCACACAGAATTGTTTTAGGGGCCGAGCTCAGTCAGTGGCATTCACCAAGAGAACGTTCTTCCTCCTGGTTTGGTGAGAAGCAGCCGGGCTTCAAGCGCGTGCAAGTGACCATTCCGAATACAGCCCTCAGCCGTAACTCAGACTTCTGCCGGACGGAATAAAGGCACGCCAAGGCCCGAAGGAAAACCGTATCCAGGTGCAGACTGTGGGAGGAGCTAGATGACTAAATGTTCACCTGAGACACATTCAAAGCCATTTTAACAGAAACCAGATCTTTTACCTGTTAGTACCACTTTGTCTAATGGACAAAATATGTTAAATATTCAGTAGGTATCCCACATATGTTCAGTTTTTCATTTTCTGGATAAAGTTTTCATGTCTGGATAAAGATATTTGTAGCTTAAAAAAAATCACATTTGTGTGTAAATCAGAGAGGCAAAAGAAGACAGTTGAGCCTTCCAAACAGCCACAGTTGA
Organism: Tenrec ecaudatus; assembly: GCF_050624435.1. Taxonomy (NCBI): domain Eukaryota; kingdom Metazoa; phylum Chordata; class Mammalia; order Afrosoricida; family Tenrecidae; genus Tenrec; species Tenrec ecaudatus. Next base: position 138,067,478 of record NC_134533.1, read on the forward strand.
TGTAAGAGTTGGGAATGGGGAAGGAAACGGGAGCCAAGGAGTCGTAACCGGAAAAGGAGCAACTTTGAGACCACAGGAAACCCCCAGAGATGATGCTTGATCTCGGTTTGACCGTTTGTTTACTATGTTCTGTATCTCACTCGGTCCTGTGGGACTTACCTGAGACACTGTCTGTATTTTTTACTACTGAGGTTTCAAATAAGATTTTGTTTGAAGAGTGTATTGGGTAGCTTCCAGAAAAAATGCAGCGGGCTGGCCAATTAGTCCTGTGCTTCCCCCAGTAGCACTCTGTCTTCGAGAGACTTAGCATGCCAGGAACGTCCTCCAACTGGTATGTTGCCATCTTTTCTCTGCTGCCCCTGCCCCTGCAGTTGTCTCCATTACTTCCTCAATATATATATATTATGTCGCTTTTAAGAAATGTGCCCATCAGTATGTGAGTACATTGGAAAGAATGGAGCTCAGCAAGAATGCCTGACATCAAGGGGACTCTCGCCTCGTTAGATGCCCAACACAAAGATTAAGTTGAACTTTTCCTCTGCTTATCTGTAGTCTTTACTCTCTGTGTGGTCAGCATCACTGTGTTTTCAAGGTCTAAATTTCTTCCTTCTGCTGTCCCTCAAGCCAAATAGTTATAAAGCTTTCAACCCAGAAGAAGCCAACATCAGTAGAAACATGTTTCTCTAAGCATGAAGATGGAATTGTAATGGAAACCAACTCTTGTCTTCTAGTTGACAATAGTATCTTTCTTTTCTTGGTGGTGGTGTGTATCATCTAAGTGATTTTGACTGGTCTTGACCAGATAGTTTCAGGCTGTAGTTTGTAATGCCGGATCCGCAATGTATTAATGAGTTAGATAAGGTATTCCTTAGATTGTAGTTACTGTCAACTGAGTAGCAAAGTTCACAGGTTCAGACTTAGTGGTAGTACCAGAGATCCTACCCAAAAAATGTATGCTTAATAAAACCTAACTCATTTAAAACAAACTTCTCTGACTCATGTTAGCTTTGGTGAGGCGTGGAAGAGTCCATTGTTGACGGTTAGGTTTTAGTGCCGTGTAAGATGAAGCTAAGACTACTGCCGGCGTGTAGCTTGAGTAAAACCCACTCATTCTTAATCCTGGCTGTGCATAAAAATCACCCACGTAATTGTCCATATGTGTATGCCTTGATTCTGTTGCACACCACATGGAATAAGTGGGATAAGTTGTTTTTTTAAAGCTCCTTACAAAGCTGTAGCCTTCATGGAAGCAGATAGCCAGGTCTTTTCTCCAGTGATGAGTTTGATCTGCTCATCTTACAGCCAAGTGACGTGTGCGCTTAGTCACAATGCTCCCAGCTCTCCACAACATTGATTACTTCGCCAAGTGACTGGCTGAACACACTAGCTGAAGCTGTTCTGATTGCTGAATAGATGTTAATGAGCCTGTTAGCAAAAGGAAACCCATCAAAGGTTAGGAGATAAGGCCAGCCAACCACCCATCGTAAATGGGAAAATAACATGTGCTTTAACTGCTAACTCAACTGAAAAAATGTGATGCTATTAGATGTCCGCAATATCTGAACAGTGACTCATAAGTATGTAGGGACTGCTGCTTATGAGCCGCACCCATGGTGGCACAGGGTGCTAACGGCACAGTCAGTGTTCGAGCCACGAGCCACTCCATGGGCGAAAGATGAGGCTCTCTACGCCCGTGAACAGTTAGTTTCACACACCTAGAGCTCCACATTGTCATATTGTTTAATAATTATTTTTGTAGCAATTTTTTTACTTACCTTCAAATTCAACATTTGATTATTTTTCTCAATTCTACCATTTCAGCTTTTTTCTTCAATCTTAAAAGAATTGAACAATGAATGTCTTAATTCTATAGCTGCCGAAAACAGCAAAGAATTATATCTTAAAATAAGAAAGTAATATTTGGACATACTGTTCACTCACTGATGGCAATTCATAGGACAGGGTAGAATTGCTACTGTGGATTTCTAGACTAACTCTTTTTTTCCCCCATTTACATATTTATTTATTTTTAAATCACTTTATTCAGGGCTCTTACAGGTCTTATAACAATCCATACGTCAAGTATATCAAGCATATTTGTACATATGTTGCCATCATTTTCTAAACAATTTTTAAGTCATTTTATTAGGGGGTCGTATAACTCTTAAATCACAATCCATACATACATCAATTGTGTGACGCACATTTGTACATTCGTTACTCTCATCATTCTCAAAGCATTTGCTCTTCACTTAAGCCCCTGGCATCAGCTCCTCATTGTACCCCTCCCTCCCCACTCCCCCCTCTCTCATGAACCCTTGATAATTTATAAATTATTATTTTGTCGTATTTTACATTGTCAGATGTCTCCCTTCACCCACTTTTCTGTTGTCCATCCCCCAGGAAGGAGGTTATATATAGATCCTTGTAATTGGTTCACCCTTTCTACCCCACCTTCCCTCCACCCTCCCTCCACACTCCCGGTAACGGCACTCTTCCTTAAGGGATCATCTGCCCTGGATCCCCTGTGTTTCCAGATCCTATCTATACCAATGTACATCTTCTGGTCTAGGCAGATTTGTAAGGGAGAATTGGGATCATGGTAGTGGGGGGAGGAAGCATTTAGGAACTAGAGGAAAGTTGTATGTTTCATTGTTGCTACACTGACTGGCGCTCGTCTCCTCCCCGCAACCATTCCGGAAGGGGATGTCAAATTGCCTACAGATGGGCTTTGGGTCTCTATCCCACACTCCCCCTCATTCACAATGATAAGATTTTTTTTGTCCTATGATGCCTGATACATGATCCCTTTGATACCTCGTGATCACACAGGCTGGTGTGCTTCTTCCATGTGGCTTTGTTGCTTCTGAGCTAGATGGCCGCTTGGTTACCTTCAGGCCTTTAAGACTCCAGATGTTACATCTTTTGATAGCCGGGCACTATCAGCTTTCTTCACCACATTTTCTTATGCCCTTATTTGTCTTCAGCGATTGTAGATTTTATTGGAGAGGTAAGCACACAGTGATATGATTTTTTGTGCTTTAATGCCTGATAACTGATCCCTTCGGCACCTCATGATCACACAGACTGGTGTGCTTCTTCCATGTGGGCTTTGTTGCTTCTGAGCTAGATGGCCACTTGTTTACCTGTAAGCCTTTAAGACCCCAGACCCTGGGCACCATCAGCTTTCTTCACCCCATTTGCTTATTCACCGGCTTTGTCTTCAGTGATTGTGCTGGGAAGGTGAGCATCATGGAATGACAGCTTAATAGAAGAAAGTATTCTTGCATTGAGAGAGTACTTGATTGAAGGCCCAATGTCCATCTGCTATCTTAATACTAAACCTATACATATATGCACATAGATGTATTTCTCCATCCTCATATATAAACATATTTACATATGTACATGCCTTTATTGAGACCTCTATAAATGCCCTTTGCCTCCTAGCTCATTCCTGTTTCTTTTGACTTTTCTCCTGTCCCACTATCATATTCAGTCTTCATTTTGGTTTCAGTAATTCCTCTTGGTTACATTGCCCTTGATCACACCCTACCAGGCCTCCTAGACCCTCCTCACCACCGATTTGGATCACTTGTTTCCTTGTCCCTGGGTTTATTAACACCACTACCTTTACCCCCATGTCCCCCCGAAACTGACGGTGCATTGTTTTCTCCTCCAGATTGTTTTTCCAGCTTATCTTATTTAGACAGACCTGCAACGATAATAACATGCACAAAAACAGGACAGAGCAGAACCAAGCAACAAAAGAAAACAAAACAACAAAAAGCCAATGGCAGAACACAAAACAAAAAAGAAAAGCTTGTAGTTAGTTTAAGGACTGTTTGTTGGCCTTTAGGAGTGTTTTCTGGTTGAGTCTGATGTGGTTCAAAGCCCTGGCCCCAAAGTCTATTTTTGGTATTCTCTGGGGACTTCGTTGCTGTGCTCCCCTTGCTGTTCTGTTGCATGCCCTTTGTGTTTTGCCGCGGTGTGTGGGATCAGATCGGGTGCAGTTCCCACACTGTGTCTCCAGTGTTGTCCCCTGTAGGATTTTGGGTCACTGACGATGTCTTGTCTCATAGTGGGGCCGGCCATATGGTCTTCTCTATGGATTGGCTGCTCTGAGCGGGAATATCGTCCTCAAGTCTTGGTGGGCCAGGATGTGCTCCACTGTCTCTTCCTTCCCCTTCATTTGCTCCTGTGTGCTCTGATCATACATGTCCCTCTCTTGGAGGTGCAGATTCAGTGCTGTCCTCTGAAATACATTCTTCTGGGGTGAGGGGCAGATATCCATGTAGTTGGAATTGGGGCTGGCCCCTCAGTCCTCTCCATTGGCTCCCTACTCCATGCCGGTATGTTGTATTTACATCTTGGAGCACTGGGTGCAAGTCTTCCCCTGGGTCCCTCTTTCCCTGTGGAGATGTCAGTACCCTCCCCTTGGGTGGGTTAGTGCCCTATGCCCCTGTTACCCATTTCTTTTTTCCCCTCTTCCTTTTTAGTTGGCTACCATATGTATCCCTGATTTGACCTGGTCCTCACCCCAGGAATATTTGTATATGGTAGCTTTTTCCCTATGTGCCTTTTGCATTTTTTTTAAAGAGATGGCTTCACAGGAGAATTCGGTCAAGCATTTAGGGAAGAACTAACACCAATCCTACACAAAATCTTCCAGACATAGAAAAAGATGGCAAACTCCCGAACTCCTATGAAGCTAGTATAACTCTGATACCCAAACCGGGCAAGGATCCCACAAGAATCGAGAACTACAGACCAATATCTCTAATGAACATCAGTGTAAAAATCCTTAACAAAATAACTGGCCAATAGACTACAAAAGCATATAAAAAATAATTCACCATGACCAAGAGGGATTCATACCAGAGATGCAGGGATGGTTTAACATACAAAAGACCCATTACTCTTGATCACGCCCTACCAGGCCTCCTATACCCACCTCACCACCAATTGGGATCACTTGTTCCCTTGTCCCTGGGTTTGTTAACACTACTCTCTTTCCCACCACCTCCCCTTCTCCCATCTTCCCCAGAACTGTCGATCCTGTTGTTTTCTCCTCCAGATTGTTCATCCAGCCTATCTTATATAGACAGACCTGCGGAGATGATAACATGCACAAAAACAAGACAGAGCAAAACCAATCAACAATACACAACAAAAAGACACAAAAAACATAACAAAGAAAAGCCTGTAGTTAAAGGACTGTTTGTTGGCCGTTAGGAGTGTTTTCCAGTCCAGTCTGTTGGGGCACCAAAGTCCACCTTCAGCATTCCCTGGGGACCTCGCTGCTCCGTTCCCCTGCTGTTCTATTGCACCCCCTTAGTGTTTTACCTCGGTGTGGCAGGATCAGATCGGGTGCAGTTCCCACACTGTGTCTCCAGTGTTGCCCCCTGTAGGGGTATGGGTCAGTGAGGGACATCGTGTCTCATAGTGGGACCAGCCATGTGGTCTTCTCTGTGGACTGGCTGCTCTGAGCGGTAACATTGTCCTCAAGGCTTGGTGGACCAGGATGTTCTCCACTCTCTCCTCTTCCCCCTTCATTTGCTCCTGTGTGTTCAGATCAGATATGTCCCTCTCCCAGAGCTAGAGATTCAGTGCGATCCTCTGAAATAAATTCTTCTGGGAGGAGGGGTAGGTGTCCATGTGGTTGGGATTGGGGTCAGCCCCTCAGACCTCTCCACTGATTCCCTGCTCCACGCCGGCATATTGCATTCACATCTTGGAGCACTGGGTTGAAGGCTAAGACTCACTTTTAAAGAGGGTGACTTGCTATGCTGCTGAGTCAGCAGTTCAGATCCACCGGTTGCTCCATAGGAGACAGATGAGACTTTCTATTCTGCTGTGATTTACAGCCTTGGAAACCCACAGGGACAATTCTACTCTGAGTTGGAACCCACTTGATGACAGCATGCTTGGATTTTGAGTTTGAAGACTCAGTTTTTCCTCTGGAAAATGTCGAGTGGGGCACAGTTGGGCTGTGTTTTAGTTTCTTATGTCTGCCATAACAAAGTACACAAACGAGGTAGCATGTAAAAACAACACTTCATTCTGTCACAGTCCTAGAAGCCAGAAATCTAAAGTCAAGGCCCTGGCAGAGCCGCCCTTGCCTCCTCTCGCTTCTGGCAGCCCCGGTGCTCCTTAGTTTATGGTCCCATCTCTGCAAGCTGTCTACGTTCTGTGCCTGTCTGTCTGGTGTGTCTCTTTGGTGCTGTTGGGTTAGGATCCACCCAATGCCAGTATGCAGTTCCCCCGAGCCCAGGCTGGAGTCCAAACTCTAGAACGTGCTTATGATGATGAGGCTTTCTCCAGAGGTGCCTCATAAACACTGAGGGTGAAGGAGGGCACCGCTGGCAAGGCTCCGGGCCTCAGCCCACTTGGGCCCCCCAGGACCCTACGACTTCCTTATGTTTTTGTATGTAGTGAGTGTCCTATAACATTTCACTTGAAGAAAGGGACTTGCGTTTTTCAAAAGGTTGCCAGACTTTGGGGTAGATCAGGGGCGGGGAACTTTTTTCTGCACAGGCCCTCTTGAATATTGATCATTTTCAGGCCATACATTATCAACTTGAAAATTAGCCTGCTCTGTTTGCTCATACTTTTTCTTTTGTGGCTTCAGACATTTAATTGACTCAACCCTAACATGATGGCTGGAGTTGCTCCTCTTTGGTGAGATGTGCTGTTAGCTGGTGTTGAGAACTTCATAGACTCTTCACGGCCACAGGCCGCACACGCCCAGCCCTGCTGTAGAGGGCGCCTGTGGCAAGCGCTCCGGGCTTTGCGTGGGATGAATGGTAAACGTGAGCTCGCTTGACATCCCTTTTTTGTGTTACCTTAGAGCAGTGGTTCTCAACCTTCCTCATGCTGTGACCCTTTCATACAGTTCCTCTTGTGGTGGTGACTCCCCAACCATCAAATTCTTTTCATTGCTACTTCATAACTATCATTTTGCTACTGTTATGAATCATCATGTAAATATCTGATCTGCAGGATGTATTTTCATTGTTACAAATTGAACATAATTAAAGTATAGCGATTAATCACAAAATAATATGTAATTATATGTTGTGAAATATTTATTTCTAATTACAAATAAATGGCATTTGTCTTGAAGCCTGGTGTAGCATGGACAACAGTCCTCACGCCGGGTACTCGTATGTGGGTGGATCTGCCTGGAGACGGAGAGGAGCAGTGTCTCCCATCCTAAGACCATCGGAAATATGTGTTTTCCGATGGTCTTAGGTGACCCTTGTAAAAGGGTCATTCGACCCCCCAAAGGGGTCATGACCCACCGGTTGAGAATGACTGCCATAGAGGAACCCCAGGTGCCAGTCTCCAAGATCTGGGTATTAGGATGATGCCACCTGCCGTGTAAATGCGGGTTTTTTCCCCTTAAAATAAGAGATTCGTGTTGGATCATTGTAACTTTTTCAAACTCTATTTGAAATGCGTCAGTATTAGATTTAAATTCCTCTGTCCACAGTAAATAGTCTTCTTCTTCTCGGTTTCTGACTTACAGCAGATAGCTTTCAAAAACCTGGTGCAGAGGAATCGGCAACATGAGCAGCAGAACCAGGGCCCGCCAGCGCTGAACTCTACCATTCAGCTGCCATTTATCATCATCAATACAAGCAGGAAAACCATCATAGACTGCAGCATCTCCAGCGACAAGTGAGCAGATGGTTCAGGGAAGGGTACAGGTCTGGCCGCCTGCTAACACATTTCCCTGCTTGTGAAATCAAAGATGGGTATGCCCACTAGCTGCAGTCCCTCGGCCCCTGGAGGGCCTCCTCACACCAGGCTCTCCGCGCTGCTGCTGTAGGCAGAGTGGGGTCGGCCCAAGGGGTGGGTGGGTGGGTAGGTGTGTGTGTGTGTGTGTGTGTGTGTGTGTGTGTGTTTCTGTCTGTCTGTCTGTCTCTCTCTCTCTATCAACTCTGGGCAAGTAGCTACAGAAAGTCAGACCATCTGTGGGGTTTTAGCTCAATGTCTGTGATCCACCTTGAGTTAAATCAGACCATCTGTGAGCTCTTTATTCTGAATTATACTACTTGAGTGCACTTCTGTTTATTAATGAATGAGTAAGCATAAAAACATTCTGCTCAATCTACTAAGATGGGTGATAATTTTCATCACAGCAAGTGATAAGTCGGACCTTTCAAAGTATCAGATTTAATTTGTCCTTCACTTTCCCTTTCATGAAAACATCTTAGATCAGTGAGTGAACTTCAGGTTGTGACCAGGGACTTTCCAATGGAGGGCTAAGGTGGGGAGTGCAGAGGGTGACAGGTTCCAAAGTGCTGTTTTCTCTAGAACAAATGGGGCTATGGCACATTTTATATCACACCCCAGGTTGGTTGGGAGGCTGATGAGACAACGCCTATAAGGGTCTGATTCAAGGTAAATGCTTTAAAAATGTTAGCTTGTTGCTACAGACGTCAGCATATAATTAATCATCCAAATTAGGATACTTTAAAAAACACTGGAAATTAACATTCGGGCAGCCAGCATATCCCTGGACTGTCCCTGGGAGACCAGCCTTCAAGTCTCTTCCATACTGCCATAGCTCCGCCCTATTTCTTCTCCTCCTTTGTCTGGCCGTGCAGTTCCCCTGTCTGTCTCTGAGATCTCCAAGGGCTCTGGGTCAGTAAGAAAACACACACCCAAAGAAAAACAAGGAACTCCAAACAAATAGGTGAGCAAGCCCGCAGAAATAAGGAGCAGTCGTGGGGCACCGCGGTGTAGGCTGTGAAGCCTGCTGACCCCGGATTTTCATTTTCCCTCCGGCTCAGATCCCATGTCTTCCTCTGTAAAAATAAGAACTGCAATATCTGTCTTGCAGGCTTATGAAAGTTACAGATAAAGTCAGCGAGAACCCAACTCAGCCTTACTCACACACTTGTGAGTCCTTTGCGCCCACCAGTGAGGTCATTAGCGTGGGCTCAGATGAAGGAAAAGCAGCAGCAACAACGGAGAGAATCCTAGAAAGTGGTTAGGATGTTTTCTAGAGGGGACGGGTGCCCTGGTAGAATTCTAATTGTTCTCTCTAGGTCATCTCTTGTTCTATGAAAAATCGTTCAGTTCTCTCCTTAGGTTACCCTTCATTTCCAATTTAAAAGGGGTGGTGTTAAAGTTTGAGGGCCATTGATCTAAGGGAATTATGGATTCTGTCCCCTGGCTGCTTGTTTTTCATGCCCTTTCCAGAACCTTACCCAAGTGGAGGGAAGGAGGTCTCTGAGTAACTCAAAATCCAAACCAAATTCACTGCCATTGAGCCAATTCCATCTCAGAGTGACACTAGAGGAGAGCTTAGTGTTTTATCTTTCATGACAAAACTATAGACAACTTGAAAAGTTATCTGAATCCTGTTTGCGACAGTTTAAAATGTCTCAAGTTTCTGTGGACTCCTATTGTCTCACAGGAAAGGTGTTTAATTGAGAGAGTGGTTATCTGAGATGTCTTGCCCCTGAAAGGAGCCGTGGTGGCATAGTGGGTTATGTGTGGGGCTGCTAACCTTGAGGTCAGTAGTTCGAAACTACCAACTGCTCTGTAGGATCAAGATAAGGCTTTCTGCTCCGTTAAAAGAGTGAATCACCTCAGAAGCCCACAGGCCAGTTCTACCCTGTCGTGTGAGTCAGAAATGACTCGCTGCCAGCAGTTTACCCCTGAACTTGTCGCCACTCCAGTGGCGCTGTGCGTTAAGCATTGGGCTGCCAACCACAAGGTCTGCAGTCCACCCGCACACCCCCCTGCACCCCCACCTCTGGTGTGTGCTCCAGGAAAGATTTGCCGTCACAGAGACCCCGTGCAAATGGGGTTGCTATGAGTTGGAATTGACTTGAGGGCAGTGGGTTTAGTTTGGGATTTTTTTCAAATCCCTTGAACACAGCAGAATGGTTTTTACTGTTTTGAACAGTAGCAGTACTGGGTTCGGAGATGGGAATAATTGTCAGGATAGCCCAAGGCCAGGCAGTGTTTCCCTCTGCTACAAGTCCCGAACCAACTCGATGGCGTACCTAATAATAGTCATACCTGAGCTCAGGCCTCTGGTCTTTGTCACCGTGCACGACACAAGTTTTCAGATCCCTGTACCACCTAACACCCCGCACTAACATTATGGCTGGTTGCAGGTTCGAATACCTTTTTAATTTTGACAACACCTTTGAGATCCATGATGATATAGAAGTCTTGAAGCGAATGGGAATGTCCTTTGGTCTGGAGTCAGGCACGTGCTCCCTGGAGGACCTGAAACTTGCTAAGTCATTGGTGCCCAAGGCCCTGGAAGGTTACATCACAGGTAAGAGATGCGTCCACATGCTGCTCCCGGGTCACTGTCAGGCCCTAACTTGTTAAAACTATCATAGGGAGAACTGTGTGATCTTTTTGAAACGCTTGTGCTTGCTTCACCAAATTGAGACTTTTAACACTAATAATATACATTATATTAATTTTCTATATATATATAAAATGGATTTTTAAAAATAATATGGTTCTGGATTGGGCACCCTCATAGTGCAGTGGTTTGAGGGCTCTGGTGCTGGCTGGAGTTTGAATTCAGCAGCCCCTCCAAGGGAGACCGGTGGTGACAGCCTGCTTCCGCACAGGGCACAGTCGTGACACCCCCATGGGTGTGCGCCAACGGTGAGAAAGCCCCTATAAAGAAAGGCTAGTAACGACTGCTTAGCTTGAGGGATGTGTTCAGTCACGGACCTGCACATGGAACAAATGTGATGTATGTCTTGCGGTGCATATTTTCAACAAGAACAGAAAAGAAATTATTTTACAATCATCCAGATAAAATCTAGGATACTTTGAACTATCAAGCAAAGCACACCAGGAAAAGACATGTCAGGACAGAGAAGAGATCTTGGAGGAGTGACAGCATTGAGCTCACCTGTGGAAGCTTGGCGAGCCGTGCAGGAAGGGGCAGGCGGAGTGGGGCAGAGGGTGGGTGATGTCCCTCCGACCGTGGACGTCTCTGACTTGATTTTCTCTTCGTCCACTCCTGGCTTTGGCCATTCTCTGTGTGGACAGCCAGGTCGTGGGTACTGAAGGCCCTGTAATCACGGTACTCACTCAGCAGTGCTCTGAACTTGCTTCCCAACAGGTCTTATTGTAGAAGAGATGATAAGGAGTTTATGATTGTTTATGATTGTTTTCCTGTGAATTTTCTTCCCTTATATCTGCCTCCTACCGTTTTCTTTCTTTTATGGTCTAGAAGAAACTTTGTTTCCCGCTGGGGAAGGAGAGCTGTGCTCTCTAATTAAGAGCAGGCGTAAGCCCAGGCATTTCCGTGCCTTCTTCACCCTGTAACCGCGGCAGCCCCTGGACTCACAGAGCCTGCGTTTTCTTTTAGATATCTCCACAGGACCTTCTTGGTTAAATCAGGGACTATTGAATGCTGTCCAGTCCGTTTCCAATTTAGAGCTGACCACTGGTGCCCACCTGCCCCAGGCAAGGTACGTATCTTCCCAGTTGGCGGGCAGTCCGCGAAGCTCTGAGCCATGTGGAAGGGCAGAGTCAGTGTGGCGCCGTGCATTAGCCTGGGCCCTCGGCAGATTCGCTGCTGATGGTGCAACGGCGCCGCCTTCTTGGGGTTCATTTGTTTCCCCCAGAGCCCCGAGCACGTCATGTTAACGAGCCTGTCTGTTTCTACTTGTTTGCTAGTGTAAACCCAGGGCTGTGCTTGGATGCTGAAGTGGCCTTAGCAACTGGGCAGTTCCTTGCCCCAAGCAGTCACCAGTCCAGCAGTGCAGCCTCCCACTGCTCTGAGTCCCGAGGCGAGACCCCCTGCTCCTTCAACGACGACGACGAGGAGGACGAGGATGAGGACGATCCCTCCTCCCCAGAATAAAGACAGGAGCACCCGCCCTTTGTCACTTGATGCTCGTGTGTGTTTGTCGTGTGAGCTCTTGTTTTTAAAATGACTGCTTCAGTCTGCCTTTGTTTGCTCTGTGCATTTGGTGAAAACTATGGAAACACGATCATCAGATCTCACAAAGGCTAAAATGATGGAGAGAAACGCTATAGCATAGTGTGAATGAAAACACTGCCGACAGAACCATCAGTCACATTGCAAACAAAGCCCGTTTTGTGGTGAGAGAGGAGGCACGCTCCGCTCCCTGGAGAATTGGCAGCATGAAGGAACCCTGTTGGTCTTCGGGAACTGAATTGGGATGGCGGCAAGAAGCGGTCCGTGGCGAGCACGTGGCTCTCCTAGCCCGGGCCGCCCTGACAAGGCAGCCGCGGACAGCAAGCGTTCCCAGCAAGGCGAGTTGTGCACGAGGGCGGTCAGTGGACGAGCCTTGTGGCCTACGGAGCACGATGGACCTTCTGAACGAGTTGAAAGTCCATGGGAGGTGCTGTATGCACCAGCTGCCTTAGACGGCTTCTAGAAAGGAGCGAATGCTAATTCTTAAGTACGTAAGTGATATTTAGAATAATTTATAGTAAAACAAATCACCATTATTAGCCATGCATTGGTGCATAGAATCTGTTAGGGCTGTTTGTGGACGCCAACCTAAAGCAGGATATCCATGTGCGTTCAACACTCTGCCGGCACTGCCTTCTGCCAGCGTTCTGAGCCGGCCCCCGGCAGGAGCTCTCTGTCTCAGTCGTGCATTTCACATATTTTGTATGGCTTTTCCACTTCGAGCAAAGAGAAAGCCCTGTAACCAAGTGGTTGGGCTCCAGACGTCTGCGCAGTGGGATGCTTTCACTCCATGGACACGTTTGTGAAACTGAACCAAATGTTACTACTTCTGTCTTGGGACTCTGTTTCAAGAATATGAATGGCAATGCTTTCCTGTACACTCGCGTTTTATTCATTCTCATTAATCAAAATCACTTCATTCGGTGGTTTTTCTGTTTTGTTTTGCTTGGTAGACTGCGTCTCGGTTTCGCCCGCGTGCGCTGTTTCATGAACACCGTGAAAGATGTTGCACGCTCCAGTTTGGTTTCTCGTGCGGTCGCACAGAGCCTATTAGGAATCCCACACTGGGGCGTTTCGAGTTACTCTCCTCCAGGTAGATGGCAAGAGGGCACCCGCCACCAAGGCCCAACAAGGAAGTGAGTGGGCCGGGACCTGCAAGGCACGGAATACATGTGGGGGGGGGTGCGGGTTGGAATAACGTCCCAGGAAGGTCTCGAGAAGCGCAAACTCTGATGGAAAAATGAACTCTAAAGCCTTGATGGAAAGATGGACTGTAAGACTGACTGCTATGCTTGGTGCTCCTTGGTCAGACTTCTCGCACCCATGCGCTCAGCAATGAGCTCCCGCAAACTGGCCCTTTCCCAGTTCCCTGGGGAGGTGCAGGCCACTCCTTCCTGGCATGGCTCGTCCCGCTGTACACTCATGGAGCTGTGGCTGGCCTCACATTCTTCTGAAGGTTGGGAAACCAAGCTTTCCCTGAGCTCCAAGGGGCCCAGAGAGGCCACTGGCCACTGAGGTTTTCAATCTTCAAAATCGTCCATAAGAAGGCCCAGGAGCACAACAGCTCAAGCCTGGGAAACAAGCCGCTCACGCTGTCAGGATTAAGCCAGGGACACTGGGCCGGGGGCAGAGAATGTTTTAGAGAAATCTGTTTTGGGCGGCTTTTGGAACATACCTAGCCTGGTCAGGCAGGGGGAGCCCAGTTCTGTGGTCGCTGAGGCTGCCTGGAAACACTTCTGACTGGGAGAGCACGAGCTGTGCAGGTCAAACCAGGTTTCCTCCAGTCATTTCTGAAGGGCAGCCTGCTCCTTTGGTGACTAGCCATTCTTGCCCGTGAACTTCAGGGGCCCCAGGGAAGCCAGTGAGCATCGCTCATGTTTAAATCCTCAGAATAGAGTGTCACAGTCACACGATAAATTCCCATACTCATGACAAGCTCGTTGGCTGTAACCGTTTTCCAGAACCACCACTCTGGTTCCTGGGAAACGGCCCCTTTGCTCCTCTGCGCTCTGCTGCTGCTGTGCTTTCCACTGGTGAAATCGCCACGTAGTGGGCTTTTAGAAACATGCAGCCCGCCCCGCTCAGCCTTCTGCGTGGCTCTTCCTTGCCCTCGCGGCCGAAGGACGTGGTGTCTCATGACCGATGGCCTCCGCTCCCACGGTGCATGTGGGATACTGCTGAGGACCCCTGGGGACTGGCCCCTGTGACTGATGTGACCTGACCTCAGGCAAAAACTGAGACGTTGTCATCTTGTCGCTACGCTTTCTTACTGACCTGAGTCTAAAAAGCAGCACCAAGTTACAATTTCACCGAGGAATTCAAGTGGAAAAGAAAAGACACCAGGACTTAACCTGGAGGAGTAGCCCCTAGGCGCCAAGGACGCACCCAAACCCACCACTCCCAGAGGCTGCAGGCTACACTCTGGTGGGGGTGACGAGACCTTCGCTCCTTGAGAGTACAGGGGGTGGCTGCCCTTCCCAGCAGTGTCTCCCAGTCAGTCAATTCCTGCCACAGAGCTCATGTGCAGGGCCCAGGGAGTAGAATCTGTCTCGGGCTCAACAAGCCTTCCAGGCCGTCTGCTGTGCAGGTGACTCCCCCACCTCCTTCCCCGTGACAGCACTGCTGCACCTGATATGGGTGACGGGAGCATTGCTATGAAGGGTGCCTTATGGTTACAGAGGGCCTTGGGGATGGGCGGGACAGGAGGCTGTCTTAGCCACATGTTTTGCTTCCTTCAGTTTAATTCAGTGGTTCTCAACCTGTGGGTCGTAACCCCTTTGAGGGTCGCCAGATTCATAACAGCAAAATTACAGTCATAAAGTAGCAATGAAAATAATGTTATGGTTGGGGTCACCACCACATGAGGAACTGGATGAAAGGGTTGTGGCGTTGGGGAGGTTGCGAACCCCTGGTTTCATTTGTTCTGTAAGTGGTGGGGAGAAAGTCCGTGTAGGTGTGCCATGGAGCTGAGATGAAAGAGGGCAGGCCCCCATTAGGTTCACAGCTGCCACCATACTCGGCCGCACTTGACCGTACTGCTAAGGGAGACCCTCGACACGACAACCTTTCCAGGGGTGCATTGTATGAAGTGGTAGCTTGGCTGTGGGGGCATCTCCAGCAGCGCTTTGCTAATCCGCCCCGCCTGTTAGGACGATCGACACCAGAGATGCAGATGTGGCCTGGGTGCTAACATGATCTAGTAGCAGTGACAGGACTGCCCCTGCTCTGCCACAGCCCCACACGTGCACAGGACGAGACAGAGAAGTCCATTTAACTTTAGAAAATACTTGTCTTGGGCAAGTCCCTTTAAATACTTACCAAGCATTCTTCAGGGAAGCAAATAAAATAGGCTGACCCTAGGCGGTAAACTTGAGGGGCAGGCCCTCACACTAGTGTCTTGGCAGTATTACGATGTCGGGAGTGAGGATTAGGCAGTGAGTATAAGTAGGCATTCAGTCTGTAAAGACCGTGTATACTCGTGTATACGCTGAGTTTTTTCAGCACACTTCTAATGCTGTTTTTGTGGTAAATTCGGTGCCTCGGCTGACATTCGAGTCAGCTTATACTCGAGTGTATGTAGGACTTCCACAGTGACTGCTGGCCGTACACTTTCTGGGGTCTTCTGGTCTTTTTTCACCTTTCCTCAATAAAAATTCGTCTAATGACACATGTTTTTCACAGTGCTGCCTTTTCAAAATGTTCCTAAAGTGAGAGGCAGCATTTTAACTTGCCAGGCTCACAATTCTGTCTCCATTGCCTTATCTGGGTGATGATGCATCCAGAAAGCGGACACTCGATCCATTTAGCGTTCATTTCAGTTCGTTAGTGAACTGTGGTAGGGAGGCCCTCCTGCCTCCCAGCGGGAAGTTCTTCAGTGGGGAGTGCACCGTGGGCCGTGTACCAGCGCCTCTTGCTGCGGACATGCGCTCAGCCACGCACTCCCCCTTCCCGGCCTCACACACTGCTGCCGGCCATTCTCCTTTCCAAACCGGCCTTGGCGCACGCGAACCTTGCTGACTGCTCGGTGCTGCGCCCACAACATCTGTCATTAAATCGCTAAGGAGACTCTCCGCCCTGGCACACCTCGCTCTCCGGTATCGCCCTCCACTCGTTCCTGAGCTGTCCATACTAGCAGGACCGCGCGACTTCCCCGATGCCCTGGGCTCTGCTTCCTGGTCAACAATTCCACACCTTTTGCTGTTTTAACTGTTTTGATCCCTATTTTTCCTTCCAAAATGTCTATCATGTTGACGTGCTCATGTTTTCAGCCACCAAATAAATCAGCAACCTGATTCAGATTTCTTTATCGTGATTCTCAGCTTTCCTGCTGCTATTGCTAACTTTCTTTGGAGTCATGCTTAGGATATTTCACGCAAACAAAGCACAGAGACCCCCCATGGATGAATGTTGGGGTGCACGAGCGCAGCCAGTGCCGCCCCCTTTGTGTTCCTGGCGAGACGCAAGGACTCGTTCACTCTGGGCCTGTACAGGTGTTTCAAGTTGGATTTTTGGTTTATCGAGCAAAGTCAGGAACACTGAGCAGATTTTTCAAACTTTTCTGTTCAAGCTATGAAAAGTTTGAGCATGGAGCGGTTTGCCAGCTGAGGCACCGTTGTATTGGGAGTCATGTGCCATGGGAAAAACAAGCCACGGGGCAGTGGGACAGGAAGGGAAAGCACCTTTTGCCGGGGTGGCTTGGGTAGGCTCTCTGAGAAAGTGGCTTTTGTCCTGAATCTACTAAATTGAAAGACAAGCCACCCCCTGCCCAGCATCCTCATGCACAGCTGCACCGTGTGCCTGGAATGCAAGACGTTCTAAAGGCCTATTCCGTTTGAAGCTGGTATTTGGGGTTCTGCTACTTAACAAGCAAGTTAACTTTTCTATCAGCAGTGTCCATAAACACAGGACAGAGTCAAACCACGCCCACTCTTCCGTTACCAACAGATTCGCTTATTTGATGAGGTTCCAACGACCAGCATTAGATGGAAATTGTTGTTACTAAAAAAATGGTTATTATAGAACTGCCAAATTTGTGTCATCGCCTACCTGCCAAACCACCAAGGATCATCACCTAGCCAAGTTGACACTTAACCTTAACCACCACAGCCAGTGCAACTTGAACCTTCCATTGGTTAGGGCCAGGTGTACGGAGCAATCTCAGATTTGTCATTGTCAGTGTGAGCGTTCAGACGAGGTAAGTGGGGAGTAGGTGTTATCACTTGTTACGTTCCAATTCAGGAGCCCTGGTGGTGCAGTGATTAAGTACTCGGGTGCGAAGTACGTCGCACGGGAGGAAGCCTTGGCACCCCTGTATGGCAGGCCTTCCTACGTAGACCTGCAAGGTTGCTGTGAGTAGTAATTTGACTCAACGGCAATGGGTTTGCTTTATTTTGTTGTTAATCTTCCAGTGGAGCCTACAGAGTAGAAGAGTGGTTCGAAATGGGAAGTGTGTCTTTGCGTTTGAAGCTGTTGCCTTCAGGTGATCTGCTTGTATCCTGCCTGTGGGCCCCTCTGCTAGAGCTAGGGACTACCCGAGGACCGCTGTCTCAGGAGGCCCCGTTCCCATGTACCCAAAGCAACGGCCCAGTACCTTGCGTGACGTATGTTGTGCCCGAGGCCTGCACCGCATGGTTGGGCCACTCCGAATCATGCCTACCTGACCTAACAGCCCTTTGCCAGGGTGCCAGGGGGTGCTAACATGCCCCATGCTGCTGCTGCTTTTGCTCAGTGTCCACTCGAGCCAAACGCGCTTGCTCAGGAGGAGGAACCTGATGGTTTCTTGCTGAAGATGGGAACTTTGAAGAACATTTTCGAGAAGTGGCCACGTCCACGCTTAAGTCTCAGGTGATAGCTCCATTTGCATAACCAACACAGCTCCAGAGTGATACAGAATCTCGGAGAGCTACCTTTTCACATCCATCTGCACTCATGCTCTGGAAGAGAACGGGGCACCCCAAACCTTCACTCTCCGGCTGTGCCTTCCTAGCCCCTAGCAAGGCCACAATGCGTACATGACAGCAGACACGTCCGTCCGTGTGTGCTGTGTGTGTGCAGCTGCTGCCTTCCGGGTTCATCCTGTTCTTGCGTCACCTTTGCTTCAGAAAAAAGCCAGCGTTTTTCTCTCGGCCCTGTGCTACTGCAGCAGGTGGGACTTTGCTCCCGACTGCTCACAGGTGGATTGGAAGCCCACCAGCTTGAAGGGTGCCAGCCTGCCCATCCTCCCTGTGGGATCGCAGACCGGAGAGACCGCTCCTGTAGTCCTGGCTTAGTGATGTGCACCAGCGTGGGTGGGTCTGTCCAAGGTCCTGCATCAGAAACCTGTGTTTCTTCCAGTACAGACTCCATGGTCTCCCCAACCCCACGCGCTCCAAATCCTTCCAGGCGGCTGTTGTAACATCAGCCCTCAGCAACCCCAAGTGCCAAACAGCCAGGAAGCAAGAGTGAGACTCCACCACTCCGGCGTCCCAGCATGAGGCTGTGGTGTCAGCTTCTGGCTTCCCCCAACTCGGGAAACCAGGTTAGACAGTTGCCACAGGCAAGCACGCATTTCCAGGGGGTGAGAGGGCGGGTTGCCAGCAGGTCCTCTCCTGCCACATGAGTTTCCATCCCTGGCTGTCTCAACAGGGAGGCCTCCTGACCCAGGTCATTTGTGGGCCTTAAAAACCGTATTGTGCTCTTCACTCAGACTCGCCGCTCTCCTGTCTCGCTCTCATCAGCAGTCCTGCATCAGATCAGTGGGCTCCATCTGATAGCGAATGGCCTCATGATGTTGCTTGTTGACGGAGGTGAAAGCTTTCATTCAGATGGAGAGAACGCTCACGTCTCCGCCATCTTTCTCCTGCTTCTCCGGGTGTATTGTGAGTGTTAGCCCAGTGTGCCAGGGCAAGTTGTCCCTGTCTTTCTGTGTGTGTCCTGAAAAACGCACCTGCCAACTGGCCAAGTGCACTGGTCCAGTACACTCGCCCAATGGCCTAAGCTCTGTGAGTTCCTTTCTGTATTTTGTTCAACAAAGTACACTTGTAGATGAAAAATATCAGACGGGAAAGGGTCAGGAGAAGGGAGGTTGTGAGCCCACATCCCCGGTTAGTTCACCTTTGTATTTGGAGATATTTTGCTCTGGACATGTGCTGTTTGTTGTGCTTTATTTCCAAAAAAACATAGTTGTGCTTTTCTCTGCATGAAGCAAACCTTGGCGTGCCACATGCTTTACACACTTCAAACCAAGGCGGGAGAGGGGAGGCTGCAAACACCACATCTGACTGGTCAATCATTGTCGTTCCTCTCATAGATCAAAGTACCTGACTAAATCTGATGTGTTACTTTGTGGTATCTCAAACTTTGTAAATAAATACATTATTTTTATATGGGAATTTTATAGCAGAGCTATTTCTGTATACTTAATCATCCCCAGACTTTCTGAACATGTTTGCAGTAGAAAACAGACAAGCCCTGAGCAGTGTTTCTCTAAGATGAATGAAGGCCCAGCTGCGGCAGAATGGACGGGGTGTTTTCGGGGCCCACCCCAGACGTACCGTCCAACGTGCAGTGTTTTTAATAAATTTACTCTTGGTGATATTTTTAGGAGGGCTGCCAAGTAATATGTGAGAATTATTTTTCACCTTGTAAGATTGAAAGATGTATCTGAAATGAATATAATAGTGCTTGAGAAAAATGTATCAGACTGTTCTATGATTTAATTGAGATGTACTATAGAAAAAATAAATAATTTTAAATAATATTGATGTGTCATTATTAGTGGGCTGAGGAGGGTGGGTAGAGGCTGCTGTGGTGTGCTGACAGACATACACACCTGGTCCCCTCTATGAGGATCCCGAGATCCCACTGTGAAGATCCAGACGCTGTTTCCCAGCAGGAATTGTCTTCAGAGTGGGACTGCCACCCTCAAGGAGGTAAGACCTCCCTGATGTCCAAACTTGAGCACTCCCCCCCACCCCCCATGATTGGCTGAGGCCTGGAGTGAGCCAGACTCATGGCGCCCTCTTGTGTGTCAGGGCAGAACTGCCCTCCAGAGGGCTTTCCACGGCTGGGTTTTCAAAGGGGATCTGCAGGGCTTTTTCTGAGATGCTCCATGTGAACTCCAGCCACTCACCTTTGCACCCCCAGGGACTCCAAAAACAGCCCTCCATTCACCCCTGACCACCCGCCCCGCCTATGAGGGGCGCATCGATCAGACATCACAAGTGGTTCTAAGGGAGGCCTCTGCTTTTGTCTTCACGGTCACTCTAGAACATCGTCCAGAGCCCTGGGGCGTCGAGGGTCACGGTGGGCTGCGATGGTCCAGTGACTGGGGGTCAGAGAGTTGCGACTCCCCCCAGAGGTGAACAGCCTTGCAAACCCGCTCCGGCCCATGATGGTGCGACGATCCTGAACTGTTCGATGGGTTCATTTTGTCCTTAGGAAAATAATAGCATAAAGAGTATTGTCCTAAAAACTCTGAAATGAGTGACCTGGCTATGCAATTTTTAGGGAAGATGCTTACTTTATAGCAAATAGAAGAACAATTAGTGAGTACAGAACGTGAGACCTTTAGGCCTCATGAGACTTTCACCTGGCCTCAGGACCCACAGTAACCCCTTCTCCCCTAGTAGTCTGTACCTGCCTCAGGCAGAATCAGGAACCCGTGATAACTATACTGCCGAAACTCCAGGAAGCTGAGCAGGGGCTGACGGACAGGCGTGAAAGTACAGGGAGTTTGGAGCAATTCAAGGATCAAAATGTTGTCATGTCTCACACTGACCGACGTCTCCCTTCACCCACTTTTCCGTTGTCCGTCCCCCTGGGAGGGGGTTATATGTAGATCATTGTGATTGGTTCCCTCCTTGTCCCACCACCTTATCCTTACCCTCCTGGTATCGCTACTTTCATTATTGGTCCTGAGGGATTTATCTGTCCTGGATTCCCTGAGCTTCCAACTCCTATCTATACCCGTGTACACCCTCTGGTCTAGCCGGATTTGTAAGATAGAACTGGAGTCATGATCGTGAGCGGGGAGGAAGCATTAAAGAACTAGAGGAAAGTTGTGTGTTTCTTCGGTGCTATACTGCACCCTGACTGGCTTGCCTCTTCCTTGTGACCCTTCTGAAAGGGGATGTCCAATTGACTTTGGGTCTCTACTCTGCTCTCCCCCTCATTCACATTGATAGGATTTTAAAATTTTGTTTTGGGTCTTTGATACTTGATCCCAATGACACCTCGTGATCACACAGGCTGGTGTGCTTCTTCCATGTGGGTGTTATTGCTCCTCAGCTAGATGGCTGCTTGTTTATCTTTCAAGCCTTTTTTTTAAAATTACTTTATTGGGGGTTTATACAAGCCGTACATACATCAATTGTGTAAAGCACATTTGTACATTCATCATTCTCAAAACATTTGCTCTCCACTTAAGCTCCTGGCATCAGCTCATTTTCCCCCCTCCTTTCCCTTTTCCTCCTCATGAACCCTTGATAATTTATAAATTATTATTTTGTTATATCTTACCCTGTCGGATGTCTCCCTTCACCCACTTTTCTGTTGTCTGTCCCCCAGGGAGAAGGTTATATGTAGATCCCTGTGGTCTGTTCCCCCTTTCCACCCTACCCTCCCTCCACCCTCCTGGTATCGCCACTCTCATCACTGGTCCTTAAGGGATCATCTGTCCTAAATTCCGTGTTTCCACTTTCTATCTGTACCAGTGTATATCCTCTGGTCTAGCCAGATTTGTAAGGTCGAATTGGGATCGTGATAGTGGGGGTAGGAGGAGGGGGAGCATTTAAGAACTAGAAGAAAGTTGTATGTTTTGTTGTTGCTACAATGCACCCTGACTAGCTCTTCTCCTCCCCACGACCCTTCTGTAAGGGGATTTCCAGTTGCCTACAGATGGGCTCTGGGTTCCCACTCTGCACTCCCACTCATTCACAATGATATGACTTTTTTGTTCTTTGCTGCCTGGTACCTGATCCCTTCTACACCTCATGATCACACAGGCCTGTGTGCTTTTTCCACATGGGCTTTGTTGCTTCTGAGCTAGATGGCCACTTGTTTAACTTCAAACCTTTAAGACCCAAGACACTATTATCTATTGCTAGTCGGGCTCCATCAGCTTTCTTCACCACATATGCTTATGCACCCATTTGTCTTCAGTGATCATATTGGGAAGGTGAGCATCACAATGATATGATTTTTAATTCTTTGATGCCTGCCTGATACCTGATCCCTTCGACACTTCATGATCACACAGGCTGGTGTGTTTCTTCTATGGGCTTTGTTGCTTCCCAGCTAGTTGATTGCTTGTTTACCTTCAAGTCTTTAAGACCCTAGAGGGTATATCTTTTGATAGCCAGGCTCCATCAGCTTTCTTCACCATATTTGGTTATGCACCTGCTTTGTCTTCAGCAATCATGTTGGGAAGGTGAGCATCATGGAATGCCAGTTTAATAGAACAAAGTATTCTTGCATTGAGGGAGTACTTGAGTGGAGGCCCAATGTCCATCTGCCACCTTAATACTAAACATAAATACATGCACATAGATCTATTTCTACATCCTCACATATAAATATATTTACATATGTACATGCCTTTATTGAGACCTCTATAAATTCCCTTTGCCTCCTAGCTCTTTACTTCCTTTGACTTTCCTGTTGTCCCACTATCATGCTCAGCGTTCATTTGGGTTTCAATAATTCCTCTTGGTTGCATTACCATTGATCGCACCCTACCAGGCCTCCTACACCTTCCTCACCACCGATTTGGATCACTTGTTTTTCCCTTGTCCCTGGGTTTGTTAACACCACTTCCTTTCCCCCACCTCTCCCTCTCCCATATCCCTCCGGAACTGTCGGTCCAGTTGTTTTCCCCTATAGATTGTTTATCCAGCCTATCTTATTTAGACAGACCTGCAGAGATAATAACATGCACAAAAACAAGACAGCAAAACCAAGCATCAAAACAACAAAAAGCTAATGACAAAAAATATACAACAAAAAAGAAAAGCCTAGAGTTAGTTCAAAGACTATTTGTTGGCCTTCAAGAGTGTTTTCCCATCCAGTCTGATGGAATGCCAAGCCCTGACCCCAAAGTCTATTTTTGGTATTCCCTAGGGACTTCGTTGCTTGTTCCCATTTCTGTTCTGTTGAATGCCCTTAGTGTTTTGCCTCGGTGTGGTGGGATCACATCGGGCGCAATTCCCCCAATGTGTCTCCATTGTTGTCCCCTGTGGGGCAGTGATGTCGGGTCTTAAGTGGGGCCGGCCATATGGTCTTCTCTGTGGATTGGCTGCTCTGAGTGGGAATATCGTCGTCGAGGCTTGTGGGCCAGGATGTGCTCCACTCCCTCTTCCTCCCTCTTCATTTGCCCCCGTGTGCTCTGATCAGACATATCCCTCTCCCTGAGCTGCAGCTTCAGTGCTGTCCTCTGAAATAAATTCTTCTGGGGGGGGGGGGGGCAGCTGTCCACGTAGTTGGGAATTGGGTCAGCTCCTCAGACCTCTCCAATGGTTCCCTACTCCATGCTGGCATGTTGCACTCACATCTTGGAGCACCGGGTTGAAGTCTGGTCCCTCTTTCAAGCCTTTAAGACCCAGACACTATGTCTTTTGATAGCTAGGCACCATCAGCGTTCTTCACCACATTTGCTTCTGCATCCAGTTTGTCTTCTGTGATCCTGTCAGGAAAGGTGAGCATCACAGAGTGCCGGGTTATTAGAATAAAGTGCTTTTGCATTGAGGGAGTACTTTAGTGGAGGCCCAATGTCCATCTACTGCCTTAATACTTAACAAATAAATATATGTACATAGATCTATCCCACTATTGTTATATATAAATTTATTTACATAAATGCATGCCTGTATGTAGACCTCCAAATAGCCACTTCTTGATGCCATCTGGTTAAGGTGCCTAACAAGGGACTCCTGGAGGTCAACGTTGGCTGCTTTGGTCATAGAAGGCTGGTGAGTTCTTGGGCCACGTGAGGGGTGTTTTACATAACTGGAGGGTGTGGGTAACCTCCACACTGCCACTAGACACCTTGCTGACCAAGGAAGATCTCCATGGAGCGCAAGAATTGATTTACTTCGATGACGTCCTTTTGATGAGCTTGTCCTCGCCAAGGTGCCAAAGTAGTTAGTAAAAGATGGCTTCAAATCAACCAAGAATCTTTCACAGGAGGTCCAGCTGGCAGCTGTGTGGGACCAGCTTCCACAGCTGAACGGGTCCAAGGGGGTGGCTGTGTCATGGCGGGGGGGGGGTGAATTACAGAGACATCAGACAGGATAATGCATGCAAGGCTCACTCTTTCACAGTGACCGGAACCAGAATGAGACCAGAACGTAGACTCCCACAGGCTTTATGATCTCAGGCATGCAAGCCATGGTAAGCACATACGTAACAGGAAGGGGGTGTATTGGAGGCATAGATGTAACAGGAGCACGAATGAAGGGTATACACACAATAGGAAAGGGAGGCACTGGAGGCAAATGTGACAGGAAGGGACATATGTAACAAGACAAGATGGGTGGGCTCTATGGGAGCCCCAGCCTCCCAGCCTCCTTAACATAGAACGTTGAGAGTTTGTCTGCATACACTCTCTTCCCAGTTCTGTTTCCCGCTGGCAGTCAACTTGTCTTTGCCTATGCCTACACCTAGAAGCTCTTTGGCCTTATTCCATCTGACAAGGGAAACGCTCCAGCTTCCATTTCTTGCCATCCACTTCCTTCCGGCCTTCCTTTCTCTCCTGGCCCAAGGGACTAACCTTGAGCATGTGGAGGTCAGCCTGATGCTTTCTCTGCTCATGCGCAGTCCTGCCTCCGGAAGCCAGCCTCTGAGAAGTCCTGAGTTGCATGTGCCTGGGACGCTAATATAAGGAAGTATTTTCACGTTCTCTTACGTAAGCAAAGGGACCTGTGTTTAGCCCTCCAACAAACAGGCTAGCACTGACTCCTGAGACTTGAGAAAAGCAAGAGTAGCTTTACACGGGTGTCTGCATCTTGTGACAGGTCACTGTGGGTGGAGCGGCGACGGTTATTCTGCATGAAGGACTACTGTCCTCTAAAAAATGAGGCCGGTGTCCTCGAGTTTTAGCGAAACCCAGCCTGCCCATCACTATTAGCCGTGAAGCTGGAAACCAGAATGGTAGGGTAGTAGTATCTCAATGAATCATTTGGAAATTTTGTTCGAGAGAGAAGCCAGCTGAAGCGCAGCAGGCCCTCAGCAGTGGGATGAAGGGTATGTAAAAGGGCATGCCTTCTCTCTCAAACAGCCTTGCGTGGCAGGCCCACCCATGCTCCCCGCCTTCCCAGTAGACTGGCAAGCCAGGGCACGGCAGCGAGCAACCACCTGCCCGCTCCCCGCGGGCCCGCTGACTCAGGCCTGGCAGCCGGTGGGAAGCAGTGAGTTGGAAGATTCCCCGGGTTCAAGCTGTAGCTACTTCCCTGGATTTCTGGATGTAGCCCTTCGAGGGAGGTGTCTGTCCTCGGAGACAGTGCTTGTTAGTGGGCAGCGGTTTCAGAGACCATTTCTCAAAACACATTCGCCACCACGCGGTGACGGAGTACATGGTGCAGGGCCTGCACCAAGACATGTCTACAGGGTGAAGGTGCCTGTGAAAGGCAGGCCTGCCCCTCTCCACACAGGCCTTTCTGAAAAGCTGCGCAGAGCCCCAGGGCAGAAGCAGGAAGCAGCTGCAGGTTGGGGTTTGGTCAGGGAGGCAGGTGCCTGCTGGGGCAGGCTGGGGCCACTCACTCATCCTGACCAAAGACGACTGGGAGGCAAAGGGGGGAAGGACAGTGGAGCCGGATGCAGGCCTGGAAGGAAAGGGCGCCACACCCAGAGACCATCAGCCTCGAGCCAGCAGCCAGCTTGGTTTCTTCTTCCAGGGGCAGAGGTGGCAGGGGTGGAGGGTGGCGTTTCTTCCAGGAGCTGCAGCAGTTGGCACACAGGAACACGCCTGCCTTTCCCTTGTGAGTGCACTTTGTTTGTAAGACTTGACGAATCCTGACAAGATGAAGGACGCTGGGTCTCCAGCAATGGACCGAGGACAAGCCAGCAGACGTTTGGTCATGGGACGGCCTGGGAGGAGCCGTCCTTTGAGAATTAGTAGTTGACATCTCTTCATGTGTACACAGACGATACTGTGGAGATCCAAGTGGTGCAGTCCAGGTCGCATAAAGTAATTCCTTATAGAGAATCCCACAGAGAAATCCCACTTTCTGTAGGATGTGGCCATGGCTCGTAGGGAGTGTAAGAACCCTGGCTGCAGGTGAGTCTATAAGCTTTCTTGGTGATGTTTTCATCCAAGAGAGAACATCCACAGTGGAGTGGTGCGGTGGTCGTGTACCCCCCTCCCCCCGCCGCCATCGCCCACGCTCCCTCCTGTGAGGAGCTCGCCTTTGGGGTTGTGAAGGGCGCTGGCCGCCATGGCTAGATGGCGCTCAGAGGGGACAGGAAGGCTTCTTGCTGCTTGTGGGCTGCAGGTGACCACTCAGTTTTTCCCAAGCTTAGTTTTCGAGGTGTCTTCTTTTCTCAGAGATTTAGAAATGCTCTGGAAATCGCCAATAACCAGAAACTTGTTACAAATGGACTGTGTTTGGTCTTCGTCAACTCATTAACAACCCGAGTACCAACTCAAAACTCACTGCCATCTAGTGGATGCCAGTTCACAGTGACTCTGTACACAAGTTACCTAGACTGCAGCTGTTGACAGGCGTACAAAGTCCAGTCTTTGCCCCTCAGAGCAGCTGGCGGTTTCAAACTGCTGATTTTGCAGTTAGCAGCCCCCAGTACAGTACCTGGTATCTGGTATATGATGATATGCATGCTCTGGTATATAATTATGGGATCTACATGTTACGTGAGTGAATGATTGAGTACATGAGTGAACCATGCATTGCACATTGCACATGGGCCTTTGGGTTAGTTTGATGGCCATGTGTTCTCTCAAAGGGTCAGAAGTTTGAACCCACCAGCCATTTGTAGGGAGAATGGTGTGGTGGTCTCATTCTGTAGAGATGACAGCCTTAGACACCCCAGGGCAGGGGTCCTCACACTTCGTAAACAGGGACCCAGTTCACTTTCCCTCAAACCCATTGGAGGGCTGGACTATAGTTTGAAAAAAAAAACTATGAACAAATTCTTGTGCACACTGCACATATCTTGTTTTGAAGTAAAAAAAACCAAACAGGGCAAAAACACCCAGCGGGCCGGATCAATGTCCTCGGTGGGCCGCAGTTTGAGGACACCTCCCCGAGGGAGCCGTTCTGCCCCGTACTGGGGGGTCACTGTGAACTGGAACAGACTGGCAAGCGAGGGGTTTGAACAAGTCTTTGTTTCCATTAGACTGAGTCAAGAGAGGAGTAACATGGAAAACGGGGAAGACTGCAAAGAGGTGGCATTTGCTTGGCTTGGGGAGTCATTGGGTGGGAGCAGCAGTTGATGGTGGAGAACACTCTTGGGAAGGGAGTAGCGAGTCCTAGTGACAGAATTCCTCATCCCTTCAGCGCACACCCGGTGAGTAACCCCACTGGGCTTCTGCAGGTCTCCAACCAGGCCGGATCCTAAGCACTGTGTCCTTTGCCTCCCCACCAGGAAGGTTGGCAGCATGTTTTCTTTTCTAACAGCTAAGAAGAGATCATGGAAAGACAGGAACTACACCTACCATGTTTGTCAACCACACTCATACTCACAGTGTCTGTCGTGGCTCTCTAGTGCTCCCAGCACAGAAATATTATGAGCAGGGGGACTTAATAGAGAGAAATCGATGACCTCTCACTTAGGAGGCTAGAAGTCCAAATGCAGGCTCCCAGCTCCAAGGGGAGACCTTTCCTTCTGTGTTTGCTCTGGGGGAGGGGCCTGCTTCCTTTCAATATACATGGGCCTGGCCTCACTTAGATATTGTGCTAGGGTAGACTAGAGAAACAAATTCATAGACAATCATGTGTGTATATGAAAGAGGTGTATATACAAAAGCAACTGAATAGTGAGAAAATATCTCAGCTCAGTCCAGATCAAGTCCATAAGTCCGATACCAATCTATAAAGGCCTCTTCAGACTCACAAAACACATGCAATGACTCCAAATGCAGGAAGATCACAGGCAAGTGGGTGGGAAGTCTTGTGGATCCAGGGGTGGTGTAAGCATCTCAGCGCTGGCAGGGGTCTCCACATGGTTCCTTCAGCTCCCAGGTCATGGGCTCGGTCAGCGTAGTGCCATATGCCTCGTCAGTAGAGCATCTCTCGAGGAATGAGCAGAGTGTGTTTCCCGCCTCTAAGGAGGAAAATACAGGAGTTCCCAGAATCCTCAAGAGGCCTCATTGGTTATATCCTGATTGACAGCCTAGGTTCCACCCCTATACTCTTAATCCTCAAATTACCACCAGATATGTGGCTACCACAGATACCACTGCCAAGTGCTTCAGCATCAACCTTCCTGGGGCTACAAGGTTCCCAGCACAGTCACCCTGGATCCAGAGGATGGTAGTCTCTGACCTCTACTCGCTTTTACATCTCAACAGATACTGACATTCTCGAGCTACAACCAAATTCCTGCCGCATGAACATCACTGCCACAAATCCTGCCGTCACAGAGGTGGGGGTAAGCACATTAGGTCACCAAATGAAGGATAATTACACAAGACTGAGAATCGTGGCCTAGCCAAGTCGATACATACAAGGGGTCTTCAAAACGTTCATGGGAAGAACCCATGATCATTTCATTCCATTTGCCCACACGCTTTTTGAAGCCTTCCGTGCTTTGCGGGGACAAAATGCAATTGCTAGCAGTGCTGTTACGGTTCACAATGCACTCAGTGTGGCTGTGGGCTCAGGTTTGGAAAACCAATGTCGTCCAGGCTCCAACTACGGGCAGAGCTGCTTCCTCCCCACCCCCGCCCAGCTCCAGCCCAGTGCCAGCCAGCCCTGCCTGCCCATGGCTGCGAAAACACGTGTTCTAACTCGAAGCCCAGGATTTCCCATACTTGAGCATGGGGAGCTGTTAACAAGCGAACACTTGCCCAGAAATCAAGTCAAAAACAGATGAGTCAGAACTAGATTGAGAAAACCTTAATGCTTCTGGCCACGTTCCTTGTACTTTGCAGGAAAAGCTTGGGCCGGGAAGACGGCCAGGGACTGCTCCAAGGTCCCCCGGGTACCCCATCACCTGTGCCGAGAGAATATCACCTCTGGAGTTCCAGCCGGGACTTCACCTCCATTCTTTGACCTGAAGAGAAAAACCCTCCCAAGTCAGAGGATCCATCAGGTATTGCGTCAGGCTTGAGTCTGGAGGGAACTGCTACTCACCCACCTGCTCCCTCATAACTTAAAACTGGTCAAGTTTGAGACCCCTGGCAGAGAAAGGGACACTCAGAAGCCCCACTCCAGACCAGGCAGCTCTTGGTCTGTTTCATCGCCACATCTTGGTCCAAACCAGGGGTCCTCAAATTTGTAAACAGGAGGCCAGTCCACTCTATGCACACTGTACCTATCTTATTTTGAAGTAAAAAAACAAATGGGGCAAAAACACCCGGCGTGCGGGAAAAATGTCCTCGGCAGGCCACATGTGGCCTGTGGGCCTTAGTTTGAGGATGCCTGGTCCAAACGGATTTCCAGTTGGCAGGATCAACTCCCCAACCAAAGTACTGCCATCAAGTCAACTCCAACTCCTAGCGACCCTGCAGGACAGGTAGAACTGCCCCTGTGGGTCTCTGACTCTGTGACTCTTTATGGGAGTAGAAAGCCTCATCTGTCTTCTGAGGAGCAGCTGGTGTCTCTGAAGTACTGACCTTGTAGTTAGCAGTCCAGCAGTTCTCTAAACTCTGAAGAGAGTGGGTTTGGCTGAATATCTGTGCTGTTTAGATAGTTGCAAAGGACAGAAATCCCAGGGCCCTGCCCCGAACAAAGCCTTTCTCTGCACCCTAGACTTTCTTAAAGAGGCTGGGTCTTCTGCGATGGGTGCTCCTGGCAGATGACTCAAGCTGCCTTCACTTGCCTCCTCCCTCCTCTTCACCCCATGGGCTTCCTTCTTAGGAAGCCTCTCCCCAAGGGTGACACAATGGCCGCTCTTACCCCTCTAGCTGTGAGGACAGAACTTCGCCCACCCAACAGTTCAAGCGTAGGCCATCCCGGGCTGCTGGCCCACCCCTAAGCCAGTGGCAGAGAGTGAGGGGAGCATATGCAGATGAGCAAGGCCTGGCCCCCCACCCAGCAGCTCCTGGCACCGGCAGGGACCCCGGGACCTCAGCAGGGTCAGCATGGCAGCCCCACCTGGGCGCCGTGACTTAAGATCAAGGTGCAGTGACTCAATCTAGCAGGAGTGGGTTAAGGACAGGCAGAAACCATGGGAACCCCCACATCTTCTCAATCGCTTTGCAGAAAACCCTTTTAAAGCTTTTGCATTGTGTCAGCAGTCATTTTAATATTGCTAGTGTGACATTGAAAGTGCCGGTTGTGCTTAAACCCTCACCTGCTTACCAAATGGTCAGTGGTTCTAAGCCACGGCCACTCCGAAAGAGATGCGGCAGTCTGTTACCATAAAGCATTTGTGTGTGTGAGAGAGAGAGAGAGAGAGAGAGAGAGAGAGAGAGAGAGAGAGAGAGAGAGAGAGAGAGAGAGAGAGAGAGAGAGAGAGAGAGAGAGATTGGGTGAAAATGTACAAATTGGTTTTCCATTGAGGAATTCATTCACATTTTGTTTCATGACACTGATTGCGATCCCCATGGTGTAACCGCACTCTTCCCACGGCCTCCGGCTTCACTTTGTCCTTCTGTCCCATCCATTCGCTGCTTTCTAAGGAACTCTGTGGCATGCCAGATTACAGTCGGGGCAGTTCAAACCGACCAGCGACTCCCAGGGAGCAAGGTCAGGCTGTTTTCTGTTCCATTAAAGGTTTATAGCCCTGGAATCCCACAGGGGCAGCTCTACTCTGTCCTGAGATGTGGGGTCAGAAGGGACTCGGTGTTAGTGACTTTGGCTTTGCTTTCCCCCAAAATGTCATTGCTAACTGTACAAGTCTATCTATTGTTTGGCTGAAAGCTGAGCCATGGGAGTAAGTCCCGTTCCAAGGTTGGAGGGTGATCAGGGATATAGTTTTAGGGGTTCCACCAGCCTTCATCAGACTAGGAAGCCAGATATTATTTTGTTTTGTGCCACATCTTTCTCTCACTCTATCTATCCAGGATCGTCTATTGTGATTTCTTTCAGAGCAGTTCACCGTTGGGAGCCATCTAGTTCTTCTATTTGCGGGGTCATGGAGGCTGTGGTCACATGACCCATTAGTTCTTGGAACTGTTTCCATGTACCTTTATTTTATTCACTTTGTTTTGCTTTTGACAGGGAGAGACCACTAATTGCACCTTAGATGATGTGATAGTTAGGTTTATTGTGCCAACTTGGCTTCCACTGGAACATGTGGGAGAAGTTTAATCAGGTTGCAGCTTGATTGGAGAGCAACAAAATAAATGACTTTCCAAGGCCGGCCCCCTCCCCTCTTTCTTCCTGGCGATTGCACCAGTGCTCTGCTGCTTGAGCTAGTCCATTGCCTCAACTCTGTGCTGTGCTGCTGTGGGGAGAGCCAACCTGTGGATCTTGTTGCCTTGCCTTGCACACGTCGCTGGAGCGAAAGCTTGAAGTTCCACGGAGACCTGCTTAGCCCGGCTTGGCTACACTCCCACACGACCAGCCTCTGCTCCACCTCAACTTCCCAACTTCCTGCTGTTGCTGCCCCACCTGCTTGTTTTGCCTGAGGGCAGACTCTGGACTGCTGCCTTGACCTTGGAGCAGCACCCCTAGGAATTGAAGGGCCTTCAGTATATTAACTGTTCCATGAGCGTGAGTTGAACTGATCCCTTTGTACTGCCGTGTGCACTGATTAACTGTTATATTTCTTCTTTCTGTATAAAACTATCTATCATCAATCTAATCATAAGTGTCCTGGGTTTGTTTCTTCAGAGGACCCTAGCTAACATAGATGACTGCTCACAAAGGTATAAGACCCTTGTCACTACTCACTGAATTAGGCTGTAGAACAGTGTCTCTGTGGACTGGGTTACACCAGTGGGCCTGGGTGGCTCCTGAGCCTGAACCGACAATCACTCCAAGTGTTTATTTATGGTTGTTTTCGTACCTTTGCCCCCAGGATGCGCTACTACATACGTGGTGGATGTAGTTGAAGCCCACAAGAGTCCATCCGTATGCAGACATATCCTCTCTCAAGCCCATTCTTTCCCACACCTGCTCCTCTTACATATCCATCTACAGATCCACTTGTAGGTTATTGTTAGTGCTGTCCCTGTAGGGTTGTGTAACAGAATTTACCTGTTGCAGGTTCAAACTATAATGTCTGAAAATGTAGAAGTCTTTATGAGGTTAACCAGACTGCAAGAATCTAAAATCGGGATGGAGTGGAGACCCAAAGCCTGTCTGTAAACAATTAGACATCCCCTCACAGAATGGTCACTCGGAAAGGATGATCCAGCTAGGGTGCAGTGTAGCACCAACAAAACACACATTTCTCTAGTTCTTTAATGCTTCTCCCCCCTTATCCCCCACTACTATCATGACTCCAGTCTTACCTCACAAATCCTGGACCAGAATATGTACTTTGGTACAGATAAGAGCCTTCGACATACTGAAGCTAGGACAGGTAAACCCCTCAGAAACAGTCATGGGAATAGCGGCATCATGAGGGGAGGGGAGAAAGGGGGAGTGATAGCAATGATGGATGTATAACACCGCCCCCCTCACGGGGAGGAACAACAGAAATGCGGGGGAGGAGATACAGCAGATGGTGTAAGATATGTGTTTATAATATATAATTGATCAAGGGTCACAAGGGTGGGAGGGGCGGGAGGGGAAAAATGGGAGCT
The DNA here is from genome assembly GCF_050624435.1 of Tenrec ecaudatus. Lineage (NCBI taxonomy): Eukaryota > Metazoa > Chordata > Mammalia > Afrosoricida > Tenrecidae > Tenrec > Tenrec ecaudatus. Next base: position 138,100,267 of record NC_134533.1, read on the forward strand.
GATAATAAGGGCTCAAGTAGATAGAAATATAATCTTTTGAAAATGATGATGACAATATATGTACATTTGCTCATTATAATTGATTTATGGACTGTTATATCTGTAAGAGCCCCCAATAAAATGACTAAAAATAATTAAAAATTGTAAAAGAATCTAAAAGTGATTCTTTAGGTTGCCATCCAATGTGGAGATAAGAGGCAGTTTATGAAGGCAAAACCCACTTATCAGGAGCTTTCCTAGAGAGCGAGCAGGTAACATTCTTTAGCTCAAAGCAGGGTGCCTCTGTTACAAAGACCACAGTAACATTAATGATCACATCCTGATCCAACATCAAAAGGAACAATATTAAAGAATAACTAAATTAATCACAACATTCAGATTACAACATCAAAGAGGAACTACTGAAGAACAATGAGCTTGATTACAATGTCCTGGTCTTGGGGACATAAGAGTCCCTTCTTTTTTTTTAAAATTGCAATGTTTACTTTATATAGTTTAAAAAATCACTTTATGGAGGGCTTGTACAACTCTTATCACAATCCATACATCCATCCATTGTGTGTCAGTACATTTTTTAAAACATTTTATTAGGGGCTCATACAACTCTTATCAAAATTCATACATACATCAATTGTAATAAAGCACATCTGTACATTCTTTGCCCTCATCATTTTCAAAGCATTTGCTCTCCACTTAAGCCCTTTGCATCAAGTCCTTTTTTTCCCCATCCCCCCAAGAGTACCTTCTAAAACCAATCACCAGAGGGCCTTTCTGAGACTGGAGGGGGAAGGGCGTCACTCAGGTCAGTTGCCTCCTGCTTCCTGCTGCTTTCAGCTCCTGGACTGCTCCAAGGATTGTCATTTGCTTTGATCTTTTTGGACTGACCTCCCCCTTATTTTTTTAAAATCATTTTATTGGGGGCTCGTACAACTCTTATCATAATCCATACCTCCACCCATTGTGTCAAGCACATCTGTACATTTGTTACCATCATCATTCTTAAAACATTTTCTTTCTACTTGAGCCCTTGGTATCAGCTCATTTCCCCCTCTCCTTCACCTTTGGTAATTTATAAATTATTTTTTTTTCATGTTTTACACTGACTAATGTCTCCCTTCACCCACTTTTCTGTTGTCTGTCCCCCAGGGAGGGGGTTACATGTAGATCCTTGTGATCAGTGTCCCCTTTCTGTCCCACCTTCTCCTTACTCTCCTGGTAGTGCTCCTCTCATAATTGGTCCTGGGGGGACCTCCCCTTATTGGATCTTGCCTTTCCCGTCACCGATATTAAGTTAATCCTTGACCATCCTTCCCTTCGCTGTCCCCCACCCCCGGCCAGTAATGAGCAAAGAATGCTTCTTTCTGTGTAGCAGCATTTCTTCGACTTTGCATGAAGGAGGTCTCATACGACATTTGTGTCAGCATGGTGCCTTCTAGGTGGATCTGGGCATATGGTCCCCCACAATTCATCGTGGTCCTTTGACTACATCGTAGTCCACTGCATGTATGTCCCCAAGCTTGTTAACCATTATCGGCTGATGGGCATTTGAATTGTTTCCCTCATTGTGTTGTTTTGAGTAGTTGTGTGAATATACCAGTAGTCCTGGTGGTGCAGTGGGCTACAAAGTGAGTTGCTAATCACATGATCGGCAGTTTGAATCCACCAGCTGTTCTGCAGAAGAAAGATGAGGCTTTCGGCTCCCATAAAAATTTACATCCTCCTCCTCCCCTCCACCCCCCTACCATGATCCTAATTCTACCTTGCAAGTCTGGATAGAGCAGAGGTTGTACACTGGTGCATATGGGAGCTGGAGGCACAGGGAATCCAGGGTGTATGATACCTTCAGAACCAGGGGGTGAGGGGCGATACTGGGAGAGTAGAGGGTGAGTGGGTTGGAAAGGGGGAACCGATTACAAGGATCTACATGTGACCTCCTCCCTGGGGGTCGGACAACAGAAAAGGGGATGAAGGGAGATGCCAGATATGGCAAGATATGACAAAATAATAATTTATAAATTATCAAGGGCTCATGAGGGAGGGGGGAGCGGGGAGGGAGGGGAAAAAAGTGGACCTGATGCAAAAGGCTTAAGTGGAGAGCAAATGCTTCGAAAATGATTAGGGCAGAGAATGTACAGATGTGCTTTATATAATTGATGTATGTATATGTATAGATCGTGATGAGTTGTATGAGCCCCTAATGAAATGTTTTTTTAAAAAATTTACATCCTAGCATCTATGGGAATTTTAAAGACTATTCTTTGCTGTAAAAAGGAACTGTTAATAAGAGTTGGAAACTCTGCACCTGTGTATACATTATTTTTACAGCAATAAAGCAGCATGGGCTGGGAATGCAAAAAAAAAATTTACATCCTCAGAAACCCAAAGGGGCAGTTCTACCTTATCTTAAGGGTGGCTTTGCGACAGAACTGAGCCAATAACGATGGATTGTAATAGCTATGGGGTGTGTATTGTGGCAGTTCCATAACCTTCTGTCAATTTGAGTGAAGGGGTGGGGCCTGTCAATCAGGTCATAGCCAGTGGTGCCTGTGTGGGCCTGGCTTTCTCCAAAGGATCCTGAGAATTCCTGTCTTCCTTCCTGGAGGAGGGGCACACACTCTCTCTGTGAGACATTCCTGTTGAAAATCCACATGCAGTGACGCTGATGGAGCCCGAGCCCTGCAGCTGGAGGAGCTACGTGCAGACCCACGCCAGCGCTGAGAGGCTTCCACCGCCACTGGAGCCACAAGACTTTCCACCCACTGGCCTGATCTTCCTGCATTCAGCATCATTGCATGTGTTTCATGAGTCTGAAGAGGAACTTATATGACTGGTATCGGGCACCTGGGCTAATATAGGACTGGTGGACTTGATCTAGACTGGGCTGGGCTGTTTTCTTGCTATGCAACGACTCTTGGACATAAAGCTCTCATAGTGTCACTGAATTTGCTTTTCTAGTCAATCCAGACGGACACATGTATACATCTGTTTGTGTTTTGGTGTTTTTTCTCCAGGACCTGGACCTAGTGATGGGTTTGCTGTATTTCTAGTTCCAACTTTTTAGGGATGCGCCAAACTGTCCCATAGCGGCTGCACCGAATCCAGTCCTACCAGCAATGTGTGAGGGCTGCAGTCTCTCCCTACTCTTAGCAGCACTGGTGTTTTTCTCTTTTAACTTTACTGTTAATTCTTGGCCGAGATGATTCTGTACAGATTTATAGCTTAGAAAAACCTATAGGACAGTCCTATGCTGTCCTGTTGGGCCACTATCAGCCCGTATGAACTCGAGCTCCAGTTGTCAAACTTAGCCCAGCCTTAGTACCTTCCATGGGTCATCCCCCACCACAAAAACCAAGCAACAGGCAATCACCAGAGAAGCCTTGCTGAAGTTGCTTGACTAGGCCCCCGCAGGGGATGGGAAGGATCTTGTTTTGCTATCCTGGCTGCACCTCAGCCTCCTAGCACAGGGCTTGGCACCCAGCAAACTGTTTTAGGCCTTCATTCTCACACAGCAACTGGCCACTTCGCACAGACTTTGCTCAGTGAGGAGGTCTCTCCAGTCCAGGCCCCAGCTGCCCACAGCCCCCATCAGCTTGCCTTCCTTTCACTGGGAGAAGGGGCGGGGCATTGATAAGGACCCTAGAGTAGGAAGCTGGGTTAGGGTTTGCTGGCCCATCCTCTGCAGACCTCCGGAAGGGCAAGCGCTACACCCATCCCTGGGGTCTATCTGCTGTGCCACAGGCAGGGGCCACACCGGTGCGCTGGTCTCAAAAAGGCAGGTCTTACCACACAGGGCACTTCCCCTCTGCCTTCAGGAAGGGTATTTCCTTATGTTTGTCTGCTCTCAAGTGCCCTCTCCACTCTCCTTCACCCCGACTCCGAATTGCTGAGTCACTGACTCATCACCATGGTACGTGTAGTAACTTTGGCCTTAAGGGTGGTCCTCTGAGCAGCTGCGCCACTGGGCGCTTGCTCCAAACCTACTAGACTCACAGTGACCCTCTACAGGGTTTCCCTGACTGCTGCGAATCTTCCCGGGAGCAGACACCCGTTTCTCCCAGGGAGCAGCTGAGGAGTCTGAACCACTGACTGGTGGTTAGTGGTACAACACTTACTGGAGAGAGCCACCAGGGCTCCATTCGAAGGACGCTGCAGCTCAGGGCCCACCCAGCCATAACTGAGTCACAATACGTATTTTAAGCAGGATCCCTTGTAGAGTCCTTTGAGTGTGGACAGTGACTAAATGTCCTACTTGTGGTGGTAATGAGTGACCACATACTTGGCGGCTTCAGACAAACACCATGCATGACTACCACTAGGATGCGGTAGAGGTCTGGGCACTGTGGAGCCCAAATGGGTCCTCTGCTCAGAACCAAACTGGGCTGAGGCCAGGGTGTAAGTTCAGCTTTCCAAGCTCACTGGCTGTTGGCAGGAGTTTCCTCAGACATTCCACATGGCCCTTTCAAGACAGCAAGGGCTTATTGAATGAATTATTCAGACAACTCTGAACCCTACTTCTGTTGAGGGCCCACCCACAGAGCTGAGTAATCTCCCAATTTAAAGGCTGATTATCTCGTTGCCATTGAGTTGATTCTAACTCTATAGGGCAGAGTAGAACTGGTTGCTGAGACTAAATCTTTGAGTCGAAAGCCTTCTCCCTTGGAATGGCTGGTGGTTTTGAACTGCTGTCTTGCCACCATGGCTAATTTCAGCTGCAAAATCTTTTATGCTATGCACACAGGCATGGTATCCTAGGCCACAGGCCGTTGGGGGACAAGATTGCCTCTGAGTTCATCACAATTGGTCAAAATTTGGATTTATTTATTACCTCAGACAGGTGCTTAGAAATGCTCTGGCTTCTTGGTCACCACCCACTTCACCAAGGACCCCTGGTGACATAGTTCTTGAGTTGGGCTGCTAACCAAAAGGTCAGCAGTTAGAAACCACCAGTTGCTCTTTGGGAGAAAGAGCAGGCTTTCTACTCCTGCGGAGTGACAGTCTGGTAAACCCACAGGGGCAGGTCTACTCTGTCCTATAAGGTCCCTGAGTTGTGATTGGCTCGATGGCAGTTGAGAGATTCACCTCCCCTTCTAGCATTTCCTTCTTGGATCCCCCTTCCTTCTGGTCTTTCCTACGGTCTCTTGTCATCTTTGCCACTGTCCACAATCCTAATACCCCATGAGTACGCTCATCTGTGGGTACCTTGTGCTGTCTCTGTGCTGTGGGGAGAGGTCAAACGCTTACAGACATCCTCCCCAGGGCAGTTAGTCAACCAGACTATATGGCAGGCCTCACTCCCTGCTACTGGGGACAATAGTTTATTCCTCCTCGAGGCCTGAGACCAAGTGTTCATACCCTACTGATAATGGTTCCTATGGAGATCTAGGGAATAGGTCAAAGTTATGTCGCCATCCTGAACCTAGGATCTGCTCATCTTGTCACATGTATAACCCCAATCCCTCCCCTTCCTATTGCGTGTATGTCCCTAGACCACTCCTTCCCATTACTGTATTGACTCTAGTACAGCCCCTTCCTGTGACGTATGTCCTCACCTGTAATTAGGAGGCTTGCTCGTCCCCAGAGAATATAAAAGGGGCCAGGGCTACCATTAAACTAACTCTCTCCCTCCACGTGGACCATCAGCGGGGCAGAGGTGAGCATGCTACCATGAATTGTGTCTGACTCCCATTTATTTCAATATTTCTATCTCTCATGCTCTCTATGACTTTACTATGATCTTTACTTATTATCGCTGTACAATTGCGCCTACCGGACCCGTAATGATGTGTTAGGGGCTGGCTTCCCCTGACACTGCCCTGGCCATTTGCCCTCAGTCCCCATGGGAGCTACCTAAACTTGTTTCTAAGGTGGTGTGTTCATTATGCTGCAGCTAACAAAAGGGGGGCACCAGGGTTAATAAAGCAAACCTTGTCTGGACTCATTGTCCTCATCTACCTCCTAACACAAGGATGAGAAATACTGTGGTCTAAGAGGGCATGTCATGGGCTGTGAGGACATGCCTTCAGTTGACCTTCACCCTATCTGCTTTGGCTCATGTGAAGTCCATCTAAACTCACTGCCATTGAGTGGATCCTGACTCATACTGACCCTATTAGCTAGGGTAGAACTGTTTTCTATGGGGTTGAGGCTGTAAATCTTCACGGGAGCAGAAAACCTCCTCTCTTCAGCGGAGTGACTGGTGACCTCAGGACTAGCAACCCAATTTGTAATCTAGTAAAACATCAGGGCTGCTTAGTACTAGTCACTGATGAATTAACTAAATTTGTAGTTTCGTTTCTTTTAAAATGTATTGGAGTATGGCTTAGTTTAGTTGAAAATCCTTAAAAAATAGCCGTTAAAAAGCTTAAACAAGAATTGGATATAGCACCTGAGTTAATTTATTGTGCCAACCTGGCAGATAAACACGTGGGGTTAATTGAAGGGCAGAGGGATAAATGGCTCCATGAGCCTCCCCTTTTGAGTTCTCAGTTCTCTTGCTTTGTGATGGTCTGAGCAGGATGCAGCAGCCTTAGCCAGTTCCCTGATTTAGCTGCAAGGCTCACTTCCTGCAAGACATCCCTGAGGAGAAGCCACATTGACCTATCCCGATGCAGCCCTGGGTGCTGGAGCAGCCGTGTGGAGAACCCTGCCAGCGCTGAGATGATTACCCTTTCATTGACTCGGATTTCCTCCTGCAGTCGGCATCATTGTATGTTTTGTGAGATGGAGGAGGACTTTGTGGATTGGTGTTTGACATATGGGCTAATGTTGGATTTGTGGGCGAGTAGAAAGTTTTATCTTTGTCCTGTGGAACAACTTGGTGGATTCTTACAGCTGATTTTGCCAGCAGACACCCTGGAAGACTGAACTGCCCCCCTCTGGGCTTCTGAGGTGGCAAATCTTTACAAGAGCAGAAAACCTCCTTCCCCCATCTCAAAAACCCATTTCTGTGAAAACACTCCACGCGAAAGGTCTGGAGGATGATGGGAAGGAGCTGGGTGTGCACAGCTTAGTCTGGTTGTTCTACATTTCAGATACCCCTCACAATAGGAGCCAAGTGCCTGGAACTAGGGTAAACCCACAGGCCCCAGGTCCCTCGCATACTCTACAGACATGCAGCTGAGATGCCATCTCACACCTTCTAGCAGCTTGTGCTGTTAATCCAGAGGCCAAGCTAAACCACAAGGCAGAACTTCAAGGTCATGGAAAACCAGAATGAAACTACTGGAATTTCCCCACAAACTTCTGAAGCCTTCTGGTGTAACCAACAATCAGACTCACAAATCTTTTAATTCAGCGACTAGAGATTAAACTTGCCAACTAAACTATTTCAAATTGCGACTTCCTTAGGTTTCCCAAGTGGTTTCTGTGAATGTTGATTCAGTAGCTGCTACCCTACCCAGGATGATGTTGTGGCTCCATGCCAACGGCCAGGTTTGCCATCGGAAACCACCAGGCGCTCCCTGGTAGAAAGACCAGATTTTGGCTCAGTAAGGAGTTAACAGTCAGGAACCCAGAGGCCGTTTCAGCCCCTCTGATGGCTGAGCTGAATTGCCTCGATGGCAGTTTGGAGTGCAAGAGTACCCTGGCCACTGCCACCAAGCAGGCTGATGCGGGGCTTCTGAGGCTGTTAAGTCTTCACGGAACAGGAAGTTTCATCTTTCTACTGATGGTAGATTGTGGGAAACAATCTTAAGAGTCCAGCTGTGTCTGTGCACAGACAAGCTGAGTTTCATTCCGTTCAAAGTGTGTCTTTTCAAAATGTCAAGTTTTCTGTAGAAAATACTTGGTCATACTCTCCTCCTTGTAGACTTCCATGAATGTGATGCATCAGGAAAGGGTAGCTTGCCGTTCACAAAACCTACGTACACCCAAGTCGTGGGTTGCTATTCTGTTGCACCCCTTAATGTTTTGCCTCGGTGTGGCGGGATCCAATCAGGTGCAATTCCCACACTTTTATAGGGCTATGGGTCAGGAAGGGGCATTGGCTCAGTGGGGCCAACCATGTGGGCCTCTGTCGACTGGCTGCTCTAATTGGGAACATCATCCTCAAGGCCTGGTGGGTCAGGATGTGCTCCACTCTCTCCTCCTCCCCATTCAACTGCTCCCGTGTGCTCCAATCAGATATGTCCCTCTCCCGGAGCTGTAGATTCAGTGTCATCCATCCTTTGAAATAAATTCTTCTGAGAGGAAGGGCAGGTGTCCACTTAATATTTGGGGTTGTGGCTGGCATGTTGCATTCACATCTTAAGCACTGGGTTGAAGTCTGGTCCCTCTTTCCCTGTGGAGATATAAACAATACCCTCCCCTTTGGTGGGTTAGTGCCCTGTGCCCCCGGTACTTTCTTTTATTATTATGATTTTCCTTTCCCCACCTCTTTTGTTGTCTGCCATGTATACCCCTGTATTTGGTCTGGTCCCTGTCATATTACCTGGTCCTCACCCCAGGAATGTTTGTATACCATACCTTTTTTCCCTAGGCTGCTTTTGAATTTTTCTTTTTTTTTAAACTTACCTCAGCAGCCTTTGAATTCTTTCCATCTTTAAGTCAATGCTATCTTGAGGTTTGTTTTCTCTTTTTTGCCCTCTGGGTGAGGTTGTTGTATGTGGCAGTCTCTTATTTATGCTTGGTGAGTGTTGTTCTGCCCATCCTGGGTCAGCAAGGATCTTTTGTAGGACTGGCTTTCTTCTAACATATTGAGTTTTTCCTTGTCTGGAAAGACTCTTACTTCTCCATCTATCTTGATCGAAAATTTGGCTGGGTAGAATATTCTTGGGTTTGCATTGTTTTCCTTCAATTTTTTGAATATGTTACTCCACTCTCTCCTCTTCTTTGTAGTTTCTGCTGATAGGTCTGAGTATATTCATATTTGGGAACCTTTATATGTGATTGCTTGTTTTTCCCTAGCGGCTCTCATGATTTTCTCCTTTTTCTCAAAGTTCTTTACTTTAACTATTATGTGCCTTGGTGACTTCTTGGGATCCACTCTAGCTGGTGTTCTTTCAGCCTCCTGAAATGGTTACCTGGTTTTCATTCATTAAGCTGGGGAAGTTTTCCTCCAAGAATTCTCTCACTATTGTTGCAGATGACTTCTTTGTTGTGTCTTCCTCCGGTAAGCCAATAATTCTAATGTTCCGCTTCACAGCATCAGACATAGCTCTTAAGTTTTCTTCAGCTTCTCTGATGATTTTATTAGATTTTTGTTCGCGTTTGTTCAAGTCGGCTTGGCTGTCCTCCAAATTAAAAAGCAAGCCTGCTGAGCCTGTGGGGGGTGGGGGTGGAATATAGTGAAGAGATGGAAACAAATGCAACAATGTAGCTGAGTCGAGATCCCCACCAGTAGAGCTGCAAGAGTTTAGTCCCTGGTCTGAGGCGGCAGCAGCAAGCTGTGGCTGTTGAGAAAAAGCTCCTGAGCAGCACCCCAAGACGGAGGGGGTGGACAGAGAAGAGATGGAAACAAGAGCAACAATGTACCTGAACCCTGATCCCTGCCCATGGAGCTGCAAGGGTCCAGGCCCTGGCCTGAGGTGGGTGGTGGCAACCTGTGGCTGTGTTGAGACCAAGCTGCCCTACAGGCTCCAAATGGTCCGGCTCCAGCAGAGACAGTGGTGGGGCCAAGGTCAAGCCCCAGCTGGCCTCCACAGAGGTAAGCCAAAAGCCTGGAGTCCCTCAAAACCCCGTGGGTCTGCACCTTCTTATCTTTATGATGCTCCTCCTGCCTTCCAGCCGTGTTGAACTTCCCTCTAAGCAACTCTCCTGAGCTGAATTCTGTGGAGTCCCTCTGATATGCTCCGTTACCATCCGTAAGTGGATATTGTGTATCCTTATTACCCAGAGTGGGAGTGGCATGGACACATGTGTACACACACACACCTCTTTCTACAACCCAGCACTAAGAGGTTTAACTGTCCACCTTACATGTAACAGATTGGACCACTGTCTGTCTGGTCCTGCACCATCTTCACAAGCATTGGGAGACTTTGTTAGCAATTGCAGGGATCATGCCTATCAGTCGCAACCTTGTGAATATCACCACTTCCTCCTGAGAGGCAGACACACAGCTCCACGTGGGCTGGCAGAGCTCAACTGGCCGATCCCAGCTGGTCACTCACACTTTCTTGTTGCTGAATGCCAGAAGTTGGGCCCAATGTACCCACTCCCCTAAACACACAAGACAGTATCTGCTGCTGCCACCTCTCAAAAACCTACAAAAAGACATCTTTAAGAAAACAGATCAATCCCTTACAGAAGGGTCACAAGGAAGAAACGAGCCAGGAAGGGTGCAGTGTAACACCGATGAAGCACACAACTTTCCTCTAGTTCTTTAATGCCCCCCCCATTACTATCATGTCCCCAATTCCACCTTACAAATCCAGTTGGACCACAGCACGCACACAGGTACACATTAAGAGCTCGCATAACAGGGAATGCAGATAAACCCCTCAGGTCCTATAGGGGAAGGTGGGGGAGAAAAGGGGAACCAATCACAATGATCTACATATAACTCCCTCCAAGGTCTGTGTTAAGACATGAAAAAAAATAGGGTCCATGAGGAAGGAAGGGTGGGGAAATGAACTGATACTATGGGCTCAAGTAGAAAAAAAATGTTTTGAAAATGATGATTGCAAAAGAAATAAAATAATAATTTTTTTTAAAGAAAATAATGAAAAAACAGAAAGAAAATGATGATGACAACAGATGTACCAATGTACACGACACGATGGATTTGTGTATGAACTGTGGTAAGAGCTGTTTGAGTACCCCAATAACATGATTAAAAAGCCAAAACAGATCCTTTGTTCACACCTTTCGCTGAAGGAGTGGAGACAGTTAGTTTGACACGCACCCAAGATATACCTGAGACTGACTAAACAATAATCATCCAATTTAAAGACAACGGAGATAGGTTTGGGGATTAATGACATTCATTAGTCTCAGTATGAGAAGGTGGGTTCTATGAAGAGTGTAAAATCAAAAACTAGAGGAAGCCTGACAACGAACAACATGCAGATGACACAATCTCGCTTGCTGAATTAGGAAGATTTGGAGCACTTGCTGGTGCAGATCAAGGACTACCATCTTCAATTTGGGTTACAATTAAATGTAAAGATATCAAAAACCCTCACAACTGGACCCACAGTTAACATGATAAAGTTGTCACGGATTTCGTTTTGATCATGGAAGTAGCAGTCAAGAAATCAAACAACACATTACACTGCGTAAATCTGCGGCACAAGACCTCTTGGAAATGTTGGAATGCAAGGCGGTTCCTAAGGTGCCCCTGACACAAGCTGTAATATTTTCAATCACCTCAAGTGCATGTGAAAGTTAGCCACTGAGTAAGGAAGATCAAAGAAGAATGGCTGCTTTGAAGTATGGTGCTGGCACAGAATATTAAGTACCATGGATTTCCAAAAGAATCAACAAATTTGTCTTGGAAGTAGAGTTAGGATGTTCCTTACAGGCACCGATGGCAAGATTGTGTGTCATGTACTTTGAACATGTTGTCAGAAGAGACCTGCCTTGGAAAAGGCCATCATGCTTGCAAGGTAAAGTGCTAGGGAGCAGGAAAAAAGAGGAAGGCCTTCGACAAGATGGACTGAGAGTGGCTTCAATCATGGCTCAAACCTAACCACACTGTAAGGACAGTGCTGGACCACCTAGTTTTGTTCTTTCTCTGTAGAACGGGAGGCCACTTACCAGCACTTTAACCAGGAATCAATCGCTAAAATGAAACTCTAGCAGTTGGTATGAAGCTTTGAATAAATTCCAAGTTTTTATATTTAACAATTCACATTTTTATTAGAGTCCACAGACTGCTAAATAAAAACAGTAAGGTATTTCACAATCATACAACTTAAAATTTATGAACTAAATCTCATAAAAAAATTAGGTGCATTTCTATATTGGCTAAACTAAAAATACTAGGTTTCATAAACAATCCTGAAATACTCTGAAAGATATTTAGCTCTAACACTAAAAATAATTAATCAGTATTCTTTTTTACATGTTTTACATTAAAAGGTTTGTGTTCTTAGTCAAAAAGATCCACAGATGATTTAAGCATGTCTAAAAAATAATTTTACAAAAATCCAAGGTAACACTTTTCAAATCCACTTTTATTATCTTTTTTCCTCCTCACACACACAGCGTCAGGGGTCTCCACACACCCACATTTACGGCAGCGATAAAGTAACTTGATGTTGGTCAGGTACCATTTATTCTTCCATCATTGCATCCCTAAAATTAATTGTGTTCGCATCAAAATGACAATGAACCAGTGTTAAATCCATACAATATTTACACAGCACAGCACATTAAGCTTTAGAACTTGGCAAGTAAACCACATAAAAATAGGGTAAGACCCCCACCCATTACACATGATCTCCACCAGGCATTTACCAGCCCCTCACATGGCATCTGTACACTGGTCCAAAGGGCAGCAGAGGCAACAGGCAGTAACTTCGGAGGACATGGAACCTAAGGTCTAGAAGCACAGAATGGTGTTACCCAGTGTCACGTACCACCCACCTTTCTCCAAGGTGCTCTCGTTCTAGAATGGTAGGTCCAGCTGATACAAGATGAAGACAGACACACATTTACTCCGTAGAACACCCTACTCATACTATGCATCCACTGTGATCTTGAACGAAATTCGTCCCAAAAACTTGTCACGATCATCCTCGTTTTTTAGGTTGGATGATCCATCAATCTTGCAGTCGATTGTCGCTTCTTTCTTGATACCATTAAGAGGAGCAAAGAATGCTTGGACAGCAACTATTGGCTGTCGATAACCCACCTGGACAACAAGGGAAAGGACCCAGGTTAAAAATCCAGTGTTGATAACCTATCAAGAGTAGATCTATTCTGTAATCTGAAAAAGCAAAACTACCCCAGATATTCATTTCCTAATAGACCCATTATTTTCTATTCACTGTCTCATTTACTTTGTTTTAATTCATTTTTGTATTTCATTTTTAGATGACTGTACATATGACTATAAATCTTCCTGATTTAAATGTGCTACAGATTGTGATGTGGTTGCATTTTCCTTACAATTATATATTCTATAATTGTGTTCAGAATTTCTCCTTTGGAGAGTTGCTTAATAGTTGTGTGGAATGGTCTTTTGAAAACCCATCTTAGTGCACTGCTATCAGAAAGTGCTGTTTATGATCCCAAATGTCTTTTTCTTTTTTTAAATCTTATTGAGAGCTCATTCAACTCTTCACAATCCATACACACATCCATTGTATCAAGCACATTTGTAGCAATCATCTTTCTCAAAACATTTTCTTTCTACTTGAGCCCTTGGTATCACCCCCTCCCTTCTCACATCCCCTCCCTCATGAACCCTTGATAATTTATAAATTATTATTATTTGGTCATGTCTTACACTGTCCAACATCTCCCTTCACCCACTTTTTTGTTGTCTGTCTCCCAGCGAGAGGCTTAAATGTAGATTCTTGTACTCAGTTCCTGCTTTCTACCCCATCTTCCCCACTTCACCACTGGTCCTGAGGGGGTCAATCTGTCCAGGACTCCCTGTTTCTGGTTCCCATCTGTACCAGTGTACACCCAGATGTTTCCTTAGTGACCCCACACACTAACAAATTGCTGTGATTGCTCCATCTGTGTGTGCTGGGAATAAATATGCACTCTCCACTACAGGGAATGCTATCTGGTAACATTCACGAGATCTGAAAGAATGTGACTTATGTCTTCTAGACCTTACTTACAGTTGCTATGTAACCTGGCATATAAACAAGGGGCTTTAAAACATTTGTGGAAAAATGGAGTCAAAAACTAACAGATTTTTCCCCAGGGACTTTTTGAAGCCCCTTCATATAACCTTAATTGTTTTAGTCATTTATAACTCTTCACTAAAAGGAGCCAGGGCTGACTCCAGGGCTATGGCAGGGAGGGTACAAGATGAGCCTGAGGCACCTACTGGAGCCAAAGTAAGGGCTTAAAAGCATGATGGGAACATGACGAAAGAACAATGGGGCTAACTCGAAGGCCCACCACCAGGCAAGTCTGGGGCAATAGGAGCACTTAAATGATGAGTTAACTAAGTAACAGTTTAGCCTAACTACTCAATAGGGTCTGTCTTGAGCATTATGTTCTAGCTGGAATCAAATTGGCCACAGCAACTTGATAAGAACCTTAGGGGGGCAGTGAGCAAGTGTTATCGGGAACAACTCAGAAAAGGGTGCTTACAAAGGTTGCGCAACCTGAAGAATGTACTGTGTAGTCAGTTGCCACTCAACTATATGAAGGTCCTTCAAAAAGTCCACGGAAAAATGGAATTGAAAGACACCGAATTTTTTTAAAGGACTTTTTGAAGCTCCCTCATACATTTAAGAAATGGTTGAGCTGATTTATGCATTGCTCTCTATATTTGTAGCAACAACAACAAAGATAATTTAAACAAGAGCAAAAAGTTGGAATTGGCACAACCACCAACTGGTGTCTTTAGTTTCCTTTAATCTGAGACATGGGAGCCCTGCTGGCATAGCTGTTACACATTGGGCTGCTAACCACAGGTCACTAGTTTGAAATCACTCCATGATTTCTCTTGCCCTGTAAAAAGTTAGTCTCAAAAATCCACAGGGGCAGATCTACCTTGTCATATATAAGGGCAACCATGAGTCAGAAGTGACTCCACCCCATTTGAACAAAGTCTAGGGTCGGAATAATAGTTCTATACCAATGTTAATTTCCTTTTATAATTATTACAGCATGATAATATCTGCATTTGAACTGTCCAAGGTATAAGTACCATTTAAAAAATACTTACGTGCAATTTTTTCCCATAATATGGAAAATACTTTAAGTCTATAAGTCCAGTGGGAGGATAAGCTGCTATATTTTCCAATTGTTCACTCTAAGTTGAAAGCAAAAGAAAGTATTTTTAGGTTAGAAAAAGAAAAAAATTGTGTTCACATTAAAGCAGTATCAATTAGGAATACGATGAAGAAATATAATGCTGCTGCAATTATACCAATACATTGTTTGGTTTGTTTCTAGCAAGTGTATTTTTGAGAAGAGGCTTGCTCATCTTCGTTGGAAATAATATGTAATTCAAACCCTTGATAGAAACCACCCTGGACATAAGCAAATGTGGTGAAGAAAGCTAATGGTGCCCGGCTATCGAAAGATAATAGCGTCTTGGGTCCTAAAGGCTTCAAGATAAACAAATGGCCATCTATCTGGGAAGCAACAAAGTCCACATGGAAGAAGCACACCAACCTGTGTGATCATGAGGTGTTGATAAGATCAGGTATCAGAAGACACAAAACACAAAATTGTATGAGAATGAGGGGAGGGGAGGTAGTGTGGAGACCCAAAGCCCATTTGTAGACAATTGGACATCCCCTCACACAAGGATCATAGGAAGGGGGGGCAAGCCAACCAGGGTGCAGTATGTTACTGAGGAAACATACAACATTTCTCTTGTCCAGTGGTTCTCAATGTTCCTAATGCCATGACCCTTTAATACAGTTCATGTTGTGGTGACTCCCCCAAACCATAAAATTATTTTTGTTCTACTTCATAACTGTCATTTTGCTACTGTTATGAATCTGGCAACCCCTGTGAAAGGGTCGTTTGACCCCCAAGGGAGTCACGACCTTTAATACTTCTCCCCGCCCATTATCATGACCCTTTCAACCTTACAAATCCGGCTACACCAGTAGGTACACTGGTACAAGTAAGAGCTTGTAACACATGGAATCAGGAACAAAAATGGAGTAGCAATACCATGAGGGGGGAGGGGGGGGAGACGATGACAAAGAGGGAACCGGATCGCAATGACCAATACCCACCCAGGGTGATGAACAACAGAAGTATGGGTGAAGGTAGACGGCAAATGGTGTAAGATGTTAAAATATAAATAATTTACCAAGGGTTCGTGAGGGTGGGAAGGTGGGGGAAGGAGGGGAAAAATATGAGGAGCTGATACCAAGGGCTCAAGTAGAAAATGTCTTGAAAAGGATGGCAACACATGTACAAATGTGTTTGGCACAATGGATGTAAGGGTTGTTCTAAGAGCTCTAAGAGCCCCCAGTAAAGTGATTAAAAACCAACCAACCAACCCTGGGCTCCTCCTCCTCTTCCATTTCGCACCATACCTCATCCCTCTTCCTCGGAGTTCTTTCTAACTCCATGATCTGTGTGTAATTCTACCTGCCGTCACCAATTAATGCCAAATGCCCCCTTGCTGGCTACTGAAAACAGGCAAGCACCAGGGACTGAAGTTTTCTAGAAATGAGTAAAATACCATGCTTCTATACTAGAAAGCAGTAGGTGCCACAAACTGCCAGTCTACAATGTAGCAGCCAGTCAGAAGGCAGGGGGCCCAAGAATTTCAGGTGATAATAACTAATAAAACCATGCAGAGGTAAATTATGGTGCCACCAACACAAAGTAACCCAGACAACACAATAAACTGAAATACCACATACTTCCCATGAGTCACTCTACGAACACAAGTACTAAAGCACTGAGTGCAATTATATCCAGTTATCAATGCACAAATCCAACCAGTACCAATGGCCCAATTCACTCATGTTATGACCGTATATACCCGTGTATAAGCCGAGCTTTCCAGCACATTTTAAACACCGTTTTTGTGGTAAAATTAGGTGCCTCGGTTGATATTCAGGTCAGCTTTTACTCGAATATATGTGGTGACTTCTAGTATTCTCGATAGAAACAAGCCATATATAAAAATTCTTATGTTTAACACACTACAAATAGCCCTAGTTCTAATAGGTGCAATACATACTAAGTAGATAGCAAATGGACTCTTAATGATCAAAACAAGTGGCAGGTTTGTGATTGCATTAGTAAACATAGAGCATCACCTTATGATAACGTGTGAACCCTCAATCTGAATAAACAAGACTGCTTGTTTTGAAAGCACACATGGAGGACAACAAGAACGCACATACGAAGAGTACAGTAAAACTAAAAGGGCTCTCGGGAGAGGCTCTGCCCCTTCCTTCTGCTTCACCATCACAAGAGAGCACAGATGTCATGTGTGAGGGGGCTGGGAGTGAGAAAGGCCCACAAGAGGCAGGGACAAGGCGGGGCAAACACAGAGGACGCTGCTACATTACAGTAAGCAGTGCCAAATCATCTCAGACTCCTAGCGGCAGCAGAGCTGCACTGCTCCATGGGGGTTTCAAGGCTGGGAACTGTAGGAAACTGATCACCAGGCCTGATTGTCAGCAACTAGGCCAGTACTTCACTGTTTATACCACCTAGGGACTGCCAACAAGGATGTACAAAAAGAGCAGGCAATAACAAGACTGAGCTGTTTTAAAATTATTCATCACGAACTTACATTCACATCTTTCTTTCTTTAAAAAAAGTTTTATAGTTAATCTAAAATAGCACACCAAAGGCAAATTCATAAATTTTTGCTTGAGTGTTTTTCTGCCTTAGTTGCTTCTATTTAAACTATTTAATATTTGAGGTTAATTCATGGAAAACTGAGACTCAGTGACCTTGTGTAGGGTTCCCAGAACTAAGTCTTTGTGAGTATACACACCCTTGTCTGAGTAGTGAATTGGAATCACTGATTTTATGATTAGCAGTCGAACTCCTACCTTACATATGTAACCAAAAAAACCCAAACTCATTGCCATCGAGTCAATGCTGACTCAAGCGCCCCTATAAGGCAGGGCAGAACTGAACTAGTGGGTTTCCAAGAAGACTAACTCTTTATGGGAGTAGAAAGCCTCATCTTTTTCCCAGAGTGGTGGCTTCAACTTGCTCACCTTTCGGATCGCAGTCCAAGGTGTAACCACTACGTTCCATCAGAGCTCCTTAATTCAGGAACTCTAGACAGAGAGATTCCCAGAGGTGAAGAGCAAAGAAGCCATTTATATAAAGGAACCATGTTCAAAAGGAAAAAAATCAAACTCAGCATTAATGACATAAGTAAGAATGATCACACTTGACCCACAAGGTTCGCACCAGAGGCTCTGCAGCAGAAAGATGAAGCTGTCTGCTCCCATAGATTTATAGCCTCGGAAACTCTCTGTAAATACGTCACTATGGGTCAGGATCAACTCAACAGCAGTAGGTTTAAGACCATGGTTCTGTGTTTTCATTTGTAATTCAAATGAAAGCAGAGCAAATCAACTGTCAAGAATGCAAGATGAAATAAAAGGGCATATAGGCAATCAAACTAAGTGGTTTCAACTAAATGACACCTGATATTGGACCAACAGCAGCATCACCCAGGAACTGGGTCCCTAAGCCCTCCAGGTGATCCTCTGAAAGTTGAGAACCATAAGCCAGAAGTTTCTATCCATGTGAGAAACCCATTTGTGATTAAAAGCAATTAAAATACTTAAAGAAAAAAAGCTTTCAAAATGATTTCAACAAACCATTTCAAGTAAACTATTGACATAAATTTCAAACTGAATGCTAACATTAAACACGATAAAACTAAGTTCAGAACTCAACCGTTTCCCCTCGGAACTCTTACCCATCTTTGACACATTTGTCTGAGTTGCAAGTGCAGCATGGGGAGAAAACAAACAAGCTGTGAGATGCCCAGTGCACAGAATTCTGGGAAACCATGTCTCCACCTCAAAGACAACGGACCACAGACAGCTCTCAGAGTCGCAGTGCTCCTGGTTGCTAGCACATCAATTTACACTGTTACAAAAAAGTCTCACGATCTACTACTAAGATGCCATCAATTATAAGACCAATTAAAGAATTTGAGATGTTAGCTAGAAAAATTGCAATTCTTAGAAATATGGCACAGGTAAATGTAAAGGCAATGCATGTAAAATCAAATAGATACAGAAAGCGAACTAACATTAGCAAAGAGAAACAGGTCACCTACAAAAGTATGATATAGTTTTACATTTTTGAAAATGGCACCATAAAAATATAAGTGGGAAAAATGAAAAAAACCAATTAGAATTTTAAAGTATTCTTAAGAAAAATCCATGCTTCAAAAAAGCTTAGTTATTTTTTGGATAATACTAACCTTTGAAATACACGTTATCTTTGGCTCTCCTTCAGGTTTTAGTCCAATTATCTAAAAATTAAAAAATATGAATGAACTGAAACATCACATATAAATACAGTGAACCTCCTCCTTTGCTGCTGGGGACCTGAGGTAGAAAGGCTGAGGTTAATTCTAACTCAAGGTATTAACACATCTGGCTTTCACTTGAATTTTAAAGGATTAAATCTTACTCCATTAGATGTCTCATTATTGTCCTGGGGCAATGTAGAAAAGACAGCCGCCACCAAAGAAATGGCTGGCTCCTTTAATGTCAGACTATCACCACTCTCTTCCAGCTCTGTGAAGACCATTCTCCATGGATGTAGCTGACAACTCAGTATGAGCGGTAACATTTTTACGTAGCTATCTCATAGGGATTAAAAAAATTCTACATTTATATGCTGCTTAATGAAATGCATGCCAATATTCCTCCCAAAAGACAGGTGTTCTAACACTTACTGTAACAATCAGAACAGCACTATCTACCCTTGTCCCTGCAATGGCTCTGGAATAAACTCTACTGGCTTCCAAGCCACTGCTATGCAGGCTGTGCAGGTTTCATTACACTGTGTGGTCTGACCCTGTCCTATCAAGGCCTTCTCAACAACCTCAGTGCAGCTCAGCCCTACTTCATTGCGAAGGTTGGTGCTGAGAAGTGGGGCTCTTCTTGGCTTTCAGTGGAATAGCTTCTCAACAATATAGGGGGGTGTGTGTGTGTGTGTCCTCCTAAATAGCTAGTGCTCCTGTACAAGTAAATGCACTTCATTTACCTTAAACTGCCAGACCATTCTGTTTCAGACTGCTGCTGCTATTGGGTCCAAAGCAGACCCTTTATGGCAGAGTAGAACTGCCCCAAAGGGCCGTCATCTTTAGGGAGACAGTGCCAGGCATTTCTACCTCTGGGCAGTTGAGGGAGTCCAAACTATTACCCTTTCTGTAAGAGAGCTTAACTGTGGCTAATTTTAACCTCTCGTAGGGTTTCTAACTTTCATGTTACAGGAAGTACCTGACTTACTGTGTACCCAGAGAACTGACAGTGTCGACAGTGAGCCTGTAAGTTTTTAAGTACAGTGATAACCTGCTTGTTAATTTCATGTCCAAACACTCAAATGTTCGAGCAGTGAACACACTTTTCCCATAAGATATAATGGAAAACCAAATATTTGGTTCTCAGGCCCCCAAAATACACTTATGAATTCATTTTTTCCAGGACGATGGAGTCTTTTAGCTTCTCCCTTATCACTGTTTCAGATGAGCTATTGCCAACAAGCTGTTTCTGATTTATCCAAATTAAAAGTAACTTCAGCCTCTTCGATGGTCTTGGGTACTGTTTCGTGGCTAACAATTTCACACCTTTTGCTACATTATCTGCTTTAATCACACACACACACACACACACACCCTACCCCCCCAACCCCTTCCCCAAATGTTAATAATGTTGACATGACCATGTTGCATTCACCCGCCAGCGGCAACCTGATTCAAATTTCAGGATGAGCTCTCTCTTTTAACTCTATCATGGTTCTCAGTTTTCCTCTTAGCTTTACTACTGGTACCATTAAATTTCCTTGGAGTCATGATAACAATATTTTATGTAAATAAAGCACAAAAAAGGGGCAAAGATGAATATTTTAATGAACTAACACAAAGCAATGTTTAGAATGAAGGTCACCCCCCTTTGTGTCCCTGGAAACAAGCAACGTGTGACTCATTCTGGGCCCATACAGGCTTTTCCAAGGAGAATTTTTGGTTGACTATGGGGTACACTGAGATCCCCCGCCCCCACTCTGCTGTTCCAATAGTGGTAAGTTGGAGCTTGGAGCTGAGCTGTTTGACAGCCAAGGTTATCACAGTAATGCTCCCCACCCCCAAAGATAAAGACCAGATGCATAAAGATACTGATAATAAAAATAATGAATCCTTTAAAGGGGGAAAGGGGACTTATATTACACTTGCATTACATATAAGAGGAGGAGAGCGTCTTAATCTGCTCATGGCCATGAGAAGCCCTAGTAGAACAATGGTGAAGAACCTGGCTCTTATCTGAAAGCTGTGTTAAAACCACCCAGCTGCTCTAAGTGAGAAAGGCCTGGCTATCTGTTCCCATAAAGATCTGAGGGTGGAAAACCCTCTGGGGCAATTCTACTCCATTACGTGGGATTCCCTGCCCTGAGTCCAAATTCCCCTCTATTGCACCTCGCTGCACAACAGCTAAGTAATTCAGGTGCTCCTGGACAAGAGAGCAAGCACTGGTGCTATGGCTCTGACTGCTGTATCACCAGTGATCTTAGTTGTATTTCTACATTTCCTTTCAATATCCATGCACGAAGCTCAGGAAGGCTTGAGAGAGCAAAAGCATTATAGATCTGCCTAGGATTCACAGCTGATCATGGCACACGAACAGTCATGTTTCAGGCATGAAAACCAGATAGTGTTCCTTCAAGCATGACTCTTTGGCAGACACTCTGGTAGCTAGTTCCAAGAGGAAACGCTTAAGTGTGTTTACTCTTTAATCTAGCGCTCATTTCTAAAGCAATCTGTTACTGTGCTCCGCCCCACCCCAAATCAGTAAACACCACTGCAAGCAGCTCTTCTTCAAACTCACCCAAAACGAGGTATCACTTAATAAGGTGGGCAGGAACTCACCCAAAGCAATCTAAAACGTTCACCAGGTTTCTACAGGAGGATAGTAAGCAAAAGCAGTAGCAGTGAAACATGTACGCACTCTGTTCATTTTCACAAGAATACATGGGTTTCCTGCCGAATAGCCATAGTTAGGATCAGTGATGCCGCTGCACGCGTCAAGTAACTGCAGAGGAAACTGACACGCAGTGTACACAGGGCCTTTCTGCTCAAAAAGTACGCCATCAGGACAGACGGTGAGATTCTTCTGTTCTTCTGCAGTGTATGCTAGAAATGGAACGCATTCGGGTATAAATATCAACCAAACTGGAAGACTGAAAATTAATAAGAAAGTATCTTTTGGACATTATTCTTCAAAGGCAAAATCACACCCCTAAATGGGACGTTACATTAGTTCCTGTAACTTTTTGAAATCCGCGAAATCCTCACTAATACCTGCATTCCAGATCAATCTTTTTTGCTCCCATTAGATGGCCACAGCCATGGTGACAACTCCCATCTCCGAGAGCTCTCTCCTATGTGTTAGATCCAACAGATAAGATGGCAAGAACAGGATGTGCCCTCAGTGTCACCCACTGGGGACCAGACTCGGCAGGTCCCTCAAGCCCGTGATGTTCTTTGGCTTTTGACACTAACCAAGATGGAAGTGTTTAAGCAGACAATAATATCCAAGTATTTAAAGAATCACACAGGCTGCTCTTTGAGAATAGACTATTAGGGGATGGGGGTGGGTCCAGGTTGGAGAGTATGTAACATGGATCCAGATGAGTGAAGGTGGTGGCTTAGAAGGTACAACGGGGGTGATGTCAAACAGAAAAACATGAGGGGGCTTATAACTCGGGAAAAACTGAATGAAAAGATAATGGAATTTCCCCATGACTTTTAAGACCCCCCGCCCATGTTGGTGAGGAAATGGAGCTACAGGAAATCTTGTGCACTGCTGGTAAGAATGCCAAATGGCAGGTCACTTTGGCAGCTTTTAAACAAAGTTTCACATATCCAGAAAGCAGTGAAGTTCAGTGGCTTCAAGGACCCGAGAAGCAGAAAACCAGATCGAGCACAGAGGTGGTTTAGGGCAGTGAAAACTGCACGGCATGTAATTATGCACACTCGTCACAAGCGCCCGGAATTAGACCGTGCGGAGAGCAAACCCGAATGTCTTGGGAACCATGTATGCCGCTGGCGGGCAGGAGCTGCTCCTGTGGAACTGCTACTCCTGGAACCGCCACTGCCCCTTGGTTAATACACTTGGTAATTAATGTGAATGCAAAAGTGCAGGAGGAAAAATTGTGTGCACAGGGTGTGGCGTACGTGGGAATTCTCTGTACTCTCTGCACCATTTTTCGGTAAACGTAACATTCCTTTGAAAACAATTCTTTTTTAAAAAATCTGCGAGACATTTAACTTTTTCTCTAAAAGGTTTTAACAAAATATAAAGACAACCTGTCCAGGGTTCATTTAGCATCTAAAAGCAGAATAGAGTGCTTTGTAACACAAAAAAAAATAAATGATTTTCTCTATTTTTAACTGCTAGATACTCCATTGTCTACACAAACACTATATTAGACCCCAAACATCAGAGTCATGCTGACGAAGCTTTATTTTATGTAATACAGACCCACAATCCACGCCAGAGGTGAGCACCTATCTCAAGAGTAGAAATACTCCAATTTACAGAGGCAGCTAGCCAGGCCTTTCTGCCACATGACTGATGAATGCCTTTGGACTGCCTGCCTTTAGCCATCAGCAGCCAACTGGAAACTGCTTGCAGCACTCAGAGGAGGCCTGCCCCCAGAGTACAGGTTTGTTTTAATACAGACATTTTAATGAACTTACTTAGTGTCCTTAAAGGACAGATGGAAAGTAATAGAACTGTGCACTAGGATTACACTCCTTACATTAAACCACTCTTACAAATTAAAAAATATATATGCTTGCAACTCTTTAGTTGTGTACCCAAAACTTACTGCCACAAGATGACTGTGGCTCATAGTAACCTTTTAAGAAAAAGCAGAACCTTAGGCTTTCTAAGACTGTAGCTCATGGGTTTTAACGGCTGACCTTATCATTCACAGCCCAATCAATGCCCAGCCACAATACCACCAAGACTCCTGTAGTTCTCTATGGTTTGAAACAAAATTCTGAGGAAGATGCTTTTAAAAGCAATCACAGTGTAGTGCACGTTTCCTTTCCCTTTCCCTGACTCGAGGACACACACTTACCCTTTAGAAAACGACTGAGATCTTCAACATATCCTTGATAGGATTTGGCATCAGACAAACTGAATGAGTACTCCAAAGCAGTCACTGGTTTTGGAAAAACCATAAGTCCTATTAGAGAAATTGAAAAAAATAAAAGGAAAATTAAGCGTACAAAACTTTTAAAAAAAATCATTTTATTGGGGGCTCGTACAACTCTTATCCACACATCCACCCATTGTGTCAAGCACATTTGTTACCATCATCATTCTCAAAACACTTGCTTTCTGCTTTTTCCCACTTCCTCCTCCCCCTCAGGAACCCTTGATAATTTATAAATTATTTTGTCGTATCTTACACTGTCCGATGTCTTCCTTCACCCACTTTTCTGTTGTCCATCCCCCAGGGAGGAAGTTATATGTAGATCCTTGTGATCCATTCCCCCTTTATACTCCACACTCCCAGTATTGCCACTCTCAGCACTGTCCTGAGCAGTTCATCTGACCTGGACTCCCTGTGTTTCTAGTTCCTATCTGTACCAGTGTACATCCTCTGGTCTAGCTGGAATTGTATAGAATTAGAATCATGATAGTGGGGGGTAGGAAGCATTAAAGGACTAGAGGAAAGTTGTATGTTTCACTGTTGCTACACTGTACCCTGACTGGCTTGTCTCCTCCCCATGACCCTTCTGTAAGGGGATGTCCACTTTCCTACAGATGGGTCTTGGGCCCCCAATCTGCATTCCCCATCATTCCCACAATGATGATTTTTTTGTTCTTTGATGCCTGATACCTGATCCCTTTGGTACCTCGTAATCACACAGGCTAGTGTGCTTCTTCCATGTGGGCCTTGTTGCTTCTGAGTTAGATGGCCGCTTGTTTATCTTCAAGTCTTTAAGATCCCAGACAGTCTATCTTTTGATAGCCAGGCACCATCAGTTTTCTTCACATTTGTTTATGCACCGCTTTGTCTTCAGTGATCGTGTCAGGAAGGTAAGCATCATGGAATGCCAGTTTAATCAAAGTATTCTTGCATTGAGGGAGTACTTGAGTAGAGGCCCAATGTCCATCTGCTACCTTAATACTAAATCTATAAATATATGCACATAGAACTAGTTCCCCATCGTCATATATTTACATATGCCCATGCCTGTGTTTAGACCTCTATAAATGCCCTTTGCCTCTTAGTTCTTTCCCTTATTTCCTTTTACTTTCCCCTTGTCCAACTATCATGCTCAGCCTTCATTTGGGTTGCAGTAATTCCTCCCGGTTAGACTGCCCTTGATCAAGCCCTACCAGGCCTCCTGAACCCTCCTCTCTATCAATTTTGGATCACTTGTTGTTCCTTTGTCCCTGGGTTTGTTAACACCACTTCCTTTCCCCCCACCTCTCCCTCTCCCATGTCCCTCCGGAACCATCAGTTTGTTTTCTTTTCCAGATTGTTTATCCTATCTAGATAGACCTGCAGAGATAATATCATGCACAAAAACAAGACAGAGCAAAAACAACAACCAAAAGTCAATGACAAAAAAACAACAGAAAGAAGTCTGTAGTTAGTTCAAGGACTGTTTGTTGGCCTTTAGGAGTGTTTTTCCGGTTGAGTGTGATGGGGTGCCAAGCCCTGGCCCCAAAGTCTATTTTTGCTACTCTCTCGGCACTTTTTTGCTATTCTGTTGCACGCCCTTTGTGTTTTGCCTTGGTGTGGTGGGATCAGATCAGGCAATTCCCAGAGTCTAGTGTTGTCCCCTGGAGGGTATGAGTCAGTGCCTTTCCTTATGCTTGTCTCACAAAAGCAGCTCTCAATAAATTACCGTATATACTGGAATATAAGCCAACCCGAGTATAAGCCAAGGTACCTAATTATTACCTGGGAAATCAGAAAAACCGATTGTCTCGATTATAAGCCTAGGGTGGAAAATGCAGAAGCTATTGGTGAATTGTAATAATCAAAACAAATGAAAATAAAATTACTAAAAATTGAGGCATCAATGGGGTAATGTATTTAAATATTTATTTTAAATAAAAAACATAAATAAAAGGACAAGTCATTTAACATTAGTAAACCAGCACAGTAAGTGGAAAATAGGTCCCACAAAAACAATAAGGTATCAACAATGATACCTTAAGAGTACTATTCCCTGAGCTCAATCAGCAAACAAACTAAAATGTAAAGAGTTAAAACCCTTCAAAACTGGGTTCCTCATCATCATCCGTATCCCAATGCAGAGCTTCAGCTGGTGTGAGGTCATCATAGACGCTGTCCTCACCATCACTGCTGTCATTTTCATACAAAGCGCAGTCTTCACTGCCATCCATAGCATTACTAATACTACATTTCTGGAAGGCACGTTGCACCATGTCTTCTGGAATGTCTTCCCATGCATCTCGAACCCACTTTGCTATTAACTCTATGTCAGGCATCATGAGATTTCCTCCTTTTGTTAGTCGGGCTTGACCAGATGAGATAACATCCATTCATGCCACATCCTTCCCACGCGGATCTTTAAAAGGCTTATAGGACGGCTCTGATTGGTTAGATGCGAGTAAACAAACATTCAAGGCCCTGCAGTGTCAGCGGGGCTTTGAATGAACAGTGGAGAAAACGGCAATCACTCGCAAGGATAACGGGCGCCCAGCGAGATGTTACACCTCGCTGGGGTACCACCGACCCGTGTATAAGCCGAACTGAAAAACTCGGCTTATACACGAGTATATACGATATGTACTTTTATGTCCAAACTATGTTGAAATAAATGATCAAGAACTTCCCACTACTATCCAGTTCTTACAGTGATTGTTCTCAGGGGCTACCAAGTCAGTGTCTCCAATGGTGCTGCAGGTGGATGCTGAACCTTTTAGTTCAACAGAATCAACAGAATATTAAGACCACACCATTTTTATCGTCTCTAAATTTTCACTACTGGGTTATGAGTGTGCATGTGTGTGTGTAGGCAATAGTAGTAGTATAAAAGTACAGCTTGTGATTATGCCATACATGTTTATTAGAGACACATACCAACTTAATATTAACATTTATTTTACTTAATACAAACATTAATGAAGTATCCTTTAAAATAAAAATACTGCAATCATTTAAAAATATTTAGAAAATACAAATAATTTCTAATGTAGAATCCCTTTACAAAAGGGAGGAGGGAAAAATTACCCTCTGTCCTGATGTACACTCATCTCATGAACACACACACACGGATTTCATTAAGGGAGAAAAATGTTATTCTCCTTTCTAATTCAATTTTTTCATAAACTTTTTGAAATTCCTTCCATATAGTGAGACAAACACACGAATGTGTTTGCATGAAAACTAATGACACAACCCACCTGTTAAAAGACAATCAATTAAAATATATTGAACACATTTTGTTTGTACTTTTCACACAATCATAAATGTGTTCTAAAGTATTAATTTAGGGTGAAAGAAAAGGTATCTTAGACTTTAATTAGTATGTGGCTAGTCTGATACTTGGTCAAACAAACTTAACAGTAAAGGGTTAGTCACGATGTTCACTTAAATTAGTACTAGCTGCAAAGCAAAGGCTGCTAGAAAAAGGTGTTTAAGAAAAATGTGAGGAAATAAAAACTTTCTGGGAAAAAAATTGGTTTTATTTGACTTATATAGCTCAGAAATCTATACAGTGAGCAAAGACTTTCAATCTCAGCAAATTCTTTTGGGGGCCTGGTAATTCATTTGTGTAGAGAGCTGCCCTATTTACTGTAGATGTGGCTGCATCCTTGGTCTTTGCTTCATTGGTGTCCATAGCACTGAGGCCCTTCAGACTTCCCCAGTGACCATAAGAAATGCCTCCACAAAATCCGTGGTTGACATTGGGGAGCACACTGCCCAGGGCTGGGGACTACCACTCTGGGTATCCCACCCTCCGTGGCCTAACCGCCCACCCTTGCGGTCTAAATCTCACTCCTCTGTGTGTCTTTCCTTCTCTACAACTTTGGGAAGTCTCTCACATTTTCAGGAATCTTAGTAGATACTGGAGTTCTTCCACTAAAATGTTACCCTCCTTGAAAATAAAGTCATGTATAACAATGAAGGCAGAATTAGCATCCAAAGGCTGTTTTAAATAAAACCAAGTACAAAATGTGACTTAAGCAAGTTGTTTTTATAATCAAGTATCTTCAATAAAAATCTATGTTCTTTAGTATAATGAACTTTCTCCCATCCTGAATAGAATGAACAAAAATTAGGTGAATATATACTCACTTTAATGATGTCAGTAAGTAACATTTCTTATCTGAGAAGCTGGGTTACATGAAGAAGGATGCCACGTAAGGAAGGGGTGCTTGATTAGCCTGCAATATGCAGAGGACCCAACCTTGTTTGCTGAAAAGTCACAAGGACCTGAAGCACTTATTCATGAAGAACAAACAATATCATCTTTTGTTTGGATTATAATTTATTGTATAAAAAAATCCCAAAAACTGGACCAATAAACGATGTCATGATAATAATGAGTTTTTTAAAAGTCAGACAACAGATTATACTGGGCAAATATGCTGCAAAAAAACCTCTTTAAAGTGTTTGTGCCCACGAGCACAGATACCACTTTGAGGACTAAGGTGTGCCTGATACAAGCGGTGCTATTTTTGATCATTCGTATGCATGTGAAACTTGGATAAGTTATAAATAAGACTGTAGAAGAATTGATACATTTTAATTATGATACTGGTGAAGAATACTGAAAGTACCATGGACTGCCAGAAGAACAAACACAGCTGTCTCGGAGGAAATACACTCTGAATGCTAATGCACCAAGAATCATGCATTTACAAGACCAATGGTCCAACTTCTGAGAATATATGAAACACATACTGTACATACTCGAGTATAAGGCAACCGAATACCCGCCAAGGTACCTAATTTTACCCCGAAAACGGCATTAAAAATGTGCTGCTCCCACTACACCAAGTCAAAACACTAAAGGCGTGGAACAGAACAGCAAGGGGAACAGAGCAACGAAGTCCCCAGGAAATACCAAAAATAGACTTTGGGGCCAGCGCTTGGAACCCCATTAGACTCAACCGGAAAACACTCCTAAATGTCAACAAACAGTCCTTCAACTAAGTAGAAGTTTTTCTTTTGGGCTGTTGTTTTGTTCTGTCATGTTTTTGCACATGCTATTATCTCCTCAGGCCTGTCTTTAAGTAAGATAGGCGGGATAAACAATCTGGAGGAGGAAACAACGGACTGACAGCTCTGGAGGGACATGGGAGAGGGAAAGGTAAGGGGAAAGGAAGTGGTGTTAACAAACCCAGGGACAAGGGAACAAGTGATCCAACTCGGTGGCGAGGAGGGATAGGAATCCTGGTAGGGCATGACCAAGGGTAATGTAACCGAGAGGAAGGAATTACTGAAACCCAAATGAAGGCTGAGCATGATAGTGGGACAAGAGGAAAATAAAGGAAATAGAGGAAAGAGCTAGGAGGTAAAGGGTATGTATAGAGGTCTAAATACAGGCATGTTACATATGTAAATATATTTATATATGATAATGGGGAACTAGATTTTATGTGCATATATTTATAGGTTTAGTGTTAAGGTAGCAGATGGACATTGGGCCTCCACTCAAGTACTCCCTCAATGCAAGAATACTTTGTTCTATTAAACTGGCATTCCATAGTGCTCACCTTCCCGACACGATCGCTGAAGACAAAGAAGGTGCATAAGCAAATATGGTGAAGAAAGCTAATGGAGGCCCGCTATCAAAAGATGTAGCATCTGGGATCTTAAAGACTTAGAAGGTAAACAAGCAGCCATCTAACTCAGAAGTAACAAGCCCACATGGAACAAGCACACCAGCCTGTGTGATCATGAGGTGCTGAAGGGATCAGTTATCAGGCATCAATAAACAAAAAAATCATATCATTATATGCTCACCTCCCTGACAAATGGGTGCATAAGCAAATATGGCGAAGAAAATTGATGGTGCCCGGCTATTGAAAGATACAGCGTCTAGGGTCTTAAAGGCTTGAAGGTAAACAAGCGGCCGTCTAGCTCAGAAGCAACAAAACCCACATGCCTGTGTGATCATGAGGTGTTGAAGGGACCAGGTATCAGGCATCATCAGACAAAAAAATCATATCATTGTGAATAAGGGGGAGTGTGTGGGGTGGAGACCCAAAGCCCATCTGCAGGCAACTGTATATCCCCTTATGGAAGGGTTGCAGGGAGATAAGCCAGTCAGTGTGCAGTGTAGCAATGATGAAACATACAACTTTCCTCTTGTTCCTAAATCCTTCCTATCCACCCACTATCAAGATTCCAATTCTACCTTACAAATCAGGCTAGACTAGAGGATGTACACTGGTACAGACAGGAACTAGAAACACAGGGAATCCAGGGTGGATGATCCCTTCAGGACCAGTGTTGAGAGTGGCGATACCAGGAGGGTGGAGGGAGGGTGGTATGGAAAAGGGGGAACCGATTACAAGGATCTACATATAACCTCCTCCCTGGGGGATGGACAACAGAAAAGTGGGTGAAGGGAGATGTTGGACAGTGCAAGATATGACAATATAATAATTTATAAATTATCAAGAGAAAGGGGGAAGCAGGGAGGGAGGGGAAAAAATGAGGAGCATCAGGGGCTTAAGTGGAGAATTGTGATAAAAACTGTATGAGCCCCTAGTAAAATGATTTATATATATATATATATGTATACACACACATATACTTTAGTGTATACGTACACATTTTACAAGTAGTTGCTCAAGGAAATTCAATATTAAGAAAATGAGCTTCACTAATTCTCATTCCTGCTTATTCCTGGCTGGGGGAACCTAAGGCTTATCAGTCAAGGAATATAGTTGCTGTTAGGGGTCACTGAGTTGAAGAACTGTCCCGTCTTGTGCCAATCTCACAGTTGTTCCTATGCAATACAGAGGCTTTTAAAAATAAGTACATAAGCATTGTATGACAAACAAAAAATCTAATCTTTCCTATTAACCAATCCCAAGGTTACCATCTATTTGCTATAAAGCAGATGTTGTGGTAACTGGGCAACACACTTGATTAGTTGAATGCTGGGCCACCAAAGCTCTGTTGGCTCTCAGTAATTCCAATCACATCATTGACATTTTCTGTAGATTCAAAATGGCAGTTTCCCAGGAGGAAAGGGAAAACTTTTTTTTCCAGGGCAGCATTCTATTCCCTAAACCCTAGCCCGTGAACATTGTACATTTTTTCATTATCTCAAAAATACTGAGACTTGAGTGTTAACTACATCTGTATTTGTTACATGTCCGTGAGGGTGTCATTATAAGCTAATTCATTATAATAAAAAATATTAAAAACAACAAAGTCCCACTGCTTCACAATGAAGAAACACTATAGCCCAGTTTTGTTAATTAAAAGGCACAATAACTGCAACATAATTACCTGGGCTGGGAATCTGGTCTCGGTATTTTGGAACCTCATCATTCAGAGTCTGAAGCATGACCCACATTGTGAAGGAGAAGAGAGCAGCCAAAAACCCATAGAAGACTAGGTAGAAGAGCAAGATCAAACCTGTAAAAGAGATACACTCGATTAAGTTTGGAAACATGTATACACATGCACACACACACACACACACGAGTGTGTACATGCACACTCACGCAACATGTGGGGAGGAGGCTTTAAAAACTAACCAACCAAATGCAAGGCTATGATTCCAAGCTTCGCCATGCACAAAGCCAAATATCCCCCTATCCCGGACACAGAAATTTGCCCAGGCAAAGGGGTATTTGAGCAGGCAGCACCTCACATCCACCATGATCCCCTCTTCTCTGACATTTCAAAGAACAAGCCGCTTCCACAGCTCCCACTCTGGTTCAAAGTGAGAGCCTCCCATCTCAGCACACAGGGCAGTGTCCATAGACGCCTTCTAGAAAGAGGCGGCTTTGGATGGGATCAACACGCCAACATTTTAAGCTCATACTTCAGAGGTGGTGCTTATTGACTGGAATTTGAAGTCTTAAAAAGTGAGCTGATTTAAAGAATACCAGGAAATGTGTAGATGGGGCAAACACCATGAAGATGGCATCCAATCTATTAAGTGTAGGCCATATAGTTAAATGGAAAGTTCATGCAAATGTGAAGAGCAGACAAGACCAGAACAAGCACCCAGAGTAATGTTACAGCTGTTTCACAATTCGGAAATGCTCAGTTCCTGAGCCAACAATTTATTTTGGGAACACCTAAAAAATCGTTTTGTCAAACAATTATACTCACAGTTCTGACACCATAATGGTCACCATCAGGATTATATGAGTATATTAAAATGTATTGTTAAAAACACTCATTTGTGTTTAAATGCTTAAAATGAATCAAAGGACATTAAAAAAAAAATCCCTAGCCAGATAGAGGAGTATAGAGAGTTGGCTTTGGAAGAAATGGTGTTCACTTCATTTTCCAATGACATTAATCTCCTTGTGGGCCTGACTAGTCCCAGTATAGGGGCTGAGTGCTGGGGTTTCTGACTTGGAATCCATGAACCTGTGCCCTCCACCAAGGATTGCACCTAATGGTTTCTAAGGCTCATGGTCAGTCACTTCTGTAATGTACCCAATTTCCCCCCGATGAGTGACTCCACAACTTTCTTCCAATTCCATGACCCCCAAACAGCTTGTGCCAGGAGCTGGATAGCCTTTTATTTCTCATTCCCATGCCTAGAGCCACACCCTGCACCTTCCTTCTTCCCAAAGTAAAGAGCAAACAGTTAAGGCAATCTCGGTTTACATTAGCACCCCACTGCCCAATTACCAGGCCAAACCAAGGAGAGGAGAGAAAGGAAGGCAGCATGTCACCTCCATACAGCATCGCTTCCCTATCATAGACTGCAATTGTGCTGCAGAAAAAGAAAAGAGCAGTCTCAAAGTGGTCCGCATACTACAGAAGGAAATGAAAGCACACACACAGAGCCGACAGGCCAGTTAAGGATGCACAGGACAGAAGAGAGTTTTAAAGAGTTAGCTATTTTTATGAACCAATAGATAAAATTGTCTATGAAAGGGTAGACCAGAGGTTGGCAAACACGAACCTAGAGTGTGGCTGTGATAAAGCAGTAAATAGTAAATAACATTAAGTGATAACAAAGGAGTGTGGAGAAACAAGCAATAAAAGATTAATCATTTAAAAATACTTTATCTCAAAACATTTATATATATATATATATATATATATAAATTTTTAATTCTTGAGAAAAAATAAAGATATAGCAGAAATGAATACAACACGCACTCACTGTTCAGCACTCTTAAAAACAACCAACCAACCAAATTCACTGCCACTGAGTCGCTTCTGGCTCATACAGGGTAGAGATGCCCCTGTGGGTTTGTGAGACTGTAACTCTATGGGAGTAGAAAGCTTCTTTCTCGAAGTTGCTAGTGGTTCTGAACTGCTGACTTTGTGGTTAGCAACCCAATGCATAATCACTGTTCCACCAGGACTCCTGAAATACCATAGTTACTTTATCTAAAGAAGGAAAACCTTTAGACTCCCTAGAAAAAGATATTGAAGCATTAGTGATTTCTAGCACTGGAGCAAGTTTGTCTTATTTGAACAAGATTCTTCTGCCATGAGCCAAACCTTATATTTAGAATTAATCTCTCTTGCAAATATCGTAAAAAAGACTATTCCCAAGAGTAGCAATACTTTTAACTCCCCTTTCCCAAGGGGGGAAAAAAGTGAAAAAATGTTATCTATATATGCACTCCCAGAAAATAAAAACTGAAGCTGGTGATCACTGCTCTAATCAAGGAATATATTTGCATTTACTCGGATGCAGCTTGCTGGCAGACTTAATGCTAGAAAGGAATCAAATTGGGGGTGGTGGCCGGTAGGGTCATGCAGGGTTAATATATGTGGAAACTAATGTGCCATTGTCAGCCAGAGAGCTGCTTAGCATATGCAGGCAACAAAAAGAACTGGAATAATGCTTATCTTATTGTTTATGTCCCCTAAATTTAAAATCATCCAATGATTTCCCTTAAATCATTAATTAATGAAACCAACATCAATTTAAACACTAAAGAAACATTAGTATTTTTTCATGGTCTGGTTAAGATTGACATAATCAAACTCAAAATATATCATTTGCATTTCTGAATAATCACATTGTCCATCTTACATTAGAGAAGCAGCAAAATTCCTATAACAAAGTTGCTGCTTTCCTCTCACTCTGAGAGCTAAGGGCACACATTGGAGGAAACTAACAAATGAGTCAAAAAACGCCTGTTCCTCCCCATGTATGACTGTGACCTTCTTCCTCCTTCCACTTCTGTCCTTCAAGTCCCTTTCTCCCCTTCTTTTTTTTTTTGCTATGAGGAAAGGTAGTAAGATCCAGTGGAGGCAGGCAAAGCAAAGTGGTCTTGAATGGGGTCTCGCACACCCTCACAAAGGTTAAGACATTTTGGCTCACATCTTGGCCTGACCACTTTTTGCTGTGACTCTGGTTAAATTCCTAATCTCTACCCCCATCTGGAAAAAACATAACAGAAGAAAAAATTGAAGCTCAATAGATTTTGACCACATAATTATCAATAGATCAGCAACAAAACTAGAAACATTTTTTGGGAATAATATTTCAACTAGGTTCCAGGGTTCAACTTAAAATTAACCTTAAGGGTTCAACCCCAAACTAACCCAATCAAATGCACTGTACTTAAAAAAAAAAATTCAGTAAATGAGGTTTGATCTATGAAACACCCATAAAAATATCTGGCTACGGTTCCCCTGTCATTCAAGAAAGAGACACAGACTCTGAGTATACCAATCTGGACACAGGTAGAAGTCATTATGACCTGGAGTGGGGGGTAGAATTCAGCTATCCTTAGCAGGAAGAGAAAAGAAAGGGGTTTGGCAAAGGTCTTCCCCTAAAATGATGAGTTGGCCCACCACAGATGATGAGTAGGAAGTGATTTTGGGTCAAATCAGACAGTTACACAACAGGCCAACCTTGTTCCCGTCCCCAGTACACACATAGCCCCGGGGCCAAAGGCACAGCACTATGGTGACTACGGTGATGTAGTAAGAGAGAACAAGTGACTGGCCCATGTCAAGAATGAGTTGGTGAAAACCTACAGAACCAGAAAAGCTCCCACCTACACCAGCTTTGGGCTACAAATGTTACTCACATCCTTAAGCGGTAATAAAAAAAACCCCAAACTCATTGCCATCCAGTCATTGCCAACTCTAGGACAGGGCAGAACTCATTCCAGGAGTAGGAAGCCCCAGTGGTTCTGAGCTACTGACCTAGCAGTTAGCAGCCCACAGTAAGCATTATGCCACCAGGGCTCCTAGGGGGTAATAGGAAAATGTAAATATAAAGAAGAGAACTAGACAATCAAAAAATTCAAACATTTGAAAGAACTATCCCATGAAAGTATCAAATTCAGCCAAGAAAGTTACACCTGAAAAAATTGGGTTGTAACAGTAAAGGGAGTAAGATGTTAACTAAATGTTTAAGGATAATTAAAATATAAAGCATAATATCAATGAATATGAAATGGAGAAGTTATGGAAAACAAAAACAACTGACATTTAAGAAAATGACAAACAACCTTACAAGGGCCTATTGTTAAATTTTCAGGCATTCTGTAAACTGCTTGTTAAAGACTGCCATTTCAAAAATTAAACTATACCAACATTATTAAATGAATTTTTTAAAGGAAAGAAATGAAAGTAAAGCCCAAGACTGGGAAGAAGCATATGCAAAATATGAGCAAGATTTGTATCTATACTTTGGAAAACAGACAATGTCTAGAAAAATTAAACCCACACCACTTATACGACCCAGCCAATTTGTTCTTAGAAATTTACTCAGGAAAAACAAAACCACATGGCTCACAGGGGAAACCTACATCTATGTCCATAGCAGCTTTTCTGACAACAGCAGTTGTTGGGGATTTTCTTGGGGGGCACGCATTAAAACTTTAAACAACCCTCATATCCACCAAAAAGTAAGTATGTTGGTGGATATGAGGGTTCTCTTCTGCCTCCCCTTAGTTCTAATAGACCAAGACCATCCTATCTAGTGAACCAATATGCCTTGCTCTATCTCCAGCCCCGGTCCTGCCACTTGGCAGGTAAAAGGAAGGAACACATCTCGCCTGCTTCGTTCGACACTGTCACGTGCATCCCATGGCCAGAATGGAGTCAGACAACAAACCCAGCTACAAAGGAAGCAGCAGACTATGGTCTTTGTTCTTGGAAACCATTTGCAAATCTATACTTTAGCCATTCTACTACTGAGTAAATAGGATATAACATGAAAAGATACATAAAACTATCTGGTATAGCCATACAATGGAATACTATTCAGCAAGCAATAAAAACTAATGATCATAAAACCAAGAATGAATCCAAAAATACTTACACTGAGTGATCGAAATCTTGTATCGAGATTGGAAAAGTTGAAAAATATTAAGATTGGGGGTGATTCAACCATGGGGAGAGTAAATGCTCTAGGATGGATATGGTGGTGACCCTCTTGATATAATTAAAGGATTGAACTATTCAGTTGTATGTATATAAATTATGGGCCAATAAAACTGTTGGAATTTTAAAAAAATAACACACATGAAAAAAATTAGAAAATATTCTACTTCTAGACGTAAACTGGTGGAATTTCAGAATACCAAAAAGAGAGGAAAAAAGATTCTAAACAGATAAAACAGGTTACTGAAATAAAGGATAGTGACTTAAAAAAGAAAAACAACTGACAACAGGCAGGCCTTTCTTTCACTGGTTAAGTCTTCTAAATTGAGGAAGAAGTAACTAAAAAAAACTGATCAACCAAGAAACAATATATTTCCAGACACGTAAAGATTGAAAGCCAACTTAAAGAAATGTTTTTCTTAGGAAATGCTTTTATGAGATGTGCGCGTGCACGCACACACACACACACACACACACACATAATTGTGTTCAAAGTGTTCAAAAAGAGGACAAGGAAAAAGAAAAAAAACCACAGGTGTTTAAAAAGGAATGGAATAGTGAATTACCCTGAGAGGCAAAAGTTGCCTTAGAGTGATAATTAAAACACATAAAAATAAGAAATTCAAAAAAAAAAGAAAAGAAAAGAAATTCACCCAATTCTATCAATAGAAGACAAACATAAAAAAAGGAAACAAAAAGCAAAAGACAAAATCACAATATTTGAAGATAATAGATGGAAAAATAAAGTAGACTTTGGCTAACCAATGTAGATGTGGCAGTATTACTGTAAGAAAAAACTGTAATTCAAGTTAAGAAAGCATCACAGGGTGAAGACATTTTGTACCGAAATAAATAAAACATGAATAAAGTACAGCACAGGAGCCTTGAACCTTTGTGATACCCAGTGGCTTCGATGCACAAGCAGGATCACAAAATTTTCTATAATTACAAATCTAGTATCAGGATCTCCAATCTGGAAAGGATGTTTAATGAATAGTAATATTCTTAAAACTGAAAGAAAATAGTACTATTATCATTGTTGGTGGGAATGTAAATTGGTACAGCCTCTTGAGGACAATAATTACAAATAAAAACAAACTGACAATCCCTATCTTCTCAATCGCTACATACGAGGGAGTACACCCCCCAAAACTAAACTGCGCTGGGCAGAGTGGAGCTTTCATAGTAAGCATTTGTCCCTCTGGGCAAGCATTGAGCAGCTCACTCTTAGTGCACCTGGGTGGAGGCTCGCCTGGGAAGGTTCTCTCTGGTCACAGCGAAATTTTTTGTAAAAGCATTTTCACTTTTTTGTGATGGCTTAATTAAGAGAACTATGTGTGGCTGGGAAATTTTGTTTCCTACTGGGGAAAATGCCATGGAAACTGTTGGGATGTTGAACACAGCTTTACAAGGACAGCGCTATGTGGAAAACTCAAGTGTACCAGTGATTCTCATTTTAAAAAGGTGAAACGTCAACTGATGACAAACCTCGTTCTGGAAGTGCGTCAACTTCCTGAACAGATGAAAATATGAGACTTGTAATGCATTTGGAGTTTGTTTCACCAGATCAGACTGTTAATCAAACTTTCTATTCAGATGTTCTGGAGAGATTGCTAACAGTGTGCAACAAAAAAGGCCTAATTTGTGGCAGACGGGGCACTGGTTTTACCACCAGTCCCTGGACAACACACCTGCTCAAGCAGCCATTTCAGTGTGCCATTTTTTGGGTGAAAAACAGCAGTGTCTTTCTTCCCCACACACCTTACTTACCTGAACTCACTCTGTGCAATTTATTGTTGTTTCCAAGAATGAAAATTTGACCAAACAGATGAGTTTGAAAAATGTTTCCAAGAATGGAATAAAAGATTTGAATTTGACAAATATATTATGTGCAATGGAGAATACTTTGAAGGTGATAAGGTCATTTTGTAAAATAAATTTAAATACAAAGTTTTTTGGGGGGGATCTGCTTTGTTTTTTGGTACCCCTCATATATAGTGTACAAAGTTCTAAGTGTGATAAATTTTTAAAAATCTAGTCATCACAAAGATGCTATGTCTACATCTATGCCATGGAATCCTAAGTAATGATTCAAAGGAAAGAGACAAAGTTAAGGCAGTCAAATCATATTAAAGTGAAAAAAATAAACAAAGCCAAGTTCAGGAAAGACAATGTTTCTAATGGCTGCTCATGATCCACAACAGTAGAGGGAGATAAAACTATCACTTGACTCAAAAGCAAAGGCACAGGCCCACCTTTGGCTACACAAGGGAGGTGAATCCACATTAATATTCCCATCCAGTTGGTTCTGACCCATACCAACCTTATGTACAACAGAACGCAACACTAACAGGAACCCTCCATTTTTCTGTGCCCTACTCTGACTCCAATTCTTACTGGGACACCCTGCTTATCTGTTGGATTTGATAATTTGTTGCAATGGCCACACACAAGTCATATACACAATATGCAGGGGTTGGGGAGGGGGCTATTAAGGAAGTTAATAGGTTACCACAAGCCAGTATCAGAAAATATGAAGGTCACCTATCTTCCATCAGCAGTCAAATGTCTCTCCAGTCCTCGGGCTCTCACGCATATGGTCCTGTGGGCCAGGGTAGCCAGCCAGAAGCTCTGCCTCACAGACTGTCTCCTTGCCTCCTCTTCCACTTCAGACAGTGACCCAGAATGTGCTCCATTGGTGGCTCCTCTTTCACTGGTCCTGAGATGTTCTCTACCCTGCAGCTGGTTCATCCTTACAGTTGGGGAAGTGGTGGCTAAACTAAGACTGACCAATCCCTGCAATTAGTTACACAGGCCCTATTTGCAATGGTCCCACCCAATTGTTGGTTTGGTTTGGAGAGACTTTAATTAACTTTAATAAAGCAGATTTTAACCTGAAATGGATATACTATGTACTTATTTTTTTAAGTATTAAAAAGTTAACAGTGATTACCCAGGAGAGAAGCTGAGGGTGGCAGTGCATTTATGATTGATTACACTGTACTATAAAATTTCAAACTGTTTTTTGGTTGTTATAGGAAAAAAAAAAAAGCTAAGAGAGCCCACACATCTCATTGAAGACCAGTACAGATTTTTTGGGACAACTTATATTTCTAAAGAAGCCAGGACCACTTTCTTTCTTTTTTTTAAATTATAAATAATTTTATTGGGGACCCTTATGGTTTTTATAATAATCCATGCATCAATTGTATTAAGAACATTTGTACATGTTGTTATCATTTCCAAAACATTTTCTTTCTAGTGGAGCCCTTGTTATCAGCTCCTGATTACTGCCCCCCCCCCACCTACCTGCACCTGTTTTTGTAAAAATGTAACTGAGACAGTCAGATCCACGTGTTTGTATATTGGCCATTGAACTAAATAAGCAAGTCCAACAGACACAACAGAAACCATATGGCTCACAGATACAAAATATCACATGAAAGTTTCAAGAAAAAAAATGTTGCCAAAAACATTTATATACTTTGTTTTTTATTTCAAATTGACATTTGAAACTATTTCAACCTTTCTCCTTTTAAACCAAAACTAGATTTTAAATATGTTACCTGCGCCTCATTGAAGCTATAGGTCCTCTTTTCAGATTGAGTAAAGGCTCACTTTTATGATGATGATGATGCCTACCTGGAAGTTTTAAAGGGAAGCCGAGTCTAGTGAGCAGTCAAGGTGAGCTAAAGGCCATTATGCCTTTAGTGAAGACTCTATAATGCCTAGAATAAAAAGCTTGGGCGAAGGGGAGGGAGAGGCAGAGGAATACATAAAGCATTCCATACCAAGGACAAGTAGAAACATTGATTTGGCAGCAATGGAGAGAGGTTATAAGGTTGAAAGCTTAGCTCAAAGTCTGTAATGAGTTTGGATTAACAGTAATGAGTTCAGAATTGAGACCTTCTGAAAGCAGTGGGACCCAAGCAGAGTTTGGGGGTGTGCAGAGAAGTGTGGTCAAAGCTGCAGCCACAGAAGCACCAGCAGCAGAGACAACACACTGGGCTAGGCCACAGTGACGTCAGACTTTCATCTTGGAAGATGCCCCCCGAGCTAGGCGCCAGAGTCAATGCCACTTTTTATTGTGATGTGACAGGTAAATGTTAGGTATGTTTTTGGTTGCTTTTTACTTTGCTTTCATTGTCTTTTTTTTTTAAATTTCATTTTATTGGGGGCTTAGATGCAGTTTTGTAAGCGGGTAAAAGCCAACGGTCCTCACACAACTCTTTTAAATATATTTAAACAATTGAATTGTATGGTACCTGAATTATGTCAATAAGACTTTCTAAAAAGCCAATGGTCTTTAAATTTCCATCTAATTCACAAAAAGTTAAAATAAACTGTCTCAAGCTTGCATCAAAGTTTGGGGAAAAATATCTCCTCGGTGTTCCTAATTTTGCTCCATAGTCAAACGGTAAATCTGCTTAGAAAAAACCTGCACAGGCAGAGTGAGGATTGATTATCATCTCTCTGCATGCACAAAGCAGTGGCACTTCAGTCTAAGCCACCTTCCTCATACCACAACCCTTTAATATAGGCAGTGCTTCATGTTGTGGTGACCCCCCCCATCATAAAATTATTTTCGTTGCTACTTCGTAACTAATTTTGCTGTTATAAATCGGGCGACCCCTGTGAAAGGGGCGTTCAACCCCCAATGGGGTAGCGACCCACTAGTCTAAGTGCAATTTTTGGTCAGCCAACATAAAGAGCTGGTGTTAGTGCACTTAAATATTCATCAAGAGTGCTTTTATTGCACTTTAATAAAAGACTGCAATCATGACTCCAAAGAAAGTTAGTGATGCCAGCATAAAGCTAAGAGAAAAACTATCAGAATCATGATAGAGTTAAAAAAGAATCACTGTGAAATTTGAATCACGTTTCTGCTAGTCTGATGTGGCAACGAATACAACATGGCCAAGTTAACATTATCCACATTTTGGGGTGTGTGTGTGTGTGTGATTAAAACAGCTAATGTTGTAAAAGGTGTGAAATCATTAAGAGGAAACAAAGAACTCGTATCAGCAGAGGCTGAACAGTTACTATTAATATAGGAAAAACTAAAAGCCTCCACAGTAATTAAAGTTCTAGAAAAAATGAATTTAGAAGTGTAATTTTGGGGGGCTAAGAACCAACATGCTCAGCTCTCAAACTTTTCAGTGTTCAAACATGAATTTGTAATGATCGGAATTTGACAACTTAGCATCACCCTGTTAACAGTATTGTCAAAAGTTAGAATGAGGGCAATGATATTGTACACATGTGGCTAGGATTTTGAAGTTAGGAAAGATGAACAGCCTGGCCTTCATCTAAATGTGTGCCTTCACGAGAGGTGTGTGTGTAAGAGAATTCCTGAAATAACTCTGGTGGTAGTACGGGGCTGGGTCACACCCAGCATCAAGAGAGGCACTGGACGTAGAAGTGGCATGCTTGGACAGATAGGTTTAGAATTAAGATGAGAGAAAGGATGGTGACGCTTCTTTCAAGCATTACAAATAGTAAGACAGAGAAGGGAGTATGGGTGGCGTTTACCAAGAAACATAAGGCTGGGTAGTTACAGAAATGGTTAAGACATCAAAGATTCATTCTCTGCAATTTGTAAGAGGAGCAGGAAACTACTGGAACTAAACAGGGCCTGGCATCAGAAAATCTAGAAATACAATGTCAGAAAGCATTGCAATGGTTTTAAAAAATTGCTAGGGAAGCAGCTGAAGGGAAAGCAAGGTCAACGATGTGCCAGGAAAAGATCTATTTAGGAAACAGCAGAGCAGGTATGCAGGAAGGGAAGAGTGAAGTCTGTAGGGCACATAGGTAGACAGCGTACAAAGGACTATCATACCCCTGGTTTCTGGGGGTGGCCAACAGAAACTGACCCAGTGTCCATGACACAGACCATAGACACAGAGCAAGTCTGGCTGAGGGCAATGAAGACAGCAGCTCGATAAGGGTGAGAAGACAGATTTTCTTAAACATTTAAGAGACAAAACAAGGTTACCTAACTATATATTTAAAAATATAGATGTTGACAATTTTATTGATACATAAGAAAAACACTTAAGGTTAATAATGGTCAGCCTAAGTGGTTAAAGATTACAATTGGTTTTATTTTTAATGTATAATTAGAATAATTAAAAATCCCCCCTTCCTTAAACACTATTAATGTTAGTGACTGGTCCTTAAAAAACACCTTGATAAATCATAGAAAACTTGTTACTATAGATGGGTGGGTTATTTATTGTCTTTAAATAAAGCTAAGAACTTACCTTCCTAACATGATCGCTCAAGACAAAATGGGTGTATAAGCAAATGTGGTGAAGAAAGCTGATGGTGCTCCGCTATCAAAAGATAGAGTCTCTGGGGCCATCTGGCTGAGAAGCAACAAAACCCACATGGAAGAAGCACACCAGCCTGTGTGATCATGAGGTATCAATGGACCAGGTTTCAGGCATCTAAGACCCAAAACAAAATCATACCCAATATGAATTGGGGGTGGGGGACGGATAGTGCATGGAGTGGAGACCCAAAGCCCATCTGTAGACAATTGGGCATACCCTCACAGCAGGGTCACAAGGAAAAAATGACCCAGTCAGGGTACAGTATAGCACCAATGAAACACACAACTTTCCTCTAGTTCCTTAATGCTTCCTTGCCCTCACTATCATGATCTCAATTCTACCTTACAAATCAGCTTAGATGCACACTGCTACAGACAAGAGCCTGTAAAACAGGGAATCCAGGATAAACCCTTCAGGTCAACAATGAGAATAGATACCAGGAGGAGGTGAGGGGAGAAAGTGGGACTCGATCACAAGGAACAACATATAACCCTCTTCCAGGGGGATGAACAACAGAAAAGCGGGTGAAGGGTGACAGAGGACGATGTAAGATATGAAAATAATAATCTATAACTTATTAAGGATTCATGAGGGAGGGAGGATGGGAGAGGGGGAAACAAGGAGCTGATCGAAAAGGCTCAAGTAGAAAGACAATGCTTTGAAAATGATGATGGCAGCATGTGTACAAATGTGCTTGACACAACAGATCATTATGTGATAAGAGCCCACAATAAAACCATTAAAATATATATACATACATATAACACAATAGAGCTAAGAACACTTCATAGATATAAAATCCAGAAGTCAACTTTAAGAGAACCATCAATTACTACAGGTATTTTCTTAAACTACTTTTTAAAGTATATATTAACTTAATGAAAAGTATAACTGTAACACAGGGCATCTACGAACAGTCCTTAAAGTGCTGTTGTGACCTGCTTTGTAATCAACGGCTTAGTTTGTGCAGCTGCCGCCGCAGCCACCATCACTAGCCTGTGTTCATAGCCTGGCCACAGGGTCCTCATCTGTGCAATTTTTGCTCATAAACTTTCTTTAATATGCTGTACGCCACAGCACAAAGAATATGACCTTACAGAAATATGGAACACTGAGAAATTTAGCACAATTGCCAGTCCCCAGTCAGATACCCAAAATGTTTATCTACCAAGCACAACATTTTACTCTAAGGCATAGCCCAGAATAGGAGCCCATGATTCTGAGAGTGGTACACTTCATGAACCTATCTATAATAAAAGAAAGTTCACATGAATACAACATGAATTCAAAACAATGTTAATAGCTTTGGTTTAGAAACCCAAGTTGGGAAATCAGTAACTCAAGTGTTATACAACACAAAGAAGTAATTAAACTCCAAAGTCCAGAAACTGATAAAATTAAATATAATCAAGGCTGCAATGCAATGAATATGGCTCATCTAGCTGTAGTTTCCATAACTCCCACCAACCCACCTTACCCTGATGGGTCTGCTAAGAGGGTGGGGAAAGCCACAGGGTGCAGTCCTGAGTGCTTGTTAACACTCTTCACTGCCCTCCTGCTGGGTAGAAAATGAGCTACAGCAGCAGGGAAGCTGGGCTCACTACCAGCAAGAGGCCCGGGTGGAGTGTCTTCTGGACCCCAAGACCTCTGCTCTGTGGCCCCTCCTGGATCCAGGAGACAGCTGAGGAGTGACAAAGGAGCAGTGGACTTCCCAGCCCACAGAGTAAGTAAAGCTACAGTAAGTGCTTTGGGGCAGGGTGCTGGCTTGTGGATTGGGGAACCCCAGCACTTAAATCGAGTAGTTAAAGTGGATAGCCTTAGGGTGGCTAAGCATGTCCTCTGGACATTCATTATCAGCGCTGAAAGAGCTTTGTAGCGTGTCCTGAGAGAATAACTGTACCCTGAGCATTTCCACAATAAACTCCATAAACTCCAGGGCTGTCTTCGAGCTTTATGTGGCCAACACAATGAATTACAGATGGGCCTGCTAACTGTGAGGCTTTCTGATCCCTTGAAGATTACGGATTGGGAAACCCACGGTGGGTCACTATTGAGTCAGAATTGACTTGATAGCAATATACAAAATACACAAAAACTTCCCAAAAATAATACTGTTC
Source organism: Tenrec ecaudatus (assembly GCF_050624435.1). NCBI lineage: Eukaryota > Metazoa > Chordata > Mammalia > Afrosoricida > Tenrecidae > Tenrec > Tenrec ecaudatus. The sequence goes on from NC_134533.1 coordinate 138,145,040, forward strand.
ATTTGGTTGAATAAACTAATATTTTTAGTTTTATTTCATTTTGTTTAAGTTAATTGCAACAAATGGGGCACTGCAGTTTAAATGATACAAAAGCCTCGAGATAGTTTATTGTGCCAGCCTGGCCAATAAACACAAGTGGGATTAATTGAAGGGCAAAGAGATAAGTGGCTCCGTGAGCCTCGCCTTTCTTGTCTCTCCCTCTTTAATCATCGGACCAGTGTGCAGCTGCCTTGCTTGTTCTGTGCCTCAATTTAAAGGGTACATTACCTGTGGGACGCCTAGCCTGTGGACTGTGTTGCTGTATGTTAAGGTCCCCTTAAGGCCACTCAAATGAAATTTACATCTCCGGAGCTGAGGACTGACAGTTGGTGACCTACCTTGCTGTTTGCTGCCTGTGCTGGGATAGCCTAGCTCTCTCTCTCTCTACAGGACTACCTGATGGTCAAGACTTGAAGGACTGCTAATATCTCACAACTCTCTCACGGGAGCGAGTCGCACTGAGCCATTTGTATTGCTTTATAATTTAACTGTTCATTTCTTGTATTATATATCAATCTGTTTATAACTTAACTGTTGTTCATTTCTTATATTATATATCTATCAGTTTATAATTTAACTGTTAATTTCTTGTGTTATCTATCTATCTATCTATATAATTATCAGCAACCTAGTTTTATCTCTCTAGAGAACCCTGTCTAACACATTTTGGTACCAGGAGTGGGGTAACCCAGACCTTCATTCCTAAAGGGTCTGGGTCATTATAAGTCCTGTCAGGATTAGGTTGCTGTAATTTACCATTTACTTTAATCACAGGGCATGGGAGCACTAAGGGTCGGCCTATGGGATCTCCTGGATTCCTGACATATTCTTCTTTACCTCCATTATGTAGCACCAATCCAATTTCTCCTTGGTAATCAGGATCAATCACACCACTTAGTACAGTGACACTCTTCCTGACCTGTTGATCCAAAGGCATGAGAAGCCCAAAGTGGCCAGTTCAGTGGAATCCATGATGTGTTTCCAGGTGGGAGAGTTCCTTCCTTTGGGACCAGGACCTTCAGGCCCGAGGAACACAGGGTGCTGGGACAGAAAGCAAAAATGCTGCAAGTGGATCACTAGGAGTAATAGTGAGTGGTGCCACTCCAGCTTCCACCCCTTGGTTCCTGGAACCATGAATTCTGGCTATTGGTGACATAGTACCATATATTGGCCGCTGGTTTAGAGCGTATACAGCTTCCTGGAGAACATTGCCCCAGCCCCGCAAGTTGTTGCCACCTAGTTGGCGCTGTAATTGTGTCTTTAGGAGCCCATTCCATCGTTCTATCAAGCCAGCAGCTTCAGGATGATGAGAAATATGATACGACCAGTGGATTCCATGGGAATAGACCCATTGCCATACTGTATTTGCTGTGAAGTGAGTTCCTTGATCTGAAGCAATGCTATCACTAAATATTTACGTGATCTATACAGGCGAAAGAATGGTAGATCAGGTGAACAGAATAGACAGTCACGATCAATCAATTCCCAGATCTGAGCCAGTTTACAGATCCACAACCCCTTGAATGAGGGGGAATGTTAGTCTTTCTTCTTGCCTTCCCCAAAGGGACCTGCGGCCTTTCACAAGAGTGACTGTTCATTGGGGGAAAGGAAATAATCAAACTTTTTGGGGATTACTGGACATGAGAGAACCCCGTCTAACACAATCCCTAAGCTGCCTCCCACTACTTTGTCTTTGATTGTATTTAATGCCTTACGTAACCTAAAGCCAAACCCACAAGGCCTGAGTCTATTTTGACTCATTGTGACCCTGTGCAGGGTTTCTGGGGCTATAAATCTTTAAAGGAACTGTTGGCTTCATCATTCTCCTCTGGAGGCTGGTGGGTTTGAACCCACCCACCTTGTGGTTAGCAGTCCAACACCACCAGGGCTTATCTAAAACACTTGTAACTTCAATCACGAGGCACTACATTGTCTCATTTTCATAAACCAGCAACTACTTACCCTTGAAGAAAATTTACTGTTCAGTTTGAGATACGAGCTTCAAGTTTCCTTTAGAAACTCCAATCACCTATCCAGTCTGCCTTAGGAGGTGGTGAAAAATCAAAAGGAGGTGATTATGCGAAAATAAGCGCTTTGAAAGGATTGTAACCAAATCTAAGGCAATAGGCAGGTACACAGAGATGTGCTACTCAAAATAGCTGTGTAAGTAAGACCATGTGATGCAACTTGCAGTATTTTCATTTTACACTCATGAGCAATAAGATTGCCTTGTGTGACTCAATGTTATCTAAGGTCCTAGGGTGGAGCCCTGGTAGCATAGTGGTTACACGTTGGGCTGTGATCAGCATGACTGGAAGTTCAAAACACCAGGCTGGAGAAAGATGGGGCTTTCTACTTCTGGGAAACCCACAGGGGTAGTTTTACCGTCTAACAGGATTGTCAAGGAGTCGGCCTAGACTTGATGACAGTGAGGTTTTTTTTGTTTGTTTAACTGGGTAAAAACTGTGCTAACCAAAAAGTCAATGTTTCAAATCCATCAGCCGCTGTGCAGGATAAGGATATGGCAGTCAGCTTCCTGAAGATGTACAGCCTCAGAAAGCCTCTGGGGCAGTTCTACACTGTCCTCTAGGGTTGCTGTAGCTTGGAATCAACTCAAATGCAATGAGTTTGGTTTTTTAGTAATGTCCTTGAAAGAAACCTTGGATAACAATGGGACCTACATACAGACTCAAATGTGAAATACAAAACTTCTTGCCTGTATGTATGTCTTTATGAATTCTTGAGAAGTAGAGAAGGTCTCTGCACACATGCAGACCAACAACTTTATATGAATATAAAGCTGAACTCTGCCCCATGGCTCAACTTTAAACCTACCTCTCAATCTGTAACTCAAATGTAACATTTTAAAAAAAGACAACCCAGAAAATAACTAAAGAATGAATTAATATAAGGCACCACCTCACACACTAAATGGAGTACAAATTGATAGACACTTTTAAGAAGGTACTATGATGTGTTTATGTAAGTATAAAATGTACGTGTTATATGATCTAGAAATTTCAGTAAAAATATATCAAGGAAATAAATTTTTTTTTTAAAAAGCGTAAGAGATGGGCAAGAAAACGAGATGCTTATGTGTAACTAATGCTCTCTCCCCACCCAGAGCAATGATGGGTGAAGTAAACGAAAGATTATTTGGATTTTTCAAGGAAACAATGAGTCCAAAGAGCTAATGGACCATAGAATCTCAGGTTCCAGAACCCTGAATCCCTAAGAAATAGATGGTGCCCACAATCTCTGACAGTTCTGAAAAGGATCACAATGGAAGGTCCTGGACAGTCGGAGAATGTGAAACAAAATCCTATGATTTTGTGGGGTGACTGGTAGAATTCCTGAGACTCTGGCCCTTGGACATCCTTCAAGTCTGCCCCATGGCTCAACTTTCAACCTAACACTCAAACTCACTGTTATTGAGTCAGTTCTGCTACACAGCGATCAATCCCATAGGGCAGGGTAGAGCTACCCTTGTATATTTTTGAAATTGTAACTTTTTTTTTGAGATTGTAACTCTTCAAAGGAGTAAAAAACCCTATCTTGCTACCACAGCCAAACAATATTCAAACTATACGTTGAACAGTAACAGCAGAGAGGTATGTGCTCCTTAGAACAATCAATCATACGAGATCAAAAGGGAAGTATTTTCCTAGAAATAAAGCTTAGAAGGAAAGGATAGGAAAGAACAAATAGAAATGAAAAACAAGAGGGAAGTAAGAGTATGTCACCAAACAAAACAGGTATAAACTGTTTAAATTAAAACTAATTTGCTGTCAACTTTCATCCAAATCACATTAAAAAAGCTGAAAAGAAAAAAAGGGAACACCCCTGTTTAGGATCAAAATTTTAAAATCCTGGGACCTGTCTACACAGTGAAATGCAAATCAGTTTTTAAAAATAGCAGTGATACCCACGATATACTCAGATTATAAACCAACACTTACCATATGATCTTCTTTTGTAAAAACATACATATTTAAATGCTATACACATTTCTAAATCTACTTAGAAAGGAGATCTGGCCACTGCTAGCTCTAGGGCATGGGAATTAGAAAAAAGCTCCTTGATTCCTAGCAGGCACAGAGCTACCTCACAGGCCTTGCCCTTTCTTTCTGAGCATTAGAACAAGGCACTTTCTAAAGGCAAACCCACCAAGCTCTAGGGTACACAGCATGGTGAAATGAGCATGGCTTTCAGCCTCTACTCTGGTGGTCACTGTACAACCCCCCCCCCCACCTCCCTAACACCTACACTCTAGGAGGGATCCTGGTCCAGGGCACAAACTGCAGAGATATCATATATAATTATGGACCATTTCATCCATTCCATGATGGCTTATTACTTATACACTTGTTCATTTTTTATTTTTGAAAAAAGGTCTTGCATTGATCCCTTTAAAATGAAAGACTACTAGTTCTAAAAACAAGCCAAACCACTGTAGTCAACTCCAATTCATGGAGACCCCATAGGTTACACTATAGAAATGTTCCACAGGTTTTCTTAGCTACCATATCTTTACTAAAGTAGATCTCCAGGCCTTTCTTCCATGGCACTGCTATGTGGGCTCAAGCCACCAACCTTTATTATTGGCACAGCTTCAAACCAAATTCAACCATGGTCAATAGAGCAAAATAAAAAAGACCCAAATTTTATAAATTTGAGTGAAGTAGAATAAGAATATTAAGAGTTATGGATCAAAGTCATGGAATGAAATGGGGAACATGGAGGAGGTGTAGGGAGTCCCTTTAAGGTGCCTGAAGCTCTAGAAATCAGACTATGGCTAGGGCTGTGGAGAGACACACTAACGCAGCCAGGCTGCAGCCATCTTTGGGCGGTTCACCATTGTTTCCAGTTCTGGTGCTCCAGAGATTTGGTTATGCAATGTGGTCACTATGCAACAGGTAGGCTGCACTCATTTCCTGGGAGAAAGATTACCTTTTTTTATTGGGTGTCAATGCCTCATTTTTCCCATGGTTCACCCTCAACTCTCAAATTCGGGTTCTTTACTTTGTTGGCCAGGAACAAAGCAGGAAGAGTCAGTTCAAAGTCCTGGTAAGTGTGGGACAAGCAATGCATACCATCCAGGAACCCACTACGATAGCCCTTATTTATTGCCCTATGGCAGCGGTTCTCAACCTGTGAATCACAACCCCTTTGAGGATCGAAGGACCCTTTCACAGGGGTCAACTGATTCATAACAGTAGCAAAATGACAACTAGCAACAAAAATAATTTTATGGTTGGGGAGTGACCACAATACGAAGAACTGTATTAAAGGGTTGAGACATTAGAAAGGTTGAGAACCACAGCCCCATGGCTCGATACTTTGTGCACATTATCTATTCAATGACATATACTCAATAAAATCTCTACTTACAAAAAAATAAAAAAATTAAAAAAAAAATCTCTACTTACACCATAGAGATAATGAGTACTATGTGCTGTACGAAATGTCATTCTAATCGCTTCACAGCCTTTGGGCCAAGGTCAAGTGTATAAATGCTATTCTAAGGACAAACTGAAGATACTTAGTACTGGGAAAGAGAAGGCATGAAGGGAAGGGAAGGTAGCCTACAGAAATCAGTATCTCTCATCACTAAAAAACTTCTTCAGCAGGAAGTGCATTCTAGAGAGGTAGTCAAAGACTTTGTAACCGGTCACCTCTGTCATCACAAAAGAAAATAGTAATTTAAATACAAATGATGAGTGATTACCATTAGGTTAGGCAAAGCATCTGTAAAAATAATAAACTACTGGACATAAAGAATTGGATTCTTTTCTTGGTTCTGTGAAATATGTCATGTCATATAAAGCAAATGACAAACTTCTTGAGTCTCATTTTTCACATCTCTAAGTGGGGGTTGGGTTTTTAAGGTCTCATTCTGAATTTACTCTCTTCATGACTCTCCAAAAGCCCAAATCCACTCTAGAAATGTATTCCCTTGCAAGTGTCAAAGACTCACCAACAAAATTACTTCTGAAAGGTCAAAAGGATGCTTAATTTCCTGAAGGATAAATGCAAAAAAGGGTCCAGGTCTTACTCAAGCATTATGTAGCTTTCCACAAAAGTCACCCCACTAAAGCAATACACTGCCTGAGAATTTCTTTAAAACAAAGAACGAGTAATCAGGGCAAAACTGCTAACATGCACAACCATCACTCACATGTCGTGAAGGCACAGAAAGGTGGTTAAAAAAAAAAAGGCCAGTGCCGTTCTGACAGTATTTTTTCACCAAATACGCAAGCCGTAAAGAAGGAAGCCTCTGTAATTAAAGAGAAATTGGGTAGGGAGGAAAGCGTCTTTCAAAGTGTCTTCCACTGTGGCCGATTCAAGTGCACACTTGCGTCCGGCGTTCTGCGATCAGCCAACCCACCCAGCGCTCCACATTCACTCCCTCTGCCGACCGGCGAGGGTGGCAAGCGTGGATGAGTCACAAGATAGCGGCGGGAGTGGAAATTTCCTCTCCCGGCCGTGGGGCAGGGTCTGGCTTCCCGGAACCGCCGGGCGCCTCTGCCAGGGCCCTCCAGGCCAGCGCGTCCCGTACAAAGGAGGCCAGAGGGCTCTGCCCGGCGCGCTCCGGGCCCGGCTCCACGCAGGGGTCCCGGCTTCCGGCGCCGCTGGAGGGGCAGGCCCGGCCAGCACGTGCGCCCGGCTCCGTGCCGGGAGGAAGGAACCGGCGCCGCCGGCTGGGCTGCCCGCGGGCCCCGCCGCCTCGGGCAGGAGCGCAGCCCGCCCAGAAATGAATGGGCCGCCGCCGCCGCCGGTGCTAAGACTGGGCGGCCGAGGAGGTGGCGGCGGCAGTAACGAGCGCAGGGCCCCAGCGTCGGGGAGCCCCCCCACCCCGCCTTTCCCACCCGACCCCGCCCGGCACCCCCTGTGCCGCGGCCGGCCTCAGGCGCCCAACCGCCGCCGCCCGCTCACCCCAACTCTTGGCGGTGCGCCCTAGAAACTCCCTGGTGCTGGGGTTATAGATGAAGAGCTTCCACTCGGCCAGGGACTGGTTGAAGGACTTCTTGTCTTTCTTCGTCATGTTGTGAGGGGACAGAGAGAGGTGCGCGGCGGCCGCAAGGGTAGATGCGGCGAGGAGCGTGGAGGCGCGTCCCGGCTCAGGCGGCGCAGCCCGGCAGCGGCGGCGGAGGGCGGAACAGATGAAGAAACCTCCGCGCAGCGGCGTACACTCGAGCCGACTGCGGCGCGCCGAGCCGGGCGGCCTCCGGGGCCACGGGAGCCTGACGTCGCCGCCGCCGCAGCCAATCCCCGCGCCGCTGCGCCCGCGCCGCCGCGGTTACCGCCTCCCGCCCGCGGCCAGGGCGCCGCCCCAAGTCGAGAGGATGCCCCGCCCACCCGCGGCCCCGCCCGCGGCCCCCGCCGCCCGGGGCCGCCTCTGCCTGCCCTCCTGCCTCCGCCGTCAGCGTGAGGGGGAAAGGAGACGAGCGGCTGGGAGTAACTTTTGAAAACCATAAAGGCCCAAGAGGGATCGGGTTCCTGAAACTGATGAAGAGGCCGGAGTCCCTGACCCGCAGATTTCTTACGAGGAGGACCGGTCTCCTGAGTGCTGAGCACGGAAACGACTCGGTGCCCCAGGATCTTCAGCGGGCAAGGGAGGCCGCGACGGCAGCCGCCCGGCCGGCCGCCTCCCGGAGCGTCCGCGGGCGTCCGCGGCTCTGTGACGCTCGAGAGCGCCTCCGCCGCCGGCGCTCGGGAGGCGGCTACCGTGCTGTGAACAGCTGCTCCGGGAACGCCTGTGCGTGGCTGTTCTCAGTCTGCGTCGGGCCAGCACTCTTGGGCCCATGAGAATTTCATTCTAAATTTGCCAGTGTTGCTTAAAAAGCGTCACTCCATGCAGATTCCGTTGATGAACCATGAAATCGAAATACACGTGTGTCTGGGGCGTCTGTCAATGAAAAGGCACTTTTCTCAGCTCCTCGAGTTGTTAATGGACGGGAAATTAATATTTCCTCCAGCGTTCATGCTTCCCTAACGCGACCAGCGGTTCATCTTTTCCACTGTAGCGGCCGCGCCTCTTGGGCGGAGCTGGGCTTGCAATCAGCGGTTTCCTAAACAAGATGGAGTTGAAGAGTTCAGCATCCTGGGAAGGTTGCGACAGGAGAAAAAGACCTAAGTAGGAGTTTGGGGAGAATGTGCATGTCCTGGAAAAACAAAAGGAAGCACTCACTCTTTAATTAGCAAATAAAAAGTATGAATGAAAAACCAAGCACGCATTGTTTCCAGCGATGAGCTATAATCCACATGGAACTTTAAACATAGCCTGCCAAATGCTCTGTAAAGAACGAATGAGAAAAATCGCATTTCTCTTCCTTTGCTTATCAGAGCAAGGGATTAGGACTTTTTGTCTCTCACAGACAGACCAGAGATAAGGAAATATAATACTGTAAAGAGAGTTGTTGTTATTTAAGAAAACTAAATTAAAAAAAACAAAACAGAAAACTAAATTAAAAATTATGATCCTGGGAAGGATAATTAAAATTCAGCTACTTTTTTGAGCCAAGGACACCAAAAGATTTACTAGAGACATTCTGTAATATTTGGCATAAAATTAGCATGACAAATAAAGCACCATTCTAGTTGACTAGAATATTTTTTTTAGATCACAAACAAGGTTGAAACAAGGAAGAATGGAAATAGTTAACGATTTTTTATTTTAGTAATAATTGAATGACAAATTAGAGTCAACCTAAAATAGTAGTAGAGTTGGTAACAGGCTTTTAAATTAAGGTGAAGAGCGAAGACGTAGAGTCTGTTTGGAATAAAATAGAAAGCCTTCTATGTATGTGTGTTATTAAGAAGCACATTTTGAGAATTACCTGGCACACACTTAAGAAAATATGTTAAGCAAGTTTGAAAATCCTTAACAAAGTTGTTAGGTAAACTGAGGCACGAAACCAGAAGAGACGGACCATACTCGCTGAGGACTGATAAGAAGCAGGCTTTATTGGGGACAAGCGGATGGGTTCAACAGCCCACAGTAAAGTGAAGCTGTGGAAGCCACCCTAGGGGAGCGCTTGAGGGTTTTTTTTATACCCCCACCCCCTGAAGCTTCTGGAGAGTTGACGTAAGGTGCGGTTTGGCTCAGTGGGGGCGTACATGACTGTTTGCTCCTTGTACAAGGTCAGTCTGTTTCTAGGAACAATGATATGGGCGGTCTGTGCTTTTAGAGGGTACAGTTCGCAGAACTAGCCCGTTTCTGGGAAACTCAGTATGGGGGAAGGGTGTACATGCTTTTACCAGATATCCCTGACTCTGTCTGATAGGGAAAGGGGGCAACGACGAAGTGATTACTTCCTGCTGTACAAGGTCGTAGTGGGGAAGTTTATCAGACAGAATGCAGGGACTCCGGGCTTGGCACTGATGGCAGGGGTTGGTGTTGCTGACTTGTTGATGTAATAACAGCATTCTTCTTGGAGGTAAAGGCACGTGCCTCCCTTTTCAGTGGTGATGAGGCCTAAGGTTCGTAGATTCTGTAAGGTAACTTTGCAATGAAGCTAGGGGATCTGCGGAGGCATTTATGGCCAGTTGGAATTGCGTGGCTAGCTTGTCCGTGGTTAGGACTGAATGTGCTAGGGCTCCTCCGCTAAGTCCCAAGACTACTGCTGAGGAGGCAAAGTATAGTCCTGCGACCAACGGAAGAAAAATGGCTCTAAGCACAAACAATTCCTTGGGACTAATCTTAACAAGGGCAGCTGTGTTCTCAGTTTACCCATTGCGGCTCAGAACTTGAGAAAACATAAAGACACAGTGTCTTAAGAGAGTCACCAAAAAAAAAAGAGAGAGAGAGAGAGTCACCAATATACTTTAGTTAAAACTCAGTGATTTTTTATAATCCCCCTTTTTTTATTTTATAGGTAACACTGAAAAGTTAAAAGGCAGCTATCTGCTGAAGCTGTGGTTTTTCCAAAAAGCTGCAGGGTACAGAAGCAGAACATTTGGTTAAGCTGAACTTTATGCAAGGTTGGGATCATCCTGCCCTCTTTTGTTCTTATCCTTATCACATTCCTTATCTTTCTTAGAACAATTTCAACTTCTTTATCACCTTCTCCATCACATCACATCCTCATCACATTCCTTATCTTTCTTAGAACAATTTCAACTTCTTTATTACCTTCTCCATCACATCATCACATCCTTATTACTCATTTTTTCACATTCCTTATCCCTTCTTCATCACATCCTTATCACATTCCTTATCTTTCTTTACTGGTTTGGGGGCATACTCAGTTTTCTGACTCAGTTTGACTTGATCTTGCACAAACTTTAACTTTTTCCTTACTTCTGCTTGGGTCTGCCTAACAACTTCAGTTTTGTTTGCAATAAAAGTAACCCTAGACCTAGTCAGTGGTTTTTTGAAATTGGAACCTGGGGGCGATTAGGGTACACATTAGGTTTTGTTTGTTTTTTTTTTTTAGCTTAATTAGGATGGGCTCGTGGTGACTTGCAAATGTGGGTGTATTAATATCCCAGACTTCAGGAGACACCTCGGGTAACAACTGGCTGATTGGGGGCAGGGATGAGGTTGTGGAGGTGGCCGGACTTAAGAGGGCGATATAGGGGAGAGTATTGCTGGAGAAGGAGGTAGTAGCATGTAACTTGGTTAAAGTATCCCTTCCCAGCAACGGAACAGGGCACGAGGGGAGAACTAAAAAGGAGTGAGAAAATGGGAGTGGATTAAATTGGCAAAAGAGAGGTTCTGTCTTCTGCGGAGTGGAGGGGGGGGTCTGTCTATTCCCATAACCGAGACCTGGGCAGGGGAAGTAGGACCCGAGTGAGAGGGAAAAATGGAGAAGGTAGCCCCCTATATCCACCAAGAAAGAGAGGGATTTACTCACTACCTGGAGCACGACCCTGGGCTTGGCGAGAGTGACCAGAGTCGAGGAGCCAGGGCCACTTCAGTCATCTGCCAATCCCAGGAACTCAAGTACTGGGAGGTCTGGAAGATTCCAGGGCCCAGCTCCTCCACATGGAGATGCCGAGGGTGGGGCCAAAACCGGTCAATCCTATTTTCAGTGACCCGACTGCTTACATTGGAGGCAAGGTCAGGTTGGAGGTCTGAGGTTAGGGCAGGAATTGGCCCAGTGGCCACTTTTTCCACACTTGAAGCAGGCACCTGGTTGTGTTTGCTGACCCCCCCTTAGGGGGTCGCCATGGTGGAGCCGAGCCACCTGCTGGCCTCAGGCTGGGGTCTGCAGGTTAACCTTTTGCTGGAGTCTGGCATGGCAGGCAACCTCGGCCGTCTCCTCTCGAGCATTAAAAACTTTAAAAGCCATTTTTACCAGGTCTTGGATGGGAGTTTCAGGGCCGTCCTCAGCCTTTTTTAACTTTTTTCTGATGTTGGGTGCTGATAAGGAAATGATATGGGAAGCTAGGACACTGGCCCCATTTCGGAATCCTGGGTCTAGCCTGGTTAAATGAACCAGGGCTTCCTACAACCTGTTCAGGAAGAGAGCAGGGTTTTCATCTGCCTGTTGGGTAACTTGTCTGAGTTTATCATAGTTAACCATCTTATTAGAAACTGCTTCCAATCCTCGGAGGAGATACCTGAGCATGAGGTTCCTGTGGGGAATGTTGGTACCCTGCCCTATTTGATAGTTCCAGTTGGGGTCCTCCCTGGGGATGGCATGCTCTCCCAAGGGGGCGGTATTGTCTGTAACATGGTCCCGGTCGGCCTGCTGCCTGCCTGCATCCATTACTCTGGCACGTTCATCCGGGGTTAGTGTGGAAGCTAAACTGACCTGTACATCATGCCAGGTTAAATCGTAGGTCTGGGTTAAGTATTGAAATTCTTTTATAAAGTGGGAAGATACAGGCAAGGGCTCTGGCAGAGGAGTGGGGGGAGGCTGCACGGGCGCTGGTGAATGCGGGGGTGGCTTTACAGCAGGAGACGTAGCTGGAGGAGAATGAGATGGGGGTGGAGGAGGCGCACTGAGGAGTTCGGGTGGCTCTTTTGGGGGGGGGTTGGTACTAGTTTGGAGGTCTGCACTAAGAGGATTTGGCAGGTGGAACAGTGGCTACAGAGCTGTTGTGGGAACGCAAGTCCCAAAAAAGCCTGCACATAGGGGATCTCAGAATCCTTACCAGTCCTCCTGCAGAAATTGTCCAGGTCCTGAAGAACGGTGAAATCGCAAGTGCCAGTCGGGGGCCAGCGTGACTAGTTCTTTAATTTGTACTGAGGCCAAGCGGTCTTGGAACGAAAAAGGAGTTTTTTCTTTTGTAAGGTCTGAGAATATCCCAATTTGGGAAACTTGTTAACAGGCAGCCTAGGGGAGAATCGGGGTCAATTTTGGATTGGTTTGTTCCCATGGTGAGCGGAAACGCAGTGTTTTGGCTCTAGGTCGAGAAGTGAAATGGAGTCGGTAGGGGGCTAGGTGAGAGTCCTCAAGTAGCACCCTCCGGCAAATAAATGGAGAGAGAGAGAGACCGGGGAAACCGTCTTTTTACCCGAGCCTTCTCCCTATGACTCCAGGAGTCGGGATAATGGGAAGCGATTCTGGCTCGGCCGTGACTTTGGAGGAACGCCTCGGAGGTGACTTAACGAGCTAGAGCCATTGGAATTAAAGAAAACTCACCACAGGAGTTAGGCTGCTATAAGGAAAGAAATAGCGGTTGGTGGTCGAGTGGTCCCCGGTTGGGGAGAGGGGGTCTCGGGACCCCCGTTAAAGGGGGAGCCACACTCCACTCCAGAGTTTTCGGCACCATAATTGTTAGGTAAACTGAGGCATGAAACCAGAAGAGACGGACCATACTCACCGAGGAATGATTAAGAAGCAGGCTTTATTGGGGACAAGCGGATGGGTTCAACAGCCCACAGTAAAGTGGGGTTTTTTATACACCCCCCCCCCTGAAGCTTCTGGAGAGTTGACGTAAGGTGCGGTTTTGCTCAGTGGGGCGTACATGACTGTTTGCTCGTTGTACAAGGTCAGTCTGTTCTGTTTCTAGGAACAATGATATGGGCGGTCTGTGCTTTTAGAGGGTACAGTTGTTCGCAGAACTAGCCTGTTTCTGGGAAACTCAGTCTGGGGGAAGGGTGTCCATGCTTTTACCAGACAAAAGTGACAACTGTCAGAGATTTTTACTTCATGAATTGTATGTTAAGACTTTCACATATTGTGCTTTGTGATCTACCAAATAAACAATTAACTACAAATATAATTCAGTCAAAATTCATGCCTAGTTTCCATGGGTAACTAGATCAAAGGGATTGCAGTTTTGGGGGAATTGGGTATTTTACTCCAAACTGTGGGAGCTCTCTGCTTCTCGACCCAAGGACATCTCAATCCAGCTGGTGGGTTTGAACTGCCAATCAGAATATTAGGTCCAGTCAAAATATCACTCATCTGTAAAGGTAGGATAAAAAATTTTTTAGACATCTGAGGACTTATCATAACTTTCAGAGCATACGAATATGTTCTGAAATAGAAAAGTCAATTAAGAATGAACCAGTTTAAAAAAAAAATACTGAGTTGAGGAGTGGAATTCAAGAATGAGAAAATTCCTCTCCTCCGCCTCCAGGGGGACAAACAACAGAAAAGTGGGTGAAGGGAGATAGCAGTGTAAGACATGAAAATAATAATAATAAATTATCAGGTGTTCATGTGGGAGGGAGGGTAGGGTAGGGTAGAGAAAAAAAATGGGCTGATACCAAGGGCTCAAGTAGAAAGAAAATGTTTTGAAAATGATGGCAACATATTGCAAAATATGCTTGCTAACAATGGATGGATTGTGATAAGAGCTGTAAGAGCCCCCTATAAAATATTTATTTTTAATGAGAAAATCTTGGAATGTAAGAAATACTAATTTAAATCCAGGAGTACAATGAAGGGAAGTCCTAGAACGACACCTGTCTGGCAGGCCTTGTGAGCAACTGGCTTGGAGCAGAGAATATCTCCAAGAAGATGGGTTTCATGCCCGGGAGAGAGGTTAAGATTCTGGATCCACTTCGGCATATGGAGGAGGCCTGTGGTTCTTTTATTAAGAAGGAGAAAGAAAGGAAAGCAATTAAAACACAGCAGAAAACGATATTCCAAATATAAAACAAACCAAAATGTGGTGTACTTTTGAACAACTAAGAAGAGTTTGAAAAGAAATTTTTTGGTCTTGCTGTTTGGAATATACCACTGGGAGTATATTCCCCCTAGTGCTTCAGGACTAACTGCAATGTTTTCTCTTCTCAAAGAAGAGTGAAGTTATTTATAAAAAGGAAAGAACCAATATTTAGATAAATTTTATTACCAGCTATTATAAACAACAACAAACAACTCCCTGCCATAGAGTAGATGCCCACTCGTAGTGACCCGATAGTGCAGAGTAGAAATGTCCCTTTGAGTTCCTGAGGCTGTCATCCTTCAGTGGAGTAGAAACCCCATCTCGAGGAGCAGCTCATGGTTTCGAACTGTAGACCTGGTCACGGCACAATGAATAATCACTATGCCATCACGACCCCTTTGCTAGACATTACATAGAACCAAATAAAATATTGACCTACAAAGACCAGCAATTTCCTACCGTTAGACTTAATAAATGCTCTTTTTACTGGAAATGTACAGATGCGATCATTTTCATCTAACTACAAATATTTTGTAAAACTCCACAGAATTCTGTCACAAACAGAATTATTTTCAACCACAGAAGAGGTGAAGACATCAGTGGGCCGGGAAGTTTCATTTTCTCGGATTTGATACACAGGGAATAAAGAAGGTATCTATAAAATAACCAGGCTCCTTGGACATGTGCTGTGCTGAAATACTAAGCCATACGACAATTTTTCTATTTGCTTCTTTCCGGAAGACAATAACGAGATCAGAGCCAGGAAGAATTTCTTTGTACAAGAACAGAAGCAGATGTAAGTACAAATGATGTCTCCTACGTTATTAACTCACAGCAAGCCTTGAAAACATCTGAATCTGGAAAGTTCGCCCTTGGCTTTTAGTCTTGGTAAACCTCAACTGTTCCTGGAACGCTGAGGTATTTGATTCCCTAATCAAAGACCCTTCCTGAGAAGAGTTACTCTTTCTAACCCTGGTAATCTGTCTCTGAGTGCTGGCTTGAAGGACAAAGAGCTATAGGAGACCAGTGGCTTCAAACTATGGTTCTTGATATTATAGTATGATGAACACATTGCCTACAGACTTCTATATCTGTGGGGGAGGGAATTTTGAGACAGGCTGGGTCAAGCTCTTTATTTCCCAGATGAGGAAACTGAAGCAGAGAGAAACCAAGAAATCCAGTCTACACAGAAAGAAAATGAGATGGAAAAAGTGAGACCAACGGGCTGTTGACTCTGGGTAGGCCTTCTTTCTTTCTGTTAATACTGAATAATCTTTAACCAAGAAACTCAGAAATGTGAGTGCTTTTAAAAAACACTAGTTTAACATGGAATTTTGTGAACTTGGTAAATCATAATTCTTCAGAAATCCTAGAGGGGAAATGTGTTGCCCCACAGAGGTCAGGAATAATAAAGGTAAAAAAAAATTTTTTTCCAGACTTTGCAGTATGGATCATTCACTCCTTCATAAATAAATGTCAACAAAAAAACCCAAACCCACTGCGCTGGCGTTGATTTCAACTCCTAGCAACCCGAACGGACACTTAAAAACCAAATTTATTGTTCTATAATAGATTATAACTGATAGCGGCTCTATGGGTCAGATTGGAAGTCCAGGGGTGGGGTGGGCAGGGTGGGGGAAACTGGGAAGGGCCTGGTTTCTGAGGCTGTAAATGCTTACAGGAGCAGAAAACCTCATTTCCCCTCGCCCCTACCAGGAGTGGCTGGTGGAGTTAAAGCCCTGACCTTTCAGTTAGTAGTCCTACAGATAACCCACTGTGTACCCCAGGGCATGGCCCATACAAGGACACACACCCACCACCAACAAAAACACTGAGGTGGACTTGATTCAAAGCCTAATTACCCCGCAGGGCCGAGCAGAACTGCTCCCTAGAGTTGCTGGAAATCTCTGTGGAGCAGACAGCCTCGCCTTCTCACAGAGGCTGCTGTGTTCCAGCTGCAGGCGTTGAGGTCAGCAGCCCAACAGAGTACCCCACTGAGTCATGGAGGACCCTCTGCATATTCGCACTTAGTGAATCAAGGATTCCATAAGTACTGACCAGGACTTATTTTTCTGTTTTCAAACGAACTGTTGGTTTCTGGTGTTTTTGCAAGACAAAGGCTAAGGTGAAATTAGGGTGATCCAAACTGTGAATCAAATTTTCTCCTTGCCAGCAATACATTATCGAATTTTATTAATAAATAACTGACATATACCTGGGACTGCCAGAGCGAATGAACAATCTTGAGAGAACTACAGACAGAATGCTCCGTCGGCATGAGAGTGGCAAGACTTGTTTCATGTACTTTGGACATGTTATCAGGAGGAGACGGACATCATGCTTGGCAAAGTGAGGGTCAGCGAAACGGAGATGGCCCTCCCCCTGCAACATGGCAGCGAGTGTGGGAGCTGTGTTAGCTCATATGTAGGGCCACTCTTAGGAGGTGACTTTCCCTGACACTTGACAAACAACTACCGTTACCAAAAAATCCAAACGCACTGCTATCAAGTCGCTGCTGAACCATGGAGAGCCCAGATGACAAGGTGGAACTGCCCCCTGTGAGTGTCTGAGACTGTTCTTTGTAGAGGAGTACAAGCCCCATCTTTCTCCTGCCCTACAGAATGAATCAGTGCAACGCCACCAGGGCTCCTACAAACTAGCTTTCGCATTTAAATTTACTTTCCTTTCTGTTTAATATTTTGTTTCCAGTGGGAAAGAATTGGGTCAGAGAAATGCTGTCCTTTCAAGCAGGAACCGAGACGATCGCCATCTGACTAAGAGGAACAGGACGGAAAATGTACATGTCCCTTTAGGCAATACCTGAACATCATTTCTCAAGAGACTCGAGAATGTCTCCAGGGGCGTGGGAAGTCAAGTTCAGTCATTCTAATTATGGACTGTGTTGCAAGCAGCCTCAAAGTATGATCACATTCAGCAGGTCCAGTTCATTGGAATGCAAGCACATGTCTTTTTAAAATTTTAATTTAATTTAATTTTTTTGCAAGCACATGTCTTACTGGGAATAATAATCAGAGGAATAGTCTTTTGGTTGAATGTTGTCTTGGGAGTTAGGAATTCCCATAACTACATATCATGTCTTAGTCTTTGGAAAAGTACCTTCCAGAAGCAAGAAACAGAAAGTAAACTCAGATTGGCTGAAACAATAAAGAGAATTTACAAGTGAACATAATGTAAAGTCCAGAGGTTACTGGACTTCAGCTCTATCATGCCACCTACATCCCAGGTAAGATTAAATGAGAAAAGGTGTAACCCAGAGTTTATGATACAATTTACATATTGTGGATTCTTACTTTTAATTTATTGACTCTACTACCTTAGGACACTTCCAGAAACTTCTGAGTTTATGCTTCCAGGTAAACTCCAGAAGAAAAGAGGTGCTCTGATCCTCAACAGCTTACACGCAACTCTGAAATGTAATCTCAGCAGCCACATATGAGGGCTATGGGTGCATTCTAAACCAATCATGAAGGCCAGAGATGGGGTATACTGATAAGCACAAGTTCTAGAAGGTTCCTTTTTTTTAAGTTCAATAAATCATTTTATTAGGGGCTCTTACAGTTCTTATAACAATCAATGCATCAATTGTATCAAGCACATTTGTACATATGTTGCCATCATCCTTTTCAAAACATTTTCTTTCTACTTGAGCCCTCTTCAGCTCCTCTTTCCCCCTCCCCTCCCCCACTCTCCCACCCTCATGAGCCCTTGATAATTTATAAATTATTTTCATATCTCACCCTATATACTGTCTTTCACTCACGTTTTTGTTGATCATCCCAGGGGGTGCGGTGGAGTGTTTTAAGTTGATCATTGGGATCAGTTCCTGATTTCTCCCCCTTCTCTCTCCCCACCTTCCCCTACCCTCATGGTATCGCTACTCCCACTACTGTTCCTGAGGGGTTTATCTGCCTGGATTCCGTGGGTCCAGAGCTCTTATCTGTACCAATGTACATGTTCTGGTCTAGCTGGATTTGCAAAATAAAACTAGGGTCATGATAGCGGGGTGTGTGTGGGGGAGGAAGCATTAAAGAACCTGAGAATGTTGTTTCCTCAGTGCTATACTGTTAGGAGCTAGCACAAGGACTGGGACGTCCATTGCACAAGCCAGGAAGCGGTGGTACACCTAGGTGGGTGTTACACCTGGAATGGCCCATCTGGACCAGGTGAATTCAGTTCAGCCAGTGGGGCCGACCAGGATGGTCGAGCATGCCTCCCAGCAGAGGACCAGAATCCAGTCTTGTGGCCCCTTCTATTTCTCAAGCTTCTCCTCTGAGGCTGTGCAGTGATCTCCTCTGGCCTCGGGACTCTATGAAGGGCCCGGAGGGGCCTGTGTAAACCTGAAGCTTCTAACCTTTCATAAAACTCACTTGGATTGCTATCAGCCTTGGGGGTGAATTCTTTCTCCAGCAAAGCCAAGGACCAAGGTATATTTCTCCCACAGAGAGATCTAAAAATACTGCACTCTGGCTGGCTTATCCATTCCTTGTGACCCTTCTGTGAGGGGATGTCCAATTGTCTACAGATGGGCTTTAGTCTCCATTCTGCACCCCCCCCTCATTCGCATCAAAATGGTTATTTGTTTTGGGTCTTCTGATGCCTGAGAGTGAAGTAAGTCCCGTTCTTGACCTGGGAGTTTCAAATACGTAGTTCAGAAGTTTGGAGCAGTGCGAGGTTTCTGTGAGTCCCCATAGGGTGCTATGCGTCAGAATTTTGGTTTGGTTAGGAAGAGGAAAGGGAGGAGAAATCCTATAGCCTTCTCTTTAAATGCCTTCAGAATCTAGATTATCAACCTAGAGTCATTCCTATATTTATTGGTTCATTTAATACTAGAGCTTGCTACATGCAAGGTCTTGATTCTATGTCATGTGCTTACATGTTGTTCCACCTCCCAAATAAGAACTAGACCTCAGCCTGTGGGTGGAATTATGAAAGAGCAGAAGAAACTCCATATTTTTAGACCCCCGTTATTTACATTTTCAGGCTTCTGGAACAAACAAAAGAGCCATCCAGTCACCCACATACTCTACACAGGCCAATCTTTCTCTGTACCATTCACAATCTGAGTTCCTTACAGAATCTTCAAAGCCCATTCACAACCCTATGTTAAGTAAGACTCCTTGGACAGCATGACCACCAGATTTACAATGTAATTGTGACTTGACCTTGCCATTTGAAATCAGAGCTCTCTTTTTTCAAGTGGCCAGGGAATGATAACCAAAGTCTATTCCTTGGGAGAGATAACCCTTATCTAGGTTGAAGGGAGGGGTGGTTACAACATGTAGTGGTTGGACTTCGATTATAACAGGCCACTTGTATCCCAGGTAAGATTAGAGCAGAAACCTTACTCTTTCTACTCTGGGGATAATAGAGAATTGGAAGGGACAGGAAGTGTTCATGTAGTTTGGATATTCCCACTGACTGAGTCAGAAAGCAGCAAGGGAGATAACATGATTATGATCTCTCCCCAGGCTCCCTTTGGGAAAGCAGCCTCTGAGAAAACATGTGCAGAAAGTGAGAGACAAATACAACTCCAATGGTGCCTGCCCTGTTTACAGAGCCTTCTGCAATAGTTAAATGAAGTCACTAACACTCAGGGTATTAAAAATAATAATCTTCAACTTATTAAGGGTTCATGAAGGAAGGAGGGAGGAGGAGAGAGGAGGAAAAATGAGGAGCTGATATTAAGAGCTCAAGTAGAAAGAAAATGCTTTGAAAATGATGAGGGCAGCATATGTACAAATGTGCTTGACACCATGGATGAATGTATGGATTGTGATGGGAGATGGTGGAGCCCCTAATAAAAGTATTTAAAAAAAAAACAACAACAAAAGAAAGGATGGTGGTCCCAGTAAGTGTATCAGAGCCTTATACTAAGTTACTCACACATCTTCTTCTTCTTATTATTATTATTTTCTTTCCTGCCTTAGATGGCTAAATCTACAGATCTTGGTGATCCATTTCTATTTTCTTCCCTTGGGGAATGAAATTTTTCAGTGTTCAATAGATGTTCTAATCATAGTAGATTTGGGGACTGATTCCAGTGTCTTCTTTGAGGGCAGGTAAACCTAAACTAAAGCTAGAGGGCAAAGAAGGAAATGGAAAAGAAAAGAACATCTTAAAAGCACAGAAAGGCAAAGCAGATCCTGCGATCAAATTTAGTAATATAGTAGATAAGATTTTTTAATTATTATTTTTTCCCTTTTAATCCACAAAGTTTGTGTCAAGTTGACAAGGGGTGGTCTGTGATAGCTACACAATCTGGTGCCAACTTGAAACTATTAACAGTGAAGGGGTGGAGTTTAGCCTGTCCATCAGGTTGTAGCCTGATGACCTCATTTGGAGGCGCTAAGGAGATAAGTAGCTTGCTGGAGGTGGGCCACACTCCCTGCGAGACATTCCTGTTGACAAGTGACATGGAGCGATGTTGATGGCAGCCAGAGCATTAGAGCTGAAGGATTCACGTGGAGATCCACACCAATGCTAAGATGCTTCCACTGCCACTGGATCCATAAGACTTTCCACCCACTGGCCTGTGATCTCCCATTGCATATGTTGTGTGAGTCTGAAGAGGAATTTATGGACTGATAACGGACATATGGGCTAATATCAGACTTATGGACTTGATCTGGACTGGAATGGGATGTTTTCTTAATATATAATTGCTCTTTTATATAAAGCTCTTTCTTATACACACACACATACACACACAAAATTCACAAAGTTTTTCACTTGTATGTAGTCAGTTTCCCCCATTTTACTGACTGCTTCCATTGTTTCCTCCATCTAAGATTACTTTAAATTTTACATATTTAATAATTTAACCCATCTTGGTTATACAGGTGACAAATGGTAAATAAAATAAAAGAGTGAACAAATCAGTTAATTTTAGTATGCAATGGGAGGTTTCAGCAAACAAACAACGACTTTAGTAGAGTTTAAGGAATAATTCTTCCTGCATTAATTTATGATATCAGCTTTACCACATAGTACATTTTTTACCCTTAAGTGGTCGTGCTTTTGGACTACCTACCATTCTCTTCTGTCAGTCTGTTAGGCAGCTAGATTAGGGAAAAACAGGTTCTTTTCTCTAATGCCTACATTAATGAAAGTTAGCTGTCCATGACACTATACAAAGATTGGCAAGAGACCAGACACTGTATTAGACACCTCTGGGAAAGATCCAAACTGAGCATGCTCAAACACATATGGGCCTCTTGGACCACATGCTTGTAGCCTCTAGGGTTCTTGAGCAACTGGTCTCCTGGGATTCCCCCAGTTCCTCCCGTGTGGGTGTTCTTTTCCGCGTGGCTTTTTCCTGCCCAGTTGTGAACCCCCGCATGGCATCCGCGCAGCTTGGTACGCTTTCCAGAAAAAAGCATTTACCCTTTTGAGACTGCAAAACCTGAAACTTTTCCTTTCTTTTATAAAAACTTGTTTGGATTTAAAAACGTGCTTTCATGTGAAGTCTTTCAGCATGTGAAGCAAAGAATCGAGGGGTAACCCACTCCAGAAACCTAACAGGTCTATCAATTTAAATGACACTATGACTCTTTATCAGTGTAGCTGTTTTCTTCTGAACCAGTGAATAGATTCTAACTAAGAGTGACTGTGTGCGACATAATGTTTTTTGATGCTTACCAAGAACCAGCTCCCTCCATCCACAGTAAACACACTTGTTCTCTGGTTTGGAGCTAGTTTGTGGCAAGATGACTAAACCCACCAAGAAGGTTCGGATTGTGGGCCCCTTTACAGTGCAGGTGCCTCATTAGGAAGATGGTGAAGAAAATGGAAATCAGCAACATGCCACATGAAGAGAAGCCAAAGTGAAGAGATGTGCTGTGGGGACCTGGTACTGTGGTTTCTGCATGAGAACAGGAACCCCTGTGACACCACCTCTGCTGTCACGGTAAAGGCCACCATCAGAGGACCAAAGGAATGGAAGACCAGTAGAAGCTCCACCATTTGAAATGGCTCTGGCCTGTAAGAAATGGCTGAATTTATAGAACACACACACACGCTGTTGAGGAGAGAGGTGGTATCTCATCCCTAAAACAAAGGCTCATGGACCACAATGAGGACATTCAAATCCAAGCTTTAATCTGCAGTCTGCCCTCTTGTTCTTCTTCTGCAAGGCCTGCTTCCAAGACACAGTTGTTGTGTTGAGACACCGCTTGTTACCTGGGGTCATGTTTGTGGTCCTTAGAAAACCCAGGCCAGTTTAACTGCTTCTCTGGTGTCCAAATTTACAAATAGTGCTGATTTCGAAGCAGATATTTTGAAATTAGAACAAAATGATGACTTGCCAAGTTTTTTATAAGAGGGACTTAGACAGGTGATGACTCCAGGCACTTGGGCTTCTTGGATGAGTCAGCTGTCTGAAGCGAGTGTTTCTAGCCTGGTCCATGGGAGTGGAAGTGACCATATTGAACAGAAGACTTGCATTGAATTCTCCCCCTAGGAGAAAATTCTCAAGAGTAAAACCAAGCACACTGCTACCCAGTCAATGGTGACAGCATCTCCATAGCACAGGGTAGGACTGTCTTGGTGAATTCCCAAAACCACGACTGTTTACAGGAGTAAACACTCTCTCTCTTTTTCTCAGGTTTATTAATTTAAAATTCACATATTATGTACTTCCATAGTTCAGTTCCTTTTAAAAAGAGTTATACATATACCATCACAGTCACTCTCCCCTAGTGCACTCTCCCCTCTCTGTTATCAATAGATAACATAGAAAAGAAAAAAAATAGATAACAGAGATAATAGATAATAATTTGCTCCTCAATTCCCCTCAACCTTCCCCACCCCCACCTCTCCCTCCGAATCTCCACAAGCTAGTACATCAGTCATTATCTTTATGTATCCGCTCTTTCTGTGTTTCATGTACTGGGAAATAGCAGGGAAAAAACAAACAAAAAAAAGGGGTGGAGGGTGAAGAGAAAAGACCACTAGAGAAAAAAATTTCTGTCTTGGAACAAGACGTGTTTAAGAAGAATGTTTAAACCTAGAGCAGGTTCAGGATGGGTCAAGAGGGAAGTCAACTGGTCAGTTATATTATACCACACTTCCATCCACCACGGTCAAGTTTAAAATAATCTCGGTCTGACAGTAAAGCTGTTTGCATCCCTGGCCTGTGGCCACAGGGGATCTGTCAGAGGCTCATCTGGATAGAAACTCTGCAGGTGGGTTTTGGACTCCCTCTGTCCTCCATAACCTTCTATACATTGAGTGTTCATTTTTAAAACTCTGATACTTTTCCCTCCATCATATTTGGATTTTGTTATTTGTCTTCTTTGAATCACACAGGTTGGTGTGCTTCTTCCTTGTGTACTTGCTTGACACCGCACTTAGATGGTTGCTTGTTTGGATACAAACCTTTAAGACCCCAGACACTGTTCCGATTGATAGCCAGACACCATCGGTTGTTTTTTTTTCACATGTTGCTGTAGCACCTGTAACTTCAATGATCACTCTATGAAGGTGAGTGCTGAGTAGGTCATGTTATAAGAACTAACTGCTCAAAAAAACCCAACCAAACAAATAAAAAAAAAAACCTAACTTCTCTTTTGGATTGGGACTAGAATTAAGTGGGAGCCCAGCATCCATCTGCTTGTCCTTGGTTTCTGTATGATTCTGGTTTACTTTATCATTTTATGATAAAAACAAAAAAAAACCATTATCAATCATCCTCTTGGGGTATAAGGTATCAATAATTATCCAATGGCATAGAGATTAGGGTACTGTTCGGAAAAGGAGGTTGTGTGAGGAGAGTCCAGCTACGAACTGTAATCCGTGACTTGTTGCTTTGTACCAATTGAATTCTTAAATGATGGAGCTCCGTTTATATTGACATGAGATTTGGTGCTAAAGGAAAATTTCCTGTAACATTCCTTACATGGGCAGATCCTTGCCAATAAGATTAGTATATGTCACATTGATGCAAGGAGGACATTCAGATGGTAAACATATGGTGGTTCTGGGTCCCTTTTCATAGGAAACCCTGTAAGTCAGGGATCCTAACCAAGGTCTATGACCGCCGATTCCAGTCTTGGAGGTGGCCATCATTTGTTTCTTCTTTCATTAGGAAGTTTCAGTCTTAAGCCCAAGGGCTACAAAGTAATATTGAGGTAAGGCCCCATTCATTCAATGGGCTTTTCACATTGAGTCCTGGTGTGGTCTATGAAGGTTGCCTTGTTCCCTATTAGGTCAGCATTTAGGGTCACTGTCGTGCACAGTCCGTCCATGGCATGGATTACTGTGGCGGTTACATAATGTCCTTGCGAAGGGGTGGAGCTTAGCCTATCAATCAGGCCATAGCCAGCGATGTCTCCTTGTGAACATGGCCTTCTTCTGAGGATTCTGGGAACTCCTGTATTCCTACCGGAGGCCAGACTGACACTCCCTCTGCTTCCTTTCCCTGAGAGACATTCCTGATGACAAGTCACATGGAACTACACTGATGCAGCCAGAGCCCTGGAGCTAGAGGACCCATGTGGAGACCCATGCCAGCGCTGACACCACTGGATCCACAAGATGTTTCACCCACTAGCCAGTGATCTTCCTGCACTCATCTTCATTGCATGGCTGTGTGAGTCTAAAGAGGAATTTATGGACTAGTATTGCCATATGAGGTAATATTGGACTTATGGACTTGATTTGGACTGGGCTGGGATGTTTTATTAATGTACAATTGCTCTTTGGTATAAAGTTCTCTCTTTCACATATGAGTGTCTCTGGATTTGTTTCTCCAGTCTATCCGGACTAACACAGTCACCAAGAGTTTGGTAGATACTAATACACATAAGTCACTATGCCGCCAGGGCACAGCTAGACCAGGACATAAAGGAATCTTCCTCGCAGTAGTAACTTAGAACTTATCAACTTTTGGGCAGCAAATGAGATTCTGAGGAAGCAGTTGGTGTGTTTAGTGTAATGAACATGTCGTGGAGTTTTTGCTCAGTTCTTACCAAGGAGCTCTGGTGCCATAGGGGGTTGGTTATGAGTTGGGCAGCTAACCCAAAAGGCAGCAGCTCAAAGCCACCAGTTGCTGTATGGGAGTGAGAATCTACTTGATGTCCACTCCCAGGCTCAGTACTGCCTCCCAAGAGGCTTCAGCTCCTGGTCAGAAGTCCAGTGGCTCAGGACAGAATCGATCTTGCTCTTTCCTGGCATTGCATTGACCATTGACCTTGGACTTCAAGTTTCTATTAACTGGGTGGATATCTGTCTACTTTCTTTTGCTGGTTTCCCTGCCAGGTTTTCAGTCAGCCATGGTCCTCTCTTCTCTCTAGACACTAGATTTTTCTGATCTTCAAACCTAAACTCCTAGGAATCATCCCTATATCTTCTAAATGTGTTTGCTTGAATGTGTTGTTATTCACTTTGCTCCTGTATCCTACCCCCACCCAACCCCATGTAAGTAAATTAGGTACAAATATCTAACTAGTTAAACACCTTTGGCTGGAATACATTATAGGTGATGCTGAGAACTTAATAGTTTACGTACTGGAAGATTTTACATACTGAGATTATCTCTGGGCGTAAACAGAAGCTATGAGGGGCTGTGTGTCCCCAAGTTTAAAAACAAAAAAGGAGGGGGACTATGTACCCTTTGTATTTTTAGAATTTTGAAAATTGTAAACATATGTATTTGACACATTTATCAATTTAAAAATTTCAGGTGTACAAATCAATAATCTCAATTACATTACCATGTTGTGCAATTGTAACCCGTACATGTTGCCAAACTTCCCATCATCATTAACAATGATTCTCCTTCCCCTTCCTCCTGGCCCTGGTAACTCCTAATAAAACTTGGTCCCTATACATTTGCTTTATTGCCCGACACCCCCCCTTTTTTACAAATAATCCTTGACTTTTGAACGAAATCTGTTCCTACCTGTGTGTTTAAGAATTTGTAGGTAAGACAGAAAAAGAGGCACAATTCTTGTATAATCTTACTTTATTTCAAAAGCCTAGGTGGTGCTGGAGGCAAGCATTGAACTTCTAGCCACGAGGTCTGTGGTTTAAACCCACCAGAGAAAGATGAGGCTCTCTGTTCCAAGGTACAGCTATCTACTCCTATAAAGCAGGGGCAGCGGACCTTTTTTCTGCCAAGGGCCATTTAGATATTTATAACATCATTCAGGGGCCAGAGTGGCCAAAATTTAATTAACTCACCCCCAATGTAATGACTCTTTTGGTGAGATATATGATGGTAGCTAGTACTGATTTCTGGGGCCTTATACAGACCAAGGACTAGTGTAAAGATTCCTGCCGTCAATATTTTACAGCTTCAGAAACAGAGGGTCCAGATGAGTCAGAATTAAAAGATTTAATAAAAGAATTGACTGTGGGATTGAGGTTTCATTGAAGAAAAGGTTAGAATGAAGACTTTCCATTTATCTAAAAGCCATGTACGCGAAGATAACTGTGTTGAAAAATTTGCTGCCTTTAGAGATTAGCTCAATCTTTCCAAGACCAAGGAAAACAAAGGCACTGCCCTCCGGTTGATTGCAAATCCTAGGGAAACTGCAGTGCCTCCATTCACAATGAGGACAAGTTTACATAAGGGCATGTAGGAGTTGCCAGTAGGTCAGATATAAGTGAGATCATACAATATTTGCCTTTTGTGTGACTAACTGACTTAATTCAACTTATTGACTTTTTAATCTCAACCTGCTTATAAGATTCATGGAGTGTACTTTCAGAAAGAATGTCATATACACAATGTTAGGGAGCTAGCACAGGGACTGGGTGTCCATTGCATATGCTGAGAGGATTGCGCTTCCGCCCAGGAAGGGGTGGTGCACCTAGGTGGGTGTTACAGCTGGATTGCTCTATCTGGACCAGGTGAATTCAATTCAGGCAATAGGGCTGAGCAGGATCGTCGACCACGCCTCCCAGCAGAGGACCTGAAAAACCAGAATCCAGAGCCTTGTGGCCCTTCCGCTGCTCAAGCTGCTCCTCAGAGGCTGTGCAGTGGTCTCCTCTGGCCTCAGGACTCCATGAAGGGCCCTGAGGGGCCTGTGTAAAACCTGACACTTCTAACATTTATAAAACTCACTTGGATCACAAGCCAGGCTTCTGAGTGAATTCTTTCTGGCGTGACACCAAGGACCGAGGCATTTCTCCCATGAGAGAGATCGAACAATATGTCATAAACATATGTCATATTCATATGTTTACAATTTTAAAAATTCTAAAAGTACGAAAGGGTACATAGTCCCCCTCCTTTGTTGTTTTTTAAACGTGGGGGCACACACAGGCCCTCGTAGCAACCTGAGCAGGGGGAGGAAAATCAACTTGATCCAGCCTCTGGGGCCTAACGTCTTATCACTGTGCGACCTGGGAGAAGACAGAGGTACGCCAAGGCTCGGCCTTCCAAAGACAAGAGCTCCTTCCTTTGGGGAGTTTACTGAGAACTTCCATGAATAAAATCTTTGAAAACTAAATATATTAAAAATGTTTTGGAAATTCCTAAACCTCTTTTGGTTCAAATATTTTGTGTTTTGGAAATGTCTTGAACACGTTTGAGTCAGTTCTGATTTTTAAAATCTGCACTTGCCTCTGCCTCCGGGGTGAGGATTGTGCAGGCGGGTCCACCCACTGCGGGACAAAGGTCTTGGGTCAATTTAGTGAATGGTAGCTCACAAAGCCATCCCAAAGATCTTATCAGCTGGGTTCTTCTCTAGATTAGAGTCCTCTCCTACCTTTTATTTTTTTAATTTTATTATTATTTTAAAACAATTTATTGGGGCTCATACAATTCTTATCACAGTTCATACATATACATACATCAATTGTATAAAGCACATCTGTACAATCTTTGCCCTAATCATTTGTTCTCCTCTTTTCTTTTTTTTACATTTTATTAGGGACTCATACAACTCTTATCACAATCCATACATATACATACATCAATTGTATAAAGCACATCCATACATTCCCTGCCCCAATCATTCTCAAGGCATTTGCTCTCCACTTAAGCCCCTTGCATAAGGTCCTTTTTTTTTTCCTCCCTCCCCTTTCCCCCCTCCCTCATGTGCCCTTGGTAATTTATACATCGTTATTTTGTCATATCTTGCCCTATCCGGAGTCTCTCTTCCCCCCTTCTCTGCTGTCCCTCTCCCAGGGAAGAGGTCACATGTGGATCCTTGTAATCAGTTCCCCCTTTCCAACCCACTCACCCTACACTCTCCCAGCATCGTCCCTCACACCCTTGGTCCTGAAGGTATCATCCACCCTGGATTCCCTGTACCTCCAGCCCTCATATGTACCAGTGTACAGCCTCTGTCCTATCCAGCCCTGCAAGGTAGAATTCGGATCATGGTAGTTGGGGGGGAGGAAGCATCCAGGATCTGGGGGAAAGCTGTGTTCTTCATCGGTACTACCTCGCACCCTAATTAATCCATCTCCTCTCCTAAACCCCTCTATGAGGGGATCTCCATTGGCCGACACTTGGGCCTTGGGTCTCCACTCTGCACTTCCCCCTTCATTTAATATGGTATATATATCCATATACATATATACATATATACATATATACACATATACACATACATACACACACACATATATATTTTTTTTGCATGATGCCTTATACCTGGTACCTTGGCACCTCGTGATCGCACTGGCCGGTGTGCTTCTTCCATGTGGGCTTTTTTGCTTCTGAACTAGATGGCCGCTTGTTCACCTTCACGCCTTTAAGACCCCAGACACTATCTCTTTTGATAGCCGGGCACCATCAGCTTTCTTCACCACATTTGCTTATGCACCCATTTGTCTTCAGCGATCCTATCATGGAGGTGTGCAGTCAATGATATGATTTTTTGTTCTTTGATGCCTGGTAACTGATCCCTTTGGGACCACTCGATCACACAGGCTGGTGTGTTCTTCCATGTGGACTTTGTTGCTTCTGAGCTAGATGGCCGCTTGTTTATATTCAAGCCTTTAAGACCCCAGTCACTATCTCTTTTGATAGCCGGGCACCATCAGCTTTCTTCACCACATTTACTTGTTCACCCACTTTGGCTCCAGCCGTTGTGTCGGGAGAGTGAGCATCATAGAGTTCCAATTTAATAAAAGAAAGTATTCATGCATTGAGGGAGTGTTTGAGTACAGGCCCAAGGTCCTTCCGCCACCTTAATGCTTAACCTATAAACATAGACACATCGATCTATTTCCCCATGCTCCTATATATATTTGCATGTACATGTCTTTGTCTAGACCTTCATAAATGCCCTTTGACTCCTAGCTCTTTCCTCCATCTCCCTTAACTTTCCACCTGCCCTACTACCATGCTTCGTCGCCACCTGGGCTAGAGTATACCTCTTCTCTACGCAACCTTACCCTTGATCATTCCCCACCAGGCCTGCCATTCCCCCCTCTCTACCATTTGGGGTCCCATGTTGTTCACTTGTCCCTGTGTTTGTTAACCCCATTTCCTTACCCCCCTACCCCCCCACCCAAAGTCCCCCCCAAACTGTCGGTCCCATTGTTTTTCCTCCAGATAGTTCATCCAGCCTGTCCTATTCAGACAGACCTGTGGAGACACTAACATGCACGAAAACAAGACAGAGGAAAACAAAGCAACAATATGCAACCAGACAACAAAACAACAAAAACAAACCACTGACAAAGAACAGAACAAAACAGTTCACAAGAGAAAAGCTTGTAGTTAGTTCAGGGATTGTTTGCTGGCCCTTAGGAGTGTTTTCCAGTCCAGTCTGTTGGGGCACCACGCCCTGGCCCCAAAGTCCACCCTCAGCATTCCCTGGGGACCTTGCCGCTCCATTCCCTTGCTGTTCTGCTCCTCGCCTACCTTTCCAGCCAGACTCTCTGACCTGCAGCTGCCCCTCGAGCTCAGCAACATTTCCAGGTGGGGCTGATGATAAGCCTTTCGTTTTTTTTAGTGTGAGGTTCCAAGAGTGATTTGTGGGGTGTTCTCTTTGGACAGCCAACAGGAATACAAAGTACTCACTTCATTGTTACTGGGACGTCTGCCTGCATACCTTCCTGTGGCTTAAGGGTGATAATAGCTTCTCCTACTGCTGACTTCCCGGACCCCACTCTGGACTTGGTGAGAAGGGAGTGGAACATTAGATGCACTGTGACACCAGCACCTCCCCCTTTGCCCCCGCCCCCCCAACCCAGAGGCCATCCATATGGGAGTACAAGTCCATATTAGGCAATAGGACAAGTTTCTGTGAAATTTTATCAACTGTAATCTGGATAAAGTAGCCACACCCTCCTCCCAGGACTTTCCTCTTCACACACAAAGAAAGTTCTTTCCTTTTGAAAAGAGAGCCCACCCTTACTCCACCCCACCCCATCCCCATTTGTCCAAGAATTGTGGGCTCTTTGCTCAAACTGTCATCTACGATGGAGTACCTTTCACATTGAGGCTGACTATTTCTTCTGGATGGCAACATACATTTATGTGGGACTGATCAACGTTTGTGAACCATGTCTTAGAGCAGCTATTGGCTTTTATCTGAGGCCAAGACTTGATGAAGATGTATACCAAGGAAAATAAAACACAAAGAAGATAAATTAAGGGAAAGTTCAGTGGATTTTTAATCATAGTCGTTTCTATATGTTAACTCTTCACAGCATTGATTCATAACACTTTATCGGCACCTAAGGCACCTGTCGCTGCAATTCAGCAGTTCAGTCCTGCGAAGAAGCTGCGCGTGCTTCAGCAGTGAACACAGCAATCTCTGCGCCCCTTCGTTCCTGTCTGCTGCACAGACGGCCGCTGTTAGGAGCCAGGCCACTTGACAACAAGGTCAGCATGAGGTAACTGTTGTCACATGAGGAGGGTCCATCACAGAAGGGCTGCTTGTGTTTGTCCCGCACAATGATACGGGCATTATTTCCCTAAAATCTCTTTCACAGGGGACCTTTTCTCTCTCCTGCACTCCTTCGACCACTGCGCCTGTAGGTAAGGTCTAAATCAAAGGAGATCTGCCTTCTCTTGTTTTAATTAAAAGATCATTTTATTGGGGGCTCTTACAACTCATCACTGTCCATACATCGATTGCATCAGGCGTATTTATACATATGTCGTGATTCTTTTCTAGACATTTACTTTCTATTGAGCCCTCAGTATCAACTCCTCTTTTTCCCCTTCCTTACCCCAACTCTCATGACCCCTTGGCAAATTATCATTACTTTCATATCTTACACTGACCACTGTCTTCCCCCCTTGTGTTTCTGTTGTTTGTCCCCCTGGAGGGGTGCGTGTGGTTATGTGTCAGTCATTGCAATCGGTTCCCCCTTCCTCCCCTCCTTTCCCCACCTTCCCCCTTTCCTTATGGTATCACCATTCCCATTCCTGTTCCTGGATTCTGTGTGTCGTGAGCTCTTACCTCTTATCTGAACCTGTGCACATGCTACAGTCTAACCTGAAGTGAACGGCAGGACTGGGGTCATGATAGTGGGTGGTGGTGGTGAGGAAACTCAAGGAACCAGAGTGGAATTGTGAGTTTCATTGGGGCTTTACTGTGCCCCGGTTGACTCAACCCTTCCCTGTGACCCCTCTGTGAGGGGATGCTCCATTATCCACAGATGGGCTTTGCGTCTCTGCTCTGACCCTCCTCGTTCTCAAAAATATGGTTTGTTTGTTTGTTATGGATCTTCTGAAGCCTGTTACCCCGTCCCAATGACACCTCATGGTCGCACAGGCTGGTGTGCTGCTTCCACGTGGGCTTGTTGCTTCTCTGCTTCAGACTTTTGGGGTAGAGTTGAACATGTTGAACATTTGTATTCCCTAGAGAGAGGTATTGTCATTTTCCCTCACTGCTGCTTCAAAGTCATCCTTCCTCTCGCCTCTGAAACCCTCGGCTTTGAAGCCTATGCCCTGGACTATTTACTAACATCCCCTTCTGTTGAATCCACCCTGGATTCTTGGTTCCTTCCTCACATTCCTTGAAGATCTTTGTTCACTTTCACTTTCTAAATTCATGATTTCAAAACTCACATGGACTGTCTTACCAATGACCTTCCTTTCAGTCCCTTGATAATTTCTTCTTAGCGAGCCTGTCCTTCCACCATAGCTATGACAGAGGCTGGCTGGTACTCATCACTTCTCTTTGGGCAGGCTACATTTCTGTGTTAGGACAGGTTGACTAGAGAAATAAGTCCAGGGACAGTCATATATGTGTAAGAAAGAGCTTTATATCAAGAACTAATGATATATTGAGAAAACATCCCAGCCCAGTCCAACTCAAGTCCATTAGTCCAATTATAGTCCATAAGTCCCTCTTCAGACTCCTGCAGCCACATGCAAAGATGCAGAGTGCAGGAAGATCACAGGCCGGTGGGTGCAAAGTCTTATGGAACCAAAGGTGGTGGAAGCATCTCTAGGACTCTGGTAGCAGCCAGGGCCAGCCAGCAGGAGATGAAGGCAGAGAGAGGGGAGGTTCCAGTACCCTCCTTATGAGAAGGCCATACCCACAAGGAGGCACCATTAGACTGTGACCTGATTGACAGGTTGAATACCACCCCTACATTTGTATATATCTTCAAGTTGACCTAAAATCATGTAACTACCACAATTTCCCATTTCTTTGTGGTTTGGTTGGTATAGGATTGTGACTGGGTTCTACACAAATGAATGTAAGCAAAGTCAATATGGGCCAACTAGAGACCTGGTGTCTGGAAGTACCCGGAAGCTTATTTCACTCCCCCTAGCAGCCATCAAAGGGCCCTGGTGGTGCTGTGAGTCCAGCATTTGAGTGTAACCTCAAATTTGGTGGTTCAAGTACACCAAGGGAGACAGAAAAGGCTATTAGTTCTCTTAAGGATTTACAGTCTTGGAAGTTCTAAGCAACAGTGCTACTTAGGGTATCTATAAGTTTTCTTGAGTGGGAACCGACCTGAAAGCAGTGGATTTTTTTTATTGTGTATAAATATGAGACATCAGCATTTCAACATATAAGCTATATACAATCTATAATGAGATGTGTATATACTTTTTCATATTAAGTCTTATAGTATATATCAATGCAGATGCAATTATATAAAAATACTTTTCTGTATTTAATTTCATAAAATATATGCACCAAAAAATAAAACGAAACAAAAAAATATATGCACCTTCTCAGGTTGTTTCAAATATCTTTCAAATTTTTTGATGAATTAAAAATACATACATTTAGCTTTTCTTTTTCTTTTTTTTCTTTGACTTAGTGAGTCCCTAAACGCAAGATGGATCACCAGCATCTCTACTAGATGCCCCTCCTCCCAAGGAAACTCAACCAGGGATCCTGCTCTCACTGCATGCCTTCAAATGTCTCCACGTGTGCTGCCAGAACACTTATGATTATGTATATTTAAAGCTAGGTTGTATATATACATAATCACATATACATATACATACATATAGCTAGAAGGCATATAATGGCTAATTAGTCCACTCAGTACAGAGGGTTCCATTCAACTCACATTCGTAGAACTGTTAATATACTAAAGGTCCATCAACTCGCTCTGGCTGCCAGTCCAGGGTCAAGGAAGCACACAGGCAGGGTGGCAGCAACAGTCAGTAGCACCAGGAGCTTAGCAAAGCAGGCCCTGATTGGATCTCCAACTCAAGCAGCAAGACAAAGCAGGTCTTAAAGGAGGCTCAAGCACTAGCAACACGATCCATGAGTTGGCTCGGCCCACAGGGAGTTCAGCACACAGTTGAAGCAAAGAACTAGCTCAAGCAGCAGCACACTTGGCTGATCACCAGGGAGGAAGAGAGAAGGGATGCTGACCACGGAAAGTATCTTGGTTGTCCTCCAATCAAGCTGCGACCTGGTTAAACTCCACCCACATGTTCCTATGGAGGCCTAGTTGGCACAATAAACCCAACTATCACAGGACATAAAATTTTAAAATGTCAATTATGAGGAAAAATAAGCATACCATTTGTTGTGAACTGTCCAATTGTTCTGACCATAGGAACCCTATATGGCAATGTACAACTTCCCCACAGTTTTCTAGACCATAATCTTTTTAAAAAACCTCATTTTATTAGCATATAATTCACATATAGTACAATTCAATAGTGCAATTATATTAAGACGAGTTGTGCAATCATCACTCCAATCAATTTCAGGACACTTTCTTCTTTCTTGTAGTCATTGTTGGCGCCTCATTTCTCCCCAACTTTCCCTGCCATATTCCTAGCAGTTATCAATCCAGTTACAATCTCTATAGATTTACTTATCTTGGATTTCTTTCTTTTAAAAAAAAATCATTTTATTAGGGGCTCATACAACTCTTATCACAATCCATATATATATCAACTGTGTAAAGCACATTTGTGCATTCAGTGCCTTCATCATTCTCAAAACATTTGTTCTCCACTTAAGCCCTTGGCATCAGCTCCTCATTTTCCCCCCTCCCTCCCGTTTCTCCTCCCTCATGAACCCTACAAATTATTATTTTGTCATATATTACACTGTCTGACATCTCCCTTCACCCACTTTTCTGTTGTCAATCCCCCAGGGAGGAAGTTATATGTAGATACTTGTAATCCGTTCCCCTTTTCCACCCCACCCTCCCTCCACCCTCCTGGTATCGCCACTCTCACCACTGCTCCTGAAGGGATCATCCACCTTGAATTCCCTGTGTTTCCAGTTCCTATCTGTATCAGTGTACATCCTCTGGTCTAGCCCAATTTGTAAGGTAGAATTGGGATCATGATAGTGGGTGAGGAGGAAGCATTTAGGAACTAGAGGAAAGTTGTATGGTTCATTGTTGCTACACTGCACCCTGACTGGCTTGTCTCCTTCCCGCAACCCTTCTGTAAGGGGATGTCCAATTGCCTACAGATGGGCTTTGGGTCTCCACTCAGGACTCCCCCCTATTCACAATGATATGATATTTTGTTCTTTGATGCCTGATACCTGATCCCTTTGACACTTTGTGATCACACAGGCTGGTGTGCTTCTTCCATGTGGGCTTTGTTGCTTCTGAACTAGATGGCTGCTTGTTTACCTTCAAGCCTTTAAGACCCCAGACGCTATATCTTTTGATAGCTGGGCACCATCAGCTTTCTTCACCACATTTGCTTATGTACCCATTTGTCTTCAGCAGTTGAGTTGGGAAGGTGAGCATCAAAGACTGCCAATTTAGTAGAAGAAAGTGTTCTTGCATTGAGGGAGTGCTTGATAGAGGCCCAGTGTCCCTCTGCTACCTTAATACTAAACCTATAAATATATGCACATAGATCTATTTCCCCATCCTCATATATTCACATATGTCCATGCCTTTATTTAGACCTCGATAAATGCCCTTTGCCTCCTAGTTCTTTCCTCTATTTCCTTTGACTTTCCTCTCGTCCCACTATCATGTTCAGCCTTCATTTGGGTTTCAGTAATTCCTCTCGGTTACATTACCCTTGGTCATACCTTACCTCTTGGATTTCATATACAGTAAATCATGTAAAACAGAAATAACAAACAAAAAACAACAACCCAACAATGACAAAATAAAACAGAGAAAAACCTCAATAGAAAAGAAAGCAGAAATTTAAAAATACTGCAACAGATTTCAAATGGATCAAAGGGGTGATCAAAAGATGGGATGTTACATTTTAAGATACTTTTGTCTGTCTTAACCGAATTACAACACTTTCTTATAACAAAGCTGTTCACATCCTTGGATTATGGTCAGAGGGGATTTACTGGAGAAGACCCTGCAAATGGATTTTGGGCTTCTACTGTCACCCATAGCTTTTTACAAACTGAGTGCTCAGAATTTAAACTCTAATACCACTCCCGCCTCTGGGTTTGGATTTTATTATTTACAGTCCTTGGATCACGCAGGCAGATGTGCTTTTTCCATGTGGACTTAGTTGAGGCCTCATTTAGATGGTTGTTTGTTTGAAAACAAGCCTTTGAGTCCTCAGATGCTATTCTTTCTGATTGCCAGGTACCATCTGATTTCTTCACTACAGTTTGCTATAGCATTCATATCTTCAATGATCTATACATGAAGGCAAGTACTGAGCACAGATCATAATTTTTCCGGGACCAGATCCCCTACTTTATGGTCATTGGAGTTGCTGGTGGGTTATAAATGTTGATCTTTCTATTAGCAGCCAAGCACTTAACCACAGCTAGTCAGTGGTTACCACGTGGCACAGTGCAGCCCCAGAAACCGAATTATGGTGGCAAGAGCTCAGGACTGCAGGCATGCCTGCTCACGGCTGCAGGAATACAGAGCTCAGGATTGCCTGCAGGGATCCAACCTCATCTCCACCTCATCATTGGACTGTGATGTGAGCAAGAGAGAAATCTTTGGTGTGTGGAGTCACTAAGCCACCCACACCATGACCAGACACTGTTGTTACCAATAGCTCTGCTTCTTCCATCGCTTCCATTTCAATCTTCCTTCTCTCTGACCCACCATCTGCTATATTTTCAGCACTCTCCCTTTAACCCTGTAGCTCTAGTAATTTTCCAGGAGTTCCTGGGTGGCATAAACAGTCAAGTTCTTCACTCCTAATTGACAGGTTAGCAGTTTCAACCTACCGAGGGGTGTCTCAGAAGAACCTGCACTCTATTCCTGAGAGGTTACAGCTTTGAAAACCCTATGGAGCAGCACATGGGAATCAACCCAATTGCAATGGTATCTGTTTTTCTGTTTCTGGTTAGTAATATGTATGTCAGTCCCAGCTCCCTCCTCACCCATGGCCCTTCATCGTTAGTCTTCATTTTCTTGTATACATTCTCAACTCCCTTGTCCCTGCTTTATTTACTGAACTTTCCTGGTAAAACCTCAACAGCCTCTAGTAAAGTCCACCTCTTGCCCACGTTCAGTTGAATGTAGACAGCGTGATGTTTTGGCTTGCTTTAAATTAACAGCCAAAGTCTTCAGTTGGATCTAAAGTCCTGCACTTTAGACTGCTTTTGAGAGAAAAATGAGACTTCCTCCTCTGTAATAATTGATAGCCTCAGAAACCCAAGAAGTAAGTAGGGCCTTACAATAGAATATTGTAACTCAATAAAAAAGAACATTCTTATCAGTATGCAAATACATTGTAGTTTTCCAATCTTTAAATTTCTTTTTCTTCGTTCTAGCTAATGTCCTATTTTCTCTGCTTCTCGCTGCATTGCAATTTCTTGAGTTACCTATAATTCGTCTTCACTTTAGCTCCACCCCTTTTTTCTTGCACCCCTCCAGTCAAGGTTTATCCTTTGTATTCCCTAGAGAAGGAGCCCTAGGGTGCAGTGGTTAAGCACCTGCTTGCTGGTTTTAATCCAGACCACTGACTAATTTTCCATTTGGGCTCTGGAATCTCGCTTTCAACCCAGACTATTGGTCTAACTTATGGTCCGGCTCCTTTTCTTTCATCATGATCGCATTTCCCCACTGAGGATGCTGCCTTCTGCCCTCTGAGTAAACATCCGGCTGGGTTGGTCATAAGCTACCAATAGGACTAAAAGAGAACAAGGTCAAGGAAGTTGCAGGCAGGCAATTTCAGGCAGGCTGTGAAGGAGGCTCCCTTGTAACGCAGGGACATGCTGTCATTGGGCCTGCTGTGGGAAGGCGAGGGCGGGAGAGCTCTCCCTCAGGGTGAAACAGAGGGGACACCTGCACCGTGAAGGAGTTCAAGGCCATCACCTCCGAAATCTCTCCAAATCTAATCTCCAAGGACCATTGCTTACCGGCACTCTCATGTAGTTTAAGGATATGACTCTTGAGGCCAATACCTTATCCCAGAAAATGGCGAGAGAGTTTTAGACTTGACTTTTTCAAGCCATAATCTTCAGCAATAAAATAAAGAGAAAATTGCTACCCACATCAGTTATTGGTAGTATTTGTTAGATGTGCTGTAAGACATTTGAAAGTGTAGATGCTAAGTTGTTGACAATAATTTGAATGAACACATGAGAGTGCCACGTTTTAATCTGGATTTTTTTCATTGAGCATGGATCACTTTTGCAATGAAGGATTTAAACATACTTAATATAATATATACAGATCCTGGGTTGTAGGGCACAAAAGAGACCCCAAATCTCAAATATAATCGTGGATAACATTGATTGTCCAGCATTCGTAGGACAGAGATGAGACAAAGACAAGAATACATCTTCTGATGGAGGGAGGCCATCCACACAGGCAACAATGGTGTCCAAAGATTGATGAAGAGCCTGTGGCTTAAGTAAGACAGGGGAGGGCAAAGGAAGTTGTGGCTAAACAGGATTGGTGGCAGATCAATACATACAGTTGCAGGTGGCACTATAGAACTGGGAGTGGGACCATCATTGGGACCTGTGCATTGTACTAGAACAGGGGCTGGCAAACTACAGCTCTCTAGCTACATTTGGTTTTCAGTCCATACATGTGACTCTGAAGTAAAATTAAAAAATTTCCAAGGACATGATCAGATCATGGTGATTTCATGTGTTTGTAAAAACACATTTATGGTTCTCGGATAATGTTTAAGTTGTTGTGAGGGACAGGATTGGCAATTCCATCTCAAAAGTTTGCTGACCTCTTTACTAGATAGAGGAGGTCTTAGGATTGCTTCTGGGGCTCTCTGATCAAAGTAGTCAGGATATGACTCCTGGTCCACGCAGAGCCCAGCACCCAAAGCTCCATGAAGGGCACACCCAGGTAAATCCCCCAGGGCGAGGATGCCCCACCTTGGACTGTCCAGGCGAGTGGATGAAATCCACTTAATGTGCTCTGCCTGAGTGCTATTTACCTTGGTGATTAAATCGTAAGAAGGAATTTCAATGGAGCCTGAATCCATGTGGAGACTCAATGGACTCAGGGCTTTCACAGTAAACCACAGCCTTCTGTAAACTTTACACTCAAAATTTTAAGCTCTAGTACACCTGTAACCAATTATGAATCTACAAATATATCTCTATGGTTATATAAAGTTTCTTAGTCATTTTCTGTTTTTAAAAATCATATTTAAAAACATTTGTAATATGTTTTTTCCTCTTTTTATTTTTCCCCTTCTTATCTAGGGCAAATATCATTCTATGCCATTTGACATTGTTTGGTAACGTCCCTTTCAGGATGTATAGTGCTTTATTTAACTGATGGCTTATTGTGGCTGCCTGGGTTAGCTCCAGGTTTTCCTCATTATAAACAATATTGTGATGAACATTCTTGTATCTATTGTCTGATTATTTCCTTAGGTCAACTTCCTAAAAGTGGAATTATTGGGACAAAAGGAAACCATATTTTTTTCAGGCTTCTGGTTCTTATTACTAAAGTCCTTTGCAGAAAAATTGTACCAATTATCTTCCTTTTTTCAGTTCTCCTTGCCATCAAGTCTCCGCGTATTCAGACTCCTAAAGACTCTATCGGACAAGGTAGAACTATAGACTGCCGGCAATTACCTTCTTGCCAGCAGTGTACTATTGCAGAGATTGAAGTTCAACAACGGAGAGCCATAGTAACTGAAGGCCTCTCTGTCAGAGAGTCCTTGAAGAGAGACTTGAGCTGGTGAGATCCCATAGTCTCCACTCCTGATTTCCCTGAACCCCTTCATCCAAATACTAGTTCAAGCCCTTCACATTTTACCTCTCCCCAATGAGAAGCCCATGGAGTCAAACCAAGTACTGCCAGACGCACCATCCCCTCTCCGGTGACAAAATGACTTAGCACTAGTTGGCTTCAGAAGAGACCTCTCACCAGCTCACGGAGGCCTCTTCCTCTGGGCAAGTAAAGAGAGCTGGCTGTAGCCCAGCCAGCACAGCAGCCCCACCAGCCGCTTCTCTGGCTGGCAGCTGGAAAGAACTGCTTTGCAGCTGGCCTCCTGGTCT
Source organism: Tenrec ecaudatus (assembly GCF_050624435.1). NCBI lineage: Eukaryota > Metazoa > Chordata > Mammalia > Afrosoricida > Tenrecidae > Tenrec > Tenrec ecaudatus. The sequence continues at coordinate 138,184,954 of NC_134533.1, forward strand.
CCCTCCTCATGGTCTCTGGAAAATGAAGTGGAGGAACCCTGTACGGAGAAAACAAATCCAGATAAAAAGGGCTACTGCCAACCACTCCCCCCTTCTCCTCCCCGTGTGCAGAGATGGAGCACCTCTGCTTGAGCTTTTCAAGAGCCTGGGCTGGGCGACCTAACAGTTATATCCATGGGCTCAGCATTTTCTCTCCTGTTTCCTTCCCTCCCCCCAGCCATGGAGGAAATGAATAAGAATTCTTTTCATACTTTCCAGTATTTGTTGTCGTTGCTATTGTTATCAGAAGTAAAATCTGAAGTAAAAAGGAAGGGAAGCCTCCGGGAAGTCTTTGAGCTTTTATTTCTTCAGTAGCTTTTGGTTCCCAGCTCATGGATCAACATTTCCAACCTAACAGCAGACAAGGCCATAGAGGTGGGATAGGTCAGTGTGTATGTGTGTTAAGAACTGGTAGGGTTGACAAGGGTTTCTGGATGGTAGAGAAATAGAAAACATTTACAAATTAGTGAACAAGACCACTGGGCTCAATGTACCAGAAACAACTATTCATCTTATTTCTAAGTGGAAGAATCTATCTATCTATCTATCTATCTATCTATCTATCTATCTATCTATATATTCATTACAAGGAGGTTGGATAAATAAATTGTGGTATGCTTATATAATGGAATACTATACAGTAATGAAAAGGAACACATTGTACTCACATAAACCATGGTTATCTCTCACAAATATAATGCTGTGGGGGGTAGGGGGGGAATGACCAGATACACAGAAGATATTCACCTGGTTCAACAGATATTCAACAGATATTCACCTGGTTCCATTGCATTAAGTTAAATAATAGCAAAATGTAGCTGTAGGGATCTCTGAATTGACTTCATGACAATTAACAAAAATAACAACATGAGAAGAACGTGGCATCAGGATTGGAGGAAGGCTTATTACCAACTGATAGTGTACAGATGACATGTGAAATGCTTACACAATGTAATACTTGCTTGCTGAGATAGAGACAGACTGGAAGCACTTGCTGATGAAAATCAAAGACTGCATCCTTGCATATGGAATGAAACTCAATGTAAAGGAAACAAAAATCTCATAACTGGAGCAACAGACAATATTATGATAAACAGAGAAATGATTGAAGTTGCCAAGGACTTCATTTATTCTTGGATCCATAAACAATGCTCGTGGAAGCAGCAGTCAAGGAAATGAAACAATGTACTGTCTTGGGCAAATATGCTGCATGAGACCTCTGTAAAGTGGTAAAGAAGGAAGATGTCACTTTGAGGATCCAAGCCCTGCTATTTTCAAGAGTCTCATGTGCACATGAAAGCTGCACAATGACTAGAGAAGACCCCAGGAGAACAGATGCATTTGAATCAAGACAGTGTCGAAGAACACAGAAAGCACCATGCACTGCCAAGAGAACAAGCATATCTGCCTTGGAAGGAAAACAACCAGAACACTTCTCACAAGTGAGGATGGAAGACTTTGTCTCACACACCTCCTGGAGGGACCTGGAAAAGGACATCATGTTTGGTGAAGTAGAAGGTCAGCGAAAAAGAGGAAGACTGCCATGGAGATGGAATGACACAGTGCCTGCAACCATGGCTCAAACATATCAACTGTGAGGGTGGTGAGACTGAGCAGTGCTTCCTTCTGTATGAGTGGGAGTGACTCAATGGCACCTAACAACCACACCACTCAGAAGTGGACAGCCTATTCTGTGGGAAACAGAACTGAGAAGAGAGTGTATTCGGACAAACTTTCAACATTCATACATTAAGGAGTCTGTGTGGTAGTTACATAATCTGTTGTCAACTTGAGACTATTAAGAAGGAAAGGGCGGGGTTTAGCCTGTCAATCAGGTCACAGCTTGATGATCTCATTTGGAAGCGCTAGGAGATAAATAGCTTGCTGGAAGCAGGACTCACACAGACTCTTTGCTTGATATTCCTGATAACAAGACACATGGAGCTATGCTAGAATCCTGGAGCTGAAGAGGCCATATGGAGACCCCTGCCAGAACTGAGATGCTTTCACTACCACTGGATCCACAAGACTTTCTACCCACTGATCTGTGGTCTTCCTGCATTCACGACATTGCATGTGTTGCCTGAGTCTGAAGAGGAATTTATAGATTGGTATTGGACATATGGGCTAATACCAGACTTAAGGACTTGATCTGGACTGAGCTGGGATGTTTTCCTCAATATTCAATTGCTCTTATATATAAAGTTCCTTTTTACACACATATGAGTGTCTATGAATTTGTTTCTCTAGTCTACCCAGACTAACACAGTCTGGAAGGCCAAGGCTCCTGTGGAGGAAACCTTCATGTTGCTCATGGGTTGGAGATGTATCCCACTCACATTCTCCTAAGTAAAAGTTATTCCCCACGGTGTCCCCCCATAATAATGCCAAATGTAAGGTGCTGTTTGCAAACATGGTCACTAACTATACACTTAGGGGTCAACTGCTTGAAGGTTATCTACCTGAAGGCTGTCAGCCATCTAAGACAATTAGACCCTATAGTCTGTCCCATTCTAAGTAGGGCCCACTCCCTTCTGATAAGGATAGTGTATTGTTCCCCTGAGGGAGATCTCAAAGACTCCTAAAGTCAAGCCAACTCAGGGATTACCAAGGTTAGGCTGCCATCCTGACTCTAGAGCCAGCCTATCTTGTTTTGTGTATGCTGTCCTGTCACATGTGTGCCCCTAGGGCAACCCCTTTCCATTGCCTGTATACCCCTAGCTTGACTCCATTCTGTTACACAGTTGCCTATGGTACAACCCCTTCCTGTTACGTATGCGGCTACCCCTAATTAGGGGTGCATGCACTCTCCTAGAGTGTACATAAAAATACATTCTCTCTTTCTGCGGGAACCTGGCCCCTGAAGTCATGGAGGTCCCAGAGGTGAGCACTTACTTACATGCTGTATCTTTTCTCATGTCTCTTTAATTCTAACCCTCAATCATACACCCGCCCTTTGGGCCCGTTCGATTGTGGGGCTAGTACCCCACGCTATTCCTCCTTCCCAACCTGAATTCTCAAACCTGCTCACCATGGGTGACCCTGCTGGGAGCTGGTTATTCGTGGCATAGCTTCCAGCAACATGCAAGCCTCTGCAGAAGACAAGATGAGGAACATCATGACTGGTTCCCTATAGAGAGTAATGAAAGATTCTAAGTGCTCAAGGCAGACCACGTTTACTAGATCAGCTAAATTATTGTTTGCTTTAGACTAAGATTCTCAACATAGTGACTGCGACATTGGGCTCAAACTTAACACCGTGAGGCTGCTGCAGCAACGGACTGTGTTCTGTTCAGTTGTCCGTGGGTCATCGGGAGTTGGAACTGACTCAATGGCACCTAACAACAGTATCACTTGATTTTTAGAAGACTTCAGGGGTTTAAGGTTTATAGAGTTGCATGGTGTATGTGTGTGTGTTTAAAAGAAGCAGATTGCTGGCCTGTTTTCCAAGATGCCTCTGAGCAGACTCAAGCCATTAACTTTTTGGCTAGTAGGCAAGCACTTAACTGTTGGTACCTCCTAGGGACAATCACAAGGCCCTTTAACAGGGCAGAGAAAGAGAGTAACCCAACCAGTGAGTTACCAATCTATTTGCCTATTTCTCTATTTAATTCTCTTAAGACTTAGCTGCAGGAATTACCAAAGAGAAGCATCATAGTTTAAAATGTGGGTGGAGAATAACCTGTTTGATGGCAACGAACAGATTGGAGTTAAATAGCTTGGATCAAGACATATCCGAACCTGAGGGCCACCATGCGTGCTTCCTCCTAGGGCTTTGTTCTTACTCCGGAGCCGGAGCCGTGGAGTTGGCTGTTGACACAGCCTCACCATGCGGGGATGAAGTAGGCCACAGGGTTTCCAAGGAGTAATCTTTATGGAAGGAGCCTGGTGACAAAGCCGGATTGCTAACCTAAAGTTTGGTGGTGAGCTTCCAGTCACATGGTGAAGAACACGAAAGGGTCACTTGAAAACCCAACAGGGTCGGTCTAGTGTGGCCTGTGGGGTCACTGTGCCACTGGGACGCTTTTACAGCAGCACAATTCCCTGTGATGCAGAATTCTGAAGACTAGCATTGTGCACAAATGATAGAACTAATAATATTTATTCATAAGACTCAAGGTTTTCCAGAACCGCTTGTTAGACACAGAGATACATAAAGAAATCACAGATGCCTTGTCCTGGAAGGTTCGACACCGCTTTCTTGATTTCCCTTCTTAATTACGCCTCAGCTTCAAACAGGAATGGAGGACTTGGCTAGCTCTCCCATGGCTCTGCGGGTGCTAGGGGAAAGTCAATTGTGTTCCAACAGTGCCTTCCACCCCCACCCCCCAAAGCTTGCAGCTCACGGCAGCATAGAACGGGTTGGCCAACAAGCCTTCCTGCTGGTGATGAGTAAGACACCCCGCCTCTAGTGGGTGGTGTTGCTGGCAGGCTCCAGCACCAGAGACAAGGGATTAACCTGAGTTAATTAAAGTGAGGTTTTTCCTGAAGCAGGGGGAGAATAAAGTCAATTTATAGAAGTAAGGAAACAAGCTGAGAAAAAGCCAAAGAGAACAGTAGTTAAATGATTCATGAGGTGGGGTGCTCTTTTCTGGGGGAAAAATAGCACACACTCAGTGGGTGGGGTGGCCTTAAAGCGTTTGTGGAAAAATGGAATAAAAGATAATGGAATTTTCCAGGAACTCTTTTGAAATGCACATATGCATACAGTATGGCTATATGTTGGAACTGATTTGAGGGCAGCGAGTTTGGTCTGGAGTATGCATGTATTTATATATACATATATGGATATATGAGTATGTGTGTGTGTGTGTGTGTGTACACAGTTCCATTGTCGTGTTTAACTGGACAGGCCTGGGAACCAGGCGTCCTAAGTTGGAATCATAGTCCTGTCACCGACTAGTCGCACAAGCCATGGACAAGTGGCTTAAAGTTTGGGGCTTCCATTTCCCCAGCTCTAAAAGGCAGTGCTGATGCTAATAAGAGCACTTACCTTTTAGGGTTATGAGATTTAAAAGAGCGTTTTAGGGTAATGAGACTTAAATGAATATAATGGTCAGAGAGTGCCAGGCACAGAGTGGGTGTGGTAGTTACATAATCTCATGTCAATTTGATAAATAGAGTGAAGGAGTGGAGTCTAGCCTGTAAAACAGGACTCAGCCTGATTATACTTCCTTGTGTGCATGACTTTCTGATGAGGATTCTGGGAACTTCCTCTTTTTTCTCTGGAGGAGGGTCACACTCTCTTGTTCTTTGTGACAAGCCACATGGAACCACGCTGATGGCAGCCAGAGTCCTGGAACTGGAGAAGCCACCTGGAGACCTATGCTGAGATGCTTCCACCACCACTGGATCCACAAGACTTTCCACCCACCAGCTTGTCATCTTCCTGGATTCAGCATCATTGCATGTGCTATGTGAGTCTAGAGAGGAATTTATGGACTAATGTCGGATTTATGGGCTAATCGGACTTATGGATTGATCTGGACTGGGCTGGGATGTTTTCTCAATGCGCAATTGCTCTTTGACAACATAAAGGTCTCTCTTACACACATATGAGCGTCTCTGGATTTGTTTCTCTGGTCAACCAGTCCTACAAAGTGGGTACTCTCTGTAAGCTACTGGGGCTACCATAATTCTTGTTAGAAACTAAATATTTCAGTGTGGTTCGGAGTCTGTGGCCCCCTCCAGCATAAGAGATTCTGCAACTAAGTCACAGGGAATTGACTTGACCTAAGGCAGGTCAGACAGAGCCCTCACCAGGATTTATAGCTAGGAGTAGTGGGGCCCTCTCTCCTTGGCTGTGAGGCTGGAGGGTACCTGGGACTCTGGTCAGAAGCCTAAAAGGGGGAGTAGACCCTCTGTATTGATTCAGCCACTTCTGCCTCACCCTCTTATGTGGGAGCATAAGAACCAACGACTTGAGAGAGGCAGGTTTCTGTCACAAGCACCAGAAACAATCATGAATGGGAGCTTAGTTGATGAAGGCCTGGCCTGGGTCTGTGAAGAAGTGCTCTTACCTTTTCCTGAAATAAGAAACCCTAGTGGTGTAGTGGTTACATGTTGGGCTTTGACCTGAAAAGTCGGCAGTTTGAAACCACCAACCGCTCCTTGGGAGGAAGATAGATCTTTCTACTTCCATAAAGAGTTGTAGTCTCAGAAACTCACATAGATAGTTTACCTAATGCAAACAATAGGTTGTTTGATGTCTTAACTGCTGCTTCTGTAAGCATTGATTGTGGATCCAAGCAAGACAAAAATCCTTGGCGAGGCCAATCTTTTCTCCATTTATCATGATGTTACCTATTGGTCCAGGGCGCATGTACATAATATTACAGGGAAAATTTGAGGTATGCCTGACTCAAGTAAAGGTATTTTCAATTGACTCAAATATATACAAAAGCTGAATAGTGACTAAGGGAGACCTCAGAGAACTGATGTTAGCAAAGAGTACTCAAAGAACCATGATTGCCAAAACACTAAGCACATCTGTCTTGGAAGAAATACAGCCAGAATGCTCCTTAGAAGTAAGGATGAAGAGACTTCCTCTCACCGACTTTGCACATATTATCAGGAGGGACCAGCCCCTAGGAAAGGACATCCTGCCTGGAAGAGTAGATCAGTGAAAAAGAGGAAGACCATTAAGGAGAGGGATCAACCCAGTGGCTACAACAATGGACCAAGAATAACCAAGTTTAAGAGGGTGCAGGCCTGTGCGGTGCTTTGCTCTATTGTACCAGGGCCACTGCAAACTACTCCCATATTGACAGCACCTAACAACAAATGACATGAGTTGTCCACAAGTCAGAGGTTAGCATGTAACCCACGGACTTGTTCTTAAAAAATAAACTCATTGGTCCCTATTCAACACTAATCCTATAGGACAAAGTAGGCCAGTTCTATAAGGTTTTTTGTTTTGTTTTAAACACTTTACTGGGAGCTCATGCGGCTCTTATCACAATCCATACATACATCCACTTTGTGAAGCACATTTGTACATATGCTGCCATCATCATTTCCAAAACATTTTCTTTCTATTTGAGCCCTTAGTATCAGCTCCTCATTATTATTATTATTATTGGTTTCCAGTCCTCTGGAAGCAAATTGCCATATCTTTCTCCTACAGAGCCAGAATGGCTAGTGAGTTCCAACCTCTGACCTTTCCATTAGCAGACAAAGTGCTTTAACCACTGTGCCACCATGGATCCTTAGTAACATCTTACTATGTGAAAAAAATCCTTGTTATCATTTTCCAACTATATTTATTCCCACCATAATCTATTAAGCAACTTTCTGCTTTATCAAAGTCCTTCCAGCTTTTCCTTATTATAAATAACCATTTCACGAACATCCTTGTAGCTATCTTGCAACATCCTTAAGTATTATTTATCATTGCCCTAAGATAAGCTCCAAACTTGAATTTGGGGTTGTACATATTTGTAAGGTTTTTTATAATACTGCCAAGTTGACCTGTAATCACAATTCAATGACCCCAAGGGTGTGATTTCCTAAGATAACAGAAGGCCGTCCTTATATAATAGTGATCAGCTACTTCCCAGCCTGATTACCCCTGGCTTACCATGTGCCAAGGTTATTTTAGTACCACAGTGCCTCAGCATTTCCTTCAAGTTGTTGCAAGTGCCATTAGGAAAATGCAAATAGTATCATTCTGGCCTTTTAAGGCCAACCTAGACCTTATCTGAATGGAAGAGAACATTCAGCCCCAACATCACACCGCTTTCTACCACTTTCCAGAACTTTTGGCTAATTGGTGCTTCAGAGGCACTATTGCTACACCCTAGTCACAATGGCAATTGTAGCTAACATTTCTCAAGCCCCAACTCTATTCTTTCTCTAAACTAATAATCCCATGGTAGTGACACTATTATATCTTTATTTTACATTTAAGCTAAAATACACACAAACCACGTACCATCAATTATACTCTGACTCATGGACCCCCATGGATCACAGTAGAACTGTGCTCTGAACCTACTCATGGCACCTAACGACAACAACCATAGGGTTTCCTATGGCTGAATTTGTAAAAGCAGATCACCAGGCCCTCCTTCTGAGGCACCTGTGGGTAGAGTTGAACCTAGCATTTCAGCTAGTATCCAAGTACGTGAACTATTGACCACATTTAAGTTAAGGGGTGGGTGGGGCATGAAGAGATGGAGCACCTGGTCTAAGTTACCTGGTGCTGCCACAGCAGAAATGCTACAAGTGGGTAACACAGATAAATTCATTTGCTCACAGTTGAGGAGACTAGAAATCCAAATTCAAGGTGCCAGTTCTAGGGAAGGCTTTCTCTCTCTCTCAGCTCAGTTCAGGAGGACAGTCCTTGTTGTCTCTGAATTTCTGTTCCTTGAAGATAATTGTGTAGATTGGAATCTCTCTTCCCCTATCTCCGTTTGCTCCCTTACTTTTAATCCTATTTTTAATTGCCAATGAATTTAATTTAAGATACATCCGACTCCAATCCTGTCTCATCAACGTAAGGAAGATAGCCCATTCCCCCAAAGCATTATAACCATGAGCACCTCGTTCAATGCCAGTGAGTTACTTCCCACTCACAGCAACTCCGCAGAATGGAGTAGAACAGTGCCAGGCTGCAAATATTACAGGAAGAGACAGCCCTCAGATTTTCCCCAGAGCATGGCTGGGCGTTCAAACAACCACTCTGTGTTTCATAGCCCAATATGTGCACATATTTGGAGGTAGATTGAGTTCAATTCATAACAATACCCAATACGCACTTTGTGGACCCCAAGTTCAAACCGAGAGAGAGAAAGGCACAGAAACCCTGTCTTACGTTCTCTGGCTTCACAGGGGAGGCGAAAGCAGTGCCTCACCTGCCCATGACCTACTTCACAAGGCAGAGGTCAGACGTGCGGCCACCCTCCATCCTTGTGTACCCTGTTCTGAGACCAACTGTTCCTCCCAGGACACTCTACCATGCCGTTGGGTTCCACAAACCACTGTAGTGGCCACACAGAAATAGCAAACAATACTCAAAATTGCTGGGATTAATTCGGGAAGTTAATAGGTCACCAAAAGCCAGAATCAGAAAGCAGTAGAGTTGTTGGTCCTCAGCAGTGGCCTCAGTTCAACTCTTTCTTTCTGGTCCTCAGCCTCAGTCTCAGCCTCTGCCTCCGTGGGCCAGGAAGCCAATCTGCCGCTCTGCCTCACAGGCGCAGAGTCCTGGTGCTGCTCCTCCGCTCTGTCTCATGGTCTCCTTGCCTCGGTGGTCTCTGCGTGGCATGGCCTCTACCTGAGTGGAGGGAATCTCAAATGGGCTCTGTTAGTGGCTCTTCTGCCTTGATAGTGTCAGAAATTATCTCTCTGCCTGCATCTGCACTGTCTCATCCTTAGAGCCAGGGGAGTGGCACTAAAACGGACCAATCCCTTCTATTAGCCTCACACATTCCATTAATATGGCCCCACCCAATCATTTGATGAGCGGCAGAGACATGGCTATAAGAGCCACATTAAAATTTCTCACTTCACAGCATCAGGCAATCCATTGTCAAAACCTGGATTTTGTCATAGATTGTCAGCAGCGTCCTCCCCCCCCCTTTAAATATGCAAGGTCAATTTCATCTATAAATTCCTTTCAAATCCAGATGATCCTCACCCACTTTCCAGAAGTGCTCACGTGACTGGAATCTTACTGCCGCTATTCTCTGCGCCACGCCCTCCGATACTTGTCTATTCTTAAAAGGAGGATAGTTATCTAACTCCTGGGTCTCCTCAGCTTCTTTTCAGATTGATAGAAGAGACCACTCTTCCTGCAACAAACCCTCTCCTGTCTGAGGAGACAATGCTTGCAACTTCCTGTCCCTTAATCTGGTCCAAGTTAAATGTCCTGTTTCTCCCGGGCAGTCCTGGAAACTACAGCCAACCACTAATTGTACATTGTGAATGGTTATTAATTGATGTCTCTTCCTGGGGGTCTGACTGACTGAGCTATTATTTGGTTGAAACAATGAAAATGCTCACAATAGCAATGAAGGAAACCCCACTGAGCCCAGAAATAATGTAACGTGTGAACATTCCTCAGGGTTCTTTGAGGGAAGCCAAGGCAATTAAAAAAAAAAACTCTCTCTCCTTGTCTCCCCACCGAGAGTGCAACATATTGAACTGCCTGCCAAGCGCAAACAAGACTTAGCAGCCTAACTGGTCACCAAGGGCATGCACACAGCCCTTCAGATATCGGCAAGCAGAGGAAATGTAGTACTGTAAATACAAGTCCCCTTTCTCCGCTCTGCCCACTTCCCAGGCCTAGTCTTAGAATGAGAGAGAACATGGTCATTAAAGACAAGACAGCCCTCAGCAGACTGCCATAATCATATGATATGGAGCCCTAGAGGGACAGTGGGGCTCAAGTTGGGGCTAACCAAAGAGTCAGCAGTTTGACCTCAGCAGCAGCTCCTGTAAAGATGTGCAGGCTCGCAGCCAGAGTCTCTGAGTCAGAATTGAGTCTACAAAAGCTAGTCTACACATACATAAACCAAGCTCACTGCCATCAAGTTGGTGCCGACTCGTGGCGCCCCTAGAGGACAGGGTAGAACTGTCCCTGTGGGCTTCCAAGACTGTGACTCTTTATGGGAGTAGAAGCCCCGTCTTCCATCCAAGGAACAGATGGTAGTTTAGCAGCGCAACCTGCAACCACTATGCCACCGGGGCCCCGTGCACATATACATGAGGGGGACCCCCTTTGAAACCGTACTAAGTGTAATAGAGAGTACTTTGAAGGTGATAAGGTTGTTTCCTCTTCATTCAGAGAAACAAAAAGAAGTTGCACGGAGCAAGGTCAGGTGAGAAAGGTGCATGGGGCAAGAGAGCCATGCTGGTTTTTGCCCAAAAGTTTTTTGCCTCTGAGATGGCTGCATGAGCAGGTGCATTGCTGTGGTGACAAAACCGGTCCTGCAACAAATCAGGCTTTTTTGGCGCACACTGTGACACAATCTTTTCAGAACCTCTAAATGGAAAACTTGATTAAAAGTCTGATCCGATGGAATGAACTCCAAATGAACTATGAGTCGACATTTTCATCCCTTTGGAAAGTTGGTGGACTTCCAGAACAGGTTTGTCAACAATAGACATTTCACCCTTTTTGAAATGAGAAAACCACTCATACATTCGAATTTTTCCCATAACACTGTCCTTGTAAGCTGTGTTCAACATCCCAACCACCTCTGTGGCATTTTTCCCAAGCAGAAAACAAAATTTCAGAACTACACGCTGTTCTCTTAAATCAGTCATCACAAAAAAACAAAAAACAAGGTTTGAGCAAAACTGCTTTTACAAAAAATTTCTCTGTGGCCAGAGAGAACCTCCCCAGGTGATGCCACTGAGTGCAGTAATTTAGAGTGAGTTGCTGGATGCTCACCTAATGGGAAAAGTGCTTACTGCAAAAGCTCCACTCTGTCCAGTGCAATTCCGGTGCCATTGAGTCATTGACTCAGAGCTGCCCTATAGGACAGGGTGGAACTGCCCCCCGTGAGTTTCCGAGCCTGTAATTGCTTACAAGAATAGAATGCTCATATATGAACTGTGAAAAGAATTGTATGAGCCCCAATAAATTGTTAAAATTAAAAAAAAAGAAGAAATTAAAATGCAAAAAAAAAAAAAAAGAATAGAATGCTCATCTTTCTTCCAAGGAAGAAATTGCTGACTTTTTGGACTGAAGCCCAATGAGAAAGCCCAATGAGAAACCACTGTGTCACTAGGCTCCTGTTTTATCTAGGAGGTCAAATTGATTAATCTTGTTAATTCTTTTGTCATTATTGAGCTTCTCATTATTGTCTCCTTAATCATCGCGGTGCATCGAAGTCTTCTACTATTATAGTACTGTCTATTTGTCCCCATTTCTATGAGTCTCATTAATTGATTTTGAGGTTCTTTCATTCGTTGTATAGACATTTATTATGGTTATGTCTGCTTGTTCCGTTGTCTCTTTAATCATTGTCTTGTTTCATGATGGATTCTGCACTGAAGTCTACTTTATCAAAGATTTATATTGCCCCTTGTGTCAGTCTCGGCGCTTTAGAGAAACGAATCTACAGAAACTCATGGTTAAGTGCACGTCAAGAAAACATCCCAACCCAGTGCTGCCCAAGTCCATTAACCCATATGTCCAACACCAATCCACAAAGTCCTCCTCCATCTCAAAAAACAGATGCAATGATGCCGACTGCAGGAGGAAAGCCAAATCAGTGAACGTTAAAGCATCTCAGTGCTGGCAGGGGTCTCCACACGGCTGCTCCAGCACCCAGGGCTGCATCAGAGTAGGTTCATGTGTCTTCTCCTCAAGGATGTCTTGCAGGAAGTCAGCCTTGCAAGCTGAAGCAGGGAACTGCTAAGGCAGCTGCACCCTGGTCAGACCATTACAAAGCAAGAGACCCGAGAACTAGAAAGGTGAGGCTCACCGAGCTATTTATCCCTCCGCCCTTCAATTAACCCCATGTGTTTATCGGCCAGGTGGGCACAATAAACTAACTCACCACTCTTACTATTTTTTTGTTCCCATTAGTTATATTTTTCCATACTTTGGTTTTTAGTTTATTTTTATTTTGTCTCTAAGGTGTGTTTCTTATAAGCAGTATATTGATGAATTCTGTTTTCTTATCCAAACTGCTACTTTATATCTCTTGAGTGGTGTATATATTCCATTTGCATTCAGTATTGTTATTTTTAGGAATTAATTTACTGGTGTTATTTTGATGTGTGTTTTTATGATTTTGTTGGTTTCTCTGTTCCTCAAAAATTTCTGTGCTGAGTTCCTTTTGCTAGTAGATTATTTAGTCATTTTTCCTTTGCTGTTATTTTATAGTTTACAACATTTTTGTGTGTGTCTTCTTTTTTTTGGGGTGGTGGTGGTGGAGTGGTGGTTCTTTTTATTTTGATGAAGTTTTTCCATTTTCTTTGAAGTTACCTTGTTATTTATTATTTTCTTCCCAAGTTTAAGAATCTGTTCTCTTTCAAACTTCTTGCCTTCCTCCCATTCAATTTTTTATGTCTTCTATAGGCTCTTTATATCTTTTGTAATTGTCTTTATTGTGGAATGATGTATCTGATTTCCTATTCTCAGTCTTGTTTGTTATGAGTACTGCTTTAAGTGGTTTGATTTCTGAGTGGTGATGTTTTCTATGTTGATCTCAGATTGATGTCTGTTGTTGATGCTCTGTCGAAAGAACTCTCCTTAGTACATTTTGTAAGCTTGGTCTTGATTTTACAAATTCCTTTCATTTCTCTTTACTTGGAAATGTCTTTATTTCTCTCTCATATTATAAGAATAATTTTTCTGAATATAAGATTCTTGGTTGACATTTTTTCTTGCATAGGCTATATGAAACCATTTCCTTCTTTCCTGCATGCTTTCTGATGAAAAATCTGAGTTTAATTATATTGGTTCCCATTTGTAGATAGCTTTTCTTCCTCTCCCACAGTCTGCTCCAAAGCTGCGTTCAGCATTATGCCTTTGCCATTGGTATTGGAAATATACTATATCAAGATGATTTTCTTTTGAGGTTTGCTTGGGATTCTTTCAGCTTTTTTAGTGGCTATCTTTTCTTTCATGGTGTTAGGAAAATTTTCTTCCAACAGCTCTTGAACTATTTTCTCTGTGGGTTTTTAAATGTCTTCCTGTTCTAGAATGTGTAGCAAACATAAATTATTGATAATGTCCTCTTGATAATGTCTCACATAATTCTCAAACTTTCTTTGGATTTTTATCTTTTTTTGATTATTCTTCTCATATCATTGTTATTGAGAGACTTGTCTTCAAGCTCACTAATTTAGCTTCCAATTGCTTCAATTATACTGCTTTGATCTTTCAAAGTGTTATCTAATGCTAATATCTTATTATTAATCGCCTGGATTTCTATTTGGAGTTTTTGCATGGTTTCTAAGTTTTCATTTACTTTTTGTCAGATTGTGCTTGTGGTGTTTTCGTGAGTTCTTCTATAGGTTTTTGTTTGTTTGTTTGGGTTTTGGTTGTTTCTTTTTTGTTTTCCTGTTTTGTCAATAGTTCACTCAGTCTTTTGCTCCATCTGTTAAAAGTACCTGAGAAGGGGTCTTGAATGCCTTTTCTGGTAGTTCCAATGCCTTTTATTCCTCAGACAGCTCTTTTGGTTCTATATATTATTTTATGCCATTCTTTCTTGCTTCTTTATATGAACTGAGATCGTCTATTGCCTCTGAGACCCTGTGATATAACTGTTGGAAATCTGACAGTGGCTAGGTCATGTGGAGAAATTTGACTTTCTCAGGTGGTGTGAGAAGGGAATAATAACAAAAGAAAACAAAAAGACAAACAACAGCATTAATAACAGTAACAACAAATTTTTCAGAGACATAAAACTGGCAAACAACCACCTGAATAGGAACTATGATCCCCCCCCCCCCCCCACAAATGCACACACAGGCATTCATTTGAAAGTCAGAGCCAGCAGCTGTTTTCCCTTTCTCAGTTGAAAGAGTGTGCTTATCAAGGTTCTGCCCAGGCTGCGGACAGAGGGAGTGTAGCCACAGGTGTGCGATTGGGTAAGCTGGTGACTTTTCAGGGTGACAAAGGGTTGTGGGGAGTTAAGAATGATTGCACCTTCATGCGGCTTGTGGCTCTCCATCGGTAGTTAATCAATAGTAAAAAGAAGGGGACTAAAAGCAGAAGGCATTTTAAAAACCGGCACAGCTGCTTTTAGTTCTAGGGCAGTCCTGTATAGGGGCACCTTCATCAAAGCCTCTTGCTGGAGTCAAATGCTTGGGACCAACCTCTACCATCCTAAGTGCTTGAGTTTGGGCCCAAGGCAGCCGTGGGGGACCTAAGATGGTTCAGCCCTCTTTGGTTACCCCCATTCCCCCTGCACTATACAGTGTTCTCACCTGGCCCCACATTCAGGCTGCACTTGCCAGCTTGGATATCTGAAGTGAGGGGCGCAGCCAACCACTCTGTGCACTGGCTTTTGCTCAGCCACGGATCCCTTTGCCTGGAGACGATGTCCCAGCCTGGGACTATGAGATGACCAAAGGGTCATTTTGATAGATTTTTCTCAAATGCCTCAGGAGGACTGTGTCTGCAGCCACCCACTGCTTGCAGATGTGTCTAAACACACTTTGTTTGGAACACACCCCTTCATGTATGAACTGGAACCCTCGTGGCCACCATGGTTCCTTTAGGACATGCAATTATTTAAATTGCCTGCATTTTCCTCAGCTAGACACATTCTCTTAAATTTTTGCCCCAAATAACCTCCAACTATCTACACAAGCACATTTCCCCCTATTTAGTCTTTTGAATGAGGGTATAATTAGAAGATACCTTTGGGTGGTACAGCCAACTCATAACCTAAAGTTGATGGTTCAAGTCCACCTAAAAGTACCTTAGAGGAAAGTCCTGGAAACTTTATTCCAATAAATTGAACATTGTAAACCCCGTGGAGCACAGTTTTACACTGACACACATAAGTTGCCATGAATTGGCATTAATTCAAGGACAACTGGCTCATAATTAGAAGTAAGCTCTGATTTTGAATTGCATTTTACCCTTCAATCACAGCTCTACTTTCTAACTTGTGCAAGATAACATTGGACTCAGAGTTTTACCAGCAAGACTTCAGCACTGACACAACCTGGCTCCTTCTATGTGTCTCAAGTGCTGCACACTATTGATCCCATTCCGACTCATAGTGACCCATGTGTCTCAGAACAGAACTATGTTCTCTAGAGTGGCTAATGGTTGGACTACTCTCATTACTCATTTCTTGACATAGATTCCACACCCCAGGTCATTATGTTATGTGAACGTTGGGGCCACATCCCATCTTTGGTGTGGAACTGCTGGTGACCCACTTGCTGCTCCCTGTCAACACATCTTGGGATGTGCTTGACTTGGGAGCCTCCCATTCCCATCATGCCTTCCCAGCACTGCAGAGCCCACAGGGGAGGTGGTGGTGGTGGTGGTAGCCAGGGATTATTTGTCCCCTCTAGAGGAGCAGGGGCCCATCAGCACTTGGCAGTGCTCCAAGTGTTGGTGGAGATCCCTGTACCTCATTGCTCCACCTTCCCTCTCTATCAGCCCTGCAGTCTTGGTGGCAGGTGACTCCAAACCTGCCATGAATGAGGCCCAACTACTTGTTTCCCACAGAGGCTGTGGAGGTGGCCGAGAGCCTTCTCCCACTACAACATCTAACTCTTGAGGCCCAGGGTCCTGCAGCCTGCTCGCTGTCTGGCCTTGCTGCCTTCCTGTATGCTGCCAGCACTTCCTCGCCAGCCTGGCCTGGCTCCTCCACCCCACGCGCCTAGTACAAATGACTGGAGGCCCCAATAGCCCCGTTCATGCTCACAAACCTCATCCTCCTCTTCTTTCACCACCTCTCAAATGGGCTCCTCGTTAACGCACACAGTTGCTGGATAGCAGAGTCTTTTACTACTGCGTTAAATATAAGATGTTGGATTAGTACATAGCTGGCAAGTGAGTAATAGATGTAGACTGACAGACCTTTCTTCCAAGGCACCTCTAAGGGGATTTGATCATCTAACCTTTGAGTTAGGAGCCGAGTGCATTAATGGTTTTCACTACCCAGGGAATCCTATTTAATATAGCATTGTAGTTCTCTTTGTGGACCATAGAGTAATTTCTGATTCCTCATGACCCAAGATGACAGTAGAACAGCCCCATAAGGCTTCCTACGCTGAAATTGTTACAAATTTTTTTCCTGATGAGTGACTATTGGATTCAAACTTCCAACCTTGTGATTAGTGACCAAGTGCTTAATCATTGTGTCAGAAGGGTACACTCTTTTTGATTTTCAGAATCTCACACAAGATATATATATATATATATATATATATATATATATATATATATATATATATATATATATATATATAACGACAATGCACCTGCTCATGCAGCCATCTCAGTGTGCCATGTTTTGGCAAAACACAGCATGGCTCTCTTGTCCCGTGCACCTACTCACCTGACCTTGCTCCGTGCAACTTTTTTTTTCTGTGAATGAAGAGGGACATGAAAGGACAGCGATTTGATGAATGAGGGAGGTGCTGTCAGCCATCCAAACAGATGAGTTTGAAAAATGTTTCCAAGAATGGAATCTCAGATTTGACAAATGTATTAAGTGTAATAGAGAGTACTTTGGAGGTGATCAGGTTGTTTTGTAAAAACTAAATTATATACCTAGCTTTGGGGGAAAATAATTCCATTTTTTATACCCCCTCATATACACAACACTCCACCACCACCAACACAATCTATATTCTTTTTCAGCATACATGGAGCATTCTCCACTATAGACCACATGTTGGGCACAAAGCAAGCTTTAATTAATTTAAAGATATACGGATTGACTAGAGAAACAAATCCAGACTCTCATAGATATGTTAGAGAGAACTTTATATCAAGAAGTAATTATGCATCAAGAATACATCCCAGCCCAGTCCAGATAAAATCCTTAAGTCTGATATTAGTATGGAAGTCCAATGTTAACCCATGAATTCTTCTTCAGACTCATGCAGCACATGCAACGATGCCAAATACAGTAAGATCACAGGCCATTGGGTGGAAAGTCCTGTGAATCCAGTGTCAGTGGAAGCATCTCCAGGGCTCTGGCTTCCATAAGTATGACTCTGTGTGACTTGTCAACAGGAAAGAGAAGCAGAGAGAGTGTGTCCTGCCTCCAGGGAGGAAGAAATGAAGTTCTCAGAATCCATATGAAAGGGTCACGCCCCCCAGGAGGCACAATCAGGCTATGACCTGAGTGCAGGTTAAACGTGCAACTATTACATTACGAATCATCAGATTACACTGCTATAAAATTAGAAATCAACACTAGGAAGGTAAAGTTTTCTACACTTCTAGAGTTCAGTCTTAGAAACCCACAGGGGTAATTCCATCCTGTCCTATGGGATCCCTGCGAGAAGGATTCAGCTCAATGGCAGTGAGTTCGGTTTAGTTTAGTTCTGGTGGTGCCATGCTGCAAATCTTAGCCAGAGCTATTGGACAACAAAAAGAAATCAAAGACATCAAATTGATCTTAAAGAATTAAAAGTCTCTCTATTTGCAGGTCATATGGTTCTATATACAGAAAACCCTGAAAACTCCAAAAAGATTTGTTGGAAATGACTGACAGATTTGGCAACATGGTGGGGTTCAAGATTAACTTACAAAAATCAGTTGATTTTTGCATATAAATAGAGAGAACTCTGAAAAATAAATCAAGAAAATGATGCCTTTACAATAGCCACTAAAATATGAAATATTTAGGAATAAACCTAACCAGAGAAACAAGACTTGCATAAAATAAACTACAAAACACTACTAAACCAAAAGGCAGCTACATAAATAGAATATACTATGTTCACTGTTAGGAAATCTTAGAACTGTGAAAATATCAATACTACTTGTGGTAGTTACATAATTTCATGTCAATTTGATTAATTGAAGTGGTAGAGTTTGGCTTGCCAATCAGGTCACAGCCTAATGATGACTCCCAGTGGGTGTGACCTTCTCATGAGGATTCTGGGGATTTCCTCTCTGTTGATTCTGCCATTAGAAGAGGCAGACTTTTCTCTCTGCTTTCACCTTCCTGTTGACAAGCTACGTGGAGTCATGCTGATGGCAACTAGCGTCCTCAAGATGCGTCCACTGCCACTGGAAACACAAGACTTTGCACCCACCATCCTGTGATCTTCCTGCATTCTGCCTCATTTCATGTGCTACATGAGTCTGAAGATGAATTTATTGGTACGTATTGGTCAGATGGGCTAATATCAGATTTATGGACTTGATCTGGACTGGGATGGGATGTTTACTCAATATTCAATTGCTCTTTGATATAAATCTCTTCATTACACACATATATATGTCTCTGGATTTGTTTGTCTAGCCAGCCCAGGCTAACACACTACTCAAAGAAATATATAAATATAATGTAATTCTGTTCCAGACATTAGGATCATTCTTTAAAGGGAGGGATAAACTAATCACTAACTTTATAAGGGAAGGAAAGAAATTAAGTTAAGCAAAGCACTGCTTAAGAAGACGAACAAAGTAGGGGGCATCTCACTTCTGGACCTCAAAACCTACTCTATAGCCATGATAGTCAAACAATAGATATATAGAACACAATAGAGAACCCAGAAACCCATCCAGTTACAGATAAATGATTTTTGACAAAGAGTCAAAGTACATTAAATGGGAAGCAATAGTCTTTTCAACAAATGGTGTTGACAAAATTGAATTTTCATTTGCAGAAGAATGAAACAGTATCCATACTTCATTCTGTATACAAAAGCAAACTAAAATGGGTTAGAGACCTAAATGTAAACCCTAGAACTAAAAGATCATCAATGAAAAAACAGATAAAATTGAGCACCCTAATACATGACCTAAATATAATATCAAATATAAAGAAAACCACATACACATCCAAAGACAAAATAGATGACTGGGACTTCCTAAAAATAAGATACTTAAGTGCATCAAAATGGGACAGACCAGCTCGATACCGATACACAGGGATTGCCCCCTCGGATGTATCCTGTTCAATTGGGAAAGATTTTATCTGGAAAAGCTGGACAAACCGAGGCTGACTGTGCTCTGCAATTCCATTTGGCCGCAGTATGTTTTAGAAGAGGGAGAATCGTGGCCAATCAATGGTACACTTTCCCTCTCAACTTTGCAGCAGCTAGAACTGTTTTGTGGAAGGATGGAAAAGTGGGAGATGCCATATACTAGAGCATTCTTCCTTTTAAGGATCTCTATGCCCAGTGCACCCAGGACCCCATGAGGGTCCCTGGTCAAGAGGGAGACTGTGGTCTCAACCCTGAATCAGCCCAGAGTATTCTACCTGTAGTAGAGGCAGCGGGGGAGCACGGTCCCCAAGCAATTTACAAACCTTTCACCGTAATTGAACTCAAGCAAATTAAAAGTGACTTGGGCAGTTACTCTAACAAACCCAACAGTACATAGGACACTTCCAGCACCTCACCCTAGCCTGTGATTTAACCTGGAAAGATGTCATGATCATACTAGGACAGACCATGACGGATTTTAAAAAAGAGCGTGTGCTCAAAGGTGCTAGAAAGTTTGCAGAGGAGTTACATGTGATAAATGAAAAATACCCTGTAGGGGAAACTGCTGTACCCTTCACAGACCCTGCTTGGAGTCACAGCCTCAGTACAAGTGGGCACGGGAACATTTCCTGATGTGCATCACGGGTGGACTAAAGTCAGGCAGGCAAAAGGCAAGGTGACAGCGATTCACCAGGGACCTACCGAGTCTCCTGTAAGCTTCTTAGAGAGGCTAAAGGAAGCCCTAAAGAATCATACTGCTGTAGATGTTGATTCCTATGAGGGGCAAGTCCTGCTCAAGGACAAATTCCTCACACAGGCTGCACAGGACATTCGCAAGAAAGTCCCAAAACTAGTGCAAAGGCCTGAAGGAGCTACCCTGGAGGAGATGGTTGCTTGTGCCAACACGGCTTTTTACAATAGGGAGCAGGAAAGCGAGGCTCAAGGCAGGGAGAAGGAGGAAAGAAAGGACATTAGGCATGCCCAGGTATTAACTGCCCTCAATAGCAGACGCCCGTCAAATGCCTCCCAGACTTTTAAACCAGGTACCAAGTGCTATATTTGCCGGCAACCAGATCATTGGGCTAGGAACTGCCCTAACCGGAACGAGCCTCCTCAGACGCCATGCATCCATTGCAAGCAGACTGGCCACTGGGCTGGCCTCTGTCCTAAGGCCCAAAACCTGGAGGGGAGGAGCCCACAGGCCAAAGCACAGCTGGTGATGGAGGAGGAGGACTGAAGGCGCCTGGTCCGGATGGCCCAGCAGCATAAGATAGCTGTCACTGCTCTGGAACCTAGGGTGAGCATTGACGTAGCAGGAAGGTTAGTGGACTTTTTTTTGGATACGGGGGACACCTTCTCTGTCCTTATTTCCTTCCCTGGAACCCTGACACCCCGCACCTGCTCTATCCGGGGAGTGTCAGGAAGACCTGCGGTTAAACATTTTACTGAGCCTCTCAGATGTCTTTGGGATAACTTCTATTTTTCTCACAGCTTCCTAGTGATACCTGAATGTCCAGCTCCTCTCATAGGCCAAGACCTGCTGTCCAAACTGAACACCTGCAGTCATCGGGCCTGATCCAGGTCCCTCTACAGTTTCCAGTTGTTCCTCACAGTGGAGGAGCCTCAGATTCCCCCACAGGAACCGTGGGAGCAGACGAATGTGAGTCACTGGATGGTCTAAGGATGATATTTCATCGCCACCCCAGGACAGATAAGTCTACCTCAGACCCCTCACAGCCTTTAGGCCAGTGAATATCTTTCCTCCATTCCTGTGTTTACAATGACCAAAGTCTGTGACGCTAACCTAACTTCAAGGGCACTGCCACCTTACAATCTTACCATGTCTTACTTAAGCTGTTCACCTGTTGTTTGTTTTCCAGTTCTCAGGTTTTCCAGTTCTCAGGTTACAAGGCCTCTAAAACAAGTGTGCCAGCTCCAGGACCACCGCCTCCTAAACCCACCTCGACCTTATCTATCCTGGGCTCTTAATGGACAACCCCTTCTAACAGAGTAGGAAGGGTATGGACCCAAGACCCCACTACGCCCCTTTGTCAGCAGGAAGCAGCTAGAGATGTCGTCGTCCAGTACCCCCAAAGATTTGGGTCCATATCTCTTCAGGGGGGAATGTTAGGCAGCTTAGCCTAGGGAATTGGGAAGTCCATTTACGCATGCTCAAGAGAGCCAGCATAGGAAAGCTGGATTTTCCCACCAGTGGGCTCAGATGGGCGTTACACCTGGAGCAGCCCACCTGGGCCAGGTGATTGCAATTCAGCCAATGGGATCGACCTGGGGTCATTCACCACGCCTCCCCTGGGAACCCTTAAAAAAAGGCAGGAACCGAGAGGGAGAGGGTCTTGCTTGGGCGGTCTGGTCATCTTCAAAGGAGGGGAGAGATCCTTGCGTGTCCCGGAGCAGTCTCTGCCAGGCTGCATGGTAAAAGGAATCCTATGAGTGCCGCATGAAACCTGAAGCTTCTTTTAACTCTCATTAAATTCACTTGGATCACGAAAAAAAAATAAAAAGAAGATCCACAGACTGGGAAAAAATTTGGCAGAGCTATATGAGACAAGAGACTAAACTTTAAAGTCTATTAAAAACTTGAACACCTCAACAAGAAAAGTTGAATAATCTAATTTAAAAAATGGTAAAAGGAAATAACACTCACTGAATAAGATGTTTAAGTGACAAACAAACTTATGAACAAACACTTGTGATCACTAGCCTCTTGAGAGATGCAAATCAAATCAACGATGAGATACCCCATGCACACTGGCGTTAACAGCAAAGGTAGTATGACACATCATTAAAGGATAATGATGAAACTGTGAAATACCTCATTGCATGCCTGGATTTGAAAGGTGTTATGCTGAGTGAAGTGAGTCAATCACAAAAGGGCAAACACTGTCTGAGATGACTGCTATAGAAAAAGATTCAGCTAAAGCTTTCATACCCAAAGCAACAGACTTGACTGGCTACCACGAGTGGGATAAGAGGAAGAAAAGGAGAAGTAATAGGTAGAGGATAGGCAGCTGTCATCTTGATGCATGCAGACTCATTGCCAGAGTCCGTTTCAGAGCAGCAATCCTGCCCCTGTGGGTTTCTGGGAAAATGCTATCGTGTAAGAGGAGATGGGAGAAAGACTGGATGGTAGAGGGACAGGGCACGCTATTGGGAGGGCTGATAAGTTGTTCAAACTGTTGAATTAAAAAATAATCATACGATATATAACCTGCACCTAATTCACAGTAGAAAATTTATGAAAAGTGGGTCCCGGGATATGAAGCCCTGAGAGAAAAGGAAACTGGACTGCCGGTTTATAACACGTCCTCTCTATTTAACAGAGAGGTACTCATCTACTCTGGGGCAGATAATGGTTACACTAGGAACTGTTTTTATGGTCCTACTTTCTGTTTTCTGTCTTTTTTTCTTTTGGTGTCTATCTATTTAAGATAGGCAGGAAAATCAATCCCAAGGAGACAGCAATTGGACCAGCTGTTCCAAGGGGGCATGGGAGGGGAGGAGGTAGGGTTGGGGAAGGGGAATGGTGGAGCCAATAACAACAGGGACAAGGGAAGAGCAAGGGATCTAAAATTGACAGAGGAGGGTGTAGCTCTCCTGGTCGTGTTGGATGAAATGAAACTTATCCCAGAGGAATTACTGAGAGGTGAAAGACAGGTAGACATGATGGTGGGGCAGGAGGAAATAAAATAAAAAAAAAACAAAGTAAAAATTAATTATATATAAGTATAAACATATGTATATATGTACATATATAAATATATAATGATAGTTGTATGTGTGTGTGTGTGTGTGTGTGTATATCACAAGGGACCAGATGGATTTTGGACCTCAACTTAAATCTCACTTCAGTGCAAGAATGGTTTGTACTAATAATGTGGCACTGTGTAATATTCACCTTCTCAAGACAATCGCTGAAGACAAAATGGGTACATAATCACATGTGGGGAAGAAAGCTAATTGTGGCCGACTATTGAAAGTCTGGTCTTAAAGGCTTGAAATGAAACAAGCAGCCATTTAGCAGGGAAGCAACACAGGCTGCAGGATAGAAGCACACCAGCCTGTGTGATCATGAGGTGTCGATAGGAATTGGTGTCAGCAATTCAAAAACAAGCAATCAAATTGAGGTGAAGGAGCATGGTCAAAGTGGAGACCCAGAACCCACCTGTAAGATAATTGGACAGTCCCTCGAAGAAGGGCCACATGGAAAGGATATTTCCAGGGTGTGGTATAGCACTGATGAAACACATAACTATCCTCTAGATCTGCAATATTCCCTTCTTTTACCATTATGAGCTTTGTGTTACCTTATTATTCTTGTTTGACCTGTGTAGGTCCATTTGTGTAATTAAGATCTTGACAGCCAAGATAGAAATAGTAACGGGAGCAATGATTCCCTGAGGGTATAGGAAGAGAGGGGTGTGAAAGAGGGTAAGGGGGAAATGAAAGCAATATGATTGTATAACCCCACACAAGAGGAATGAACAATGGATGTGCAGGGAA
Source organism: Tenrec ecaudatus (assembly GCF_050624435.1). NCBI lineage: Eukaryota > Metazoa > Chordata > Mammalia > Afrosoricida > Tenrecidae > Tenrec > Tenrec ecaudatus. Next base: position 138,209,110 of record NC_134533.1, read on the forward strand.
AGGATACATTGGTGGATGTAAGATAAGGCAATAATAATATTAATAACAACAATATAATATTATAATTAGGATTGCTAGGGGTAGAGTGAGGGAAGGAGGGGATAAAAAAAAAGCTGATACCAAGCAGTTCAAAAAAGAAGATGTTATAAAACTGATGGTGGCAGCAATTGTACAATTATGTTTGATCTAATTGAAATATGAATTGTTAAAATATCTGTAAGAGCTCCCAATAAAATGATTAATAATAATAAAAAGATTTTAGTTTTTTAGCTCATTTCAATCTTATAATTTTATCATGTATTATTTTTATCAAGGCCTGAGTAACTGTAGAAATGTGATCAATGATAGAATATTGGCTTTTTTAATGAATAATAGAAAAATAAATATAAATTGAACTGAAATGTATATGATGATAATGTTACTGAGAATTCAGAATTAAACCATCAGAGTGAATAATACAGAGAATGATATCAACTAATTTTACAATCCAGAAATTTATTATATCAATGAATATATTCTGTTAAAATTGATTTGATATTTATCTTAATTCTGTACTACAGATTTAATCTTATTTCCAACTACTGGTAGATAATGCCACTGGTTATACAGATGCTGACTGTGACAGGTTTTTTGGTGCCAACATGGCACCCATAAATATGGGTGGAGTCTATCCTGTCAATAGGTCACCACCTGATGATGCCTCCATGTGGGCATGGCCTTCTCATAAGGAGGCTCCTGGGAACCTCCCCTCTCTCTCTGCCTTCACCTTCCTGTTGATGCCACGTGAAGATATGCGCCTGCCTTGGATATGCTTCCACGGCCATTGGATCCACACAACTCTGCTCCCACCGGCCTATGATCTTCCTGCATTCTGCATCATTGCTTGTGGCTGTGTGAGCCTGAAGAGGGATTTATGGATTAGTATTGGACTTATGGACTTGATCTGAACTGGGCTGGGATGTTTTTCTGATATAGAACTACTTCTTGATATAGAGGTCTCTCTTGCATTTATGATTGTCATTGGATTTGTTTCTTTTGTTAACCCACCTTAACATACTGACTAATAGATAATATATGATTTTGTTTTTCATGACTAACTATACAGCCCAATGGCTTGATAGTTCTTAATAAAAGTTTCAAATGAAATAAAAAATGTTTTCACATCATCCCAAGCAGCTGCCACAAACCAGTTATTCTCCTTCCTGTCCTTAAGTTCTCTCTCACACACCTGTTGCAGTTGGAGGGTCACCAGGTCTTTTCTCCACTGGATTTGAACCTCTGACCTTCTAGTTAGTAACAGAATGCTTAACCACTGCATTACCAAGGCACAATGTGTTTGGCGTTTAGAATCTCATACAGTGGAATCCTATAGTGGTTAATCGGACAGACCCCGGTGCCAAGTGAGAGAGGTTTAAATACCAATTGTCACTTAGCTGGTTGTGTAACCGCTGACCTTATACTTAGCAGCCAAGTGCTGGATCATTGTGGAATGGCTGAGGCCAATTAGCTGAACTATCTAAAGCTATTATCTATAGCTATCTCTAAAAAGAGGGTAGGAGGAATAGACAGAATAGACAGAATATGCCATTTAAATTCTCAGGAAACCGATTTCATTCAATAGTTCTATTTTCTTAAATTCATTTTGAAAGCAAATAGATGGATTTATTTGGCTTCCTCTTTGCATCCCTACACGCAGTGGGCTAGGCTGAACAGAAAATGACCAAAATTGTTCTGTGGGAGGGAGAGGCAGAGGGACCAGCGAGCCTGACTATAACTGAGGCGTAGAATCGCTCAGGTGGGTGAGCTAGGATCCGGCAATGTTGCTGATGAAGACTCAGGAAGCCAGGGGAAACTGAAAACCCACATGCCTGGACAGGATCTACTGGGCTGTATCATGAACCTGGCCCTAAAACACAGGCAGGCAGAGGTGGGGGCTGAGCCTGCAGGGCACCGGATTCCCCAGAAGTAGGTGCAGACATTGGCGTCGGAATGTTTGTTTGGCTGAGCTGCTCTTTCACCATTGTCTGCTTGGTTATGGGTTATGACATGTGCCTTCACCCCTTCATTCCCTGGAACTTGTTAAAACAACATTCACCAAGCGCTTGGCTGTAACTTTCCATGGTAAGAGAAGGATAAGAAGGGGGTTACAAGTTCTAACTTCACAGCTTTTGAAAAACAAGGATTCCACAGTGCAGCCTGGGAAGGAAGGGAGAGAGAGTGGGAACTGGATTTTGGTTCTCGAATGGCCCCTGGGCATGGTGCTATTTAATCCTGGGCATCGACTGAAGGGTGAACGGGAAGTGCTGACTGATGTTGGCTAATGCGATTGCCAGTCACAGGGGGAAATGTAAGGATGCCGATTTCCTGGATAGGGAAATACTCAGGGCTGAAGACATGGTCTGTCTCAGGCCGTAGCCTTTTCACCTACCACAGTACCTGGTAAGCCATGAGTTAATATCTGTGGAAGGAATTATTAGAAATGATCGTCTTTGAGTTTCAAAAGGCTATTTTCAAGCTATAAGCAGGGACCCCAGTGCACAGCAGTAGGACGACAATGATGCTAATGAGACACCGAGGCAAATCCGTAGGGCAGAGAGCTTTTCTATAGGGTTTCCAAGCAAGCAGGGTTTACAGAAGCAGGATGGCGCATCTTTCTCTAGTCTAGTGGAATCGGTGGTAGGTTTGAAAATCCCACCTTTCAACATTTGAGGGTATAACATTTAAGGAAGCACTTACTTTTTTGCAAGTTTGTGCAAGTACCCAGTGTTGGCCCTGCTAGCCAATATAAATCCAAACCAAACTCACTGCAATTGAATCAATTGTGACCCTACTGGACAAAGTAGGACTGCCTCATAGTTGCTAAGGCTGTAAATCTTTATGGAAGCAGACTGCTACTTCTTTCTCCTGCTGAGCCAGAGGCTACATTTGAACCACTGACTTTTCGGTTAGCAGCTAAGTGCTTTACACCACTGTGCCCCCCGGGCTCTTGCTAGCATATGTGCCTCCCCACTGCCATTGAGTTGATTTGGAGTCTTTGTGACTTTTTTTATAAGTTAAAGTAGCACTGCTCCTTAGGGTCTCTGAAATTGTAATCTTATGGGGGCAGCTAACCTCATTTTACTGTTGCTGAGTGGCTGGTGGGTTTGAACTGCAGACCTTGTGGTTAGCAGACCAATGTTGAACCCATGGTACCACCGGAGATCATTAGTCTATATACAATAACCCAAACATACTGCCATCGAGTTGAATCCTACTCACAGGACCCTATAGGACAGGGTAGAACTATCCTTGTGGGTTTCCAAGACCATAACTCTTTAGAGGAGTGGAAAGCCTCATATTTCATTTTAAATCACTGACTGTTAAATCTAGTGTCACTCATATGTGTGTAAGAGAGAGCTTTGTATCAAAGAGCAACTATATATTGAGAAAACATCCCGGTCCAGTCCAGATCAAGTCCTTAAGTCCAATGCTAGGCCATATGTCCTATACTAATCAATAAGTTCCTCTTCAGACTCAAGTAGCATATGCAATGATGCCGAATACGGGAAGATCACAGGCTGGTGGGTGAAAAGCCTTGTGGATCCAATGGCAGTAGAAGCATCTCAGTGCTGGCACATGGTTCCTCTACCTCTCTGTTTGGCTCTTTAACGGAAATGTGGAAGGCAGAAAGAGAGAGGAAGTTCCCAGAATCCTCAGGAGAAGATCATGCCCACAAGAAGGTCTCATCAGGCTTTGACCAGATTAACAGGCTAGACTCCACTCCTTCTCTTGCAGGTTTACATGATCTTATGTAACTACCACACTGACCTTGCAGTTAGCAACCCAACTAATAGCTCACTATACCAAGGTCCTGTTAGTTCATATAGAGGCTACAACATATATTTTAAAAACGGTACTCACTGTACTCTGAGTCCCATGGGAAATATTTCACAGCACAAGGACAGAGACAGTGACTGCCTTGGGACACTGGTGGCCTCAAGGTGGCATGTGGTCAGATAGACCTGGCTTAATTCAGCTCTTACAGTGTGACTCGAGGCAAACCAACCACTTGGAGCTATTTGTTTCTTCAATTCTCAAGTGCAAAAAGTAAGACCGGCTGCACAAGATGACTGTGAGTGTTAGAACCTTAGAACAAAAGGTGCCGAGTAGCATGATCAGCACATACTAGGTTCCTAAAAACCCCACAAAATGGAAGTTTTTATTATCTGATTATTGGTAGCAATGGTGGTGATGTTGGCAAGACTGACCAGCTCTCTTGGAATGAAAGTACACACATGTAGTTGACCTTAAAAAATGCACAAAAGCTGTATCCAAGGACAGGTTTCACAGACTCAGCCAAGCTACCAAGTGGGCAAAGATTGTGTGCCAGGCCCTATATCAAGTGTTTTCCTCCATTTTCAGTAATCCAGGCTGTGGACTATTCTTTGTTGATTATCTGTACTCTTGGGTAATATTTGGGACATATTGGTATTGTTAGGTGCCATCCAGTTGGTTCCGACTCAAAGCGACTCTGTACAACAGAATGAAACACTGCGCCATCTTCACAATTGTTCCTATGCCTGATCCCGTGGTGCAGCTACTGTGTCCATCGATCTTGTTGAGGACTTTCCTCCTTTTTGCTGGCCATCCACTTCATCAAGCATGATGCCCATCTCTAGGGACTGATCTCTCCTCTGAAAACATTCAAATAAAGTCTCGCCAATCTTGTCTTTAAGGAGCATTCTTGTACTTTTTCTGAGACAGATTTGTTTTGGAAGTCTATGATATTTTCAATATTCTTTGCCAAGACCATAGTTCAAATGCATAAATTCTTCTTCAGTCTTCCTTATTCAAGATCCAACTTTCACATGTAAGGCCATTGGAAACAACCTGACTTGGATCAGGCTCACCTACTCCGCAAAGTGAGTGGCTTGCTTTTCCACACTTCAAGGAGATCTTGCGCAGCATAGTTACCCAGTGTACTGCACAGGTTGAGCCCTTGGCTGCTGCTTCCATAAGCGTTGACTGTGGATCTAAGCGAAATGAAATAGTTGGCAATTTCAATTTTTTCTCCGTTTATCATGATGTCACCTACTGGTGCAGTTGCGAGTATTCTGGTCTTCTTTACATTGAGGTGTAATATATAGTGAAGCCTGCAATTCTTGACCTTCATCAGCAAGTACTTTAACTCCTCTCTTTCACCAAGCAAGGTTGTGCCATCTGCATATGTTGTTAATGAGTCTCCTCCAATCCTGATGCCACATTCTTCTTCAGATTATCCAGCTTCTCTGATGATTTGCTCAGCATCCAGAATGAATAAATATGGTGAGAGGATACAACCCCGAAGCACACCTTTCTTGATTTTAAATAATGCAATATTCCTTTGTTCTATTTGCACAACTGCCTCTTAACCCAAGTTCTGCATGAGCACAATTAAATGTTCTGGAATTCCCATTCTTCTCAATTATCCATAGTTTGTTATTGAGTTGATTTAATTAATGTTCCCTATTTTACTTCTCTGTTCTCTCTGTGTTCAAATATCCATTTCAATGGCTACACAGAAACTCACAGACAAAATTAATGATTTAAGAGTTTATTAAGGAAGTTAACAAGTTGAAACTTGTTTACCAGGACATGTTACAAATTTTTAGGTCTTCTAATAAATGCCTAAGGTGCATACCACTCTGCTGCAGGTTAGCTGATGTCCAAAGGGGATGCCACTCTGCTGAAGCCTCAATCCAAAGGCACTTATCATCACTTCTGTGCTTCAGTAAGTCCAACTCCCAAAATTCAGTGTCTAGAGGCTACCCACTCTGCAAGCCCCCTCCTGAACAAAAGCATTCATTTCAACTTGCTTCATGGGTTGGAAAGTGCATCACTCTGTTCATGCTTTGGCTTCTGGTTTTGCGACTGCTCTTCTGATGGTTTAGCTGTCACCTGGATCCAGGAGGTTCTCTGTGCAAGAATCCAGGGCCAGGGAATACTCTCCACTACTGGCTCTTGCTGGTAATGAGATCTCCCCTTCCACTTCTCAAAGGGTGCATTTTATAAGCAGCAAGATGGCACTCCAGGGAATGCTACACTAAATTACCCACCTACTTTCTTACCAGATCCATGCAGGGAAAGGTTGTTTGGTGAGAGAGCCTGATTAAATACTGTATATTCTCGAATACAAGCTGACCCGAGTATAAGCCGAGGTACATAATTATTACCTGGGAAACCAGAAAAACTGATCGACTTGAGTATAAGCCTAGGGTGGAAAATGCAGAAGCTATTGGTTGGTAAGTTTCAATAATCAAAACAAATGAAAATAAAAGTACTAAAAATTGAGACATCAGTGGGGTAATGTATTTAAATATTCATTTTAAATAAAAACATAAATAAAAGGACAAGTCATTTAACATTAGTAAACCAGCACAGTAAGTGGAAAATAGGGTCAACAAAAACAATAAGGTATCAACAATGATACCTTAAGAGTACTATTCCCTGAGCTCAATCAGCAACCAAGCTAAAATGTAAAGAGTTAAAACCCTTCAAAACTGGGTTCCTCATCATCATCCGTATCCCAATGCAGAGCTTCAGCTGGTGTGAGGTCATCATAGACGCTGTCCTCACCATCACTGCTGTGATTTTCATACAAAGCGCAGTCTTCACTGCCATCCATAGCATTACTAATACTACATTTCTGAAAGGCACGTCACACCATGTCTTCTGGAATGTCTTCCCATGCATCTAGAACCCACTTTGCTATTAACTCTATGTCAGGCTTCATGAGATTTCCTCCTTTTGTTAGTCGGGCTTGACCAGATGACATCCATTCATGCCACATCCTTCGCCCACAGTCTTTAAAAGGTTTATTCTAAGATACACCCAGAGGCTGCAGTACAGATGTAAGCCCACCTGGAATAATGGCTAAAGTAACTTTACTAGATTTTGCCAATTTTTTTTTTAATGTCATCCGATAGGTGGCCTCTGAACATATCCCAAACAAGTAACGATGGCTTTTTCTTTAAGGCTGCTCCTGGTCGTTCCAAATTTCTTTCAGCCATTGTTTCGTTCCGTCTTCATCCATCCAACCTTTAACATGTGCATGCACAGTAATTCTTGGTAGGAAATTGATCTTTTTAGGCAAGGTCTTTCTTTTAAAAATAATGACAGGACGCAGCTTAGTTCCATTAACCAAACATGCCAGAACAACTGTAAAGTGTTTTTTTTTTTTCATTTCCTGTGGTTTTGAGAAAAATGTTTTTTTCTCCTATACTTGCCACAGTTCTGTTGCTTGGAAGATCAAAAGAAATGGCAGTTTCATCCATATTCCCAATATCTGTCAGGTCGTAATTATAATAGATGACTGGAATGACATAATTTTTTCTTCAAGGTCTTGTGGAAATTTCTGGGAAATCTTTGTTCTTTGTCTCAAACATAGTAGGCCAAACCTATTCATGAAGCGGGTACACCACCCTGCTGACGCAGCAAATTTTTCAATGCCTGGTGCTTTATATTTGTCATCCTTAGTCATTTGTAGAGTACGTATGTGGATTCTCATGTGTGTTACATAGTAACCATTTTGATGACACTCCATAACCCATTTATGCAATTCACTCTCTAGAGCCCCATTAAAAGACGTTAAACCATGACGAGCTTTCTTAGCTTTTGGAATCTGTTCCAAGTCAGTCTTCATTTTCCGCCACTCCCTCACTTGCTTTTTGTCAACACAGAATTCCCTACTTGCAATACTGTTATTGCTCTCTTCTGCTCTTGACACAACCTTCATTTTGAAACCAGCCTCACATGATCAGCGTTTTTGTTTTGGTTCAAGAGTATCCATTTCTAATAGGATAAAAAAAAAAGACTTTGAAAAAGAACTTTCATGGTAATGTCCTCCCTCCCCCACCCCACCCCGCGACATGTTAGCCAGGAGGGGGGCAGAGTCCATTTGGGTGGGGGATGCTGGATGTGAATTAACACAGAGACCAGAGGGGAGTGGAGGAGCGCAGCCACAGACACATCCTTTCCAGTTCAGCTGCAGGCATAAGTGAATCACTACGGGTGCTTCTGTGAATTGGAACCATTCATGTCATAGGACGTCTCTGATTGGTTAGATGTGAGTAAACAAACATTCAAAGCCCTGCAGTGTCAGCGGGGCTTTGAATGAACAGAGGAGAACGAAAATCAGCCGTGAGATAACCGGCGCTCATCCCATTACCTGGGGGGCCCCAGCAAGATGTTACACCTCGCTGGGGTACCACTGACCCGTTAATAAGCCAAACCCCAGTTTTTCAGCACATTTTTTGTACCGAAAAACTAGGCTTATACATGAGTGTATACGGTAATTCACTGCTCTTGTAGTTATGATTCACATAGTTGCATGTCTATACATAGTCAATGAAGCATAGGTAAACATCTTTCTGCTATTCTCTACTTTCAGCCAGATCCATCTGACATCAGCAATAATATCCTTTGTTCCACATTCTTTTCTGCATCTGGTCTGAACTTCTGGTAGCTCCCTGTCAATACACGGCTGCAACATTTGTTGGGAGATCTTCAGTAAAATTTTACTTGCATGTGATATTAATTGTATCATTGTTGTACAATTTAAACACTCTGTTAGGTGACCTTTCTTTGGAATGGGTACAAATATGCATCTCTTCCTGTCAGTTGGCCAAGTAGGTGCCTTCCAGACTTCCTGGCATAGTGAATCCTTCCAGTGCTTCATCAGCTTGTGGAAACATTTCAGTTGGTGTTTCATCAATTCCTGGAACCTTGGTTTGGACTAATGCTTTCAGTGCAGCTTAGGTTTCTTCTTTCAGTACCATTGGTTCTTGCATATATGCTATCTTCTGAAATGATTGAACGTTGACTAGTTCTTTTTGGTACAGTGACTCTGTAGTCTTACACTTATATCCAGCAGTTAACCAATCAATCATCGTTGATCTGAAATTCCAATTTAACTAGGTATCCTGCATTTAATCTGGTAACCCCAAGAATGGAGTAGTTGCTACATAGGCTCTGCACCAGTTCCTGCCTCTGGCGGTACCTCTGGCATTCACATTTGCTCTGGCCCAACTGGCCTGTGAGCTTCCATAGTCTTTCTTGGTTCCTTTGGTTCTTGCCTCTCCCTGCTTTCATCTGCCCTATAGCTTCTCTTGGGCTGTGGGCATGGTAGAAATGTGCAGGACAGCTGGAAGTGCAAATGGGAGAGGCAGGGCTGGGTGAGTTGAATTAAAATGACATATTCATATAATAGTCAATTGACTCCATACACCTCAGCCCAACCAGTTTGTCTTAAATTGATTCCAGCTCATGCTCCCCAGGTGTGTCAGAGTAGACCTGTGCTCCATGAAGCTTCCATTTGTTGACTGTGTGTAAATAGTTCTCTAGGCCTCTTCTGGGCAAACATTTCAGTTAGCTGCTCAGTATAGTAACCATTTTCAAGACCTTCGGATTCCACTTTAATCAGAGTCTTGGAGAAACACTAACTGCAAACTCCTGACCCAGCCTCTGTTTAAGAGTTAGTCTCTGAAATAAGGTCAAGAGGATGGGAGGGTAGGAGAGGGAGGGGGAAAAAGAGGAGCTAATATCAAGGGCTCAAGTAGAGAGAAAATTTTTTGAAAATGATGATGGCAACATACGTACAAATGTGCTTGATACAATTGATTGTTATAAAGGCGGTAAGAGCCCCCAATAAAATAATTATTTTTTTTAAAGAAAGAATTGTTTTCTGCTGTGTGTTTCATAAGAGAACAGAGGAGAGAGCATTCTTGCTGAGAAATTTTGTTTAGGGAACCAGAATTTCAAAAATTATGCTTCAGATTCCTTGATAAAATTGTAACTTTCTGCTTTTTGGAAAAGAGGTAAAATCATTACTGTCATAAAGAAATATAAGTGAACACATAAAGGTTTTTATTGAACCCATTCATGAAAAATTGTAAAATGCCACAAGCCAAAAAATTTAGGTGCAGTAAAGAAATATTGAAATAAAGGATAAAAGAGACAGAAAACTTGCTGGAGAAGTGGGAGAAGGTGGTTACTTTTTATGTCTACACCCAAACCAAACCCAACTGCTGGTTAGCCACCCAATGCCACCAGGAAGTATGGATAGCTACCATTTGTAAAGAAGCCCCTAGAGAATCAGAGTATCAAGTCAGTTTAATGATAAGGCATGACAGGATTCCCTTGAAAAAATGTGAATTGAACCCTGATCATACCAGAGTAAGGTTGTGTCTCAAACCTAATCACTTCTCAGTAGACTGACAAAAAAGCAGAATATACACAGAGAGACACAGGGTTGGTGGGGTGGGGGGTGGGAGTGAGGCATAACTAATGGGAGAACACTATCTACGAAGGAGTCAAGAATTGCCAACAAATAACAGAAACTAGGAGAGAGACTCACAGAAAAGATGAACACAGGTGAGACCTGGGTATTGGAAGCCTAGTCTCCCAAACAGTAGGTCAATAAGCTTTTATTCTGTAAAGTTATCCACTTAAGGTAGTTGTGGTTTTTCTATTGTTTGTAACGGTGACCTCATGCATGCAAGGTAGAAGGGCTCCGTAGGGGTTCCAAGGCTGTCTTTCCAGGCTTGTCAGAGGAAGACCTGTGGGAACCAGGACTAGGAAGAGTGTATGCAGACAAACTCTTGGCGCTAAGGAGTGTGGGAGGGTGGGCCCCTGTGAAGGGGGACCTTCATGTTTGTAAGTTGGAGATTCATTCCAGTCACATTATTCTAAGTAAAAGTTATTCCCCATGATGTCCCCCCATAACAATGCCAATTTTAAGGCATTAAAACTTGCAAACACATAGCTGCTATTATATCAGTGGTCCTCAACCTCCCTAATGCCTCAACCCTTTCATACAGTTCCTCATGTTGTGGTGACCCCCAACCATAACATTATTTTCGTTGCTACTTCCTTACTGTAATTTTGCTACTGTTAACTGTAAATTTCCTTACTGTAATTTTGCGACTGTTATGAATCGTCATGCAAATATCTAATATGCAGGATGTATTTTCATTCTTACAAGATTAATCACAAAACCAATATGTAGTTACATGTTGTGAAATATTTATTTCTAATTACAAATAAATGAAATTTTGTCTTGAAGCAGGGTGTAGCATGGGTAACAGTTTTCATGCTGGGTACTTGTATGTGGGCGTATCTGCATGTGGGTGGACCCACCTAGAGATGGATAGAGGAGCTGTGTCTCGGTTCCTAGGACCATCTGAAATATGGGTTTGCAGATGGGCTTTAGGCGACCCCTGTGAAAAGGTCGTTTGAGCCCCAGGGGTTGTGACCCAGAGGTTGAGAACTGCTGTACTATATACTCTTGAAGGTAAACTGCTTGAAGACTATCTGCCTAAAGGTTATCTGTCATCAAAGCAATCAAACCCAATTGTTTGTCCCATCCTAAGTAGGGCCCACTCCCTTCTGATAAGGATCATATATTGTTCCCCTGGAGAAGAGCTCCAAGATACCTAAGGTCAAGCCAGCTCAGAGAGGACCAAGTTAGGCTGCCATCTTGACTCTAGAGACCGTCTATCTTGTGTGTTATGTAGCTTCCTGTCACATGTATCCCTCTAGCTGATCTCCTTCATGTTATGTGTATGCCTTTAACAACCTGTGGTAGTTACATGATCTGTTGTCAACTTGAGACTTAAGAGTGAAGGGGTGGAGTTTAGCCTGTCCATCAGGTCACAGCTTGATGACCTCATTTGGAGGTGCTAAGGAGATAAAATTTTACTGGAGGTTGAACACTCACTCCCTGAGAGATTCTTGTTGACAAGACACATGGAGCTATGCTAGAGTCCTGGGGCTGGAGGAGCCACTTATAGACCCACACCAGTGCTGAGATGCGTACATCACCACTGGATCCACAAAACTTTCCACCCACTGACTGCGATCTTCCTGCATTCAGCATCATTGCATGTGTTTTTGTGAACATAAAGAGGAATTTACAGATTGATATCAGACATATGGGCTAATGTAGGACTTATGGACTTGATCTGGACTGGTCTGGCATGTTTTCTCAATATTCAACTGCTCTTACATATAAAACTCTTTCTTATACACATATGAGTGTCTATGAATTTGTTTCTCTAGTCAACCTAGAGTAACACACAACCCTTTCTATTACATATGTGCTTACCGTGGCTTGCAGGCCTGAGATTTTATAAGCTCGTGAGAGGATACATTATGGTTTCTCTCTGCTTGGACCTGGCTCCTGGTGCCATGGCAGAGGTGAGCCCTTGCATGCCTTGTCTCATGTCCCTTTAACTTCCCCCTCAATCACACAACCTCCCTCTTAGGATCCATTCAGATGTTGGGCTGGATCCCACAAAGATCATCAAGCCTGTCCTTTGAGGCACATCTGGGTGGATTTGGATCATCAGACTTTGGACTAATAGTGGTTTGGGTCACGCTGGAATGCCTAAGACCCTTCTAATATACTCTTTGGAGAGGGGTGCTCCTTGGGGCTAGCTACTGCCAGAATTGGCTTAAATATGTGCCACATATGTGTTAGTCCAGGTGGACTAGAGAAACAAAATTCATAGATACTCATATGTGTATAAGAAATAACTTTATATCAAAGAGTTATTATATATTAAGAAAACATCCTAGCCCAGATTAAGTCATTAAGTCCGATATTAACCCATATGCCCAATACCAGTTTATAAATTCCTCTTTTAGACTCACACAACACATGCAATGACGCCGAATGCAGGAAGATCACAGGCCAGTGGATGGAAAGTCTTGTGGATCCAGTGGTGGTGGAAACATCATTGGCATGGGTCTCCACATGGCTCCTCCAGCTCCAGGGCGCTGGCTCCATCAGTAAAGCTCCATGTGGCTCCTCGACAGGAATGTCTCGCAGGGAAAGAGATTGTGTCCTGGCTCCAGGGGGGAAGACCAGAGTTCCCAGAATGCTCAGGAAAAGGCCATGCCCATACTGAGGCCTCATTGCCTATGACCCAATTGACAGGCTAGACCCCACACCTTTGCAAGTTGACAGGAGATTATGTAACTGCCACACACATACTCAGGTCTAGTTATGGTCAATTCCTCTTTGCTTTAGAAAATATACACTTTCCTGATTTTTAAGATATGTTCAATGCTGAAAGTTTAGGAGAAAGTAGGAAAATATAAAATTGATCTTTACCTAGAGAGATATAAAGACTTGCCGGCACATAGCAAGAAAATGCACTTCTAATCTAAAAAACCCTCAGCCTCAAATCTTCCCCATCCTAAATATGCATGACATTTATTGAAAGTAACTAGATTTAAATAACTGCAGTGATTTCCTTTCTGAATGAGCCAAGAAAATTCAACAAGTCTATTAAAAACATGGCTAGTATGATACATTCTTCAGGTAAATATTATTTTATCTATTTTTCCCTTTGTATTCATTGTGTCTTATTTCTTAGACAACCACCTAAGAAATAAACACTATATATGAGGGGGTAACCCCCCAGAATGGAAGAAAACTCCACTGGGCCGAATTTTCATAGCACACAGTGGCACTGCCTGGGAAGATCCTCTCTGTCACAGTGAATTTTTTTCATAAAAGCAGTTTTGCTCAGATCTCAATTTTTTTTGTGTGTGAAGGCCAATTTAAGAGAACTGCATGCAGCTGTGAATTTTGTTTCCTGCTCAGGAAAAATGCCTTAGAAACTATTGAACACAGCTTACAAGAACAGCACTATGGGAAAAACTCAAGTGTATGAATTGTTTTCTCATTTAAATGAAATATCGACTGATGACAAAACTCATTCTGGATTTCCATCAACTCCCCGAACAGATGAAAATGTCGACTTATAGTGCATTTGCATTTGGAGTTTGTTCAGCCAAGTCAGACTGTTAATCAAGCTTTCTATTGAGAGATTCTGAAAAGATTGAATAACAGTATGTGACAAAAAAGACCTGATTTATGGCAGACGGGGACTGGTTTTGCTACCATGACAAGGGACCTACTCACACAACCATCTCAGTGCTCCAGTTTTGGCAAAAAAAACCCCCAAACAAACCCAAAACCAAAGACACACACACACACAGAAAACCCCAAACCCATAATACTACATGCCTCTCTCCTCACACACCTTACTCACTTAGCCTCACTCCATGTGACTTCTTTTTGTTTTTGAGAATGAAGAGGGACATGAAAGGGCAGCTATTTGACTACGTAGGGAGGTGAAGAAAAAGACAACAACGAGGGAGGTGCTGTCAGCCATCCAAGTTTGAAAAATGTTTCCAAGAACGGAATCTTAGATTTGACAAATGTATTAAGTGTAATGGAGAGTACTTTGAAGGTGAGTTTGTTTTGTTTTAAAAAATTAAATACATAGCTTTGTGGGGGGAAAAATCAGTTTTTTGGGGGTATCCCTTTGAATTTTGACTAATGAGTTTTCATCAAGTTTTACTGTCCAAACAATTAATGTAAGCTAAGTCTAATTATTAAACTGCCCTAATGATACATTAAGTATACTTATATTAAAAATTTGACCCAGTAGCCTCTCATAAGTTTTACAAGACATGCCTCTCCCAAGCTCTAGGAAGCAAGAGTTAAAATATTGCTTTATTTCACATACATGCCTAGCCACCCAAAAGAGAACCAGCTTAAGTTTCACTTTTTAAAAAAGTCATTTTATTGGGGGACTCTTACAGGTCTTATACCATTCCATACATCAAAACAAAACAAAACAAAGAACCCCACAACATTTCATACATCAATTGTATCAAACATATTTGTACATGTTGCCATCATTTCCAAAACATTTTATACTTGAGTCCTTGGTATAAGCTCCTCTTTCCCCCACCCTCTGACCCTCGTGAATCCTTGTTCAGTTATACATTGTCATTATTATTTTGTATCTTACCCTATCTATTGTCTCCCTTCACCCATATTTCTGCTATTCATCCCCTTCGGGGGAGGCTATATATACAATCTTATGATGGGTTCCCCCTTTCTCACCCTTACCCCTTCCTGACCACCCCCCTACCCTCATGATATCACTACTCCCACTACTGTTCCTGAGGGATTTATCTTCCCTGAATTCCATATGTCAAGACCTCTTATCTGTACTAATGTGTGTTCTCTGGTCTAGCCAGATTGGTAGGTTAGAAGTGGGTCATAGTAGTGGAGGGGAGGAAACATTCAGGAATTAGTGGAACTATGTGTGATTCACTGGTGCTATACTGCACCTTGGTTGGATCATCCCTTCATTATAACCCTTCTGTGGGGAGTATCCAATTGTCTACAGATGGGCTTTGGGTCTCCACTCCAGCTCCCTTCATTTGCTTGAAATATCTTAAGTTTCATAGTTGAGATAAAAAATTGAGAACGGATATACCTAGCACAGTAAAGAATACTGAAAGTACCATGGACTGCCAAAAGAACAACTTAATCTGACGCAGAGGAAGTACAGCCAGAATGCTCCTTAGACGTGTCCTGATGGTGAGACATTATCTCGTTGACTTTGGACGTGTTACCAGAAGAGTAGAGTCAATACAACTTGGATTTGACATGGTAATGGTAACAATGGGCTCAAGCATGACAATTATTTCAAGATCTTGAACCCTGAATGGCAGAGATTTAAGATGACAGTGTTCAAGGATCCTTTAAATGTGAAGACAGAGGCAGAAGAGTCAGCATTAGAGTGATCCAACATGGAAAAGATTCAACTGGCTTTTGTTGGCCAGGACAATGGAAGGGGCCACACACCAAGGCTCTTTCGCACCCAGAGCTGGAGAAGCCAAGAACATAGACTCTAACTTGAAGCCTTTAGAAGGAACACAGTTCTGCTGATCATGAACTCGAGCTCAGTGAGGCTCATTTCTGACCTGTGGGTGTGTGTTTTATGCCACAGCGTATGTGTTAATTTGCTACAATAGGAAATGAAAGCAATGACTAAGGAAGTCCACTCTATCATTTATAATAAAAGAACACATTGTAAGTAAAAAATGATTGAGAATGAGTTTCTAATGCTTTGTGTCATGCAATCTTAAAAACAACAACAACATCCTCTTCCTGAAAAACAAAACCCAAAAATCTCACCCATATCCTCTGCTTTTTCAGGGCTGTGTTTAAGCCCTTTAAGCAGTTTATCAAATTTGTCTCCTCTGTCAAGCATTAGAATAATCCCTTACAGCTGGAAGAATAAAAATGACTTCTTCCTGGTTCTTCTTTGTCTAAATATTTAGCTCATTGACATCTTTGTTTCCACTGATGTTTTATTCTCTTTATAGAACTTTACTATAGAAACACACTCATTTTAACTTTAAAATAAGCAAGTCAAAACATTCATCTCTGCAAAATTCACTTGCTTCCCATGACAAGGTAGAGGATGGTATCTTATTTAAGCTTTAAATAGAATCCTACCCACGGCCAGTGCGGATCTTTGCATTTACTTTATTTTCCTCCCTCATTTAAACTTGTTGCCCATCAGGCGCATTCCCCACCTTGTCCTGCTGGTGTCCCGGGGAGCCCACTTCACTCTGACCTTGTCTGTGAGGTGCCCCATCTGGCATAATGATGGCAATGAGATCTGCAAGGTGCCTGAGACCCTGCCATCTCAATTTGTTTTAGTCTTTTATTCAAACTTAGATTTTTCTTTCTTTGGGTATGCAAATGGTCTTTCTCGGTGACGCCTTGTTGCTGCCATTGCTGTGCTATCCAGATAATTTCATTTGTGGAGCTGCTGCTGGGTTCGAACTGCCAACTTAGTCGTCGCAGGCTAGTCGTCGAGGGCTTAACCCTGACACAACCCGGCTCCTTTACTATCCCCTGGAGCCCTGGATAATTCCAATAGTTTTTTTCTGAGTTAAACTAAGAAATGAAACACATCTGTAGCTAAAGTTTAGCTAAAGCAGATGTACACTTTGAGGAAGCTTTGCACACAAGAAAGTAGGTTTTTTTTATAGTGAAATGGCTTTATTGAGATGTAACTAATATACTATACAATTTACTCAGTGCGTTCAATGCAATGCTTTTTAGTGTATTTAGAGATGTGTGTGAATACATTACAGTTTAGAATGTATCATCACAATACATTTTTGAACGTTTTGTTGTTGTTGTGAGGTGCCATTGATTCTCTTCTGACTCATAGCGCCCCTACGCACAACATGGTCTGCACCATCCTCACGATTGTTGCTGTGCCCGAGTCCATTGTTACAGCTACTATAGCAGTCCATCTTCCCGCATTAGTCCGGGTTGTCTAGGGAAACGAATCCAGAAAAATTATATATATGAATTTTACATAAAGAAGGACTTGTGCATCAATAAAGCATCCCAGCCTAGTACAACTCAAGTCTGATAGTAGTCCACGAGTCCTCTTCAGACTCACTCGGCCACATGCAAAGATGCAGAATGCAGGAAGATCACATGTCGATGGGCGAAAAGTCTTGTGGATCCAATGGCGGTGGAAGCATCACAGGTTAGCGCAGGTCTCAGGGTGGCTCGCACAGCAAGGTGACAGCAGAGAGAGAGGGGGAGGGAGGTGCCCAGGACCCACCTTAAGAAGTCCTACCCACAAGGAGGCATCATCAAGCTGTGACCTACACTTTTACATCTTCAAGTTGACATGAAATTATGTAAATGCCACACTCCCTAAGGGCTTTCTTCTGTTTCATTGGCCCTCTACTTTACCAAACATGACGACTTTCTGCAGGGACTGGTCTCTCATGACAACATAAGCAAAGTATGTGGGCGAGAATCTCACCATCTTTGCCTCTAAGGAACATTCTGGTTGCACTTCTTCCAAGAGGGATTTGTTGATTCTTTTGGAACTTTCAAGAATCTTCACCAGCAGCATAATTCAAACTCATGGATCCTTATTCAGTCTTCCTTGTGCACTGTCTGACTTTCACATGCATATGAGACCATTGAAAACCCAAGGCTTGGGCCAGGTGCACCTAAGTCCTCACAGTAACCTCCTTGCTTTTCCACACTTTAAAAAGGTCATATGCAGCAAATGGGCAGAGCAATGCGTCATTTGACCTCTTTGCTGTTACTTTCACGATCACTGATTGTGGCTGCAAGCAAGATGAACCCATTAACAGCTTCAAGCTTTTCTCCGTTTATCATGATGCTACCCACTGGCCCAGTTGCGAGGAGTTTTGTTTTCTCTACATAGAACGGCAATGCATAGCAAAGGCCGCAACCCTAGATCTTCATCAGCAAGCGCGTCAAGTCCTCACTTTCAGCAAGCAAGGGTGTAGCATCTTCATATCTCAGGTTATTAACAAACCTTCCTCCAATCCTGATGCTGCATTCTTCCTCCTAGAATCTAGCTTCTGTGATGATTTGCTCAGCATACTGACTGAATAAGTATAGTGAGAAGAGACAACTCTGAAGCACACTTTTTCTGATTTTAAACCATGTAGTAATCTTTTATCTACTCACATGACTCTTCTTCTTGATCTATGTACCAGTTCTCTGTCAGCACAATGAAGTGTTCTGAAATTCGTGTTCTTCTCAAGGTCGTCCATGGATTGTTAGGATCCACACAGTCGAATGCCTTTGCATAGTTAATAAAGCACAAGTAAACCTCTTTCTGGCATTCTCTGCTTTCAGTCGAGATCAATCTGATATCAACAATGATATTCCTTTTGCACATTCTCTTCTGAATTCGGGCTAAACCTCTGGCAGCTTTTTGTCAATGTACTGCTGTAACCATTGTTGGATGATCTTCAGCAAAATTTAACTTGCATGTGATATTAATGATATTCTTCTATAATTTGAGCACTCTGTTGGATCACTTTTCTTTGGATTGGGTACAAATATGGATCTCTTTCTGTCAGTTGGCCAAGTAGTTGTCGTCTGTATTTCCTGGCATAGATGAGAGGCTGCTTCCTGTGCTTCATCAGCTTGTTGAAGCATTTCAGTTGGTATTCCATCAATTCCCCGAGCTTTATTTTTGTATAACACCTTCAGTGCAGTTTAGACTTCTTCCTTAAGGACCACTGGTTCTTGCTCATCTGCTACTTCCTGAGATGATGGACTATTGACTAGTTCTTTTTGACTATCATATTTATCATTTAAAAAAGACCGTGTACTCTATAGTTATCACTATTTACAATCTAAGCCCTAAGAAACCATTCATCCCTTCCTTGTGACCCTTCTGTGAGGGGATGTCCCATTGTCTACAGATGGGTCTCTGCTCCAACCCCCTCGTTCTCAACAGTATGTTTAAAATTTTTCTATTAAAAGATCATTTTATTGGGAGCTCTTACTAACAATCCATACATCATTTGTATCAAGCATAATTGTACATATGTTGCCATCATTCTTTTCCAGACATTTACTTTCTATTGAGCCCTTGATATCAGCTCCTCTTTTTTCCTTCTCTCCCCCTCCACCCTCCTGGTGACTCCTTGATAAATTACAAATTATTATTATTTTCATATCTTACACCACCTTTCCCCCCTGTGTTTCTGGTATGGCTATTCCCTTTCCTGTTCCTGGATTCCATGTGTCATGAGCTCTTATCTCTTATCTGTACCTGTGCACATGACCTGGTCTAACCTGCAGTGAAAGTCAGCACTAGGGTCATGATAGTGGGGTGTGTGTGTGTGTGTGTGTGTGTGTGTGTGAAAGCCTCAAGGAACCAGAGGAATATGTGTTTTATCGGTGCTTTACTACGCTATGGTTGACTGATCCCTTCTCTGTGACCCCTCTGTGAGGAGATGTCCCACTGTCTACAGATGGGTTTGGGGCTCTGCTCCAACCCCCCTTGTTCTCAACAATATGTTTGTTTGTTTTCGGTCTTCTGATGCCTGTTACCTGGTGTGCTTCATCCATGTGGGCTTATTGCTTTTCTGCTAGATGGTCACTTGTTTAACTTCAAACTTTTAAGACCTCAGATGTTATCTCTTTTGATAACTGGACACCATTAACTTTCACCACATTTGCCTGTGCATCCATTTTGTCTTCAGTGATCGTGCTGGGAGGGTGAGCATCACAGCAGAATGCCAGATTGTTAGAACAAAGTGTTCTTGCTTTGAGGCAGGGCTTAATCAGAGGCCCACAGTCTGTCTACTTCCTCAATGTATTGCCATGTAAATATATGTATATTGGCCAATACCTCTATTTTTATGAATTAATATGTTTACATAAGTGCACACCTATGTTTATGCTTCTATCCATAGCTTTGCTTCCTAGATCTTTGTCTTCCTCCTTTCCCACCTTCACACTTGCCCTTCTTCTGCCTCTTAGTCATTCCTCTCAGCTAGATTGCTGTTGCTCCAACACTCCCAGGATCTCTATGTCCTCCTGGTTGATTTTCATTCCCTCATTGTTCCCCTGTCTAAGGCGTTGTTTGCTTACCGCTCCCTTCCCCTGCCTCCTCCTCCCCCTGTGCCTCCAGAACCTTTGCTCCATTGTCCCCATGCCTATCTCTGAGTTTCCTGCTCTAGCAACAGGAGTGCTGAGACGGTGATTCTACCTGGATGTCATCTTGACTCCCTCTGGATTTTTTATTTAAAAAAAATTTTTTTATAACTCATAATGTCCCTACTGTTTGTCTGTAACCAGAGTACTTTGGTGGTTTGTGTGTTACTTGATGGGGAGGGAACACAGCCCCCAAACCTCACTGCCATCAAGTCACTTCCGACTCATAACGACCCTATGGGGCAGGTAGAACTGCCCTGTGGGTTTCTGAGGCTGTAACTGTTTATGGGAGTAGAAAGCATTGTCCTTCTTTCATTGAATAGCTCAGTGGTAATCACTACCCCACCAGGATTTCTCTCAAATGCCAGCAGCGTCTCCCAGAGTGAACAGGTTTCAACGAAGCTTCCAAACTAAGAACAATCTAAGAAGAAGGAATAGGCAGTCCACTCCAGAGAAATTAGCCACCAAAGACCTTCTAGATGACATCAAAACATTTAAATAATGTCTCGACAGTGTTTCATTCTGTCACACATAAGGTTGCTATGGGTTGGAACTGACTCCACAGCACCTGACAACAACAACAGCAGCAGCAACAACAACAATAACAACAACATTGCCTAGTTTTGTTTCATGTGCTTATTGGCCCTTTGTATGTTTATTTTCTTTGGATAAATGTCTATTCAGATAAGATGCCATTTTAAAAATTAGATTTAAAAAATTGAGTTATAAGAGTTTTTTTTAATATCCTAAACACAAGTCTCTAATTAGACATATGATTACAGAATTTCTTTTCCCATTCTATGGGATGTCTTTGTATTTTCTTTTTCAGCTTTGTTGGTACATAATCCATATCATACAATTCAATCATCTCAAGAAAATTGTATAATCATTACCATAATTTCAGAACATTCCCCCCCATGATTAAATCATATTTAAAATGAGCTGTGTAATTACATTCAATTCTAATGCTCCCTCCCCCTACAACCTTTAGTGTTTGCTCCCGCAATGCCCTCCCTCTCCCCATCTCCCCTGATTGCCGCCCCACATCTCCTACAAATCCTTGCATCAGTCATTATCTCTGTGCATCCAAACCTTCTGTGCTTTACAAACTGGTAAACCTAACCACCGCCCCCCCCCCGCCAAAAAAAAAAGAAGAAAAATATAGAAGTAGAAACATATTCGTAAAATCTATGTAGGAACATAAAATCTGGTCTATTGTTCCCTGAGAATCCCTAGAGTGTTTGTTTAGTACCCTTTCCTGGTGTGAGGTTACTTCTCCCCTATCACCCATCACACTCACCAACAGAAACTTCAGCATCTATGCCAAAATGTGGATGCTCCCTTCCCTGCTCTTAGTGTTGTTTTCTGGCAAGGATTTCCGTTCACTTTTATGGGCCCCCTTTATTAGCCTCGGCCTTGTCTTGATATTGTATAGCCTCAAGTGGATGGTCATCTCCCATTCGCCCCCTCCTGAGAGTGTGATCACAGAGAATGTGATGTCTCCTCTTTGAAGTTGGCTCTTGTGGAGTACGCAAAAGGGAGGTGATGTATGATTCATGACCTGTACGTAGACTTCTCCCCTTTTGTTCAGGTATTGGTTCCCAAGATTTGTTTAATTGGTGTTTCTTCTCATTGTAGTGGACTCAGACAATACTTTAGTTTTTGTGATTGACTTACTTCACTCAGCACAGTGGTTTCCAGATCCTTCCACATCATGTGGGGCTTCAGGCTTCCATCACTTTTCAGGGATGCATAGTATTCCGTTGTGTGGATGTACCATAGTTTCTTTATCCATTCTACTGGTGAGTTTTGGGGCTCTTTCCAGTTTCTTGCTATTGTGAACTTTGCTGCTATGAACATGGAAGAGCATACCTTCACTCATGTTGTGTCTCTTATTTCTTTGGGGTATAGCTATGCCTATTAATGGCATTAATGGATCATATGGGATTTCAATTCCCAGTTGTTTTAAGTGTCGCCATATCATTTCCAACAGTGGCTATATGTATTTACATGTACACCAACCATATACATGCGTTCCAATCTCTCCACGTCTGCTCCAGCATTTGTTGTTTTTTGTATTTTTTTAAATTGGGGCTAGCATTGTGGTGTAAAGTGGTATCTCATTGTGCTTTTAACTTGCATCTCCCTGATGGCTAGTGATCATGAGCATTGTTTTCATATGTTTGTTAGCCACTTGTACTTCATTTTTGGTGAACTGTCTGTCTTTTACCCATTTCTTAATTGGGTCACTTGCTATTTTCTTATTGAGCGTTTGTAGGGTTCTATACATTTTGGTAATTAGCCCTTTGCTCGATGTGTCATTGGTAAAAAAAAAAATTTTTTCCCCCAATCTGTGGGCTCTGATTTCACTCTCCTGATGAAGTCTTTAGACGTGCAGAAGTGACGTAATTTCAGCATGTCCCAGTCATCTATCTTGTCTTCTGCTCTGCATGCCTTCTCCATTATAGTCTATCTATGCCTTGAAATGGAGCCCTTAAGTTTGCTCCAGTCTTCTCCTTGATGATTCAGAGAGCTTTGGGGTTTAGATTTAGGTCTTTAATCTGTCTTGAGTTTGTTTTGTGCATGGGGAAAGATATGGGTCTTGCTTCATTCTTCTGCATATGGAAATCCAGTTTGTCTAGCACCATTTGTTGAAGAGGCTGTCTTCTCCCATGGGATATTTCCAGGTCCTTTGTCAAAGATTAATTGCCTGTAGACTGGTGTCTCTATGTCTGGGTTTTCTGTTCTGATCCATTGGTCCATGTATCTCTCATTGGACCACTACCAGCCTGTTTTGACTACTGTGGCTATGTAGTGAGTTTTTAGGTCAGTGCCAGGTCTCTTACTTGGTTCTCCTTTTTAAGAAGTTATTTGCTTATTCTGGGTCTTTTGCCTGCCCATATGAAATTAGTAATTAGGTTTCCATTTCTTTAAAAAAATTTGGGATTTAAATTGGTATTGCATTGTATCTGTAGATTGTTTTAGGTAGTATGGTCATTTTTCACAATATTAGGTCTGCTTATTAATGAACATGGGATATTCTTCCATTCGTGTAGGTCATTTTTAGTGTCTTGCAGTAGTGTTCTGTAGTTTTCTCTGTATAGTTCTTCTGTTTCTTTAGTTAAGTTTATTCCTAAATATTTCGTCTTTTGTGTGGTTATTGTGAATGATATCGATTTCTCTTTGTCTTCTTTGCTGGCATACAGGAATCTGACTGATATTTTATTATCAATGTTATATTCTGCTACCTTGTTGAATTTCTCAATTGTTTCCAGCAGGATTTTTGTGGATACTTTGGATTTTCTACATATAGGATCATATCATCTGCAAATAGAGAGAGTTTCACTTCTTTTTCATGGTTTGTTTTCCATCTAATTTATTTCTGCTTTGATCCTTATGATTTCTTTCCTTTCTTTGTTGAAGGGACTATATTGTCCTTGTTCCAGTTCTTAGAGGTGCTATTTTAGGGTGTTGATTTTAGATTTCTCTTCTTTTTTTCCATGTGTGTGTTAATAGGTATAAATTGGTCTCTGATAACTGCTTTCACTGTGTCCCATAAGTTTTGATACGTTATATTATCATTTTCTTTTATCTCAAGGAATTTAAAAATTTCATCCTTTATTTGCTTTATTGCCCTGTCATTTTTTCGTATTATGTTGTTCAATCTCCATGAGCTTATCTTTATGTTTCTGCTTGTTTTAGTGTTGATTTCTAATTTTATAGCTTTGTGGTATGAGAAGATTGATTGTAGGATCTTGATGTTTTTGAGTTTCCTTGGGGTCTAGTATGTGTTCTATTCTTGAGAATGTTTCAGGTGTGTTGGAAACTTATGCTGTTGTTTTGTTGGCTGGAGCATTCTGTACATATCTATAAGGTCGTTTTTGTTGATTGTGTTAGTGAGCTTTTTTGTGTCTTTATTGAGTTTTTTCTGGACATTCTGTCTTTCCTTGAGTGTGGTGGATTGAAGTCTCCTGCTATTATTGACGCCATGTTTGTATCTTCTTTCAATTCTGTGAGGATTTGATTGATGTACTTCAACAGTCTTTCATTGGGTGCATATATGTTCATTAAAGTTATAGCTTACTGGGCTATTGTTCCATTTATGTAATGTTCTTATTTCATTATTTGCCTTGAAGTCTGTCTTCTGGGAGATTAATATTACTACCGCTTTTTTTATTTGATTGCTTTTGCTTGGTATATTCTGTCCAGCCTCTGATTTTTAGTCTGCTCCTGTCTTTGTTTGTGAGGCGTGTTTCTTGTAGGCAGCATATTGATGGATTTTGTTTTCTTATCCATTCTGCTACTCTCTGTGTTTCTACTGGTGCATTTAGACCAGTGGTTCTCAATCTTCCTAATACGGCAACCCTTGAATACAGTTCCTCATGTTGTGGTGAACCCCCAACCATAAAATTGTTTTCATTGCTACTTCATAACTGTTATTTTGCTACTGTTATGCATCGGGCAACCCCTAGGAAAGGGTCGTTCGACCCACAGTTAAGAACCACTGATTTAAACCATTAACGTTCAGTGTAATTATTGATATGTGTGTATTTGTAACAGTCATTTTGTGCTTTATATATGTGTGTTGTGTGTTTTGTGTTCAGTTTCTTTGTTCTTGTGCTATTTCCTTACTTTGGGTATTGCTCTGTGTGTGTTGGTTTCTGTGAGGGATTGTCTTGTACATTGATTTCAGGTTTGTGTGTTATTGCTGTTGGTATTTTGGCCATAGTATATCATTCAGTATTTTTTATTTTTGTAGTCGTGGTCTTGTTTTTGTGCATTCTTTTAGTTTATCCATGTTTGGGATACTTTTATTTCTCCACCATATTTGAGTGATAATTTTTCCTGGGTACAGGAGTCTAGGTTGACAGTTTTTTCCTCCAGTACTGTGTTTACATCACTCCATTGTCTTATTGCCTGCATGGTTTCTGCTGAGAAGCCTAAGTTATTCTAATTGTTGCCACTTTATATGTCATTGGTCTTTCTTCTCTGGTTGCTCTTAGAATTTTTTCCGTGTTATTGCTGTTGGACATCTTGACTACAATATGCTGGAGTTTCCCTTTTGAGATCGCTCTTGGCTGGGGTTCTTTTGGCTTCTTGAATAGTTATCTCTTCTCTTTTAGACCTGAGGAAAGTGTTCTTGCAGGAGCTCTTGGACTGTTCTCTGTGTGATTTTTTTGTTTTTTGCTTCTTACTCTTCTGGAATCCCTATACTACATAGACTGTTTCTCTTGATGGTGTCCCACATTTTTCTCATGCTTTTCTTGGTCTCTTTTGCATTCTTCATTATTTGTTCTTTTAGGTTGGGATCGATAGGTTTGTCTTCTAGCTACCTAATTCAGGTTCCCATCTCTCCATTTCTGTTTCCCTGTTCTTTTAGAGCACCATACTTTTCCTTTATAGTATTATTTAATTCTACTATTTTAGTGTTTGATTTTGTGTTTGTTTTTGGAGTTTTTACTTTTGCAGTAGTGGTTCTCAACCTGCCTAATGTCGCAACCCTTTCATACAGTTCCTCATGTTGTGGTGACCCCCCAACCATAACATTATTTTCATTGCTGTAATTTTGCTGCTGTTATGAATCGGGCGACCCTTATGAAAGGGTCATTTGACCCCAAAGGGGTGGTGACCCACAGGTAGAGAACTGCTGTTCTACAGCATGTAGTGAGGTTACAAGCTTTCTATTGTTTCACGATTTCTCTCAGACTCTTCCTTCAAGTGTTGTATGACTGCAATACTTCTTTTAAATTCTTTTTCTGGTAAACCCATAGAGTCTTCCATTTCAATACACTTAAGTCTGGCTGGTATTTGGTTGGTTGTTTTTCTTGTTTTTTGTGTTAGGGTTTTAGGATGGTGGTGTTATGTGCGTGTGGTTAACTCTGCTAGGTGGTTCAGTAGAGGGGTGCTGGACAGTTTGTGTTAAGCGTCTGGTGGGGAGTATTAGATTAGGTGTTAGGGGAGCGATCTGAGTGTGTTAGCTGAGGGAGAATGGAAGGGGCAATAGGCAAAATAAGAAGAGAAAAAAAGGGGGGGATAGGGTAGTGTTATTTGGTATATTAAAATAAGGGAAGTCAGAGTTTTTTAAATGACTGTTTTAAATGATGGAATAATAGGTTACAATATTTGATAGAAAATATTTTTTAAATGAAGAATATTGTCAGTTACTGGTTTTATGAGGCTGTGAAGGGAAGAAGGGGTTTTACGAGAAGAAAAGAAAAACTAAAAGGTAGGTCAATAGTACTGCGAAATAAAACTTTATATAATTAGATTTGAGAGAGAGCCATGAAAGGAAAGGGTCAGAGGCAAACATTTTTAAGGTAAGACTAGGAAAAATAATACTGAAGTAAGCTTTAAGCCAGCTGTTAATGTATATATTTTTGGCTCTAAGCTTTTCCCAGGAGCTTTGTCTCTGTTGTGGGTTGATGGTGTGTTAAGGGATGAGAAAATAAATTAAATTGAGAGTAAAACAGCGTGTGTGTGTGTGTGTGTGTGTGTGTATCCTTATGCATATCTATAAATGGGGAAGTCCTGATTTAGTATGAATTATAAGAATAGTGCTCAACTTTTTTTAAAGAGTGGGAAGTGTAGGAGTGATAGAACACAGAGCAACAACAGAACCAGCAAAAAAGAGCCTCTGGGTCCCACTCATTTTCCTGGGGTCGGGGAAACAGGACTTTGTTTACAGAGGTCTTTTAAGCAGTTGGAGACAGTGCAGTAGTATGATATTTACTACCTTATGATCTTGTAGGGTGTTGGAGTAGGGTTGAGATTATGGCTAGGGGGGGATTATTTTGGTGTTTGATATGACTGTAGGTCTTGTATTCTTATGGTTTAAGTTGATTATCTTGAGAGAATAGCCCTCTGCTAGATCAGGTTAGAGGGGGATTTCTTCTTTCGGATGGTGCGGCTGACCGAGTGGGGCTGGGGGAAATGCGGTCTATACCTACCACCCAGCTAGGGGGAGAAAAAAAGCAATGCCCTACTCATAGGGCACATAGCTTATGTGAGAGGGTTGAGATTATGACCAGGGGATGGTGTCCCCTGGACAGCTTGGTGGATAGCTAGGGATATGCTCCATGACTGGACTCTGGGCCTCTAGGCTTCTAGTCCCTGCTTCAAACCCAAACTGCTTGCCTGGGCTGTAGTTTCTAATTGATTTATATCAGTACTTTGTTAATGAAGCAGGTGTGTATTAACTGCAGCCCAGAGCAGTTTAAGGAGAGATAAAAAAGAAAGAGGAAAGGGTGGGGGGGCGTTTGAGTAAGCTGTCCCTCAGGGAAGCTGGGTTAGCTTTGTCAATTGGGGCTGGAGGCACCTGGCTCGTGTGAAGAGTGGATCTATTTACCATTTACACCTGTTCTTTCTAATGATAGGGGTCACCCAGTCGGGTGGAGGTATGGGATTTTGCCTGCCTCCCTCCTAACTAGAGTACAGGAGAGAAAAGAAGCTTCCTCAAAGGGCAGTTTATTGTTACATTAATTTTCCGCCAATGGACCAGGTGTGTGTTGGATGCTACCAGAAAAGTTAAATAAAGGTAATTAAAAATGCCTTTGAATGTTCATGTTTTGGAGAGCCTTTTGGGCCTTTTTGGGTGTCTTCAGATCAGGACTATGTCAAGTTGGGCTTGTGTTTACTGCTTTTGCCTGAGCCAGGTTGCCACGTAAACATATCCCACGCAGCTTGGCAGGCTGTGGGTAGCACAGCCTGCTGTTGAGAAGTTAGGGCTGGGGCCGAGCTCTTGCCCTGGTGGAGAGTCAGAGCTATCATACTTTTATTTGCTGCGGACCAGAACTATCACCTTTGGCTCCACCACGTTTGCCATCAGGCGAGAGCTAATGGGGGGCTGTCGGCAGAGGTGTGTCTTATCAACAGACTTTACTGCTCTTTTAATTTTAGTAAATGCATATCTGCTTATCTTTATACTGCTACTCCTGTGGCCTGGAAGGGTAGACTATCCCTCTCAGTGACTCTCCTGTGCTGATTTCTCCAGAGTCCCTCTGATGTGTGCTACTGCTTGCTGTCTCACTCTGTCTCCGCTTCGTATTTTCTAAGTTTGATGAAGGCCAGTTTCTTTATAGCTAGTTATTTTTCTGCTCTTACTTAAGCTATCATACCTCAGAGTTCTATGTCAAATTCAAGGCAATGAATAGTTATTCCTATATTTTAAGCTTATTGTATTTTAGCCTTCACACTTAGGTCTTTGTTCTATTTTGCATTAACTTATTATGTGTGACGTAATAGCTCAACTCCATTCTTTTGCTATTCAGTTGTCCCAGCATGTGTTAGTCTGGGTGGACTAGAACAACAAATTCATAGACACTCATATGTGAATAAGAAAGAGCTTTATTAATTATTATTTTTAAGCATTTTATTGGGGGCTTGTACAATTCTTATCACAATTCAGTCATACATCCATTGTGTCAAGAACATATATACATTTGTTACCATCATCATTCTCAAAACATTTGCCTTCTACTTGAGCCCTTAATATCTGCTGCTCATTTTCCCCTCCCTCCCCACCCCCCTTACCTTATGAACCCTTCATCATTCATATATTATTATTATTTTGTCAAGAAAGAGCTTTATAACAAAGAGTAATTATAAATTAAGAAAACATCCCAGCCCAGTCCAGATCAAGTCCATAAGTGTGAGATTGGCCCATAAATCCAACACCAATCTATAAATTCCTCTTTAGACTCACACAACATGTGCAATGAGGCTGAATGCACAAGATCACTAACCAGTGGGCGGAAAGTCTTTTGGATCTAGTGGTGGTGGTAGCAGCTCAGCCCTGGCATGCGTCTCCACCTGACTCCTCCAGTTCCAGGGGTCTGGCTCCATCACTAAAGCTCCATGTGGCTCCTCAGCAGGAATACAAAGCAGAGAGGGTATGTGTCCCACCTCCAGGGAGGAAGACAGGAGTTCCCAGGATCCTCAGGAGAAGGCTAGGCCCACACAGAGGCCTCACTGGTTGTGACCTGATTGACAGGCTAGATGCCACCCCTTCGCAAGTTGACTGATGATGTAACTGCCACACAGTGCTATTTATAGAAAGGACTAGTCTTTCCTCATTAAATCGTCTTAGTACCCTTGTCAATAATTAACTGAGCATAAATGTATGGCTCATTTCTGGAATTTTATTTCTTTTTCATTGGTAAATGTAGTCTGTGTTCTTTGGAGGCCCCAAACCAGTGAAGCATTAGGTGCAGTGAATTACTCATACGGCACTTCTAGCCATAATCTATGTGAGCCTCACCCAGTGATTGGGTAGAACTGTGCAAGAAGGTGTCCGTGGACTACCTAGGGGGTGAGCAACTTCCTGCTAATGCAAATAAAGTTGTGTAAGACCTGTGATGGTTAGGTCTCTTTCTTTCTTTGAACCTGGAATTTTATTATGTGCATAACTAGCAACATGAGAACAAGGAGTCCTAAGGCGTGGACATTATCTCTAGGTGAAAGAATTCCAGATTAGTCCGCATATCATATGACACCACCCCAGATAAAGAAAGGTGCAGTGGAGTTTTTCCTGAAGACTGCCAATTTGCTACGTTCAATACTGACTTCGTCACTTGTTTCTGTAGAAATACTGATTACCAGATGGAGTTTCCAAAGCTTACCTATAACTGTTTAAAATGGTCAGATCAAGGGGCAGTCAACTTATTTCCTGGTGGAGTCTTCACATTTCCTGGCTTTTGAAAGTTCTTCCACAAATTTTCTGCGGCTATGTATCCTTGCAAACTTCAGTCATATAAGACTTCCCCGCCAGCCTGAGCTAAACTGATGGCAGCGATTCCCATGAAGCCAGGTGGATATATCAACTTCTTTAGTTTGGAACCTCTAGCAAGGAGGAGTCCAACAATGCCAGAAAAACCAATGACGCCAAGTCTTGGGAAAAATCCAGGAGGTGCATTTTGGAGATAATCATAGGTATCTATCCCCCATTGAACAAAATCTTGTGCCTTGGGCTTGACGTCGAAGTCCTTTTCCTGACACCAATTGAGATATGGCTCACAGGAGTGTCAGAACTCTGCAATGTTTTCTTCAAGGGCAGTCCTTGGCTCCTCCACATAGTTAGATTGATCTTCTGGAACTGAGTAGAGTGACAGCTCATCGACCTTGAAAGAAGTTTTGGTGGGAAAGTCCTTCTTCGGTGCGGCGTAGACTTTAAATGTGAGCAGACCCAGGCTGGCAGGTCCCACTGATCTCTGAATTATCTTGAACATGTTGCTGGCAGCCGCAGCTCCCGATGGTTAGGTTTCTATGACAGCTTAACTGGGCCATGATTTTTAGTGGTTTGGCAGTTATATAATTAGGCAGTTATATAATGATGTGATTATCCTCTATTTTGTGATATGCTTCTTTCTCTATAGTTATGGAGCCAGTTGGGAAATGGATTTCCGGTTATGTTGATAACATGAGATTAGGGTGGTATCTTGAATCACTCAAACCATCATCATTACCTGGTCACCACCATTCACACCCCTGCACTGCCTTGCTTACGGAATAAGGTGAGTTTCCTTGAGGATATGGTCTTGATCCAATATATACAAATATTCTAGCAAAGTTCTTTGCGTTGCTCTGGATGTTGCATCTGGCTCATCATTGAACCCCTGCTCACTTGAGTGAGCGGCCTACCATCTGACTGATTTGCCAGCCACTGCATGCTTGGCAGCTAGCAGCCTGTAGTCTGAATTACTGATTGGGATTCATCATCCCCTGCAACCATGAGAGACAGGAGAAGCCTCTAGCCTGATGCTAATGAACTTGGAACCTGAGAGCCTCCACAACCACATGAATTTTTCTTTGATCATTTGCAAGTTCTGTGAAATGTTCCAGTGAATTATGGATCCCAAACACGGGAAGGAGAATGCTGAGTAGGAGAGAAATAGTTGATGAAGTGGCACAGTAATCTGAAAATATTGACATCTTTAACATATGCCTCACAGAAGTCAGTTTTGTACTGATCCTTCTAAAATAAATTCTTATGCAACCATCCTTTTTTCACTTTAAGAAAGTTACTCTTTCCATTGTGAAGAAACGGTTCATGCAATTATGCGGCATGCCAGCCCCCAATCCATGGATCAGGCAACAGGTCGATAACTTCTGTTGGTTCACATGGTTGCAAGGGCTGACAGATCCCAAGTCTGCAGCCAGAGATTTCTTCAGGCTCGTGCCCCAAGAAGATCAGATGAGAAGAGTGCAGGTCGAGAGAGAGCAAACTTTGCAAGAACATCCATTTGTCTACTGGGCTCAGGCCAAACTTTCAGGGAAATGCCCTTTTCAACTTAGTAGCTGTTCACATCATATTGCAGACTAGAAGGTAATTACACAGTGTCTGCCAAACCACTGAGAATCACAGCCTAGTTCAGTTGCTACATATCATTAACTATCACAGTCAATGTGTCTGTCTTTGTGCTGGTACCACATTGTTTTGATTACCATTGCTTTGTAGGAAACTCTGAAACTGGAGTGTGTCCTCCGACATGTTCTTCTTTTTCAGGATTGTTTGGACTATTCTATGCATTATGCAGTTTCATATGAATTTCAGAACCAACTTGTTAAATGCTACCCAAAAGGGGACTGTATTGCAGCTGCACATCACAGCAGAGTATTGCCACCCTCACAAGGGTCAGTCTCCTGACCTTGAACATGGGATGCGTTTGCATTTATTCAGATCTTTAATTTCTTTAGCTACATTTTTATAGTTTTTAGAGTCTACAGTTTGTGCTTCTTTTGTTACATTTATTGGTGTTTGATTCTTTTTGGTGCCATTTTGAGTGGAATTGTTTGCTTAATTTTATTTTCAGATTTGCTAGTGTTTAAAGTACACTTGATTTTTATATATTTTGAATATTGATGTTATATCCTGAAGCCTTACTAATTAAACTAATTTACTAGTTTTAATTGTTTTTTTGTTTGTTTGTTTTTTTGTTTGAGTCCGCTGCGGTTCCCTCCCACTCCCTGCCGGAGCCGCAGAAAATGACTCGCATTGAGGTCAACGCAGGCAAACCCGACTGCGATATCGACACTCGTAAGGTAAGCAAAGCAGCGCATCACATCATGGGACAAACATTGTCCGCACACGAGCAATTCATTGAGGAACTAAAAGCATCTCTTAAGACACGTGGGACTCGGGTTAAAAAGATAGATTTAGTAAAGTTTTTCTTTTGCTGGAAGATGTGTGTCCTTGGTTCCCCAGGAAGGAACTATCCACGAAAAACGTTGGTTATGGGTAGGGGATTGTTTACAAGATTATTATCGTTCTTTTGGGCCTTCTAAAGTGCCTGTTGATGCCTATAATCTCTGGTCTTTGATACGGGAAATTTTGCAAATCCACCATTATCACCTTGATATTTCTAAGGTTGTGTCCCAGTCGCATGATTATTTAAAAACTGGATATAAGAGCAGTAAACCTTTCTCCCGAGCTCTGTCTGTTTGTTTGTCACCTCCACCTTCTGTTCCTTCCCCAGAAAAACCCGGAGAACAGGATTCCCTTTCCATTGTTTCCGAGACAGAGATAACTCCTCCAAAATTACTTTACCCGTCCCTTGCTGAACATAAAAATCACCCTCCTTCTAATAACCCTCAAGCGCCCTTGCAGGCGCCCTTACAAACTCCAGCCCCGCAAAATCCGCTACGAAACGCCGACCCAGAAATTAATTGGGATGATTTAGAAGAAGCGGCGGCGCGTTATCATAACCCTGATTGGCCTCCCTTATCGGGATTCTCTGGCCGGCCACCGCCGTACAATACCCCGGGAAAGCACGCCCCTGTTCCCGCCGCTGCCGCCTCAGCTCCTATCACGCACGCCCCTCATAATTGGGCACTTTTAAAAGAAGCCACGAAAACGTGTTGTGAAGGTTTCCAGTCTTTATAAAATGCTTTGCAACAGCTGGAAATTAGACCTGTCTGTCCCGGTACTCAGGGAGCCGCCGCCCCCCTGTTAGAAAGAACGCCGGTCTCTCGGGCTCCAAGGCTTGGCAAAATTAAGCCCTCTAAAACTACGCTTGCGTTCCCAGTCACCCACTCTAAATCTCTAGTTTTAATTGTTTTAGTGGATTCCTTAGTGTTTTCTATATAAAAGATCATGTCATCCTCAAACAAAGCTCTTAAAAAAAACATTTTATTAGGGGCTCATACAACTCTTATCACAATCCATACATACATCAATTGTATAAAGCACATCTGTACATTCTTTGCCCTCATCATTTTCAAAGCATTTGCTCTCCACTTAAGCCCTTGGCATCAAGTCCTCTTTTTTCCCCTCCCTCCCTGCTTCCCCACCTCATGAGCTCTTTTTACTCCTTTTCCAATTTGAGTGCCTTTTATTTCTTTTTCTTTCCTAATTACCTCCCAAAAAAGGGTAAATACAAGTGGCAGGAGTGGACCTCCTTGTCTTGTTTTTGATCTTAGTGGGAAAGCAGCCAGTCTTTCACCACAAATTATGATGTTAGTTGTGGGTTTTTTGAAGATGTCATTTTTCAGGTTGAAGAAGTTCCCTTCTATTTCTAGTGTTGAATGTTTGTATCATGATATGGTGTTGGACTTTATCAGATGCTTTTTTGGTGTTGTTGGGATGATCGTGTGTTATTGGTTTTTAATTCTATCGCTAGGCTGCATTTACAATATTACTAGTTAATATGTGCAATACTGGTTACTATTTGGATGCTGAAGCAGTCTTTCATTAAAAAATAAATCTCATTTGCTCAGTGTGTATAATTCTTTGTATTTGTTGGATTTGATATACTAGCATTTTGTTTAGAATTTTCCTGTTTATATCCATAAGAGATATTGATCTCTAGATTCTGTTTTGACATCATGGTATGATTTTGTTATTAAGGTAATATTGGCCTCCATCAAATAAGTTGGTAAATGTTCCCTCTTCTTCTATTTTTGGAAGTCTGTGAAAAAGTGGTACTAAGTTTTCTTCAAATGTTTGGTAGAATTCATTGGTCACACTATCTGGGTCTGGACTTTTATTTTGAGTAGTTTTTGATAATTAATTCAGTTTCTTCATTGATGTATGTCTATTTTATCTGGAGTTAGTTTTGGTACTTTGTCTTTTTAAGAATTTGTCCATTTCAAATATGTATTGGCTTATAACTGTTCATTGTATGTATGTATGTATGTATGTCAACAAACTCACTCTCATCCAGTCAATTCCGACTCTATAGGTTTTCCAGACTGTAACTCTTTACACCCATTACATCTAGGGCTTCTTTCTCTCTCTTAATTACATGTTTTCTGTAAGATTGGGACTGATGGCCTTTTTTTAAATAAGACATAATTTTTAAATTCTTAACATTCATCTAATCGAATCATAGAATATTTATTATTAGAATTCTCTAGTTAATTTTATTTCTATTAACTGTTCATTTTTTGCGTTAGATACACTTTTACTAAAAAATTACTATTGTGTTGTCTTCATTAGTATTCTCTACTTATATCTCAAGGTTATATCCATGGAATGGCTACAAACTCACAGCCAATGTTCATTATTAAAGGACTTATTCAGGAAGTTGACAGGTTGTAAGCGAGAAAAGCTCAGGATACAGTCAGGGTCAGAACATGTTACAAAGCTCTTTCAGGGCTGCTAAAAAATGACCCAAGGGACATACCACTCAGCTGTAAGTCTCAACCCAGAGGTATTCCTCTCACTCAAGCTCCATGGGTTAGGGACCCAGTTCACCCAATCCAGCGAGCCTCAGGTGGAAGTCTCTGCTTCCATGGGTCAGCAAGCCTAGCTTCACCAGTACACTGTGCAGAGGTACCCCACCTCACAAGCGGGCGTCCTGTCTCAAAACACTCAGCTTAACTTGTTCTGTGGGTTGAAACACGCATCACTCTGTGTCATGGTCTCGCTCCTGGTCCTGCTACGGATCCTCTGATGGTATGGCTGTCTTCAGAATCCAGGAGGGGGTTTAACTGTGTAGGTCCAAAGTATGCACTCCACTCCTGGCTCTTGCTAGAAATGAGACCCCTCTTTCTGCTTCTCAGAGGGCTCATTTTATATGCAGCAGGATGGCATTCTATGGAATCCTGTTCATAATTACTCAGTATCTTTTTTTATTTATAAATTTTTATTTTCATATCTTTTTTAACATTTTATTAGGGGCTCATACAACTCTTATCACAATCCATACATACATCAATTGTATAAAGCACATCCATACATTCTTTGCCCTAATCATTTTCAAAGCATTTGCTCTCCACTTAAGCCCTTTGCATCAGGTCCTCTTTTTTTCCCCTCCCTCCCCGCTCCCCCCTCCCTCATGAGCCCTTGATAATTTATACATTGTTATTTTGTCATATCTTGCCCTATCCGGAGTCTCCCTTCCCCTCCCTTCTCTGCCATCCCTCTCCCAGGGAGGAAGTCACATGTGGATCCTTGTAATCAGTTCCCCCTTTCCAACCCACTCACCCTACACTCTCCCAGCATCGTCCCTCACACCCCTGGTCCTGAAGGTATCATCCACCCTGGATTCCCTGTGCCTCCAGCTCCCATATGCACCAGTGTACAACCTCTGCCCTATCCAGCCCTGCAAGGTAGAATTCGGATCATGGTAGTTGGGGGGAGGAAGCATCCAGGATCTGGGGGAAAGCTGTGTTCTTCATCGGTACTATATCGCACCCTGACTGACCCATCTCCTCTCCTAAATCCCTCTATGAGGGGATCTCCAGTGGCCGACAAATGGGTCCTGGGTCTCCACTCTGCACTTCCTCCTTCATTCACTATGGTGTATATATATATGTATATGTATATATATATACACACACACACACACACATATATATATATTCTTTTTTTTTTTTTTTGCATGATGCCTTATACCTGGTCCCTTTGGCACCTTGTGATCGCACAGGCTGGTGTGCTTCCTCCACATGGGCTTTATTGCTTCTGAGCTAGATGGCCACCTGTTCACCTTCAGGCCTTTAAGACCTCAGACACCATCTCTTTCGATAGCCGGGCACCATCAGCTTTCTTTGCCACACTTGCCCATGTACCCGTTTGTCTTCAGCGATCGTATCATGGAGGTGTGCAGCCAATGATATGATTTTTTTTCTTTGATGCCTGGTAACCAATCCCTTCGGGACCACACGATCACACAGGCTGGTGTGTTCTTCCATGTGGACTTTGTTACTTCTGAGCTAGATGGCCTCCTGTCCATCCTCAAGCCTTTAAGACCCCAGACACTATCTCCCTTGATAGCCGGGCACCATCAGCTTTCTTCACCACATTTACTTGTTCACCCGCTTTGGCTTCAGCAGTTGTGTCGGGAGGATGAGCATCGTAGAGTTCCAATTTAATAAAAGAAAGTGTTCATGCATTGAGAGAGTGCTTGAGTAGAGGCCCAAGGTCCCTCCGCCATCCCAATACTAAACCTATAAATATAGACACACAGATCTATTTCCCCATCCTCAGCTATATATTTGCATGTACATGTCTTTGTCTAGACCTCCATAAATGCCCCCCGACTCCCAGCTCCCTCCTCCATCTCCCTTTACCTTCCTCCTGCCCTACTACCAAGCTCCGTCCCCACCTGGGCTACAGCTATACCTCTTCTCTAAGCAACCTTACCCTTGATCATTCCCCACCATGCCTGCCACTCCCCCCTCACTCCCCCCTCATTTTGGGTCCCATGTTGTTCCCTTGTCAACTCAGTATCTTTCCCCACCTTCCTTATTATATTTATGCAGGGAAAAGCCGTTTGGTGGAAGCTAGAGACTTTGGCTAGAGGAACCACAGTAAAATAATTTACTGTCCCTTAAACTATGATTTTCACCACATTTTGGCTAGAAGCCCAACACCCACCATACCATTATGGATGTAATTTTCCCCACATTTGATCTATTTCCTTCCTTTAGGAATAAGAAGCTGGTCAACATACATGTATCCTGATTTGTTGATTCAGGGTTCTATAGTGTATCCAGGCCTGGGTTTAGAACATCCAGGAACATGCTGAGAATGGAAGGTGCTCAGGACTGAATTTTGAGAGGGCTCCTTTGTACTAAGATTGTCTTGTGGTTGAAGATTACTGTTAACTGAGTTCTAGTTAACCAGTTTCCTGATCAGTGTTTTTGCAACTCTTGAGTCTCTTGCTCAAGAGACAAAACTTTTAAAAATGACTTCAGCTAGACTTCTCATAACTGGAACAAAAAAGATTTCCTTTGGCACATTGATGTCATATGTGCTTGTGTGTGTGTGAATGACATCTCCCAGGTTTATATTTGTGTTGAAAATATTTTTTGCAATCTTGACATCTCACTTCAATTATGCTAGTGAGAAGTGCTAATTCTACAGCATTCTAGCTGGGCAGTCACTTGAAATCATGGACTGTGCTAGAATGAGTTGACTAGAGAAACAAATTCATTGACACTATATGTAAGAAAGAACTTATACCAATAAGTAATTATGCATCAATAAAACATCCCAGCCCAGTCTAGATCAAATTCCCAAGTTTGATATAAGCCCATAAGTCCAATATGATCCATGAATTCCTCTTCAGACTCATACAGCACATACAACATGCCGAATTCAGGAAGATAACAAGCTGGTGGGTGGAAAAGTCCTGTGGGTCCAATGACTACTCTCAGCGTGGCTCCATGGGGTTTGTCAACAGGAATGTGTGGCAGAGAGAGAGTGTGTCCCATCCCCAGGGAGGAAGAAAGGAAGTCTCAGAATCCTCATGAGAAGGCCACGTCCACAAGGAGGGAACACAATGTTGTGACCTGATTGACAGGCTAGACTCCACCCCTTTATTCTTATTTATCAAGTTGACATTAAATTGTGTAACTACCACAGACCACCTCTTGTCAACTTGACATCTTTACACAACTCTTTAGCCATATATAATTCTTTTTAAAAAGACCATAATAAAATCATATTTTTGCCTAATAGGATAAAACTAAAATGCAGACAATTCAGTATGTGCCAGCCTCATTTAAACTCAATATTCTTTAAGTGAACAAAACAACAATATTCTATGCCTAACAATTGTGGTTTTTAAAATTTTACTTTTATTTTTTATCATTTTATCAGGGGCTCATACAACTCTTATCACAATCCATTCATACATCAATTGTGTATAGCAAATTTGTACATTCATTGCCCTCATCAGTTTCAAAACGTTTGCTCTCCACCTAAGCCCCTGGCATCAGCTTCTCATTTTCCCCTCCCTCCCTGCTCCCCCGCCCTCATGAACCCTTGATAATTTATAAATAATTATTTTGTCATATCTTGCCCTATCTGACGTCTCCCTTCACCCACTTTACTGTTGTCCATCCCCCAGGGAGGAGGTTATGTGTAGATCCTTGTAATCGGTTCCCCCTTTCCAACTCACTCTCCCTCCACGCTCCCAGTATCGCCACTCACACCACTGGTCCTGAAGGGATCATCTGCCCTGGATTCCTTGGTTTCCAGTTCCTATCTGTACCAGTGTACATACTCTGGTCTAGCCAGATTTGTAAGGTAGAATTGGGATCATGATGGTGGTGGGGGAAGGGGGGGGGAAGCATTTGGGAACTAGAGGAAAGTTGTATGTTTCATTGTTGCTGCATCACACCCTGACTGGCTCATCTCCTCCCTGTCACCCTTCTGTAAGGGGGATGTCCAGTGGCCTACAAATGGGCTTTGGGTTCTCCACTCTGCACCCCCCCCTCCATCATTCACAGTGATATGAATTTTTGTTGTGATGAGGCCTGATACCTCATCCCTTCAACACCTCGTGATCGCACAGGCTGGTGTGCTTCTTCCATGTGGGCTTTGTTGCTTCTGAGTTAGATGGCCACTTGTTTACCTTCAAGTCTATCCAAGAGATTTACTTTCTAAGACAGTGATTCTCAACCTTCCTAATACTGCAACCCTTTAATATAGTTCCTCATATCGTGGTGACACCTAACCATAAAATTATTTTCATTGCTACTTCATAACTATAATTTTACTACTGTTATTAATTGGGGGACCCCTGTGAAAGGGTCGTTTGATTCCCAAAGGGGTCACAACCCACAGGTTGAGAACTGTTGTTCTATGAGCTGTGTGAGAAACTAAGCTTTATGAGGACCAGCCAGTCTATAAGATTGATACACATTTGTCTTCACTTACGCTTACACTGTCCTGGTGGTGTAATAGGTTATGCATTGTGCTGCTAACCACAAGGTCAGCAGTTCCAGCCCATTAGCTGCTCCCTGAGAGAAAGAAGAGGTTTCTGCTGCTCTAATGACATGGAAGTCTCAGAAACACAAGGGACAGTTCGACTCTGTCCTATGAGGTCTCTATGAGCCAGAGTTGATTCAATAGCGGTGAGTTTGGTTCTGATTGTGCAATTGATAATAAATAGATGTTTTGTTTTAATGTTGAAAAGCTACTGTATAAAGCTATGAGGACTTTCTACTCTTGTAAAGAGTTACAGTCTTGGAAACTCGCAGGGCACTTCTATCCTGTCTTATAGCATCACTATGATTTCGCATCGACTTGATGGTAGTGAGGTGTTTTTCTTTGTTTTGTCTTGTTTTTTAATATGTAATAGCATACAAATATATGGCAGTATCTCCCGAACTCTACTGTATTTAGAATCAACTGGGTAACCTTTAAAACTCTAAATACCCATGCCACATTCCATACTAATGAAATCAGAATGTCTGGGCATGGAAGGCAGGTGTGATTATTTTTTAACGATCTTTAGGTGTCATGGATTGAATTGTGTCCGCCCCCCCCAAAGATATATTAAAGTTCCAGTCCCTGGACCTGTGAAATGCATATTTTCTTGTTATGCTAATGAACCTGAGTAGAGTGTACTCCCTTCTGAGTGGCATCTTATGAAAACAGGCCGAGTGGACACAGCAATATGCTTGGGAGAAACACAGATGTGAAGCTATTATTTATAACTAGCCAAGGAACTGGGGTTGCAGAAGCTGAAAGAAGCATGTGTTTTCCTTTCCAGCTGATAGACAGGGAGAAGAGCCTGTTTTGCTGATGCCCTGAATTTGGACTTGTCGCTTCAGGAACGATGAGAAACACATTCCTGTTCGTTACAGTGATTCACTGGTGGTGCTGGTGTTTGTTGTTGTTGTTATGCAGCACAAAGTAACCCAGATGCTGCAGAGCCCTAATGTACACCGAAGCCTGGGGACAATTAGCACATAGGATTCTGGGTGGAGGCAGTTTGTAACATATCATGCAAAGGACTTTAACTGCAGAGCATTTTTTTATTCACCTCATGGAGCTTTACATTGAAAGTAATTTAACATTACAAGAATTGTTATTTAAAAAAATAGGCC
Organism: Tenrec ecaudatus; assembly: GCF_050624435.1. NCBI lineage: Eukaryota > Metazoa > Chordata > Mammalia > Afrosoricida > Tenrecidae > Tenrec > Tenrec ecaudatus. The sequence continues at coordinate 138,249,743 of NC_134533.1, forward strand.
TCTCAGTGAATCAGAAAGTTATTCTATAATCTAAAATATCAAAATATTTCTATTCACTTCTTTATGAGATGTACATCAACAGCAGTTATTTACAGCATCAAACATCTCTTTTTAAGTAAAGAACCAGAAACAGGCTGGGAGATGAAGGGAAGAAAAGATATAATCAAAGAAAAACTAAAATGATTATTTACTAAGAATTGCAAATGCTCATTTTCTGAGTACACCACAAAGTTCCACTCTGTTCCTAGGACTTTGTGTAATTCGCAGGGATGCGATGGTGGCGCGATCACGCTTTTAGCTTCCCCAAACAAACCTCAGGGGCCCTTTCCCCAGGCCTCAGTGCAAACCAAGATGCTACCTGGACGCATAAAAAAGGCCGAAGGAAAAGAGAAAACGTGTCCTAGTGGTGAGCTCGCCTGCTCTGAACTATTCTGATGGAAGCAGTTTTCCTGATTGGCTGCTTCATTCATCAGATTTCTCAAGTATTTGGAACGTCCGGGGAGAGAGTACAGTTTACAATAACAAACACACTCCAGACTTGGATGAATTACACTCCCCACAACCTGTGGGCCTGTTGGGGTCACTGAGTTCATCAAACCGTCCCATTTCTATTATTTCTTCCTGCCACGGTATGGAGACAGCACCTGTTGCACATTTTTGAAAGAACTTCTTATCTTTCTCATCAAATTCCACTCCCTGGATCTCAGAAAAATCTTCAACGTCAGCGACATCTTTGGCATACACCACAGACGGGTCTGGCACAAATGGGGGTTCAACAAGGCTGGCTTCCAGCGAGGAAAGTTGATAGTTTTACAGAAAGAGTGTTTCCTGGGATCATCAGACTTTTCTCTGTGAAGGGAGAAGATAGGCAGCCTGAGACACAGCTAATGCACCAGGATACGGTCCATGAATACAAAGTACGCAGCATACTTTTACTATACATTTAGTTCATGCAATGGCATATAAAACAATTTTAAAAGGAATGACCGAACATCACCCAGAGCTTTCCCATACGCAGACAGTAGCATTTTGATTATTTGCAGACAACCTGCACACTAAGTATAACTTTTAAAGAGCCAAGGAGTTGACGTATGTTTTATTTTGTGTTCCTGCTCTGATTTCAGAGCCACAAGGCTTAGCAGGAAAATTTCATGGAACTGGACCTTCTGTGATAGATAGATAGATAGATAGATAGATAGATAGATAGATAGATAGATAGATAGATAGGAATCTACCGTAGTATGAATGAACATATATTTAGCCCTCAAGTCTATCTTTATTCTTATTAAGTTCTCTTTTCCCATGCTAGGAATTACTCCAGCATCTGCCTTGGATTACAGAGAAAAATGTGTCCCAACTGTCTAACTTCTTGTATTTATTATCTACTAGAGCACAACAAATTACCCCCACATTTAGTCGGTTAGAACAAATTATTATTTATCTCACAGTTTGGGGGTGGCTAGGAATTTGGATGTGCCTTAATGGGGTGTCTCTGGTTCATGAGGCTGCATTCAAATTCTTGACAAAGGTTGTGGTTTTATCTGAAGGTTAGACTGGGATTAGAGGAATCTGCTTCCAAACTCACTCACATGGTTATTGGTAGGTCTCCACCCCTTGTCACAGGGCTGTTTTATGACATAGCAGCTGATTATCTCTAGGGCAAATCATCCAAGACAAAGAGACAGATAGACAGAGAACAAGAGAGAGTATAAGAGAGAAGTCAATGTTTTTAATAACCTAATCTTAGAAGTGACATTTTATCACTTCTGCCATATTCTATTGTTAACAGCTAGTTGTAAATCCAGTTTACACTTGAGGCAATGTGATTACACATTTGCATGAAGAAGGTAGAGATGGTTTGGGTTTATTTTAGGAGTCAGCAGTTTGAAGCCACCAGCTGCTCCTCAGGAGGAAGAGGAGGCTTCTACTCCCATGGAGAGTTAGTCTCAGAAACCTACAGGGACAATTCTACCCTGTTCTATGGGGTCGCGATGACTTAGCATCAACTCAATGACAGTGGGTTTGGGGGTTGGTTTGTTTGGTTTTTTTTTTAGTTTTTGGGAGCCACCTGCTACACTTCTTTTGGTTCCTCTTAAATCTAGACTTTAAAGAAATACAAAGGTTATTGTTTTGTGGCAGATTCAAAATAATTTTTCTTTTATGTGGTTATATTTTCTGGCCTGGGCAAATAATGCCTTCCTTTCAGAAGAGGTCAATTTCTATCACGAAGCAATCTTAGTAGAAACGCACATGCATGTTCTTTCCTAAGGAGCCCCAGTGATGCTGTGGGTTAAACATTGGGCTGCTAACTGTAAATTCAAGGGTTTAAATCCATCAGTCACTACTCAGGAGAAAGAAGAAGCTGTTTGCTCTGGTCAAAATGTATCGTCTCAGCAAATGGGTGCATAAGCAAATGTGGTGAAGAAAGCTGATGGTGCCCGGCTATCAAAAGAGATAGTGTCTGGGGACTTAAAGGCTTGAAGGTGAACAAGTGGCCATCTAGCTCAGAAGCAAAAAAGCCCACATGGAAGAAGCACACCAGCCAGTGCGATCACGAGGTGCCAAAGGGACCAGGTATAAGGCATCATGCAAAAAAAAAAAAAGATATATGTGTGTATATATGTATGTGTGTGTATGTATATATATATGTATATATATGCCATATTGAATGAAGGGGGAAGTGCAGAGTGGAGACCCAAGGCCCAAGTGTCGGCCAATGGAGATCCCCTCATAGAAGAGGGGTTTAGGAGAGGAGATGGGTCTATCAGGGTGTGAGGTAGTACCAATGAAGAACACAGCTTTCCCCCAGATCCTGGATGCTTCCTCCCCCCAACTACCATGATCCGAATTCTACCTTGCAGGGCTGGATAGGGCAGAGGTTGTACACTGGTACATATGAGGGCTGGAGGCACAGGGAATCCAGGGTGGATGATACCTACAGGACCAAGGGTGTGAGGGGCGATGCTGGGAGAGTGGAGGGTGAGTAGGTTGGAAAGGGAGAACTGATTACAAGGATCCACGTGTGACCTCCTCCCTGGGAGAGGGACAGCAGAGAAGGGGGGGGGGAGACTCCAGATAGGGCAAGATATGACAAAATAACGATGTATAAATTACCAAGGGCACATGAGGGAGGGGGGAGCGGGGAGGGAGGGGGAAAAAAAAGAGGCCCTGATGCAAAGGGCTTAAGTGGAGAGCAAATGCTTTGAGAATGATTGGGGCAGGGAATGTATGGATGTGCTTTATACAATTGATGTATGTATATGTATGGACTGTGATAAGAGTTGTATGAGCCCCTAATAAATTGTTTTATAAAAAGGTATCATCTCAGAAACCCTGTGGAATAGCCCACTTTGTCCTGTAGGGTAACCATGTCCTGTAGGGTTACCTTGTCCTACAGGGTCACCATGTCTGTAGGGTCACCTTGTCCTGTAGGTTCCCCATGTCCTATAGGGTCACCTTGTCCTATAGGGCTACCATGAGTTGGATTCGACTCAACAACAGTGGGTTGGGTTTTTTATTATGGTCTTTCCTTTTACATTTTATATTTCAAATCTCAGAGTGTTCAGGGAAAAGGTTGAGGGCTTTCTTCCCACATTGACTTCAGGGACTCCTGCTCCACCATGTCAGGTAATAACTGGAGGAGGCTCCCCAGTAGGTTGGCTAGTGTGGAACATTACAATGCTAACAACAGTAACCCAATGTAGCATCACTTATCTTACTTCACCCCTGTGCTTACTGCTTCCACTCTTCCTTCTTTCCCAACTTTCTGAACTTTGTCCTGAGTAAGTATCACCCTTTGATCTTCAACAGTTGATTATTCTGACATAAGGGTGACTTCAGTCTGAAGGGTGAGTAAGGACCATCATTTTGGAGGTTCCTCAAGTCTCTATCTGACCAGTGAGCCTGGTTTCTTTATGATTTTGTGTTTTCTTCCACATTGTCTCCCAATTTACCCAGGACTTCTAGTGGGACCCTTTTCACAGCATTTGGGCACCATGTAGTTCTTCTGGTCTCGGGATCATGAAGACTGTTGTCCATGGGGTTCATTAGTCCAGTGGACTAATTGTTTCCATATGACTGTCCATTTTCTTTCTGTTTTAAAGATCATTTTATTGGGGCCTCTGACAGCTCCTATAACAATCCATATATCAGTTGTATGAAGCCTATTTGTTCATATGTTGCTGTCATTATTTTCTAAACATTTGCTTTCTATTTGAGCCCTTGGTACCATGACTTGCCATTTTCATCCCCTTTCTTTTCTTCAAACTGGGAGACAAATTGTTGCACCTTCTTGGCTGCTCGTGAACTTTTAAGACCTCACCAAAGTAGATCACAACTCTGTCTTTGTGAACTATGTTATTTTCAGGGATTTATTTCTGTTAACACAAAAATTATGCTTTTTAATTTACATTGCTATACTTTACCACCACCACAACTGTATGAATTATGTACCACTGCGGAGATTTCACTTTGAAGATGAAAAAATTGAGACAAGTTTCATCTGTCTCTAATGGCTGTGTTTTGTTTTTTATAAAAAAATAATCCTCAGAGGCCATTTATTATGGTTTGGTAAGAACATAAAGGTAATGAACACAATACGAGCATGCTTTAGCACTATATTCATAATGAAGGACACTTATAAAGGGGGCCGGTGGGGCATCATTGACTTAAACATCTCACTTTAATGATCATTTCTAGTTGGATGCACTTTGTAGTAGAATAATGCCCCTTTTACTGATCTGCCCTGGTTGTTTTCTTGACTTTGTATAAGAATGACTCTTTCCTGCAGATCCAACCTAAGGGTCAATATTCATCAAAACTTTTGATACCATCTTCTATCCACATAATCACTTGCTCATAGAACCACACTTGAATCTGGGATCCGTTCAATTTGCAAGTATCTGAAGATGAAGTTCTGATTACATGGTCCTTCCTCCACTCAGCCTGCCACTCAACATTTCCCACCATAAGCATCGTCTACTCCATCCTCCCACTGACTGCCACTTTTTCAACTCTCTAATATCTGCATTTTAAATTTCTTTATGTTCTTCTGCATTCCTAAATCTGAGGAAACCTGTGAAAATAGGTTAAATTTTCAAAGTGAAATTTGTGATCAAATTTTATTATGGAAGGAAACTATTCGGGGCATATAATGCTCATCCATTTGTCAGTTAGGCCATAGTCCTTTCGAGAAAGGTTCATTCCAAACGTCTTGGGATTTTCCATTACAACACAACTAGGCAGAGAAAGCAGGGTTGGAGAGCTGCCTGAGGAGGTGTAGTAGTGTTGCTTTTCTTCTAAAAGCCGCCCAGTCTCCAACAACTGGAAACAGAGAAAGTCTAGGTCTACCATCTGTCAGACCTCCTCCCTGCCTGTGTGGCTCATGCTGTTCACAGTAAGCACCTTGACGGAAAGTTACTGAGATAAATTGACGCTCGTGAGATGAACTCTTAAGTCAAATTTATCGAGGTATAGTTGACAGAATATAATTCACATTTTTAAGATACCAGAGAGCTTTTCTTTAATAGCTTTTTCATAAACAAACTTTTTATTGTAAATTGGGTGAAAGATAACAGAGCAGATCATCAGTTTTCATTCTATTCTATCTTATTCTACCATTCATTGTATTCATTCTATTTTACCTCATTCATTGTAATATTCTGAGCATAATATCTCCCTCTCTACCCCTTCTTGTGTTTCCTGTCTCCATTCCCACTTAATTCCTAAACCTTATGAACTTTATCCTTGAGTAAATTCTGCCTCCTTGATCCCAAACGATCAATTATTTTACAGTGTGCACAAATCAATAGTAGTATTTCGTTGAAAGGATTTTTTGCTATTGGGCAGAAAATTGAGCCACAGAGGTAGGTTCAGTCCCAGCTTGGATGAGTGATGAAGGCTAATAGTCTCAGGAGTCTCACTAGTTTCTGTCAAACAGCAAGTCTGGTCTTCTTTAGGATTCTGAGTTTTGTTCCACCTTCTTCTCCCACTCTATCCAGGACCTTGTAGTGCAATCTCTTTCAGAGGAGTTGGTAGCGATAGCCGAGCATCTTCTAGTTCTGGCATCCGGGTTGAGAAGCTGATGTTTGTATGGTCCATGAGTCCATTGGACTAGCTGTTATGACGTATCTTTAATTTTCATCAAGCTTAGTCCTCCTGTTGTAGATGGCTGCTTGTAAGAATTTAAGTACCCAACCACTACTAACCAAACTAGGATATAGACTTTCTGGATTATGTAATAGCAATTGACCATGGTCTTCCCCAAGACTATGGTTGAAAGCCCCCAGCCTCAGTGACTAAGCCCCCCAAGGGGCTTGGTTATGTCCAAGCTTTTATAGCTTTGGCCCCTGTAGCTCCACCACATTGATGGATACAGTCATGGGTACAATATCCTCTGTCAAATAAATATATATTTACTCTCACCCCCCCTCCAAATCTATTCTTAGAGTACTGGTATTGCAGGATTGTGTATGTAACACTATTTGCCTCTGTTCCTTTTAATACTTGAATTCCTGCTAATGTCATCCCTTGCCTCCATCATTCTTGGCTAACTTCCTCTTGGTGTATAATTCTCTTACCTTCACCCAGGTTCTTCAAACCTACGTGAATTCTGTTTCATTTGGCAGTTCTATAACTACACTATTTCATCTACTTTTTCAGTCATTGTCTCTATTACAAATTGATATCTGTAGTTCCCTATTTTCTGTTTTGTAGGTTTCTCTGACTTTGGTTACTTCTCCATCTGATTAAAGAGTCCTGGTGGCACTGTAAAGTACGTGTTTACTGTGGACGGCCAACTACAAAGTTGGTGGTTCAGACCTCCAGCTGCTTCCCAAGTTGAGGCTATCTGCCTCCATAAGGATTTACAGCCTCAGAAGTCATGTATAGGGTTCCTATGATTTGAAATTCACTCAATGGCAGTGAATTTATATTTGGATGGACTTCTAGGTGGTGGTGTCATGTATGTAAATCTCAGGTTATTGTCTGCCGTTGTTGGTCCTTTGTAGTATTTCTGTGTATCTGGAAATGTTCTAATTCTACTGCTGTATTTGAGAAACAATTTTGCTGGGTATATGCTTTTTGCTTGTTTTTGTTTTTCTCTTGCTTTCAGATATCTCATGCCATCACCTTCTTGGCCATGTGGTTTCAATGGAGAAATCAGAGCTCAGTCTCATTGGTTCTTCTTCGGAGGCAACTTTCATTTCCCCCCAAACTTCTCTCTGGATTCTTTCCTTGTCTTTGTTTTAGAAAGTATGATTGTGATTTGCTCTGGTAATTTTCTTTTGTAGGGTCTTTCTAATTTGGAGTCTTTCAGTTTCAGGAATGCATATCTGCCGTGATGTTGGAAAGTTTTCTTCTAGCAATTCTTCAACAATTTTTTTCTGTGCTCCTTTTGGTCTCTTCATATACTCTGGAATTCTGGCTACATGAGAGTTATTTCTCTTGATTTTTGTGCCACAAAAATCTTAGGCTTGTTCTTAGGCTTTCTTTGATGCTTCATTCTTCGTTTGTCGACTGTTCCACAAATTTGGATTGAGAGATTAGCATTCACGTTCATCAATCAGCATTCCATTCATTCAATTCTACTCCTTTGCCTTTCCAACGCCTCACCTATTTCTGAAATCTTAGTATTCGTCTTCTGGATTTCTAGTTTTTGTTAGTTGTTACATTTTCATTTATTTTGTTGGTTTATTGTGTTATTAATTTTCCTAAAGTTTTTCCTCCCTGTGTTTTCCTTGCTTTCATTTATCTTTCTCTCAATCTGTTGAAGTCTAAATGCCATACTTTTAAATCCCTTACCAGTTGGTTTCCATTGCAATTTCTTCCTGAGGTAAGTCTTCTGGCTTTGTGTTTTGGTCACTTGTTTGAATCATTCTGATTTGCTTCTTCATGTGAACTGAAATGGTCTTTTGTCTCCAAGATATTGTGGTGTTGTTTTCTGATCACTCATCTCCTGCTGGATGTGCTAGAGAATGTGAGTCTGCGCCCAATCCTCGGTCTGTTGCTCCTCTAGCACAGTGGAGCACAGGTTCAACGGGTGTTGGCTGCTTTCTACTGACGATCAAGTGGTACAGCAGCAGGTAGTGGCCCTCCCCCAGCAACGGGGCTTCAGAAAGTACAGCTGTGGTTGGGTCAAGTGGGCATTGTTGTTTCCTGCCCAGTGGAACACGAAAAAAAAGGAAAACTAAACCAAACAGCAGCAAAGGAGAAAATAGTAGAGAAAAAGAAATCCAAGCAGGGAAAGCAAGCAAACAATAGCAAGAAAAAGTAATGTGTTAATTGAGAAGAAAGAAAAAGTAAAATGGGGAAGAGAAATAAAAAAGTACAATAAATAACACTAGGGCTTGGGGAAGAAAAAAGAGAAAAGAGAAGAGTATTGAGAAAGCGAAGAGAAGAGAGACAGTGCAAAGCTTAGAAACAAGGAAACAATGGGGAGGAAAAGAATAGAAAAAAGAGAAACATTCATAAAAGAAAAGAGAAAATCCTGGGGGCAGGGCACCCAGTATGGATTAGCCCCCTCTGCCAGCCAAGGAGCTCACAAGTTGAATAGAAATAGGGAAGGGTGGGACCCTCAGCCCCAGGTGAAGTTACCATAGGCCTGTGTATTGTCTGGGGCCAGAGCACCTATTCCAGAAATAGTTAGTGCCCCCTTGGGTGGTGGCTGAAGTCAGGGTGCTTGTTCTCAAAAAGAATTCTTTCAGGCACCCAGGGCAGCTGAGGACAGGGTGGTTGGTTATGGAAAGAGGTCTTGCCCTTCCAGGTGTGGCCAGGGACCCGGCATGGTGTGCTCTGTTGATCTGATATGGGATGTGGTTCGTGATGAGGTTCTCTGATGAGGTTCATGAGCTTGGAGACTCAGGGCATGGGACACCCCGTGCTCTGTGCTTGGTTGGAGGCTCTAACTCAGGCAAAGAAGGGGCTATGCCGTGGTAGGAGGGTCATAGGCCATGGGGTGGGTGAAGGTAGATGAGGGCCACATTTCTGATTAACAGGAGGCTGGCACCAGCTACAGGTACACTTTTGTGAAAGTCAGGTCCACTGTCGGAATGCTGTCCCCCAAAGTTCAAGATGGTACTGCTGTGTCAGGTAGCATGGCCATTCATACACCTGCCTCCTTTTGGCTCATTCAGTCCACTTCTCGATCCTTTCCACTGATTCAGGGTTCCAGGAGTATCATGCAGATCTGTTTCATTTGTTCTCTTGCATCTTTGTTGTAGGGAGGGTCTGTGTAGTACGTCTGGCTTGGTCTCCATCTTGCCGGAAGCCTCAGGTCTCAAATGCGGCAGTTTAAGGACAGAGATAGAATCACTTCCAAGTTGACAATAATGGAGCCCTGGTGGCAGAAACGTTAAGTTCTTAGCTGCTGACCAAGAGGTTGGCAGCTCACAAGCACCTGGTGATTTCCTAGCAGAAAATAGCTGGTGATCTGCCTCCATCACGATGACAGTTAAGAGAACCCTTCTAGGGGAAGTTCTACTCAGACACACAGAGTCGCTATAAACGGACATCTAGTCAGTGGCATTTAACAGGCAGATTGCCAGGTCTTTTTACCTGGTCCATCTTCATTTGAACACTCCACTGAGGCCTACACAGCATTTTGGCCACAAACCAGCTTCCATTGACATGAGACGCACAGGTGGTGAACCAAAACTGAATCTTCTACAGCCCAGCCCAGGGAGCCTATCCCAAGATTCCGTACCACTTCCTCTAAGCAGTTTTAACGTGAGTGGATGGCATTCACCCAGGGACTTGACACCCTCAGAAGTGCCAGGTGATTTTTTGACGTCAGGATATGTAATTCTCGAGTAGCATCTTAAGCAAACCAGGCACCGATGATCTTGGCATAGAGATGGCCAACTGTAGCCTTTTTGCAGTTGGGTACAAAAGAGAAGGGAATCACAAACCTCTGGGAGGTTTTCTTCATATTCCTTATACCCCCAGCTGGTCTTCCTGACAGGGCAGGGCCATGCCTTAGCGTTTCGGTCAATGCACGCCTGTGGTGACTGATACTAACAAGCAAAGGTCAGCTTTCTCAACCTCCTATTCCTGTCTGATTACCATGATCGTTTGCATTAGTAACTCTCATCACAATTCCATAACTAGAATTAGTATGCTCTGCCATCAGACCTTCCCTGGCAGCTCTGTGACGGATGCTTTTGGCCTGTTATCATGCAGTACACTTTGGGACAAATAGAAAAAGCTAGTTATAGAGGCAGCATCTTTTATAATGATCCAATGGGAAGCTGCAGGAAGACTTCTCCCACTTTCTAGAATAGAATCCATTTCAGAGCATAAGCAGAGACTGTATCATTGGACCCCATGCAGAATGGGTTCTCTTATATTTCCCAAGGTTGTGGATTGAAATGTGTACTCCTCCCTCAAGTACAGGTTGTGAAGGCCAAACCTTATACCTGTGGATATATTTTAAATAGTTTTATTAGGGGCTCATACAACTCTTATCACAATCCATACATACATCAATTGTGTAAAGCACATTTGTACGTTCATTGCCCTCATCATTCTCAAAACATTTGCTCTCCACCTAAGCCCCTGGCATCAGCTCCTCATACCTGTGGATATTTTCTTAACTGAGAATAAGGTTTTCTTTTTATGTTATTGACACTATATCAGGGTAGATTGTGTTGCAAGCCAATCTTTTCCCCCTTCAGTCTTATAAGTCTCCTTTATTCCGTAGGTTTTTTTCTCTCTCATCTTTTTTCCTCTTGAGATTTGGTTGATAATATATTGAAAACAAAGAATCAAATCCACTGGCATCAAGCCCAACTCCAACGCCTAACAGCTCTATAGGACGCAATGGCCACTCTGAGGCTGTAACTTATGGGAGCCCACTGCCTCCTCTTGCTCTTAGGGAGCAGATGGTAGATTCAAACCACTAACATTTCCTTTACAAGCTGAGTGCATAACCAGGACACTTTAAGCCAATCATTTTTGAGATATAAAAGTTGTAGTTTAGGCACACAGTCAACAAAGGCAAATGGGGGAAGATCGATGCCACCTGGAAAGCACCAAGGAACTGAGGAGCAGATATCGAAGAGACAAGAACCTTTGCTCAGAGCTGACAGATGTCCTAAATGTAACTTCTAGTCTCTAACTGTGAGAAAACACATTTCTGTTGTTAAAAAACTGTTTCTGTTGTAGCAGCACTTAGTAAATGAGGTAAGACAATAAAGAAAAGCTGCTACCTACCCACACCCGCCACCACTTGTCTGTCAGTTTGTCACCTTTTGGTCGCTTGCCTGTTGTTATGGTGCTGGAAGCTATGTCGCTGGTATTTCAAATACCACTAGGATCACCCAAGCCAAAAAGCTCTCAGTGGAACTTCCAGATTAAGAAAAGACTAAGAATAGACTACAAGGAATAAATTATAGGACAAGATCTTTAATATCACATGCAAATAAAATGTTGCTGAAGATCATCCAACAACAGTTGCAAGAGTACAGTAACAGGGACTGCTAGAAATTCAAGTCAGAGTCAGAAGATGATGTGGCACACGGGATATCCTTGTGGACGTCAGATCTTGTCCGAAAGCAGGGTACCAGAAAGATGTTTACTTGTGTTTTATTGACTGCAAAGTCATTCAACTGTGCAGATCATAATACATTATAGAAAACATTGGGAAGAGGGAGAGTTCCAGAACACTTGATTGTGCCACCTGTGTATGGACCAAGAAGGAGTAGTTTGAATAGAATACGGGATTACTACATTGTTTAAAGTTAGCAAAGCTCTGCGTCAGTACTGTATCTTTTCAATACTTATTCAGGATGTGAAGCAAAGAGCATTAGAAGCTGGACTCCATGAGGGAGATGTCATCAGGATTGCGATACGCAGATGACATCACCTTGCTAGTTCAAAGCCTAGAGAACTTGAATCGCTTGCTAATGAAGGTCAAGGATGGTAGCTTTCAGTATGATTTAAAACTCAATGTAATGGAAGCCCAAATTCTCACAGCATAGGGATCAATAGACAGCATCAAGGTAAATAGAGAAAAGATTGAAATTGACTAGGATTTCATCTTGCTTAGAAATACAACCAATGCTCATGGAAGCAGCAGTCCAGAGATCAAATGAGGTGTTCCATTGGGCGAATCTGTTGCACAAGACTCAAAGTGTGAAGAGCAAGGATGTCACTTTGAGGATTGAGGCGCACTTGACTCTGGACATATATTTCCAATCGCCTCGTGCATATGAAAATTGGACAATAAGTGGCAGAGATTGCAGAATTAATGCATTTGAATTGTGGTGCTGGCCAATAATACCGAAAACACCAAGGACTTCCAGAAGCACAAACCAATCTTCTGTAGAGGAAGTACAGCCACATGCTCCTTAGAAGCTCCTGCATCGCATGTACTTTGAACATGTTATGAAGGGACAGCAGTTCCTGGGAAAGTAGGTCAGCTGAGAAAGAGGAAAGCCCTCAGTGGGATCGATTGATTGATACAGTGGCTGCAACAGTGAGTCAGACAGGACAATAATGGTGAGGCTGGCATCGAACTGGGCACTGTTTCATTCTGTTGTACATAAGTGGACACTGACGCAATAGCATCCAACACCCAGGCACGAAGCCCAAACTGTGGATTTGGTTGGCCAAGAACAGTGTGTATTTGTTAGTGTTTTGCTACATAGATGTTTTGAAAAGACATATTGGCAAAATAAAAGTTGCAAAAATTTTAAGAGGTCTCCACCTTTCAGCCTATTGGAAAACACTCAAAGCTGACCCCATGAGTTGCTCGGGAAAGCTTCTGGGTTCTTTGCAAAACTAGCTCACAGACTCATAAATGCAAAGAACGAGATCCTCACTGTTGATGGCAAAAGAAAAAGAGATTTTAAAATCCACTAGATTGCAGGCAAAGGCCCCAGGCAGGGGTCGTTTGGCCCTTGGCTGGGCGATGCGCTCTCTGGGCATCTGTCTAGGTTCTGGAGGCATGCGGGGCCTTTATCAAACAGTATCTTTCTTCAACGACTTTTAGAAAGCAATACAAAGAGTTGGGATGAAAATGTTGGAAGGTTTTCTCTTTCGCTGAACAGCTGTTTTTTATATGCCTCTTCTCTCATGCTGTAAACAGTTTTATTCAAAACAGTCATACCAACGGATGCTTTATAAAAAGGCTCTGATTGATGATGCGGCTTCAGGCAATTAGCTGGTGCTTTAAGGTGACATTTTTTCCTGGAGAAGTTTGTCAGTGTTTCATTTTATTAATCTAAAGCACGCTTACCAAGTATTGAGTTAAAGGGTAAAGAAAGCCCTTGGAAATGGGTAAGGGTGATGACTGGATCTCACAATGAACGTACCCAGTACCACAGAGCCATTTGTATGAAAATCGTTGAAATGCCAAACGTTTTGTTGCCTGTGTGTGTGTGTGTGTGTGTTAGAATGGCAGTAATAATAAAAAGTATTGAGATACATTTGCAATCAAACATATGTGAATTGAGGAATCCAAGTGGGTGGCATTTTTCAGGAAAGTCGTCAAAAGAGGCCGTCTGCTTCCCACTGACCGCCACTGTCCATGTCTTCTCTGACACGCGTGGAATTGAGAAGCAGGACAGGAGAGAATGTCAGTGGTCACAACACTTCTTGTTCTCCTTTCTTTCGGGACCCACAGAAGATAGCACTGACCAATGTCCTCAGTTAGGGAGGGCCCAGATGAGTTCTGAGCAACGAACTACAAGCCAAATTGAGTAGGGGAGCTCCTTCCCCACAGCGGCTGTAAAATGTCTCATACCAATTGTCTTTGAATACTTTTTGACTCCTAACAGCCCCTGTGAATCCGAGTAGAGCTGGGTCCCACAGGGTTTCCTATGGCAGATTTTTAAAGAAAACGACCACGAGGCCCTTCATCCAAGATCCCACTGGGTTAGCTCAAACTGCCGACCTTCGGGTTAGCAGCTGACCACCAACCCACCTGCGCCTCTCCGTGACTTCAAAATGCCATGTGATTCTCTTGCAACAATGACCAGAAGTCACGCTTCCAACGTAGCACGGAGGCAACTATTCTGGAGAACTACTGAATTCATATCGACTTTGTGTCAAATCAAGCAAACTTGTTTTATTTTTACTGGGACTTTGAGATTTTCTTGTTATCATAAAATAGCTTATCCTGACCTTATAATAAAACAAAGTTGGGACACTACATAGGAAAATCAGTTCTTGTATTTTATTTTCCTATAAAGATAGAATTTTAAAATATGCATTTTGACTTCCTGTCATTTTTTGAGAGAAATAAAAAATTAATTAAAAATTTATTTTGTTATTTCAAAATATCAGGTAAAAACTAAGAAAGCTTAATTCCTTTGAGACTACTCAAATATTTTGAGTGACCACAGGCTTATTTTAGAGTCTCCATTGGTAAATGCTTGGGAAAAATTGAAGGGTAATTTATTTCACAAAATGTTAAATATAATGTGACCAAGCAACTGCAGCCCTAGGTGAGCTAAGCAAAAGTGGTGGATTTTTATATGTACTTGTATATGTATATAAACCCAAACCAAAATACATCCACTGCTACCAAGCCAATTCTGACTCGTTGCAACACCAGGTGGGGTTTTTGAGGATAGAAAGCTACAGGACCCGACAGCCTCATCTTTTTCCCAAGGAGCATCTCGTGGGTTTGAATTGCCAACCTTATAGTTAGTAGTCTAACACTTACCCAACAGCACCACTAGGACTCGTTTTGTTTGTGTGTGTGTGTGTGTGTGTGTGTGTTAGGGGACATATACAAATATTTAGAGAGAGGGGGTCAGAGGAGAGAGAGAGAGCTGTTTTCTCTCAAAGAAATGCTCTCAAGTTGTAAAGATGGGCAAGTTTTAAGTCCTGGGGTCAGATGTCTGGCTGAAGGCTTCTCCTGACCCATGTAGCTATAGGGGCTGATGAATTCAAGGTCAGCCGGTCAGACAACAAACTTCTCACTGCAGAGGCAAATGAATCCAAGGTTGGCAGGTAAGATGGCAGGCTGCTGATGACTCCTAGGATTGGTAGACAGTACATGAGGCCCCTGGCTCAAGTCCAAAGAACCAGAAGTTATTGAGCCAGAGTCTAGACCCAGCACAAAGCAAGCAATCTTACCACCCTATCCACTTAGGTTGGAAGCAGGTCGCATCCTGGAGGAGATCTTATTATGTGGGAGTTACTAGGTTTTCACTGTCAAGCCATTGAGACTCCTGACCCCTTAACTGTCATACTAGGTATATTCCCAGGAGAAGTGGAAACATGTCCAAATAAAAACTTGAACACAAATATTCATAGGTTTATTCTTTATAATACCCCCAAAAGGGAAACAACCAATTAAAATGTACACTAAGTTATTCCTAGATAAATAAAATGTTGTGCATCTATACAATAGCATATTGTTTTCAAAAAAAAGAAATGAAGTACTGATTAATGCCATCTTGGAGGGTAAGTTAGACTGCCACCTGTAAGGCAGTAGATCTTTGTTGTTCTTTAAACAGTTTCATTGGCACATAATCCACATATCAAACATTCAATAGTTCAATCATATCAAAAAAGAGTTGTACACAGACCAGCAGATCTTGTTTTAAAGCAACTCGGTTTTTCATTGAACAATTCATATATTTATATATATTTCATGTAATTGATTGCTATCCCCACAATGTAACATCACTTATTTCACATCCTCCCTGTATTTCCCATTTCTCTTTCTTTCTTAACCCTTCTGAAGTTTGTCTTTGGGTAAATACTGCCATTTTGATCATAAATGGTTGATGGTTCTAAGGTACGTACATCTCCTTCCTGTTGCTGTCCCTCTTACAGAACTATTTATTGTTTGGCTGAAAGTTGAGCCTTGGGGGTTAATTCATTTTCATAATTGAAGGGTGACTTAGTCTTAAGGGTTCCACCAATCTCTATCCAACATTAAGTTTGGTTTCTTTTATGATTTTCAGTTTTGTTCCATATTACCTTCTAATATCCCTTTCCGAGCAGTTGTTAGTGGTGACTGGGCACCATCTAGTTCTTCTGGTCTCAGGGTCATAGAAGCTGAGGTTAACTTGGTCCATTAGTCCACTGAACTAGTTTTTTCCATGTCTTCCACTTTCTTCATTCTTCTTTGCTACAGTGGGGAGAGGCCCGTCACTGCATTTCATATGGCTGCTTACAAGTTTTACAGACTGTAGTTGTTATTCACCACACTAGGATGTGGAGCACTGTCTTTGTGGATTCTATCACACCCATGGACCTGCGTCTCCCCTGAGATTTTGGTCCTGGATTCTATCATACCCATGGACCTGCATGTCCCCTGCGCTTTTGAGCCCCAAGTCCCAGCAGTTCATTCCCTCAAGGAGTTTCATTGTGTCTATGAAGTTTTCATAACATTGTCCCCTGTCTACCACATTCATAGATGTATTCGCAGCATAGGCAAATAGTCATGTGGGTATATCCCCCATCAGAACAATATATATTCATGGGCATACTCCCATCCGCGCTACCACATACCTTCAGCCTGCATGTTTATTTATACTATTTATACATATCTAAAATGGTATTTTTAGAACATCATTATTGCAGGATTGTGTCTCTAACAGTATTAACCTCTGTTGCCTTTAATCTTGTATTCCTTCCAGCATCTTCTCCTGCCACCACTTGTTCTTCCCAACTGTACTGCATATTGCTTTTTCCTTCACCCAAGTTCATATGTACCTGCCCTCTACTTAGTAATCCACCCTCTCTTCCTTTCTACCTCTGGTAGCTGTCAAGGAATGTATCTGTAAAATGCTTTCCTAACATTTTATAATAATGGTCTCATACAATATTTGCCCTTTCTTCATATGTTTGTTGACTGTCTGAATATCTTCTTCGGTGAAGTGTCTATTCATGTTCTCTGCCCATTTTGAAATTGGATTATTTGTCTTTTTCTTCTTGAGATGGTGAAGTTTTCTATAAATTGTGGAGATTAGTCTCTTGTTTGGTATGCACTGAAAAAAATTCAGCCTGTGGGTTCTCTTCTTGTAGATTTTTTTAATGCAAATAAGTGTCTAATTTTTAGGAGGCTTTAGTCACCTATATTTTAGGAGGTTTTAGTCACCTGTAGTCACCTATATGTTTGTGTGTTTTTCATTATGTTCAGTAATGCATTTATGCCATGTATTAGGGCTCCTAAGTTTGTCCCTATTTATTCCTTGGTGATCTCTGAAATTTTAGGTTTTACAGTTAGGCCTTTGATCCATCTTGAGCTCAATTTTGTATGTGGTGTTGTCCTATTTCATTCTTCTACAAATGGAAATTCCATTTTCCCAGGACCATTTGTGAAAGAGACCATTTCACTCCTAGTCGATGATTTCGGCCCCATTGTCAAAGATCAGCTGCCTATAGGGGATGGATTCTTTCTAGGTCCTCGGTTTTGTCCCATTGGTCTATGTATCTGTCACTGTTTTGCCTGCTCTGACTGTGTCGTATGTTTTGTAATCGGGAAATGAGAGGTCGCCCACTGTGTCCTCCTTCTTTAGTAGTGCCGTGCTTAATCTGTGCTTCTTTCCTTTCCATGGGTGATTAATTGTTCCATCTCATTAAAGAATGATACCTTTTTGCCAGTTTAGGTGCTTTTTATTTCCCCTTTGTACCTGACAGCGCTAAGACTTCAGCTCAATATTTCATTTCATTCTTTTCTCTTTAGTGTTTTACTGTGCTTTAGATGAACGGTTACTTAGCAACTTAGTGTGCCAATAAACCATTCATACACAAAATGTTTCCCAACATTGGCTGCCACCCCCACAATGTATCAGCACTTTTCCTGTTTCCTTCCTGGGCTCCGTGCTTCCATCCATCCTGTTTCCCTGTCCCTCTGTGTTGTCTCATCTGTAGTTTGGGGCAAATGTTGCCTTTGGTTTCTTTTGACTGCTCTAAGGAGCACATTCCTTATGGAAGTTGTTCGCTTTACAGACCTTATTATTTGGCTGAAAGGTGGCCTCCAGGAGTGTCTTGAGTTTCAGGTTAGAAGGTTGATGAAGTCAATCGTCTCAGAGGATCTTCTGCTTTCTTCCATACCAGTAAGTCTGGTCTTTTTTTTTTGCTTTTCCTTTTAATTTGAATTTTGTGCTACATGTTTACCCATTCTTATTGGGGACTCCTATTGTGGTTCTCATCAACATGAATAGTAGTGATTCCACCTAGTTAAGTTTAGGGGAGACAGTGGATCATGTGGGCCGTTGGTCCTTTGGACTAATTGCTTATTTGAATCTTTGACTTTTTTCACTCTTTTATTTCAGATGGGAAGAATTGCTTTTTAGATCACTACTCACCAGCTTTGATGGCCTGCATTTGGCTAAGTTCTTTAGAGAAGCAAAACCAATGGAGATTATACGTGTATAAGATTTAGAGCAAGGACATGGCTCACATAGATGGAGGGAGAGACAAGTTTTGAGCTGTAGGGTCATATGCCAGGCTAGACTCGACTTCTTCTGACATGTGAAACTGTAGGGACTGAGGAGTCCAATACCAGCAGGTCTGATGACAGGCTTTTGACTGCAGAGGTGAATGAATCCAAGGTTGAGAAGTAAGATGTGACACTGCTACTGACAGGCACACCTCTAGCTCGAGTCTAAAGGAGTAAAGGCTAATGAGCCAGATTGGTAAGGTAGAATTGGGATCATGATAGTTGGCGGGAGGAAGCATTTAAGAACGAGAGGAAAGCTGTATGTTTCATTGTTGTTGATACCCTGCACCCTGACTGACTAGTCTCCTCCCTGTGGCCCTTCTGAAAGGGGATGTTCAGTTCTCACTTCTAATTTTATTTTTTAGTGCATAATTTATTCACATGGTTCAAAGTTCAAAAGACAAAAGGATATATCATGAAAAGCTCATTTCATTACTGTTCCCAAGCACCACATTTTCTTCTTCAAAAGCAGCCTAAGTCTATGGATGCTTTGTAAGTTTTCCTCAAAATAGTCGCTGTAATATTGAATTCTGCCCGTGAGTGGTGATGACTATAAATGAGAACTATGCGATTAGTGTGAATGACAGCCTTTCTTTTCTCTTTCTCACACATGCTATGTTTATATTCCATTTTTCACATTAAAATATATCTTCTGTGCACAGCATTTGAAAGTGTTGGAAATGCTTACCCAAATAATTTAATGATAGAATGATAATAATAATATGTAATTATATGGGGTTGCCTTGAATCCAAAACATTCCCCTCCATCATTCTGGGGATAACGCTGACAAGAGTAACCTACTTGGCTATATGGTCACATATCCTTTGCTTCCTCTGTGAAGTTATCATGATAAAATTTGACCTCCTCTTTCAGGTTTTTTTGTTTTAGTTCCTCTTTGTTGATCTTTTCCTTGTAATCTTTGAATGGTGTCCTCCCAACAATCATTTCATAAATACTACATCCCATTGCAAACCAGTCTACAGGATAGGAATGCTGAAAGTGGACTTTGGGGCCAGGGCATGGTGCCCCAACAGGCTGAACTGGAAAAGCCAACAAACAATCCTTGAACTAACTACAAGCTTTTCTTTCTTGTTGTGTTTTGTTTGGTTTTTGTCATTGGTTTGTTGTTGTTTTGTTGTATACTGTTGCTTGGTTGTGCTCTGTCTTGTTTTTGTGCATGTTATTATCTCCACAGGTCTGTATAAATAAGATAGGCTGGATGAGCAATTGGAGGAGAAACCAACGGGACCGACAGTTCCGTGGGGACATGGGAGACGGGGAGGTGGGGGGAAAGGTAGTGGTGTCAATAAACCCAGGGACAAGGGAACAACAAGCGATCCAAATTGGTGGTGAGGAGGGTGTGGGAGGCCTTCTTGGGCATGATCGAGGGTAATGTAACTAAGAGGAATTGCTGAAACCCTGGTGGGGACTGAGCATGAGAGTGAGACAGGAAGGAAATCAAAGGAAATAGAGGAAAGAGCTGAGAGGCAGAGGGCATTTATAGAGGTCTAGATAAAAGCATGTACATATGCAAATATATTTATACATGAGGATGGGGAAATAGATCTATGTGCATATATTTATAAGGTTAGTGTTAAGGTAGCAGAGGGACACTGGACCTCCCCTCAAGTACTCTCTCAAAGCAAGAAAACTTTCTTCTATTAAATTGGCATTCTATGATGCTCACCTTCCTGACACAACCGCTAAAGACAAAGTGGGTGAACAACTAAATGTGGTGAAGAAAGCTGATAGTGCCCGGCTATCAAAAGAGATAGTGTCTGGGGTATTAAAGGCTTGAAGGTAAACAAGCGGCCATCTAGCTCAGAAGCAATAAAGCCCACATGGAAGAAGCACACAAGCCTGTGTGACCATGAGGTGCTGAAGGCACCAAAGTTATCAGGCATCAGGCATCAAAGAACAAGAAAATCATATCATTTTGTGCTCACCTCCCTGATAGGACTGCTGAAGACAAATGGGTGCATAAGCAAATGTGGCAAAGAAAGCTGATGGTACCTGGCTATCAAAAGATATGGTGTCTGGGGTCTTAAAGGCTTGATGGTAAACAAACGGCCATCTAGCTCAGAAGCAACAAAGCCCACATGGAAGAAGCACACCAGCCTGTGAGATCACAAGGTTTCAAGGGATCAGGTATCAGGCATCATCAGAACAAAAAATCATAGCATTGTGAATGAGTGGGGAGTGCGGAGTGGAGACCCAAAGCCCATTTGTAGGCCACTGGACATCCCCTCACAGAAGGGTCTTGGGGAGGAGACGGGACAGTCAGGGTGTGATGTAGCAATGATGAAAAGTACAATTTTCCTCTAGTTCCTAAATGTTTCTTCCCCCCTCCCCCCCCCAGTCATGATCTGAATCCTCCCTTGCAAGTCTGACTAGACCAGAGGATGTACACTGGTACAGATGGGAAATGGAAACACAGGGAAGCCAGGGTGGATGATCCCCTCAGGACCAGTGGTGTGAGTGGCAATACTGGGAGGGCATAGGGAGGGTGGGTTGGAAAGGAGGAATGTATTTCAAGGATTACGTGAGACCTCCTCCCTGGGGGATATACAACAGAAAAGTGGGAGAAGGGAGACATGGGACAGAGCAAGATATGACAAAATAATAATTTATAAATTATCAAGGGTTCATGAGGGAAGGGAGAGTGGGAAGGGAGGGGAAAAAGAGGACCTGATGCCAGGGGCTTAAGTGGAGAGCAAATGTTTTGAGAATGATGAGGGCAACGAATGTGCAAATGTGCTTTACACAGTTGATGTATGTATGGATTGTGATAGGAGTTGTATGAGCCCCTAATAAACATTTGAAAAAAAAAGAATTCCTGGAGCCATGTAACCATTGGTTCCAGCCTGTAGCACCCCACCCCCTCCAAAAAGAAAGCAAAAAACACAAAACTGGGCATAGCAAGCTTTATGTCACATACTTTGGACATGTTATCAGGAGGGAACAGTCCTTGGGAAAGACATCATGCTTAGAGAGTCGGCAAAAAAGAGGAAGAGTGTCAACAAGCTGGGCTGGCACAGTCGTTGCACCCACGGACCCAAGCAGCAATGCCTGAGTGAAGCACAAGACCACAAAGTGTTTCCTTCTGCTGCATATTAGGTCTATGAGTTGGAACGGACTTGACCGCACAGGAGAACACAAACATCGATACCAGTATCTGCTCCCTTCTTCCCTGTTAAGTGAATCATAAGTTGATTTGGAGTCATAACCGCTGTGATATTCCCTGATTTCTGTTGAGGCCAGAGGAGACCACATAACACAATCTAGCCAATGAGACGTAAAGGGGAATTGGCTGGGAGGACATTATAAAAGGTATATAACTGTAGTTGGTATTGAAATGGGAAAGTTCCTGACCCCTTGGCACCTCACCTTTAAGAAAAAAGTTCAAAATGATGTCTCTAAGACTCCTTAAAGCTCTTCTTCTGTTTTCTAGTCATAGCTAACAGAGAACTAAATGCACTTGATTTTAATATTTTCATTGGCTCAACAAATGTTTAATAGAGAGAACATCTCTTGTAGGAGCTCTGGTGGCCTAGTGGGTTATATATTGAGCTGCTAACCACCAGATCAGCAGTTCAAACCCACCAGCTGCTCCACAGTAGAAAGGTATAAAGTATATGTTTACATTGTTTTCACAGGAAGTAAAATCTCTTTTGGTAAAAGTATAATGCACAACCTTAGCAATAAAAATGTTAGTAAGTATTTTTAAACACCCTAAATTGATGATAATAAAAAATCAGTTCCTATTAAGTTTATTCCAATTTATGGCAATCAGTTTCAGAGTATAACTTCTTCATTTGATTTGTATAATTTGTTTTATGTTATAGCTGTTGAGAACATAAGGAGTCCTGGTGGTGTAGTGGGTTACAAATTGGGCTGCTAACCAGAAAGTGACCAGTTTGAAACCAACAGCCACTCTGAAGGAGAAAGATGAGGCAAAGGACTTGAATAGATGTTTATCTACAGAAGATATAAGAAGGGCTGGGAAATATGCGAAAAGGGGCTCAGCATCATTCTTTATTAGAGACCTGCTGCTGCCGGAGTGGATTCGGACTCATGGCAACCCCACGGGTTTCACAGCACATCTGTATCAGGGGCTTTCAGAATCAATTACCAGGCCTTTCTTGCCATCATTAGCCATCATGGATATTAGAGTGAAAATCACAATGAAAAATCTCAATTAGATACAACTCTACAACCACTAGGATGGGTATTCTTTTTAAAGGAGAGAAGAAAAATGGCAAGCTCTGTTGGGAATGTGGAGGAATTGGAAGCCTCAGACATGGTGGTAGGTGTGAACGATAGTGTAGCCACCCTGCAAAACAGACTGGCCACCGCGCAATACGTTGAACGTAGAATTACCATATAGTAGAGCTGTTCTACTCACTCCAGGGTTTATGCCCCAAAGAACTGAAACCAGTTATTCAAACAGAAGTTCAAAACAGCATGATGCATAATTACTATACGGTGGAAACAACTCAAATGGCTATCAACTGATGAATAGATAGACGAGATGTGGTACACACACACAATGCAATATTAGCCAGCCAAAGGAAGTAGCAAAGTATTAATCCTTCCTACAAGAGGAACGACCCTTAAAAACATTATGAAAGAAGACGTGTCAAATAATTCCATTTACATAAACTGCCTAGAACAGGTGAATTCACAGAGACAGAAAGCAGATCAGAGGTTGGCAGGTGCTTAGGAGAAGGCAGTGAGGAATGGCAGCTGACAGGGCCTGGGAGTCCTTCCTGAGTCATGAAAATGTTTGGGACACGGTGGAGGTGGTGGCTGTGTGACATGGTGGGTGCACTAAATGTGAGTCACTGAATGGTATACCTGGGAATAGTCACTTTTATGCTAGGTGGTTTTCACCTCTCTCTCTTTTTTTTTTTTTAGTGAGTGAGAGTGAGTGAGAGAGTGAGTGAGTGAGAGAGAGAGAGAGAGTGAGTGAGTTAGTGAGACAGTGAGTAAGAGAGTTAGTGGGAGGGTGAGTGAGTGAGAGAGTGAGAGTGAGTGAGTGAGTAAGAGAGTGAGTGAGTGAGTGAGTGAGTGAGTTAGTGAGTTAGTGGGATGGTTAGTGAGTGAGTTAGTGAGAGTGAGTGAGTGAGTGAGAGAGTTAGTGGGAGGGTGAGTGAGTGAGAGTGAGTTGAGGGAGTTAATGGGTGGGTGAGTGAGTGAGTGAGTGAGTGAGTGAGTGAGTGAGTGAGTGAGAGAGAGAGATAGATTTTCTCCTTTTCCTCAAAGTTGGATAGTTTAACTATTATGTGCCTTGGTGATTTCTTCTTGGGGTCCCGTCGTGCTGGTGTTCTTTCAGCCTCCTGGATGGTTGCTTGGTTGTCATTCATTAGGCTGGGGAAGTTTTCCTCCAAGAATTCTCTCACTATTGTTGCAGATTACTTCTTTGTTGTGTCTTCCTCCGGTAGGCCAATAATTCTAATGTTGTTCCGCTTCATAGCATCAGACATAGCTCTTAGGTTTTCTTCGGCTTCCCTGATGCTCTTATTAGATTTTTGTTCACGTTTATTAAAGTCTGCTTGGCTGTCCTCCAAGACACTGATGCGGTTCTCTGATTCCTCCAGTCGATTCTCAAGGAACATGATTTTGCTATTGTTTTTCGTTATTTCCTCCCTAAGCTCTTGTATTTCCCTTTGGTGTATGGCTTTTATCTCCTCTATCGTTTCATCCTTTTTCTGTATTGTTTCCCTCATATCCTGCATGACTCCAAGCAGCATTCTGAGAGTCTCTTTGTATGGCATCTCAATGTCTGCTTCTTCTATGTATGTTGCTATGTTCAGCACATCTTCTGCCTTTGTCTTTTGTTTCTCCTGTTTTTTCATTGAGGTTATTGGGGGTGATGGCTGTTTGCATTGAGTTGTTTTTGAGGGACCAGGTGCCATTTTCTAGTCGAGAGAGAGAGAGAGAGAGAGAGAGAGAGAGAGAGTTAGTGGAAGGGTGAGTGAGTGAGTTAGTGAGAGAGTGAGTGAGAGTGAGTGATTGAGTGAGTGAGTGAGTGAGAGAGTGTCACCTCAATTTTTTAAAAAGGTTGGAAAGTAAAGTATTTCAGCTCTTGATTAAATGATTTTTCCATGTTTACTTTTTTGCTTCAGGCCATATTTTTATGTATGCAGTGTCTATAATGTCTTATAACTGATAACTACAGTGGAGAAACAAAATGGAGGTCAAGCACTGATGAAGAGTACCTGACCTGCACAAGAAAATCCTGGAAGTGAGCAGGGTCTGCCAGACTGGGCATGCGTCAGCATGCCACTACTGTTCACACGGAACCCGGGGGTAGTTTGCAAGACCCCATGTTCCCATTTGCCCAGGACAGTCGTGCTGTCCTGGCATCCTGCCTAGTTTTATATTTTCCCTAAACAAAAAAATCCTTCTGTTGTTTCTGGGAAGATATAGCAAAAACATAACTCAAATCCAGTCCATTTTGACCCTCCTTTTCTGAATTGCTCCTCTCTACTAACATAAAGTCTCCTTCTCCCTGAGGTTGCTGGCTAATCTTTTGCTGTTATCAATTTGGTCCCATTTGGGTAGGAGGAGAGTAGAGAACATTAGAGGAGCATGATAAGGGCAGCTGCCTTTGACTAGTTAAATGAGCCTTCCGTCCGGCTTCCAGAAGTCTTACTCATCTCCTAGCCCGAGCCCAGGGACCTGCGCTGTGTCTCACACTCGGTGGACAATGACAAAGCATTTGCTAGACCAACAACAGTAAATACAGGAACATCTCCATTCTCTCTCCAACAAACACTTCTTGAACTCTCACCAAGTAGTGAATTCTAGGAATAAAAAGACTAGGATTTCGAGACTGGTAGAGATGGGAAGGTCCAACGTTAATCCAACAACGGAGGGCAAAAGATATCATGGGAGTGTGGAACAAGCACGAGGAGGTGGTGTCTGCATGTGTGTGTGTGTACTTCACTAAAGAGCTGACTCATGAGAGAAGGGTCTACCACAAAAAGCAGTCTGTCTAGGTAATAAGAGGTGGATTAAAGAAAATTGTGGGGTGTTTGTGGAGCTAAGAGGAATTTGGCATCGCTGTAGTATAGGATTTGAGAAAGACTAGACTTTCTAGTCCTGTAAAGAGTTACAGTCCTGGAAACTCACAGGAGGCAGCTCTGTTCTGTCCCATAGGGTCACTTGCTATGAGTCAGGATCAACTTGGTGGCAGTGAGAGCTGAGTGAGTCTATAGGATCGATGGCATGCAGTGGTGGAGAGGAGGCTGCAGGTGAGATATGGATGAAATTAAGAAACTGTATGCCAAGGAGGCAAGACCCATTTCCAGGCCCCTTACTTACTGCTTGCCTCCTCTTTTCTAAAGGCCAGAAAGCTAAAACGCTCCACCTGACAACCTTCTGTACATTTAAAAGGACCATGTTGTGTGAACTTTTAGGTTTATAAACATAGGATGGTGAGAGTTAGGGGAACAAAGAAGTAACTTGACCTGGAATTACATAAAAGATACAAAATAGATTAATGGCTCGAGAGAGGGGTCAGTAGGTGGACAGATATATCACAGATATGAATCTAGTAAACTGCTAATGGTATATGATGGACTATTGTTCAATGACACCAAAGAATGAAGTACTGACACACACCACAACAGGATGAACCTTGAAAGCATTGCACTCAGGGAATCCAGCAACCCCCTTAAGACCGTATACAGCATGATTCCATGTATTGTATGACGTTTTTTTATTGTATGAAATTTGAGAAGACCAATTCGTAGGACAGAAAGTAGATTACCAAGTCTCGGTAGGGTGGAGAGGGTGACCCTCAACAATACGGATTGGCACGGTGCCTGCAGAAATGCGCTCCAACAGAACACCAACGATGAGGATTATACCGGATCTGATAATGTTCCCTGTGTTGGGCCTAGAATTGCGGAGTCAGAACGGACTGGATGGAACCAACAAACCACAGCAGCATTATGAGATGGGGACTACAGAGGGGCTGCTACGGGCCGCAGAGTTCCCTGTGGAGTGATGGCGCTCTCTAAAATTAGACGGTGGTGAAATTTATACAACTCTGTGAATACATGAAAACTATTCTACTGTACACTTAAAGTGGATGAATTTTATTATCTTAACATTATACCCTAATAAAGCTATTAAAAATTAATAGGTATATAGGTTATGGGTATGTAGACACTTTCTGTGAAATTCTTCCAATTTAGTTGTAACTTTGAAAAAATTTTAAATAGAATGTTGAAGGAAAATAGGGGTAAGCCAGGTGAAACACGAAGGGAGCACAACAGAGCAGGAAAGCGGGGCAAAGCAAAGAAGCTTTCAAGGAATTCTGAAAATAGACTTTTGACTTGGGGGCAGAGCTTGGTACCTCTTCACACCCAATCAGAAAACATTCATAAGGGTCAGCAGACAGGCCTTGAGCTATTTATAGACTTTTCTTCTTCTTCTTCTTCTTCTTCTTCTTCTACTACTACTACTACTACTACTACTACTACTACTACTAGTACTACTAGTGCTACTACTACATCAACCTATATAAGATAGGCAGGATAAACAATCCTGAGGAGAAAACAAATGGACCAAGCAGCAAGGGGTGGGGGACAGGGGCATGGGAAAGGAGGAGATGGGGGTGGAGTAGGTTCGGGTGGGGGGGAAGGGAGGGAGGATTCACCAAACACAGGTACATACAAGAGAACAACAAGAGATCTAAAATTGATGACGAGGAGGGCGTAGAATGCCTGGTGGGGTCTGATCAAGTTCAATGTAGTCGAGAGGGACTATGGAGAGTTGAATGAAGATCCAACATGACAGTGGGACAGGAGGAAAGTAGAAGAAATAGAGGAAAGAACTAGGAGGCAAAAGACATTTATAAAGGTACAAATATAGGCATGAATATATATAAATGTATTAATATATAACTATAGGGATATAAGTCTGGGCATATATATTTATATGTTAACTATTAAGGAGCAGAGGAACATTGGGCTTCTACTCAAGCCCTCCCTCAATGCAAGAACTCTTTGTTTTAATACCTGGTATTCTGTGATGTAGGACATTATGAGGTTGGCTCTTGGTTCATGGGACACAAGGGACATTTGGGGGAAGCGAGATAAAGATCACAAGGAAGAACCAGAGCCTAATGAAAGCGGATCTATCTTCCTAGTTTCCTCTCAGCTCTGATTGCCATTGTTCAAACAGCTGCTTTGCCTGTGTTTCTAGGTGTGTCATTCAGATCTATGGCAGCTGCTCAGAAGAGAGATCTCACATCCACAGTACGGTGTTTCATTCAATTCCCAAAGTGGAAGGGCACCTTAGACTTAATGAGGTGCCCAGGGGGCACCACTGAAGAGAGAGGAAGGAATCAATTAAGGAAATGTAGGGAGGTGCATAAGACTTGTGGCCCAATACGATTACGTTTCTCAATGATATCCTTTGGTGTGAGCTGACTTTTGGCTGGGCTCAATTCAGAAGCCATGGGTTGTTAGTCTTGGAATATTTTTTCATGTAATTTCTTTTACCCTTGATCTTAAGCAAAAGGTCAAGAAGCTATTCTTATATAATGTCTTTTAATCATCTCCTTTGCATTTTCTCTCTTCTTTTTCTTTAAGTTTTATTGACATATAATTCACCTATCATACAGTTCAGTACTTTAGTCACATTAAGAAGAGTTGTACAATCATCACCACAATCAATTTAAGCATATTCTTTTTTCCTGTACTCATTAGCTCCCCACTTCCTGCCCCCGCTCCCCTGTCATAATCCCAAGAAACCATTAATCCAGGTACTATCTCTGTATATTTACCTATCTTGGATTTCATATACAGAAAATATATAAAAACAAAAGCTTAACAATGATAACAAAGCACAACAGAAAAATTGAAAAGAAAGCAGAAGATACTAAAACTAGAACAAATTTTAAATGGATCAAAAAGGAGATCAAATGATAAGGTGTTCCATTTCAATCTACCTGCACCTGCAGTAATCCACTTTGTGACATTCTCTGTGACAGCCCAAGCTACTCATTTCCTGGTCTATGGTCCCAGAGGACTCACCAGAGGCTTCATTCATGAGTATTCCCCCTTCACTTGTTTTTTTTTTTTAACTAAAACAACTTACAAGGGAGATTAAATGATAAGATATTGCATTTTAACCTATTTGCATCTGCCATAATAGCTTTTACAATGTTCTCTGTCTGATAACAGAGCTGTTCACATGCCTCAACTATAGTCGATGCACAACATCTAACTGGCGTTTAGACAATGGTAATTGCTAAGTTCGACTCAAGGACATTTCTTGTGAGCGTGTGTGTGTGTGTGTGTGTGTGTGTGTTGTCCTTCCAGCCAGCAAATTTCACAAGTGAGTACTAATATGAATTAAAATTCATAAATCAGCATGTTTGATAAACATCAATTGCTCAGGAAAATGTAACATAAAAATGGACAGTATGTTTTAAATTTATTTTTCACTTCAGTTTTATAATTATTTTGTATTATTATAGCACATGTTATTCTTATTAAATGAAGCTGTATTTCTTAGAAATTACATTAGTTATTAACCATGTTTTGTTTTTATTTCTATTAGTTTTTGTTATATGCAAAAATTAAAAATCCTTTGCTTAAAATTATTACATTAAAAATTATTACATTTTTTACTAAGGTTTTGTAATGAATTACTTTTAATTTTATGATGTTTTGTAAAATTTAGTAGAGACTAGTTTTTTATTTTAATGCACATAACTTAAATTAAAATGTATAATTAAATGCCATTTGTCATTTATAATCATTACTAAATTAGATGTCTTTTCAAAATCTTTTATTTATTATTTTAAAATTTAAAAAATCATTTTATTGGGAACTCTTACAGATATCATAACAACCATAATTCAATCTCATCAAGCAGTGTTGTACAATTGCTGCCACAGTCAGTTTCAAAGCACTTTCTTTCTTCTGGAACTCCGTCATATCAGCTCCCTTTTATCCCCCTCCCTCCCCCACCTTGCCCCCCAGGAACCCTTATTATTATTATTTTCCCTATAACAGTTTCCCCCGATATCTTACACTATCCAATATACCTATTCACATACAATTCTGTTGTGGCGTTATACAGTCACCAGTGCTATTGGCTCTCTATCCCCTCCTCTCCCTCACCACTCCCCATTCCTCCAGAACCGTTCCTTCTGTTACTGTTCCTGAAGGGTTATCTATCTTGGCTTCCATGTACCGAAAGGAACTTAAATGGTGCCCAGCTATTAAAAGATACAGCATCTGGGGTCTTAAAGGCTTGTAGTTAAACAAGCAGCCCTCCAGCAGGAAAGCAACAAAGTCCACATAGTGGAAGCACACCCGTCGTGTGATCATGAGGTGTTGATAGGAAGAGGTATCAGAAGTTAAAAAAAAATCAAAGCATTGTGAATGATGCGGAGTGCGGAGTGGGGACCCAGGGCCCATCTATGGGAAATTGGACATCCCCTTGCCAGTCAGGGTGCAGTGTAGCAATGATGAAACATACAATTTTCCTTTAGTTCTTGAATGTGTCCTCCCCCTCACTATCAGGATCCCAATTCTACCTTACAAATCTGGCTAGACCAGAGGATGTGCACTGGTACAGACAGGAACTGGAAACACAGGGAATCCAGGACAGACGAACCCTTCAGGACCAGCGGTGAGAGTGGCGGTACTGGGAGGGTGGAGGGAAAGTCGGGTAGAAGGGGGAAACTGACTACAAGGATCTACATATAACCTCCTCTCTGGGGGACGAGACGGACAGAGGACGGGTGAGAGGAGATGTTGGATGGTGCCAGATATGACAAAATAATAATAATTTATAAATTATCAAGGTTTCATGGGGGGGGGGATGGGAGGAAGGGGAAAAAGTGAGGAGCTGATACCAAGGGCTCAAGTAGAAAGCAAGTGTTTTGAAAATGATGATGGCACCATATGTACAAATGTGCTTGACACAATGGATGGATGGATTGTGATAAGAGTTGTACGAGCCCCCAATAAAATAATTTAAAAAAAGAAGTTAAAAAATAAGCAATCAAATCGATGTTAAGGGGGAGGGGTATAGTGGAGACCCAAAGCCCACCTGTAAAATAATTGGACAGTCCCTCTCTGAAGGACCTCACAGAGGGATGAAAAATCCAGGTGTGGTACAGCACTGGTGAAATATATAACTATCCTCTAGTTCTTTAATATTTCCTCCCCTTACTCTTACGGTTTTTATTTGTTATACCTCATTAATCATGTCAGATATATTTTTAAAGGCTCATTTCATATTTGAATCTGTGTTATTGGTTATTTGCTGAATTTCTTATCCAGTTTCTTTCATTTATAAAACAAACAAAAAAGATAATATGCCTTGTCAAATGTGGATTGTGAAACACATGCTATGAGGAAATAATGGGCCATTTTTATTGATTGCTTATTATATG
This sequence comes from Tenrec ecaudatus, assembly GCF_050624435.1. NCBI lineage: Eukaryota > Metazoa > Chordata > Mammalia > Afrosoricida > Tenrecidae > Tenrec > Tenrec ecaudatus. Next base: position 138,280,577 of record NC_134533.1, read on the forward strand.
CCAGCTACTTTCTCAAATAATTTATTTGAATCTCCCATGTAATCTCTTTAAAAACCCCATGAGATACTACTAATTTTCTCTCGAGTTTACAGATTTGAAAACTATGAACCACATCAAGTCAAATCTCAACCCAAGGTTGCCCCACCCAGGCTTATACACAGACGTGGACTTTTTCCATTTTGCCTGCACTTGTAAGCATTACATTTTCCTATCTCTGTGGTGGTACATGGCTTAGCACTGGGCTGCTAAATGCACGGTTGGTAGTTCAAACTCACCAGCTCTGTGGGAGAAACTGGGGCTGCCTGTCCCTGTAGTATGCTGCCATCAGGAGCAGTCTTACCTTGCTGTAGAGGGTTTCCCTGAGGAGCCCTGGTGGTGTTGTGGTTACGCATTGGCTGGGCAGTTCGAAACCACCAGTAGCAACTCGAGAGAAAGAGTGGGCTTTCTACTGCTGTCAAGATAGTCTTGGAAACCCGCGGTGGGTGGGAGGGCGCTGTGAGTCAGTATTGACTCAATGGCAGCAAGCAAAGTAATAGGGTTTCCCTGGTGGTTAGCACTGGGTTGCTAACAACAAGGTTTGCAGTTTGAAACCACTTAGCAGCCTTTGCTGGAGACAGTCTACTCCGCGGAGTTACAGTCTCAAAAACTCCCGGGCAGTGCTCTTCTGTCCTTGGAAGGCCACTGTGAGTCCAATCGCCTCGATGGCGGCGAGTTATTGGCTTGCTATGAGTCAGAACGACTCCACGGCAGTGGGTTTTGGTTTGGGCATTTTTTTAAGTGGAGGTAGGTTAAGTGGCTTTTTATTTTTAAAACCCCTGCAAGCTCCTTTCAGCATTTCCTTCCTTCCTTCCCACAAAGTCCCCTTCTTCCTCTTCCTCCCTGTCAAGTACTGCCTCCCCTGGTCTTAGTCCACTCTTAGTTAAGATGTTCTCTCTTTCCTACTGGCCCCTCCTTTCTTTGCTTTGCACCTCTGCTCATTGAGCTGGCTGGGCTGCAGCACAAAAGCTTCTGGAAGGTGGAAAGCCAAGCCTGTCTTGTGCTCTGGGACTGCCTGCTCCCTCTACAGGGAAGAAAGAAACTAAGAAGTGGAGCCGAGTCTTCACAGCGTCTCAGGCTCCTGGTTTAGTGAGAAGGGCACATTTGCAGAATAGCCTACATTTACCTCTAGGCTCTACAAACAAAAGACCAGCAATAGAATTTTGAAGGGCTTCACCTCCACGCAGAGAGGGGGTGTTTCACTGAGAAGAAAGGGCCCACAGGCTCCCGCCAGAGTCTAAGTACCCACATTCCACTGCAGCCTCCAGCTGAAAAAATTAATTGCCTGCCCTTTATGCCATTTGTCTTCTACTTGTGAACTGCCTCCTCAGATCAGGGTGGGAGGGGAGAGCTTGCGCCAAGCAGCATGGGGCAGGGATCCAACCACGCCGACCTCTCTCAGCTCCTGCTCTCTTTAACTCCCAACAGCCGGCTGAGCCTTCACGATGTCTCTTGGAGTCTCTGTAACTCAAATCTCCATGACCAGGGCTGAGGTGATGACTCACGTGTCCATGACAACAGAGCTCTTAGTGGGCTGTGTGTGGTTTGCTTTTTATCCCCTTCTTTGCTGTGTTTTGCCTTTGGTTTTATCATGCTCTGCGGTGGTCCCGCACAGTCAGCTCTGCGCAAAGAAAGCAAAGATGCTCCAGCCTCGCACCATAGTAAGCATCAGAGGGCCACAGTGGTGCACCCCCTCCCCCCCAACAAGTGGTCCATCTACCACAGATGGCACAAGGAGTGCCTAGTCCCATCAGGGCCACCTGCAGTTGTGCAGACTGTGACCCAGGTGGGCACCCTGCATGGGATTAGGATCAGGGTCAGTCTGGGCAGACACCCTTCTATTTAAGGCTCTGGCCATCAGACACTGCCTTCCAAGGAGCCTATAGCTCCTGTCGCTCTCCCTAGGACGGGGACTTGAGTGGCAGGGCCCAGGCTGGATGGGATCTGCCCTCTGAGTAGTCCCAATGGGCCGTCTGGACCGCAGTGGGCTGTGCCCTGGGCGGGGAAGGGGACGGAGCACACAAGTCACAGTTTATGAGTTTCACACATGCGTGAAAACGTGTGCCTCAAGGTCAAACCCGTAGACACACACAACCCTCGGTTCCCAGTCTGTCTGAGACGCTGACCCTGACATTTAAAAAGCTATCTTGAAACTACATGCCCGTGGCGCGCCGACCGGGCGGGTTGGCTTGGCAGCCCCGCGGGTGGAGGCAGCAGGACCCAGCTCTGCTTTTCCCTGTGGCGGGCGGAGCCTCGGCCCCGCTCCCCGCCAGCCTCCCACCCCCCCGCGGCCCCTCCGCAGCTCCTCACGAACGAACGCGATCCAGCCCAGCGGACGGCACAATCCAAACAGAAGAGGGAATCAGAATGTGCATCTTTTGTTTGCCGTGGCAGCAGAACTGTTGAGCAGAGGAGGAAAACACGCTGAGCTTAGCGCTCTCGGCTGTTTCCTGGGGCTCGCTCCTCCGAGGGGGGCCTGGCCGCTTTGTTCTCGTTCCCAGCCCCTCCTCTGCGCCTTTTAGCGGCGGCCTTTGCAGACCTCGGAGGAATGCGGCCTCAGGCTCACTCGGGGGACCGAGCGCCCAGGCTCCGCCCGGGTGCTGGGCCCGCGGCCACCCGGGCCTACTTGTCGCTGCCCGCCTGGCACCTGATCTGCCCCTGCCAGGGCTTCCTGGCTGGGGAGGGGCGGCCCACCAGCGACCGGCCTCCCGCGCTCTCTGACACCCTGGGGAAGGGAGCTGCCACAAGGGGTGCAAAAGGAGGGGGCCCTGCTCGTGGTCTGCAGCTGCACCGTGGGGGTAAAAGGCTCTGGCACTCCCAATTAGGAGCTGTCGACCCCGGCCAGGGACTCCATCGCGTTGAAACTCACACCTCGCTCCTCAGAGATTCTCAGAGAACGAACAGCGCTGGGGGCGAAAGCCACAAGACAGGTTGAGTGTCTCTCCTGTGGGCAGCATGTTGCAGCCTGCCAACAGCACCAGACCAGTGGCAGTTTTGCCCGCCTGCTGTGGGGGAGGCGTTCACGGCGGGCAGGCGAATCTAAGGCATGGCGAAGATGGCACGTGCTCTGGGCGCCATTTAAGTGGGTCCACTGCGCAGTTTCTATGATCCTCGTTCGGTCCAAAGATCTTCCTCAAGTACAGATCACCCGAGGCAAAGGGTGGGGGTGGCCGGGAAGGCAGGGGAGGAGGAGCGTAAGTCCAGGAGTAGCCCTAAGGGGGACACCAGGCAATGAGATTCCCAGACACTAGAAGAAAAGGCCTGGCTAGGTGGGGCGAGTTTTTCTGCTCCCACTGCCTCCTGTCTCAATGGCTGTTCATCTGGAGATGGGACTGTGTGGGTAGCATTCGGAAATTGCTCCCGGCGCCCCTTCCCCACAGTAAGCATCTGATTACCAGGCCACAGTTCCTCCAGGTCCTCCTGGCCAGCTCCACAGAAAGAAAACCCCACTGCAACGATCTAGTCATTGTCAGAGTTTGATTGTAAGATTCCTTCCGGCAAGCGTGGTCTTTGGCGCTTTCATTTTTCGGTGCCGCTACCCCACAGCTGGCGGAGCCGTGAAGCCACGGGGTCTTGAAGATGCGCACAGCAAGAATCACAAGTGAAACTTTGACAGAGGGGCGGGGTGAGGGTGCGGCTGCATGGAAACAAAGCAACTGGGTGTGCCTGCCAGGTGCTGCCAGGAAAGGGCTGCTCCCTAGTCCACTGCCTTGCAGGGGGTGGGGCGGGGGCTGCTGGCTTTTAATGCCTCTTGGAGAATAAAGCACAGCCACCAAGGAGCACTCGAGGAGCTAGGAGAAACTGAGACTAAGGAACTGAAGGTCTGGTGCTAGGCTTCCTATAGACTAATCATAGCAGACGTTTATTGAGGGCCTTCCAAGTGGCCTTTTGCTAAGGCATTTATGTACATTGTTTCTTAATCCTTTTCATGCACAGGGAGAAGCCTGGCTTGCCATGGCCATGTGCAAGGCTTTACAGGCAGCCTAGGTTTAGTTTCTGTGCCAGCTCCAAATGGCAGGGTGTGGCGGCAGCCTTGGGAGCGCCCAGCCTGGGCAGCTGTCCACAACAGCCATCCTCAGTGGCTCATCTGTCCATTTTGCTATCCTGAGGATCATATTTCATCAGCTTAAGATGCTCTGAATGGATGCTCTGAGCTTCAGACATGTAATGGAACCATATTAAATGATGTGACAACGTTTGGTTCCTGGACTGCATCATCTCCCATGACAGCTTCCTCCTCTCCCATCTTCCAAGCCTCCTGGTGCTCTCTCCCCTTTCTCCCACAACTCCACTGAACAATGTGCTGCCCCTACCCTAGGGTCCAAATGCCCTGCTTCTCCCTGCTCCCTTCACTCTTATTCCAACTCCTTTTCTGGACCATCCTTCCACTTTTCTGCTTGAAAGCCTTCACTGGTTTTCCTGTGGCCCTGATCGTGAGCTTAAATGCCCTTGTCTGATTCCTCAGGATCTTCCATCCTAGACCTCTGCTAGGATCTTTAGCTATATCCTTTGTCACACCTCCCACTCAAGACTCCATGCTCCAGGCAACTGCAGAGCCACTTTGCTCTGTGAGTGTGCACCCCTCTCTTACCAGGCCTTTACCTAAGCTCGGCTTTCTCAGCCTCAGTACTAAGGACATTGCAAGCAGGCCCAATGGATGGGTGTAGGATGTGTAGCAGTACTCCTGCCCTTTGCCCACTAGTTGCCAGTAGCATGTCCCTGGTCATGACAACCAAAAGTCTTGCCAAATGTCCCTGGGAGACAAAACCATCACCAGTTGAAAACTGACTTATGCCGATCCCTTTGCTAAATCCACGCTTCTCCTTCCTCTTCATCTGCCCTGCTTCTAACGTTTAAGTCCCAGCTTGGTCATCATTTTATTCTGAAAGGCTTTCCTTACTTCCATGTCAGTCTGGATGTCCTTCTTATGTAACCAGGATTAGATAAATCTGATCATACTCCATTGTTGATGTACTTGGTCTTTTCTACCTCCTGGGTTTTTATAAAGAGAGGGATATGTTTCCCTGGTTCCCTTTTTTTTTTAATACCTGGAGAATGGAGGTATAGTGGGTTATGACTTGGGCTGTTAACTGCAAAGTCATCAGTTCAAACCCACCAACTACTTTGTGGGAGAAAGACAAGGCTTTCCACTCCCATAAATATTCACAGCTGAGGAAACCCACAGGGTTTCCAGAGTTAAATGCAAAAGAGGCAAATATTATTGTATACACAATCCTGCAGTGGTGGTGATCTGTGAATTGATGCTTGGATAGACAAGATCAGGACCTTAGTTCCAGGAGACACTAAGGCCAACTGGACATAATTCACAAAGACAATGTTCTACACCTTACTTTGGTGAGTAGCTACCGGGGACATGACTTAAAAGTTCAAGAGCAGCAAATAGAACTATGTACTCATATCTGTATGTTAAGAATCAAGGTTGCAAATGAACATTGGGCCTCGACTCAAGTACTCCCTCAACACAAGAACACTTTATTGTAATAATCCAGCATTCTGTGATGCTCACCTTCCCAACATGATCACTGAAGACAAAATGGTTGCATAAGCAAATCTGGTGAAGAAAGCTGATGGTGCCTGGCTAGCAAAAGATATAGAGTCTGGGGTCTTTTTCTGTGTGTGTGTGTGTGTGTGTGTGTGTGTGTGTGTGTGTTAAAAGATCATTTTATTGGGGTCGAGTCTGGGGTCTTAAAGGCTTGAAGATAAACAAACTATCTAGCTGAGAAGCAACAAAGCCCACATGGAAGAAGCACACCAGCCTGTGTGATCATGAGGTGTCAATGGGATCAGGGATCAGGCATCTAAGACCCAGAACAAATCATACCCAAGGTGAACGGGGGTCAGGGAGCATGGAGTGAAGACCCAATGCCCATCTGTAGACAATTGGACATCTCCTCACAGAGGGGCCACAGGGAAGAGATGAGCCAGTCAGGGTGCAGTATCGCACCGATGAAACACACCACTTTCTAATTCTTTGGTGCTCCTTCCCCCCACTATCATGACCTCAATTCTACCTTGGAAATCAGACTAGACACTGCTACAGAGAAGAGCCCTCAACCCAGGAAATTCAGGACAGATAAACCCCTCAGGGCCAACCATGAGAGTAGAGATACCAGGCAGATTAGGGGAGGGTCGGGGAGAAAGGGAGAATCAATCACAAAGATCAATCTATAACCCCCTGCCAGGGGCATGAACAACAGAAAAGTGGGTGAGGGGCTATGGAGGATGATGTAAGATATGAAAATAATAATCTATAACTAATCAAGGGTTTGTGAGGAAGGGTTTGTGAGGAAGGGTGGGTGGGGGAGGGAAGGGGAAGAAATGGGTATCTGATATCAGGGGCTCAAGGGGGAAGAGAATGCTTTGAAAATGATGATGGCAGCATATGTGCAAATGTGCTTGACACATAGATTAATGTATGGATTGTGATAAGAGATGAAGAGCCCCCAATATAAGTATTTAATAATAATAATAAGTTCATGAGCAGCCATCTTAGGTTCAACCACTGGTCTCCCTCAGTCTGGAGTAAGGATTGGTGATAAAAATTGAAAAGCACATGGAAAAAATTAGTCTGATGGACAAATGAACCACACAAAGATCACTCTTCACAACCCTGAGACTAGAAGAACTAGATGGTGCCCTGCTACCACCACCAACTGCTCTGCCACGAATCACATTAGATGATCCTGGATGAAGGGGAAGAAAACTGTGGAACTCAAACTCATGAAGAGGCCAAGCTTACTGGTCTGATAACTGGTGGGGCCCCCATGACTATGGTCCAAGTCTTGTGTTGAACTCATTCCTGTGTTAATAATAATTAATCATTTAAGTTCAAGAGGACATCATTGACCCAAAGACAAATGTCAGAAGGTTAGGAAATGTTTACAAATGATAGCCAGGCACCATCCTGTTCTGCTCTCATGGTAAAAGAGGTAGTTGTTCATGGGGCAATTAGCCACATTCCATCTCTTCCTTTTATTCCTGACTCTTTTCTGTTGCTCCAGCCAGACACCAACTGCTCTCTTTTGAAAGCCACTTGCAAACTTTTACGTCCCCAGTCACAAGGCAATAAACTAGGAGGTAAAACCAAAGCACTAAACACATTCTTAGGCCAATTAACTGTAGTACTCCATTAACCTGTGTCCCTAAGTCTCCAAACAGAACTTTGGCCAAATCAATTTTTTAATTTGTAATTAAAATAGCAGTAATAAAAATAGTTGGCTGTACAAACCTGCCTTTAACTAATGCGATATTTTGCGATATTTCTGGCACGTTTAGCCTCTCTGTTTCTCCCCTCCCATCCACCCCAAGAAACCACTGATAAGCTTTGCTCTCTACACTTGCCTTTTCTTGTCCTTTTTCATATAACTAAAATTATTCAATATTTGTCCCTCTGTGCTTGATTTATTCACTCAGCAAGCTCCATCTATATGGTAGCATGTATTAAAACTTCATTTATCCTGCCAAGTAGTATTATACTATATATATGGTCCACATTTTGACTATCCAGTCATCTGTTAATGGGAATTTAAGTTGATTCCACCCTTTGCCTATTGTGGTTAGCATTGCAGTGAATATCGGTGTACAGGACTCTGAAACTAATTATGTTACTTCTGTCCCATAAGAACCCTGACTGATAGTCCAGTAAATCATGATAACTTAGTCCATATGTCATTTTATTGAATTTATAATGAGCTTTTTCCTTCAAATAAGTCAAAAATATGTTGTAGAGTCAAATCCTTAGACAGTATGGATGCCTGATATGACACAGGGCTGACAAGAATCAGAGGTAAAGCTGGGACAAAACCCAGAGCTCCTGCCCTGTAGGAGAGGGCTCCAAAACATCTCTGTCCCTAACTGATCAGAGCACACAGGAGCAGATGAAGGAGGAGGAGGAAAGAGTGGAGCACATCCTCACCCACAAGGCCTTGGGGACGATGACCCGAATTAGAGCAGCCAATCCACAGAGAGGACCACATGGCCAGCCCCACTATGAGACATGACGCCCTTCACTGACCCATACCCCTACAGGGGACAATACTGGAGACAGTGTGGGAATTGTACCCGGTCTGATCCCTCCACACTGAGGCAAAACACTAAGGGGGTGCAACAGAAGAGCAAAGGAATGGAGCAGCGAGGTCCCCAGGGAATGCTGAAGGTGGACTTTGGGGCCAGGGCATTGTGACCCAACAGACTGGACTGGGAAACCTTCCTAAAGGCCAACAAACAATCCTTGAACTAACTACAAGCTTTTCTTTCTTGCTGTGTTTTGGGGGTTTTTTTGGTGTCATTGGTTTGTTTTTGTTGTTGTTTTGTTGTATATTATTGCTTAGTTTTGCTCGGTCTGTTTTTGTGCATGGTACTATCTCCACAGGTCTGTCTAAATGAATGAATGAACAATGATGAACAATCTGGAGGAGAAAACAATGGGACCGACAGTTCCAGGGGACATGGGAGAAGGGGAGGTGGGGGGAAAGGAAGTGGTGATAACAAACCCAGGGACAAAGGAACAACAAGTGATCCAAATCAGTGGTGAGGAGGGCATAGGAGGCCTGTTAGGGAGTGATCAAGGGTAATGTAAGCAAGAGGAATTACTGAAACCCAAATTAAGACTGAGCATGATAGTGGGACAAGAGGAAAGTCAAAGGAAATAGAGGAAAGAGCTAGGAGGCAAAGGGCATTTATAGAGGGCTAAATAAAGGCATGTACATATGCGAATATATCTATATATGAGGATGGGGAAATAGATCTATGTGCATATATTTATAGGTTTAGTATTATGGTAGTAGGTTGACATTGGGCCTCCACTCAAGTACTCCCTCAGTGCAAGAATACTTTCTTCTATTAAATTGGTATTCTATGATGCTCACCTTCCCGACACAACCACTGAAGACCAAGCGGGTGCATAAGCAAATGTGGTGAAGAAAGCTGATAGTGCGTGGCTATCAAAAGATATAGCATCTGGGATCTTAAAGGCTTGAAGGAAAACAAGCGACCATCTAGTTCAGAAGCAACAAAGCCCACATGGAAGAAGCACACCAGCCTGTGTGATCATGAGGTGCCAAAGGGATCAGTTATCAGCCATCAAAGAACAAAAAATCAGATCATTGTGTCCTTATCTTCCTGATAAGATTGCATGAGGGAGAGGGGAGTGAGGAGGGAGGGGAAAATGAGGAGCTGATACCAAGGGCTCAAGTAGAAAGCAGGTATTTTGAGAATGATGATGGCAACATGTACAGGTATGCTTGACACAATTGATGCATGTGTGGATTGTGATAAAGTTGTATGAGCCCCTAATAAAATAACTTTTTAAAATCTATTTCCCTCTGCCTGTGTTTGTCTCCATTTTTCTCTAGGCCAGGCAGAGCCTTCCTGCTCCTTTCTTCCCTCAGGGACCAGCTGTCAGGGGATCCCCAGATTCTAACTGTGATGCTGGCCTCCTCCTCCCCACTGCAGAGGAGAACCGTGGTTCAGAGAAGATCTGAGTCTTGTGGGTGCCCCGGTGAGAAGCCAGAGGGAATGAGCTCTGGACATAGGACTGCTCAGAGCTCTGGGCCTCATTCCTGCATGCCTGGATCATGGCAGCAGCTGCTTGCTAGGCTCCTTCCTTCCTTCTTCCGTTCATCTCCTATAGAGCAACAGTCATCTTCCTGAAGAATCACTTTGGCCATGCCACTTTCCTGTTGAAAACCCTTCTACATTGAGCGAAATCAGTGAATCACAAAAGGGCAATTATTATAGGAAACCACTGTTAGAAAAATCAAGAAAACACTTTCATACTAAAAGAAACCTTTTTTGATGGTTACCAGGGATGGGAAGGGTCGATGGACTAACTGGGTTGAAGAAGAAAGCAATAAAAACTACAACAAAGACTTTCTAAGGCTCCTTACTACCTATAGAGAAATGTCCAAAGAACAGTACCCAGAGTCCCTCGAACACCGGGAGAGGGCCTGTATCGATGCCAGGAGCCCAGGGAGGGCTGAGCACTTGGAGGAAGCAAGTGCGGATTATTAATGGAAGGGCGCCCTCCAGCTCTATTATAATAGATGCTCGGCGTTCTCATCTCTGTCCAAGAGGAAACATTGTTCCTCTATGTCTACAACCTTTATGTTGGCTCCGTTCATTTTGATTATTTTTTCTAGAAAGAGCTCGCCTTTGGTTCATTCCTTTACTAACCATTTGTATTAGTTTTCTATTACTTTGTAACACATTATCTCAAATGCAGCGGCCTAAAACAGCACACATTTGTGAGCTCATCACTCTGTATGCTGAACTCCCGCACACCGAATCCCTGCGTGAGCCGCTCAGGAGTGCATGAGGCTGAAATCAAGATGTCAGCTGGCTTCCGTTCTCATCTAGAACTTGGGAGACTCTTGCAAGCTCACTTGGTTGTAGCAGAATTAAAGGCTTTGTAGTTGGACTAAGGTCCCTATTTCCTGGATGGCTGTCAGCCAGGATCTGCTCTCATGTCCTAGGAGCCACTGCTGTTCCTTGCCATGTGATCGTGTCGGTCTCTGAAGCCAGCAGTGGTGTGTATATGCCTTCTCATGTTTGGAATTCCTGGCTTCCCAGTTTCTCACTTCTATACCCAGAAAGCCACTACATGTCGGTCAGTTTGTCGTACTGCGGTGACTTGTGTGTTGCTGTGATGCTGGAAGTTCTGTCATTGGGATTTCAAATGCCACCAGGGTCACCCAAAGCGACCAGGTTTCAGCAGAGCTTCCAGACTAAGATCAGATTATGAAGAAGGAATAGGCTGACCATTTCAGAGGAATTAGCTGCTGAAAACCCTGTGGATAGCATCAAAATATTGTCAGATGCTGAAGGTCTAATGAACAGAAGCAGAACATTGGTAGAAATTGTGCCCGAAGATGATCCACTCAGGTCAGAAGGCACTCCAAGTGTGGCTAAAGAGGAGTTGCCTTCTCAAAGTAGAATCGACCATAAGGAAGTAAAAGAATGGCCAAAAGCCTGTGGGAGTGACGTCTTTGGGACCTTAATTTGCTGACAGGGCTTCACTCAAATGAGAAGAAACAGCTGCAAGAATCTATGAATAATCAGAACTTGGAATGTATGAAGTATGATTCTCAGAAAATTTGAAGTCATCAAAATTAAATGGAATGGGCAAAGATTGATATCCTAGGAATTGATGGACTAAAATGGACCGTTATTAGACATTTATAATCAAATCAGAAAATCATTTTATTGATTATGCTTGAAATGATACACTCAAGAGGAATGACATTGCATTGCAGGTCAAAAAGGATGCTTCCAGATCTATTCTGAAGATCGATGCTCTTTATGATAAGATTATATGTAACCTCATACAAGGATAAACAGTCCATTCAATGATTATTCAAATTTATGCACCAACCACTAAAGCTAGTGATGAAGAAATTCAAGAATTCTACCAACAGCTTTAAGGATCTCATTACTGAGGTCAGATGGTTCTCAGATGAAAGCAGAGACTATCAGAGAGATGTTTACTTGTATTTGTATCGATTATGCAAAGGTCTTTGACTGTGTGGATCATGACAAACAGACTAGGGGTGACTTTGAGAAGAATAGGAGTTCTAGAACACTTTCCTGTGCTCATGTGAAACTCGTACATGGATCAAGAAGAAGATCAAGTGAATACCGCATGGTTTACAATCATGTGTGTGTCAGGGCTGTAGCCTTCCATCATATTAATCTATATGTTGAGCAAATCATATTTGAAGTATATATGAAGATCATATGAAGCAGAATGGAACTTCAGGTCTGGAAGAAGGCTATTAAGAGGCTGCAATATGCAGAGGCTACAACCTTGCTTGCTGAAAGTGAGGAGGACTTGAAGCACTTGCTGATGAAGATCAAGGATTAAAGCTTTCAGTGTAGGTGACAACTCTATGTAAAGAAGACCCAAGTCCTCCCATCTGGACCACAGGATAGCATCATGACAAAGATTTCATCTTGCTTGGATCCGCAATCAATGCTCATGGAAGAAGCAGTCAAAAGATCAAACGACACACTACATTGGGTAAATCTGCTGCACACGTCCTCTTCAAAGGATTGAAGAGGAGGATGGCACTTTGAGGTCTAAAGTGCGCCTTCTCCCAGCCATGCCGGTTCCCACTGCCTCGTGTGCGAGTGAAAGTTCAACACCGAACAAGGAAGACCGCCGACGTATTAACACATTTGAATTATGATGCTGACGAAGAACATTGAAAGCGCCATGGACTGCCAAAACCCAAACAAATCTATCTTGTAAGAAGTCCAGCCAGGAGCAGGCAGACTCAGTCCTTGAAGAGAGAGCGTGAGAAGACACAGCCGTCGAAGCCCAACAGCCTCCTTTTCCTCCAGCCCAGAGCTGATCCCGGAGCCCCAGCTGCAGGCCCTCACGTTAATTGACATCAGGCAGCTGCGAGGAAGCCTGTGCGTAGCCAGTAGCGTTCCCTTCTCTTCTGGTGGATACCCATCCCAGTACTGTATCTGTTGGAGCTGAAAGGCCACCTGTGAGATCGAGAGCCCCAGTGATGGCAAGGCGACCGGATAGCAGCCAGAGCAGAGCGAGAGAAAACTCCGGAGGGCGATGCCCTCCTTGAGTACAGCACCTTCAACTTCTGGAGAGCGCCCATCGCCAGCATGTAATCCTTTGAGATGGCCTCGCTCTTAAGGGCAAGACTCCGCTCTCCTACCACCTTCTCCTCCTCATTGTCTTCCCTTCTAGCCCTCCCAGCCCGCTCCTTTCCCATTTTCATCTTGCTCTCTACCCTCCATTGTGATGAGGTGGTGCTAATGAATCTGCCAGAATTGTATTTATGTATTGATTCATCCATCTATTTATCTTCCTTCTCTGTTTATCTCAGAGGCCTTCACACCACACAGTGAACACTGAAGCAGTGGCAGTGGCGTGCAGGGTCACAGGGATTGCTTTCCTCCCACCCCACCCCCATAGTCACTCCCGAAAGTAAGCCTGATTTGGGAGGTGGGGGGGAATCAGTGCAAAATGGAAGACTGATTTTTCACTCCATTTTAATCAACCTCAGGAGTGTTCAAATCTTCCAAGGACACCGTTCCAGTCAGCACACAAGGAAGGGGTTCATAATAAACTCCCAGCCTTGGGAATTGTAATTTGAGATATCTGCTACTAAACAGTAGGATTTCTTAAACACCAAGGTGGTTAAAGACTTGCTTTTCTGATCCTCCACATTCTTATATTCTTTTACTCAGCTACATTGGGGTTTGATAAACATGTAATAAAAATCTGATATAATCCATCATAGAAAAGGAAAATAGAGAAAAGCATGGAATCATTTTCGAAAGAGCAAAGCGTGCTCCCTCTCTGAAAAATAGCGCTCCTTCAAGCCTACTCATTCCACAACTGTTCTCCAAACTGTGAGTGGGGAATCTAGCCAAGGAAAGTCAGGCTTCAAAATTTATGATGCAATTGTACTATTAAGGTAATTTGTAGCATTTTTGACCCTACCTTTTGTAAGGCAAAGAATTTGGTGTTTCTTGTTTGAGTAGTGCGCTCCTGTGGGTCCACGGGCCCTAGGACCAGTTCTTCAGCCACCTGAGACCATGAAATCAATTAACCTTTCACCTCGTTCTCCAGCCCTCCCAAAGAGATTGCTGCCATGCGCTCATTTGTTTAATAAAGACATTCAATCCCAGAAAAAACAAGTACAGCCAGAATGCTCCTTGGAGGCAAGGATGGTGAGGCTTGGTAGCATGTACTTGGACATGTTGTGAGGAGAGACCAGTCCTTAAGAAGGACATCATGCTTGGGAAAGTAGAGAGGCAGAGGAAAAGAGGAAGGCCGTGGGGGAGGGGTTTTGACAGTGGCTGGAAAGACGAACTCAAACATAAGACAACTGTGAGGACGGCTCAGAAGGCAGTAGTGCAGGGGGTGCTGGGAGTTCCTCCGTAGTGCAGGGGGCGCTGGGGGTCAGAAATGATTTGCTGGCACCTAATGGCAACAACATATCCAGACACAAAAGGCTCCTGTCATTAAGTCAGGCCCACCTGGATGATATCTCTTTTGATTAACTCAGGTCAAATTATTAGCAGTATTATTTATAGCTCCAAAATCTCTTTTGTCTGATAGCACAATATAATCACTGTGTGATAACTCCTCATTTTCATAGGTTGTTTTCACACCCAGTGGGAAGAGATTATGCAAGAGTGAGAGTCATTGGGGGATCATCTTAGAAGCACCCCCTATCATAACACCATAATGATTATTCTCTAGTTTAATGCCCGAGTTAAGAAATGGAATCAGATTGATTTCTTAATTATTGTCAATATATTTCCCTAGGCTTCCCTAGCTGACAGTGTCAGCTCACTCAACATGTGATCACACATTTTTCTTCTTCCCCCAAAAGGGCTGGAAAATTGAAGACTACAGTTTCGGCCTCCTTTGCAGCTAGAGATGAACATGTGACATGTCCTCGACAAGGAAATGTAAACAAAGGTCTGCTGAAGTTTCCCCTTCTCCCCGTTTCTTCCATCCTGAACTGTATACTTGATTTTGAAGTTGTAACACCAAACTGGTGACAAAGAGGGGGGGAAAAATCACAGGTTTATAGAGATATTGGCCCTGAAATTGTTGAACAGTCTAACCCATATCAGAATTTGAACCAATAGAGAGGTCTGCAGGCCAGCCCCAATCCCAACTATGTGGACACCCCCCGCCCTCCCTACCCAGAAGAATGCACTTCAGGGGACGGCACTGAAGCTTCAGCTCAGAGAGAAGGACATGTCTGATCAGAGCACACAGCAGCAAATGAAGAGGGAAGGAGAGAGAATGGAACACTTCCTGGCCCATCAAGCCCCGAGGATGATCTTCTTGCTCAGAGTAGCCAATGCACAGAGAGGATCATAGGGCCAGGCCTACCCCGAGACACGATGTTCCTCACTGACCCATTGTGCTATGGGGAACAACACTGGAGACACAGTGCCGGAATTGTGCCTGATCTGACCCCACCACATCGGGGAGAAACGCTAAGGGTGTGCAACAGAGCAGTAAAGGGAGCAAAGCAATGAAGTCCCCGGGAATATCAAAAATAGACTTTGGGTCCAGGGTGTGGCACCCCATCAGATGAGACAGGAAAGCACTCCTAAAGGTCAACAAAAGGACCTGGAACTATTTATAGGCTTTTCTTTTTTTGTCATTGTGACTGTTTTTGTTGTTGTTGTTTTGCTTTGTCTTGTTATTAAGCTTATTATTGTCTCTGCATGTTTATCTAGATATGATAGGCAGGATAAACAATCCAGACAAGAAAACAATGGGACTAACAGTTCTGGGGGACACAGGAGAGGGGAGGCCAGGGAAAGGAACGGGGGGGGGGGGTTGTCCACAAACCCAGGGACAAAGGAACAACAAGTGATCTAAAATCAATGGCAAGGAGGACATAGGATGCCTGGTGGGGCTTGATCAAGGGCCATGTAGTCAAAAGGAATTACTGAAACCTGAATGAAGGCCAAATATGATAGAGCGACAAGAGGAAAGTAAAAGGAAATAGAGGAAAGAGCTAGGAGGCAACGGACATTTATAGAGGTCTAAATATAGAGATGACATGTAAATATGCTTATGTTTATATATATGTTTATGTTACAATAGGCAAAAACAATAGGCAAATAGACCTATGTACATATATTTATATGTTAAGTATTAAGGCAGCCGACAGACATTGGGGCTCTACTCAAGCACTCCCTTAATGCAAGAATACTTTGTTGTAATAATCTGGCATTCTGCGATGCTCATCTTCCCGACAGGATCACTGAAGAAAAAATGGGTGCATAAGCAAATGTGGTGAAGAAAGGTTATGCTGCCAGGCTATCAAAAGATAAAGTATTTGGGGCCTTAAAGGCTTGAAGATAAATAAGCTGAGAAGCAACCAAGCCCACATGGAAGAAGCACACCAACCAGTGTGATCACGAGGTATTGATGGGATCGGGTATCAGGCATCAAAGACCCAGAACAAAAAAATCATATCAATGTGAATGGGGGGAAGTACAGAGTGAAGACCCAAAGTCCATCTGTAGGCAATTGGATAGCCCCTTACAGAAGGGTCACAAGGAGGAGATGAGCCAATCAGTGTGCAGTATAGCACCAATGAAACATACAACTTTCCTCTAGTTATTTCGCTTCCCCGCCCTCCCCACCACTATCAGTACCCCAATTCTACCTTACAAATCTGGCTAGACCAGAGCATGTACACTGGTACAGATAAGAGCTGGAAACACAGGGAATCCAGGACAGAAACCCCCTCAGGACCACTAATGAGAGCAGTGATACCAAGAAGATAAGGGGAAGGTGGGGGGAGATAGAGGAAACGGATTACAATGATCTCCATCTAATCCATCCAGGGGGATGGATAACAGAAATGTGGGTGATGGGAGACAGTAGTCAGTGTAAGACATGAAAAAATTTTAAATAAATTAGCAAGGGTTCATGAGGGAGGGAGTGTGGAGGAGTAGGAAAATGAACTGACATCAAAGGCTCGAATAGAAAGTAAATGTTTTGAAAATGATGATGGCAACATATGTACAAATGTGCTTGACACATTCAATGTATATATGGATTGTGATAAGAACTGTAAGAGTCCCCAATAAAATTATTTTTAAAAAGAAAATGAGACACAATGAAACCATGTTTCTTAAAAAAAGAAAAGAATCTGATGTTCTGTTACATGCAGCAGAAAGCCATCCTACGTCCTAGAGACCCAGTAAGTCACTAAAGGAAAGTTTCAAATCTTGAACAGTGTGTCTCCACTTGTCTGGAGGGATTGCAGAGGCAATGCAGATATCAACCTTTGTGATGAAGGTGATACTCCTTTCCCATCTTTGCCAGGACGTTGAGTAAGTCTCTGATACCTATAGTACCTTGAAGTCCTGTACATATGTTCTTTTTCCTTTTCTTGTGTAAAATGTGAATATAATGGCCTTCAAAGTTCATTAAGGGCCCAATTACACATGGAGTTGCTGCAGTTAGTAGAAACTATGGGGTAGGGAGAGGTTGCACCCAATAATGGTGAGGGGTGAATAGTGACAAGAAGATCCACTTTCTCTGTGTTTCTCTGACGGCTTCTAATTGTGGTCTGTCTCTTTTTCCATCTCTCCTCGTGGTGTTTTAGCAGTAGGCCTAGGCACTGGGGCATAAAACATCTTGTATGGGGCATGTGGTTTAAAGCCTTGAGGTTTTATTTCACAGGACAGAGAGGAACTCAGAACTGGCAACAGAGCCAGAGGTCTCTAAATAAATAAATAAAAGTCAGGGGTCTCTGGGTAGAAATCTCTCGTAAGGCATTGTTAGAGTGGAGACATAGAAGGTTTCCTGCAGATCTGGAAAAGTGGATATAGGAACCACTCAATCACTGTCCTTAAAAATGATTATGAGACAGCACTGACTGGATGGCAGTGGAAGTGATGCTCTGTGGGATGATTGATAACACTCTCCAGCATGAAATAATAGTGATGTTTCTTAGGTGAACCAGAGACATAAATGAATGACATCTATGAACATATGCATGAATGAATGATATCTATGGACATATGCATGAATGAATGACATCTATGAATATATGCATGAATGAATGACATCTATGACCATATGCATGAATGAATTTTTGGCTTGCAGTTACTTCTAGCAACAATCTAAGAGCAATCAGTTCTTATAATATGGTCCTGCTTGACATTCGACCTCATGAAGAGATCCCTACTATAGTAAAGTGTTCTGAAGACTCTAGATGGTGCCCAGCTATCAGAAAGAATAGTATCTGGAATCTTAGAGGCTTGTTTTCAAGCAAGCAACCACGTAAGTGAAGTGTCAACTAAGTCTGCATGGAGAAGCACAACAGCTTGAGTGATACAAGGACTGGAAATAATATAATTCAAATCTAAAGGAGAGAATGGTAGCAAAGCTTGAATTGTGAACACCTGGTTTGCAGAAGGCTACGGATGACAGTAAGCCCAAAATCCACACATGGATGAAGCCTCTGGTGAATACCCTCTGATCACAGTTGAGGGATGTGACAAGCCCTGGTACCAGACAGACAGCATTGTAAAGTCAATTATGGCAGATGCAGCTAGGTCAAAACAAAATACCTAATAATTTGATCTCCCCTTTGACCCATTTTAAAGCTTTTAAACTTTCTTTTAAACATAAAGTAGAAATACACATGGATTAAGATCGTGGTGAATTTCCTTAATATTTCTGTGCATACACAGACATGGACTCATGATATTCTTGCTTCCACAGCTAGATCCCAAAGAAGGCAAACACATCTCTCTCCTCCCCTGTGTGTTTCTCTTCCCTTCCAATTTAGGAGAAAGCATTGCTTAACTGTTGCATCTCCTCCACCTCCTCTCCCTGAATTCTCCTCCATCACCCATCCTCTTCCATTCCCAGAACAGCAGCTCCTTCTTAGCACCTAAATGTGCTAGACTCTCCTCACCTCAGACTCCTGGATTCTCCTCTTGTGTGGCCCTCTCTTCATTCCTGTTTACCAGCTTCCCTCCATGCCTAGCCTCACTCTATTTTCACCTCCACCCAATCCCGGCAGACTGGGCTTAGAGCTCGTCAATCTTTGCAAATGACCCTTACTAAGGAGCCCTAGTGTGCTACTAACCCCAAAGTCTGCGGTTCAAACCCACCAGCTGCAAACCCGTCAGTCACTCATCGGGAGAAAGATGGGGCTGTCTACTCCTGTAAAGATGTAGTCTCAGAAACCCAAAGAGCAGTCTACCCTGTTCAGAGGATTGCTCCAAGTCAGACTCAACTCAGTGGCCGCGAGGACACCAGGATTTCCTAATTGCCAAATACCAAGGCTGCGTGGCCTTTGTCGCATTCAACACTGCTGACCCTGCTTTCCTCCTTGAAATTCTCTCTCCTCTGGAGAAGGCACTGCTCTCTGCTCACGACCCCGCTTTTCCTCTTCCTGACTAAGGAGGATCTTCATGCCCAGCAGGGAGTGGGAGTGAGATGTGGATGGATAATGCCATTTCTCAATTTCTTCTGCAGAGAGGAAGTGAAATACAAAGGGGGCTTCAAAAAGTTTGTGGATAAATTGAACGAAAAGATCTCCCATGAGCTTCTGAAGCCCACTTCATAGGTGGAAGTCATCGCATGGCACTGCCAGGAATGCTCCTTAGACCAGTGTCCGCCTCAGTCAGCCACTGGGCTGCATGCCCATTTAATCCTTTCTCCTTTCTTCTTCGAACGTGGACACGATGGAACATAAGGGAAAGATTAAAACCACAGATGCTGACCCGTTATCCTGCAGCTGAGGAACTTCTAACAGCAACTGCCTACCTCCATAGTACTTATTACATCCGAAAGCAACCCCTTAGCTTGTGTAATCTACTGTCTGGGGGTTTTCTCTGATATGCTGCTGAAATTAAGCCTGAACAGACGCAGGCCCTGTGACTA
This sequence comes from Tenrec ecaudatus, assembly GCF_050624435.1. Classification (NCBI taxonomy): domain Eukaryota; kingdom Metazoa; phylum Chordata; class Mammalia; order Afrosoricida; family Tenrecidae; genus Tenrec; species Tenrec ecaudatus. The sequence continues at coordinate 138,300,045 of NC_134533.1, forward strand.
TACCACTCCTACCCACTTATTCAGTCTCCTCATGGCCTCCTTCCTCACCTCCTCCTTGTTGAGGTTCCTCTTCCTAGACTTGTCCTACTGCTTCCAAGTGACTCACTAGTGCCTGCTGATCCCCAAGCCACGACTCCAAAGCCCCAGCATCTGGCGATTACGGATTAAATTGTGACCCCATGAAATCTGTGTTGTAAACCCAAACCCCTCTACTTGTGGTTTGTGGAGCCCCAGGGGTGTAGTGGTTACTTGTTGGGCTGCGATCTGCATGGTCGGTAGTTCAAAACCACCAGCAGCTCCACAGGAGAAAGACCGGGCTTTCTACTACTGTGAACAGTTACAGTCTCAGAGCTGCACAGGGGTCTCTAACAGTCAGCCTTGACTCGATAGCAGTGAGTGAGTCAGATAATTGTGGTTATAATCCCACTTAGGAATAGCTGTTCTCACTTAAGTTAATGAGGCAGTGTTTGTGAAGGGTGTCTCCTAAGTCAAATTCTTTTGAGCTATAAAAAGGGTAGATTGTACTAGCAACATGCAGAGGCACCATGTTACATGGGTTCCTCAAGGAACCAGGATGAAAAAGAAGCGAAATAGAAGCTAAAAAGAAACCGTTCCCAGAGTCTTCCTTCAGAAAAAACCCTAGAACCACCACTCTGAATTCAGACCTTCAGCTCCCTGAACTGTGAAAAATAAAATTCTGTTTCTTAAAACCCCCCACTTGTGTGATTTCTATAACAGAAGCACATGGTAACTGAGACACAAGCCCAGACCTTTCTCTGCAGCACCAGCCCTGGAGATCCAAATGCCCATCTTGGCTGGCTGGCTCCATGGCCGCTGCACTTACAACGCACATTGCCATGCGACTCAACATCTTTCCCATGATTTGGGCTCTCCTTCTGGCCCCTGGAGCTAGAGACACTTCTCCCTCTTCCCCCCAATATCTGCCTGGTCCCAAAGCCCTGGGCGCTTTCTCTCCAACAGGCCCAATTTATTTCCACCTCTGCTGTCCCACTGCCATCATCAGGCCCCCATCATCTCTGCCTGGGTCATTGTACTGGCCACCTGGCTAGGTTCCCTGATCTCTACCCAGCTTCCCAATTATTGCAGGATTCCTTTTATGAATAAAAATGCAAAAGGCATCATGTCATTGTCATGCAAAACAGAGCAAAGCAAAACAAACCCTCCTCTGTTACCCAGAGAAAACATCCTGACATGTTTGGGTGGGCACCCGTGCCTCGGCAGGGTCTCAGCACCCTGACAGACCCCCCACACAGCCACTTACAATCACTGCCATGATTTTTCTCCCTCCCTGGCCCGATGATTTCCTCTGCTTTGTAAGCTGAAAAGCTCAGCAAGGGTTACATTTTAAATGAAAATAAAGAACCTGACTGGAGTGCCCTTATCTTCAGGGGACTCTCCTATCTTCCTGTATAGAAACAACTTTGTGATAACGGCTGGTCAGAATTCTAGAGATGTGTTGTTCATAATTATCAGATTATAGTACCTTTTAAAAATAATAGTGAAAGAATCCTCCACAAGCTACTTTGAACAATATGGGTCCAAGTAAGCATCAGTTCAACACCTTTTATGTATTTTCATTTAAAATTTTACTTTCATCCAATATAAGACATCTTTTCATTCTGAACCTAACAAGAAAGGACTCTTTGGCTTGTGATGTGCTAAGAGTTAAGGGGAAAGGAGCTACGGACGCCTTCTTTTGTTTTCTTATTAAAGTTTACCTCTGTGGATCCTAGAATGTTATTTTCTTTTCCAGAAGAGGAACCCGAGACTCTACAGACCCAGGAATGAGGCACCACAGAGGTAGTTGATGGTGGCAACACACTGACACCCTGACCCTGAATTCAGAGTTCTTCTCACTTCACCGCACAGGCCCAGAGAGTCTCTAGTTCACAAAGAAACCTCCTCCTTCCCACCCCCACCAGAGGAGAGCAAAGTAGCTCCCAAATAACCAATTCAGCTAATCATCTCACACCACTGCCAACCTAAAAGCTTTAGGGCAAAGGGACTGAGAGGAAATAAGCCCGGGTTCCCTTGACTCAGAAACTGAACAGCCCTCTCCCCTCCTCCTTGAGTCTGATGCCCCCCCACCCCCCGCGCCCCGGGCCAGGTGGATAGCCACTCACCTTCTGCGTGATGGGCTTGCCATCCTGCACCTGCACGGCCAGCCCCAGATCAGAGAGCCTGCAGATGCCCAGGTCGTCCAGAAGCATGTGCTCAGGCCTTAGGTCTTGGTAGAGACTGCCCAGGGAGTGGAGGTGCAGCACCCCGCAGACCATCTGGGCTGAAGAGAAGACCACACGGCCCATGGCCAGGCCCCGCTCAGGCACCTTATACATGTGGAACTGAAGGTCACCTCCGTTCAGGACCAGGCAGAGGTGGACTTGCTCTCGCAGGCATAGGCCAGGGACACGACGAAAGGACTGGTGACCCTCTCCAAGATTTCCTTTTCTGACAGAGCCATCTTCTCACCCATTTTCCTTCTTCAGTTGCTTCTTGTCCCGTTCTTACAGGCATACATCTTACCAGTGTTTCTCGCTTGGATGGCACATCCCTTAGTGGAGAGAGACAGACAGACAGAAAGGGAGGGTGGATGGCAGTGGAGGAGGCGAGGGTGACCGCAAGGTCAGCAGCTTGAAGCACCAGTCGCACTGAAGGAGAAAGATAAAGCTTCTACACATTTCTACTTTCAGAAACTCCCAGGAGGCCACTCTGCTCTGCCCTGTGCGCTCCTTCGGGAGTTGGCATTGACTTGATGGCAGTGAGTTTTTGAGTGAGGAATTCCCTGGAGATGGAGCACAAACGAGCCAATAATTATTAGGCTGTTATACTACACCTTCCAGTTGGGTTATCCTGCAGACACTTACCTCCCCAAAGCCACCTCCCCAGCACCCAGAACTCGGGGAAGCATTGTCTGATACCGGCTGCCTCTCAAAGAGTTTCCACTGCAGGAACTTGTTGTAGAAAGGGCTGGCCGGGAAATCCCGGAAAGGCCGGTCCTGCAAGAATGCACTGGCTGCACCCTTGGCCCTGGCCCCCAGCGCCTCTTGCTCTTCCTTGGTGGTGGCTGCTGGACACTTGGTGGCTCGCATTGGGCTGGGCAACAGGTGTGACTGGCCATCTGCACAAGTGGCCACTAGTCTGTGCAGGGGGCTGCTCTTGGAGGGGTCCTTCTCAGCCAACTCCCAGGTCTGCACCTCCTCAAGGAAGGCTGCGGCCTCCTGGTAGAAGGCCACGGTGGCGAGGAAATCCCGGGAGAGGCACCGGCGGGTGGGTTGCTGCTCACACAGGCTGTGGAAGTCTGGGGTGAGGGCCTGGCAGAGCTCAGCGCACCTCTGCGGGCTGGGCAGTACCAGGCTCCGCAGGCTCTGCTGCAGCTCCCAGCTGTCTCCTTCTGGGCTTTTTTGGGCCTGCAGGTAGGCTGTGTTGGTGATTAGATTGTCCAAGCCCCTCCCCACCCCCATGTGGACCATGGTTCTGCCAGATAAGTTTGCTCCCGGGGGGATGTGTAGGGAGGGTGCCAGGCTTCTTGGGCTGCGACTTGGTCATATCTAGTGAGCTAGTTTGGGTTGTAAGGCTGAAATAACGTCCAAGCTATTTGCCATGAGGGTTCTTTCTGGCCTGCAGGTGGGTCTGGATGGAAGGTGCCAGAGGGATCGAGAGAGGTTTCTCCTGTAAGAAGCTTTAGCTGACTAAGTCTAGCTAGCCGGGGGAAGACACGTTCCAGGGCACGCTCCCATCCTCGGAGGCACAGCCAGAGTGAGGCTGGCCCGGCTCTCCTGTGTCCCAGGCAGCCCCTTTGCCCTGGGGGCTTGTGTCCATACAGCCGGTCTCCTGAACCCACAAAGGTCCACCAGTTTCCCAAGGAATGAAATAGCAAAGTGTTGTTATTGTTTGGGTGCTGGCAGCAGGGTGTGACTATTGCCACTTTTATTCCCTGCATCAAGAAGCGAGAAAGCTGTGCACGTCCTTGGGACTAACAACAGGTCTGGAAGGCGAGCTGCGAGAAGTTGGGGAGGGTTTCTTCCTTGTGGCTAGCAGCCAGACCACAGCGCTTACAGAGGGGTGCTCCGAACCTCCAGTCTGGGGACACACTGCCAGAGGATCCAGGGGCTCAAGCTGGGACCCTCAGGGTGTCCTGTGGCTCTCCCACCAAGCTGCTTGCAACTTGAAACAAAGTGTGTGATCTAAAGGCCTTGGATTCAATAGAAAATGGGGCCACCTTGGGGTCATACCATGAAGTGGCGTAAGCAGAAAAAGCCATATTCCTGAAATAGAAGGGAATTGTCCTGGAGAGTCTGGGATCCAAACAGGGCAAGAATTTTCCATGACAGTGAGGGAAGGCAGGCTGCTACTGCGCCAGGGCACACTGGCAGGTGGGACACGGGAATCTATGGGAATGGTCAGGAGAGTAGTGAAGCGTAAGGCCTGTCCCCCTCCCCCCAATATCTCTGCCCCCTGCCTCTCAAGCGGCACAGCTCTGTCCGGGTGGTGGTGGGGGGTGGGGTGGGGGGACACGGAACCGTCTCAGACCACAGCTTCGCAGAAAGCAGAAATCGGTTTAGACAGAGATCAAGCTAAGCACTCTGTTCCAAAAATAACAACTTGTGTCCCGCCGGGAAAGAATACTCAGGCTTTTTTTTTTTTCCACAAAGACTAAAGCAGCTTAAAACAAAGTCATTCAGTACTATGCCAGAATGTGTGATGAGGAAGAAGAAGAAAAGAAGTAGGGGGAGGGGAAGGAAAAAGCGAACGGAAGAAACGGGTCGGTCTTTTTGCAAACAACGAGGAGCGCACGCTGGGAAGACATCGTGATGAGCGCCTTGCCCGGCCTGTCAGAGCACCGGCCAGTCCCCAGAGCGGACCCACACTTGGCCTACCAAGAATTATGTAAGGAACTCGTGGGCGCCCTTTGGCTCTGCACGCTGTGCTGCAAATGACCAGCCGGTTGCAGAGACAGCGATCTGCACGGGAGGCACCTCCAGGTCCCCATTTCTGTGCAGGGACACACCAGTCAGAGGGTCTTTCCTGAGAGGGAAATGCCTTTGCCTCTTGAGAATGCAGTGACCATCTAAACAGGGAAAGCTTTGAGAAACAACGGAATTGACATCACATGCCTCTATAGTCTTATCGCTGAACAAATAAAAAGGAATGCTTTTTTACTGATGAAGTACAGTTGCTAACACCACCACGCCCTCACTCTCACCCCCGAAATAAAAACAACAACCGCTGCCATTGAGTGGATTCCAACTGGGCAACCTTGCAGGGCAGAGGAGCACTCCTGGTTTCAGGGCCTGGAGCGCTTTACTGGAGCAGACTGCCTGGCTTAGCTGCCAACCTGTGCAACTGGTGACCCAATGCCCAGCCAGCTGTGCCACCAAACCAAACTCACTGCCATCCAGTTGCTGTTGACTCACGGTGACCTTAAAGGACAGGGCGAAATTGCCCAGAGAGCCACTCCTGTGAGACTGGAACTCTTTTCAGGAGTAGAGACGACCCCGATTTCTCTTGAGCTACTGGTGATTTCAAACAGCTGACCTTGCCGTTAGCAGTCCAACATGTACCCACTGCACAACTAGGGGGTCCTAAAACTCTGCCACCAGAGCTCCTTGTATATAGGGGTTAGGGTTGATTTAATTCCACTCCCACTAAGACTTCCTTCTATTTACCCCTTGGTAATTCATTAGCTCAACACTGTCCACTAAAAATATGGAAGCCACACATGTCATTTATAAATTTCTAATGGCCACAGTAGGAGCCATGGTGGTTCAGCGGTTCCACATTGGGCTTCCATTCTCAAGCAAGGCTGTTCAAAGCCACCAGCTGCTCCCTGGGAGAAAGGTGGGGTTTTTCCTCCTTTAAAGAGTCAGAGCCCAGAAAACTCATAGGAGCAGTTCTCCCTTGCCTACGGTTGCCACGTGTTGGAATTGACTGATGGCAGTTAAGTTTTTTTAAAAAAACATTTTATTAGGGGCTCATACAATGGCAGTTAAGTTTGACTTTGGTTTGGGAACAGCCACATTAAAGAGGTCTAAAAAAAACAAGTGGCATTAATTTTAGCAGTATATTTCATTTAACTGTTTTTATTTCAATATGTAATCAATGTGAAAAGTACTGATGGGATATTTTTATACTTTTTAAAATACTCTGGGCAACAAGATAAAGAAAAGATTGAAGTGGTCAGAAATGTCATCTTGGCTTGGATCCACAACCAATGCTCATAGGAGCAGCGATCAAGAGATCACACGACACATTGCATTGGGTAAATCTGCTCAAATCTGCTTTAAAGTGTTGAAAAGCAAGGCTGTTATTTTGAGGATGAAGGTGTGCTTGGGCCAAGTCACGGCATTTTCAATTGCTTCATACAGGTATGCATTTGAAAGTTGGGCATTGAATAAGGAAAGCAGAAGAAGAATCGGTCCGTACAAACAATGGCACCGGTACAGGACAAAACTTACCGACGGTCACAGGGACAAACAAAGCTCTCTCGGAGGAAATGTAGCCAGAAAACTCCTTACAGGCGAGGGTGGCAAGACTTGGTTTCACATCCTCTGGACATGTTATCAGGAGAGACTCGTCTCTGGAGCAGCGCATCAGGCTTGGGAAAGTAGAAGGACATCAAAAAGGAGGAAGATCCTTGACAAGATGGGTTGCCGCAGGGGCTGACAAATGGTCTCCAACTAAGAACAATTATGAGGGTGGTGTGGGCCCAGGAGGTGTTTTGTTCTGTCTAAGTAGTGATGCTATGTCTTGGAACTGGCTCCGTAGCACCTAACAATAACAGTTTATATGCTGTGTTCGGCCCGGTTGACTAGAGAAACAAATTTCTAGAGACTTATATGTGTATAATAAAGAGCAATTGTCATGGAGCAATTGCATACTGAGAAAACCTCCCAGCCCAGTGCAGATCAAGTCCATAAGTCTGATATTAGCCCATATGTCTGACACTAGTCCATAGATTCTTCTTCAGACTCACGCAGCACATGCAATGATGTCAAATGCAGAAAGATCTCAGGCTGGTGGGTGACACGTCTTGTGGACCCAGAGGTGGCGGAAGCATCTCAGCGCTGGTGAGGATCTGCAAGTGTCTCTACAGAAGGAACATGAAACAGAGTTGTGGCCCACCTCCAGAGATAGAGAGGAACTATCCAGAATCCTCATGAGAAGGTCCTGTCCACAAGGAGGCAGCACCAGGTTGTGACCTGATCGAGAGGCTAGACTCCACCCCTGCACTTATTTATCAAGATGACATAAGATTCTGTAACTACCCCATATGTAAACTATCTTGTTTGTATATTATACTGTGGTAGTTATATAATCTAGCGTCAACTTGAGACTATTAAGAGTGAAGGAGTGGAGGTTAGCCTGTCAATCAGGTCTCAGCTTAATGCCCTATTTGGAGGTGCTATGGAGATAAATAACTCGCTGGAGGCCAGATCTGCACTCTTGACTTTGTCTTCCTGCTGGCAAGATACATGGAGCTACGCTGATGGAACCAGAGCCCAAGAGTTGGAGAAGCCACATAGAGACCCACACTACTGTTGAGATGCTGCCACCACCACTGGATCCACTGGCCTTTACAGACTGGTGTTGGACATATGGGTGGGTATCAGACTTATGGGCTTGATCTGCACTGGACTGGGATTTTTTTTAATATGCAATTACTCTTTCTATAAAGCTCTTTCTTATACACATGAGTGTCTATGACTTTGTTTCTCTAGTGCACCCAGACTGACACATGCTTACAATCTATACCTATCAGACTCCTCCCATTTCAAGTGCTCAGTAGTTTCAGCAGCCATGGCCACCTTATTACACAGTACAGATTTAATTTAATCTTTCTTTATGCAACTCTGTCACAAAACAAAGCAAAGGATACTTGTTTCTTTGTTTATTTTGTTCATTCGATGATAATACAGACAATATGGGTACAAGAACTCAGTCTCCCATTAATTCGAAATTGACCTGGTGATGAGAATAGAATTTAAATAATACTTTCACTTACTCACAGCCATCTAGTGGATACTGACTCATAGGGACCTCACGGGGCAGGGTAGAACTGCCCCTGTAGGTTTCTGAGACTGTAACTTTTTATGGGAGTAGATAGCCTCAGTTTTCTCCTTAAATAATACTTTAGAAGTTATAAAGTGACAGTATGTTCCCTTCTGGCAATTTTAAACAAATGATCATTGTTTTTTAAGTTCTATGCACCTGGAAAGATGGAGCGGTCTACTTAAAATAGACTGCTTTATGAGATTGTTAACATTATAGTCTTGGGTTTCTCCAGTTGAATAAGTGCAAGTAAAGAACAACTTGAGTCCTTGGCTGAGAAGTATAGCCAGCTCCTGGATGCAGTTAGTTACTCCGAGTCAATTGGGGGAAATTACCAGAAGGTTTGGGTTGGAGGTGTGTGCCAACTGTTATTAGCACTTCCTCCAGCACTGCTGGTGAGATCAGAGGCTCAGATCGCCCACATGCCAGCTGGGGTGCCCTTGCACAAGCTCTTTAACTAACTGCCCTGCGTCTCTATCTCTTTACCTGTACAGAGAATACGTGCAATTCTTGAGTGGACTGTTAACAGAATTAACCGCCAATTTTTGCCTGACCCAAAGAAATGATCCAAAAGTGGCTCTATGAGGTCAAGATGAGGTTTTCTACTCCCATACAGAATTGCTGTCCCAGGAACCCACACGGGCACTTTTACCCTGTCCTATAAGAATTTCCATGAGTTGGAAAAGATTCAAGCACCCTCAACCTCAATAAAATTTCTAGGGGTTCAGTGGTGTGGGGCATGTCGAGGGAGTCCTACTAAAGTGAAGGATAAGCTACTGCATCGACAACTAAACGGGAGGCACAACACCGAGTGGGCCTCTTCAGATTTTGGAGGCAACATATCCCTCACTAGGGTGTTCTACTTCCGCCTATTTATCAAGTGACATGAAAAGCCTCCAGTTTTGAGTGGGGTCAAGAACCAAAAAAGGCTCTTCAACAAGTTCAGGCTGCTGTGCAAGCTGCTTTGCCACTGGGACCATATGATCCAGCTGAGCCAATGGTGGTGTCAGTTGTAGACAGAAATGCAGTGTGGAGTCTTTGACAGACCCCATTGGTGAATCACAACGTAGACGGTTGAGATTTTGGAATAAAGTCCTGCCATCCTCTGCAGACAATTAGTCCTCCTTTGAAAAACATCTGTAGGCCTGTTATTGGACCTTGGTGGAGACTGAATGCCTCACCATGGGCCACCAAGTCACCATGAGGCCTGAACTACCCATCATGAACTAGGTATTGTATGAACCACAGAGTCATAAACTTGGATGTGCGCAGCAACTCTCCATTGTAAAACACAAGTGGTATATATGAGATGGGGCCAGAGCAGGACCTGAAGGTGCAAGTAAGCCACATGAAGAAGTGGCCCAAATGCCCACAGTCTCCAGTTCTGTCACATTACCTTCTTTCTCCTAGTCTACACCTATGGCCTCCTGGGGAGTTCCTTGTGATAATGTAACTGAAAAACAGAAAAGTCATGCTTGGTTTATAGCTGGCTCTGCACGATATGCAGGTGCCACTCGTAAGTGGACAGCAGCAGCACTACAGCCCCTTTCTGGGATCTCCCTAAAGACAGTCGTGAAGGGAAATCTTCCCAATGGGCAGAACTTCGAGCAGTGCACCTGGTTGTTCAGTTTACCTGCAAGGGAAAATGGCCAGATGTGAGACTGTATACTGATTCATGGGCTGTGCCTAATGACTTGGCTGGATAGTCAGGGAATTGGAAGGAACAGGGTGAGAAAATTGGTGACAAGGAGGTGTGGGAAGAGGTATGTGGATGAACCTCTCTGAATGGGCCAAGAAAGTAAAGGTAATTGTATCTCACGTGAATGCTCACCAAAGGATTACCTCTGAAGAGGAGGACTTTAATAATCAGGTGGATAAGATGACACGCTCTGTGGAGACTGGTCCTCCTCTTTCCTCTGCCATCCCTGTTATCGCCCAATGGGCACATGAACAAAGTGGACATGGTGGCAGGGATGGAGGTTATGCATGGGCACAGCAACATGGATTTCCGCTCACCAAGGCTGACTTCGCCACTGCCACTGCTGAGTGCCCCATTTGCCAGCAGCAGAAACCAACATTAAGTCCAAGATATGGGACAATTCCTTAGGGAGATCAACCAGCAACTTGGAGGCAAGTTAATTACATAGGACCACTTCCATCATGGAGGGGACAGCGTTTTGTTCTTACTGGAATAGACACCTACTCTGGATATGGATATGCCTTCCCTGCACGCGATGCTTCTGCCAAAACTACCATTCGTGGACTTACAGAATGCCTCATCCTCCGGCACGGCATCCCACATAGCACTGCTTCAGATCAAGGAACTCACTTCACAGCAAATACGGCAATGGGCCCATTCCCATGGAATCCACTGGTCGTATCATGTTCCTCATCACCCTGAAGCTGTTGGCTTGCTAGAATGATGGAATTGGGCTCCTAAAGACACAATTATGGAGCCAATTAGGTAGCAACAACTTGCAGGGCTGGGGCAATGTTCTCCAGGAAGCTGTGTACGCTCTAAACCAGCGGCCAATATATGGTGCTTTGTCTCCAATAGCCAGAATTCATTAGTCCAAGAACCAAGGGGTGGAAGCTGGAGTGGCACCACTCACTATTACTCCTAGTGATCCCCTTGCAGCATTTTTGCTTCCTGTCCCAGCAACCCCATGTGCTTCAGGCCTGAAGGTCCTGGTCCCGAAGGAAGGAACTCTCCCACCTAGAAACACAGCACGGATTCCACTGAACTGGCAGCTGAGAATGCCCCCTGGCCACTTTGGGCTTCTCATGCCTTTGGATCAACAGGTCAGGAAGGGTGTCACTGTACTAAGTGGTGTGATTGATCCTGATTATCAAGGAGAAATTGGACTGGTGTCACATAATGGAGGTAAAGAAGAATATGTCTGGAATCCAGGAGATCCCCTAGGCCGACCCTTAGTGCTCCCATGCCCTGGGATTAAAGTAAATGGTAAAGTACAGCAACCCAATCCTGACAGGATGAATAATAACCCAGACCTCTCAGGAATGAAGGTCTGGGTCACCCCACCAGGCAAAAAACCACAGCCAGCTGAGGTGCTTGCTGAGGGCAAAGGTCATACAGAATGGGTAGTAGAAGAAGGTAGTTCTAATCAGTTACAACCATGTTATCAGTTGCAAAAGTGAGGCTTGTGATTGTTAGTATATTTTCTTTATATGTACTTAATGCATATCATTTCTTTGTTCAGACACAAATGGACTCAGTGTGTTTTCATTTATATGTATGATAGATGTTTGATGTTAAGTGTAAGGGTGATTTCATTAATGTCTGGAAATTATATATGGCTAAAGAATTGCATACAGGTACCAAGTTGGCAAGTGGTGCATTGTGACAGATAGGTTTGTTGTGCCAACACGGCCAATGAACACATGTGAGATTAGTTGAAGGATGGAGAGATAAGTAGCTCAGTGAGCCTTGCCTTTTCTCTTGATCTTTGATTATCAGACCAGTGTGCGACTGCCTTGCTTGTTCTGTGCCTCCATTTACAAGTGATACTGCATGTGGGACACCTAACCCGTAGACTGCGTCGCTGCAACTTGAGGTTGTTTCAACACCTGCTTTGCCATGCTGCTGGAAGGTACATCTCTTGAGCTGGGACTGTCGGACCCTGGCATCTGGCTGACTGTTGGTGACCTGCCTTGCTGTTTGCTGTCTGTGGCCGGATAGCCTGAATTGCTCCAAGGAGGACTACCCGGCGACCCTCAAGGCTTGAAGGACTGCCCATGTACTAGCTGTCTCACGGAAGTGAGCAGCACTGAGCCATTTGTACTGCTTTATAGATTAATTAACTGTCTATTTCTTATGTTATCCATCTAACTATATATAAAATTATTAGTGTCCTGGTTTTGTTTCTCTAGAGAACCCTGTCTAACACAGATGGATTTGGTGATGTGAACTGGAGTTTGGAAAGGCCTTCTCAAGGTGAAAGAAGGCACCTCTGTGTGGTGCCACCTAGTATGGAAGCAGCTATCCCAGGGTGCCATGTAATCCTGGAGCTCTCTGTGGCTTCAAGGAAGCTGGAAGACAGTAGGGTCAGATCCATTGAAGATCAGGCTGGACTCTAAGAGAAGTCAGCAGCCAAACCATTGCAACGAAATGATATGATTTGATGTGATATCATAAAATGAAGACTATACTCTGCCATGAGAAAGGAGGATATGTCACTTTATTTTGAAAGAAAAATAATACTTTTACTTATTATTCAAAGGTAAAATGAATATCCTTCTTTTTGTTTGTACCAATATCTGGAAGTCAGTCAGTCATACTGGTACTGTTATTACCAGAAGGCAATGAAATACAAATATTCCAATAAAGAGCAAGCTCGGGTTTATAGTAAAAACCGAGCAGAAGAAACAGTGGACCTCTTTATCCCTTTATCCCTCCCACCCTCGGTTGTTTAGTAAGAAGACTCCAATCCTCTAAAATACAAATAATCCTTTATTACATATCTTGTATTTTTAGCTCCTACTCTTGAGATTAGATCCTAAAGATATCCCAGGTAGTAGTATCCATATTTACTAATTGTCAGGAACCTCTTTTATCACCTGTCCGGAGCAAGCAAGGTAAATTGTCAGAAGATTATTATTGAACTTTTGGTTGAATGCCAACCATCCCTACAGCCTCCACACCCCCGCCCCCGAATACATACAACAGGAACAAGGGACACCAGGCCATCAGGGCAGAGAGTTCTGAAATAAGAAGTCCCACCAAAAAGACAGTTATGTAGTCACTGCCCAGAGGGACGTGGAGCTATATGTCTACATCCACACATTCTCAGCTTGTGTGCGCATAGAATCATTGAAAAAGAAACCTGTGGTTTGTATGGCCTTCAGGTCACTCACTGGCAGAACTTGGCTAGAGCTGGTGTAGCAGTTGTTCCCCTCCACAATTCGTTAACAGGTTGTCCCAGGCCTGATTGTCCAGGATTCGTCATTCCAAGCTTCAGTGCGCCAGGCACGTCCAGCTATTCCACACCAAGCTGTTGCAGTTCTGAATGCTCCAGGCCTGACTATTCCAACTCTGTTGTTCCAGGCCTGGCTGCTCCAGGTCATGAGACTCTCTCCTGTGGGATGGTATCCCGGGTATGGTTAAACACAGCGGGTCAGGTATTCTGCTGAGCCCTTCTGAGTCACATTATGACTAGTCTTTGACCAGTTGCAGGTTTCCTGCCACCTCTTACATTTTATTCTTTGGTTCTGGTCAGAAGCTGTTTATAGATAAGATTCCGAACTTCAGAAAGTTCTTGCATCTGCTGGAGGCTGAGCTCTTTCTGTTTCTGAAGTCTGTCTTTGAGTATGTATAGCTAGCTCTGAGAGAACACAGTTCTGATCTTGCGTTTATCCCCGCCCCTTACTTTCCTTCTTCACCGCACTCTTTTCTGAAGAATCAGGAAATTGCACTTTGGGACTGCCAGAAGCATTGGAGCGCTCCTGAAGAAGCAGGTCCATGGAGGAAGGAAAAGGAGAGATGGTAGTCTCTGAGTAGAGCGGCCCAGCAGAGGACACTTGTAAGGATATGTCATATTCTTCCGTCTTCAAAATCGTAGTTGTTGGTGGAGTCTCTAGAATCTGCAGTTTTGGGAAGGTTTGGAGGAGAAGCTAGATCCACACTCACATTGCTGAGTAGAATAAAAAAATTTTTTAAAAACACCCAAAACAAATAGACAACAAAACCAAAGACCTAGATCATGTAGAAAGGCAAAATCTCAAAACTCATGGTCATTGAGTCAATTCCTGTTCAGAGCAACTACCTCTGGGAGTTGCTGAAACTGTAACAAACTTTCTCCCAAGGAGCAGCTTGTGGTTTTGAACTGCTGGCCTTGCAGATAGCAGCCCAATGTGTAAACACTAAGCCACCAAGGCTCCTGTAGAACTGAAAGGCATTTTGAGTGGGTAATATGAAGCTCTCCGGATGTAGACAGCTGAAGCGAAAGGAAATTGCCTCCATAGCAACAGGCGAGAGTCAGCACAAACCACATAAATAAGATTTCAGAGTCTCAGGATTTATAACTGAAAGCTCAGTATACAAGGCAGGTCCCCTTCATTCCTCAATAATGCATTCACTGACGGTAGAACACAGTGAAAATGCTACAGTAGTTTTCTATGATTAATTTTGTAGGCCAGGGAGAAGAAAAAGCAGGTTCTTTGCCCAAGCTCTGTATTAGGTCAGCATCACGTGTTTAAAATACTACTTATGGCATATGTATCCCTAATTATAAAGTGTCTGATACCATGCAACATTTGAAACAAAACAAAGAGCATTGAAAAATGTTGGGAAACAATTATTAAATAGCATATTATTGATTCACTTCTCTTGGTAGGGATGTTCGATTTAGAAAATACAATCTACAACACCAAGGTCGACTGGCATAAGAGTTCCCAAAGACAATGTTCTACATCCTACTTTGGTAAGTAGTGACTGAGGTCTTAAAAGTTGTGACCAGCCATCTAAGATGCAAAGATTAGTCTCTTTGTGCCCAAATAAAGAAGAGTGATGGGAGAAATCAGGTTAATAGACTAATGGGTCACATAAACATGAGTCCACAGCCTGGAGACCAGAAGATGGGCTAAATGGTGCCCTGCTCCCATTATCAACTGCCCTGGGAAGGACCAAATTAGGAGGTCCTGGATTGAGTGGGAGAAAAATGTGGAACCGAAATAAAAATCATTAAAAAGACCAGGCATACTGGTCTGAAACAGACTGGTGTAATCCTCAAGACTACGTCCTTCAGACACCCCCCAGGTTAGAAAGTAGCCTGGCCACTGTGACTCAACGTTCAATCAAGCAGTAGATAGATTTATAAAGTGAACAATAATACCAGGGAGGCATGTCCTCCTTAGAACAATCAACCATGTGAGAACCAAAGAGCAGTGTTTGCCCAGGGACCAAGCTCAGAAGACAGGAAGCAATAGGAAAGAAGGACCGACGGAAACAGGAAACACAGGGAGGAAGGGGAAGAGTGCTGTTGCATTGTGGGATTGCAATCAGTGTCCCCAAACAAAAAGTCTATGCATTGTTGAGCGGAAACCACTTTGCTCTGGAAGCCTTCCCCCAAACCATAACAAAATAAATAAAGAATTGCATGTAACTAAGGATATTTTGTTTGTTTAAAATGTATTGAAAATTAGGAGTCTCAAGGAATATGGCCACCAGATCACAAGCACAGGAAGATCTCCGCAACTAGGGAGAGATTCCACTAGGCAAGAAAATCAACTTCAAAGCTAAGTAGACCCAAATTTATTAAAATGGGAAAGCAGCAACACCTGCTGACACCACTCTTAACCACTAACCAGTGGGCACAAGCTGCTTCTGTGAGTTCCGTTCCTCCCCCACACGGCCAATTTTCCCAGTCCCTGAGACAGCCTAGCCAACCAAACCTCTTCCTTTGCTGGCCTCTGAGGGCTCCGGTGGGAGCTTTGTGCAGATATAATCAGTACCCATGCTTAATTTTTCACTATTTCTTCCCCCTTCCTTTCCTCTGTTGTTCTTTGGTGCCCTCCCCACCTATGTGCCTCTCCTTCCACAATAACACTACCAAAGAGGCAGGAATTCCCAGCCCCACGGTGATTTTCTTTCTTATTTATCTTCAATTTTGTATTTTTATTACAGGGTAGTTGATAATGTCAGCAGGGCACCATTTAGCCCTTCTTGTGGTCTCAATGTTGTTTTTGTATTTGTGTTATAATACATTTATTTATTTCTAGTTCTCTCCCGTTACCTCTTCTGGTGTCATCTTTGGTTCAGCCTTACGCTCCTGAAAACATGCATTGTTCCCCATACAAACCTAGAAGGTCTGTAGATTGGGACATTACCTCACCCCTCACCCCCTCCCCACAAACAGGGCTCTTTTTGTCCTCTGAGTTCTCCAATACACCCTTATTCCTGCTACCATAGCAAGAGAACTTCAGTACACAATCCACACCTCGGTCATTTGTCTTTTCTGGCCCTCCTGTTTTCCTGCCATTAACCTCCAATCTCTTTCTGTTCTCTCTCTTTAAAATAGACTTCAAGGCGAAAAACTTAATGAGAAATAAGAAAGGGCACTACACAACGATTAAAAAAACAATACACTGGAACACATGCCCTTAATAAACATAGACATACCCAATAAAAGACCCTCAAAATATATCAATAAAATGCTCACAGAGTTGGAAACACAAATAAGCAGCTTGATAATAATCGTAGGAAATTTCGATACACCATTATCAATGAAAGACATTATCAGGAAAGAGACTCAATAAAGAAAAAGAAGAGCTAAACAACACAATCAACCAGATCAACCTCCTAGGCATAGACAGAGCATGCAGTATACATTCTTGTCCAGCACACACAGTTCTAATTCTAGGATAGATCACATGATGGGTCACAAGGCAAGCAAGCCTGAACAAATTCAGAAACACTGAGATCCTACAATCCGTTTGCTCAGATCACAATGCTGTAAAACTGGAAATCAACAAGAAACAACAGGAACACAATGACAAAACATGGAGACTGAAAAACACACTACTTAAAAATGACTAGGAAATAGAGTAAATGAGAGATGAAATTAAGTAATTCTTGAAAAAAATTCTAATGATAACATCACACGAAACCTTGGGGAAACCGCAAAAGAAGCAGCTATCAGAGGACAATGTAGAGCAATCAACTATACATGAAAAAAAGAGAAATCCAATATCAACACCTTCAACAACCAGAACAAGGGCAACAACATAAGCTCTCCAACAACAAAAGAAAAGGCATGATAAAGATTGGAGCGGAAATAAACAAATTGACAAACACAAAAACAATGAAAATATCAACAAGAAAAGGGTTTTTTAAAGATTAACAAAATTGACAAATTGTTGGCACACTTAAAGAAAATGAGAGAGAGAGAGAGAGAAAATGAGAGAGAAGATGTAAATGTCTAAAGTTCGAGGCAAAAAGGGAGAGATCACAACAGATTCAAATAAAATAAAATGAATAATAGCATAATCCTATGAAAAAGTATACTCTAACAGGCTTGATAATGTAGAAGAAATGGACAAATACCTAGAAATACACCACTTACCTTGATTAACACAGACGGATGGAGAAAACCTAAACAGACATGTAACAAAGAAGAATTAGAGAAGGTCATCAGGAAACTTCCAACCAAGACAAGCCCAGGCCCAGATGACTTCACAGGGGAATTCTACCAAGTATTCAGGGAATTGTTCACCAGTTCTACAAAGACTATGCCAGAACATAGAAGGGAACAGCAAACTCCCAAACTCATTCTATAAAGCCAGCATAATCCTGTCACCAAACCCAGACAGACTCTACAAAGACAGAAAACTACAGATCAATATTTCTTGTGAACATAGGTACAAAAACAAAATTCTGGGCAATAGAATCCAACAACCTATGAAAAAAGTAATTCATCATGACCAAGTGGGATTCATACCAGGGATGCAAGGATGTTTCAACATTCCAAAAATAATCTATATAATAAGATAATCAGTAAAAGCCACATGATCATATCAATAAATGCAGAAAAAGCATTTGACATTTCCCAACACCCATTTCTAACAAAACAATCAATAAAACAGGAATAAAGATAAATTCCCCAGTATAATAAAGACCAAATACAAAAATCTAGTGGCAAATATCACACTCAATAGGGAAACACTGAAAACAGTTTTCCTGAAAACAGGAATGAGATGAGGGTGCCCCTTGTCAGCACTCTTATTGGATATCATTCTGGAAGTCTCAGCCAGACTGTTAGAAAAGAAAAAGAAATCAAGGGAATATAATTGGGTAAAGAAGGGCATGCAGCTCTTGCTATTTGCAGACAATATAATTCTATACAAGAAGGAGCCCATTGAAGACTGCTGGCAACAATTGAGTGATTTGGTAAAGTGCCAAGATACAAGATTAACAAGCAGAAATCAATCTGATTCTTATATACCAGTGACGGGAGCTCAGAAAAATACATCAAGAAAACGGTGCTATTTACAAGAGCCACACAAAAGAGGAAATACCTAGGAATAAGTCTAACCAAAGAAACAAAAGATGTGCACCAAGAAAACTACAGAAGATTACAAGAAACCCAAAGATGCCTACACAAGAGGTAGTATGTCTGTGCTCAAAGATAGGAAGAACTAATACTGTGCAAATGTCGATGCAACCTAAAACAGTCTACAAAGACAATGCAATTCTGATCCAAATCCCAACTTCATTCATTAATGAAATGGAAAACCTAGTTACCAACTTCATATGGAGAGGGCAGAGGCCCAGGATAAACAAAGAACTTCTCAAAAAGAAGAAGAAAGTAGGAGGCCTTACACTACCTGGCCTCAAGACCTACTATACAGCCACAGTAGACAAAGGATCCTTGAAAACCCAGAAATAAAAGCATCCACCTAAAGGCAACTGATCTTTGACAAAGATCCAAAAACATTAAATAGGAAAAAGACACCCTCTTCTACAAATGGTGCTGGAAAAATTGGAAAAATGAAACTGGACCCATACCTTGCCCCATGCACAAAAAGGAACTCTAGATAATTTAGAGATCTAAATGAAAACCCCAGAGCTAGAAAAATAATTAATGAGAAAGCTGAGACGGACTTAACACTAAGTTATGAGATGTGTCATTTTGATGCATTCAATTTCCTCAACAAAAATTAAAGAAATCATTTGCCTCCTACCATTTATACTGACTTTTTATTTATTTAATGAGGCAAATATATATCCATATTTATTTATTCTAAGCCTTATTATCTCAAAATTCTTTGTGATACACCTATCCCTATGGATATGCATCAATTTGCTGCACACTCAAATTGAGTATTAGTCCCAGTAAATTGGTTTCATTCATGAAAAGATTACTCAGTCATAAACATAAACGTAATCAAAAAGTTCTTAGAAAATAAGCATCAAATGTAAAGAAAAGCAACGCAGTGGAGATTGCCACACTCACTGACCCAGTTGACCCTTATTTATGATACACTGAATCCAATATCTCAAATGTTATTTATAGAATGTTAAATATTATAAATTTAACATAAATATCATTTCATATATAAGTTAATAGTGTATGATTATGTTGTTTTCAAATAAAATAAGTTGTTTTTAAAAAGAAAACATGTGGTTTCCTTAACACATGAACTTGACATGTGTCAGTAGAGATAGGTGTATCAGAAATGTCTATAAACCGGGTGCTAAGGCCCCTATTGCAAACATACGTGGACTACCAAACACAATAAAGGAAGCACACACAGCGGGAGACAGTAAACGGGTAGGACCTATTAAAAATAAAATAATTATGCACATTAAAAGACTTCATAAAACAATAAAACAAGAACCCATGGGTTGAGAAAAATATTTAGCAATGACATAACGGACAAGGGACTCATTGCTAAAATCTGCAGAATTCTGCAACATCTCAATTAGAACAACAAATAATCCAATTAAAAGATAGTCAAAGGACTTGAGTAGACAATTCACAAAGGACATCATTCAAACGGCTAACAAACACCTGAGGAAATGCTCACTGTCACTATGGATCAGAAGATACAAATCAAAACAACTGTGAGTGCATATTACACCCCCAATGAGAGTCCAATTAAAACAACAACAACAACAACAACAGAAACCAGCAAGCAACCAATGCTGGAGAAGTTAGTTGTGCAGAGATGGGAACTCTTGTACACTACTGGTGAGCTTGTAAATATGTACAACCATTGTGGAAAGCTATGTGGTCCTACCTAAAACAACTGGGAATCGCAATACCATACAACCCAGTTATTAGCTGGACATATACCCCGAAGAAATAAGACAGAACATGAATAGACATGTTCTCCCATGTTCACGGCAGCACTGTTCGCAATAGCAAGAAGCAGGACAATAGCTCAAACGCCCATCATTGGAACAATAGATAAAGAACTTCTGGTATACACACACAATGGAATCCTATGCATCCCTAACAACAACAACAGTGATTAGACCATGAAACACCTCCTGACCTGGATGGAGCTGGACACCATTGCTCAGAGTGAAGTACGTCAGTCACAAAGGGACACATATTCTGCGAGTCTCCAAAGAAGGCAGGCTTCAAAAGCACTCCCACAAAGGAGAGCTCACCTCAGCTGGAGTCAGTTTTTCAGGATGGGGAAAGAGGGAGAAGACCATTCAGTTGCTGCCATATAATATTATGCTAAGTTGAGCCCAAATCAACAGACACCTTCAGGAGTGGTAAGCCACCCTTACTGGAAACTCAAGTCAACATGCAGACAGAGGGACATTTACGTATGTTTCAGAGAAAAGCGATTACATTACTGTTGGCAGGTAAACTGGAAGAAGCAACCTCCCATCGAGGACAAATGCTTAACAGTACTTCTATAGAACCCCAGGGGAGAATATAGACTCTTCTATGTTCCTAACTGAGCATTTTTACCTAGTATCTATCTAGGTCTTGGATAGGCCATGTACTATCGACTACTGGGACTGCAGACTGTCCTTTTGAGCCAAACATCTTTCATAGGCCACACAAGAAGGCCTCAATAGCTCAAACTCATGTAAAGCAGGTTTATGGAGCTGACATAGTCTCTTGGACGGAAGGCTGAAATGCCCTAGTGTAGAAGCAGCTGTCTCAAGGCTGTGGAAGGGTGCTTGTTGGACTTTGTCTCAGATGTCATGCTTTGAGGGTGCCCAGTGATCGGTGGCCTGAAACTTCCAGGTATTTGCTATTTTAATGCCCTCCTTTCTTTCTCATGACATGTATTAATCTTGTAGGCATGATTCGGCCTTTGTTAATGAGTGTTATTGAAAGCTTTGCCCTGACAACAACCCCCATTATTTGTGTAAATAGTGTCTAGTTCCTTAAAAGTCTAATCTGCTCAAGTCAATGGTTCATGTATTGTGGTCTGAAGTCAACCTACACTTTTACAATTTTCCTTGCTCACCAATGTTTTAAATTCTATACCACTGACTCAATTAATGGCACTACCTTATGCCCTAGGGGATGTTTCTCTATAGTAAAATGATAACGGTGTCCCTAAAATGAACCAAAGACATATATAAATTATAGATACACGAATGGGTTTGAGGCTAACACTTAATTATAGCCCTGACCTAAGAAAAATTAGTTCTTATGACAATGTTATTGATAATTTGTTATGATTCTCACAGTCGAATGCCTTTGCATAGCCAATAAAGCAGAGGTAAACGTCTTTCTGTTACTCTCTGCTTTCAGTCAAGGTTCAACTGATATCAGCAAGGATTTCCCTTGTTGCATTTCCTGTTTTGAATCTGACTTGCATTTCTGTCACTTGCATAATCTGTGTCCTGGCGTGATCATTTTTCAATTATCTTTAGCTAAATTTTACATTTGTGTGTGTATTAATGAGATTATTCAATAATTTCTGCATTGTCTTAGATCATCTTTCTTTAAAATGGGCTAGAGTATGAATCTCTTCCAGTCTGCTGGCCAGGTAGTTGTTTCCCAAATTCCCTGTAATAGATGAGTGAGTACTTCCAAACTTGCATCATTTGCTAATACATTTCAGTAGGTAACCTGTCAGTTCATGAAGCCTTATTTTCATCAATGCGGATTTTCAGTCAACTCATTGGCTTGTGGAACCTGAGCAATGAATAAGGAAAAGTGCAGAAGAATGGGTGCATTTGAAATATGGTGTTGGCAAGAGAAGACAGACATTGATGGTACCACGAACTGCCAAATGAACAAACAAATCTGTCCTGGAAGAAGTACACTCAGAATACTCCTTAGAACAGTGGTTCTCAACCTGTGAGTCACGACCCCTTTGGGAGTTGAAAGACCCTTTCACAGGGGTCGCCCAATTCATAGCAGTAGCAAAATTACAGTGATGAAGTAGCAAGGAAAATAATGTTATGGTTGGCGGTCACCACAACATGAGGAACTGTATGAAAGGGTCGCAGCAGGAAGAATCAAGGAGAGTGAAACTTCACCTCAACCTGCTTTGTATTCATTATCAGGAAAGATGAGTTCCTGGAGAAAGACACCATGCTTGGTAAACAGAATGTCATTAAACAAGAGAAATACCTTCCGTGAGATGGAGTGACACAGGCTGCAGCTGGGGCTCAAGCACAGCACAAGTGTGAGGGTGGGAATGTTCTGCTTTGCTCAGCACGAGGGCACTGTGAAAGGGCCTGACACTGAAGAAGAGCAGGGGCCACGGGATTGGCATTTGTTGTGGCTGTGGTCAAAGTAGGAGCTAAGGAAGACATGGTCTCTGTTCTTATGGAATTTACTGTCTAGTGAAGAGGATAAAATGAATAAGATGGTGTTACTTTTGTGTAACGTGGTCCAGTAAGGAGTTAGCTTTGTGATTCCCCAGAAGGGGAAGCAGCCCAATGAAAAGCCTGGAGCCAGACGGCCTCCAAGGAAGCAGGAGCCAGTGAAACTGGAGTGACAGTGAAGGAGGGATACTGAGTTAGCACAAAACGAGCCTGCGTGACACCATTCTAGGTCTCTGTCCTCAGAACATTGGGAGGCCAAAGAGTGCTCAACTGTATACTACCTTTATATTTGGATTTCAAAAAGATCCCACTAGGTGTTGTGTGATGAATGGGTTGGGAGCAAGAACTACAGTTAGGAGGCAATTTCATTGACCCAGATAAGCAAAGCTGGTGACTGTAGTCACTGTGGGGCACAGCAAGGTAAATCCTGAGTTACTTAGAAAGTAGCATGGGCAAGCAGTTATGTGAAGACAATAAGAAAGGGAATACTGCATGGTTTAAAATCAGGAAAGGTGTGTACATCAGGGGTGTATCTTCCCACTACACGTATCCAATCAGGATACTGAGAAAATAATCAGAGAAGTTAGCCTAGACGAAGAAGAATGTGGCATCGGGACTGAAAGAAGGCTTATTAACAACATGAGATATGCAGATGGCACAGTCTTGCTTGCTGAACGTGAGGAAGACCTGAAGCACTTGCTGATGAAGATCAAGGATCGCAGTCTTCAGTATGGATTACAACTCAATATTAAAAAGACCAAAATATTCACAACTGGACCAATAAGTAATCATAATAAATTGAGAAAAGATTGTAGGAGAATTTTGCCTTGCTTGGATCCACAAGCAATGTTCATGGAAGCACCAGTCAAGAGATCAAAAACTATACAGCACTGGGTAAATTGACTGCACAAGACCTCATTAGAGGGTTGGAAAGCAAGAATGTTAATTTAAGGACTAAGGTGTGCCTGACTCAATCCATGGTATTTTCAATTGCATCATATGCTTGTGAAAGTTAGACAAAGAAGAAGAAAGACCAAAGAATTAATGCATTTGAATTGCGGTGCTGAAGATGACTTAAAGCACCATGGACTGCCAAAAGGACAAATAAGCCTGTCTTGGGCAAAATACAGTGTGGCAGTTATATAATTGTGTGTCAATTTGAGAGGATTAAGAGTGAATGGGGTAGAGTCTAGCATGTCAATCAGGTCGTAGCCAATGAGGCCTCTGTGGGCATGGTCTTCTCCTGAGGATTCCTCCTTGGAGGCGGAGACACTCTCTCTGCTGATTCTCTGGGAGACATTGAGCTGGAGGAACCACCTGGAGACCTTGCCAGTGCTGAGATGCCTACAGCGCCACTGGGTCCGCAAGACTTCCCACGTACTGGCCTGTGATCTTCCTGCATTCGGCATCATTGCATGTGTTTCATGAGTCTGAAGAGGAATTTATGGATTGTATCGGACATGTGGGCTAATATCAGACTTATGGACTTGATCTGGACTGAACTGGGATGCTTTCTCAATATTCAAATGCTCTTTATATAAAGCTCTTTCTTATGCACATATGAATGTCTATGAGCTTGTTTCTCTAACACATATAGCTCGGGCGCTCATTAGAGGCAAAGGTGGTGCGACTTGGACTCATGTATTTTGGTCAAGTTGTCAGGAGAGACCAGTCCCTGGAGAAAGACATCATGCTTGGAAAAGTAGTGGAGCAGCGAAAGAGAGAAAGGCCTTCGGCATGATGGATTGACACAGTAGCTGCAACAATGGGAGTGACTGTGGGGATGATGCAGGACTGGACAATGTTTTGTTCGGTTGTGCCTAGGGTTGCTATAGGTGGGAAACACAACTGGGAAGAGAGTGTATGTAGGGAAACTCAACATTCATATGTAAAGGAGTCTGGGAGGCCAAGGCTTCTGTGGAGGAAACCTTCATGTTCATGGGTTGGAGATATGTCCCACTCACATTCTCCTAAGTAAAGTTATTCTCCGCAATGTCCCCCACCCCTCCCATAATAATGCCAAATTTAAAGTGCTACTTGCAAGCACATGGTTGCTACTATATACACTTGAAGGTCAGCTGCTTGAAGGTTATCTGCCTGAAGGTTGTCAGCCATCTAAGGCAATCAGACCCTATTATCTGTCCTACCCTAAGTAGGACCCACTCTCTTCTGATAAGAAGAACTCAAAGACACCTAAAGTCAAGCCAACTCAGACGACCAAGGTTAGGCTGCCATCCTGACTCTAGAGCCCTTCCATCTTGCTATGTTTGTGTCTTCCTGTCACATGTATGTCTCTAGTATAACCCATTCCTATTGCGTGTACACCACTAGCTTGTTCCCCCCATGTTACGTGTGCCTCGTATACAACCCATTCCTGTTATGTATGTGCTTACTGTGCTTACTGCTCAAGATTATATAAACGTGTGAGATTACATTATTTGCTCTCTCTGCTTGGTCCTGAATCCTGAAGTCATGACTGAGAGGTGAGCCCTTGCATGTTTTATCTTGTCTGATGTCTCTTTAATTTACCCCTCAATTACACAACTACCCCTTAGACCCATTCGGTTATGGGAAGGCTGGTCCCACATACATTTGTTAGATCTCTCAAGGTAGAGATATACCTCGGTCCTTGGCTCCATGTGAGAAAGAATTCACGCCAAAGCCTGGTTTGTGATCCAAGTGAGTTTTATGAGAGTGAGAAGAAGTCTCAGGTTTACACAGGCACCTGCAGGGCTCCTCATGAATGTGCAGCCTTCCTAGAAGCTGCTTGGAAAGTCACGAGGTCAGCTCCGGGCTCCTGCCTTTTCAATTATTCCGTGGGGAGGCATGGTGGAGGATCCTGGTCGACCCCATTGGCTGAATTGAATTCACCTGGCCTAGGTGGACCAATCCAGGTGCAGCACCCATCCAAGTGTACCTTCCCTTCCTCGCCGGAAACCTGAACCTCTGAGCATGCGCAATGTGCCACTCCTTCATGTGCCGGTAGCTCAGACCTGTGGGCATGCGTAATGGACACCCCAGCCCCTAAGCTAGGCTACCTAACACCTTGTCTTTCAGGGCGATCCCAGAGAGGAGCTGTAGTTTGGTTGCTGTCTTCTTCGGAGTGTTGACTACATAGTGTGCAGAACCATCTCCTACCCTTTCTAGGTGAACTGATCATAGGCCATATGTGCAAAGTGGGTGAGGGAAAGCAATGTGACAGGAGTGGACCACTTCCTCATGCAATTTACTCATGCCTTCAAGTCCTCCTTGAGCCAAATCTTCTATCTGTCATTTTCATTTAACGATGGAGTGCTGCTAAGTCCAACTGTATGATTCTGCGAGTTAGGCAACACTGAATTCATGTAGGTGGCATTGTGACTTGGTGGCCAATGGTCCTAGGCCTACTGAACATGTAGGCCTAGAAACAAGCCTAATGCTGTTTGTCCAAAGAAGAATAATCATGTGTATAGGATGTGAGGACTTTGCTCCAGAATTCTAAGAGTCTTCATGGTGATTCACTAACAGGGGACTGTCAAATACTACAATCAGCATCTCTGTCTGCCACTGATACGTCACGCAGCATTGGCTCTGCTGGATCACATGGCCACAGTGGCAGAGAAGTTTGCACAACAGTCGGAACCTGTTGAAGAGCCTTGTTCTAGATCCCGTTCAAAAGTATCAGCTCTTAAACCACTTAATGGGTCACAGTAGCAAACCCAAATGAGCAATGTATTGTCTCCCAAATCCATAAAGACCCACCAGGCATTGTGCCTCCTTTTTCTTTTCTTTTCTTTCTTTCTTTCTTCTTTTTTAGGTTAGTGGAATTGTACATCACTAAATGCTTTATTTGTGGAAACCGCTGATAAATATACCCAGAAAGGAAGAATGGGGAAATTAGAAAGACTCAATACAAAAAATAAGCAAAGTATGGGAAATTGGGGAAAAGAAGAAACACGACGCACCCACACAGACACCAATAAGAAAAAGGAATGAAGTAAACCCTTCACTTTCAGCACTCTATATGAAAACGCTCTAAATTCTCCTTTCAAAGGTCAGAGAGTGGCAGAGGGAATTGAAAACAAAACAAAAGGTGTGGAGAGCAAGGAATACTCTTCTCTATCATTTTACTTTCATTCTGTTGCTGTCTTTGGGCCTAAGCTCTGTCTCTTATAAACAGTATAAAGATATATTGTGCTTTATTATGCCTCCTTTTTCATTGGGGGGTGGGGCAGATACAATAATGCATTCTTCTTGTTACTAGGTGTATCTCAACATGCCTCATACCAGTGAACATCTAGTAAGTTCACTGAAGTGGAAGGAGCCTAATTTTTCTTGTGTGGAGGGGTGTTAATTTCCCACCATCTAGCATGAAACTGGGAGTCCTGGTGGTTACATGTTGGGCTGGTAATGGCATTTTTTCCCAATTCTTTTGACTAACATCTAACTCTTCAACTCTTTTTTTTTTCCCCACACCGAACAGGATGTGACTGCAAAAACTCTCCAACTTTTGCTAGGGTATGGTCTCCACAGGCTGTTTTCTGTTGACTGACTATGCTCTCCAATAAAGCAGCTAACATGTTACACAAATATTGAGATACCAATGGCTAAAATAAGTCATTAAATTTAGAGTATTAGATTTAAATATTTTTAAACCAGTTTCATTTCTCAAGACAATAGTAAAAGTATTCTTTTCGTATTATGTGTGCTATATCAGTTCAAAGTCATAAAATGTGAAGAACAGTTACTCTGGAGCCTCTACATACAGCTAGAGTTTGGGAAAACATCTAGAACTTGTCTTTTAAAATTTTTTTTATTTATTATTTAAAAAAAATTTTACTGGTCTTATAAACTATGTAACACTGTATCTTTTCTAATAAAAAATTATTTTGAGACATATTATTTTGTTGAAGGGTTGTCCATATTTGTGTCAGTGTGGCATGTGCTAAAGACCTTATTATTATTTTTAATGTTGCTTTATAACATATCACTTGCTAGCTATTTCCCTCCATTTTCCCACTTCTGTAACAGCTGTTATGAAGGCTTGAAGGTAAACAAGCGGTCATCTAGCTCAGAAGCAACAAAACCCACATGGAAGAAGCACACCAGCCTGTATGATCACGAAGTGTCGAAGGGATCAGGTATCAGGCATCATCAGAACAAAAAATCATATCATTGTGAATGAGGGGGAGTGCGAAGTGGAGACCCAAAGCCCATCTGCAGGCAACTGTACATTCCCTTATGGAAGGGATGAGATGAACCAGTCAGTGTGCAGTGTAGCAAAGACGAAACATACAACTTTCCTCTAGCTCCTAAATGCTTCCCCCCTCCACCCACTATCATGATCCTAATTCTACCTTACAAATTTGGCTAGACCAGAGGATGCACACTGGTACAGATAGGAACTGGAAACATAGGGATCCAGGGTGGATGATCCCTTTAGGACCAGTGGTGAGAGTGGTGATGCCAGGAGGGTGAAGGGAGGGTGGGGTGGAAAGGGGGAACCAATTACGAGGATCTGCATATAACCTCCTCCCTGGGGGATGGACAACAGAAAGGAGTGAAGGGAGATGTTGGACAGTGCAAAATATGACAAAATAATAATTTATAAATTATCTGGGGTTCATGAGGGAGAGGGTAGCAGGGAGGCAGGATAAAAATTGAGGAGCTGATGTTAGGGGCTTAAGTGGAGAGCAAATGTTTTGAGAATGATGAGGGCAATGAATGTACAAATGTGCTTTACACAATTGATGTATGAATAGATTTTGATAAGAGTTGTATGAGCCCCTAATAAAATGATTAAAATATTTTTTGAAAAGAATCAGAGGAGTGCTCGCTTCGGCAGCACATATACTAAAATTGGAACGATACAGAGAAGATTAGCATGGCCCCTGCGCAAGGATGACATGCAAATTCTTGAAGCGTTCCATATTTAAAAAAAGAAAAAAAAAAGAATCAGAGGAAAATTGTACATTTTTCATCATTGCTACACTGCACCCTGATTTGCTGGATTCCTCCCCACAGCCCTTCTGCAAGAGGATGTCCAATTTCCCACAGATGGGCCCTGGGTTCCCCACTCCGCACTCCCCCTCATTCACAATGCTATGATTTAAAAAATTTTTTTTTTTGGTCTTTGATGCCTGATACCTGATCCCTTCAATGCCTTGTGATCTCACAGGCTGGTGTGCTTCTTCCATGTGGGTTTTGTTGTTTCTCAGCTAGATGGCTGCTTGTTTGTCTTCCGGCTTTTAAGACTTCAGATGCTATATCTTTTGATAGCAGGGCACCATCAGCTTTCTTCACCACATTTGCTTGTGCACCAGTTGTCTTCAGTGATCATGCCAGGAAGGTAAGCATCTCAGACTGCCGAATTGTTAGAACGAAGTGTTCTTGTGTTGAGGGAGTACTTGAGTAGGGGCCCACTGTCCATCTGTTTCCTTGATACTAAATCTATAAATATATGTACATAGATCTATTTCTCCCTCATTGTATATAAATATATTTACATCTGTATATGCCTGTATTTAGATTTCTATAACTGCCCTTTGCCTCCTAGTTCTTTCCTCTTGTCCCACTACCATGTTCAGCTTTCATTTGGGTTTCAGAAATTACTCACGGTTACATTGCCCTTGATCTAGCCCTGCCAGAACTCCTACACCCTCGTTGCCACTGATTTTGGACCACTTGTTGTCCCTGGATTTGTTAACACCCACTTCCTTTCCCCCTGCTCCCCTTCTCCTATCCCCCACTCCCACCCCCTGCTGCCCCCGGAACTGCCATTCCATTGTTCTTTCTTCCAGCTTGTTTATCCTGCCTATCCCTTCCAGGTAGACATGCAGTGAGATTAATGTGCACCATCAGGAGACCGAGTACAATGAAGCAACAACAGAAATTAAAACAATAGTTACAACAACAAAACCCCTATAAATAGTTCAGGGTCTATTTGTTGTCCTTTACGACTGCTTTCCAGTTGAGTCTTATGCAGTGCCATGCCCTGGCCCCACATCTATCCCTGGGGACTTCCTTGCTCTGCTCCCCGCCCCCCCACCCCCCGCTGCTCTGCTGCACACCCCCAGTGGTTGGTTTCAGCATAGTAGGCTCAGGGAGGGCACAATTCCTGCTGTGTGTCTCTAGTGTTGTCCCCATGGTGCTATGGGTCAATGAGGAACGCTGCGTCCTGTGGTGAGGCCAGCCCCTGGTCCTCTCTGTTCATTGCTTCTCTGAGCAGAAACATTGTCCTCAGGGCTTGGTGAGCCAGGATGTGCTTCACTCTATTTTTTTAATCCCTTCCCTCCTCATTAGCTCCTGTGTGCTCTGATCAGACAAGTCCCACTTCTTGAGCTGTAGTTTCAGGGCTGTCCTCTGAAGGGAATTCTTCTGGGGGGTAGGGTGGTGCCCTATTACCACTTAGTAGGTAACAGGGCAGGCCCCAACATTAGTTCCCTTTTATCCACCCACCACCACCACTGTACCCCCACAGATACCCTTGTTCTATTTGATGTCCCAATAGGTTCATCAAATTCTGAGTTTCATATACTGAAAAACAGAAAAAGAAAATCCACAAGCATGACCCCAAGACATAACCCATCTGAGATAAACCCCAATGTGTTAGACAGGGTTCTCTAAAGAGACAAAACCACATTGTTAATAAATATATATACACACATACACACAGATAGATAGATATATAACACAAGAAATGAACAGTTAAATTGTAAAGCAGTACAAATGGCTCAGTGCAACACACTCCTGTGAGAGAGTTGTGAGACACTGGCAGTCCTTCGAGTCTTGAGGGCCGCCAGGTTGTCCTCTGTACAGAGAATCAGGCAATCCCGGCACAGGCAGCAAACAGCAAGGCAGGTCACCAACAGCCAACCAGGTCATCAACAGTCAGTCAGGTCACCAACAGTCAGTCAGTCCCCAGATCAAGAGACATAAATTCCAATTGTGTGGCGAAGCAGGTCTTGAAGGAACCTCAAATTACAGCAACAGTCCAAAGGTTAGGTGTCCCACAGGTACTGTAGCTTGCAAATTGAACCACAGAATAAGCAAGGCACCTGTACACTGATCTGATGATCAAAGAGGGAGAGACAAGAAAGGCGAGGCTCGCTGAGCCATTTATCTCTCTGCCCTTCAATTAATCTCACATGTGTTTATCGGCCAGGATGGCACAATAAACTAACTACCTCACTCAATATATACAAAAAAGTCAAGAAAATGTTAAAAACCATATCAGACTCAATGTGCAACAAAGGGGGGATCAACCGACAAGGTTTTAACCATTCAAGTCAAGTCTATCATTTTGATCTCCTATAGTCATCTCTCCAGTGCCCTCTGTGTAGTAACTGGTTTCTTCTCACCCCTCCGTTATGAATAGAGGGAAATCACTGGAGGCTTACAAAGGGTACCCCTCCCCCCAGTGGAAAAATGTTCCGCTCAGCAGATCTCTCATAGTATGCATTTTTCCCACTAGGTGAGTGGCGAGCAACTTGCTCTGGGTCAGTGTACCTAATGGCTTTGCTTGGAAAGGTTCTCTGGTGGCAGTGAATATTTTCATAAAAGCAGTTCTGCTCAAATGGTTGTTTTCTTTGTGTGTGTGATGACTGATTTAAAAGAACAGGTGTGACTGTGAAATTTTCTTTCCTGCTTGGGAAAAATGCTGGAGAAACTGTTGTGATGCTGAACACAGCTTACAAGGACAGCGCTATGAGAAAACTCAAGCATACAAATGTCTCTCTCACTTTAAAAGGGTGAAATGTTGATTGATGACAAGCCTCATGCTGGATGTCCATCAACTTACCCAACAGACGAAAAGTGGACAAAA
This sequence comes from Tenrec ecaudatus, assembly GCF_050624435.1. NCBI lineage: Eukaryota > Metazoa > Chordata > Mammalia > Afrosoricida > Tenrecidae > Tenrec > Tenrec ecaudatus. The sequence continues at coordinate 138,331,187 of NC_134533.1, forward strand.
TTGATGCACTAGTGCTTGAAGACCGATTATGGGCCATTGAAGATTGGGGAAGTTATCTGGACTACCTTGGGGCTCAGTTCAGCAAATTTTAACAGTAGATTTGGGAATGAGAAGGGTCACTGTGAAATGTGTGCCTCGGGTTCTGACTCATCAGGAAAAAGAGCATTGAGTGGAAACATGACTTGCTTTGAAAGAACAGCTCCACAGTGACCCAGAAATTCCCCCAAGGTCATTACTTGTGAGGAGACTTGATGTTATTCTTACAATTCTGAAACCAAACATTAATCAAGCCAGTGGAAGACGCCATCATCACCTCCCTCAAAAAAAGGTCATCAAGTGGAATCAAAGATCAAGATGATGCTCATATGTTTTTTGATGTGAAGGGGGATAGTGCATTTGGAGTTCATTCTACCAGGTCAGACTGTTAATCAAGGTTTATATTTAGAGATTCTGAAAAGATGACATAACAGTGCAACAAACAAAAAAAGACCTGATTTGTGGCAGATGGGGGGCTAGTTTGCCACCACAACAATGCACTTGCTCATGCAGCCATCTCAGTGCGCCACTTTTGACAAAAAACAGCATACCTCTCTTGCCCCATGCACCTGACTCACCTGACCTTGCTCCATGTGCCTTCTTTTTGTTTCCATGAATGAAGAGGGACTTGAAATAGCAGTGATTTGATGATGTTGAGGAGGTGAAGAAAAAAACTAGGGAGGTGTTGTCAGCCCTCCAAACAGATGAATTTGAAAAATGTTTTCAAGAATAGAATAGCAGAAAAAATAAATTAAAAAAAAAAAGAATAGAATAGCAGATTTGACACATGTACTAAGTGTAATGGAGAGTACTTTGAAGGTAATAGGGTTGTTTTGTAAATACATAGCTTTGGGGAGATGGGGAATTCCGGGGGTTTGGGTACCCCTTCATATTACCTATGTAGATCCCACAAATGTATCTTGGGTTCCCACTGTCATCGATAGCCTTCTGCAAATTCTCACAATTAAGGCTCGGATACTATTCCCTCCTTCAACTTCGGATGATATGATTTACAATCCTTAGGTGACTGACGTTGGTGCACTTCTTTCACGTGGACTTAGTTGACATCTCACTTAGATGGCTGCTTGTTTGGAAACAAGCCTTAAGACCCTAGACCCTACTTAATTTCATAGCTGGCTACCATCTAATTTCTTCACCACATTTTGCTATAGCACCCCTATCTTCTGTCTTCCCTTCCTGAGGGTCAGTATTGAGCAGGACCATGATGTAAGAATGCATTGTTTTTAAGTTGGAGCTAGGATTTAGTGTAACCCCCAAATCCATTTATGTTTATTTTTTATCTGCCTTTGGATCCCTTTTAAAACCTGCTTGTTAATTGATGGTAGAGTCTTATCTATCATAGATAGCTACTTGGTCAACTGACTGGAAGAGAGCCATAGCTGTTCCCATTCCAAAGATGACTCAACAGAATGCACAAATTATAGAGCAATATTATTGATATCACATGCAAGTAACTTTGTGCTGAAGATAGCCCAACAATTTCAGCAGTACATTGACAGGGAGCTGTCAGAGGTTCAGGCTGGATTCAGAAAAGAGCATGGAACTACTGATGTCAGATGGATCTGGACTGAAGGCAGAGAATCGCAAAAAGATCTGACTACATGGACCACAATAAACTATGGATAACCTTGAGAAGAATGTGCATTCCAGAACATTTCATGGTGCACATGAGGAACTTGTACATGAATCAAGAGGCAGTTGTGCAAACAGTGCAAGGGTATACTGAATGATTTAAAATCAGGCAAGGTGTGCATCAGGGTTGTATCCTCTCACCATACTTATTCCATCTGTATGCTGAGTACATCATCAGAGAAGCAGAATTACATGAAGAATGTGGTATCGGGACTGGAGGTCGGATTATGAACAACCTGTGATGTGCAGTTTTCAGGAGAGACCAGTGCCTGCAGAGGGACATCATGTTTGGCAGGGGGGAGGTCAGTGAAAGAGAGGAAGGCCCTCACTGAGATGGACTGACACGGTGGCTGCCGCGATGGCTCAAGCCTGGGAACAATGGTGAGGCTGGCGCGGGACCAGGCAGTGCTGTGTTCATAGCACAGCTATGGTGTACCAGCTCGATGGCCCCTAACAGCAACAGATCATTTTGTTGTTGACCTTCTGTAAGACCAAAGAACAATAGCATCTGCTTATTGTGGGAGCGCTCTGAAAAAGTTTGACAAAGCTTCAGCAGAAAAAGGTCCAGGAGAGCTTCATCAGAAAGTGCTTCACCTGGACGATGAGCCTGCTCATTTGTCTCATCAAAGCAGAGACATTTTGTGAGAGTTTCTACAGAAAATCCTGAGGCGCTCACTCATTTTACAGTCCTGATGTGATTCATTCTGACTTCCTTTTGTATCCCAATTTTAAAGTCTTAGAAGGGTACCCATTTTTCTTTAGTTAATAACATAAAAAGACTGCCTTGAAATGTTTAAAAGTTCAAGACTCTTGTTTCTTTAAGAATGGACTAAATGAAATGAAGGGGGAAGTGCAGAGTGGAGACCCAAGGCGCAAGTGTCGGCCACTGGAGATCCCCTCATAGAGGGGTTTAGGAGAGGAGATGGGTTAATTAGGGTGCGAGGTAGTACCAATGAAGAACACAGCTTTCCCCCAGATCCTGGATACTTCCTCCCCCCAACTACCATGATCCGAATTCTACCTTGCAGGGCTGGATAGGACAGAGGCTGTACACTGGTACATATGAGGGCTGGAGGTACAGGGAATCCAGGGTGGATGATACCTTCAGGACCAAGGGTGTGAGGGACGATGCTGGGAGAGTGGAGGGTGAGTGGGTTGGAAAGGGGGAACTGATTACAAGGATCCACATGTGACCTCTTCCCTGGGAGAGGGACAGCAGAGAAGGGGGGATGGGAGACTCCGGATAGGGCAAGATATAACAAAATAACGATGTATAAATTACCAGGGGCACGTGGGGGAGGGGGGAAAGGGGAAGGAGGGGAAAAAAAAAGAGGACCTGATGCAAGGGGCTTAAGTGGAGAGCAAATGCCTTGAGAATGATTGGGGCGGGGAATGTATGGATGTGCTTTATACAATTGATGTATGTATATGTATGGATGGTGATAAGAGTTGTATGAGTCCCTAATAAAATATAAAAAAAGAAAAGAGAAAAAAAATGATTAGGGCAAAGACTGTACAGATGTGCTTTATACAATTGATGTATGTATATGTATGAATTGTGATAAGAATTGTATGAGCCCCAATAAATTGCTTTAAAAAAATGGACTAAATGGCTGTTATATTTATTTATTAAAGTATCTTGACTTCAATGGAGTTTATGTTGAGAAATAAAGTTTTATTTATGCAGTTAATACTTAAATAAGAATAATAAAAGAGGTATACAAAACTAGATTATTCTAAGAAAGTTTAAAAATATTAATACCTGACCGAAAATATCTTAAGGTATTTCTATACTTCTTTTTTTTAAGTTAATATAACATTTTCATTCCATTTTTCTGTGACCTCATTGAAGACCCTTTGGTTGCTAACCTAAACCAAAACCAAACCCATGTCATCGAGGCTAGTCCAGATTATAGTGACCTAATATAGAGTGTCCGAGATCTTCACAGGGACAGTCTCATCTTTCTCCAGAAGAGCTGATGGGGGCTTGAACCAGTGCCTAGCCCATAACACCCCCAGGGCTCCTTCCCTGTGTACTAGAACACAACAATAAAACTATTTAGAACACAATGAAATGGTTGGTCCAAGAGGTGAAAATACAACATATATAGCTTTAGAATAGATCTATAAAAGAAGAAATCTGCATGTCAATTTACACTATCAAAAGCTTGAATAAGGAATAAGCTTTAGGAAAGAAATTTGGCATTAAAATATATTCAGATAAGGGATTCTATTGAGGGAGTGAGAAGTTAGTGGTGAAGAACAGAGTTCTAGACCCAGATTACCTGGGTTTATGCCCTGCCTTCCACTCCTCAGCTATGTCTCCTGAGGCAGATTGTTCAGTCGTGCAGTGCTTACGTTTATTTAGCTCTAAGAAAGGGATAATGACAATAGCATCATCATTAATATATAATCACAATATCATTTGCATGAAGAGAATTTGGCATATAGCAAGTTTCGAATAGGGAACTCTAACTCCTCAAAAGTACTGCGAAAATGTATACAAATTTCCCATACATCAGGGTTTTCCAGCCTCAGTACTGTTTAATAGTTTGGGCCCAACATTTCTCTTCGGTGGGGTGTTGGCCTGGACATTGTAGGATGTTTCACAGCACACCCACTAGATCCAAGCAGCACCCACCTCCCCAGTTAGGACAACCTCAAACATCTCCAAATAACTGTCAACGTTTTCTGGGGCAAGGTCACCCTTAGTTGAGAACCACTGTTTTAAATGCATTAGAGATACAAAAGCAGATAAATAGACTTATAGTTTAAAATACCAAAGTGATTTTTAAAAGCATTTTATTAGGGGCTCATACAACTCTTATCACAATCCATACATATACATACATCAATTGCATAAAGCACATCTGCACATTCCCTGCCCTAATCATTTTCAAAGCATTTGCTCTCCACTTAAGCCCTTGGCATCAGGCAAAGTGATTTTTAAAATATGAGATTCCATAAAGTTTAAAGAATGGGAAACCGTGTTCATACTTCTTTATACTGAGGTATTTCATATAACTTGGATCCCTGCATTTCTTTTTGTCCATCTAGCTAGTTAAAGGCTTTAAAGTGTGTCATTCTTTCTCCTTGTCAAGAATGAGATTTAATTAGTAACATTATCGTTTCTGAGATAATTTTGTTAAGGCAATGGAAGACCACTTGAAATTATACCTGAGATTCTCACGGCGAGAGGGTTACACCACTTGTCCCCCAGAACTGTTCTTCAGTAATGGGAGTGTTCTTTTCTGCCATATGCAATATGGAAATCATGTACACATGTGACTACTGAGCAATTGAAACGCAGCCCTGGTGACTTGGTGGTTACATGTTGGGCTGCTAGCTGCAAGGTCAGCAGTGTAAAACCACCAGCTGCCTTCTAGGGAAACGATGAGGCTTTCTACTCCCATAATGAGTTACAGTCTCAGAAATTCAGTGGCAATTTTACCTTGTCTTATAGGCTGGCAATGAGTTGGCATAACCTCAATGGCAGTGAGTTTGAGTTTTTTTGGGTTAGTGACCAAGGGACTGGATTATTCATTTTATTGTAATAAACAAAGGTTTCAGTTTAAATAAGCATGTGTGGCCAGTGACTCCACTCTTGAACCCCTCAGCGGAGAAATTATTGTACTTTGGGTTGTCTCCCTTATGAGAAACTTTTTGGCTAACTCATTTGTCAGTGGGAGGAGAAGAGTAAGGACAGTGGAGGCAATGTGGACAATTAATATCCAAGAGATGCCCCCACTTCCCAGAAATGCTGTGGAGCACCATCATCTCACATATTGTTAAATAAAATAAAGTACAAGTCATTTTTCGTAGGAAGATTTTCTCCAGTGGGCTAAGCAACGGTACACTGGGGGGATGCAATAATGAAATGAATCAGATTGGGTGTGAATTGTTGAACATAAAGCTAAGATCCACTCTGTACATTTTCACCTAATTCACAATAAAACAAAGTAAACAAACAAAGCCAGTCAAAAGCTACTGTCCTAAACACGCTGGAAATTCTTTACAGGTTGTAGCTGCCCATAAGCATCAAGATTCGTATAGAAAGTGTCACTGCCCACAATAGATGTCCCTTATCTAGGGAGCGTGTGTATAACCAAGGCTGTGGGAGCAGCAGTGGTGATAGTGACGGGTAGTAATGCTGACTGCTTCATTCAGGTACTGTTTTTGGCAGTGAGCACATATATACAAGTACTAACCTTCCCAACAGCTCGGTGGGTAGAGAGTATTGTTGCTCTATTAGTTGAAGAAATGGACAGCGGGAAATGACGGATTTTGAGCTAGTACATGAGGAAGCCAAGCTTCTAACTCCCAACTCTCAACCTTACTATTGTGCTCCGCTTGCCCAGTGTTAGCTGCCCCTCACGGCCCTAGAACAAGGAGGCCGAGTTTTGCCATGAGCTCATATAGACAAGAGAAAGATTCAGGGTGATGATGAAACTCACCCTACCCTAAAAGTCGATGAAAAAGGAACATGAGTCTTGTTCCAAAGGATGAGTTTCTAAGTTCTCCAAATTCAATGGTCAAGAATATCCACCCCTGTGCTTGCAAGTGCAAGATTCCCCTGGGACATTTCTATCAAATGGAAAAACTAACATTAAAAAGAGTGCTCTGGGGAGTGGGGAGGGAGGGGGAAAAAGAGGACCTGATGCAAAGGGCTCAAGTGGAGAGCAAATGCTTCGAAAATGATTAGGGCAAGGAATGTACAGATGTGCTTTGTACAATTGATGTATGTATATGTATGGATTATGATAAGAGTTGTATGAGCCCCTAATAAAATGTTAAAAAACAAACAAACAACCAGATGATGTCGCTAATATGCTAGTCCACTTCTCTACTCTGGCATTTGGGGACTTGGAGATTGTTCTGAACCAATTGGTTGTAAGACTTCTTCTTTGGGTATTAAAAACAGCAATATGCAAAAAAAAAGTGCTCAATATTCAAAAACCTTTTTTTCTTTTGTTTTGTGTGTGAATAGGGGGAATGTTTGGGTGAAAAGTTTACAGACAAGTTACTTTTTTCTTTCAACAGTTTATATATTTTTGTTTGTATTTTATGGCATAATTGCCATCCCCTCATCATAACTCCTTCCACTTTCTCCCAGGTTACACAGTTTGCCTTTAATATAAAATTTAGGAATTACGTTGACTGACTTTATTAGGAAAAAAAGTTAACAGGCACACCAATAAAGCCTCGTTCCCATTCTTCACAAAAGCTCACAGTGCTACAAGACATCAAAACACTTCAACAACAATTACTTTTCCTATAAAATTTTTATTGAAAACATATAGGAGCACGCTGTCCCATAACTGAAAACACATTATTTTGAAAACAATCCTTCTATGAATGGAGCTGCCAAAACTGCCTAAAATGAAACAGTGACAGTAGCACTTTCCATACATTTGGCATCGTTCCCGGAATTTAACATGTAGTCTGCCAGGAGCCCTCGTGGTGTGGTGGGTAGGCAGTAAACCATCAGCCGCATCGTTCCCGGAATTTAACATGCAGTCTGCCAGGAGCCCTCGTGGTGTGGTGGGCAGGCAGTAAACCATCAGCGCTCCACAGGAGATCGGGCTTCTGCTCCCACGAAGACTCACGGTCTCAGAAATCCAGAGGCAGTTCTACTCCGTCGTGTAGGGTCACTGTGAGTCAGAATCGTTTTTGATTAGTCTATTTAGTCCTCAATGTTGAAAACGTAGCAGTGAGGTAGGTATTGTCTACATTCTCCATACAAGGAAACTGAAGGGCAGGACGGGTAAGTAACTTGCCTAAAGTGAAATTGTGGGTCTGGGACTCAAACCTAGGTAGGACCCTGTCTCCAGTCTTGGCTCTTATTCACTAGAACACTTTTCCTGTAAGACACATCTTGCTGAACAAAACCTAATCATGGCAGGAATTGAATGAAGATGTAAAACGGCACAAGAGGAACTTCTGTGTTAACACATTTCATGCTCAGAATAAGAGTTTATAATTTCAAATACCGTACATTGGTTTGTACTTTCATTCCAATTTCCTTTATCCCCAACCAGTAATATTTTTCTTTATTCTTTTAAACAAGTGTTTCCCTAAGATGCCCTGGCAGCATGCAGATTAAATATGCTCAGCTGGCCATCAAAAGTTCAGCCGTCCGACCCTGTCCACTGAGAGGTGGCAACATGCTTCCATAAAGCTTTCCAGCCTGGGCATACAGGCTAGCCCTATAAAGCCACCAATAACATCCACGAGGAACATAGTCCTCACAACAATCGACTACATGGGTCCTAAAGGGCAACATTTGCCCAAAAGCAGTGTCAAGTCAGGGGCAGGCCAGACACCAGGGAGGAGGGAAAGGGGGAACCCAAGGACTCAGGAGTGCTGAAACTTTGTGGGGATGGCACCCAACATCAGGAACAAGTTGTGTCTCGACCCCCCGTGAGAAACCAATTAACTTTGTAAACTTTCCCCTAAACCACAGCATCCTTGATTTCACATTTCAGGGAAACTGTCCTCTGTCCTATAGGGCTGCTAGGACAATCAACTTGACAGCAAGTTTGATTTTGCTTTTACAAAAAGAAAAACCTAATTTTCAGTTCAGAGCATGTAATGTTCAATATCTAAAATGAGCCTTTGGAAATAAATGAAAAAGCAACAAATTACTTCCATTTTTGCCTTTAGAAGTATGTTCAACTTCTAGAAACACTTAAAAAAAGAAGCAAGACTGATCTTATACTAGGCTTAGACATCTTTGCCAAGTGTATGTGCAACTTGGCTCATGCTAAAGGTATTCAGCCTAGACCTCCAAGAACAGCCTAGCGGTCAGCAAGAGTTTTGCCTACGGGCTCTTCTGTGCAGGCTCACAATCGTTAAGAACCTGAAGCACTTAAAATACTGAAATCACTTCAGTGTCTTAGGATGTTTCTTGGAGAGAGAGGCAGTCAGAGAAGCCAATCCTGCTCCTGAGGGGCTATCTTGGGAATGTGTAAGTGTAGACAGCGGGGCTGGCTTAGTAGCCTGGCTCAGGGAAGTTAGTCTTGCAATACAAGAAAGCCCAACATGATGCAACTTTGTTTTTTTTTTTCATGATGCAACTTTGTGTGGCATCCTGCATGGCTTTCAAATTCCCGTAGTTGAAAATGTTTATCTGTGCCTATAACCTAACTGCTTATTCATGTATTCTTTAACCATAATAAAGTTTGTTCTATACTATGCATTTGGTTTTACATTCACCTTTTTTTTTTCAAATATGAAACTAACAGTCAGAGACCAAATATTGACTTCGGGACGTTACTGTGGTTCACGATTTGGAGACAGGAGTGAGGTTTTGTCAGTAGGAATGCTCATTTGCGAGTTGTCTAGTTGCTGCTGTCCATACATGAGTCATTGCATCAACCTACTTCACTGTTGTATCATGTAATGAAGTCCAAGCACGCACATCACACTGAAATATACGAGGGGTACCCAAAAACCCTGGACTTTCTCCCCCAAAGCTATGTATTTGTTTTTACAAAACAGCCTTACCACCTCCAAAGTACTCTCCCTTACACTTAATACATTTGTCATATCTGAGATTCCATTCTTGGAAACATTTTCCAAACTCATCTGTTTGGATGGCTGACAGCATCTCCCTCGTTTTTGTTTCTGACCTCTTCTGTGTCTTCAAATCAGTTCATTTATGTCCCTCTTCATTCATGAAAACAAAAACAAGCGAGGTCAAGTGAGTCAGGTGCATTGAGCAAAAAAGGCATGCTGTTTCTTGCCAAAAATTTGCACACTGAGATGGCTGTGTGAGCAAGAGCATTGTCGTGGCGGCAAAATCAGTAGTGTGCCACAAATCAGGTCTTTTTGTATCACATACTGTTAAGCAATCTTTTCAGAGCCTCTAAATATAAAGCTTGATTGACAGTGTGACCTGGTAGAGCAAACTCCAAATGCACTTTCTCCCTCACATCAAAAAAACATGAGCATCATCTTGATCTCCGATTCCAAATGACGAGCTTTTGGGGTGAGGTGATGGCGTCTTCCACTGACTTGATGTTTGATTTTGGGGTCATAGGAATAGCACCATGAGGTCAGTCAGAACTCAAGTCATTTCACGTTCACCCTTCTCATTCCCAACTCTTAAAATTCGCTGAGCCGAGCTCCAAGATAGTCCAGATAACTCCTCCATCTCTCCAATGGCCCGCTGTCGGTCTCAAGCACAAGTGCAGGAATTCTGTCATTTTCATCTGTTCGAACAAAATTTCACAGCTGCACACTATTCTCTGAAATCAGCCATTACCGAAAATGAGGTTTGAGCGCTACTTCTGGGCAGACCCTTTTCCAATTTGGGGATGGGGGGAATTACCCCCTTGTACATACATTACAATGTACGTTATTTATATGGGAGAGCGATCTCTGAACTCTAGTAAAGGTGCATATTTTTTCTATTAAAAAGAGGCAGTGGACCTGATAGGTTTAGATTAATTTTTTTATGTTGGCTATAACACAACTGTAACTTAGAAGATGGAAATTTGCTAAATATAACTAATTACTTGCAATACATTCCAAAGCCAACTCAATGCTATCAAATCTTGGGCTTCCAGGGCTGTCAATTTTTTGTGGCAGCATCAGCCTGGAGCAGCCCAAAGCTTACCAGAGAGCACCACAGGGGCTCTTTGCCCAAAACACCAGTAAATTACATCTCTTTGACCAAATGGAATAAAAAACTGTCCACGCCCCAACTTTCGATTTGGAAGCCACAAGTAAATATCATGCCATGCGATTTCTGATAAAATGGTATGTACTGAATTTTCAGATGACCAAGAGGAGCTGGTATCACTCTGGGGGGCAGGAGCAGTGTTGCTTTCACCTGTACCCCCTCTTCCACCCTCACTGATGTGTAACATCAAGAGCTTTGTGAGGTAGTGGGGCTGTGAAGAAAGTCAACTTGTAATGGCTCCGCCATATTTCATGTCCATACTGTCATCTGATTCAAGTAACTCAGCACTTCCTATCTTCCTCCTGACTGCAGTTAAGTACTTGCTTCAGTTGACGGACACAACCTTTAATAAGGGCCAGATGAAAAGCTGCTAATCAGTTCACTGCACAATACACCCAAATGGTTAAGCATATTGCAATACATTTTTCCAGTAAAGACAATTGCAAAATACAATTTTTAAAATTTCAGAGAATTGTCACTATGAAACCATATGTAATTCTAATTCTTTTCAACTTTTAATGTGCTCACATCCCTTAGATCAGTGGTTCTCAACCTTCCTAATGCCTCAACCCTTTAAGACAGTTCATCATGTTGTAGTGACCCCCTCAAGCATAAAACTATTTTCGCTGCTACTTCCTGTAATTTTGCTATTATGAATCAGGTGACCCCTGTGAAAAGGTCATTTGACCCCCAAAGGGGTCACAACCCACTGGTTGAGAACTGCTGCCTTAGTGAAAAAGTATTCAGAATGGCAAATTCGAACTCTGCAGAGATGCATGGTGAAATTTTAAGGTTTACATTTAACAGTATTTAACAGGAACCTCCACAGTGGGCTTTCTTTGGAGATTTAAGAATGAACTGTGTGGTGGTTACGTAATCTGTTGTCAATGTGAGAATGAGGGGGTGTTTAGCCTGTCAATCAGGTCGCAGCTTGATGACTTCATTTGGAGGCACTAAGGAGATAAACAGCTCGCTGGAGGTGAGACACACACTCATTCCCTGGGAGATATTCCTGTAAACAAGCCACATGGAACCATACTGATGACAGCCAAAATCTTGGAGCTAGAGAAGCCACCCATGTGCAGACACACGCCAGTGCTAACATGCTTCCACCACCACAGGATCCACAAGACTTTCCACTCACTGTCCTGTGATCCTCCTGTACTCAGCATGTGTTGCATGAGTCTGAGGAGGAAATTATAGACTGGTATGGGCTAACATTGGACTTATGGACTTGATCCGGAGTGGTTTCCCATTATTCAATTGTTCTTGTACATAAAGCTCTTATACGCATGAATAGTGTCTTTAAATGTGAAAGAGTAAAACAACTGAAGCATTTTCCTATGCTTTTGTTTCTAGGTAATACACTTTTAATTCTATTGAATGAAGACACTCATTTGACAAATTAGTTTATTAACTTCAGTTGAGGGTTGTACATAAAATGGCCATAATGAAAATCCATATAAAGTGAGACTAGATCATTTATTAAAACATCGTATGATAGAATACACTTTCTGAAACAATAGTACAGTGGTAAACATTTCACCTCATTGACATTCCACATAAAACCCAGTTAACTTGTAACATAATCTGGCCAGAATTGGAAAACATGTATGCCTATAACCACTGAAAGGTTTAAAAGGAAAGTGAATTCGGGTCTAGGTTTTCCTAGATTCGTTGCTGAGTTACCGAATATCACCATCTAAAAGGTGATCAAAATCCCATGTAACTGCAAGTTAAATTTTATCTACCCTGGGTTCATTGGTATACGTCCAACTTAAAGTTACCTTTATAGTAAAGATTTCACTATTACCTTCTCTCCGCAAACAAAAAATAAATATCAGGAACAAAAATGAAAGATAAGAGTTGAATTTCAAACCACGTTTTGTTACTATTATTCGTTTTTAACTGATCACCTATAAGCATGCAAACAACTGTCCTCTGAACGACACTGCTTCCACAGTCTCTTGGGTAGCAGCAGGTAAATTGAAAAGGGCACTCAATTGGTAGTTCTCTCCTTTTCCAAAACACTTCTAAGCAGTGTGTGTGTGATGCACAACACGAGGTAGGAAAGACCATAGTTAATAAATTATCTTCTTAACTGCAGAGACTTTCTGTAAAATGAAACTTGACAAAATGTGAAACCATGCCTTTAATGAGAGCCATAGGAGTCCCAGCCTATTTCAGGAACCAGTTCCAGCTAAGCAGCGCCTTGATATCAAGGTCCACCACGCCTTCAGACCAGGGCACTGAGACCACATTCCTCCACTCTCATTTGCCGATTCTTTGGACCACCCAGTCTTGCTGGCAGAGGGGACAGCGGTTGTTCTGTTTCACCCACAGGGACATGCAACAGTTGTGGAAGGAGTGATTGCATTCTCCCCAGACCACTGAAAGAAAAAGAATTCTGAATGTTAAATATTCCAACTAGAATTCAGCCTTAAGCTCCAAAATAGCTCTGTAACTTTCTATTATTATGAATAAACAATCAGCTTCCTAAAGACTTAACTACTAAATGGTTAGCTGGTAAAAATAGTTCCTTCTATTTACAAAGCAACAAATAGAAACTCCTGTGTGCAAGTTATATTCATGACATATGACAAGTTACTGGGCTTGGGGACTTTCTGTTCATGGTCAACAATCAGTGAATGTGGAAGTCTACCACCCCCACCCCACCAACCCTTACTCCTACAGAGTGCCACATGCTGTCTCTTCCTCAAGTTAGGGACCTTCTTGGTCATACACTGACCCTGGAAACCTTTTGTATTTTAACTTAGTAGAAAATATCCTTCCGACTTTTATTTACCAAGATAGGGCGAGTTTGGAATGTTGCCCTCTCACTGGAGGGCACTGTAGCTAGACCGGTGGAGTGCACCTCCTGGGATGTGCTCTAAGGACAGTAAACCAAGTGATCCACAGCGGCACAAACCTTCACGGAATTTTCCACGCGGCTAGAGAGAGTGGCTTCACCGTGATCTCAGTGTCTTAAAATCCCCCAATTCATATTTCTCAAACAAACAGCATCAAAGCAAACCTTAAAACCCAGGGAAATCACTCACAAGCTGGAATTCAATCACAAACTTAGGTTTTGTCCCTTCCTCGACCAACTGAACGACATGGAAAGGACCAAGATTAAATAAAATAGGGAAAAAAAGAGAAGCAACAACAACATATTTCTTAATGAAGTTGACTGCAGGGGGTAAGAAGAATGGGGAAAACATTCTAAGTGTTTAAGGAAGCAAGAGTGTCAACCAGGAGAACACAAAACTGACCTTTCATTCCAAGGAAACCTTTAGAATAGATCACCTCAAGGGCTAGGACATAAGAACCTTGGAATAATTTAATTAGGCTATGATAACTTTTATAGTCTCAGATTACAAGGAAAATCAAACAGATTTCTATCCACAAACCATGTTCCAAATAAAATATTTGAGATTCAGATTTTCTCTACCGTGGTTGAAAAATTAAACAGTATATCCACAAGAGGATGCTGAAACTGAATTGTGTCAGGAGAGTAAAAGCCTAAGAATATGAACCTGTAGCACAGTCACAAGTCAAATGATATGGAGGCCAATCCCTTATACTTTTCATAATAGAGTTACTTCTATTTCGATTAACAAAATGCTTACAGCAGCCTTGCTTGACCACAGACTCAAATCTGCATTACAGACAATGATATGACTTACAGTGTTAGTCCATTAAGGCTTGCTGAGAATCAACACATTTTCTATTCATAATGCATCATTGCTTTACAGTTTACTTTTGTGTATTGATAAAGTCAATCTTAGAATTGCAAATTCAAACATCCCCACTGAGAGGAAATCTTCAGTTGAAAAAAGCAAGAGAAAGAAATTACAACATACCAACACAGTCCTCTTGTTTGTTTTCAGCTTGACATCTAAGGCAGGCATCTAAAAGTAAACAAACAGCAATTCTCATTGTGATGCTCCAGATTTTAAAAACCCAGATGCTTCAAAGTCAAATAAAAGCCTGGAGGGTTAGAGATGAAGATAAAAGGCTCTTGCTATCACTTTCTCATCGGAGTGTAACTATTTAAAGAGGACCAGAGTACAGGCACTTTACTAAGTACTTATGACCAGGAGCAGCTTCACAAGCGTGCCTGACCCTCTATTTTGACAAGCTCAGATGAAAAGATGCCTGGACACCGGATGCAACCACTAGAGACAAACATGCTGTGCTCTCCCCTATGAGGAGCTTGCTGGGCATCTCCACATTGATCAACCACTGGGACAGTTCGTTTTCGAGCTATCCTTTTAAAACAAGCCATATATGAGTGCATGTGTATTTCCTAACACATACACAAAAAACCAAATGGGGGATAATGAAGAAATAACCAATAAAGTTTATCTGGGAAAGAATGAAATTAAGTTTTCACTATTTGTGAACTATGTGATTATATTAACCTATATACAAATTTAATTAAAAATTTTTCAGTTAAATTGAAAACTTTTCCCACTCTCTCCCATAGCGAGTCACTCAGACAGAGGTAATAGAAGTTTCCTTCCTTCAGCCATTCATAAAAAATAACCTGCTTTCCCCCCCTACTCCCCGCCCCCAAGAACATTTACACGTTTCCTACAGGTAAATTATTTTATATGCTTCCAGCTGGTCACCACTGGGGGTCGCATAAACAAGACTGCTGAAAAGGCTGTGTGGTGTAGAGGGGAGGATGGGTTTAGGAACATGCAGATCTGAAGAGAGCATTGTGTGGTCCTGGGCTGCTTAGAAAGCTCAAGGAGTCTCAAGGCCCTGTGACATGGGGTCACATCAGGAGGTGTTTCTATATCACCTTGGTGACAAAACCAGTGAGAATTGGAGAAGATGGAGTAAGAGATACCTAAGTATCTAATAAAAGCTCTCTTTGTTTTCTTTTAAAGAAAAAGGTTTCTTTACAGATAAGCCTGAGCCCAAAGTTATCTACTTAAAAATGACAAGTGTTTCCTAGTATTTCCTAGGAAAGGGAAGCTAAGGAGTAAACTAGACCTTTTCAAAATTCTATCTGGGATGTGCCTCCATGAACTGCCTCTTTTGCCATGAGCCTAAAGGAACTAGATAGTGCCCAAGCGAAAGATTCTATAGAAGATGAAAAGGAGAGAAATGGGCAGAATTTCACATTTTCATACACTCCAGACTTTCTGGTGCCAAGGGGGGGAGGGGAGAGGTGTTCGCTGGATAAACCCTTGAAACTATTACCCTGAGATCATCTTTAAAATTTAAACCAAATTTATCCGCTGAAATCTTAAAACCAAATAATCACCAAGCTGAAACAGTTAAAAACTGACTTGAGCACTACGCTCTCTTAAGAACTAGTTGGGCAACAGCAAGGAGGATTGGTGGTACAATGCAGTAAGTGAAGGGCTGCGCACTGCAGGGCCAGCAGCTACAACCCACCAGCTGCTGCTTGGAAGAAAGATGAGGCTGTTGGCTCCTGTTAAAATGTAGTCTCAGAAATCCTAAGGTCACTATGAGCTGGGAGTGATTCCATAGCATTTAGTAGACAGACAGAGGATCAAAGTAACAACAGCAACTCATAAGATCTGATAGAAATTTTAGGGACACGACAGGATCGCTGAAGACAAACGGTACATAAGCAAATATGGTGAAGAAAACTGATGGTGGCCGGCTATCAAAAGATATAGCATCTGGGGTCTTAAAGGCTTGAAGGTAGACAAGCAGTCATCTAGCTGAGAAGCAACAAAGTCCACCTGGAAGAAGCACACAGACCCATGTGATCACGAGGTGTCAACCAGGATCAGGCATCAGAAGATCCCAAACAACCAACAATTTCAAAGTGAACAAGGGGGTCAGAATGGAAATCCAAACCCCATCAGTAGACAAATTGGACATCCCCTGACAGAATGGTCACAAGGAAGGGATGAGCCAGCCAGGGTGCAGTATAGCACCAATGAAACAAACACTCAACATTCCTCTAGTTCTTCAATGCTTCCTCCCTCACTATCATGACCCCAGTTCTATCTTACAAATCTGGCTAGATCAGAGCATGTACACAGGTACAGATAAGAGCTGGAAACACCTGGAATCCGGGACAGATAAACTCCTCAGGACCAATATTGACAGTAGCCATACCAGGAAGATAGAGGGAAGGTGAGAAAGGGGAAACACATGGCAATGATCTACATACAACTCCCCTCCCCCACCCCAGGGGGATAAAAAAACAGAAACATGGTAAAGGGAGGCTGCCAATGGTGTAAATATGAAAATAAAAATAATTTATAAATTACCAAGAGCTCATGAGAGTGGAAGAGGGAGGGGACAAAAGCGGAAATGATATCAAGGACTCAAGTAGAAAGAAAATGTTTTGGACATGATGGCAACATATGTACAAATATGCTTGATAAAAATCGATGTATTAAGGTGGCGGAAGGACCTTGGGCCTCTACTCAAGCACTCCCTTTCGTTTATGAATGCATGAATACTTTCGTTTATTAAATTTCATTTATTAAATTGGTATGAATACTTTCGTTTATTAATTTGGTACTCTATGATGCTCACTCTCCCGACACAACTGCTGAAGCCAAAGTGGGTGAACAAGTAAATGTGGTGAAGAAAGCTGATGGTGCCCGGCTATCAAAAGAGATAGTGACTGGGGTCTTAAAGGCTTGAAGATAAACAAGTGGCCATCTAGCTCAGAAGCAACAAAGCCCACATGGAAGAACACACCAGCCTGTGTGAGCGAGTGATCCCAAAGGGATCAGTTATCAGGCATTCAAAGAACAAAAAATCATCATATCATTGGCTGCAAGATAGGAACGCTGAAGACAAATGGGTGCATAAGCAAATGTGGTGAAGAAAGCTGATGGTGCCCGGCTATCAAAAGAGATAGTGTCTGGGGTCTTAAAGGCTTGAAGATAAACAAGCGGCCATCTAGCTCAGAAGCAAAAATGCCCACATGGAAGAAGCACACTGGCCAGTGCGATCACGAGGTGCCCAAGGGACCAGGTATAAGGCATCATGCAAAAAAAAAAGATATATGTGTGTGTATGTATATATATATATGTGTGTGTATATGTATATATATATGTGTATATATATATATACCATATTGAATGAAGGGGGAAGTGCAGAGTGGAGACCCAAGGCCCAAGTGTTGGCCACTGGAGATCCCCTCATAGAGGGGTTTAGGAGAGGAGATGGGTCAGTCAGGGTGCGAGGTAGTACCGATGAAGAACACAGCTTTCCCCCAGATCCTGGATGCTTCCTCCCCCCCAACTACCATGATCCGAATTCTACCTTGCAGGGCTGGATAGGGCAGAGGTTGTACACTGGTACATATGAGGGCTGGAGGCACAGGGAATCCAGGGTGGATGATACCTTCAGGACCAAGGGTGTGAGGGACGATGCTGGGAGAGTGTAGGGTGAGTGGGTTGGAAAGGGGGAACTGATTACAGGGATCTACATGTGACCTCCTCCCTGGGAGAGGGACGGCAGAGAAGGGGGGGAAGGGAGATTTCAGATAGAGCAAGACATGACAAAATAACGATGTATAAATTATAAAGGGCACATGAGGGAGGGGGGAGCGGGGAGGGACGGGGGGGGGGGGGGGGGGGGGAGAGGACCTGATGCAAAGGGCTTAAGTGGAGAGCAAATGCTTTGAGAATGATTGGGGCGGGGAATGTATGGATGTGCTTTATACAATTGATGTATGTATATGTATGGATTGTGATAAGAGTTGTATGAGTCCCTAATAAAATGTAAAAAAAGAAAAGGAAAAAAAAAAGAAAGAAAAGAAAATGATTAGGGCAAAGAATGTACAGATGTGCTTTATACAATTGATGTATGCATATGTATGGACTGTGATTAAGAGTTGAATGAGCCCCTAATAAAACGTTAAAACAAACAAAAAAGAAGTAGTAAAAGATCTTGCATTATTAAAAAAAAATCGATGTATGGATTGTTATAAGAGCTCCCCAATAAAATGATTTATTAAAATAAAAACAAACAAGAAATTTCAGGGACAGTAAGCTTATGTTGATGGGGGAGGGGCAGTTCAGGAAAGAATATAACCAATGTGCTGAGTTGTATACAGAAATTGCTGAATTGCTGTTATGTTTTGCTGTGTATTTTCTCAAAAGCAACACCAAAAGAAATTTAATCTGGGGTGCAATTTACTGAAAAAGGGGTGCTGTTGTATATTTCAGATCATCTGGAAGAGGAATCAAAGGGAAGCTGAAACCTACAGAGAAAAGATACTTTTTGACATAGACAGGAGAAAAAGAATTATGTAAAAACAGACAGAGTGGGGTTAAAGCCGGCTTGTCTTATTACAATGGACTATGCTCTGGTATTTGTTTGCTCCTCTCCACAGGATCTAACCCTAAGAAAGCACCACATTACCAACCAACCATCTCTGCCTCCTTAGGGTGCTCTCACTCCCTAAATCCCAACCATGGACCCTGTGAGAGAAGGGAAGTCTGCTTTGGGGCAACAAAATGACCATGCTCTGGACCCTGATCTCAGTCAGCTCACCAGCAAATGGAGAGAACAAACTAGCACGGGAGGATTATGATACAGTGGAGAAATGCTATCCGGCTCTGGCTGGATGGGTTCTATGTTATCACGGGGGTTGAAAAATGGAAGAACTATAAAGCGAACACTTCAGGATTAAACTGCCTCTTTTACAAGTTAGGGAGTTACGTCAAAGGACAGCCTTGAAAGTTACTCCACCTTTTTAGAACATAGCCACCAGCAAACTTTCTCCTGTTCCCCATCAGCATCTGCTCCCTGAGCAGAGCCTCTCCTCCTGGGAGAACCGAGGAGGGGAACCAGAGAGGGCGACCAGGCACAAAGGACTGGCAAGCAAATTGTGGAGCAAGAAGTCAACAATGTATCATTTAGTTATTTGATATAAAATCAAAATAGTACAGAAATAGGATTAAGTAAACTCTTGTTGAAGAATCTAAAATCTCCAATTATACTTATAGCTTTGGTTTACATAGGTTATAAAAAAACAAACAAACCCTCAAATCTATAAAAATGTCCAAAGCTTCAGGTTATTTTTAAAATTTTAATATTTCTAGTATCTACAGTAGCCTACTTCTAATGTGTACAAAAAATAACCACAATATCTTTTAGTCTGACTCTAGGGTAAGGACTGGGAAATCTTTAATAAAACTCTTCTTTTGGGTCAGTCCACTAAGTGGACATTAACTCCTCATAAATAAAATACAAAGGGCTAGTCCACATTACTTAACCCAAAGTATAAGTCCTATAAACCTGCAGCATTAATTCTTCAGAATATTTGATATGACAAAGTTAATGATCTTCAACCATTTGTAACCCCTTTGACCGACATACTTATAATTATAACATACTTATAATCTCAATAACTGGAAATCGACCCATAAAATGTATATGATGTAGAATTTGATTATTTTAGTTTTCCCCATTTTCATTTTATTATTATTTATTATTTCTTTTCCTCTGGAGAAAATAGTTTTGGGATAAATTCTTTTTACACTAATGAAGAAACGTGTCGAGTAAAAGTGTTAGCAAGCTTATCCTGCAAAAGAAGAGATCATTAAGTTGAATGGATTAGTTAAAAATGTAACTCAAACTGGAAATTATGATTCTAGTTTTAAGAAAGGTGGGGGGTGGGGCTAGCGGGATCGGGAAGAGGCGCTGCAAGCAAATAAACCAAATGCGTAACATAGAAATCTAACATGGGAAATAAGACTTCATGTCTCAAAAGTAAGTTCTTCAAAAGTAAAACCTAACATTTTGAATCTCACTGCAAATTCTCTGAAACAAGCTTTATAAATAACAAGAGTGCATACAGTGAGTATTCTGATGCTGGCTGATTTTCATGATTTGCTTCTACCAAGCCAAAAACCCACTGGGGTGGAGTCGATTCCAACTCGTATGGACTCTATAGGACAGGGTAGAAATGCTCCTGTGGGTGTCTAAGAAAGCCTGTCTTTCTCCTGTGGTGGTTTTGAACTACTGACCTCACAGGTAGCACTGGGCTTCTAAGAAATCATTTACAATTATTTCTACCTTTACATTTCCATGTGCTGCAAACGAAGTACTATGTTATTTCCCTTTTATTTTGCTGTAGCGTTTTTTTTATGTACAGTATTAAATATACCATGTATTAATATATAGATTTTTTAAGGGAAAGAAATTTTCTTCGTTATTTTCACCAATTCTCTCATTTTTAGGACAAGTCACAGAGTTTGCAAACCACAGAAACCTCAGACTTGTTCACTTACCCTGCAGAGGTATTTAAGATGCTAGCGCAGTAAGTTTGAATGCTCTATTTAAAAAGACACCTTGTGGTTATACCTGTTTCAAGGTGGCTTTAGATTCTTAAACCTTGTGACACATTACTGGACTAAGCTGTTCTGAAATGTTCTACTTGGTTCAACGTCATAGAGAGAAGTAAGAGCATATCTCCACAAAGGCCTGGCTGCGCAGGGTAGTCTTCTCTAGGACCTGGCACCGTAAGATGGGGGCAGGGGGCCAAAGTTCCTTCCTGTGCGGTGAAAGCATAGCTCCTGAACAGGACTTCACTCTTCAATTAAAAAACCCTCGAGCTACATTTCTTCCCTTCGAACCAAACGAGTGCCTTCTGACGCAAACTCTAGTTCCAGGGAAGGGACAGTCACTTTGGTGTGGGCACTGCTGAAGGGGGGCCTTTACTCCGACCCTTTTATGGTTCTGCTTTTCCAGACGGGGCTGGGGACACCGAGCGCCGCGGCGGCACCCACGGCAAGTCACCCACTTCTGGTTTCCTGGTCGTCTAATGCAAGCCTAAAGGTGGGCGGTCCGTTTCCGAAAGGTCACGCCGTCTGGAGAAGTCTGCTTTCCGTACACAAGGATCCCCCAGAGTCGGAAACAATTCCACTGCCACGAAACGCCAACGCCGCCGCCAGAAAGGACTTGTCAATCATCCACCTCCCTCCACAGACGAGCCCGACCGAGGGGCGCCAGTTGAACGACCCCGCGGCCGCGGGGAGGCCGGCCAAACTGTCAGGGGCGCCCGGGAGTGGGGGGGGGGAACCCAGGCTCCAAGGCGGCGCCCCTGCAGCGCGACCCCCGCGCGGTACCGGGCTGCACGGTTCGTGCCGCGGTTGCGGGCCCGCAGGCGCCCCGAGCGCGGCCGCGGAGGCCGCAGCGCGGCCCGAGCCTCGGGGTAACGCTTACCCATCACCTGGACCCTGCAGATGGCGCACGTATCGCACTCGACGTCCCAGCTCCACATGGCCACCGCGTTCCACTTCTTGAGGGAGAACATCTTGTCGGCCCCCGCCTTGGGGCCTGCGCCCCCGGAGTGAGCGGAGAAGACGCCGGGCTCCTCGCTGTCTTCCACGTCGGCCATGGCGGCGGCGCGGCGCCGGGAGCGGAGACGTAGGCCTGGGGAGGAGGGCGGCGATGGCGGCTCCGCGGGGCCGCCCGGCGGGACACAGCGCCCCCAGCAGGCCGCGGGACGCCGCGCTGTCTCGACCGGGGCTGCCCGCGACTAGCTGGCGCGGTCTGGTGACGTCATGGGCGCCGCCCCGGGGCGGGGCCTCCGCCGGCTGTCTCCCGCACTGAGACCATCCGGGTATCTTGGGACGACACGGAATTGAAATCTGGCGACTCCTGTTAGTGTTAACTCTTGCCCTACCCGCCGCCGATTGGGTAGGAATCACGAGCCCTGCTGTATACCTTCGTTAAAGTTAGCACTTAAAAAAAATTGCCTTGCTAATTTGTTACCGGGGAGCAGGGTGGCACCCCCATCGGGCTAGGAAACATACCTTCATCACCATCTTATCTTGGCCCCTCCAGATTTCTCACTCCTCGGATCTAAATATTGGTCTCAGTGACTAAAAGAAGGGAGGAAAAGTAAAACCGAAGTGGACTTGGAGTCTTTCATGACATCCAAGTTCATTTCAAACATTCAAGAACGAAAAGATCCTAGGGACCTTGGGGCACACGTTGAAAATCTCGAGTTAGTTTAACCTCTTTTATATGTGGTGTAATGAGATCCAGAGAAATGAAGTAGCAAAAAATGACATTGTTTTTATGCGATGTTGAGTTTTAAAACCAGAATCATTCTGCTAAAACCAAAAATTAATTGGCCTATAATCAGTCCCAACTGCTGGTGCCCATATGTGTCAGAGTAGAACTCAGCTCTGCAGGGCTTTCTGTGGCAGGTCCGCGGGAGGTAGATTGCCACCTTTGTTCTTGGTTCTGAGGTACTTCTGGGTGGACTTGAATCACCAGTCTTTTGACCAGGAGTCAAGCATGTTAACTGTTCCATATTCTGATATTTTCCCAAGGAAAGCAGACAACAGCTCCATTTCAAAGAGGTGTTTGATTCCCACCTATCTTAACTAGTCTTCTAGGCTGCTTTCACAGAAATGTCAAAAATGGTCTAGTTTCTCATAATTTAGGAGTCTAGATTCTGAATTCAGGGTGTCACTTCAGAGGAAGACCTTTCGGTGGTTCTGAAGGAAGGTATTTATATCCTTTGAGTTTAGCTCCTGGGTGATCCTCCTGAGACCTGACCTCTCTCTGTTTACTCCTTGGCTTGTTTAGTCTTTATATATAGGCAGTCCCTGATTTAGAACATACCCAAATTATGATGGAACCACATTTAGAACTGTCAGTTTGCTAGTTTTGTGTATTTTATCATTAGTAATATGTACTACATTTTATGTTGCCTTAGCTAATTTAATCTTATTCTTAGATGTTTACATGCAGATGTTCAAAGATTCCATTTACAAAATTATTGATAATGAAGGGCAATAATAATTTTTTTAAAAAGGTATTCAACTTAGATCCGAACAGACTTGTGAGTTGTCCTAATGGTACCTTGCCCTAAGTCTGGGGCTGCTTTCATGTGCCTCAAAGGAGATTGACTTAAGACACACACTGCAACTGCTTTATTACATACCCAAAACTCAGTCCCAAATGACATTGTGACTGCAGGTATAGAAGTTATGATTGACAGCTCATAGTTTGGGGGCCACGATTTGATTCACAGGTGGATACCTACTGTGTCAACTTTGGGATTCCCACCTCTTACCGGGTCTTCCAACTTCCCCCCATTCCTCATCCGAGGCTTTGTTTTTGGACAGGGGTTTACTAGAATTAAGGGGCCATGGTGGGAAAAACAGGCTTTAAACATATGTTTAAAAAATTAACAAATATGGACACAGGGCCAAGTGTGGGATTACACTCACCAGCTCCTACAATGTGCAATCAGAAGCCAGGCTCCGCTCTGGATTTCAAGACCCTTCCTTAACAACCACCTCCACCTCTCATGCTCAGTAAGTTGAAGATGTGGTCTGTGTTGTTGGAGTGGAGAGTGGGTGTCTTTTCTTTCATAGAAATATCTAAGTCCTTCAGTCAAAGTGAGTCTCCAGGACAAGCGGACATGTTTGCCATTTATTTGTCTGGTTCTTATCCCAGTCATCATTTCCCCCTCCCCCAGCACCATTCAACTGAAGTAAAATAGTTCTTCCTTGAATTACAAAACAAAATCACATCTGATGTCATTTGCTTGTTGAGCTTAGTTTTCCCAAAGGAACCAGTGTTTAGGACTTCGAGGACAAGGGTAAGAAAACGGTTCTGAGCAGCCAGAACTCAAAGTGAGTCTCAAATATGTACAAGGCCTCTACCAGCAAATGCCCATTGTCTATATTTACAGGCCCTTGGGTGTTTGGTCAATCCATTTGGATCTGGATGAAGGAGATGTGGTGTCCCTCCTCTGGATCCTATAAGCTATGCCAACATTGAGAAGAATGGGAATTTCAGAACACTTCCTCGTGTTCATGTGGAAACTTGTATGGATCAAGAGATAGTTGTTAATGTTTTCACCCAAATCTTTGGGTCCTTGTGGTAGTTATATTATTTCATGTCAACTTGAAGATACAAAAAAGTGTAATGATGTTCAACCTGTCATGGCTGATGGTGCCTCCTTGTGGGTTTGGCCTTCTCATAAGGAGGGTCCTGGGAACCTCCCACCCACCCACCCCTCTACCTTCACCTTCCTGCTGGCTGCACCTATCAGCCTGTGATCTCCCTGCATTGTGCATCATTTCACATGGCTTCTTGAGTCTGAAGAGGGACTTATGGGCTAGTATAGGACTTTTGAACTTGGACTGGGCTGAGATGTTTTTTCGATAAATAATTACTTTTTATATAAAGCTGTCTTATACATATGAGTGTTTCTGGATTTGTTTGTCTAATCAACCCAGCTGAACACAGTCTTTGTCCCACTTTATTCACCAATTGAAATCAAGTGGACACTGCATGCAAAAGAAAGAAAAGGGTTTTTATGTCTGTGCAGATAAGAAACAGTGTGGGGTCTGCACACCGAGTTGCCACATGCTCCCTGAATTAAGGCACCTGGTCCTTTATTCCTTTTGAATTCCAGCATTCTGACTCTTTCCCATCCCTCTCCTCTCTAAACTGCCTTTGTTCATAGACAGAGGTCTGATTGGTGAGTCTTGTTCTCCAAAGGTTCTCTAGACAGACATCTCGGTTGAGAAATAAACTCAGGTAGAACATTAGGTCAGAAAATGTGAACCAATGTGCCAATGGTTCCTTCCAGTGACTCCCAGCTTTGGGGTGACTTGAATATTATGAGTTGGGTTGCTAACCTCAAGGTGAGCTGTGGGGTACCAGCCCCCACAATTGAATGAGTCCAAG
Source organism: Tenrec ecaudatus (assembly GCF_050624435.1). Classification (NCBI taxonomy): domain Eukaryota; kingdom Metazoa; phylum Chordata; class Mammalia; order Afrosoricida; family Tenrecidae; genus Tenrec; species Tenrec ecaudatus. Next base: position 138,356,241 of record NC_134533.1, read on the forward strand.
GGGTGTTTGTGTAATTGAGGGGTAAAATTAAAGAGATATAAGACAAGAGAAGAAATTCAAATGCTCACATCTGGGATGACCATGATCTCAGCAGCCAGGTCTGTGAAAGAGATTATATTTCCAATCACAGTTTATATACATTTTGGGGGGACATGCAAGCCCCCTCATCATAACAGGAAGGGGGTGTACCATAGGCATACATGCAACAGGAGGGGGAAGCGCTAGGGGTACACATGTGACAAGATGGATTTGTCTCCACTACAGGCTTCTCTAGATTCAAGATGGCAGCCTAATCGTGGTCCTCCTTGAGTTGGCTTGACTTTGTCTTTGGGCTCTCCTTTGGGGAACACTCCACCATCCTTATTAGCAGGGAGTGGGCCCCACCTAGGGTGGGATAGACAATAGGATCTGATTGCTCTAGATGGCTGATACCCTCAGGAAGATAACCTCTAAGCAGGTGACCTCCGAGTTTATAGTCAATGACCATGTGTTCTTAGGTCCAGCATATATTATGGGAGGACAACCTGGGGAGAAATCCTTCTGTATCTCACAGTGAGCAGTTCAAAATCACTAGTCACTCCTTGAGATAAAGATGAGACTTCATATTCATGTAAAGAGTGACAGTCCTGGAAACCCCAAGGGAAGTTCCTCCTTGTTCTATAGGGACACTATAACTCAGAATCAACTTGATGACAGTCATTGAATTTTAAGAGATGTATTCCCTGAGCATGTTTTAAGCACCAGTCCAATCTGAGAAGACTTTGGGTGCAAAAGGGTCTTGGATAGAATGTTGCTCAATGAAGTGGAGACCCAAAGCCCATTTGCAGATAGCTGGACATCCCCTTGCAGAAGGGTCACAAGGAAGAGACGAGCCAGTCAGGGTGCAGCGTAACACCAATGAAACATACAATTTTCCTCTAGTTTTTTAATGCTCTCCCTCACCCCCACTATCATGACCCAATTCTCACTCACAAATCAGGCTAGACCACAGGATGTACACTGATACAGATGGGAACTGGAAACAGGGAATCCTGGACAGAAAACCCCTCAGGACCAATAATGAGATTAGCGATACCAGGAGGGGCAGGAGAAGAAAGGGGGTACCTATCACAATAGTCTACATATAACCCTCTTCCCAGGGGCACAGACAACAGAAAAGTGGCTAAAGAGAATCATTGGTCAGTGTAAGACATGCAAAAAATGTATAAATTATCAAGGGTTCATGAGGGACAGAGGGCGAGAGAGATAGGGGGGAAAATGAGCTGATACCAAGGTCTCAAGTAGAAAGAAAATGTTTTGAGAATGATAATGGCAACAAATGTGCTTGACACAGGGATGTATGTATGAATTGTGATAAGAACTGTACAAGCCCCCAATAAAATGATTTTAAATTTTTCAAAAAAGATTGTTGTTCAAGAGGAAGATGTAGTTAATAGAAGGGTATACCACAGAGTGCCCGGTGAAGTTAGGGGAGAGGTATTGGGTCATAGACAAAGGGTTTCCATAGAACAGAACAAGAGAATGCTGAATGGTTGAAAATCAGGAATGGTGTGCATCAGAGTTGTATCCTGAACCAGACTTATTTAATCTGGATGCTGAGAAAATCATCAAAGAAACTGGTCTATATGAAGAGAAACGTAGCATCAGGATTACAGTAAGATTTATTAACAACCTATGATGTGCATATGACACATTCTGCTTGCTGAAAATGAAAACTTGCTGGTGAAGAGGAAAGCTTGGCGCCTTCAGCGTGGATGACAACTCAATGTAAAGAAGACCCAAATCCTCACAGTTGGACCAACAGACATCATAAGAAATGGAGAAATGATCAACACTGCTCACGATTTCATCCTGCTTGCATCTGCAATCAATATTCGGAGAAGCAGCAGTCAAGAAATCAAGCAAAGCATTGTTGCCAGACTTCAGTCGTCAAAAACAGAGAGCAGGTTGAATAGAGAAATCCTATGTTCACTAATGCAAACCCTTTCAGAAGGGAAACCGTCAGATTTTCCTTCTGAGCTGAGCTCAGCCCTGACCCAGCAAGTTAATATTCAAGAAGCAGGTTCTGACAATGATGACAGGAAGAGATTAGCAGGCTTTTTACAATGTGGCAAGATAACAACTGGCGCTCTAAGGAGCCAGGCCTCTAGCTTCTACACGTCTCCAGGAACAATTACGGCACCATCCCTGAAGCTCCGCATGTCCTTGTCTAACCTTTCTGAGTCATGACATGCCTAGTGTGTAAGCTTAAAAGGACTTTACTGCAAGGGGGCAGGGAGGCGGCTGCACATTGGATTTCTAACAAAATAAATCTTAAATTATGTTATATTTCTAGTATTGATTTTTCCCTACATTAGTATTGCCTTAGACACACCTGCTACACAAGAGCTCTGTAAGTTGTCAAAGTGCAAGGATCTCATTTTGAGGACTAAGGTGATCTTGACTCAAGACACGGTGTTTTCAGTCACCTCATATGCATGTGAAAGTTGGACAGGAATAAAGGAAACCAGGGAAGAGGTGATGCATTTAAATGGTGGTGCTGGTGAAGAACATTGAAAGCACCATGGGCTGCCAGAAAAATAAACAAATCTGACCTGGAAGAAGTACCCCAGAATTCTCCATAAAATCGGGATGATGATACTTGCTACCAGGAAAGACCAGTCTCTGGAAAAGTACACCATACTTGATAAAGTAACTGTGATGTGCCATCCAGTCAGGTCTGATCCATAGCGACCTTATGCACAACAGAACAAATACTGTCTGGTTCTGCTCCATCCTCACAATTGTTCCTATTCCTGAGCCCATTGTTGTAGCCACTGGGTCAGTCCATCTCAGTGAGGGCCTCCCTCTCCTTTGCTGCCTCTCTGTGTGAGCAAGCATGGTGTCCTTCTCCAGAGACTGGTCTCTGCTGAAAACATGTCCAAAGATGATAAGCTTAAGTCTTACCTCTAAGGAGCACTCTGGCCAGACTTCTTCCAAGACAGATCAATTTGTTCTTTTAGCAGCCCATGGTATTTTCAGTGGTCTTCACCAGCACCACAATTTAAATACATTTGCTGTTCTTCGATCTTCTTTATTCAATGTCCAACTCTAACATGCATATGAGGCAATGGAAAATACCATCTGTGTGAGGCAGAGTTCTTTAGCGAAACAAAAGCAGGACACTTACCGAATAGATATATAAAAGGATAGGTTTGTACAGTGGGAAGGAGTATAACAGCTAATTAGTTCAACTCACTTTTGTGGAACAATTAGTATACTGAAGGCCCTTCAACTCATGCAGGCAGCTGGTACAAGGTCAAGGAAGCAGAAAATGGAGTCTGCCCTCAGGCAAGACAGGCAAAGTCAGCCTGCAGGCAGCAGCCAGCAGGTTGGGGCAGCAAAGTAGCTCGGGAGCTTAGTGAAGCAGGCCCGATGGAATCTCGAATTCAAGTGATATAATTAATACACCAGCAGCATGGTGGATCAGGTCTTGAAGGGGCCTCAAGCTCTAGCAACAAAACCCACTGGTTGACTTGGCCCAAAGGTGGTGCAGTACAAGGTTGGGGCAAAGAACTAGCTCAAGCAGCAGCATGCTGGTCTGATCCCCAGGAAGGAAGAGAGGGGGGATGCCTGCCTGGAAAGCATTTATCCCGGTCACCCTCTGATCAAGCTGCTACCTGATTAGACTCTGCCCACATGTTCCTATGGAGGCCTGCTTGGCACCATGAACCCAACTATCACACCGTGACTTGGGTCAGGTGCAGCTGAGTCCTCAAAGTAACATTGTTGTTTTTCAACACTCTCAAGAGGTGTTGTGTAGCAGATCTACCTAACGCAACTCGCCTTTAGACCTCTTGACTGCTGCTTCCGTGAGCACTGAGAGTAGATCCAAGAAAGAGGAAGTCCTTAACAACTTCGGTCTTCTCTGTTTACTTTGATGTTACCTATTGGTCCAGCTGAGAGGATTTGGGTCTCCTGTACATTGGGGTGTGTCCATCCTGAAGGCTGCAGTCCTTGATCTTCATCATCAAGTGCTTCTCACATTCAGCAAGCAAAGCGGTGGCATCTGCGTATTGCAGGTTGTTAAGCTTCAATCCTGATCCCATATTCTTTTTCAGATAACCCAGGTTCCCTGATTATTTGCTCAGCATACCGACTGAATAAGTATGGTGAGAGGACACAGGCCAGACTCACACCTTTCCTGCTTTTAAGCCAATGGTTTACCTTGTGGTGAAGCAGAGGGTCCCTGAGAACAAGGAAGACCTTCAAGGAGAAGGACTGGCCCAATGGCTTTGACAATGGGCTTCAACATAACCACTGTAAAGATAGTATAGGACCCCAAAGTGTTTTGTTCTGTTTGAAATGACACTGTGAGTCAGAACTGACTCAAGGACATCCAACCAAACAACAGTTTATAGTGAGAGCCCTAAATCCATATTTGAGTGTTTTTGCATTTAAAAAAAATTGTATTGGGGGCTCATACAAGTAAAGAGTTGGCTGATCTGTGATTGCCTGCATGTGTGGCCAGAGGGGTTAAAATTCTGCCACGAGATGGCAGGTTGGTGTACCCTTTTAGTGCAGGGTCCCAGTGGTGCTGGGCAGAATCGCCCTACTTGGCAGATCACCGTAGAGGCCAGATGGAGATTTCGTCAGCAGCGCAGAGCACTGTAGAGGGCTGTCACACCTGCCTTGTGATGTGAAACGCTCCCACAGAGGGCAGACTGGAGTTCCCCCTGCTATTTGGACTGAGTTGCCCGAGGCGGAGGATAGTGGCCCTGAAGCCAGCAGTGGCATATGATAGGAAAGAGAGGGAGAGAAGAGGAGAAATATAAAAAAAAGAAGAAAAAACATGGTGCCTGTTGAGACCGACTGCTGTGGGAAAGATAGAAAGGCGAGATTATAAAGAGAGAAGAAAAAGAGTGGTAACTAAGCAGATAACTGAGGCTTGATCACCTGACTGTGGGGCTGGAAGAGGTCCAACCCTGCCTCAAGGTGGCGGGGTGGTGTGCCCGCTTGGTGTAGGGTCCCACAGACGTTGGGTGGGATTACCCTTGGAGGCAAGCTCAGGCAGAGGCCAGGCAGCACTTGAGCACTGGAGTTCACTGGTATAGTGGCCTTGCGCCGTATGTAGCACTGCTGGCAGCGGGGGCGGGGGGATATGGGGGTGTCGGGCTGTTCCCTCAGCCTCGTGGAGGGCCCCAGGAGAGCCAGGCTATCCCCGGCTGTGTGTAGAATCACTGAGGGGAGCTGGCTGGTTGTCCTAGCTAGGCTGCTGATGCCCTAATAGCTCAGAGGTCCAAGCCACCCCGCACCCACCCAGCTGGAGTTGAATTCATTTATCCCCAACTGAAGCTTGCTCCAAGGGGTCTTTGTTATGTTGACAGCCTCTGGGCTCTGTAGCTCACTTCCCGCTTTGCTTAGCCTGGGCTCCCTTAGAATGCTACTGTATGTTAAAGGACTCCTTCTCCCTGTTGCCTTGGAGTGGAACAATGGGCCTGGAATTTGCAGTTTTTAACCAAGAAAATCTTTTTTCTCTCTTTTTTATATTGGGCTTATGGAGTGCCCTGATTTGGTGGCTGTCACACTGACCCCCAGAGGGGGAGATCCAGCTTATCAGAGAGGTAGTTTTCTTCTCGGACAACTGGAACGGAATTCTCCCCCTGGACTATGACTATCCGCTTATTTTCTGCCGCACTGCGACCTGACTCGGGTAAATTTCCTTCTTTTTCAATTGCTCCCACTCTATGGCTACCTGTCGACCCTGGTCCCCAGGCTATGAGCTCAAGGCATCTAACAGCACGGGAGCTCTGGCGTGGGGTCCGGTGACTAGGTTTCCCAGGTTCCCTTCGTGTCTGGGATTATGTCCTCCTTAGGGCGTCAGCCTGGGGAAATCGCTACTCACTGCCAAACTGTGTATCTGCTCAGCTGGAGCCCATGAGCCCAGCACACCAAACCTAGAGTGATTTAGTGTGTTCTTGGCTCGCTTTGTGAGTGGAAATAGAATTTTTAAAATTGGGGTACAGGATAGACAGTAGTACCCTGATTCTAATTTTAGGACTCCGCCTCCCAGTCTCCTTCATCTTCACCTTACCTCCCAATTTTCTTGTCTGGCAGCAAGAGCTCCGGCCTCGTGAATCTTAACTAGACACCATCTTCTTCTGTCTCCATATTTGAGATTTGATGATTAATTTTGATGATTAACCAGCGATGTGAACAGCTTTACCTTCAGGCACAGTGTTTTGGAAAGTGCCTTGCTATTTCTCCCTTCATCTAGCCCGAGGGTGTTGCCTGGTTGGTCCCCTGTTGGGATTTGGGATACTTGGTGTAAGGAAGTTGAGAGGCGCTAGAGACCAAATCAGTCGAATTAGAGCAAACAGGCTTTATTGGGGAGAAAACCCCAGCCTGGGCGAAGTCCCACGGTCCACAGTGCCCGGGCCGGAGGAGTCGCACTGCAGGCTACAGGGGTGATGCGCATATATGGACAGGTATGTCCGGGTTTCTGGAATGTAAGGTGTCTTCCTGGTTCCAGGCGTATTCGTGCCGGGTGCAGAGCGGTGGGCAAGAACAAAGCAGGCACGGAGCCAAACGGGCCCTGCCGGTGCTGGTGCAGAGTGGAGGGTCGAGAGCAAAGCGGGCACTGAGCCAAATGGGCTGTGAACAAAACGGGCCCTGAGTAAACGAAGGAAAAAAACTTGCAAAGGTTACATAGCCAGCTCTGGTCAGCTCCGCAGGCCGCGGGGGTGGGGTGTGTGTGTCGGGGTGGGGGGATTCAAGGCCACTTGCTGCTAGAAGCCGGTCTGGCATTGAGCTGACCATACACTTGGATGTACAGTCATGAGTCATATACCCTGACTGTGATGGTCAGAGGGCCCTGACCCTATATTTTAAACTTTCTATCTGCAGTGGTGTTCTTATCTCAATCATGGTCTCATTTCTGATTCTGTAGTCCCGTCTGCAACTGTGATATATTGATCTGCCACCAATCACGCTTTTACGAATTTCTCTTGTTCTCTATATCCTATTTCAGTGGCAAAATTTCTGTGAATTCTTGGCCACCGTTAAGGCCTCAGGATCATAGTCTCCCACATCCAATGGTTTGTCCTTGTTCTGTCTTACATTTAATAAGTGTGTTTTCATATATTATACTTTGCTGGAATGATGGGCTCACACATAAGAATTGTGCCCATGGCATAGGACCTTTGGGTTAGTGTGAGTTGGAACCTACCTGAAGGTACCTACCAACAAATTATCTTTAAATTTTGATTCTTTTTTCTCCTGTACAACAAAAGTAAGAGAGTTCACAATCCATTTTCATCAAATTGTCTAAAATTACTATGAGTGTGAACCTCATCCTTCTGCCTGTGGACTATTGCTTCGCCACTTCCTTCCTGTCTGTCCTCCCAGTCTAGCTGGCACTCCATCTAAATTGCCTGTTAATCTTCCCTTTCCACCAGGTACTTCTCTGCTCAACACGTTCCAGGACTGCTCCTACAGAACAAAATCTTGAATATGCCAATTTTGTTATTTTAGCCCCATCACCATATGGGCCTAACCTACCTTTGTGGTGCCATCCCAGCCACTTCCTTGCAGGACCTTCTTTTGGTTGATAGGCATGGCCATCAGACACACCTGGACTGTCCCACCCTACAACTCAGTTGGCAGAACTTCCCCCATCAGCTCGAGCTGGATTCCCCTCTGCATCTAAGAGAAGCATCATCATCTTTGTGTTCTGCCTGAGCACTCTGCCTCCACACATCCGGGTCCACCTAAGAAGTGTTTCTTCCACTCCTTTGGGGCTTGGTCACAAAACTCAAACTCAGTGTTGTTGAATCAATTCTGGTTCATAGGAACCTATAGGACAGGGTAGAACTGCCTTGTGGGTTTCCCAGACTGTAACTTTTTAATGGGAGGAGAATGTCCCATCTTTCTCCCAAACAAGGGCTGGTGGTTCCTAACTGCTTACCTTGTGGCTAGTAGTCCAACTCGAAATGCACTGTGCTATTAGGGCTCCGAAATTTGCTGTTACTGATACTTCACAAGCTTGTTGCAATTTATCAAACAATTTTAGTTTTTTTAATTGTCAGCTCATAAATTACAAGGAATTAAAATAGTAAGAAGATTATACAATGAAAAGAGTACTGTTAATATACTCTTGTGTGTCCTTCCAGAAATTCCTAGATAAGCAGACACATAATCCATGTATTCATTTTTAATATAAAACAAAAATTTCCATGTATACTATTCTCTAGCTTGCTTTTTTGCTTTGGCTGTTTAGTATTATTAGTTAGACAGCTTTTTATATAAGTACTTACATATCCACGGCATTAAATTTTTTTAAACTTTTATTGAGGATTGAGTGAAGGCTTACAGAGCAAATCAGTTTTCCATTCAACAATTCAGACACATTTTATTTCCTATCATTTGATTGCCATCTCCACACTAAACACCCCTTGTCCCACTTCTTCTCTGGGTTTCCTCTTTCCTTCTCCTTCCCGTCTTTGGAACTTGGTCCTTGAGCAAAGGCTGCCCTTTTGATCCCAAACGGCTAATTACTCTCAGGGGTTATTGTCCCTTTATAGACCTGTCTATTGTCTGGTTGAACTTGGAGCCAAGAGGGGGAAATCATTCTAAGATCTGAACAGTGACTAAGGGCCATAGTTTCAGGAATTCTGTCAATGTTGGGCCAGGAGGCCAGTCTGAACTATTTTTTATGATTTTGAATTTTGTTTTACAGTTTCTCCCACTCTATCCAGGACCATCGAATGTATGGGATAATGCTATGCTTATATGTGTGTATCACACAAAGCAAACATGAGGCACAGCAAGGATCAGTGACTTGCCCAAAGTTACACATCTGTAAAGCAACAGCGTCTCCATGCAAATTTCTGGTTCACCTTTAGGTACTTCTCCAGGCCATGCTTTTCATTCTTCTACCATATTGTCATGACTTATAAAACCAAATTAGTCCATTTCATCACCTATACATCAGTTAATCCTTTCATTGCCTATGGAATACATATTGCCCACGATTTTTGGCTTCTCAGGTTTCTTGGGAAGCTACTTTCTCCATTGTAATGCATGCTGTTGCCTGTTAAGGACTTGTATAACTCTGTGAATCTGACGAAATGAATCTCACTCCATCAATCTTACCAGTAGAGTCTATATAGGACATATGTGTCCTATATAATTGTATCAAAATCTATATTACCTCAAGATTTTTCCTTTGATTGCAGTATGCTTTCCATTACTAAAAACACATGGTATCAACAAAAATGCGAAGCAGAAATAATTTGGTCATGAAGAGGTTAACCATACTTGCTTCCATGTCCCAAGGGGCTGTCCCACATCTTCCTTCTTCATGGTGTGTGTGTGTGACTGTGTGTAGATGATGAGAAGGTTCCTCTTCTGTGGCCAACACTCATTTTCAGGGATGTTGTCTTTTAGGAAGTGGTTATTATTTCCAAACATTCTGATTATTTCTAACGCAACTATATTTATGAAAGAAGAGTCTTGCTTACTTGGGAAAAGATTACAATTTCCTTAAAATTCTAAATTTCACATATCACAAGAAGTCCTAGAAACAAAATCACACCTACTTTTACTAAGGCCCACATGTGAAGTCCACATTTTAGAAAATAGCGAATGTGACAGAATTCACACTACTTTTAATTTTTGTCAAATTGTCTTATCAGTTTCTAGAACTTAAAAGAGCCTTGATCACCATGACAAATATTGTGGAACAAGAGAAGTCCTTCTGGGCGTGCCTGCTTGGTCATGGGAATAGACGGCATCCTGTTCAGCTTTCAGCCTGCTACATGACGAGAGAGAGGAGACACACATTAGAGAGAACAAAGGACGGCCAGCTTCCTGCCACAGAGAGCAAGCAGTGGTTCTGTGCTTGGCTGCAGCCCACAATCAGCAGTTAGCTCTTCCAGAGGAAGACTGCAGCTGAAGAAACCACACAGGGCACTTCTCTGCTCTCGAGGAGTACCTCTAGCCTGTTCTACGTGGTGACAGGCTTCAAAAGAGCATAGGCAAGTTGACCATTTCACGAGTTCACCGTTAGCAATAGGCTACTATTTGGTGTGTGTGTGTGGGGGGGTGGTGGTGGTGAGTAAGCACCACCCTTCTTTCAGCTTGCCATACTATGGCGATTTGCATGTTGGCATGGTGCTGGAAACTACACCACCAGTATTGCAGAGACCAACAGGGTCGTCCCTGGTGGACACATTTCAATAAGCTAGGTTGAAAAGCACACAGTAGCTTCGGCAAGACAAACAGGCCAGCTAGCATGTCTGTGGTCAAGGACTGAGCCACGGTTTTGTTCCGTTAGAGGTGATTTGATGGCAGGGATGGTGGGGTGGTTGTGGGGGCTTGCATTAATTTGAGGGAATTATGTAGGTCTCTAACCACTTAACCCTGGGGACAATCATTATCCATTAGACTGGAACCACACGTTAGAGCGTGTTACCTTGGCCAGCTATGTCCTGATCTCATCGAGGGCAGACTCTAGTGCTGACAGAACCTTCTACCTGCTGTATACTGTAACGCTTCAAGCAGCGCCCCCTGGTGGCTACTAATGCTCCACACAGATCCCCAAGAGCTTACCTTTTTCTTCTTTTTACGGACAATATTAGATTTTTTACTATTTTTCCAAATAGATCTGAAGGTGTCTGAAGAGATCTGGGGAGTGATGGTAATTTTTAAGACTGGCAGTTGACCTGGGGAGATGAAGAACATAATGGTTAGCAGTGGGTAGGGTAAAGGACTCCCTCTCCTACATTGGGCCTTAGGTCTCTGAGGGCAGCATTCTTACCAGCTGGGCAACTTTCCTCTCAGCTAGCTTTCCCCTAGACCTTCTTGATGTATGTGGTCACAACAGTTTACTTCTGTATTAACTTTTTCTTTGTTTTCCATTCCCACTGTCTTATATTTTACTGGAATGACTGGAGTAGTTTCCTAACTCTGGATTTCTTCAATCCAAATCTTTCCTGCCAGCTGAATCCTGTGAAACAAGAGTCTGAGCTTGTCCCTCAGTAGCTTGTATGCCCGACTGGTTGTGCATCTGTAGTGGATACCCCTTAGTTTTGCCCACTCTGCTTCTATCCTAGTTTCTTTCTGGAATAGCACCACGAGTTTACATTGAGGTTCCACGCTCTGCCATCCAGAGGTGGGCACATGCCTAGGAATGACCAAGTAGTGTAGATATTTATGCCCCTGCATGCTGAAAACATCTTTATCTTATCCTTATTAAAACTGCCATCCAGCAAAGGATATTTATAGAGCCCTAAATACAGGCGTATACATATACACACACACACACATATATATATATATACATAGAGAGAGAGGAATAGAACTATGTACTCATATCTATATGTTAAGAATTAAGGTTGCAGATGGACATTGGGCCTCGACTCAAGTACTCCCTTAGCCCAAGAACACTTTGTTCTAACAATCCGGGATTCTGTGATGCTCACCTTCCCAACACAATCGCTGATGACAAAATGGGTACATAAACAAATGTGGTGAAGAAAGTTGATGGTGCCCGGCTATCAAAAGATATAGTATTTGGGGTCTTAAAGGCTTGAAGACAAATAAGTGGCCATGTACCTGAAAAGCAACAAAGCCCACATGGAAGAAGCACAGCAGCCTGTGTGATCATGAGGTGTCAATGGGATCAGGGATCAGGCATTTAAGACCCAGAACAAAATAATACCCAAAGTGAAGGATGGGGGTGGCATAGAGACCCAATGCCCATCTGTAGACACTTGAACATCCCCTCACAGAAAGGTCACAGGGAAGAGATGAGCCAATCAGGGTGCAGTATAGCACCGATGAAACATACAAATTTCCTCTAGTTCTTTGGTGTTTCCTTCACCTCACTATCATGACCTCAATTCTACCTTACAAGTCGGATTAGACCAGAACATGCACACTGCTACAGATAAGAGCCCGCAACACTGGGGATCCAGGATAGATACCCCCCCACCCCAGGACCAGCAATGAGAATAGAGATACCAGGAGGATTGGGGGAGGGTGGGGGGAGAAAGAGGGACTCGATCACAAGGATCAACATATCACCCAGCCCCAGGGGATGAATAATGGAAAAGTGAGTGAGGGGCGATGGAGGACAATGTAAGGTATGAAAATAATAATCTATAACTTATCAAGGGTTCGTGAGGGAGGGAAGGTGGGGGAAGGAGGGGGAAGAAAAGGGGAACAGATAACAGGGTCTCAAGTGGGAAAAGAATGCTTTGAAAACGATTATGGTGGCATATGTGCAAATGTGCTTGACACACTGGAGGAATGTCTGGGTTGTGATAAGAGTGTAAGAGCCCCCAGTAGAAGTATTTAAACAAAAAGCCCTGCCATACAGTCAGTTTGGAGCCTGTTAATCTTTGGGGAGCTGCTAGCTTCATCTTGTTCCCACAGAGCAGCTGGTGGCTTTGAAGACCAAACAAGTGGCCAGCAGGCCAACACCTAGCCCACCGTGCCACCAGGACTGGTTGGGAATTAGGAATGGATAGCATTTTCGAAGCAGTCATGGCAGTGTGGCATTGCCTCTGGCTTCCAGCCAGGAAGTCCCACACCATTTGGATTCCCAGTCCTTTGTATGCAAATCTTTTTTTTAAAGTATGGTAAAGATTTATGGAACAAAAAATTTTCCATTGCAATTTTTTATGCACAGTGAGGTTAATATCTTTCATCATGTCGTGCGAACAGCAACATAATTTGTTGCCAAAATTGCAAACTCCTTAACAGAAACCAAGTGTCCCCTAAGTTCTGACTCCCTCCCTTCCACCACCTTACTGCCTCTCGTAAGCCAGAGTAAATTTTGGTCTCTATACATTTGACAGCTCTACCCCGAGTTTCTTCATTTATATTTGTGACGTAGTGTTTACGGTTCATTCTGGTTGTATCAGGTATCAGAATTTGATTTCTCTTTATGGTCGAGTGGGCACCACATTAGTGCCAATTGTGTCCACTGGCACCCACAGCAACCCTATGCACGAAAGAACGGAATTGTCCTGGGCCGTCCTTCCAATTGTTCCGCCACCTGAGCCAAAGTGTCCATCTATCATGTTGAAGGCCTTCCCCCTTTCCCTGCCCTCCACTTTACCAACTATGAGGTCCTTCTCCAGGGACTGGTCTCTGCTGACAATAGGTCCAAAGTATATAAGGCGAAGTCTTGCACCCTTGCTGGTAGGCTGAGTTGACTAGAGATACAAATCCAGCGACACTCATATATATGTGTGTAATAGAGAGCTTTATATTAAGAAGTAATTAAATATCAAGCAAACACCCTAGCTCAGTCCATATAAAGTTCCAAAGTCCAATACTGTTCCATAGGTCCCTCTTTTTAAAAAAATCATTTTATGGGGGACTAATACAGCTCTTATCACAATATATACATGCCTCCATTGTGTCAGGCACATTTGTACATTTGTTGCCATCATCATTTTCAAAACATTTTCCTTCTAATTGAGCCTTTGATATCAGCTTCTCATTTTTCCCCTCCATCCCCCACCTTCCCTCTCTCCTGAACCCTTGATAATTTATATATATATATATATATTTTATTTTTCATGTCTTAAACTAACCGATGTCTCCCTTCAGCCACTTTTCTGTTGTCCATCCCCCAGGGAGGGGGTTGGTTATATGTAGATCATTGTGATCAGTTCCCCCTTTCTCTACCCCCACCTTCCCCTTTCCCTCCTGGTTTTGCTATTCTCATTATTGGTCCTGAGGGGTTTATGGGTCCTCAATTCCTGGTGTTTTCAGCTCTTATCTGTACCTGTGTACATGCTCTGGTCTAGCCGGATTTGTAAAGTAGAATTGAGATCATGATAGTAGGGGGGATTTGTGTGTGTGTGAGGGAAGCATTAAAGAATTAGAGGAAAGTTGTATGTTTCATCAGTGCTAATCAATGCCCTGACTGGCTCATCTCTTCCTTGTGACCCTTCTGTAAGGGGATGTCCAATTGTCTACAGATGGGCTTTGGGTCTCTACTCTGCATTCCTTCTCATTCACATTCATATGATTTTTTGTTCTGGGTTTTTGATACCTGATACCTGATCCCATCGACACCTCATGATCACACATGCTGGTGTGCTTCCTCCATGTGGGCTTTGTTGCTTCTCAGTTAGGTGGCCACTTGTTTATCTTTAAGCCTTTAAGACCCAAGATGGTATATCTTTTGATAGCCGGGCACCATCAGCTTTCTTCACCACATTTGCTTATGCACCTGCTTTGTCTTCAGCGATCGTGTCTGGAAGGTGAGCATCACGGAATGCCAGGTTATTAAAGTGCTCTTGCATTGAGGGAGTACTTGAGTAGAGGCCTGTGTTGGTTTGGGTAAACTAGGGAAACAAATCTACAGAAACTCATATGTATAAGAGAGAGTTTTATATAAAGGGTAAGTGTACATTAAGAAAGCATCCCAACCCAGTGCTGTCCAAGCCCTTAAGTCCAACATTAGCCCGTATGTCCAACACTAATCTACAAAATCCTCCTCAATCTCACAAAACACATGCAATGACACCAACTACAGGAGGAAAGCTGAATCAGTGAGTGTGTAAGTATCTTAGCACTGGCAGGGGTCTCCACACAGTTGTTCCAGAACCCAGGGCTGCATCAGGGTAGGTTCATGTGGTTTCTCCTCAGGAATGTCTTGCAGGAAGTGAACCTTGCCAGCTGAAGCAGGGAACTTGCTAAGGCAGCTGCACCCTGGTCCAACCATCAGAAAGCAAGAACCCGAGACCTAGAAGAGCGAGGCTCATGGAGCCATTTATTCCTTCACCCTTCAATTAATCCCAAATGTGTTTATTGGCTAGGTTGGCATAATAATCCTGAACTATTCCAATGACCAATGTTCTTCTGCTGCCTTGGTCCTTAACATATAAATATATGTACACAGATCCACTTCCCTATCACTATATTTAAATATATTTATAGATGTACATGCCTGTATTTAGATTTCTATAAATATCCTTTGCTTCCTAGTTCTTTCCTCTATTTCCTCTTGTCCCACTATCATGTTCAGCCTTCATTTGGGTTTTAGTAATTCCTCTCGGTTACATTGCCCTTGATCAAGCCCTACCAGACATCCTACACCCTCCTTGCCACTGATTTTAGATTACTTGTTGTTCCCTTGTCCCTGGGTTTGTTAATACCACTTCCTTTCCCCTGCCTCCCCATCTCCCGTGTCCCCAAGAACCATCGGTCCCATTGTTTTCTCTCCTGGATTGTTTATACCACCTATTTTATCTAGATAGACATTCAGAGAAAATAATAAGCACAAAAACAAGACAAAGCAAAACAAAACAACAAAAGAAAATGAAACCACAAAAACCGGAATGACAAAAAACAAAAAGAAAGAAAAGAAAAGCCTATACATAATTCCAGGTCTGTTTGTTGACCTTTAGGAGTGTTTTCCAGTCGAGTCTGATGGGGAGCCATGCTCTGGCCACAAAGTCTATTTTTGGTATTCCCTGGGGACTTCATTGCTTTGCTCTCCTTGCTGTTCTGTTGCACCCCATTAGTGTTTTTCCCTAGTGTGGTAGGGTCAGATGGGGCACAATTTCCACACTGTGCTTCCAGTGTTGTCCCTCATAGAGATATGGGTCAGTGAGGGACTTCTTGTTGGGTGGTGGGGCCAGCCCTATGGTCCTCTCTGTGCGTTGGCTGCTCTGAGCAGGAATATTGTTCTCAGCGCTTGGTGAGCCAGGATGTGTTCCACTCTCTCTCTTTCTCTCTTCATTTGCTTCTGTGTGCTCTGATCAGATGCACCCCTCTCCCTGAACTGTAGCTTCAGTGCTGTCCTCTGTAGTGCATTCTTCTGAGAGGGAAGGGGGGATATCCATGAAGTTGGGATTGTGACCAGCTCCTTAGACTATTGGTTCCCTGCTTTATACCAGTATGTTGCTTTCATGTCTTGGCACACCTGGTCATAGTCCCTCTTAAGATTCATGCAGCCACATGAAATGGGTGCAAAGTATTCTGGATCCAATGATGGTAGTGGCGTCACAGGGTTCTGGCAGCTCCCAGTGTGGCTCTTCAGCAAAAAGATGAAGGCAGGAGGATAGTCTGTGTTCCTGCTTAAAAATGTTGTGGGAAGATAAAGGGGAATGGCTCGTTTCTCTGGTAATTCTAAGTTTAACATGTGAGAAGTTGCCAACAGTTTTCTCCAGTGCGTTACCGCTTTACAGTCCCTCCAGTAATGGACGAGCATTTCAAGTTCTCCACATCCTCCAACATTTGCTGTTTTTCTTTCTGATTATAGCCTTCCTAGTTGGTAGGAAATGATTCTGATCTGCATTCTCTAAAGCCTGGGTGTTGCGATGGGCAAGTTCTCAGAAATTAACCACGAGGCCAGGGCACAAATCCACCCAGTCACTACAGGGGGGAAAGACCTGGCAATATGTTTGGTAAAGATTTAATCCTAGAAATCCTCTATAGCAGTGGTTCTCAGCCTCCCTCACACCGCGACCCTTCCAGACAGTTCCGCATGTGGTGGAGACCCCCAACAAGAACATTATTTTCGTTGCTACTTCATCACTGTCACTTTGCTACTCTTATGAATCAGGCAACCCCTGTGAAAGGGCCATTCGACCCCAAAGGGGTCGCAACCCACAGGTTGAGAACTGCTGCTCCAGGGAGTAGTTTTGTTCTGCTCCATGAAGTTGCTATGAACGAGCCCCAAGAACAATGGCTAATTACAGTGAGCATATTTTCTTGTGGTTATTGACAATTTGTATATTTTCTTTGGAGACATGTCTATTTAGGTTCTTTGCTCATTTTAAGTATTGGATTGTCTGTCTTTTGATTGCTAAGTTGTTCTTGGTGTTAGTTGCTATCCAGTCAATCAATTTCAATTCCCCATACTATGATATGAGGTATGGATTTAGCTTCATTCTTTTGCATATGGATAGAGTTGTCCCAGCAAACTTTATTAAATTGCAATGGGCAAGTAAATAAATCATTCAGCAATAATTTTAGGAAATTTTTAGGTTCTCTTCTTTACTCCCATTGTTCTGAATACCAAGATGACATACTCACTGGGCAGAACACTCCAGAGGCACTTTGAATATGCTAGTGGACCCCTTCAGTACTTATATCTCTTGATTGTAAGAAAGTTCTGGGTTAGCTCCTTTGGCAATTCCCTCTTCTCACTTTCTTTTTTCTGTTTCTGAAACTGTTAGTTGTCGTTGGCGTTCTGAGAATGTTGCTCTCTCTTGCCTACTTTCCTATTTTCAGGGTCACATTGAGTGGAGATCGACTCAATAGCAGTGAATTTGTTTATTTTTCTCTCTTGTTATACTTATTAAGACTCAAAAAAGTAATCATTTTATTAGGGGCTCATACAATTCTTTTTTTTGTAACAATTTATTAGGGGCTCATACAACTCTTATCACAGTCCATACATATACATATACATACATCAATTGTATAAAGCACATCCATACATTCCCTGCCCCAATCATTCTCAAAGCATTTGCTCTCCACTTAAGCCCTTTGCATCAGGTCCTCTTTTTTTTTTTCCCTCCCTCCCCTCTCCCCCCTCCCTCATGTACCCTTGGTAATTTATACATCGTTATTTTGTCATATCTTGCCCTATCCGGAGGTCACATGTGGATCCTTGTAATCAGTTCCCTCTTTCCAACCCACTCACCCTCCACTCTCCTAGCATTGCCCCTCACACCCTTGGTCCTGAAGGTATCATCCACCCTGGATTCCCTGTTTTGCCAGCCCTCATATGTACCAGTGTACAGCCTCTGCCCTATCCAGCCCTGCAAGGTAGAATTCGGATCATGGTAGTTGGGGGAGGAAGCATCCAGGATCTGGGGGAAAGCTGTGTTCTTCATCGGTACTACTTTGCACCCTAATTAACCCATCTCCTCTCCTAAACCCCTCTATGAGGGGATCTCCATTGGCCGACACTTGGGCCTTGGGTCTCCACTCTGCACTTCTCCCTTCATTTAATATGGTATATATATATATATACATATATATACATATACACATACATATACACACACATATATATATTTTTTTGCATGATGCCTTATACCTGGTCCCTTGGCACCTCGTGATCACACTGGCCGGTGTGCTTCTTCCATGTGGGCTTTTTTGCTTCTGAGCTAGATGGCCACTTGTTCACCTTCAAGCCTTTAAGACTCCAGACACTATTTGTTTTGATAGCCGGGCACCATCAGCTTTCTTCACCACATTTGCTTATGCACCCATTTGTCTTCAGCGATCCTATCAGCTCATACAATTCTTATCACAATCCATACATACATTGTGTCAAGCACATTTGTACATTTCTGCCATTCTCATTCTCAAAATATTTGCTTTCTATTTGAGCCCTGGATATCAGCTCCTCATTTTCCTCCTCCTTTCCCTTCCCCCCTCCCTCATGAACCTCAGATAATTTATAAATTATTTTTTGTCATATTTTATACTGCCTGATGTCACCCTTCACCCACTTTTCTGTTGTCCATCCCCCAGGGAGGAGGCTATATGTAGATCCTTGTAATTGGTTCCCCATTTATACTCTACCCTCCCTCAACCCTCCAGGTATCGCCACCCTCACCACTGGTCCTAAAGGGGTCATCTGTCCAGAATTCCCTGTGTTTCCAGTTCCTGTCTGTACCAGTGTACATCCTCTGGTCTAGCCAGATTTGTAAGGTAGGATTGGGATCATGATAGTTGGTGGGAGGAAGCATTTAGGAACCAGAGGAAAGTTGTATGTTTCATTGTTGCTACACTGCACCCGGACTGGCTTGTCTCCTCCCCACAACCCTTCTGTAAGGGGATGTCCAATTGTCTACAGATGGGCTTTGGGTCTCTACTCTACACTCCCTCTTATTCACAGTGATATGATTCTTTTTGTTCTTTGATGCCTGATACCTTCGACATCTCGTGCTCACACAGACTTGTGGGCTTCTTCCATGTGGGCTTTGTTGCTTCTGAGCTAGATGGCCGCTTGTTTACCTTCAAGCCTTTAAGAACCCAGATGCTATATCTTTTGATAGCTGGGCACCATCAGTTTTCTTCACCACATTTGCTTATGCACCAACTTTGTCTTCATTGATCTTGTCAAGAAAGTGAGCATCATGGAATGCCAAGTTAATAGAACAAAGTGTTCTTGCATTGAGGTAGTACTTGAGTGGAGGCCCAATGTCCATCTGCTACCTTAATATTAAACATATATATATATGCACATAGATTTATTTCTACATCCTCATATATAAATATATTTACATATGTACATACCTTTATTTAGGCCTCTATAAATTCCCTTTGCCTCCTAGCTCTTTCCTCTATTTCCTTTGACTTTCCTCTTGTCCCACTATCATCTTCAGCCTTCATTTGGTTTCAGTAATTCCTCTCAGTCACATCCTACCAGTCCTCCAACACTCTCCTCACCACCAATTTGGATCACTTGTTGTTCCCTTGTCCCTGGGTTTGTTAACACCACTGCCTTTCCCCCCAACTCCCCCTCTTCCATATCCCCCCTGAACTGTCCATCTCGTTTTCTCCTCCAGATCGTTCATCCAGCCTATCTTATTTAGACAGACCTGCAGAGATGATAACATGCACAAAAAACAAGACAGAGAAAAACAAAGCAACAAAAGAAAACAAAACAACACCAACAAGCCAATGATATAAACAACACAACAACAATAAAAAAGCTTGTAGTTAGTTCAAGGACTGTATGCGCATCTGGAGTGTTTTTCAGTCAAGTCTGATGGGGTGCCAAGCCCTGGCCCCAAAGTCTATTTTTGGTATTCCCTGGGGACTTTGTTGCTCTGTTCCCCTTGCTGTTCTATTCCATGCCCTTAGTGTTTTGTCTCGGTGTTGTGGGATCAGATTGGGTGGAACTCCCACACTGTGTCTCCAGTGTTATCCCCTGTAGGGCTATGGGTCACTGAGGGATGTAGTGTCTCATAATGGGGCTGGCCATATGGTCTTCTCTGTGGATTATCTGAGCAGGACAATCGTCCTCAAGGCTTGGTGGACCAGGATGTGCTCCACTCTATCTTCCTTCCCCTTCATTTGCTCCCGTGTGCTCTGATCAGACATGTCCCTCTCCTGGAGCTACAGATTAAGGGCTGTCCTCTGAAATATATTCTTCTGGGGGGAGGGGCAGGTGTCCACGTAGTTGGTATTGGGGCCGGCCCCTCAGACCTCTTCACTGGTTCCCTACTCCATGCTGGCATGTTGCATTCACATCTTGGGGCACTGGATGGAAGTCTGGTCCCTCTTTCCTTCAGTGGACTCGTGTTGTACGTGTCCTTTTGTGCTTGGCTTTCTTCACTTAGCATGATTTCCTCCAGTTCTTCCCATGCAGCAATAAGCTTCATACATCCACAACTGCTTTTTAGCGATGTGTAGTACTCCATTGTATGTATGTACCACAGTTTTTTTAAACCACTCATCGGTTGATGGAAATTTGGGTTGTTTCCAATTCCTTGCAATTGTGAATTGTACCACAATAAACATTGGAGCACAGGTGTCTGGCCGTGGTTTGTTTCTTGACACTTCTGGGTATATGCCCAGCAGGGAGATTGCTGGGTTGTATGGTAGCTCGATTTCCATCTGTTTTAGATATCGCCAGATCGATTTCCAGAGTGGCTGCACATACCTACATGTCCACCAGCAGTGGATGTGAGTTCCTGTCTCCTCACACCCTCTCCAACACTTGTTGCTTTCTGATTTTTGAATTGAGCTATCTTTGAAGGTGTTAGGTAGTACCTCATTTTTGTTTTAATTTGCATTTCCCTTATGGCTAAAGATCTGGACCATTTCCTCATATGTTTATTGGCCATTCTGATTTCTATCCCTGTGAAACTTCTGTTCAGGTCGGGCAATTAGATTTTTCCTTTTTGGAAACTAGCAGAGTATTGTAGATTTTAGTAATAAGGCCTTTGTCTGATGTGTCATTGCTAAAGATGTTTTCCCAGTCCATGGACTCTCTTATTACTCACTTCTTAAGACTTTTAGAACATTAATCATTTTATTGGGGAACTGTTACAAATCTTATAACAATCCACATTCAATAGTATTAAGCACACTTGTACACATGTTGCCAGCAACATTTCCAAAACAATTTCCTTCTTTTTGAGCCCTTTGTATCGGCTCCTCATTTTTCTCTCTCCCTCCCAACCCTCTCAACCTCGTGAATCCTTGATATATTATTGTTACTTCATGTCTTACACTGTCCATTGTTTCCCTTCACTCACCTTTCTGTTATTCATCTCCCTGGGGGTGGGGGTGGGGGGCTATATATCCAACCTTATGATGGGTTCCTCCTTTGTCCCCCTTCCCACCCTCTACCACCCCCCTACCCTCATGATATCACTATTCCCATTACTGTTCCTGAGGATTTTATCTGTCCTCAATTCCATTTATTGTGAGCTCTTAACCTGTACCAATGTGTGTACTCCAGTGTAGCTAGATTTGTAAGGTAGAACTGGGTCATGGTAGTGGTGGGGAGGAAGGATTCAGGAACTATAGGAATGATGTGTGTTTTGTCAGTGCGATACTGCACCCTGGTTGAATTGTCCCTTCCTTGTAACCCTTCTGTGGGGAGATGTTCAATTGTCTACAGAGTGACTTTGGGTCTCCACTCCAACACCCTTCTTTCAAATGGATATAATTGTTTGGGATCTTTTGATACCTGATACCTGCTCCCGTTGACACCTCATGATCACACAGGCTGGTGTACTTCTTCCATGTGAGCTTATTTGCTTCTCTGCTAGATGACTGCTTCTTTAACTTCAAGCCTTTCAGACACTACATCTTTTGATAGCTAGCCACCATCTGCTCTCTTCACCACATTTGCTTATGCACCCATTTGTCTTCAGCAATCATGTAGGAAAGGTGAGTATCAAAGAGTGCCAGGTTATTAGAAGAAAGTGTTCTTGTGTTAAGAGAGGCCCAAAGTCTATGCTATCTTCATACTTAACATTAGCATATGTACATTGGCCTTTATCCCTTTAATTATAAATGAATGTATTAACATATATATGCCTACAGCTATACCTCTATAAATAGCTTTTGCCTCGCATTTCTTACCTCTTTTTCCTTTCATCTCTCTCCTGTCCCACTATCATGCTCACCCTCCATTCAGCTCTCAGTAATTCTTCTCAGATACATCGCACTTGAGCAAACCCCACCAGGCATTATACTCCCCGCTCCTCTTCAATTTTAGATCTTTTGTTGTTCCCATATCTCTGAGTTTGCTGGCTCCCCACTCTCCCTCCCACCCCCTCCTCTCCCCTGTCCCTCCTGAACTGCTGGCCGCACTGTTTTCTCCTCAGGATTGTCCATCCTGCGTATCTTATATAGATAGACATAGGGTGAAAGAAAAAGAAAAACAAACAAAAGCAAAAACAAAACAAATAAACAAAAAACAATAGATAGTTCCAGGTCTGTCTGCTGACCTAAAATGTTTGTCCAAATTCTTCACTTGAGATGAATCCTGCTGGCATACTTTATATATTTATTTATTTCAATTTTAGAAATTTTTTCTTTCTTCTGCTCCTTTTTTATTAACTCCTTATGTAGACATTAAGAACTTTTTCATTCTGGGGGATGTTTTTTTTTTTTAAATCATTTTATGAGGGGCTCATGCAACTCTTATCACAATCCATACATACACCAATAGTGTAAAGCACATTTGTACATTCATTGCCCTCATTATTCTCAAAACATCTGCTCTCCGCCTAAGCCCCTGGCATCAGCTCATTTTTCCCCTCCCTCCCAGCTCCCCCCTCCTTCATGAACCCTTGATAATTTATAAATTATTATTTTGTCATATCTTACATTGTCTGATGTCTCCCTTCACCCACTTTTCTGTTGTCCATCCCCCAGGGAGGATCTATATGTAGATCCTTGTAATTGGTTTCCCCTTTCCACCCTACCCTCCCTCTATGATCCCAGTATCGCCACTCTCACCACTGGTCCTGAAGGGATCATCCACCCTGGATTTCCTATGTTCCCAATTCCTATCTGTACCAGTGTCCATCCTCTGGTCTAGCCAGATTTGTAAGGTAGAATTGGGATCATGATAGTAGGGGAGGAGGAAGCATTTAGGAACTAGAGGAAAGTTGTATGTTTCATCTTTGCTACATCACATCCTGACTGGCTCGTCTCCTGTCAGCGCAGTCTTTAGATAGCTCGGTCTTAAGACTTTTGTGACTTCATCTTTAAGCTTTTTTTTTTTAACTTTTAATCTTGGATGCAATTTTCACTTATTTTCTAATTGTTCTTTATTCTAATTGTTCTAATGCATGCGTTATCTTTACTTTCAATCAGTTTTATTGAAGACAGGTGATCTTTTATCTTGTTTGGATGCTGTGACTGCTGCTGCTGCTCTCCTTTCCTTTATTGTTTCTGTGCCTTCAGGCTCCTTTCCTTCTGTCTGTTTAGGACTCGACCTCTTGTGTTGGGGTCTTTCCTCCAGTGTCAGTAGATTCTCACATTTCCGCTCCCAGTGAAGCACAAGACAAACAGGGTAAGGGGAAGCTCTGTGTGTGAGCAGGGCTCGCTGACTTTCTAGGCTTCTCTGGATGGCGGCACGGTGACCAGTGGTGGCATCCAGAGCACCTTTCTTTGGGGGTTGTTCAGTCTCCCAAAGAAGATGGGCATGGGGCGGACGGTGGAGGCTGGGTGGGGGAGGGCTGAGTCCCAGCTATTCAGTGTACAGAATTTCCCTCAGTCTTCTTTCAGCTTCATTCCACCTGTCTGGTCCACATGGCGGACTGTGTAGAATCTTCTGAAAGTCTTTGTTTAATTTCTCCTGGTGGTCTCCCTTCCCTCCGTCTGCCGTGCCTTTCCCCCAGCTCTTTTCAACTTGCCGCTAGAGTGACTGCTGCAGAGGGGTCCCTCGGGTCACTTCTCAAACTGCTTTCCACTTGACACTGCTCAAAGTCCACTCACAACTCACTGCTATTGAGTCGGTGCTGACTCATGGCGACCCTTATAGGACAGGCTAGAGCGGCCACTGTGGGTTTCTACTCTTGACCAGAGTAGAAATCCCGGTCTTTCTCCTGAGGGGCAGCTGGTGGTTTCAAACTGCTGACCTTGCACATGATATCCCAACTCTTCCTCATCATTGTCTAGAAGTTTTCCTTCCCTGAATCCTTCAACTTTGATTTTCGTTTTCCTGTCCCACCCATTCCACGTCTTCCCAGCCATGCTGCCTCCCTGACTGGTGTTCAAATGTATCATGTCGGCTCCTGCCTTCAAGTCTCTGCAGTCACTCTTCTTCTACCTGGCATGCGTCCCACCCCCAAATATCTACAGGCTCATTCCCTAGTTCCTCCCGTTCTTTACTCAAATGAGTAAGATTTTTCCTGGATACTCTGATTAAACTTGCAAACCCCTCTCTCCCCACCACCCCCACCCCAGTCCTGACATTCACCATTTCTTATTCACTTTCTCCAGGTATGATTCTCATCTATGGTGAAAGGAGATCACTTAGTTCTTTTACCTTTTGTCCATCTCATACCAAGTGACTGGGTAGAAGCATGTAAATAGGGTGTACAAGACTCTAATGAGGGAATTGGTCCATTTTGCTACCTTGCTAGTTAAAAAATGAGTCATCTCAGAAGCAAGAAAGAGAATTTCAAAACCATTGAGAAAGCACAGCCACTAGCGGAGCACATCCAAGATCCCTCCACAGAAAAGCAGCGGCGGCGGCAACAGGACCATGAGCGAGAGGGGCAGGCTAAATACCCAAACAGAGCAGAGGCCAAGAGGCTGACTGACCCAGAGACTGAGGAACAGAGAGAGAAAGCCTGCTGCCATGGCTGAGAGGAGGTGCTGCAAAGAACTATATCCTTAACATTTCTGATCATGACTTATAACCTGCTAACTTTTCTAATAAGGCACACAATTATGAGCATTGCAATGTCTATGAGCTCTGTGTGGCCACTGAAATGGACTACCACACCCAGCGGAGAAGCAGGGTGTCATGGAGGATGGTTGGTGTCAGCAAAGGGTCATGAAGATCGCAGGGGAGAGCACGTCTGACCTCTGTCTCATAGAAACCACCCTTTGGTTGAAGGGAGTTGGATTCTCCATTCCCCTGTGGAGCCAGAGGAGGTCAGAAGTAGCCTCTTGCCACTTTTGTACTATCTAATATGTGATACAGGAGATCTGGTGGGGGAGTGGTTACGTGTTGGGCTGCTAACCTCAAGGTCCACAGTTCGAAACCACCAGTTGCTCTTCAAGCTCTAAAGAGCTGCAGACTGGGAAACTCACCAGGGCCATTCTACCCTGTCCCACAGGGTCACTAGGAGTTGTCATCAACTCCATGGCAGTGAGATGGGGATATATGATATTAGAAGTTTTCATTCTTTTACTTGCTGGTAGTGTGTTAGCTGCCATCCTCCACTAGAAAGTAAGCCTGATGAAGGCTGAAATTCCTCGCTCCGTTTCCTGGCACATCACAAGCGTTTAGTAAATACATGCTGAAAGAAAGAAATGACTGAGCAAAGAAGGAGCGAATGGACTGATTCAGCAACAGCCCGTTCCCTTAGTCAATAAACAATCCTGTAAGACATGGTAGCAGTTTGTATTTTTGTCAACGGTTTTTGTTTGTTTGTTTATTTTTAAGAAGGAAGGCTGCTGATGTTTCTGAGGTAGCTTCATTTGATTATCCTATCATTAAAAGTAGGTCATGAAGAACTCCTTGGTAGGCAAATAAGTGACCCCAGGCTGATATTTTGAATTTCATAAAAGAACTAGAATAAGAAATTACACCATTGACTTGAAAATGATGAGAAGCTAGAAGCAATCAACAGTACATTAGTTCTACAATCAATAATGGAACTCATGGCAAGAAATTTCCCAAGAGACTCCAACCCTGCTTTGAGGAATCTTTCTTGTTGTCCATATTAAAGACCCGATGGAAATGTCCCTCAGAAACATCCCATAGTTACTTCGGTTCATGATACCCCTGCATTAAGGCCACTGAGAGTATCTACGACTCTATAGCAAAAAACCCCAAAACAAAACCACCTTGAATTCTTAAACAATTAGTTACGTTTTTATATTTTTTAATGAATATTTGTATTTTCAGATGAGCATTTCATAACTGTCTTCTCACTTAGGCAAATCAAGCCACTTACTAAGCAAGTACAATGTTTTGCCGCTCCAATCCACGCTCTACAATAGCTCTTAGTGTGGGAAGGCTCAGAACATGACCTGCTTCTCCAAAGCGTATAGGGGTGGTAACTATAGTGCTGGGAAGACAATGTAATCACCAATCTACCTCCAGCTACCGAGTCTAAATGAATGTGACATTCGAATTAATTTTAGCAACCTAACTGTTGAATTTGAATTCAACTCAAATGAAATAGGAAGCTGATGTTGTGCTTCTCTAAAGGGATAATTTAAAAGCCTTAGGGTTATCTACTTTGTTATTTAGTTCAAAAATGACAGAAGCAGTAACATCATCAGAATTCTTTCCTTGAAGACACTGCTGGTGTTTATTTTTAGTAACATAATCTGTAATTATATCATATCTGTAAGACTATATTACTGAAGAGATTAGTAAAAACCAAATCCATGTGCTATTTAATTAACTCCCTTTAACTGACCAAGTTGTGCCAAGATCTCGTTCCCTTTCTCTACTGAATTTGCATTTTTAATTTTGTTGATGATGTCTTTTATTGAGCTTCATTGAAAATGGCCTTTCCTCACATCATTCTCTCCATTAGTAGTAAGAGCAGCTATCAATAACACTGGTCTTGCATGTTGGTGAAAGAGTCGATAGTGGAGCCAACACTCAATATCTCATTCCTTCTGGGAGTCCCTTTTTTCCAAAGACTCAGATGGTCATAATACACCCTTCCTGGTCTTCAGTGTACGCCACTCACATCATAACCATTCTCCTCTAACACAGACAGCACACCCAGGTCTTTTCAGTACTGTTCCTTGAGTTTTCTGAGCTATCTAGAGAAACCTCTGAAGGCGGGGCAGAGAAGAAGGATAGTGAATGAGAGAAGGGCCCTTGAAGGATAGGTAAGAGAGGGAACAAATGGAAGAGAGAAATTTCTACTTAAAAGATGTTTATTACTTAGATCAAAGCACGTTAAAACCGTCTATACCTCCATTCAGGAGGAGAGAGAACTAGCTCAAAGATGAACCTTATAAGGCCCATTCTCCAGCATCTTTACCAACTTTGCCACCAACCATCCTCCTGATTACACTCTACTTTTCTGCTGGGTTTGGTGATGCATTCTAAGGACCACACCAAACACACAGCCCAAACTTATAAATATGGGGCTTAATAGGGAAGTAACAGGCTACACCTCATGATTAGGCTCAACTTGAAAGCAACCAGACACAACCCATGAGACAGGTTACAGTCCACCAGTCAGGACAGTGTGCAACCAAACAGCTCTCAGATTTACTGGCCATGCCTGAAGATAGGCCATACTTCGAAGTTGAGCTAGCCACGTCTTGGTTGGGCTAGCAGGCCCTTCTCTCGGCCGGGCAGCCTCTTGCACTCTCTCCCCTGCATGGGCAAGTGTTACAGCTACTTAATTCCATAGACAAGTGCCCAAAGTACCCCACTCTCCTAGCAAGCCTCTTACCTAAAGATGTTCAGCTCTTTTGAAGCGTGGGCCTGAAAGCCCAAGGCACCATCTTGCTCCATGGGCTGGGAATCCCACTGCAGCTGTCTTGAACCAGTCTCCTGATTCCTGCTGTCTCTCACCTCTGCTGCTCACAATGCTGCTGTACCATTTCTCACCATCTTTCACCTTCTTTAAGGTGACAACTCTCTCTTCTTGGTCTAGGAGGTTCTTAATGTAGAGACCACGGGCCCAAAGGCCACACTCTGCCCCAGATATTTCTTCTTGATGGTGGTAAGATTTCCCCGTAGTCTCTGTGGAACTGGCTCTTTTATAGATGACCCTCCCACCAAGACCAATTTCCTTGTGAGGTCATTCAATTTCTGTAGTAAACTTTCCCATCCCTATGAGAGGTTTACACCCATTTGCATAGGGAATTGTCTAATCTCCTTGCAAGATTGTGCCCTAGCTAATCATTGCGACACAACCACAGACACAGGATGTAAAGCGAAACCTTTTGCATTGCCAGTCCCTAGGACACCACAAGAGTCCCCAAACACTGGGAAAATTCCCACATTGGTGGCCAGCCTGTGGCAGTCTCTGTGTCAACACCTAACATTATGCAAGTGAATGAAACGAAGAAGCACAGGGGACATTTTGAGTAGTACAGGGTGTAGAAATGAGTAGGTGCCACCTGATGGAGATAAGTAAGTAAATACATAAATAAAAACACGGTACCCGTCTTTCTCACTCTCAGTGCTTCAAGTATGTTGGCAGCAGCCATTTCTCCCAGGACATTGTTCCAAAGGTCAAGTTCTCTTAAGTGGGCAGAGCATTTGATCAGGCTGACAAAACATAAAGGTACTTGGTTATTTAAAGAACAATCATATAATTCTAGGTAATCTTTTTTTAAAAAAAACATTAGGGGCTCATACAACTCTTATCACAATCCATACATATATATACATCAATTGTATAAAGCACATCTGTACATTCCCTGCCCCAATCATTCTCTGTTCTAGGTAATCTTTACTTCTTAGGTCATCCACCCAATTCCTACTACTTTAAATGATGCACTGTTTGAGGCTGGAAACAACCTGAATCTACTGTTTTTAAAACCTCTCTGGTTTGGATGCTTCTTCTACACACGAAGTTTGTGGACTAAAGACTTCTTGTGGCCATAAACCTCGTCATTTCAAGGCCATCCATCTATTTATTTATTTGAAAGGGATACTGTGATGTTGTGCAGGACTTCCAAGTTTTTTGGACTTTATTGTAAAATGGACATTATACACAAAATTGAGGAAACCGAGTAAGGTTGGCAACTTTCAGGAAAGGCAGTCCCCAGGTTAAGAATGAGATCAGTTGCTATCTCTGTTTTTTAAGAATTTGTAGGTAAGTCAGAATAAGTGCACATAGTTGGTTTTAGGTGGCTTTACGACAGGTCATTAGAAGGAGCCCTGCTGGTGGAGTGGTGGCGAGTGGGGCTGTTAATCCTAAAGTCTGTGGTTTGAAACCACCAGGTACCCCATGGGAGAAAGACGGGATTGTCTAACTGGAGACTCACAGTCTCAGAAACTGACAGGGCGGTTCTCCCCTGTCTCAGAGGGTTACTGCAAGTAGACTTGACTCAATGGTAGTTAGCTGGACTTCAGTTTGATTTTGGGTTTTCGACTGCAAGAAAAGTCTCGAACCGTTTCAATAATTTAAAAACAACACAGGCAGGAAGTGAAGGTGAGTATGATGAAGAATTTGTCGTGCATGAGTGGGGGTTAATCATTTCAAAGGGAGGGGAAATTTACATAACAAAAATGCCACGGACATGGTTTCTAACATCCAGCAACATACCACCCACCACGGTCTGACAAACTAACAGACCAACCCAAACCCTGCCAATGTCACGGAGCGGATGCCGACATGTCAAGCCTACAGGACAAAATAGAACTGCCCGGCAGGTTTCTGAGGCTCACTCTTTACAGGAGTAGAAAGTCCTAGCTTTCTCCCAAACTAACAGACAAGTGGTGGATAAAGTGTATTACAATTGAGGATTTTTTTCCCCTTCTAAAATAATGCC
This sequence comes from Tenrec ecaudatus, assembly GCF_050624435.1. Taxonomy (NCBI): domain Eukaryota; kingdom Metazoa; phylum Chordata; class Mammalia; order Afrosoricida; family Tenrecidae; genus Tenrec; species Tenrec ecaudatus. The sequence goes on from NC_134533.1 coordinate 138,385,893, forward strand.
AAAATTCAAGGCATCAATCAGGCTCTCGAGCATCAAACTTGGGCTGTGTTCTGTTGTCCGGAATGTCCAGGGCGATGTGGCTGGAGCGCTCCTGACAGTAGGTTTTCCTACTGTCGCCGCAAAGGTCCCCATTTGGGGCGTGGCCCACTGCCAGCATGGCTTCATAGAGCTGGCCTGTGTGATGGTTGAGGTTGTCACGATAAACACAGCAAGGACATAGTCTGTTTTCCAGAAGCTTTTAAAAATAGGTGTTTCTTTCTGTCTAAAGAGGTTGGGGCACTTCCGTGATCAAATACAAGAGTTTTCACTCTTGAGTAGGCTGCCTTCTTCCTCAGGCCATATTGCTTATGTATTACTTGATAGCCTGACTTCTGGGAAGAAAAAATCTGGAGGTCAAACCTCCTGCCTTTCAACTACTGCCAACTTCTTCCAAGGGGGCTTTGCCTGCGTTCTCTGAGACCTCGTATGGGTGCAAATACACCTGCCTACCTCAGGTCTCCCCTCTCCCAACACATACACACAGGTCTTCGGCCTTTTTCTTCCTGAGTGAGCTTGAACTCTCTACCTTTGGGTTAGTCGTTGAACACATTAACTGTTTACAGCACCGAAGGGACTCCTTGGGACATTAAAACGCCTCACTGCCATGGAGTCCATGCTGACGCAGTGACTCTGTAGGGCTGGATAGAACTACCCCTGTAGGTTTCTGAGACTTTAACTGTTGTCAGCCTGAGGTGGTTTTGAACTGCTGATCTTGAGGTTAGAAGCCAAAAGAATAACCACTATGCCTCCAAGGCTCCCATAGTAAATGCTAAAAAGTGTCAGCAATTATTATTAGACTCTCCTTTCTTGGATGAATGTGAGCGCTAAGGAAGTCAGTACCGAGTAAGTCATTTCACAAACAACCTTATCATTCATTCTTATTTAGAAGATAAGAAGCCAGGGATAGGAGGAGATCAGGATGTCACATTATTTTTATTTTCAAGGTTTGCCTTATGTAAATCCAGTAACCAAGACCAAGATGGGCCATTGTTTCCACCTCAGAGCTGGACGACTTCACCAAGAGCTAACAAAGGACAGCCATTAGGGCACTGTGTCCCTGGTTTAATTCAAACGCCTGGTTTTGGAAGGCGAGTAAATAAAGCCTCCCAATTTATGTGCAACCCCTGTCAAAAGCAATACAGTGCTGCTTCAAACGACTGGGAAGAGAGCGTCGATGTGATCCAGGAATCGCTCTGCTGGGCATACAGTCTAAAGAAGTAAGAATCATGACATGAACAGACATATTCACACCCATGTTCATCAAAGCAGTGTCCACAATAGCACGAAGATGGAAACAACCTAAATGCCATCAGTAGAAGACTGGATAAAGAAACATTGGAATATTGCTAGAAAACAATGATGAAACCACGAAGCACCTCCTGCCAGGGATGGACCTGGAGAGCATTATGCTGAGTGAAATTAGCCAATCACAAAAGCACAAACATAGGAGACCACAGTAACAAGGAGGAAAATAAAGGCAACAAAAAGACTTTTATACCAAGGGGGTGGGTTTTGAGTATGCCAGAGGAGAGAGGAAGGGAGGGAGGATGGATAAAGCAATGACGGGCTCCATGGCTGACGGGTGTTGACTGGGATGAAGTGGAAGATGATATTCTATATGAGGCAGAAGAGAAATCGGGGTCGAGGAGAGGGAAGTTGATGGGGGCTTTGACTGGTTTCTTTGGAATATGAAGATAAAGATCCGAAATGTAAATCCCCACATAAGTTACAATTAAAAAATAATAATAAAAAATTTTTAAGTGGGGGAAAAAAACTTCTAATTTTCTATTTAGAAGCCCTAGTTGTGTGGTGGGTTGAGCAGTGTGCTACAAACCTTAAGGTCAGCAGTTCAAATTCACAGCCACGCCTCAGGAGAAGGAGGAGGCTTTTGGATTCCATAAAGATTTACAGCTTTGGAAACCCAAAAGGGGCAGTTCTACTATGCCCTAGAGCAGTGGTTCTGAACCTTCCTAATGCCACGACCCTCTAATACAGTTTATGTTGCAGTGACCCCCAACCATAAAATTATTTTCATTGCTACTTCATAACTGTCATTTTGCTACTGTTATGTATTGGGCAACCCCAGTGAAAGAGTTGTTAGACCCCAAAGGGGTCGTGACCCACAGGTTGAGAACCACTGCCCTAGAGGTCACTGTGAGTCAGAATGAACTTGATGGCAGTGAGTGTGGGTTTTGGTCTCATTCAGACTTACCATGTTAAAATCTGAGTAAAGTCCAACAAGTCATTTTCTCCCTCTTTTCCTTTTCCATCTATTCCGTTGTCAGCCAAATACAATTTCACCAGCCAAGGGCCAGCTTCAGGCACATCTTTATGTGTTTTCTTCACTCCTAAGAAAATGGTAGTATTTAATGATTTTAAGACAATAGGGACTCCATTTATCGTCAGCTAAGCTGGTTTTAGTTTTTTAGATGAATACTTAGTAGATGCCTTTCTCATTATAATCAACGGAGTACATGTAATTTAAAAAGTGTTATCCTTCATTCTTCACAACAGGAGTCTGAAATTCCTCTCTGTGAGAGGATTGAGACTGCTGCCTTTACATTAGCTAGAAAAGAAAATCAATATCTAGCCATTTCTTTCCCCAAAACTCACTGATGCTCACGTGGATTCCAATTCCTAGTGGTCCTAAAGGACAGAGCAGAAATTCCCCTATTGGTTTCTGGGACTGAAACTCTTTATGGGAATAGAAAGCCAACTACCAACCTTGCAGTTACCAGCCCAATTAGTAACTCACTATACCAACCAGCAGGGCTCCCCAAGAATTTCTGGATATAAAGAGTTAGTTGTCTACTAATCCTGAGAAGTGATAGCCCCTTTATTCAGTTCTTTAAAGTAGAACAAAGGAGCCTGCAAAAGTTTTACCTTTTGGAGTCTCTGGATGGTGCCAATTGTAAGTGCTCAACAACCAGCAAAAAGTTTGGTGGGTCACATCCAGCCAGAGGCACCTTAGCAGACAGACCTGACAATCTGCTTCCCAGAGACCACAGCCCTGAAAACACTAATGGAGCAGTTCTGCTGTGCGCACATGGGGCTGCCGCGGGCCGGGAGGGCCTGGGTACCAACTGCCAGCATCAACCAAGTCTGAAGAAGAGAGAACCTTCTGCCGTCAGGACTTCACTGTTGAGTCCGGTTTTTGTCATCTACCCAGCTTTTCTGAAGTCTAATGCCAGGGTGGCACCAGTCAGACGTGTGACTCAGATACCTTCACCTTTGGGAAATTAAGAAATTACTAGCCAATTGCCTCTTCCAGACTCAACTGCAGAAACAGTGAGTTGTGTCAAAGAGAGAGCGTACCTGTCCATTGAATTGTGTGAGATGTTAAGAGATTGCAAAGGATTATTTAACTATTCACTTAATTTTGCCAAGAAGCTGGCATGAGAAACTATAGACAGGACTCAATGATGATTGAGTTCCTTCAGCTCCAACAAATCGTCTGGATTTCTTTCATGTGTCAAATACGGATCTCAATGCTGGGACCCCAAGAAGAAACAATAGAGACAAAAAATCTCTGTCCTCGTGGAGCTACGGTAAGGATGGGATGTGGCAGGGGGTGTGGGAACGAAGAGACAGTGATCAGCAAGTGTAAGTTTTCAAGTCATGAAACAGCCAATTTTTTAAGGAAAGGTGGTAAGTTTGGACATTGGGACATTCTAGCTTACCAGATTAAAAGGATGCTTTAAGAGAGCTTGCTGGTTTCTGTGGATATGAATCTAATATTCTGAGTGTGGGTGAAACAGACAACAGTATTTCTTTTCCGTCATAGCACAGTTGGAAGGATGAAAATGGACCCATTCTTCAGTTTTCCTGGGGAGGAGCCTGACTTATTTAAATCTCATTTAGAAAAAGAAAAACATTTTTAAGAAGAAAGAAAAGGAAGAACAGGAAGAGACGGAGAAAGAAGTAGCCATGGACGCAGTGCGAGCGCATCCTTACAGGAAGTCAGAGATGGGAGAGGCTTTCCTGCAGCCCTCAGACCAAACCGTCTCCTGAGCGCTTCACAGAGGCTGACTGCACTCCAGTGTCTCCAGCAATATTCTTTCACACAACATGGCTTCTGAACCAAGGCTTCTTGAGAATGACAGCAAATTGTTACCAATAACACAGCAGCGTTCCACACTTGGTTGCTGAGTGGGAGACGAGACCTGGCAGTTTGCCCGTTACAGCACAGGGAGCCTATGGGACTGTTCTACTCAGTCTGATAGCCTTGCTCCGAGCCGGAATCAACACAAGGGCTTACAACAGCAATAGACTCGACAAACCAGAAGAACAGTACCTGGCACATAACCAAATTAACCCAAACCCACTGCCCTCAAGCTCGTTCCAGCTCATAGAAACCCTACAGGACAGCAGAACTAACTGTTCCCAAGTTTGGGTCTTTACAGGAGCAGAGCATCACAGTTTTTCTTGAGTAGCAGCTGATGGGTCTGAACCATTTACCTTTGGGTAGCAGCTGAGTGTTTAACCACTGTGCCACGAGGGTTCCCTTTATCTGGCACACAGTAGGTGTTTCATATACATTTGTTGGATAAGTGAATAATTAAATCAGTGAACAATGGATTGTGGAAACTTTCACCTCGATATTCATCATTTTTCCAAATGCCATGTAACTAAGGCCCTGAGACCACTCAAGAATGCAAAGAGAACATGATATTTCTAATATCCTTTTACAAACATGAATGCCCTTGAAAAATTAGGACTTCTGCCTAGAATGATGAGTAATGTGTATATTGATCCCAAGAACCTCCTCCTGACTTGCCAGGAAACCATGGTGGATGAAACAGGAGGTGACCAGGGCCGAGGCTGAATGCCCAGGCAGCTAGGTCCTCTTCTTCAAGGAATAAAATAATCTCAGGCAGTCTCTACTTGTAGCAACCAAGATGGTACAAATATATTCCCATGGAGAAGTTTCTGGATCTCTGGTCTACTGCAGCCCACATCTCCAAGGAAAGCAATCCAAATCTCCCTCTCACTGGCAGTGGGAGAGGTAACCATCTCATCTTTGACCATGAAAGGCAGCCAGTTGGGAAAAATGCTAGTCCAAACCACTCTAGAAGTAAGAAAGATCGGCTATCTATTCCTGTAAATGTTTAGTCTCAGGGAGCAGAAGGGGCAGGTCTGCCTTGTACTAGAGAGCGTGATCCCTTTGGGGGTCAAACAACCCTTTCACAGGGGTCACCCGATTTCATAACAGTAGCAAAATTACACTTATGAAGTGGCAACGAAAATAATTTTATGTTGTGTGTGTGTGGGGGGGGGGTGTCACAACAACATGAGGAACTGTAGTAAAGGGTCACAGCAATAGGAAGGTTGAGAACCACTGTACTATAGGATCCTGATGAGTCAGAATTGACTCGATCACAGTGGGCTTTGAAGTAAATTCCAAGGTCACTGTTAAAGAATAGGAAGGCTGATGTTGCTTAGTCCAGGGAGTTCCTGCTCTAGGGTTTTAACCAACGTTCAAGCAGAATCAAATTATTTCCTCTGGATAGAAAACACATTCCTTGGAGTAGTCATGAGATCATGCTCATCCCCTGGGAACACTTGATCGACCCCAAGTCTATTCACCCCGACTTATTTTTGCTAATCTTATATCTGCTTACTTTAAAGTCCCCTCTCTGCAGTCCTCACAGTGAATTACTGAATGATCAAAAGCAGCAGAGAAGTAGAGATGGCTGGCGTCCGAACTGGTGAAAAGATAGGAGGTCAGCGTCATAGCTGACCTCAACCTCATAGGAATCAGCTGTAGGTTGGTGCTCATTAAGTTAAAGATCGGTGTCTTTAAAGCAAAAACAAGCTCACTGTAAGGATGACATTGTGGAAGACACCCAGACTAACACAGGCTGCAACAATGGGCTCACACATAGGAGCAGTTATGGGGATAGCACAGGACCGGGCAGTGTTTCACTCTGTTGGGCATCGGGTTGCTACGGGTCATAACGGACTCAATGACACCTGACAGCAACATGGTACAAAGAACCACAGAGTCAGAAGTGCACCGGGTCGAAGACAGAGAAATCTGAACAGAAATGGGCCTGGACTCTGGAAATGGGCCTGGCCTGGTTTACGGGACACAGAAAATGTTTGAGTTCATCTTGCTCACTCTCTCCTCTCTCTCTTTTTTTTAAACCCCATGGAGCAAAATATAGTCAAGAGCAGTCAATCGAGTTTCCTCTTATATGTAAAGCAGTTTGTCTCAAAGTGTATCCCTCAACTGGCAGCATCAGCATCACCTGAAAACTTGAGAGAAATGCTCATTCTCTGTCCCTGCCTCAGACTTGCAGAACCAGAACCTGGGGGGTTGTTAGGGGGCATCGAGTCAACTCTGACTCCTAGCAACTGAATGGACAACAGAAAGAAACATTGCCCAGACCCGTGCCAGCCTCACAATTGTTCAGATGTTTGGGCCCATTGTTGCAGACACTGAGTTGATGCATCTTGTTGAGAGGTGTCCTCTTTGGGGATGCCCCTCTACTTTACCAAGCATGATGTCCTTTTCCAGCCAGTGATCTCTCCTGATACCATGTCCAAAGTATGTGAGATGAAGTCTTATCATCCTTGCTTCTAAGGAGCATTCTGGTTGTACTTTATCCAAGACACGTTTGTTTGCCCTTTTGTCAGTCCATGGTACTTTCAACATTCTTTGCCAGTCCCATAATTCAAATGCATCCATTCTTCTTCAGTCTTCTTCTGACAATGTCCAATATTCACATTCATTGGAAATACCATGGCTTGGGTCGGGCACACCTTAATCTTCAAAGCAATATCCTTGCTTTTCAACACCTTAAAGAGGTCTTGTGCAGCATGCTGACCCCAGTGCAGCGCATCATTTGATCTCTTGAGTGCTGCATCCAGAAGCAGTGATTGTGGATCAAAGTCAGGCAAAATCCTTGGCAAGTTCCATCTCTTCTCTGTGTATCATGATGCCACCTATTGGTGCAGTTGTCAGGCCGCTGGTCGTACGGACACCGAGTTGTCATCCATGGTGAAGGCTGCAAGCTTTCCTCTTCATTCAAGTCCTCCTCACTGTCAGCAAGCAAGGTGGTGTCATTAGCCTTCCTCAGGCTGTTAATAAGCCTTCCTCCAATCCTGACGCTGCACTCTGCTCAGCATACAGAACGAGTAAGCATGGTGAGAGAATACAGCAATGAGGCACACCTTTCCCGATTTTAAGCCTCAGACCTGCTGAGTCAGAACCCTGAGGGTTGCAGCCCAGCCATCTCTGTTTCAACAACTTATCTCACTGATTCTAAAGCTGCTCAAGTTTGAGCACCACTGATGTACTGACTCTTCATATGCTGTGGTCGTTCTGAGACAGGATTGACTTGAACAAATGTCTGCAAGCAGAGGAATGGGATATTTTGCTTCTCTCACTTATAATTGCTTTATGAATATAAAGTTAAGTTCTTATAATTAAGCATTTGGAGTGGAGTAATAGCAGGCATCCAGCTTCTGCTTGGAGGTTTTGAGTCGAACAGTATTGTGGGGGAACAACTTTCCAAGAAACAGGCCAAGGATTTCGCTTCCATAAAGAGGAGCACTGACAAATAGTTTGGCTGTTTCCAACTGGGACCAAATGGGAACCATATGGATTCCGCACCCAAGCTGTTGATGTAAATCAGCTGAGTCTGGGCTTATGTTGTAACGAGTGGAACTGTTTCATAAAAGACTAAGTATATACACACACACACACACACACACACACACACACACACACCCCTTAGGACTGCAAAAGCAATTGTGCAATGTGGAAACCTATGTCTTGTTTTATTTGCTTTGTGAACTCTGAAAAGCAAGAAAATGTTCTGCTCTGAGAAACTATGAAATAACATGTATTTGATACAAAACTATTTCTATTAATTTGAGGCAAAGGATTCCTTGGAAGACAAAAGACTACTGGTTCCCTATTGTCAACTGGATTAAGGCCAAACTCCTTGGCCTGACAGGCAAAATCCTCTTTAATGTGACTCACTCCTCTTGAGAGCTCCATCCTCCTGACCTTCCTCATTCAAGCCATACTAGTTCGCTAGCCTGAGTGAGGTCCTCTCCCCACACATGTAAGTCTTTCCTACTGGACCAATTCAGCACCTACCTCATTATTCAACAAACCCTTCTCCCACCACCAGCGCCCACTCTCCAGGGAGAAGACCCTTCTTTAAAGCCAGGATCCATGTTTGGCCCTCAACAGGTCCTACCTTGGGTTTCTAGGTATGAATCCTATCGCCGAACGGTACTCTGCGTCCTCTGAAAGGCCTCATTAGCACTCATTAACCATTTTCTGTTGATGCAGATACTAAGGCAGGAAAGTAACTCGCTCTTTCCTTCATAATCTCAATCCAAATGGGTCCTGAGAAAATGTGAATCACATGGGCATTGAGGTAGACAATGGTCACAGGTAACCTGTAACTCTTTCCCAGAAAATGGTGAAGGTGCTTGATTCCCCAGGGAGTTCAGTGGGAGGCCACTGATGACACAGGGTCCCTGAGGGTCCTAAGGGTCAAAGAAGGAAGTCCAGTACATTTGTGCCAGGTTTTAGTAGCTAAAAGGCATTGTTGGGACCTACGTCTGAACAACAAACCCCAAACCAAACCCACTACCATCAAGCCGGTTCCCATTCATAGCACCTCACTCAGGATTTCTGAGACTCGAAATCTTCATAGGAGGTGACAGCCTCACCTTTGGGTTTGAACTGCAACCTGCAATCAGCCCAGTGATTAGCCCACAGTGCCATATCAGGTTCAACACAGGTTTGCTTTGAAGGCCAAAGGAGAGATCGTGGTGTTGCTCTCTCTTTTTACTTTCCTCCCAGTTATCCACCTTCCATAGCATTCAACACGAGCAGGCCCTACAGGGGCGGGAGGTGTATGTGAGGGTTCAAAGAGCTGGTGCACAAGAGGACGCTCATTCTGCCCCTAGCATGATTGCCTCCCAAGGCGATCCATGTACTCACTGGTATTTTTATATAGGCTTGACATTTTTTATAACCTTGCTTTAGCATTTTGTTATTACTTTTTTTTTAATCAAGAAGCTCAATAAATAGAAGTGGCTAGGACCTTGAGAGGCCTTGATGTTCTCAGAGATTCTGACCTTTTGAGTCTCTTTGTAGTTGGCTACACTGTGTGACGCAAAAGCTCAGTTTTTTGTAACCACCTTCTGCTGAATTCGGGGCCAGGGTTAGGGTTAGTGACCCAGCGGGCCTCTCGGTCGGATGTCCATCTGGCTTTGCTTAGAGCCTCCCTCTGTAGCGCCACCTGACGGAAGCCCGCCAACCCCACAGCAACCCAAGCAACTCATCTGAAAGGACTTTCAGTTGAGCAAGTTCTCAAATGGTGACCGACTGAAATGACGACATAGCATGTGCTTTCCATTTTTAGCAGATATTTCACAATCTACCGGCAATGTCCAGTCTGAAGACCATATCCACATCAAAACAACAGAGACAGGGCCTGATAAACTTTCTCACTGCAGATTTCCAATTGATTTTTCAGATCACGAGAATGGGTAATTTCCTTACTCATTGAGGCTTCATAAAGGAGATACAAGGAAGATCTCAAGACAAAAGAAACCGTAAGAACAGAACAAAATTGCAAAGAAATCCAAAGGACAAAGGGCTTCATTATTAGGACTTCTTGTCTCCATAAAGTAACTTTACCAGGAAGAGAAAAGCCCTTAAACAGACAATATGCATTTAGATTAGTCTCCATAAGGAGCTCCCCAAAGGCTGCTTATGCCGCAGCCAGTGATAACCCTGTGCTGCTTCTGGAGAATTCCCAAACGCTCTAGGGGGAGTAGAATTTAGGAGTCTGTGAGCCCAGACTCCTCATTTTGTGGACGAGGATGCTGAGACCCAGCTGCTAATAGAAGTGTAAGGACTCAAATCTTGCCCCTAACGCTTGTGCAAACCCCTTTTCATGCTTGGGCAGCTTCTCATTAGTTTAACCCTGCTTGGTGGCAGGAGGACAGACTTCATAATTTCTCAAAACTCCTCCTAAACCACTAAGATTCTGGTTCTAAAAACATCCTAGGCATGAGGCCTCCCGCTAAACTTGTCACAGTCTGCAGGTTGTTCACTACAGAGATCACCGCAGGCATACTGGGCAGGATAGTCCTCATCTGGCCTGCTTGAATATGCCAAAGACCTGTTCCTTCAAGGGTTGTTATCTGAGTTATATGACTATACAAGTCTTTGTAAAGTCCTGGTGAATTTTCCTCTATTTGGACTAATTAGACCTACTCCTCACTTATCAACTGTCTCCTTATCCAACATTTCACATTCCCAACATCAGTATAAAAAATCCATTCGGCCCTTTTGTGAACCAATGATGTATGCCTGTCAATAGCAAATGCCAAGGTGAGAGGTGAGCGTAATGCTTGGTTGTGGCTATGTGTCAACTACACAGGGCCAGGGATCTCAGTGGTTTGTAGTCATGTAATGATGTCATTTGGCAGTCATGTAAAGGAGCCCTGGTGGTATAGTGGATTACGTGTTAGGCTGCTAACCACCACATCAACAGTTTGAAACTACCAGCCTAATAGAGGGAGAGAGATGAGGCTTCCTGCTCCTGTAAAGAGTTACAGCCTCCGAAATCCAAAGAAGGTAGTTTTACTCTGCCTTATAGGGTCACTATGAGTCAGCATTAACTGGATAGCAGTCAGTTGTTGAGTAATGATGTAATCATCTTCCATCTTGTGATCTGTATTTCCACATAACATCATTTTTTGTGTATATATTGACCGCTGGAATCTAACTATATCTTTAAGTGAGAAATAGATGTACTCAGGCAGCACCAGTGGTGTAGTGGTTACACTTTGGGTTGTAATCCTCATGGTCAGCAGTTCAAAACCACCAGCAGCTCTGAGGGAGAAAGACTGGGCTTTCTACTCCTGTAAACAGTTACAGTCTCAGAAACCTACAGGGGGTGACCGTGAGTCAGCACTGACTCAATGGCAGTGATTTTGGTTTTTGAAGTAATAGAGGTGGTTCATGAAAGGAAGGAATAATTCAGAATAGCTAGGAAATGAAAGGAATAGTTAAAACAACAGCAAAAATACCCTTTTTCCCCTTCTTCTTTCCTGAAGTATTTTTCACGGTTGCAGTTCTAGATGCTTTGGCAGTCAGGTTCAACGTTGGACTTCCAGTCCGACTGGCTGGATGAAAACAAAGATTCTTTTAAAGCCAGTTTAAAGTGGAATGAACAGCTATAAAAATTTTAATAAATATAAGTAACAAATATTTGCCATTTCAACAATCTCCACATGTACAGTTAAGTGGCATTGAGGACCTTCTCCCTGTTGTTCAGTCATCACCTTTTTCTGTTGAGATATTTCTAAGTGTCAAAATCACACCCGCTTCAGTCCAGCTCCGTTTTTGCATGTTTCTCTCCTCAAAGGCTTGTGGAAAATGGGCCACCAACTAGTCCCAGATCTTTCTGCTAGGCCTCCACTTTCTGTTTATGCTTTATAATCCACAACTGCCCTGAGATTTGTACGAACTTAGCAGAGAGGGGATATTTGAGCATGTGTTAGGCATTGAATTTGTGCCTCAAAAATATGGGTCAACTCATCAGACTTGATCATAAAACATACATAAGGGTCAGCAGACAGACCTGGAACTAGCTATTTTTTTTTGTTTTTGTGTTGCCCTATGTCTATTTATATAAGATAGGCAAGACGAACAATCCTGAGGAGAAAACAACAGAACCAGCAGCTCTGAGGGGACATGGGAGTGATGGGGAGGGGGAATGGAGAGCCAACAAACTCAGAGCTAAGGGAACAACAGTTGAAATCCCAGTGGGGTTTAAACAAGGGCAGTGTAACTGAGAGGAAATATTGAGAGCCACATGGAGGGAGAGCATGATCGTGGGATAGAAGAAAGGTGAAAGGAAATAGAGGAAAGAAATAGGAGGCAAAGCTATTTATAGAGGCATAGCTGTAGACATGTATATATGTAAATATATTCATTTATAATGAAAGGGATAGAGGCAAATATACATATGTGTATACATTAAGTATTAAGATAGCAGATAGACTTTGGGCTTCTTCTCAAGTCCTCCCTTAACACAAGAACACTTTGTTCCAATAACCTGGCACTCTCTGATACTCATCTTCCCAAAACGATCACTGAAGATAAAATAGGTGGTGCATGAGCAAATGTGGTGAAGAGAGCAGATGGTGCCCAGCTATCAAAAGATATAGCATCTGGGATCTTAAAGGCTTAAAGAAGCAGCCATCCGGGAGGGAAGCAAATAAGCCCAAATGGAAGAAGCACACCAACCTGCGTTATTGAAGGGATCAGGTATCAAAAGATCCAAAACAAACAACTATATTGATGTGAATGAGGGGGGTTGGAGTGGAGACCCAAAACCCATCAGTAGACAATTGGATATCCCCCCCACACAAGGGTTATAAGGAAGGGATGATTCAACCAAGGTTTAGTATAGCACCGATGAATCACACATAGTTCCTCTAGTTCCTGAATTCTTTCTCCCGCCCCCCCACCCCGCTCCCACTACCGTGACCCAGTTCTACCTTACAAATCTGGCTAGACCGGATAACACACATTGGTACAGAAAAGTTGCTTTCGACACATGGAATTCAGGACAGATAAGCCCCTCAGGAACAGTAGTGGGAGTGTCTATATCATGAGGGCAGAGGGATGGTTGAGGACGGGGAAGGGGAGAAAGGGAGAACCCATCACAAAGTTGGATATATAGCCCCCCCACTTCTGCCTGAAGGGGATGAATAACAGAAATGTGGTGAAGGGAGACTATGGGCAGTGTAAGATATGATAAAATAATAATATATTAAGAATTCATGAGGCTGGGAGGGTGGGAGAGGGAGGGGAGAAAAGAGAAGCTTATACCAAGAGCTCAAGTAGAAAACGTTTTGGAAATGATGATGGCAACACACATATAAATATGCTTGATACAACTGATGTATGGAATGTTATAAGACCTGTAAGAGACCCCCAGTAAAATGATTTTAAGTATATATATATATATATATGTCAATTTGGCTAGTATTATATAATTATCGTACTTTTTTTCTAATCTGTTGTAATTATCTTGTTACAAGTCTTCACTTAGAGACAGTTAGATGAATGAGGAAGGACACAATCTATGGCAGTGGTTCTCAACCTTCCTAATGCTGTGACCCTTTCATACAGTTCCTCACGTTATGGTGACCCTCCCACCCATAAAATTTTTTTCATTGCTACTTCATAACTGTAATTTTGCTATTGTTATGAATTGGGCAACCCCTGTGAAAGGGTTATTCGACCCCCAAAGGGGTCGCGACCCACAGGTTGAGAACCACTGATCTGTGGGATTGGTCTGCCATTATGGAAAATGGTAGGATGCTTCCTTTAAGTGCTGTAAGTAGAGATGCCATATGACGCCACAATCACCCTACTTGGTGTATATCCTAGAAAAATAAAAGCCAAATCGTGAATAGATGCACATGCACCCAGGTGTGTGGCAGTATATTATGACAGATGCGTTGGACTGTTAAACACAGGCCAGCAGGGGCAGTTCGCGTCCCTATGAGTTGGAATTGCCTCTATGGCAGTGAGTATGGAGTGTTTATGATACATATGCATAACACGTGTATTCAAGAAAACAGTGAAAACTTTGGAAATGTTGATGGCAACATGTGTACAAGTGTGCTTAATACTACTGAATAATGGATTGCTACAAGATTTGTAAGAGCCTCCCAATAAAATGATTAATTTAACAAATAGTCAATAAATTCAAAAACATTGAAAACATTAAAGTATAAAGTGAATTTGTGAAGTTCCTTATAGTATGGAGGACACTAAGGAGATTATGCTGAGTGGAATTACTTAATAAAAAAATGGCAACTATTATATGCGACTGCTGTTATAAAAAGTCAATACAAAATTTTCTCACTCAAAGAAACACGCTTTCCCACTAAAAGAAACTCTTGAGGCCTCAAAATATTCTTGCTTTCATAGCCTCCTATAGGAAACTTGAAAAACCATACAATCGTGCATGGTTTAGGGTTGATATCTACAAACAATTTCATCAGATGTTTAAAACATTGCAAAGGATAACATTCACAGCATATTGTAATTGTTAGCATTTAAAAATAAAAATTGTTATATAATTTTAGGTATATCAGGTTGAACATAAATTCCAAGTAATTTGATATCCCATCACTCATTTAGAAAGGCAAGCCAGAACAAAAGATGAGTGAACCGTTCTTTAGCAATTGAAAAGTTTACATGATACTTCTATTCTAATTACTCTGTAGAATTTCACCTTGGAAAGTCTTTATAGCTCAACCTGCAACACTATCCTGTGATAAAACATGATTGTACAGTATTTAAATTTTAAAAAAATTTTGTGATCATAAGGTTCTAAGTATTTTACATTTTTCTTTTGGAACAATCATTTTTTAGAAGCAGATAATGGATGAATATAATGTAAATAGCACATATTTTGATAAATCCTAATTAAATATTAAAAAGTGTTATTGAGCACACACCTCATAAGATGGAGAGCACTATTTTATTTATGTTCATAATTAATTAATATAGTCATTGAAGAAAGTTACTACTGGAATGAGACCCAGTTCAGCATCAGTTCTATTTCTGTGTTTTTTCCCCCATAGCTGTAAAGTTCTGAGAAATCATGTTCACACATAGGAGTGGAATCAGCTTGCCAGATTAAAAACCTACTCCATTGCTGTGGAGTGATTCCAACTCAGCGATCCTGTACAACAAGAGTAGAACTGTTCCCTAGGGTTTCTAAAGGTATAAATCTGTGTGCACGTGGATTGCCACACATTTCTCCCGTGAGATAACTAGTGGGTTCAACCCACCTACCAGCCAGACAGTTACAGCTAAGTGCATCCCCAGGGCTCCTGTGTCAGAGCTAGCCCGCCCCCGCCCCCCGAAAAAGCACAAGGCGTTCAGTTAAAATTAAACATCAAATAAACAACAAATTGTTTTCTTAGTATGCCCCAAGTGCTTTATGAGATATATTGATACTAAAAAATAGTTGCTGCTCATTTGAATTTATTTAACTTGGCAATACCAGATCACGGCATGATTACTCCATTGTTTTAGCTCCTAAGTTGTATCCTGAAAGTCACATACTAGTCCACAACTTGAATTTTGTTAAAAGTAAAAAATGGAAAACCACTTGGACAAAAGGTTTATCCCTGAGCTGCCACAGTTGGCCACTTTCTCAACACTTGCATGAGTCTTCTGACTTGTCTGTTTTTTCACTCCAGGGAATGATTGTGACATTTAACCACATCAAATTTTAATAAAAGTTGAGAATCTGGGCATTTCTTTAAAATTATCTACAGTTGCGGGGGGAGGGAGACTCCAGATAGGGCAAGATAGACAAAATAACAATCTGTGGATTATCAAGGGCTCATGAGGGAGGGGGGAGCGGGGAGGGAGGGGGAAAAAAATGAGGACCTGATGCAGAGGGCTTAAGTGGAGAGCAAATGCTTTGAGAATGATTAGGGCAAAGAATGTACAGATGTGCTTTATACAATTGATGTATGTATATGTGTGGATTGTGATACGAGTTGTATGAGTCCCTAATAAAATGTTTTAAAAATTATCTGTTGTAAAGGATAAGGACCAAGAGTTTAACACACAGATTGGGATCAATGTTTAATTTAAAACATTGTGCAGGATAAACTTTCCAATATATGGTAAATATTAATAACCTGGGATATGTAGATGACACAAACTTGCTTGCTGAAAGTAAGGAGAACTTGAAGCCTTCAGTACAGATTATAATTTAATGTAAAAAAGCCCAAATCCTCACAACTCAACCAATAGGCAGCATCATGATAAATAGAGAAAAGGTTGACGTTGTCAAGGTTTTTGTCTTGCTTGGATTCACAATCAGTGCTCATGGAAGCAGCAGTCAGAAGATCAAATGACACATTGTCTTGGTAAATCTGCTGCACAAGACCTCCTTAGAGTGTTGGAAAGCAAGGATGTTACTTTGAGAACTTCGGTGTATCTGACCCAGGTCATATTTTTCAATCCCCACACCTGCATGTAAAAGCTGGAAATTAAGGAAGGCTGAAGAATTGATGCATTTGAATGATGGTGCTGACAAAGGATATTTTAAGTATGACAGACTGCCAAAAGAACCAAAACTTCTCTTTTGGAAGAAGGACAGACAGAATACTCCTTTGAAGCCAGGATGGTGAAACTTGATCTCATGTATTTTGGACATGGGGTCAGGAGAGACCAGTCACTGGTTTCTGGTAAAAGGCATCATGTTTTGTGGGTTCCATAGGCGCAATTGTACAGTTAAAATATATATAATATAGATTATAATGAAGTCATAGAGAATAAGGAGAGGTAGAAGAGGGAGTGAAATAATGGAGTCAGCCACATTTCACAGTGTGGGCCCAGGGCAGGAGAGCAAGGCGAGGTGAGGCGGGAGAGGGAGCCGAAGAGAGGACAGGAGAAGGGTTTATTGCTAACCAAAGCTTATATCTACTCAGGGGGCATGATTATGGGTAACTACACATGTCACAGGAAGGGGCTGTACAATAGGCATACAAGCAATAGAAGGGGGATATACAATGGGCATAGGCATAACAGGAAGGGGAGGGACTAAGGGTACACATGTGACAAGGGCAGACCCAAGATTCATGATGGCGGCCTACCCTTGGTCATCCTTGAGTGGGCTCTCCTTCAGGGAAACAATCTACTACTCTCCTTATCAGAAGGGAGTGGGCACTACTTGTTGTGGGATAAACAGTGGTGTCTGCTTGCTCTGGGTGGCTGATAACCCTTAGGGAGAATAAGCCCTGACCTATTTTTAGTTGACCCCAGGTGTATAGTCATTCGCCATGTCTAGCAATCAGCTAAGTTTGGCATATATTTGGGGGAGACAGCTTGGGAGAAATCTTTTGTGTTTCCCACAATTCCCCCTTTTGTTTTATATATAAAATTCCAAAGAGCCACAGAGGCGAAGTGGTTATTTTCTACACATTGAACGCTGTCAAAGCAAATTTAATGACCAAATTAATACAGCCCCAAAGTCAGGCTTATAGCAAACATTTTGAATCCAGGCACAGAGGATAAAGTCCCCCGATGCCCATCTGCTGTTGGAGGAAGGTATGAGAGGGATTGGATGCCGCAGCAGGAAGCGATAGATAGAGCCAATAGGAGTGTCTGCTTCTGTAGGGAGAATGAATCGAGCAGTGGCCACTTTAAGGCAGCACAGCTTTAGAGGGAGAAACTGTGGGAACGATAGACTACTGCAGGAAAATGTACTTGGACTATATCTCCAACCACCAGCGTGGCGGCCTTCCTACGTTGGAACACTGGCCTTCCAGACTCCCTCTGTACCAGTCAGGGGATGAGTCCCAGTCCTATGTCCCTCAGTGTTAGTTTCCCCCAGTGCTTGGCAAAGTCGAGGGACAGTGAAGAAGAAGGCACTTGACAGAATGGGTTGACCCAGTGGCTGCAATAAGAGTTCAAACCTAAGAGCAATTGCGAGCCCGGTGCAGGACCTGGCAGTGTCTTGTCGGAGGCTTGTCCCATAGCATCAGACCCGTTGAACCACCCCTGAGAGCACCTCGCAATGAGTTACACGGCTATTGTTCCTTTGCGTATTCTGCATCTAGCCTGCCCTTTGTCTGCTTCTTGTCTGCAAATCATGTGTTCCCAGAGCTGCCAATCACAGTACTCTACCCTGCCTGTAGGATGGGGGTGCCATCATTCCTGGCCAATCACAGTTAACCATGGCCCAGGCCAGCGGCGTGGGTTCAAGGAGCACCCACTAGAGGCCATGTTCAGGGACTGACACACAGTTGTTGGAAGAGAGAGGCTCCTAATTTCCAATTGATTTCAGTTGTGATGTTAGAGCCCTGGGTCACATCAGTGCACGCTCCTGCCTGGAAGCTCATGTGCTTGAAGGCAAGAAGGAGGCGCACCCATACCAGGGAAGGGTTTGAAGAGAAGCAAAGTCAGGGTGTCTGATGCTGTGGGGCCAGCCTCGGAAGTCCACCACCTCTGGAGACAGTGCCGCTCATGGGCTGTCCAGCTGCAGCTCAATGATACCCTGTTTCCCCTTCCTTCTATTTGGGTTGCTGCCACTTTTAACTTAAAGGGTTAACATTGATGCTCAGGAAGAAGAAGCATCATTGTCTATTTAATCACCGAGCCACGGCTTCCCTGGGAGTCACGTGCCGAGTTCCCCAGCACTTACTTTGGAGAAGCTGAGGGGACTTTTTGGTGTCTGGTGAGGACGTGGCTGCCTGGTCTTTCCTCTGCATCTCTGCAAACTCGGCTAAGGGTCTGAGAAGTGCCAGGGCTCCGGAACATTGCAAGTAATTGCCATCCAGATGCAGCTCACTGCGGGAAGGGAACAAAACGCACTGTTCATGTGATGCCACTTCCTCTTCCTGACTTTTGAGGTCTTCCTCTCATAGAGTCACAAGTGGTAAAAGCAGATCCAGGGACAAGGCCAGCTGGCTAAACGCATGCAGCATCCCACCCTAATTCTTACACTTCACTAAAGGGGCCGGCTCTGACAACAACATTCCAGAGCCGAATGGAGGCAAAGCGGGATGAATCAAATTGCAAGGAGCCACTAGGGGAAGGGACTGGCGGACAGACTGTGTAAAGAGCAGGTTGTGTAACTCAAGAGGAAACCGGGCCAGGAAGAGTGGGCGAAGCTGAGGCAGTGGGCGCCTTACCAAACGGCACTCCGGCTTATGACAGCGCCCAGCACGGGCCCGCTCTGTGGCCCCAGCCCACAGTAGCGCAGACTGAGGCCATGCAGCCGGCGGTTGCTCTCCAGGCCAGAGAAAAGAGTCTCAATCCCCTCCCTTCCAAATCTAGAAAGAAGCCACAGAACAAATTAATGACTCCGAATTGGTGTCGTCGGTTCCATCGTTCACTTTAAAGCAGTCCCCAGGGCGAGGCGTTTTGAGGGTCCTGGATGTGGGTTCCCGGACCAGGCTGTGAGCGTAGGTTGGTGGAAGGGGAGGGAAGAGACCAGGAGCCCACATCCTGAGAGGAGGCAGCCGCGGGCAGTTGGAAGCTGGCATTCAGGGGCACAGGCAAGAACAAGTTCTGGACCCAGAGGGGAGGTGACCCAGCTGACAGGGACAAAAGAAAGTTGGGCGGACCTCAACAGCAGCCAGGCGCTGTAAGAAAGGTGCCCTGGAAAGTGTCCAGAGCAGGCGCAGCAGAGTCTAACCTCTGGCCTCCACTCCACAACCCGCGCGTGGTCCTCTGTCGCTCCTGCTTTGTGCTGCAAAGTCCCCGGCGTTTATTGACGCCAGCAACAGCCTCTGAGCCGAGTATTCGCAAGGTCGGGAAACGGAGGTGCAGGGAGGTAGCGTGACATCGTCAAAGGATTTTTAACATCCAGGCTTGAACGTCAAGGTGACTCTAAGTCCACGGCCTTGAAGTTGATTCTGGTGCTCCATGAGCCTGTGCGACAGAGTAGCACTGCTCCCTAGGGCTGTGCCATTCACCTTCTCCCTGTGCTATGTAACCCGGATGCCGCCCCTGGCCTAAAAACAAACCGATGCATCTGGTGGGCCGGCGACCGCGCCCCATGGGGTTCAAATGGCTGGTTCATAGGAAGTAGATGCGGCGGCACCTCTGGGTGGACGTGCACCTCCAGACTTTCCAGTAGTTGCTGAGCACATCAGTCATTTCTGACACTCACACTCACACTTCCCTCCTCTGCTCCCTTGGGTGGCAGCACCACCTTCTACATGTTTGCATCCTCCTTCAGTTGTTGAAAAAAAACGGGTGAATGAGGACCGTTAGCATCTACTCGGCAGCATCACCTCTCAGGAGGTTTTAGAGCCTCTTCTTTCAGCAGCAACTCGAGGGAGGAGAAACTTGGATAAGGACCTCGACCTCAACCCTCCCCCCACTGCCCCTGCCCCCTGCCTCAGCGGGCCGCAGTGGAGCCCGCAGGACTCTGCACTCCATGCTTACCTGCAGTAGTCGAGGGCCAGAGAGGACAAACTGCTGAGCTGCAGAGCTTTCCCCAGTCTCTGTACAGACCATGGCCCCATCTGGCAGTCAACGATTTCCAAGCTGGTAAAGGGGCAGGTGGAACGCCCCTTCCATTCCAGGAACAGCGCCTAGGAATGGATTCAAACACAAGGTGTTTACACAATATGCTTTTGCTTTAGTGTGTTGCTTAAAAGTCAACCAAGTTCATTGCATCCACATTGTGGGTTCCCTGAAAATGCTCCATTTATCTAAGGGGGAAATGGGATGAGAATAAAATAATTGCCATTGAAAGATGCATTGAAGAATGACATGGGAAGCATCAAGCATTATGAAGAGACCACATATCTTTTAGATGCTATATCTGAACTCACAAATTTATTCTCCAGTGCGTTTGTTTTTAGTTGAGAAGTGTGACTGAGCCAATCTTCTTTTTTTTTGAGTTATGTATGTTTTATTTCTTTTTTTCAATCTTTTGTTTCCTTTTGTTCAGACTCAGTTAATACTGGGTTGTCTACTTATATAAGATAGGCATGGGAAGCAAGCTTGAGGAAAAAGCAGTGGGACTGATGGCCCTGGAGGGACTGGGGGTGGGGAGGAAGGAAATCAGGGAAGGGAGTGGTGAGCAAACAACTCAATAAACAGGGGAACAACTAGGGAAATAAAATCAACAATGAGGTGGACATAGAGGATCCTGGGGTTTGGAGCAACATCAATCTAGCTGAGAGGATTTACTAAGAGGCAGAAATAAGGGAAGCATGAAGGTGGGGCAGGAGGAAGGTAAAAGGAAACAAAGGAACAATCTAGGAGGCAAAACCATGGATGGAGGTATAAACATAGGTGTATACATATGTAAACACATTAGTTCATAAAAATACAGGTATTGGCCGATGTACATATATTTATATGGCAATACACTGAGGTAGTGGATGGACTTTGGGCCTCTGCTCATGCCCTTGCTTGATGCAAGAACGCTTTGCTCTAACAACCTGGCATTCTGTGATGTTTGCCCTCCCGGCACAATTGCTGAAGACAAAATGGGCGCACAAGCAAATGTGGTGAAGAAAGGGGATGGTGTCCGGCTATCAAAAGATAAGGCGTCAGGGGTGCTAAAGGCTTGAAGTTAAATGACCATCTGGCAGAGAAGCAATAAGGCCACATGGAGGAAGCACACCAGCCTGTGTGATCAAGTGGTGTTGCAGGGACTGGGTAACAGGTATCAGTAGACCCTCTTAATTTTCTGGCCTGGCAGCAGGAGCACCAGGTGGGGGATTCTAGCTGGACACCATCTTGACAACCTCTGGGTATAGGTAGTTTTGAGGTAGGACCCAGTTTGTTCTGTCAGGCCTCCACTTAGAGTCCTGCTGGTGCAGTCCTTGTGGAATGCCAGGTCCCCTCAGCCCCACTTGGTGGTCCTCGTGGGAAGAGCCAGAGCACAAGAGCAGGGGCGACCGAAGACGGCAGGAGGGCAAGCCAATCTTCTTATAGTTTAATAAACATTTTAACAATATAATTACCTGTCATTTGTAGTTATAGATATAATTAAGATTTGAAGGTCCATCTAGAATTGGGCTGAGTTAACTTTCTGACAAGACGTTTCTCATGGAATGATGAGGGCAATGAATGTACAAATGTGCTTTACATGATTGATGTATCTATGGATTGTGATAAGAGTTGTATGAGCCCCTAATAAAATGATTTTTAAAAAAGAGATGTTTCTCATGAGGCTGCTGGATGGGAACAATATGCCACATGAATGTAGTAACGCCATTTCCTTTCATTTTTTAAAAAAAATATCATTTTATTGGGGGCTCATACAACTCTTATCACAATCCATCCATCCATTATGCCATCATCATTCTCCAAACATTTGCTTTCTACTTGAGCCCTTGGTATTAGCTCCTCATTTCCCCTCCCTCCTCCACCCTCCCTCCCTCTCAAATCCTTGATAATTTATAAATTTTTTTTTCATGTCTTATATTTCCTTTCATTTTTACAATTTGTATTATAGTGGAAATATACTTGTGTCCCAAAATATATACACCAGCCCAACAATTTCTGCCAGAATAATGCAATTACATAAATTACAGTCTTCATGTTGTACAACAATTTTAGCTAATAATTTCCTAAATGATTCTACCACCACTGACATAAACTTGCTGTGTCCTAAGTAAAAACTCTACCCTATTCTGGTAACCACGTTGGTTTCTAGGCATCCTGGCTTATTTCACAGAAGTGAGATCATAAATATTGTTCTTTGTGACTGACTTCTTTCGCTCAGCAGAAAGCTTTCAAGGTTCATCCATGCGGTTCATAGGGAGTTAATTTCTTTTGATACATACACAACATTTTGTTCACCCATTCATCTGTTGGTGGACATAGGGGCCATTGGATAGTGTTGTAATGAACGCTGATGTATATGTCTGTCTGTCTGTGCCATGGCTTTCAAGCCTCTTGAGTGTATACCCAAGAGTGGGCTCTCTGGGAAGGTATTTCTTGTGATGACAAAGAACGCCAATGACAGCTAACGCACTACCTGAACACATAAGGGGAGACCTTTAAAAGCGAAAATCATGACAGTGTCCCGAAAGCTCCCATTGAACAGCGATCATGACCACGACCTGAGGATTCCTTCCATTCACAATGGAGGCCCCGAGGCTCTGGGGGGTTGGCGGAGTGAGGGAGTTTTTTGCAGTAATGACATGTTGGTCCGCTGCAGGATTCCAAATGACACCTGCGTAGAGAATGAAGTGGCTCTTGCAGCCTTAAACACGGGCTGGTGCTCAAGACCTGGATTATGCACGGCTCTGACTGAGTGCTGCTTGGATGTCTCCATCTGGTTTTCAGACTGAGGAGTGAATGTGGCAGAGGAGAGCTTCGGCTACTGTTGGATTTCCCCCAGGCCCCACGAGTCCCAACCAGAGCGCTCCTGGGGGCACCAGCATTGCTTTGGGAAAGGACCTCAGCTACCCTGCACCAAGTTGGAGGCCTCGGAGTAATCAACAGGGCTTCAGTTTTAGGAAACTGCTAAGGGGCAGTCTCACTGGCCTCTGTGCTAGTTGTTTTCTAGAATTGATTTTTCTTTTGTTATGGTTATTTTGGAGCGCATAAGTCGCAAGTTTGGGGAATGCTTCTAACAGGCATGGACATTTTCCATTCCTGGCATATCAGTGGGACTCGCTGGACAGACCAGACTCACTGAATTAACTTGACCCACTGCCGTCAAGTTGATGACGACTCATAGTGACCCTACAGGACAGAGTAGAACTGCCCCCTGTGAATGTCCAAGACTGTAACTCGTCTTTCTCCCTTGGAGAGGCTGGTGGTTTTGAACTGCTGAGCTTGCAGATTGTAGCCCAAGGCAGAGCCACTGCACCAGCAGGGTTCTCCTCTGATTCAAAGCAGCTAACGATGCTGACTATGTATCTTTACAATTCATTAGATGTAGACCAGTGGTTCTCAACCTTCCTCATGCCACGGCCCTTTCATACAGTTCCTCATGTGGTGGTGACTCCCAACCATAAAATTATTTTCGCTGCTACTTCATCACTGTCATTTTACTACTGTTATGAATCGGGTGACCCCTGTGAAAGGGTGGTTCGACCCGCAAAGGGGTGGTGACCCACAGGTTGACAACCGCTGATGTAGCCGAGGAGTGGAACTGCTGGGCCATATAGTAATCCTCTGTTTAATTGCTTAGGACCCACCAAACTGCTTTCTGCTGTACTACACCGTCTATAATCCTCCCAGCAACAGAAGAGGGTGCCCATTTCTCCTACCTCCTCCCTGACCCTTGTTATTTTCTCTTTGTTTTTGTTTTTCATTCTCTAAGGATTAAGGACAAGTCCAAGGTGATTCTGTGGTACAACTTTGATTCAACTCTTTGTCAATAGCTGGCATATGCAGGTCCCATTCATCTGTCGATGGGGGAGTGTGTGGCTGTGATACTGAGTAGGCTTCATAGGAGCTTCCAGGCTGAGATGAACTAAGAAGAGAGACCTGGTGATCTACTTCTGAAGTGAGCCAATGCAAACCCTACAAAGCACAACGGTCTTGTGCTCTTGTGTAAGAGGCCCTCACGCGTTGGGTCAACTTAATGAAAGCGAACATCAACAGCTAATGATGCTGAATATTGTGATGGTTAGGTTTTTTTGTACCAAATGGTTCCTGTAGGGAAATGTGGGTGGAGTTTAGCTTGCCAATCAGGTCGCAGCTTGATTGGAGGGCAACCAAGATAAATGGCTTGCTGGAGGTGAGTCTCTCTCTCTCTCTCTCTCTCTCTCTCTCTCTCTCTGCTTTCACTTTCCTGTTAACAAGCCACATGGAGCCATGCTGATACTGATACTGGTGAGAGCCCTGGAGGTGCTTCCACTGCCACTGGATCCATAAGACTTTGCACTCACTGGCCTGTGACCTTCCTGCATTTTGCATCATTGCATGTGCTGCAGAGGGATTTATGGACTAGTATCAGACTTATGGGCTAATATTGAACTTAAGGACTTGATCTGGACTGGGATGTTTTCCTAATATATAATTATTCTTTGATATAATGCTCGATAGAAAGCCCTTTCATATATCTATCTATATCTATATCATCTATATATCTATATATATAGATATATATCTGGATTTGTTTCTCTAGTCAATCCAGTCTATCACAAATATATTTTCACATGCTTATGTGAAAATATGTGTGCATCTTCTTTGGAGAAATATGTGTTCAAGTCCGTTCTTCAGTTAAAACTAAACTAACTCAAAACCTAACCTCACTGCCATCCTGTGGATTCTGACTCAGTGATCCTATAGGGCAGGTTAGAACTGGCCCTGAGAATCCAGGACAGATAAATCCCTCAGGACCAATAATGAGAGTAGTGATACCAGGAGGGGAAGGAGAAGATGGGGGGAGAAAGAGGGAGTTGATCACAATGATCGATATATAACCCCCTCCCAGGGGGATGGGCAACAGAAAAATGGGTGAAGGGATGCATCAGTCAGTGTAAGACATGAAAACATTTTAAAATAAATTATCAAGTGTTTATAAAGGAGAGGGGGCAGGGGGAAATGAGCTGATACCAAGTTATCAAGTAGAAAGCAAATGTTTTGAAAATGATGATGGCAACACATGTACAAATGTGTTTGACACAGTGGATGTATGTATGATTGTGATAAGAGCTGTAAGAGCCCCCAATAAAATGATTTTTAAAAAAGAAAAAGAACTGGCCCTGAGGGTTTCCGAGACTGTAACTCTTTATGGGATCAGAAAGTCACATCTTTCTCCTGAGGAGGGACTGGCAGTTAAATCTGCTGGGCTTAAGGTTAGCAGCCCATGAAATCACTACACCACCAGGCTCCTACGGTGTTTAATTATCACAGATGAAGTTTTGAGGAGGGAGTAGAAATTGAGGGACAACAATAGTGGCCATTTTGTGATCCTTTTTTTTGGTTAGTCTCTTACTTAAAAAATATTTTATTTCTTTGAACATGTTAACTTTATATTCTCTATTTGAGAATTATAATTTTCTGAATTATTTTGGGGTCTGGAATTGCCATCTGTTGCTTATACTGGCTCTCCTTCTCAGTGATATTTCTTGTTGTGTTTTTCTGACTTTTTTTTTTTACTGTAAGCTCATATTTCATGGAAAATAGTTGTGGAAATTCTTTGAGCTCTGGTGGAGATAGTTTTCTCTAGAGAGGATTAACATTTGCTTCCACCTAATATATGCTAAACTCAGCCATTAAGATTTTAATCTCAATCACTCCCCACTCCCACAGTTTTAGAATGCTAATTTAATTATTTGTCCAAAAATATTGATGTTGTCTTATGTTTCTAATGTAAGGATGAGATTTGGTATGTTAGACTCTTTTGTTACAATATTATTTATGATGTCATATGAGCCCCAAGTTAATATAACAAATATTTGGGGATATCTTTCTTTTCTTGGGGTCATTAGCAATCAGTGATTCTTCCATCCAATTGAAAAAAAATTTTTTTTCTTCTTTCATCAAATTTCAAGACTTGAGATGATCAGAATTTACACAATAATCCCTTGAATACCCATCTACCTGTGATTAAGCTCTATTGCTAAACAACAACCCTTCATGATCTCAACCCAACATAAAACAAAAACCAAATTCATTGTCATCAATTAAATTATGATTCAGAGTAGCCTTATAGGATAGGATAGAACTGCCCCAGTAGTTTTCCATGATTATAACTCTTTTGGGGAGTAAAAAGCCCCATTTTTCTCCCAACTTAAAACAAGGTGTTCATTAGGGCTTCTCTAGGTGACTGCAGTCTCCTAATACTGCAAAGCTCTCAAAAACCACTGCTCAGTTTCTCTGCTTCTTTAGTCACACACCTCTTTAAAGGAATCCCACCAAAGGTCCTTGGTGATGCTTGTTTGTTTTGTATGTTTTTCTGTATATGCCACCCAGAGTAGGTAAATTTATAGAGATAGTAACTAGACTGATCATTTCCTAGCGGCCTGGCAAGGGTGGATGGAGGGAAATTGGAAACTAAACACAGTGAGGACCAGAAAGAAGAAAATATTCTAAAATGGGTTGTGGTGATGATTTCACAACTCTTCTTTGACATGACTGAACTATTGAGTTCCCTGATATATGAGTTATATCTTAATACAACTATTAAATAAAACAATGACTAATCCGCAATGGTATACCCAGCAAAGGCATCTCTTAAGAATGAATATTCTATTTGGTACAATAGCGTTCATATGAATGAACATGGAGAATTCTTGATAACATAATGTGAGTTAAAAAGTCACAAAAGGTAAGTGGAGAGCAAATGCTTTGAAAATGATCAGGGCAAAGAATGTACGGATGTGCTTTATACAATTGATGTATGTATATGTATGGATTGTGATAAGAGTTGTATGAGCCCCTAATAAAATTTTTTTAAAAATAGATTTTTTTAAGTCACAAAAGGATACATACTTGTACAATAACATTCCCTTTATGTAAATAAAAACATACGGATAGGTAATTCAAAATTCAAAACATGTATGGGGCTAAATATACTAACTTCAGACTAGTAGATGAAGGGAAAGGTATAAAAGTTCTAACTTTTGTGTTTGTAAATAACTGTAATTTGTATGCCCTGGGGGAGAAAAAAGCCAATTTTATCTGGTGGCAGAGCACTGGGGTTATAGTGGTTACTAGTTGGGCTGCTAACTGCAAGATCCGCAGTTTGAAATCACCAGCAGCTCCTTTGGAGAAAGACAGGGCTTTCTACTCCTGCAAATAGTTCCACTCTCAGGAACTCATGGGGGCAGTTCTACCCTGGATTATATGGTCACTGAGTCAGCAAAGGCTCAAGGGCAGTGAGTGGATACATGGTTGTCATGTCTATTATTTTCATCATTTTAATAAAGTTTAAAATATTGCACTAAAATACTTTTTTTCCAATATAATATTCTTATGCAAAGTTTGAGAAAAAATTTAAATTGATGACTCACAAGTCTGGCAACCTCTGGGTTGGTCAGTTGAAGGCCCCAGACGCACAGCTCTTTCCCCAGAGTGTAACCCTCCTCTCGGATGGTCATGAGCAACGGTTCCAAGGACACTGGCAGCAAGCTTGCCACAGGGCTGCCAGGTTTTGACAGGATAAACTGGATTGTAAGGAAAAAAATGACACGCAGAGATTTCCATGTATATGAATACAGTCATTGGAAAACAAACACATTTAATATAGTAAGTAACTTTAGATCAGGTGGACATTATGATGCTAATTCAACATACACTTATGGGATCCTTGCCATCTGAAGTCCTTGCCATGGAAAACCTTATAGGGTAGAGATTTTCTTTCTTTTTTTAAAAAATAATTTTACTGAGCACTCATAAACTCTTGCTCAAAATCCATTCATCCATCCATTGTGTCAAGCATATTTGTACATTTGTTGCCATCATCATTCTCCAAACATTTTCTTACTTCAGCGCTTGATATCAGCTCATCATTTTCCCCCTTCCCTCCCTCATGAACCCTTGTTAATTAATACATTATTATTATTTTGTCATGTCTTACACTGTCCGATGTCTCCCTTCACCCACTTTTCTGGTGTCTGTCCCCCAGGGAGGGGGTTATATGTAGGTAGAACCTTGTAATCCATTCCTCCTTTCTCTCCCACCTTCCCCTTAACCTCCTGGTATCGCTACTGGTCCTAATGGGTTTATCTCGTTATTGGTCCTAATGGGTTTAACTGTCCTGGATTCCCTGTGTTTCCAACTCTTATTGTACCAGTGTACATCCTCTGGTCTAGCTGGATTTTTAGAATTGTGATCATGATAGTGGGAGGGAGGAAGCATTTAGGAACTAGAAGAAAGTGGTATGTTTCATCGTTGCTATACTGCACCCTGATTGGCTCGTCTCCTCCCCACTACCAGTTGCCTACAGATGGGCTTTGAATCTCCACTCTGCACTCCCCTCATTCACAATGATATGATTTTTTGTTCTTTGATGCCTGATACCTGATCCTATTGACACTTTGTGATCACACAGGCTGGTGTGCTTCTTCCATGTGGGTTTTGTTGCTTCTGAGCTAGATGGCCGCTTGTTTATCTTCAAGCCGTTATGACCCCAGATGCTACATCTTTTGATAGCCGGGCATCATCAGCTTTCTTCACCACATGTGTTTATGTACCCATTTGTCTTCAGCGATCATGTTGGGAAGGTGAGTATTATGGAATGTCAGGTAGAGATCTTCCAGCAGGTTACTGCCCATTGTTGAGCCAGGAAATTACCATAAAGTCTACAACTAGATCTCTTTTTTTTTAAGTAAAATACAACTGGGTGCATTTTATGAAGTATGGATAATAATTTCTCATAAAACTTTAATTTGAATTAAAATTCAGAATAAAAAAATGAAGACCCAACCTAAGCAACCCTTAAGGCCATACTTCTTTCTCCCAGTGAAAATCACCTATAAAATGGGTCATGATGTTATCTGTAGTTTTGGTAATGGGTTGCAATTGTTACTGGAAGTGACAGGCAGATCCAAGGAGAGTATGGGACCATAGGAGTGGTGGAAAGCCCTGTGTGCCTGGATAACACTTTGACCTTTATTCAGTCAGGAATGTAGAGAGGTGACAAAGCCAGCTTGGGGCTGAAGGGGACTGGGACCCATGTTCCTTGAGGGCAAACCTCAGTCACTTCATTTCAGAGAAGAATAAGGAAACAAGACCATATAGGTATACTCACTTTCCTGAGAATCTGTTCATTGTTGATGCTGGCTTTCAGGTCCTTCTTAATGGCTGGGCACATGGATGTCTGAGACTGTGTGCAATTCTTCTCATATGTTTTCAGGAGCTTTTGGAGACTGGGAACAATGGGCAGGGGTGCTCCTTTAGATTCTTGTTTCCCATCCTTTGTTCTTGGCATTGCTTAAGTTGTTAGAGTCCACTTGGATTCTGAAAATAGTAGCTTACCCTGAAATTCACACACAGATGTTTTTCTAAGAAGCAGAACACATCTCCTCCACTAAAAATGGACAGTTAAAGCCAGCCATTGATTCTGCTAACGTGTATGTGTTTGTGCAGAAATTTAGAAAAGCTGGCAATAGCAGTAAAGCCATGTTACGAGCCTTAAGGATAATTGAGATCCTTAAGGTCCCTGAAAGTGGCTACATTAGGAAAAAAAAAGGAAAAAAAAAGAAAAAAAGAAAAAAAAAAAGGAGAAAAAAAATGGACAGTTATTCCTGCACATGTTTCTCCATAAGTCTCAAAGTACTTCATTTATTTTAATAAAGGGACAACGGTTAGGGAAACTCAAGCAAGGTAGAGGTAGATGAAGCAGATGAAAAAATCCAAGCCCTCTGCCATCAACTTGATTCCCACTCACTGCAAGCTTATTTAGGGTTTCCAAGCCACAGACAGCCTCATCTCTCCTCTACAGCGTGGCTGCTGGGTTTGCATGGTCTGTGAGTTTGGTTTTCTTGGCAGGCTTCAAAATCTACAGCTGTGTCTCTGCCACAGCTGTATCTGTATCTGAGAATTTTTCTCATCTGGGATTTAAAAGCTGTGAGGCCTTGAGTCATCCACCGCTGTGTCTGATAATTTTTCTCATGTGTGATCTGTGAGTCTGATTGCTCAAAGTTGTCTGTCTGAAGGAAAGCCTGCTAAGGCATATTCACTAAGGTTGGTCCTCCATAATCTGTAAATTGGTCACTTATAATGAGCTGAAAATTGTCTGTCCCAAAGGGAAGCCACCTAGGGAGCATTGTGGCCACCTGGTCTTCCGATACTTACCAATCTAAAGCTAAGGAGAAATGCTGGTTTGCTGAAGCAACATTTGTCCTTTGTATAATCCGGATTCATGGAAGAGATGGCCCCTCAATTGTTCTTAAAATTATTATACTATTTTTACAGTTGGAATTGTTTTGCAGAAAGCCAAGTGAGTGAAATCCCTTATATATAAGCATTTGTATATAGCACACACATGCTTATAAATTAAATTATTGTATTTATGTGTATGTTTTACTTTGAATGAATCATGACCATGTCTCCTGCATGATGCCCAACCTCATGAAGAGATCACTGAAGATATGGTGCCACAGCAACATGTGGGAGAGAAGTTAGATGGTGCCCAGCTTTCAGAAAGAATACCGTCGGGGGTCTTAACGGCTTCTTTTCAAACAAGTAGCCAT
Organism: Tenrec ecaudatus; assembly: GCF_050624435.1. Lineage (NCBI taxonomy): Eukaryota > Metazoa > Chordata > Mammalia > Afrosoricida > Tenrecidae > Tenrec > Tenrec ecaudatus. Next base: position 138,416,592 of record NC_134533.1, read on the forward strand.
CTAAGTGAGGCATCCACTAAGCCCACATAGAAGAAGCACGCCAGCCTGTGTGATCTAAGGATTGTAAATAAGCTAAACCAAATCTAAAGGAGGGAATGGCATCAGAGCTTCACTTCTGAGCACCTGGTTTTCAGAAGGCTACAGATGACGGTGGAAGCCCAAAATCCATTTGCGGGTCCACAAAGATTAAGCCTCGGGTGAATCCCTTCCGATCACAGGTGAGGGAGGTAAATAACCCTGTTATCTGACAGAGAGCATTGTAGCATGGATCAGGTCAGACATTGTTAGGTCAAAAGGTAATATCATTTTATCTCAGTTTGGATCCATTTTAACGCTGTTTCAGTTAAATACAACAACAACAACAAAAAAGGTTTGGGGAGGGGGAGGGAAATACACATGAATTGAGGCCCCGGTGAATCCCCCCTGACCATGGACCAGGGATGTGACCAGCAGCCTTGCTAACATGCAGAGTGCTTTGTAAAGTAGATTGTTGCAGATGCAGTTAGGTTAAAGTTAGCACTGTATCATTTGATCTCCCTGATCATACATTTAAATCCATTTTAAAATATATTCTGCTTTCTTTTTAATAAATATTTTATCTGTTTTACTTTGTTATTCTTGTTAGATTTTGTTTTTTAATGAAATCCAAGATAGTGTATCTATAAAGAGAGTAATTGGACTAATGGTTCCTTGGGGCTATGGCAGGAGAGGTTTTGGGGAAATAGGGAGCTAATACTGATGGATACAAGAATGAAGAAAATGCTCTAAGTCTGGTTGTGGAGATAATCGCACACCTCCTCTCGATGGGGCGGGACTGCTGAACGGTCCAGTCTGTGAAGTACGTGCCAATAAAGCTGGCCACGCTGCTGTGTCACCTAGAGGAACTTTTGCTCTGTGGATCCATGCACTACTTAACTACACATTCTCATCGAAAAATGTACTGTAATGAATATATTGAAAAGACTCGTATCCACTAGTTCAAATCATGATTTCTAGAACTCTGGAAGGCAATGAAGTTCACAAATTACAGCTGATCCAAGTTTTTTGAAAAATAGAGATAAGCCACAAAACCGAATTTTTTTCTATAAATTCTGTATGTGGGAAAATTGTGGTCATTTAAAAGATACCCTCTGAATATAAGTAACCACTTTCATCATTTCTCTAAGACTGCTTACCTTGCTGTTTTAAAATAGCGTGACACTCAAATTGAAGCTTCTGCTAGCAGATTCAACAAATTTATAGAATAATGATTAGAGAAGCTAGGTAGATTTGAATTATGGGTTATATAATTGATTAACAGACTTCTTGTAAAACACCTTATTCGGACCAACTCGAGAACTTTGGCACAGGGAATACACAGGCTATCAGAAACAGGGAAGGACACAAACACAGAGGAGGCACAAATTGACAAATGGTATATACTGAAGATAAAACACCTGTGTACATCGAAAGAATTCACCAAGAGAGTAATAAGAGAGCCCACGGACTGGGAAAACATCTTTAGCAATGACACATCAGACAAAGGCTTTATTATTAAAATCTACAGTACTCTGCTAGCTTCCAAAAAGAAAAAAACAACAACTAATTGCTTACTTGAGAGGAGGGCAAAGGACTTGAACAGAAGTTTCACAGGAGCAGAAATCCGAATGGCCAACAAACATATGAGAAAATGTTCCCGATCTTTAGCCATAAGAGAAATGCAAATTAAAACAACAATGAGGTACCACCTAACACCCTTAAAGGTAGCCCAGTTCAAAAACTCAGAAAGCAACAATTGTTGGAGGGGCTGTGGGGAGACAGGAACTCTCATCCACTGCTGGTGGACTTGTAAGTATGTATAACCACTATGGAAATCGATCTGGCGATATCTAAAATAGATGGAAATCGAGTTACCATACAACCCAGCAATCCCCCTACTGGGCATATACCCAGAAGAGGCAAGAAACAAACCACAGCCAGACATCTGTGCTCCAATGTTCATTGCGGCACAGTTCACAATTGCAAGGAGTTGGAAGCAACCCAAATTTCCATCAACTGATGATTGGATTAAAAAACTGTGGTATATACATACAATGGAGTACTACGCATCACTAAAAAGCAGTGATGAATGTATGAGGCACATAGCGGCATGGGAAGAACTGGAGGAAATCATGCTAAGCGAAGTAAGTCAGGCACAAAAGGACAAGTACAACATGAGTCCGCTGAGGTAAGCGTTAAAAAACAATGCAAAAGGGGCATATGGAAAAAGCTACTATATACAAACATTCTTGGGGTGAGGACCGTGTAGTATGGCAGGGACCAGATCAAATGCAGGGATGCACATGGTAAACAACTGGGGAGAAGGTGGGGAAAGGAAAACAAATGACGAAAATAAGGAGAAATGGGTAGCAGGGACACAGGGCACTAACCCACCCAAGGGGAGGGTATTGTTTATATCTCCACAGGGAAAGAGGGACCAGACTTCAACCCAGTGTCCCAAGGTGTGAATGCAACATGCCGACATAGAGTAGGGAACCAGTGGAGAGGTCTGGTGAGGCTGGCCCCAGTACCAAATACTAAGTGGACATCTGCCCCTCCCCCCAGAAGAATTTATTTCAAAGGATGGTATTGAATCTGCAGCTCCGGGAAATGGACATATATGATCAGAGCACACAGGAGCGGATGAAGGGGGAGGAGGAGAGAGTGCCCACCAGGCCTTGAGGACGATTACCCCAATTAGAGCAGCCAGTGCACAGATTGGACCATATGACCAGCCCCACTATGAGACATGACACCCCTCACTGACCCATGGCCCTGGAGGGGACGGCACCGGAGACACAGTGTGGGAATTGCGCCCGATCTGATCCCGCCACACAGAGGCAAAGCACTGGGGTAGTGCAGCGGAACAGCAAGGCAACAGAGCAGCAAGCTCCCCAGGGAATGCTGAAGGTGGACTTTAGGGCCAGGGTGTGGTGCTCCAACAGACTGGACTGGAAAACACTCCTAAAGGCGAAAAACCGATCCTTGAACTAACTACAAGCTTTTCTGTCTTGTTGTGTTTTGTTTTGTTCTTTGTCAGTGGTTTATTGTTGCTTTGTTGATATTGTTGCTTGGTTTTGCTCAGTCTTGTTTTTGTGCATGTTATTATCTCTGCATGTATGTCTAAATAAGATAGGCTGGATGAACAAGCTGGAGGAGAAAACAACTAGACCGACAGTTCTGGAGGGACATGGGACAGGGGGGAAAGGTAGTGGTGTTAACAAACCCAGGGACAAGGGAACAACAAGTGATCCAGATTGGTAGTGAGGTGGGTGTGGGAGACCTAGTAGGGCATGATCAAGGGTAATGTAACCAAGAGGAATTGCTGAAACCCAGGTGGGGACGGAGCATGATAGTGGGACAGGAGGAACGTCAAGGGAAATAGAGGAAAAAGCTGGGAGGCAAAGGGCATTTTTAGAGGTCTAGATAAAGACATGTACATATGCAAATATATTTATATATGAGGATGTGGAAATAGAGATATGTGCCTATATTTATAGGTTTAGTATTAATGTAGCAAAAGGACATTGAGTCTCCACGCAAAGTACTCCCTCAATGCAAGAATACTTCCTTCTATTAAATTGGCATTCTATGATGCTCACCTTCCTGACACAACCGCTGAAGACAAAGCAGGTGAATAAGCAAATGTGGTGAAGAAATTTGATGGTGCCCAGCTATCAAAATATATAGCATCTGGGGTCTTAAAAGCTGGAGGGAAAACAAGCTGCCATCTAGCTCAGAAGTAATAAAGCCCACATGGAAGAACACACCAGCCTGTGTGATCATGAGGTGCCGAAGGGATCAGTTATCAGGCATCAAAGAAAAAAAATCATATCATTGGGTGCACACCTCCATGATACAATTGCTGAAGACAAATGGGTGCATAAGCAAATATGGTGAAGAAAGCTAATGGTGCCTAGCTATCAAAAGATCTAGCGTCTGGGTTCTTAAAGGTTTGAAGGTAAACAAGTGGCCATCCAGCTCAGAAGCAACAAAGCCCACATGGAAGAAGCACACCAGCCTGTGTGATCACGTGGTTCCGAAGGGATCAGTTAGTTATCAGGCATCAAAGAAAAAAAATCATATCATTGGGTGCACACCTCCATGATATGATTGCTGAAGACAAATGGGTGCATAAGCAAATATGGCGAAGAAACCTGATGGTCCCTGGCTATCAAAAGATATAGTGTCTGGGGTTTTAAAGGCTTGAAGGTAAACAAGCGGCCATCTAGCTCAGAAGCAACAAAGCCCACATGGAAGAAGCACACCAGCCTGTATGATCACAAGGTGTCGAAGGGATCAGGTATAAGGCATCATCAGAAGAAAAAATTCTTACCATAGTGAATGAGGAGGGGAGTGCAGAGTGGAGACCCAAAGCCCATTTGTCGGCTACTGGAGATCGCCTTGAAGAGGGGTCTAGGGGAGGAGATGAGCCAGTCAAGGTGTGATGTAGCAACGATGAAAAATACAACTTTCCTCTAGCTCCTAAATGCTACCCCGCCTCCCACTATCATGAACCAAATTCTACCTTGCAAGTCTGGATAGAGCAGAGAATGTACACTGGTGCAGATAGGAGCTGGAGGCACAGGGAATCCAGGGCAGATGATACTTTCAGGACCAGGGGTATGAGTGGCGACCCTGGGAGGGTAGAGGGAGAGTGGGTTGGAAAGAGGGATCCGATTACAAGGATCTATATGTGACCTCCTCCCTGGGGGACGGACAACAGAAAATGGGGTGAAGGGAGACGTGGGACAGGGCAAGATATAACAAAATAATGATTTATAAATTATCAAGGGCTCATGAGGGAGGGGAGAACGGGGAGGGAGGGGCAAAAATGAGGAACTGATGGCAGGGACTTAAGTGGAGAGCAAATGTTTTGAGAATGATGAGGGCAATGAATGTACTGATGTGCTTTATACAACTGATGTATGTATGGATTGTGATAAGAGTTGTATGAGCCCCGAATAAAATGATTAAAACCCCACACCTCATTCGTATACAGCCTTAGGTCTTTACAGAATGCAGCAGCAGCTGCTGGCATTGTTTAGATACAGACAAATACCTCATGACATTTATTGTTCTTAGTCTTATAGGTTATTTTAAACATTTGGCCTGCTACTGTTCATGTCTTTGTCCTGCCTCTGGCTTCTTAGAAGCTGGGATAACCCGCTTGTGGACCATTTGCTCTTAGATGCTTTTTAACTCTTGTTCTCATTCAGTCTGCGATGGGGATAGAACACCCCCCGCCCCCTACCACCACCAATCAAAGTCACTATTTGAGTTTAAGCAGGTCATAAAATCATTTAATCTGGATTTACAAGCAATTTTATGGTGTGTCTGTTTAATGCTTACAGTCTATTTAGTTGATCAGTTTCTTAATTATATACTTTAGCAACAATTATTCAGAAGAGACCTCAGCTCAAGTAGAATCAGCTTTTCATTTGGTGGGGAGGACAGGAAAGAACCAAGCTATTTTTGCCATAAAATATTGTCCTCCAGTTACCCTAATTTAATAGGCACTTTGAGAAGGTGAGAGGTAAATCTGTTTCTTAGAAAGCAATCTTAATTCTGGTGGAGGGTAAATTAGAGAAGAGCAATTTGCCTTTAAAGAAACCCTAATTACCAGTATGGACCCCCAATTAAAATTCTGCCCTGTGTAATGTTAGTAATCATGCATTTCTGACTGAATATTTTCTGCCCTTTGGTGATTCTGGCTATATAGGCTACCTGGATTGTAGAATTTGTCTTTGCAAAGTATACAGCCGTCTTCACAGGTCCTATTGAAGTGAGGCTGTGGGAACCTCACTAAGTGAATGAACTTTACTGTAAACACACCTGCTGCAGATTAGCGGAACCGGAATACTCTTTCAGACTTTAAGCTGAAGCACCCGAGCATGAGAAGAAGCAGAGGACTGCCGTCCTAAGCTCCTGGGCTCTGAAGCCACTGGATTCTAGTTCAAATCTCTCTTGTTTTGAGGTTATCCATCAACGCATAGCTCAAGCCTACCATGCATTTGCTATTTTCATTGCTCTCGGTGATGTGTCCTAGTTCTGCAGACAAAGAGTTTTGCCTTAATGTCTTGTATCTAATGCTATACGATTACAGCATGGTTTCCTTCAACAAGTGAGTGTTCTAAGTATTTCAGTCTGAAAAAGGCGCATATATGTACACACACACACACACACCTTACAGGCGTGAATGGATTGTGATCTTACATTTAATCTAAACCCTAACATAAGAATAATTTGCTCTCAGGATGAATAATTTGCTCTCAAGCCTTGTGCACGGATCACTGAAATATAGGTACACGACTAAGTGTGACAAAGAAATCGAACGGCACTTGGCTCTCGGGAGAAACAGTGTCTGCGGCCTTGAGGTTTGTTTCCAAATAAGCAGACACCGAGTGAGTGTCAGCTAAATCCACATGCAAGAGACACACTGGCTTGTAAAGGATTATTAATGGTATGATCCATAATCAGAGGGAGACTTGTTTTTAACCATTTTATTGGGGGCTCTTAGAGTTATTTTTGACAATCCATAAATCAATGATATCAAGCAAACTTGCACGTAGGTTGCCATCATCATTTTGAAAACATCATCTTTCTACATGAGCCCTTAGTATCAGCTCCTCTTTTTTAAGACTCGAATTTAAGATTAAATTCTGAGAGTTTTGGAAGATTATGACAGCGGGGAACAAAATCCATCTGCAGAGCCGCCACATAAATTGAGTTTCTACTGAGTTCCTTCTGATCATTAACCCAGGGTGTAGCATCTTAAACCAATTTCATGGATATGGGATCGTTTAGATGAGGAGTGGGGGAATGATATAGGGAAGGGGAAGAGATCGCTTGCTGCTATTCAGTATGAGAAATAGAACATTCAGTATATTTAGTTTGTTAAAAATCCAAAATAGGGCAGGGGGAGACATCGGACAGTATAACACATGACAAAATAATAATAATTTATGAATGATGAAGGGTTCATGAGTTAGGAGGGTGTGGGGAGGGAGGGGGAAAATGAGCAGCAGATATTAAGGGCTCAAGTAGAAGGCAAATGTTTTGAGAATGATTATGGCAACAAATGTACATATGTGCTTGACACAATGGATGGATGTATGGATTGTGATAAGAATTGTATGAACCCCCAATAAAATGATTAAATAAAAAAATCCAAAATATAACCTTCCCGTCCCTTATACTCAAATTTACTTGTAAGCTTAATTAGCGAGGCTGTCCCAACTTGAGAAGGAGGCTCACAAGATCATAAAAACAAGTAGCAAGATCTTCAAAGTAAGCATCGCCGAGGGCACATGAAGCTTCAGGGGACGGTGCTCTATCGGCCCCTGGAGAAATGTAGCTACGGATCATTTCCTAATGATCATGGCAGTACTTGCCTTCTTAGAATATCAATGGGATCTTGTGACATTGTAAAAACCTGTTCATCTCATCCTATAACCATCGTAAAGCAACGATAGCCCTGTTTCATGTATATTAACTCGTGGGGTCAGGACTGAACTCCAAACCGCTCAGAGGAGAAACTTGGCTGTTTTCCAAGCGTTTGCAGGAATACACTTAGATTTCTCGAATCAATCTGGTCTCTGCTTTGGGTATGCTGACAGGCTTTGCCAGATCCCCTGCAGTTTGACACCACCACCACCAGAAATTTCTGTCTTTGTGGCCCTCTGGGGGAAGTCATCACAGAACTCCATAATAAAGGAATTCCAGTAACATTAATATCGGTGTTAAGTATCATCCGGTCAGTTCTGACCCCGAGTGACGCCAGACACAGCCGAATGAAACACTGCCCGGTCCTGCACCATCTGCACAATGGTGCCTATCCTCAAACCCATTGCTGCAGCCACTGTGTCGATCCATCGTGTTGAGGGCTTTCTTATTTTTGCCGGTTCCTCCACTTTGAAAAAAGGTGATGTCTTTTTCCAGGGACTGGTCTCTCCTGACAACATGACCAAAGGGGCTAAAACGAAGTCTCTTTTCCTCTAAGGAGAACTGGGACCGAACTTCTCCCAAGACAGACAGGTTGGTCTTGTTGCTGGTACTTTCAATCGTCTTCTCTGACACCTCATTTCCAGTGCATCGGTTCTTTGGTCTTCCGTATGCAGTGCCCAACTTTCACATGCAGGTGAGACACCTGAAAATACCCTGGCCTGCGTCGCGCCGAGGGACTCTGATTTTCAAAGGGCATAGATTTCGTTAGAAGCACTATTCTTGCCAGGCAGCATCCCACCGTGGTTCAGCACACAGACTTGGGAGGCAAGCAAACCCTGGGTATGTGGCTCAGATTAATTACAAAACCTCTTTACAACCTGTCTGCAAATGGACCGTCGTTCTTTTGAGGATTACAGGAGATACACGTCTAACGCACTTAGCACACTGCCTGGCAGAGGGTGGGATGCTCAATAAACGGTATTATTGTGGCTGATATTATTATGATGCTAACCACAGGAAGCCAATGATCTTGTCCCTTAGATTATTCAGCCCTGAAAGTGACTTGTATGTGGTCCATTAAGGTACTAGCGGTTGGGGCTCTGACGGGATTTACAAAGATTCATGGGAAGGACTGGAATTTTTGCGTTTGGGAATGTTCTAGCTGGAGGCCACGCCCAGTTGCTGTCCTTATGGAATTTCTTCTAGGTACAGCATCCTCTGGAACGGAAATGCGATGCATTATTGAGAAAAGCAAACACAGAAAAGAGCTCTCCGGCTCTGCCGGCATCACCATCACTTCCCTTGCTCGGGACTCCAACAGCCTTAAAGGTAGCCCTGCGTCAGCCAGCAAACCCCATCACGTGACTCTTGCTTAATGCTCTCCGATGGCTTCCCATTGCGTTTCTCTCAATTGAATTTCTGTCTTTCTTTCAGTATTCTTGTTCTAACACTTATTTGAAACATGTCTGAGCAGGCTTCAAAACTTCCTGGAAAAATTGAAGTTTTTGAAGCGTCCACTAATAGACGTGAATTTGTCTATTCATTCCTACATCAGTTCTAAAAAGTGTGTGTGTGTGTGTCTTAAACAATGTTATTTGGGACCTACATCTTTTGACTGGCCAAACCTTCCTGGTAGAGTGACACCTTTGTCATTCGTTAATATTCCACAACTGTGCACTGAGGTGCCAAGGACCCTACAGCAGCCTCACGGAAGCATTGTGGGATATTTAAAAATTTTCCTGGAAATCCAGCAACATCTGTACGATTTTATGTAAACCAGTATATTTTTTTGGCATATAAGGAGCCCAGGGTGAAAAAAAATGCACATCTGCATATAACATGGCGTAGAAAAGGCCAACACATGGGGTTATGCGGTTTGCGAAAGTATATCGTTCACACGCAAACATACAGCAGCAGTTGGAGGTAGTTTATAGTTTCCAATTAAAGTGTACTTGTACAAGTAATTGATTCCCCCGAGCATGTAACATGGGAGACAGCAGGGAAGAACTGACCTCAGGACACCCACTGCCATTTAAGCACAACGTCACAAGAACACTTTTCCTTGAGGGCATCTTCCCTGGCCTGCGGGAACATCACAAGGGAATGCAGACACATCAGACATCACAAGGGAATGCAGGTTTGTAAGTGCCCAGCAGCGGTTCTCAGCCGGTGGGTTCCAACCCCTTTGGGGGTCGAAGACCCTTTCACAGGGGTCACCCGATTCATAACAGTAGCAAAACGACAGTGATGAAGTAGCAAGATAATTTTTATGGTTGCGGGGTCACCACATGAGGAACTGCATTAAAGGGTTGTGGCGTTGAGAACCACTGCCTTATAGCAATTCTGGTTTAAACTAAACTTCTCCCCTTATTAAGAGACTCTGTAAGTCTTTCTCTCAGGGACAGGAATGGTCATTTGCTACCCCTGCTAGGAGGGCAAGCTGGAGATAAAATCCAGGTATGGGATCATAAAACAAGGCACCTGCAATTTTACCTATATATACTTTCGTTTTACTTCTGTTGAAACCACTTAGTGATATATGTATTTTAACTTGCTTTTTCTTCTGATTTCTGTATTCTACTCCACCCTACCCCCAACCCAGAATAATATAAAAGAAGCTTGGCCAGGAAAGACTGCACGGCAGCCTGGTGGAAAGTTTCATTTGAACACCCCACTGCAGTCCAGGCTAGCCTGATAAGACAATAAAGACGTCACATGATTCTAACTGGACATTGAAGTGGTCTTCTTTTATCTGAACCTGCAACGACACCATCACTTCCCTGCAGTTAGAAGGGGACACCATGCCAGCTCATCGGAAGAGGAGAGCAATGCGCATCTCTTGAAGGTAGGAGTGTGATAGAACCTGCTGACATATCATAAGATGACCACAGCCCCACTCCCCTTTCCCTGCATCTTTGGGAAGCTGGGGTTTGGGAGGGTGCTGTGAAAAAGAAAGTACTGTGTGAAGATCAACATAGAACAGGAGATAAGGGGGCGTCAAACTGATCCCAAGGTCTCAGAAATCACGCAGTGTTTAATAGGTACGAGCATGACATAAGTAATCGGGGGAGGGGGGAGAGGAGGGAGAGGAAAAATGAGGAGCTCTATAATTCTCAGATTCCAATTCTCTGGAGAAAATCTCCATCTTATCTTTTTTATTGACCATATTCATCATAGTATTTCACCATGCATATCTGATTACTGTAAATGGGTTACATGTTGATCTTCTCAATATCCATTCTCTTTGTTCCATTTCTTGTTGCTGGTACTTTTTCACTGAGCACAAGAGCTTGAGGAGGAGTTCCTTGGTAGCATGGTGGGTTACACATGCAAGGCTCTCAGCTGCTCCAGGGGGAAGATGAGGCTTTCTGCTCCTGTAATGATTTATCACCTGAAAACTTCTATGGGGTCGCTATGAGTCGGTGCTGACATAATGGCTGTGGTAGTGACATAATCTGGTGAACTTGAGACAATAAGAGTGAAGGAGTGAGGTTTAGCCTGTCAATCAGGTCACAGCTGACTGACCTCATTTGGAGTTGCTATGGAGATAAATAGCTTGCTGGAGGCAGGATACAGATACGCTCCCTGTGAGACATTCCTGTTGACAAGTCACATGGAGACACACTGATGGAGCCAGAGCCCTGGAAATGGAGGAGCCACACAGAGACCCAGCCAGCTCTGAGATCCTTTCACCGCCACTGGATCTATAAGACTTTCCACTCAGTGGCCTGTGCTGTTCCTGCACTCAGCATTATTGCATGGCCCTGTGAGTTTAAAGAGAAAGTTATGGACTAGTATTGGACATATGGGCTAATATTGGACTTACGGACTTGATCTGGACTAGGCTGGGATGTTTCCCAATATCCAATTGCTCTTTTATATAAAGTTATTTTTAAAATCATTTTATTAGGGGCTTATATAACTCATCACAATCTATACATACATCAATTGTGTCAAGCATACCTGTACATGTTGCCATCATCATTCTCAAAACACCTGCTTTCTACTTGAGCCCTTGGTATCAGCTCCTCATTTCCCCCTCCCTCCTCACTTCCCTCTCCCTTATGAACCCTTGATAATTTATAAATTATTATTTTGTCATATCTTGCCCTGTCTGACATCTCCCTTCATCCACTTTTCTGTTGTCTGTCCCCCAGGGATGAGGTCACATGTAGATCCTTGTAATCACTTGCCCCTTTCCAACCCACTCTCGCTCTACCCTCCCAGTATCGCCACTCATACCCCTGGTCCTCTTCAGGTCTTTAAGACTTCAGATGCTATATCTTGTGGTAGTTGGGCACCATCAGCTTTCTTCACCTAAAGTGAAGTGAAGTGAACTTGAGCTAAAATTCTTTTTTTATACACATATGAGTGTCCAGGAATTTGTTTTTCTAGTAAAATCTGAACTCACACAATGGCAGTGCGTTTGTTTTTGTTCGAGAGATTAGAGAGCCCTGGAGGAACTGTCAGGCAGGTAATCACAAGACTGCTAACCTCCAGCCTGGCCTTGCATGAGGTTGGAATCCATCAGCCGCTCTTCCAGAGAAAGATGAGGGATATGCTCCTGTAAGGATTTTCAGCCGGGACACCGTATGTAGGGGAACTTTGGGTTGGAATCGAGTATACGTTGTTGTGTTGTTACGTACCACCAAATTTCTTCCAGCCCATAGAGACCCTGTGCACAACAGAGACACACCGCAGGGTCCGGCCCCACCAGCACAATTGTTCCTGCGCCTCAGCCACTGCTGCAGCCACAGTGTCAAACTGTCTCCTGGACGGCCTCCCTCTCCGTTGCCGCCCCTCCACTTTCCCAAGCTTGATGTCCTTCTCCAGGGACTGGTCTCTCCTGACAACAAAGTGTGTCAGAGGAAGTCTTGCCATGCTGGCCTATTTCTTCCAAGACAGATTTGTTTGTCCTTTAAGAAATCCCTTGCTCTTTCAATATGCTTCTCTGTGGTGGTTAAATCATCTGTCAATTTGAGTGAAGGGGTGGAGTCGAGCCTGGCAATTAGGCTCAGCTTGATGGCCTCATTTGGAAGCACTAAGGTGATTAAAATCATTTGCTGCAGGTGGGACACAGACTCCCTGAGAGATGTTCCTGTCGAGAAGACACATGGAGCTATGCTAGAGCCCTAGAGCTGAAGGAGCCACATGGAGACCTCTGCCAGCGCTGAGATGCTTCCACTGCCACTGGATCCACAAGACTTTCCACCCACTGGCCTGTGATCTTCCTGCATTCAGTGTCATTGCATGTTTCATGAATCTGAAGAGGAATCTATAGATTGATATCGGACATATGGGCTAATCTCGGATTTATGGGCTTGATCTGGACTGGGCTGGGATGTTTTCTCAATAGTCAATTGCTCTTGTATATAAAGCTCTTTCTTAAACATATATGAGTGTCTATGAATTTGTTCTCTAGTCTACCCAGACTAACTCCATCATTCAAATGCATCAATTCTTATTTGATCTTCCTTATTCATGTCCAACTTTCACATGCATATGAGACGATGGAAAATGCCATGGCTTGGGTCAGGCACACCTTAGTCTTCAAAGTAGCATCTTTGCTACTCAGTACTCTAAAGAGGTCTTGTTCAGCGGAGTTCCCTAATGCAATATGCATTTTAATCTTCTGATTGCTGCTTCCGTGAGCACTGATTGTAGATCCAAGCAAGACAAAATCCTTGACAACTTCAACCTTTTCTCCATTTATGTAATCTTTTGGTCAAGTTGTGAGGACTTTGGTCTCCCTTGCATTGAGTTGCAATCCATATTGAAGGCTGCAATCCTTGATCTTCAGAAGCAAATTGAGTCCATGGCGGTGAGTTTTGGCAGCCAGTAGATTCTATACATGATAATCAAAATACTGGATGATATTCTCTTCTTCCAGACATGGTCCATCCAATTCTCATGTTCTTCACTGCTTAAGTGAGGTCTTTAGATCAGCAGCATTCACTTCACCTGGGAGGTTGTGAGCAATGTAAATTCTGGGGCCCGTACCACTGCACTAAAAACACCAAAAACTGCACTAAACTCATCGAGTCAATTCTGACTCATATCAACACGCCCGAACAAACACCAAAACAACCAAAGCAAAAACTCACTGCCCAGAACCATTCTGACTCATCTCCTCAAACAGAATGGCATTGCTGTTTGCGTTTCTGTGGCTGTAGATCTTTACAGCCACAGAAAACGGGTTTGAACAGCTGACTTTGCAGGTAAAAGTCCAATGAGTCACCAAAGCTTCTTGAGGCCACATCACAGAATCACTGAGGTTTCAGCTCCAAAACTGTTTTATGGAGCAGTTCTCCTCTGTGCTATGGGGTTGGGCTGAGTCTGAATCAACATGATAGCAATGGGTTTGGTTTGCTGAATTGGTCTATTGTTGGTATGATATTTTTCCTAATACCCAACTTTGATGCTTACAGTTTCCTTTCTCTTTGGTGCTCTCTAACTTTCAACTGTTACCAGTACCGTGAGATGCTGACGTGAAGACTGCTTTGTTTTTCTTATGTTTTCTCCCTAGCTCCTAGGGCCTGTGTCCCATGCAGCCTCCAGAGGAAGGCCTAAGAGTGTCTGACTCACTTACCCATGCCTCCCTTTTCTTCAGAAATTTGGCTTTTCTAGTGTGGGTTGTTTTGTGAACTCTCTACCCAGTTTCTCAGTCATCAGGTAAGCTCCAAGAACCAGCAAATGCACTAAAGGAGTAAGAAGCATTCAGACACTGGAAAGGGAGAATAAATCTAGCAGAACAGAAAGCACTGTGACAGATGGTCTCTTTGGGAATCAACTCCTCCCTGGGGCTTCCAATGCTAAAACCACGAAAGGCCTGGGCACACCAGGAGAGATGCTTACCATTGGTTCCTACTCAAATGCAGCTTCAAAATTCTACTCAAGGCCATTCTTCCAGCAGCTTCTCCAGTGTAACCAGTCTCAGCAGCGACCTGAAATCTTTTTTTTGCTCTCCTGGATCTGGTCTAACCCCATTTCACATGTGACAAAACTGAGGCCCAGGAAGGGGAACAGACTGGTTGGAACTGAGAACAGAATGTACAGATCTCCTGACATTGAAGACTGCGGTTGTCTGGCAATTGGCAAAGATAGGCATGGCACCATTGATTCCATTTGGGCAGAGAGAGAGAGAGAGAGAGAGAGAGGCAGGTCTGGCCTTTGGTGAGGTGACCTGGATTGAATTCCATGTCTGGATTGTGGTAAGAGTTATATGAGCTCCCAATAAAATTATTAAATTAAAAATAAATCAGATGAAAACTCCATACAAAACATAAAAGACACTCATAGAGCCATATCCAAACCTTGTTCAAACATTAGCATACAACATCCCTTGTTTGTGATTCACCACTCAATAAATATGCTGTTAAAAAATAAATAAAGGTAAAAGTGACCCTGGATAATTATTTTCATGTCTCAGAGCATCATTTTCTCCATCTGTACCAATGACAGGAATACCTCTCCTCGGGCTTCTGTGAGGGTTCCAGGAGATAAAAATGTTTTCACTAATACCAGGAGAATAATGACCAGTACCTCCCTCGCAGAGTTGGTGTGAGGAAAATTGAGGGAAAGTTTTAAAAAGCAGAGAAGTCACCTTGAGGATGGCTGCGGACTTGACAAAGCCAAGGTCTTTTCACTCACCTCGTGGGCCTTCAAACACTGAACAGTTTGAAAAAGGAAGACAGAAGATGGATTAATACCTTTGAAGTGTGATGTTGGTGAAGACTGTCAATGTGACAGCTTGCCAGAAGAACAAACAAATCCATTTGTGAAAAAACAAAACCCAAAAGCTCTTGAGAAAGTAGGATGGTGAAACACCATCGTGTGTTTGGGGCATGCCATCAGGAAAGATCAACTGCTAAAAATGGACACCACATTTGGGAGAGGGTCCGTGAAGAAGAGGGGATGTTTGGCTAGGAAGACAGACAAACAGCCACAAAACGAGTTCAAACATGTCCCGGAGGGTGAAGAGGGTGCCGGACTGGGTAACGTTTCCTTCTGCTAGACATAAGGTAGCCAGGAGGAGAGGCCGCGCTGAAGCCGACAGCCGGGCAAGCAGGACAAACAGAGGCTGGCACAGAGTAAGTGCTCAGAAGGGAACCTGAGACGCAGAACCAAAAAAGGCGGGCAAAACCAAACTCATTGCCATTGAGTTGATGCCAACTCCTAGTGACCTTATAGGGAAAGGGAGAACTGCTTCCGTGAATTTCCGAGACTGGAACTCTTAACAGGAGTAGAAAGCTCCCATCTTTCTCCCTGGGAGCTGGTGGTGGTTTTGAACTGCTGACCTTGTGGATCACAACCTAATGCATAACCCATAGACCACCAGGGCCAATTTGCCTAATGTCACACAGCTAGTAAGTGGTGCAGTTGGGATTCATACTCTAACAGTCTGGTTCCAGAGTCTAAATTTTTAAAAAATAATTTTATTGGGGGCTCATACAATTCTTATCACAATCCATACATACATCCATGTGTCAAAAACATTTGTACATTTGTTGCCATCATCATTCTCAAAACATTTGCCTTCTACTTGAGCCCTTAATATCTGCTGCTCATTTTCCCCCTCTCTCCCCACTCCCCACACCTCGTGAACCCTTCATCATTCATATATTATTATTACTTTGTCATATGTTACACTGTCTGACGTCTCCCCCTGCCCTCTTTTCTGCTGTCCCTCCCCCAGGGATGAGGCTCTGTATAGATTCCTGTAATCAGTTCCCCCTTTCTACCCCACATTCTCTCCACCCTCCAGGCTGAATTTTGTTTTTATCACTACATCATACCACTTACACGGTACTATCTGGTATTAGTAGTTCTCGTGGTCTTTTTACAGACCAACAAACTGTGCACCCACATATATACACAAAACTGAAGTCATTCCCTGAATGCTGTTACGATACTTTGGAATTTTGCAGTTTTCCACCTAATGTGAGAGCATTTCTAGATGTTATTTTCCTATTGGAAACATGAAATGTAAGCCAGCTAAGCAATCCCTCAAATCCCTACACTGACTGCTTGACTCATCCAGGAAGGTGTTCTGGAAGGCCGCACTCCGATGACCTTGTGTGTAACAGAGCAGAACTCAGTTCCTCCTCAGGGTGTTTGGCTGCGAAGCCTTTCTTCTGAAGAGCTGCTGGGGGGGGGGGGGGTAAGGGTGGGGGAGTGTAACCAGAACCTCTCCTTCGAAGACAAGGAGAGGCCTGCGAATGGACTGTGAGCTCTAGGTTGCTTGGTTGCTTTGTTTGATTACTGTGCAGTCTTCCCACCCGGTGCTAGGTTTTACATACCTGACTCTCCCGCTTGCTTCTGCCAGCTTCCTGGAGGGCCGCCTAGGGCGAGTCCAGATCACCCAATAGACCAGGCAAACGGGTCCTACAGAGCCTTACCACCAATCCGCAGTGGTCATTTTCCCTATCCAGATCAAAGATGCCGAGTAAACGAGGAAGCCCCAGCGCTCCTGACTGGGGGAGGTAGATGCATATCTGTTTACTGGCTAATCCGCTGCTGGTCGGGCTGGGGGTGGTAAGTAGGGGGTAGGCGGGCATGGGGGGAAGCTGTGAGGGCAGAGGGGAGTCCCCCGCTCACATGCTTTAGCTGCCGGGTCCAACACGGGGGTGGGGGAGGGGGTTTGAGGCTGGGTGGGCAGGGAGGGACTCCACCTTTGCTTTCTTGCAAGACTTCCACTTCATGCAATGAATTCATTGTGTAGAAATCTCCAAAGAGCAAGCCAACTACCTACCCGGGGTGGGGGTTCCCTAATGTCGTACCCAGGGTCGTCTCTACTCTGGGGGAGGAGGGCTGAGGCGGCCTAGGAACCGTGACCCTCTGATGGGTATCAGCACTTTCCTGGGAAAGTTTAGATGCCAAATAAAACTTACCTCTTTAACAGGGCTCTCCAGGCCCCCTTCCGCCGGAGCCCCAACTCACAGCACTCTCTGGCCCTGCCACCCCACCCCCACCCCCATCGGCTGCCATGGAGACACTGCAGGGAGGGGGGGTGTCAAAGCTATAGGACCGCAGCACAGACTGGAGCGTCAGTGACTGCCCTGCTGGAGCAGGGCTAATGCTGCTGGGCAGCCACCGAGTTAGATGGGTTAGTGTCTACCCTCGGTCACCTCTATACCCAACGGAAGGAGCAAAGGCTGCCGGTCCTGCACCGCCCTCCCACCCATTGCCATGAGGAAGTCGATTGCTGCAGCTCTGTGACAATCTAGCTCGGGGCAGACCTGCCCCTCTATTTCACCAAGTAGGACCCCCTTTCTCAGGGACTTGTGCCTACGAATGATGTCCAAAACATTTGAGACAATGTCCGGTCATTCATCCTTCTAAGAAACATTCTGGTTGTACTTCTTTCAACAAAAATTTGTTTATTCTTTATTGCAACTTAAGGGCCCTATTGCAGAGCACCGTAGACTGCCAAATGTAACAAAGGGAACACATGCAGGGGAAGCCGAAATAGATGGCTGGGGTCTAAAATAAATTAAAATAAATACTTATGCACATAAAAAAGTAAATGACTAGAAATGATACAATGGACAAAGGACTAATTACTACAATCTTGAGAACTCTAACACCTCAATAAGAAAATAATAATAATAACAATCCATTTAATAAATGGGTTAGGGACACGAACAGATCATTCATAAGGGATGACATGCAAATGGCTAACAAACACGGAGGAATGCTCACGTGATCACGAACCATGCGGAGATGCAAACCCAGCAACCACGAACTGTCACCTTGCACTCACCACGATAGTCCGATTCCAAAACGCAGAGCAGAGAACAGCGAGGGTACACTTCTGGTGGGCTTGTAAATATGTACAGCCATTGGGGAAAGTGATAGGACAATTCCTAAAACAAATGGTAATAGAAAAATCATATAACAGGGCGATGAGGGGTGGGAAGGGTGAGGGGTTTTGGGGAGCAAATGGTGAATGCAGGAGTACTAAAACTGATTGTTGTGGGGAGAGGTCAAACGCTTACAGACATCTTCCCCAGGGTAGTTAGTCACCAGACTACAGGATAGGCCTCTAGGGCAGTTAGTCAACCAGACTATATGGCAGGCCTCACTCCCTGCTACTGGGGACAATAAACTATTCCTCCTTGAGGCCTGAGACCAAGCGTTCACATCCTACTGATAATGGTTCCTATGGAGATCTAGGGAATAGGTCAAAGTTAGGCCGCCATCCTGAACCTAGGATCCCTCCCCTTCCTATTGTGTGTATGTCCCTAGACCACCCCCCTCTCATTTCTGTATTACCTATAGGACAGCCCCTTCCAGTGACGTATGTCCTCACCTGTAATTAGGGGGCTTGCATGTCCCCAGGGAAGATAAAAGGGGCTACCATTAAACTCTCTCTCTCTCTCCCTCCACGTGGACCATCAGCAGGGCAGAGGTGAGCATGCTACTGTGAATTGTGTCTGACTCCCATTTATTTCAATACTTCTATCTCTCATGCTCTCTATAACTTTACTATGATCTTTACTTATTATCGCTGTATAATTGTACCTACCGGACCCGTAATGATGTGTTAGGGGCTGGCTTCCCCTGACAGATTGTGATGATGTATATACAACTCTTTAAAAGAGAAATTTAACTATGCAAGTGTATAATATGTGAGTATTTTATCAAGAAAACTACTAAAAAAAAAGAAACCCAATTTAACCAATAGCTACTATGGATGAAAGAGGAAGGGTATTTGCTTGGGGAGGGGGGGCAATTGAGTTTATGTTAATGGTGGTGGGATAATTTGGAAAAGGTTATCAGTAATGGTTGCACAACACAAAGTATAATCAGTGACCATGAATTATACATGTTGGAGAATGTTTTTTGGTTTTTTAAATAAATCATTTTATTGGGGGCTCGTAAAACTCATCACAGTCCATCCATCCATCCATTGCATCAAGTCCATTTGCACATCTGTTGCCGTCATCTGAGAATGTTTTGCTGTGTTTATTTGACTACAATTAAAAAATAATTTCACTAATAGCAATGAGTCCAAGGAAGAAGAAAATGTTCTAGAATGGATTGTGGCGATGATAGTACAACTCTTCTTGATATGACTGAATTATTGAATTGTATGATATGTAAAGTACCAATAAAAGTGTTAAAAAAAAAAGAAAGGAAGGCAGAAATACCACATGACAGAGCAATACTTTTGCTGGGCACATACCCCAAGACGCACGCTTGGGAGCAGATGGGTGTGCTTGCTCTCCCTTTCATCGCAGCACCGTTCACGGCAGTGAGAAGCTGGAGCCAGTCCGAATGCCCAGCAGAGGAAGAGTGACTGCAGACACTCGGGCACATCCCCACAATGCAATGCTGGGCATCCCTAAAAACAGCGATGAAACCATCGAACACCTCACGCCACGGATGCACCTGGAAGCCATTGTGCTGAGGGAATTCAGTCAATTAAAAACCCAACAAATATTGTGTGCGTCTACTACTATAAGGATAAATAGCAAACTGTCACATCATCTTCTGACCTAGTCTCCTGATCAACGAGGTTGAGAGCCCGCCTAGCTTTATGAGCCATATATCACCCATCTTTATATGTACATATTTTTTTCCTTAAAAATTACATTTTATTGACATATAATTCACACATCACACAATATTTGTACATCCTAAAATGCCCTTTGATGGAGGACACCTGACTTCAGCTGCATCCGGTTCTCAGGATGGGGAGGTGGAGAGAAGACCATGAGTTGCTGCCCAACAACTTCGTGCGAATGTCACCCCAAAGCACAAGACAACTCCTAGGAATGATTCGTGAGTCTCACTGGCAATTCCAGTCCAGATGGTGGGGGTGGGGACAGAGGACTTGTATGGCTCTGGGATGATGATTATATTTTGGTTGGTGGGTAAACTGGGTGGAGCCACCTCCCATGGGGGAAAAAAATCCTTAACAATAGCAATATTTTCAATTCTATCGGATTAACTAAAATCATGACACTATCACATGCCCCAGGGGATGATTGTTAATATTCTTTATTATAAAATGATAATTATGTCTCTAAAGTGAACAGAGACATATATAAACTATAGCTATGAATGGATTTTTGTCTCCATTTCATTCTAGCCCCAATCTACGAACAATTGGTTTTTAATGACATGGCCCTCCATGATTCTCACCATCATGAGATCACTGAAGATAGGGGCGTTATAGCAAAGTGCGATGCTGAAACCAAATGATGCCAGGCTAGCAGAAAGAATAGAGTCTGGGTTCTTCTTGATTTGATTGAGCTATTGAATTACATGATATGTGGATTATATTCCAACAAACTATTAAAAATTGTTTGTACTTATGTCAGTTCATGGTTTATGTAATATACCTAGCCAACAGAATAATTCAAAAGCATCAATAATTCTTTGTGTTTTTTTTTTGTCCCAGCTCCCCAAACATAGGAGGCAACTGAAAATACTAAGGTGTGGGTCAGACACACCTTCGCCTTCAAGATGACACCTGTGCTTTTTAATACTTCCTTGAGCTCTTTTGCAGATTTGCCCAATGTAATACATTTGATTTCTGGTCTGTTACCCCCACGAGTGTTGATTGTGGATCCAAGGAAAATGAAGTCCTTGACAGCTACAGGCTTTTCTTCATTGATCTTGATGGTACTCATTGATGCTGCTCTAAATAATTCCTTTACATTGAGTTGCAATCCCTACTGAAGGCCACAGTCTTTGATCTTCACCAGCAAAGGTCCTTTTCACCTTCAGCAAGCAAGGTGGCCACCTAGGACCCTTTAGCTTCCTCTAATCCTAATGCTAAATTCTTCTTTGTGTAATCAGTAGATCCCCACATTTATTTGGTCTACCATCCCCTTGTCAGAAAAAAACCAAATACCTAACCCCCCTCGCTGGCATTTAAAAACTTTTATACTTTAGCCCATCATTCAGGATAAGTGTATGATTTTGCTTTTGCAGCCCCCCTGGATCACTTCACACACACACACACACCCTTTGTCAAACTGAGTAGTCAGTACCACTCACTTTGGGCCATCTTCTCTAATTATTTGCTCATCATCCAGATTGAATAAATATGGTGAAAGAACAAAGCCTGGACTTACCTTTTTTAAAATTCTGATTTAAAATCATTCAGTAGCCCTTTGTTTTGTTCAAATAACTGCCTCTTGGTCAATTTGTTCACACGGTGCAGGCGGTTCAGGGTCACCTGTCTTGAAGTAGGGGCCAAAAGAAGAGCAAGCATAATTGACTTCATGGCAGTGAGTTTGCTTTGGTTTACTAAAAACCCTGGTGGTGTAGTAGTTATGCATTGGACTGCTAACTACAAGGTCAGCAGTTCAAAATCACCAGCCACTCAGCAGGAGTAAAATGAGGCTTTCTACTCCCATAATGATTTACAGTCTCAGAAACCCACAGGGGCAGTTCTTCCCTGTTCGATGGGGTCACTACAAGTCAGAACCAAATCAATGGCAGTGAGAGGAGGGGAGGGGAGTTGAGTAGCCAAGGAAGATAGAATGGTTCTTGCCCATCAGAATTAGCCCTGCTGAGTGACAGGTCAAGAGAGTTTTATAGGCAAGGCTTAGCGAGAGGATCTTCTAGGCAATTCAGCTGGGAAGAAGCCCTCTGCTTCTCAGATCATTCTCCTTAGAGGGGCACATCGCATGCCTTCTGTACTATCGGTTTATTTCTTTTCAGTAAAGATAGTTGAGAGGGAAGCCATCCCGAGCAGCTGCAGAAACTGCACGATCTCTAAGGGGCAACTACTGGTCTCTCCTATCCAGAACAGACAAGAGTCAAGAAAATAGAAGGTACATGGAAGCTACTAGTGCAACGGATCACCCAAGCCTCGGGCTTCCATAACCTGGAGACCAGAACAGCTCGATGGTGCCCTACTGCTGTCTGCAAAGGAGCAGAGTGAAAGGTCCTGGGTAGAGTGGGACAAAAATGTGGACCAAAACTCAAAATCAGCCAAAATGCACAGCGACTGGTAGGCCCCCTGCACCCCACCCCCACACCTCCCACCTACCCCCACACCTCCCACCTACCCCACCCCCCAATTTTCAGCTAAACAGCAAGCAGGTCTAAGAGGCCAACAATACTACTAGGACACATAGTGTGCGTGCGCACTTTCACATCATGAATCATTTGAGATCTAAAGGGCAGCGACTGCTCAAGAACAAAGCTCAGGAGACAGGAAGGGTTGAGAAAGATGCAGGGAATGGAAACCGGAAACCCAGGGAGGTTGTGGGATAAGCGATGGGGTTACAGGGATTGAAATCAAAGAGATTGAACAAAATGTTTATAAACCATTGGAAACTGAGACGCTCTGTAAACTTCCATCCAATTCACAGTAAAGGAGTTAACACTAAAGAAGCCCGGTGATCCTCGTTGATGGAGAAGCGGGTCCCTCGCGCTGACGAAAGAGCAGCCTGGGTGCCGGGCTCCAGCACGCTCAGCTGTGGGGAGGGATGCTGGCGCCAGCTGCTGGGGACCGCTGGAGTACGGCTCCACTTCAACCTTGTATTTGTACTACCAGCCCGTCTCTGAAGTACATCGCAACGTTCCCCAGAGAATAGGGATTCTAGCGGTCAGGATCTTTTGCGGATCTGAAGAAGAACACCAGGTTTAAGCAGAGGAAAGGAAGACGTGCCAGGCTGGCAGTCAGATGGACAGACCACGATTTCCCAAATGCCCAGCAGAGATCCGATCCGTCAGTCAAGCTCCACCCTTCTTGCACCTCGTTGGCACCAAGGCTGCGCTCCCAACTCAAAAGCGACCAAACGGCTCCCTCTTCTGACGAGTCTGAGTGACGACTGCTTGGTCCCCAACAACGCCAACTCTGGGGCTCCCTCCACCTTGGAGATGAAAATGACCCAGACCTGGGGGACAGACAACAGAAAAGTGGGTGAAAGGAGACGTTGTACAGGGCGAGATATGACAAAATCATCATTTATAAATTATCAAGGGCTCCTAATGGAGGGAGGAGCTGAGAGGGAGGGGAAAATGAGGACCTGATGCCAGGGGCTTAAGGGGAGAGCAAATGTATTGAGAATGATGAGGGCAATCAATGTACAGATGTGCTTTACACAATTGATGTATGTATGGATTGTGATAAGAGTTGTATGGGCCCCTAATAAAACGATTAAAAAATTAGAAAATGATCCAGACAAGTATGTGATCGCCAAGTTGTTCTTCTTCAAAGCAGTGCATCCTGAATTGCCACCACCCCTTTCCCAATCCCTCTTTAGGATCAATCCTGCAGTCTGAGACTCCTTCCAAGCCCCTCTTGCTGAGCCCCCACAACGGGCTTTCTCTCTTGCCACAGAAGTCAACTACACCAAACACCTCTTTTTCCCCAAACACTTGTTCTCAGTGTCCTCCTCCTCACCTGTGCTCAAAGGGCTTTTACAGAAAGCTCCCAACCGCGGCTGTCTCAAACAGAGGCCCAGAAATCGGGGCAAGGGGGGCGTCCTCCTTGTGGTTGGGGTGTTGGGACTGCTGCTAACTCTCAACTGTGACCTCCAAGCACTCTTGCCCCTTCTAGCATCACCAGACGGATAACGGAAGGGTGTTGTCCCCTTCGACAAGCAAGTGCCCATCCTCCCCCGCCCCTTTTCGCATTCAAAGTTCTGGCAGCTCTGCTCTGTTTCTGTCCTTCCGGGAGCTGTTAGGCCGGAGCCCCGTGGTGCAGTAGGTGCCAGTGCAGGCCACCAGCTGCTCCTCCTTTCTGTTCCCCTAAAGAGTTACCAGCTCAGAAACCAGTAGGGGTGGTTCTCCTGTCCCCTGGGGGCACTAGGAGTTGGAATTGACCTGTGGCAGAGAGGTTGGTTTGGGTTTGGTTGGGTTCACATTTTTTAAAAAAAAGAAGGCAAGAACCTTTGACGAAAAAACAATAAGGCTCTTAATCAGGCAAGTAAGGCAAGGTTTCTAGAACCTGCTTAGAAGGAAATTCTTTCCTGGAGTGGGGCGTGTCTGAAATTAATAGACCCTAATATAGTAAGGAAGAGGCACAGTGTTTAAGCATTTGACTGATGTGTTAGTCTGGGTTGACTAGAGAAATAAATTCATGGATAGTCATATGTATTTAAGAAACAACTTTATATACAAGAGCAATTGAATATTGAGAAAACAACCCAGCCCCGTCTCAATCAAATCCATCAGTCCGATATTAGTCCATATGTCCGATACCAATCAATATAGTCCTCTTCAGACTCACAAAACACATGCAATGATGCTGAATGCAGGATGATCACAGGTCAGTGGGTGGGAAGTCTTGTGGATCCAGTGGCGTTGTAAGCATCTCAGCCAGGGTACTAGCGTAGTTCCATGTGTCTTGTCAGCTGCAATGTCTCCAAGGGAGTGAACAGAGAGAGTGTGTGTCTCCTGCCTCCCAGGAGGAAAACTGGAGTTCCCAGAATCCTCAGGAAAAGGTCATGCCCACACAGAGGCCTCATTGGGTATGACCTGATTGACAGGCTAGATCCCATCCCTTCACTGTTAATCCTCACAAATTGACAAATGATTATATAACTACCACAACTGATTACTAAAAAGCCATCAGCTGGAACCCACTAGCCATTCATTCCCATTTAAAAAAAAAGTTTTACAGCCTTGGAAACCATGTGGGGAAGTTTTACTCTGCCCGACAGGGTTGCTATGCTATGAGTCAGAGTTGACTCAGTGGCAGTGGGTTTTGCTTTTGGGTTTAGATGTAATGAGCAGGAGGCCCTGGATAGTGTAATCTCAACTACTGGCCCCAAACCAAAGTTTCCTTGAAAGAAAAGCCTAGTATCTGCTTCTGAAAGCTAACAGAAAGAAAAACCGTCCTGGTTGGAACTGACTCAAGAGTAGCCTAACAGCAGCAGCAGAGGTAGAAAAGTCAGTGAGGACTCGCTTTACAACCTGGCGGTGTTTCTGAAACATGTGTTGGCCAGAAAAAATATCACAAATGAAGACTAATTAAAGGGCCAGGAATGTTTTCCAACAAGAAAACTCTTGTGGAGAAAGATGGTTGAAAACAAGTTTCAAATAGTTTTTCAAAGAGGTGAATGAGATGACAATTCATTCAAAAGCCGAGTCTTAAGTACAGACGCTATCCGGGACTCCCACCTCTAAGTGCACATGAAAATCACCTGGGAGCTAAAAAAAAACCTCTGCGGGCCTGGGCTCCTACTCAGAGTGAGCATATGGGGATCTTCAGAGGGGGCCCAGCCACCAGTATTTCCTCTCCAAATGCTTCTAACAAACGCGAAGCCAGGGTGGACAGGCACAAGATCACGAGTCTGCAATAGCTCTCCTCCTTCTCAAGAAAATTACTTCCCTTAGACTAATCGGCTTTCCTTGAATGCAAAATAAGGTGGTGGTGTGGGGCCGGGCAGGTGGCGGGGGTGGGGGTGGGGGTGGGGGTGGAGTGGATGTGAAAATTTGTTGTTGTTATTGTGAAGAATCACAATTGAAGGTCTTCGGTGCCAGCGAGTCGGTTCCAGGCCATAGCAACCCCATGCACAACCAAACCAAACACTGCCCGGTCCGGAGGCATCCTCACAATTGTTCTTATGTTTGCCCTCAGTTTTGCAGCCACTGTGTCAATCCATTTGGTTGAAGGCCTTCCTCTCCTTTGTGGCTTCACCTAGAAACATGTCAAAAAGGTGGAAGATAAAGTCCAGCCATCCTTGCCTCTGGCCACGCTTCTTCCAAGATGGACTTGTTAGTCCTCCTGGCAGTCCATGGTACCACAATCCAAATGCACTGATTCTCCTTCGGCCTTCATGAGGCAACTGAAAATGCCATGACTTAGGTCCGGGGCACTTTCATCCTCAAAGTGGCCTTCTTGCTTTTAACCCTCTGAAGAAGTCTTCTCCAGCAGACTCACCCAATGAAACTTGGCTTTTGACCTCTTGACTGCTGCTTTCATGAGAGGGAATGGAGAAAAATGTGAAACAAAACTCAAGTGGATTTTAATTCACAGAGACCCCATGTGTGCCCAATTGAGCTTCCCCATAGCAATCTTGCTCTGCAATCTTTGTGAAAGAGATTGCCACGTGTCTCTCCCATAGAGCTGGTGGGTGGGTTCCAAGTGTGTATTTCAGTTAGCAGTTGAGTTCTTACCTGTTGTGCTACAACTGTGCTTCTTGCCTGTGATTCTGCATTTTCAAAAGCTCCTGGATAAGGTTATTGCTGCTGGTCCCTAGACCTTAGTTAGAAATGTCCCACCCCTGCCAGTTGAGTGGATTCCCACCCATAAACCCAGAACTCACTGCAACTGTGTCAATTCTGACTCGTGGCGACTCCATGTTCCTGTTGTGAGGTACTGTCGAACTGGTTCCAACTCACAGAGACCCTGTCCACAACAGAACGCAGCACTGCGCCAGCTGCACACTTGTTCTTACGTGGGAGCCACTGTGGCAGCCACGTATCAGTCCATCTTGCGGAGGGCCTTCCTCTTTTTCAGTCCCTCTACATCACCCAGCATGATGTCCTTCTTACCTGGTAAAGAGGGACTGGTCTCTCTTGGCAACATATCCAAAGTATGTGAGATGAAATCTTGCCATCTTTGCCTCAAAGGAGCATTCTGGTTGTATTTCTTCCAAGATAGATGTGTTTGTCCTTTTGGCAGTCCACGGAGGTTTCAATATTCTTTGCCAGCCCCATTACTAATATGCATTGATTCGTCTACAGTCTTCTTTATTCGATGACCAACTTTCATAGACATAAGGGATTGAAAATAATGTGACTTGAGCTAAGCACAACTTAGTCCTCAAAGTAACATCCTTACTTTTCATCACTTTAAAGCAGTCTTATGCAGCCGATTCACCCAATGCAGTGCCTCATTTGATCTCTTGACTGCTGCGTCCATGAGAATTGGTGATGGATCAAAGCCAGATGAAATCCTTGACAACTTAAATCCTTTTGATGTTTCTCACAGTCCTTTCTTCCAGCAGGATCTGTTCTTCTCAATCGTAGCAACCCTATGTAGAATGTCTGAGGCTGGGAGCAGATGGTCTCTTTTTTCTCCCAAGGAAAGGTAGTGGGTTTAGAACTACTGACCTTGAGGTCAGGCCAGCATTTGCCTGACAGTGCCACTGCAGCTCATGCCAGTGGATCCACTAGGAGTCTTTACACTTTGACTAAAATCCAAAAGCCATACCGATTGCCATTGCATGCATTCCAACTCCCAGTGACCCTATGTGGCAGGGGAGGACTATATCTTTGGGTTTCTGAAGCTGTCAATCTTTATGGAAATGGACAGCCTCATCTTTCTCCTGCAGAGCAGCTGATGGGTTCGAACCATTGACCTTGCATAACCCTCAATGCCATCAGGCACCTACACTTGGAATGGGAAGGTGTTAAATTTTGATTCTTCAAATGTGGTTCCCTGCACAACAGTAGCAGCTTACTTGGGAACCTGTTAGAAAGGCAAACCCTTGACAAGGCCCAAGACCTGTTAACAGGGGAACTCAGGTGGGGCCCAGAAGCTGTGCTAACTCGCCTCCAGGGGATTCTGTCTGATGCAGCTCCTGTCTGCGCAGCAAATCCTCCCACAGAGTCTCTGGTTCCCAGTCTTGCTGGTTGCTGCCGAAATCTTTCACCAGTTTTTCCTTAAGATGTTAGACTGAAAACCCATTAGCACCAGAGAGGCCCTTGGGGACCACTACCATCTGCCTTTTCCCAGCACTCACTGAGACTTAGCTCCCTAAGGAGCCACTTCTTCCGGGAACCGGGCACTCTCATTACCTCCCAGCATTGAAGGACCCCTCCTTGGTGTCTCCCTCTCTTCCACATCCTTGCTTTTAAAACACTATCCCCGCCACTCCCTCCCCCTGCCTCCTCCACCCATCTTCTTTTCTGTTCTCAAACAAGATCTCTGTGTAGTCACCAACTACTTGAGGGAAAGAATATTTCAACATGGAATAAATCTGCCATTGGAACAATCACACAGTGAGAGTAGCATACTAGAGTCAGACTGGATGAAAATAGGTTGCCTTTGTTGGTAAACTAGAACCTTATCATTAGCATTTTACTCTCTGTTGCAAAAATCAGTGGTTGTTAAATAAACCAGATAAAAAGTATAACTTCAAGCTGCCTTATTGCTGAAATTGACTGTTATTTTTCTTAGTATATTGGAATACCAAGGGGCTTCACAGAGTTTGTGGAAAAGTAGCATTAGAAAAGAATGGAATTCTTCAATGAAGTTTTAGAAACTCCCTGTCATCTAACTTTTTATTTGAGTGGTAAGACAACATGCTTTCCTTCCCTCCTCCACCCCAGCCATTTCATTCTCTAGGACCTGCTGCAGGAGCCCCAGAGGTGCATGGGTAAGCCCTGACAAAGAAGAAGTTCACATCTGTGTCCTATAAGATCACTGCAACGTGGACTGTGGGAAACGGAGGACGCGGTAGAGTGTATTTGGCCTTGTTTCTACACTCGCACCCACGGACATACACAACTAGCCCTATTTTGAGAAAGATTTCCATTATTCCTAGATAGCAATGTTTTCAAATACCCGTTCTGCAGGCCAACAATGTGTCCTACCCTCCCCTGCAATAGCCCTCTGTTAAGAAACATTCAAAAAGGAGCTGCCGTATCAGATTAACCGCCCTGTGCCTGGCTCTTCCCTGAGCCTGGAGGGTTCATCGGTAGATAAGAGCAACCAGGTTCTATAGCCCAACCCACCATACAGTGTAGCTAACCCCTGCAGAGGGCTCAGGGCCATTGTGGTCAACTAGGTAAAATGATGACTCGCCTCATTGCTGGTTTATTACGTTACCCGCTTATGATCCTACCTATCGACTATGTAATATGTTTGCTGTATGACACATATGCCTTTTGAAAGATCTGTAAGCCCCATTATATATACCCGTTGGAAAATATATTCACTCTCTTAGTCCTGACATAGGAATGAGGAGTCCTTGTGTCCCACTGTCTGTATGTCTTTATCATTTTCCACAATCACAAAGTCACTCTGGCAGACCTGTTCAAGTAAGTGTTGGGCACCCCTCACCCCAAAAGTAGATCTGGGTATCCTAGGGTGGATCTTACCCCAGGGGTGTGATCTAGCCCACTCCTCTTGTTAGCATGGCAATACATTGTAGTTTAACACACAGCAACCTGCTACTTGCCATATGGTGCTCCATCTCCAGGTTTAGAGCATGGGGTTGAGAGTGGGTGGGAATTGACATGTAAGATGGACACTGCACAGGGACAGTGATTCTGGAAGTACGGCAGCTGAAGGGCTAAAAGGACTTCCAAGTGTGAAACCCTGAGGGCCTCCACAGAAAGATTTATATTCTTTGAGATCTTGGGCAGGATGAATTTGAGAAAGAATGGAGTCATTCTCCAACCACTGTGGACCGTCAGGACTAAAAGATTTGGTGTGACCATTGTATTAGGGTTTAAATGTCTGAGCAGTAAGTTTGCAAAAAACTATGGTCTACATTGGGAGCCCTGAATCCATTTATGAGTTTCCAGATAAACCTCTGTTGAAGTCCTTCTGGCCATTAACCAGCAGTAAAAATAGCTTTGTCCTCAGGCAGATTGAATTAGAGAGATTTCATTAGTGACTACTGTCAGTCCCCTAGCTGGTCTGGGGAGACGCAGCAAAGCCCGGGGGACTTGTCTGGGTGTGCCTTTAATAACAATTGCTAGGATCTCATCTGGTGTTCATGAGTCACATCCTGACTGCTTTAGTCGAACGACCCTGAATCCATCTTGTAAGCTCTTCCATCTAATATAATGTACATGTCCCAATCATGGTCCCATTCCTTGCTTTGATTGTCCTTACTGTAACTGTGATATCTTGATCTGCTGCCAATCGTGTTTCTATGACCGTTTCCTTTTCCCTCCTCTGTCTCTCTAAGTCTCTGAAAGGTTTTCACTCCTTGAAAACCCTTGGACACCATTACAATCTTGTACTAATGGTGTCCATCATCTGGATGATATAGGCTTGCTTTGTCTTTTTTTTTTGTCTTTTCTTTTTCATTTAAGACTTCACAAATGTTCTCCTTAAATTATATTTGAGACTTGGAGTTTCTTTTGCACCCTAAAATGCCATTAAGTAAAGAATGGTTTTGCACCACCTCCTCTTGGACTTTGAGTGAAATAAACACTACCATTGCATTAGGTAGCTCTTGAATGTTTGATATCTGTCCCATCTTATGAGGTAAAATCAAATCATGAACTGTACAGATAGCTTCCAGATACACAATGCGATCATCTGAAGGCTGGAAGTTGTAAAGTGAAATTACTTGGTGCTTTAGACAGGGTTCTCTAGAGAGATAAAACCAGATTGCTGATAATTATAAATAAATATATATATATATATTTATAAAAATTGTTAGATATATAACACAAGAAATGAACTGTTAAATTATATACAGATGGATATATAATACAAGAAATGAACAGTTAAATTATAAAGCAGTACAAATGGCTCAGTGAGACTCACGCCCATGAGAGAGTTGTGAGACACTAGCAGTCCTTCAAGTCTTGAGAGCCACCAGGTAGTCCTCTGTAGAGAGAGAGAGATTTAGGCTATCCCAGCACAGGCAGCAAACAGCAAGGCAGGACACCAATTGTCAGCCAGGTCACCACCTGTCAGTCCTCAGCTCCGGAGATATAAATTTCAATCTTATGGTCTTAAAGGGACCTCAACTTACAGCGACACAGTCCACAGGATAGGCATCCCATAGGTAGTGTGCCCTTTAAATTGAGGCACAGAACAAGCAAGGCAACTGCATACTGATCCGATGATTAAAGAGTGAGAGACAAGAAAGGCGAGGTTCACCAAGCCATTTATCTCTCCGCCCTTCAATTAATCCCATTTGTGTTTATCAGCCAGGCTGGCACAATAAACTATTTCGATCCACCCCTTGCCAACCTGGCACCTGTACACAATTCTTTAGCCATATGTACTTATATAATTTCTGGACATTGATGAAATCACGCTTACCATCACTCATCTATCATACATATAAATGAAAACACACTGAGTCCAATTGTATCTGATATATCATACCTGAACAAAGGAAAGATATGCAATAAGCACATAAAAAGAAAATACATTGACAATTATAAACCTCGCTTTTGCAATTGATCACGTGGTCGTAATTGATAGGTAACTGCCTTCTACTACTACCACCCATTCTGTATGACCTTTGCCCTCAGCAAGCACCTCAGCTAGCTGTGGGTTTTTGCCTGGTATGGTGACCCAGACCTTCATTTCTGAGGGGATACCTTTCCACAGGAAACACTCTCATGACCTGGAGCAGCCAGGCCTGGAACAGCAGAGTTGGAATAGTCAGACCTGGAGCATTCAGAACTGCAACAGCTTGGTGTGGAATAGCCGGACGTGCCTGGCGCACTGAAGCTTGGAATGACGAATCCTGGACAATCATGCCTGGGACAACCGGTTAACGAATTGTGGAGAGGAACAACTGCTACACCAGCTCTAGCCAAGTTCTGCCAGTGAGTGACCTGAAGGCCATACAAACCACAGGTTACTTTTTCAATGATTCCATGCGCACACAAGCTGAGAATGTGTGGATGTAGACATATAGCTCCACGTCCCTCTGGGCAGTGACTACATAACTGTCTTTTTGGTGGGACTTCTTATTTCAGAATTCTCTGCCTTGATAGCCTGGTGTCCCTTGTTCCTGTTGTATGTATTCGGGGGCGGGGGTGTGGAGGCTGTAGGGATGGTTGGCATTCAACCAAAAGTTCAATAATAATCTTCTGACGATTTACCTTGCTTGCTCCGGACAGGTGATAAAAGAGGTTCCTGACAATTAGTAAATATGGATATTACTACCTGGGATATCTTTAGGATCTAATCTCAAGAGTAGGAGCTAAAAATACAAAGATATGTAATAAAGGATTATTTGTATTTTATAGGATTGGAGTCTTCTTACTAAACAACCGAGGGTGGGAGGGCTAAAGGGATAAAGAGGTCCACTGTTTCTTCTGCTCGGTTTTTAACTATTAACCCAAACTTGCTTTTTATTGGAATATTTATATTTCGCTGCCTTCTGGTAATAACAGTACCAGTATGCCTGACTGATTTCCAGATATTGGTACAAACAAAAAGAAGGATATACATTTTACCTTTGAATAATAAGTAAAAGTATTATTTTTCTTTCAAAATAAAGTGACATATCCTTCTTTCTCATGGCAGAGTATAGTCTTCATTTTATGATATCACATCAAATCATATCATTTCGTTGAAATGGTTTGGCTGCTGACTTCTCTTAGAGAACAGCCTGATCTTCAATGGATCTGACCCCACTGTCTTCCAGCTTCGTTGAAGCCTCAGAGAGCCCCAGGATTACATGGCACCCTGGAATAGCTGCTTCCATACTAGGTGGCACCACACAGAGGAGCCCGCCTTCTTTCACATTGAGAAGGCCTTTCCAAACTCCAGTTCACATCACCAAATCCAACTGTGTTAGACAGGGTTCTCTAGAGAAACAAAACCAGGACACTAATTGTTTTACATATAGTTAGATAGATAACATAAGAAATAAACAGTTAATCTACAAAGCAGTACAAATGGCTCAGTGCTGCTCACTTCCGTGAGACAGCTAGTACATGGGCAGTCCTTCAAGCCTCGAGGGCCGCCAGGTAGTCCTCCATGGAGCAATTCAGGCTATCCGGCCACAGACAGCAAACAGCAAGGCAAGTCACCAACAGTCAGCCAGATGCCAGGGTCCGACAGTCCCAGCTCAAGAGATGTACCTTCCAGCAGCATGGCGAAGCAGGTGTTGAAGCAACCTCAAGTTGCAGCGATGCAGTCCACGGGTTAGGTGTCCCACATGCAGTATCACTTGTAAATGGAGGCACAGACAAGCAAGGCAGCTGCACACTGATCTGATAATCAAAGATCAAGAGAAAAGGCAAGGCTCACTGAGCTATTTATTTCTCCATCCTTCAACTAATCTCACATGTGTTCATTGGCCATGTTGGCACAACAAACCTATCTGTCACAATGCACCCCTTGCCAACTTGGTACCTGTATGCAATTCTTTAGCCATATATAATTTCTAGACATTAATGAAATCACACTTATACTTAACATCTATCATACATATAAATGAAAACACACTGAGTCCAATTGTATCTGATATATCATACATGAACAAAGAAAAGATGTGCAATAAGCACATATAAAGAAAATACACTAACAATCACAAACCTCACTTTTGCAATTGATCACATGGTTGTAACTGATTAGAACTACCTTCTTCTACTCCCATTCTGTATGACCTTTGCCCTT
This sequence comes from Tenrec ecaudatus, assembly GCF_050624435.1. Lineage (NCBI taxonomy): Eukaryota > Metazoa > Chordata > Mammalia > Afrosoricida > Tenrecidae > Tenrec > Tenrec ecaudatus. The sequence continues at coordinate 138,450,307 of NC_134533.1, forward strand.
GGCAAGCACCTCAGCTGGCTGTGTATTTTTGCCTGGTGGGGTGACCCAGACCTTCATTCCTAAGGGGTGTGGGTTATTATAAGTCCTGTTAGGATTGGGTTGCTGTAACTTACCATTTACTTTAATCACAGAGCATGGGAGCACTAAGAGTCGGCCAATGGGATCGCCTGGATTCCAGACATATTCTTCTTTACCTCCATTATGTAACACCAGTCCAATTTCTCCTTGGCAATCAGGATCAATCACATCACGCAGTACCGTGACACCCTTCCTGACCTGTTGATCCAAAGGCATGAAAAGCCCAAAGTGGCCAGGGGGCATTCTCAGCTGCCAGTTCAGTGGAATCCGTGCTGTGTTTCCAGGTGGGAGAGTTCCTTTCTTCGGGACCAGGATCTCCAGGCCTGAGGAACACAGGGTTGCTGGGACAGGAAGCAAAAATGCTGCAAGGGGATCACTAGCAGTAACAGTGAGTGGTGCCACTCCAGCTTCCACCCTTGGTTGCTGGACCCATGAATTCTGGCTATTGGAGACACAGCACCATTTATTGGCTGCTAGTTTAGAGAGTATACAGCTTCCTGGAGAACATTTCCCCAACCCCAAAGTTGTTGCCACCTAGTTGGCACCGTAATTGTGTCTTTAGGAGCCCAATTCCATCGTTATAGCAAGCTAACAGCTTCAGGATGATGAGGAACATGATACGACCAGTGGATTCCATGGGAATGGGCCCATTGCCGCACTGTATTGGCTGTAAAGTGAGTTCCTTGATCTGAAGCAATGCTATGTGGGATGCCATGCTGGTGGATGAGGCATTCTGTAAGTCCACGAATAGTAGTTTTGGCAGAAGCATCACGTGCAGGGAAGGCAAATCCATATCCAGAGTAGGTGTCTATTCCAGTAAGAACAAAACGCTATCCCCTCCCATGATGGAAGTGGTCCTATGTAATCAACCTGCCACCAAGCTGCTGGTTGATCTCCCTGAGGAATTGTCCCAGATCTTGGACTTAATGTTGGTTTCTGCTGCTGGCAAATAGGACACTCAGCAGTGGCAGTGGCCAAGTCAGCCTTGGTGAGCAGAAGTTCATGTTGCTGTGCCCATGCATAACCTCCATCCTTGCTGCCATGTCCACTTTGTTCATGTGCCCATTGGGCGATAACAGGAGTGGCAGAGGAAAGAGGAGGACCAGTCTCCACAGCGTGTGTCATCTTATCCACTTGATTGTTAAAGTCCTCCTCTTCAGAGGTAATCCTTTGGTGAGCATTCACGTGAGATACAATTACCTTTACTTTCTTGACCCATTCAGAGAGGTCTATCCACATACCTCTTCTCCACACCTCCTTGTCACCAATTTTCCAATCATGGTCTTTCCAATTCCCTGACCATCCAGCCAAGCCATTAGCCATAGCCCATGAATCAGTATATAGTCTCACATCTGGCCATTTTTCCTTATATGCAAACTGAACGGCCAGGTGCACTGCTCGAAGTTCTGCCCATTGGGAAGATTTCCCTTCACCACTGTCGTTTAGGGAGATCCCAGAAAGGGGCTGTAGTGCTGCTGCTGTCCACTTACGAGTGGCACCTGCATATCGTGCAGAGCCATCCATAAACCAAGCATGACTTTCTTGGTCTTCAGTTAAAGTATGGTAAGGAACTCCCCAGGAGGCCATAGGTGCAGACTGGGAGAAAGGAGGCAATGTGACAGGAGTGGAGATTTTGGGCCACTTCTTCATGCAGCTTACTTGTCCCTTCAGGTCCTGCTTTGGCCCGATCTCGTATATACCACTTCCATTTAACAATGGAGTGTTCCTGCACACGTCCAACTTTATGATTCTGTGGGTCAGACAATACCCAGCTCATGATAGGTAGTTCAGGCCTCATGGTGACTTGGTGGCCCATGGTGAGGCGTTCAGTCTCCACCAAGGCCCAGTAACAGGCCAACAGTTGTTTTTCAAAGAGGGAGTAGTTATTTTCAGAGAATGGCAAGACTTTACTCCAAAATCCCAATGGTCTATGCTGTGATTCACCAATAGGAGTCTGCCAAAGACTCCACACTGCATCTTTATCTACAACTGACACCTCTAGCACCATTCAGTCAGTTGGATCATATGGTCCCAGTGGCAAAGCAGCTTGCACGGCAGCCTGAACCTGTTGAAGAGTCTTTTCTTGTTCTGGGCCCCCAAATTGGAGGCTTTTCATGTCACTTGATAAATAGGTTGAAGTAAAACACCCTAGTGAGGAATATGTTGCCTCAAAATCTGAAGAGGCCCACTAGGCGTTGTGCTTCTTTTTTAGTCATTGGGGGAGCTAAATGTAATAGCTTATCCTTCACTTCAGTAGGAATATCTCGACATGCCCCACACCACTGGACCCCTAGAAATTTTACTGATGTTGAGGGTACCTGAATCTTCATTGGGCTAATTTCCCAATCTCTTGTACACAGATATTGCACCAATGAATCTCGAGTCTTTGATACATCCTCCTTAGTGGGTCCAATCAGCATAATGTCATCAATATAATGGACCAGTGTGACAC